>NC_137325.1:116285048-118685048 GCF_965287045.1 Carcharhinus amblyrhynchos
AGAGAGAAAACAAGGAATGATAGACCAGTGAGCCTAGCATCAGTAGTAGGAAAGTAGTAGCTAGATGCATTATCATGAACTTCATAGCATAGCATTTGGAAAGCATGGTATAATCAGACAAAGTCAGCATGGATTTATGTAAGGAAAATCATGCTTGACAAATCTACTGAAATTCTTTGAAGATTTAACGAATAGAGTTGCCCAGGATGTGGATGTGGTTTATAGCCTTTCAGAAGGCTTTCAATAAGGTCTCACATAACAGATTACTACGAAAGTTAAAGCACATGTGATTGCAAGTAGGGTCTTGAGATGGATAGAAAGCTGGTTAGCAGATAGGAAGCAAAGATTTGGCATAAGTGGGTCTTCTTCTGATTGGCAGGAAATTACTAGTGGGGTTCTATAGCGATCTGTGCTAGGACGCCAACTGTTCACATGATATATTAATGATTCGATGAGGGAATGAAATGTACTATTGCCAAATTTGCAGATGATACAAAGTTGGGTGGGAGGGTGAGCAATGAGGAGGATGCAGAGATGCTTCAGCATGAGTTGGACAGGCTGAGTCAGTGTGCATATGCATCGCAGATGCAGTATCATGTGGATAAATGTGATATTATCCACTTTGGTAGCAAAAATAGGAAGGTAAATTATTATTTGCATGGGTGTAAATTGAGAGAGATAGACGCTCAACAAGACCTTGGTGTCCTTGTGCATCAGTTGTTGAAAGCAAGCCTGCAGGTACAGTAAAGACGACAAATAAATAACGAGAGGATTTGAGTATATGAATAGTGATGCTTTACTGCAATTTTATTGGGAATTGGTGAGGCCACACCTGGAGTATTGTGTGTAGTTTTGGTGTCCTTAGCTGAGGAAGTATGTTCTTGCTATAGAGGAAGTACAGTGAAGGTTTACCTGGCTGATTCTTGTGATGGGGAGTGTCTTGTCATATGAGGAGAGACTAAATCGGTTAGGATTATATTCATTGCAGTTTTAGAAGAGTGAGAGGGAATCTCATAGAAACTGATAAATTTCTAACAGGATTAGACAAGGTACATTCAAAAAGAATATTCACAAAAGTGGGAGAGCCCTGAACTAGGACTCATAGTTTGAGGATAAGGGGTAAACCTTTTAGACTGAGGCGAGGTGATATTTATTCATAGTAAGAAGTCTCACAACACCAGGTTAAAGTCCAACAGGTTTATTTGGTAGCAAACGCCACTAGCTTTCGCAGCTTTGCCCCTTCGTCAGGTGAGTGGGGAGTTCTGATCACAAACAGGGCATATAAAGGCACACACAGTTTACAGAATACTGATTAGAATGTGAGTCTTTACAGCTAATCAAGTCTTAAAGGTGCGAACAGTGTGAGTGGAGATAGCATTAAGCATAGGTTAAAGAGATGTGTATTGTCTCCAGGCAGGACAGTAAGTGAGATGTTGCAAGCCCAGACAAGTCATGGGGGTTACAGATAGTGTGACATGAACCCAAGATCCCAGTCGAGGCCGAACTCATGTGTGTGGAACTTAGCTATCAGTCTCTGCTCAGCGACTCTGCGCTGTCGTATGTCGTGAAGGCTGCCTTGGAGAACATTTACCCGAAGATCGGGTAAACTCCACTCCACTCACATTGTCTGCACCTTTAAGACTTGATTAAGACCTCTTACTGTGTTTACCCCAGTCCAATACCAGCATCTCCACATCATGATACTTATTCACCCAGAGAATGGTGAATCTGTGGAATTCACTACCACAGAAAATAGTTGAGCCAAAGCGTTGTGTGATTTCAAAAAGGAATAGCTCTTGGGGCTAAAGAGATCAAGGGATATGGGCAGAAGGTGGGATCAGGATATTGAATTTGATGATCAGCCATAATCATAATGAATGGCGAGCAAGCTCAAAGGGCCAATTCCTGTTTCTAGTTTCCATCTATTTATGTATGAACTCATAGGAAACCCTGGTGAAGGCTGACTCTATACAGACTCTATACAGGTCTTATAAGACGCATGTCAGACCCCACTGGGAGTACTGTGCGCAGTTCTGGTCGCCTCAGTACAAGAAGGATGTGGAAGCTACTGAGAGGGTGCAGAGGAGATTTACAAGCATGTTGCCTGGATTGGGAGGCATGCCTTATGAAGATAGGTTGAGGGAGCTAGGTCTTTTCTCCCCGGAGAGACAAAGGATGAGAGGCGACCTGATAGAGGTTTATAAGATGTTGAGAGGTATGGATAGGGTGGATTCTCAGAGGCTATTTCCCAGGGCTGAAATGGTTGCTATGACAGGAGACAGGTTTAAGGTGCTGGGGAGTAGGTACAGAGGAGATGTCAGGGGTAAGTTTTTCACTCAGAGGGTGGTGAGTGAGTGGAATCTGTTGCCATCGGTGGTGGTGGAGGCGAACTCATTGGTGTCTTTTAAGAGACTTCTGGATGAGTACATGGGATTTAATGGGAATGAGGGTTATAGACAGGCCTGGTAAGTGGGGATATGATTGGCGCAACTTGTGGGCTGAAGGGCCTGTTTGTGCTGTAGTGTTCTATGTTCTATGTTCTATACTCGAGAGGCAGCACCAACACATAGGCATCTCAAACCAAAAGAGAGAATGCTGAAAAGTCTCAGCAGGTCTGGTCGCATCTATGAGGAGAGAAAAGAACTGACATTTTGAGTCTAGATGACCCTTTATCATTTTATGAGGGAGTGTAGCTCGTTTGACAGATCAAGTGGCCTCCTGGTTCAAATCCAAGTGCCTCCTTTAAAGAATACAGCAATCTCAAACCATGGATCAAAATACAGCCAGGAAATAGAGATTTAAAATTTCCCAGTTTGCGAAGTCTAAATAACACCGAGTGTTGTAGATATTAATGATTAACAAATTATGCAAAATACAGATAGTATTTGGCCACCAATATTAGGAGTTGGTCATACTTTCTGAGAAAGCAGTTCAGAGCAGGTGAAACAAGGTGCGAATTCCTGACGTCAACAAATTGCAGGAAAAGCACAATGACCATAGTGAGGTGGTAGCATAGTGACATTGATGCTGGGAAAGAAAGCCAGAGACCTGTAGGAATTTTCTGAGGATATGTGTTCGTATCCCACCACGACAGGTGATGGAATTTGAATTCAGTAAAAAGAACTGGAATAAAAAATTGAACGGTGACCATGAAACCTTTGTCAATTGTCATTAAAACCTGACTGGTCCACTAATGCTCTTTAGGGAAGGAAATCTGACACCCTTACCTGGTCTAGCCTAAATATGATGCCAGACCCACATCCACAGCGATTTAGTTGACTCTTAAATGCACTCTGAAATAACTTGACAAGCCACTCAGTTTTATCAAACTGCTACAAAGTCTAAAAGCAATGATACTGGACGAGTCACCTGGTACAACATAGGCATTGGAACTGACAACAGCAAATGCAGCCTGTTGACACTACAAAATCCTCATTAATATCATCTGGAGGCTACTGCCAAAACTGGGAAACATTAGCTGGTCTGGCAGAATCTGTAAGGTGAGAAAAGTGCTGGCATTTTGAGTCCAGATGACCCTTTGTCAAAGCTAAAATGGTCAAAGCCAAAAGCTTTGTCAAAGCCACAAGCCTTTTAGCTTGTCTTCATCCAATTCGATTCACTCTATGTGAATGTATGATTCCGTGAGGTTGACTATGTCAGGGCTATTGCTTGGTTAGTATGGGAGACACCACTGGGAGAGTGAATCGAATTGGATGAAGACAAGCTAAAAGGCTTGTGGCTTTGACAAAGCTTTTGGCTTTGACCATTTTAGCTTTGACAAAGGGTCATCTGGACTCAAAATGCCAGCACTTTTCTCACCTTACAGATTCTGCCAGACCAGCTAATGTTTCCCAGTTTTGGCAGTAGCCTCCAGATGATATTAATGAGGATTTTGTAGTGTCAACAGGCTGCATTTGCTGTTGTCAGTTCCAATGCCTATGTTGTACCAGGTGACTCGTCCAGTATCATTGCTTTTAGACTTTGTAGCAGTTTGATAAAACTGAGTGGCTTGTCAAGTTATTTCAGAGTGCATTTAAGAGTCAACTAAATCGCTGTGGATGTGGGTCTGGCATCATATTTAGGCTAGACCAGGTAAGGGTGTCAGATTTCCTTCCCTAAAGAGCATTAGTGGACCAGTCGGGTTTTAATGACAATTGACAAAGGTTTCATGGTCACCGTTCAATTTTTTATTCCAGTTCTTTTTACTGAATTCAAATTCCATCACCTGTCGTGGTGGGATACGAACACATATCCTCAGAAAATTCCTACAGGTCTCTGGCTTTCTTTCCCAGCATCAATGTCACTATGCTACCACCTCACTATGGTCATTGTGCTTTTCCTGCAATTTGTTGACGTCAGGAATTCGCACCTTGTTTCACCTGCTCTGAACTGCTTTCTCAGAAAGTATGACCAACTCCTAATATTGGTGGCCAAATACTATCTGTATTTTGCATAATTTGTTAATCATTAATATCTACAACACTCGGTGTTATTTAGACTTCGCAAACTGGGAAATTTTAAATCTCTATTTCCTGGCTGTATTTTGATCCATGGTTTGAGATTGCTGTATTCTTTAAAGGAGGCACTTGGATTTGAACCAGGAGGCCACTTGATCTGTCAAACGAGCTACACTCCCTCATAAAATGATAAAGGGTCATCTAGACTCAAAATGTCAGTTCTTTTCTCTCCTCATAGATGCGACCAGACCTGCTGAGACTTTTCAGCATTCTCTCTTTTGGTTTGAGATGCCTATGTGTTGGTGCTGCCTCTCGAGTATAGAACATAGAACATAGAACACTACAGCACAAACAGGCCCTTCAGCCCACAAGTTGCGCCAATCATATCCCCACTTACCAGGCCTGTCTATAACCCTCATTCCCATTAAATCCCATGTACTCATCCAGAAGTCTCTTAAAAGACACCAATGAGTTCGCCTCCACCACCACCGATGGCAACAGATTCCACTCACTCACCACCCTCTGAGTGAAAAACTTACCCCTGACATCTCCTCTGTACCTACTCCCCAGCACCTTAAACCTGTCTCCTGTCATAGCAACCATTTCAGCCCTGGGAAATAGCCTCTGAGAATCCACCCTATCCATACCTCTCAACATCTTATAAACCTCTATCAGGTCGCCTCTCATCCTTTGTCTCTCCGGGGAGAAAAGACCTAGCTCCCTCAACCTATCTTCATAAGGCATGCCTCCCAATCCAGGCAACATGCTTGTAAATCTCCTCTGCACCCTCTCAGTAGCTTCCACATCCTTCTTGTACTGAGGCGACCAGAACTGCGCACAGTACTCCCAGTGGGGTCTGACATGCGTCTTATAAGACCTGTATAGAGTCTGTATAGAGTCAGCCTTCACCAGGGTTTCCTATGAGTTCATACATAAATAGATGGAAACTAGAAACACTAATTGGCCCTTTGAGCTTGCTCGCCATTCATTATGATTATGGCTGATCATCAAATTCAATATCCTGATCCCACCTTCTGCCCATATCCCTTGATCTCTTTAGCCCCAAGAGCTATTCCTTTTTGAAATCACACAACGCTTTGGCTCAACTATTTTCTGTGGTAGTGAATTCCATAGATTCACCATTCTCTGGGTGAATAAGTATCATGATGTGGAGATGCTGGTATTGGACTGGGGTAAACACAGTAAGAGGTCTTAATCAAGTCTTAAAGGTGCAGACAATGTGAGTGGAGTGGAGTTTACCCGATCTTCGGGTAAATGTTCTCCAAGGCAGCCTTCACGACATACGACAGCGCAGAGTCGCTGAGCAGAGACTGATAGCTAAGTTCCACACACATGAGTTCGGCCTCGACTGGGATCTTGGGTTCATGTCACACTATCTGTAACCCCCATGACTTGTCTGGGCTTGCAACATCTCACTTACTGTCCTGCCTGGAGACAATACACATCTCTTTAACCTATGCTTAATGCTATCTCCACTCACACTGTTCGCACCTTTAAGACTTGATTAGCTGTAAAGACTCACATTCTAATCAGTATTCTGTAAACTGTGTGTGCCTTTATATGCCCTGTTTGTGATCAGAACTCCCCACTCACCTGACGAAGGGGCAAAGCTGCGAAAGCTAGTGGCGTTTGCTACCAAATAAACCTGTTGGACTTTAACCTGGTGTTGTGAGACTTCTTACTATGAATAAATATCACCTCGCCTCAGTCTAAAAGGTTTACCCCTTATCCTCAAACTATGAGTCCTAGTTCAGGGCTCTCCCACTTTTGCGAATATTCTTTTTGAATGTACCTTGTCTAATCCTGTTAGAAATTTATCAGTTTCTATGAGATTCCCTCTCACTCTTCTAAAACTGCAATGAATATAATCCTAACCGATTTAGTCTCTCCTCATATGACAAGACACTCCCCATCACAAGAATCAGCCAGGTAAACCTTCACTGTACTTCCTCTATAGCAAGAACATACTTCCTCAGCTAAGGACACCAAAACTACACACAATACTCCAGGTGTGGCCTCACCAATTTCCAATAAAATTGCAGTAAAGCATCACTATTCATATACTCAAATCCTCTCGTTATTTATTTGTCGTCTTTACTGTACCTGCAGGCTTGCTTTCAACAACTGATGCACAAGGACACCAAGGTCTTGTTGAGCGTCTATCTCTCTCAATTTACACCCATGCAAATAATAATTTACCTTCCTATTTTTGCTACCAAAGTGGATAATATCACATTTATCCACATGATACTGCATCTGCGATGCATATGCACACTGACTCAGCCTGTCCAACTCATGCTGAAGCATCTCTGCATCCTCCTCATTGCTCACCCTCCCACCCAACTTTGTATCATCTGCAAATTTGGCAATAGTACATTTCATTCCCTCATCGAATCATTAATATATCATGTGAACAGTTGGCGTCCTAGCACAGATCGCTATAGAACCCCACTAGTAATTTCCTGCCAATCAGAAGAAGACCCACTTATGCCAAATCTTTGCTTCCTATCTGCTAACCAGCTTTCTATCCATCTCAAGACCCTACTTGCAATCACATGTGCTTTAACTTTCGTAGTAATCTGTTATGTGAGACCTTATTGAAAGCCTTCTGAAAGGCTATAAACCACATCCACATCCTGGGCAACTCTATTCGTTAAATCTTCAAAGAATTTCAGTAGATTTGTCAAGCATGATTTTCCTTACATAAATCCATGCTGACTTTGTCTGATTATACCATGCTTTCCAAATGCTATGCTATGAAGTTCATGATAATGCATCTAGCTACTACTTTCCTACTACTGATGCTAGGCTCACTGGTCTATCATTCCTTGTTTTCTCTCTACCTCCCTTTTTGAATAGTAGGCTTATATTAGCTACCCTCCAATCTGTAGGAACCATTCCAGAGTTCAAAGAGTTTTGAAAAATGGGCATCAATGATCCAATATTTCTAGGGCCAGATTACTTCCTTAAGTACTCTAAGACGAAGATTATCAAGACCTGGAGATTTATCTGCCTTCAATCCCATTAATTTCTCCAAAAACATTTCTCTATTGATATTGATTTCCTTCAGCTCCTCACTAAAATTTGTGTTTCTCAGTACTTCTGGTACATTATCCATGTCTTCCTTTCTAGTTCATTGAGGTAACAAGGAAGTTAGATAAAGGAGAACCACTGGGTGTGATTTATTTAGATTTCCAGAATGTCTTTGACAAGGTGCCACAAGGTGACTGTTAAATGCGTTAAGTGCCTATGGTGTTAAGGATAAGATCCTGCCATGGATAGGGAATTGGCTGGCCGGCAGAAGGCAGAGAGTGGGACAAAGAGGTCTTTTTCAGGATGGCAGCCAGTAACTAGTGGTGTGTCTCAGGAGTCAGTGCTGAGACCATAAATTTTCACAATATGCATTAACAATTCGGAGGAAGGAACTGAAGGCACTGTTGCTAAGTTTGCAGATGGTACAAAGATATGTGGAGGGACAGGTAGTATTGAGGAAACAGTGGGGCTGTAGAAGTTCTTGGACAGTTGGGGGAATGGGCAAAGAAGTAACAGATAGAATACAATGTGGAAATGTGTGAAGCTATGCATTTTGGGAGGAGGAATAGAGTTATAGACTATTTTCTAAATGGAAAATGCTTAGGAAATCAGAAACACAAAGGAACTTGGGAGTCATTGTTCAAGATTCTCTTAAGGTTAATGTGCAGGTTCAGTCAGCAGTTAGGAAGGCAAATGCAATATTAGCATTCATGTTGAGAGGGCTAAAATACAAGAGCAGGGATGTATTTCTGAGGCGGTATAAGGCTCTGGTCAGACCCCATGTGGAGTATTGTGAGCAGTTTTGGGCTCCAAATCTAAGGAAGGCTGTGCTGATCTTGGAAAGGGCCCAGAGGAGGTCCAGAAGAATGATCCCTGGAATGAAGAGCTTGTCGTATGAGGAATGGTTGAGGACTCGGGGTCTGTGCTTGTTGGAGTTTAGAAGGATGAGGAGGGAATCTTATTGAAACTTACTGGAGACTGTAGGGCCTGGGTAGAGTGGATATGAACAGGATGTTTCCACTAGTAGGAAAAACTAGAACCAGAGGGCACAACCTCAGGCTAAAGGGACAATCATTTAGAAGAGATGAGGAGGAATTTCTTCAGCCAGAGAGTGATGAATCTGTGAAACTGTGGAGGCCAGGTCATTGAGTGTCTTTGAAACAGAGATAGATAAGTTCTTGATTAATAAGGGGGTCAGGGATTATGGGGGAAAGGCAGGAGAATGAGGTGAGAAAAATATCAGTCATGATAGAATGACAGATCACACTCAATGGACTGAGTGGCCTAATTCTGCTCTTATGTCTTATGCTCTTGTAGTCTTATTGTCGAAGACAGCAGCAATTTACAAAGTTAGTTCCTCAGCCATTTCTTGGTTCCCCATTACGAATTTTCCCATTTCTGATTTTAAGGGGCCTGCATTCATTTTTGACAATCTTTTTCTCTTACATATCAGTTGCTCCACAATGTCATACAAGCCACAATCCTCAACAACAGATCCATCACAGACCTTGTATCATCTGGACTCAAAATGCCAGCTCTTTTCTCTCTTTACAGATGCTGCCAGACCTGCTGAGATTTTCCAGCATTTTCTCTTTTGGTTCGCTCTTTTGGAGAGTGGTTGCAGACTTCATGGACCAAATGGCTGTGTGGATTCTATGATCTGTGATAGGCAGGTTGGTGAGGATGTGGTTGTCTTTCCCTATGTTGCTTTTCTCACTACCTACCTCACTACCCAATTTAGCAACCATGCCCTTTCGGATTCAACTGCCTGATCTGTGAGTGGTGCTACCGAGCCACTCTTAGTGATGGACATTGAAATCCCCCACCTAGAGTATATTCTGCACCCTTTCTAGCTTCAGTGCTTCCTCTAAATGGTGTTCAACATGGAAGAACACTGATTCATCAGTTGAGGTGGAGGATGGAGGGTGGGTGGGTGGTGGAGGGTAATCAGCAGGATATTTTCTTGCCTGTGTTTGATGTGATGCAATGAAATTTAATGGGGTCTGTTGCTGACTTTGAGGATTCCCAGGGCAACTCCCTCATGACTGTATACCATTGGGCTGCTGTAACTTCTGCTGTGTCTGCCCTGACAATGGGACAGGACATACCCAGAAATGGCAATGGCGGTGTCTTAGACATTGTCTGTATGATATGATTCCAAGAATATGATTATGTCAGGCTGTTGCTTGGCTAGTCTGTGAAACAGCCCGCCCAATTTTCCCCAGATATCAGGAAAGATGAGGTTGAGAAAGCTGGGTTTACCATTGTTGCTTCCAGTGCTTTTCCTTCTTGTAGGTTTCATGTTTGACATAACTGAGAGGTTTTTATAACAATCAGCAATGGATTCATGGTCATCTTTAGGCATTTAATTCCAGATTTTATTTTTGACAGCCTTGGAAGCATAATGCCAGGAGTGTGACAATACTCTGCCCTGTGCCACCATTTATTGCCCACTCTCCCACTACCCACATGAGCTGTGGCACCAGCCGACATTTAGCTAGTCTTCCCCGGGCAGCACATGCAGCCCCGTGCTCTAGGATGCTTGATTGAGCTCCTTAACCATCTTAATTTGGCTTTGTATTGAACTGTCAAGATCTGTTGGTCGCCCTCTCCCGCCACTTGAAACTGGCCACCGCAAGAAATAGTGTTTTTGATCCCCATCCTGGCAGGACCCGAACATTGAGTCCAATGTTTCACAAACACTGCTGCCTTAGCCGAGTGCAGTGTAATTCCTGAATCTTTTGTTCGCCTGCCGGGATTTCCAAATCACCCCTGATGTCTGGTACACTGTTCCAGGATGGTTTAATTATCAAGCTAAGTTATTGCATGTTGGCTGAACAGAAAGGTGGATTACTGAAACTTAACAGGATGGTAACAGTTTCCAAAGCAACAGGCAGATGGCATTTCGGGTTTGGTCACTGCATAGCAATTGTACACAGAAGTAACCACTGAAAGTTGTCATTGGGTGATTTCATTTGAACGGCTCAGTGAACTAGCAGACGTCCCCACGCTGATCTCTAGAATGCTTTTTTCCTGCTCTTAAAAACTGAACCTCACAGAAGTGAAGGCTTTGGAATCGAACTTAGTTTTACCAGTCTGCCTCTCACTATGACGCAGTGTCAGACGAATTGCATTGAGAAACAACTCAGCCGGGCTTTTCGTAAACTTGGACGCTTTGTGGGTAAACATGCTTGGTTTTTCTTCACAATTCCTCTGATACTTTCTGCGGGTCTGGGATCCGGTTTCTATTTCTTACCGGCAAATGAAGCCAATGACATCGAAGAGCAATTTACACCCATTAATGGACCGGCAAAATCTGCGAGAGAGTTTATTAAAAAACACTTTCCAACCACTGGATCTGAATTCTCTGCACAGAGGCTTTACACAGAGGGGACATTTGCTTCTTTCATTGCTGTGTCGAAAGATGACAACATCCTTACGAATGTGGCGTTTGAAGAGATTATATCACTGGATGAAAAAATTAAGCAGATTAGCACTGCTGATCCCTATAATGTCCCAGACAGCTATTCTTCACTTTGTGTAAAGACAGAGGACTCTTGTTTTTCAAATGAAATTTTAACTTTTATAAATCAAAGTTTGGTAACAAAAACTAAGATTTCTTATCCTGTAATGAATCGAACTTTTATTGGGTTAGCTGTCGGAGGTGTAAAGTTAGAACAAAAACATGTTACAAAAGCAAAGGCGATTAGACTTGATTATTATTTACAAGACAATGATGAAATCAAAAAGCGCAGTTTGTTATGGCTGAAGAAATTCCTTCAAGTTTTTCCAAATGAATTGAAGAATCTGAAGAATATTACGGTGAGTTTTTAATTTGTGCCTGCATTTCTGAAAGTCTATTCCTTGATTTGAAATTATCCAGTAATGTAGTAAATGTAGCGGAAGATGATTGCCATCTATCTTGGATTGTGGAGATGATCAGTGAGTCTTTTTACTTGTTTCGTTTCATAACAAATTCTATGTTATATACAGCAAAATCACTTGCATTTATTCAACCTTTAATGTAGTCACTGCCCCAGAGGAATTATGAAACAAAATATGACACTGAGCAATTTGAAATTAGAACAGATTGCAAGAAACTTATTCCAAGATGTAGATTCTGAGGAGCCTTCTGATAGGTAGAGAGGCAGCGAGGTAACGAGGTTTGGGGATAGAATTTCGTAGCTTTGAGCGTAGACAGCTGAAGGCAGAACCAACACTGGTGGAGCAAGTAAAATCAGGATGCTCAAGGAACCAGAACGAGAAGAGCACAGATGTTTAAAGCGTGACAAGGCTGAAGGAAATTACAGAGACAGGGAAATGAGAGACCATAGTGGGGTTTGAAAACAAGGATGAAGGTATTAAAATGGAGCCTATTTTCAGCTATATCTTCCATCGATTGATAGGAGGCCTTGGGTGGCCTAATCAGCAGTTCTTTGACTGATCACTGGAGATATCTCTACAAATGCAACAGGTCAGCTTTTAGAACTATTGTGTGAATCATAAGCCATTCAACCCATCGAGTCTGCACTGATCACAATCCCATCCAGGCCCTCTCTCCAAAAGCCCAGGCATTTACCCTCTGACACTAAGGGGCAATTTTTTAGCATGGCCAATCCACTTAACTTGTGCATCTTTGAACTGTGGGAGGAAACCGGAACACCCAGAGGAGACCCATGCAGACATGCAGTGCAAACCGCTGTGCCACATTAATATTCATCTCAGTGCAGGTCTTTTCCTGCCTTCCACAGATGGCATCCTTGAATTCCCAACATTAATTCATGACTTCAGTTTCAGCTCCTGGATATCCCAGCCCAATAACCCTGATTAGTCAGCTACCTGTGAATGTTGGTTCATCTCCAACTTTGATACGATTGTATCCACTCAGACCAATACTCAATTTCAACCTGGTACATTCTCTCTCCTTTGTAGGACATAGAACACTAGAGCACAAACAGGTCCTTCAGCCTACAAGTTGCGCCCATCATATCCATACCTCTCAGGCCATAAGTTATCTGTAACTCCCAATCCCATTAAATCCCATTACTCATCCAGAAGTCTTTTAAAAGACCCCAGCGAGTTCGCCTCTACCACCACCGACGGCAGCCGATTCCACTCACTCACCACCCTCTGACTGAAAAACTTACCCCTAACATCTCCTCTGTACTTTCTTCCCAGCACCTTAAATCTGTGTCCTCTCATAGCGATCATTTCAGCCCTGGGAAATAGCTTCCTAGAATCCACCCTATCTATTCCTCTCAACATTTTATAAACCTCTATCAGGTCGCCTCTCAAACTTCGTCCCTCCAGGGAGAAGAGACCTAGCTCCCTCAACCTATCTTCATAAGGCATGCCTCCCAATCCAGGCAACATCCTTGTAAATCTCCTCTGCACCCTCTCAGTAGCTTCCACATCCTTCCTGTAGTGAGGTGACCAGAACTGCGCACAGTTCTCCAAGAGGAGTCTGACAAGGGTCTTATAAAGTTGCAGCATTACCTCCCAACTCCTAAACTCAATCCCTCAATTAATGAAGGCCAGTACACCATACGCCTTCTTGACCACATCCTCCACCTGTGAGGCCGATTTGAGCGTCCTATGGACCCAGACCCCAAGATCCTTCTGCTCCTCAACACAGCTAAGACTCCTACCCTTGATATTGTACTCCTTCATTCCATTGGTCCTGCCAAAATGGACCACTACACATTTATCCACATTTACAGTACATATTAATGACTTGGAGGAAGGAAACAAATGTACTGTAACCAAATTTGCAGACAACACAAAAATAGGGTGAAAAGCAAGTTGTGAGAGGGGTACAAACAGTTTACAAAGAGATATTGCTGGGTTAATTAAGAGGGGAAAAAGTTGGCAAATGAAGTATAATGTGGGAAAATGTAATGTTGTTCATTTTGGAATGGAGAAAAACTGCAGAAAGCTGCAGTACAAAGGGATTTGGGGTACTTGTGCATGAAGCACAGAAAGCTAGCAGCAGGTAATCAGGAAGGCTAACAAAATATTGGCCCTTATTTCAAGAATGTTTGAGTATAAGAGTAGGGAGGATTTGCTGCAACTGTACAAGGTACTGCTAAGACTACCTTTGGAGTACCATGAGTAGTTTTGGCCCCCTCATTTAAGGAAAGGTATTATTTCATTGAAGGCAGCTCAGTAAAGGTTCACTAGGCCGATTCCCGGTGTGGAGGGATTGTCTTATGAAGATAGGTTAAACAGGCTGGCACTCATTGGAATTTGGAAGAATGAGAGGTGATCTCATTGAAACATATAGGATTTTTAAGGGGCTTGACAGGGTAAACACCGAGAGGATGTCTACCCTCTTGGGAGAGTCAAAGACCAGAGGACATGTGAAGGGCCACCAATTTAATACAGAGATGAGGAAGAAATTCTTTTCTCAGAGGATTGTGGGTCTTTGGAACCCCTTATCAAGAGTGCTTTGGAGGCAGAGTCCTTGTGTAGATTTAAGGCTGAGATAGATAGATTTTTAATAAGTAAAGGAATTAAGGGTAAAGGGGAAAGGGCAGGAAAGAGGATGTGATGAATGCCAGATCAGCCATCATCCTATTGAATGGTGGAGAAAACCCAAGGGGCCGAATGGCTCTCTGTTCCTTTTTTTATGGTCTTATTGTTGCTTAAAAAAGTGTCCTAAAATAAGAATTAAACCTTGTCTATGTGCAGATCATGGGTGGGCTGTTTTGGCTGCGCACATCCCAACACCAGAGGCCAATGGACCTTTAAATGGTCCATCAAATTTTCATAGTCCATTTTGATTCCTTGGCAGGCAGGACCTATGTCATAACCTAGAGATTTAATAAGAAATTGAATTTGTAATAGGTATGAATAAACAAGTGGGAAATTTTAATACACAGGATGTGGTTGTCAGCCAATAACATTTTAGTGCCTTTGATAATCTGTTCACCTTTCTTCCTGAATTACAGGTCTCTTATTTCACGTCACTATCAAGACAAGAAGAATTTGAAGGGAATGCTAAAAAAATTATTCCTTTGTTCTCGATCACATATTTTCTTTCAATATTCTTTTCCATCACATCTTGTACGAGGTAAAAACTATGTTTTCAGATTTATTTGTAACATGTTTTCATTGAAAACATCATACAGAAAAGTCTGTTGTGCTATCAATTTATTTGCAGGTTTGACTGTGTGAGAAATAAGGTCTGGGTTGCTGCTCTGGGTGTCATCTCAGCTGGATTAGCTGTCCTATCAGGATTTGGACTGCTGCTGTTCTGTGGAATGAAATTTGCCATCAATACGGCTAATGCACCTTTTCTGATCCTGGGTCAGTAATACCTAGTTTCCCAATGAAATTATGATTAAACGTCAAATGATTATCCTTTTAAATTTGTCTGCTTGGATAGCACATTGCCTGATCCCTATCTGTCATTCAGAGAGTCGGTGCAGATACAACGGGCCTAATGGCCTCCTTCTGTGCAGTAACAATCCAAGTTTCATTCGCTCTGATATGTTCACTTCTGTACACCTTACCTAATTACGTCTCTTTCACCTCTCTTTTAAAATCTCTTTCTCTATTATCCAATCCCAAATTTCTCATTGAAATATTTTCACTTCTCTCCTTCCATTCTTGGTGATTTCAATAATCATCTCCTATCACTTTGCCCACTAGTCCTTCCACAACCTCTCCCTCCACAAAAATTCTTCTCATACTCAGGACCTGCTTTGCCACCTCATACGACCTATCTATTCCCCATCTCAATCATAAATAAAGCTATCTCTGATCACGTGCTTGTATCCTTCACCTTCACCTCAACTTACTTGTGTATCTGTATCTGGAAAATTTTTCCTGAATCACCTGGTCAGACCTACATTGTCTCCTAGTTTTCTAATACATTGATTTTAACATTTTCATCTTTTTTTTAATAGGAGTTTTATGGGATGTGGGAGTCACTGATTATGCCAGCATTTATTGTCCATCCTTTATTGTTCATATACTTCCATGATTTTGCACCTCCTGATTTAAGTTTCTCAGGACCTCCAACCCCCAAAACACCATGTTGTTTTTGAAGCTCAAGTCTGAAATGAAACCTGTGATTGTTCCATATTCACTTGTTGTTAACAGGCAGGCTTGCAGACAGTCATCAAAGTGGAGCAGATGCTTTACTCGCTCTAGCTGTTTGTAATTCCTAAATTGTACAGCCTATAATTACGTTTTGTCTGTATATCAGTGGCAATGTTGCAAGGTACTTCTGTTAAGTGGTGGAAAATATAAAAAGAGTACAGATGTTAGCATGGTGTTCATGTGCAGCCTATAATTATAATGCAGCATTTTGGCTTCAAATTTCTTCTGCATCTATGAAATATTACTTAGAAAATGAAATATAATGTTTTGCAGCAAGTATTGATTCCATATATATTATTCAGCTGAGAATGTAAATTTTATTCACTTCCATTTGTGGACATTAATTGATAATAACCGGTGTACTATTTCATCATATCTCATATTTCTAGGTATTGGTGTGGACGATATGTTCATTATGCTCGCTAGCTGGCAACAGACAAAGGTTAAAGATAAAGTTGAGGATCGCCTGGCAGTGACTTATGCGGAAGCAGCAGTTTCCATTACAATCACCACTCTGACTGATGTTTTAGCTTTTTATATTGGCATTTTGACACCTTTTCGATCTGTGCAGTCATTTTGTGTTTACACAGGTACAACTGTTCTGTTCTGTTTCGTGTACAACATTACATTTTTTGGGGCTGTTCTTGCATTGAATGGTAGAAGAGAAGCCAGTAACAGACATTGGTTGACATTTAGAAAGGTTAAAGAAGATCAGAAAGAAGATGAATCTAAATGCTATGCAATGTGTTGTATTGGTGGGGCTTATGATCAGGAATCAGGGGCAGAATCAGAACATCCAGTTTATTTCTTCTTTAAGAAATATTATGGTCCATTCCTTACAAACCAATGGACCAAGGCAATAGTGGTGCTCCTGTATGCTGGATATTTGGCTGGCGGTATTTATGGGTGTTTAAACATCAAAGAGGGAATTGATCTCAGAAATTTGGCCTTTGATGATTCGTACATCATTAAATTCTATGATGATCAAAGTGATTTTTTCTCCACGTACGGACCACGAGTCATGGTTTCTGTCACCAAACCTGTGGAATATTGGAATTCCACTGTTCAGAAAGACGTTGAAATCTGTCTGGATAGACTGGAAAAAAATTCATACGTAGATCGTAACCTGTCAGAGTCCTGGCTTCAAACGTACAATTCTATTTTCCAACAGATAGGTATAAAGGAGAAAAAAACATTCTTAGGCAATTTATCTAAATTATTTCATTTTTTTCCTTTATTTAAACAAGACATTGAATTTTCAAAAGATAACCAAAGGATTACAGCTTCACGTTTTTTCATTCAGACCATTAATGTCAATAATTCAATTGCTGAGAAAAACATGCTGATTGAATTAAGAAAGCTGGCACAGGAATGTAAAATTCCTTTGCTAGTGTATCATGCTGCATTCATCTATTTTGATCAATATCTTGTGATAGTATCCAACACAATACAGAATGTAGTTGTGGCTGCTGTTGTAATGCTGATTATTGCCTTATTGCTCATACCTAGTCCAATCTGCTCTCTGTGGGTAACATTTGGGACTGCGTCAGTTTTAGTGGGTGTGGCTGGTTTTATGACTTTCTGGGATGTCAATTTAGATTCTATATCGATGATTAATCTGGTCATCTGTATTGGATTTTCTGTGGACTTTTCAGCTCATGTTTCATATGCATTTGTTTCAAGTGAGAAAGAGTGTGCCAACGAGCGAAGCATTGATGCTGTATACAATCTCGGGTATCCTATTATCCAGGGGGCTCTTTCAACCATCCTGGGTGTGGTAGTGTTGGCCGCTGCAGCAAGTTACATATTCAGGACATTTTTTAAAATCATGTTTCTTGTCATAACCTTTGGTGCAGTTCATGGTCTCATATTTCTGCCTGTCTTTCTGACATTTTGTGCAACCTGCAGAAAATCAAACAGTGTAAAATCAAACATGGCAACAAAATCACCTGGAAAACAAAACAATGTCAATGGAGCATTCAATAGAAACGATACCAGCTGCCCAGATGTAATTGGTGGAATATTATATCAGAATGACCCAGATTGTCCCAGTTTCGTGTTTTCAACTTATGGAAAACCTTACCCCTTTGCCATGGAATCTTCCCATGAAATTGCACGAGACGTAGCACCTAGTGTTTTACCTCCACTTCCCTCACAACTCAATGCCCCAAACATGCCTTCCAGGTGAAACAGCACTTTATTGGACTTCTTTCATGAGTATACTGTGTTCACTGTTCAGCACATGATTTCCTCTGTACTCGGAAGAACAAACACAATCTGCATGATGTTTTGTGGAAAATCTTTTCTTTGTCCTTTGTCCATAACTGCAAGCTTCTGATTGCTTGCCATTTCAATTCATCATCTTGCTCTCATGCTTACATTTTCCTCTTTGCTGCAATTTTCAAGTGAACCCCAATGCAACAGCGCCTCTTCTCCTCAATTAAACAGATCACAGCATTCTAGACTAAATATTGAGTTCCATAATTTCAGTCAACACATTCTGTCTTCCATATTGATTTGCTTTTATTGTCATGTACCAGTCTATCTTTTTTGTTGCTTTCAGACAGAGCTGTACATTATTCTGCCATTAACACTTACTCTTCCCCAATGTTTTGTTGTCTTTCATAAAATCATCATTAATCTCTTTGTCTTTTGTTCCATAACATTTTTGTTATTTAATCTCTCTGCCCTCTAACCTATCCCTGACTTCCCCTTTTTTCCCTTAATCTCCTTGACCCTCCTGCTTATCTCAACAACATAAAATCCACCACATTTCTACCTCTCTACTATTCCAAAGAAGAGTCACATTCAACACAAAATCGCTTAGCTCTGTTTCTCTCTCCTCACAGATGCTGTCAGACTTGATGCGGTTTTTCAGCACTTTCTGTTTCTATTCCAAGTTGCCCAGCTGTCTACGTGATAAATATCTATTTTATGCTAAATGAAGTGAAACAGGTTGCAGTGCCTACCGTGAATTATCCCATTTTAATTGAAAAAGCTTGTCATTATATACAAATAAATTATGAAGTCAAATGGGATAATAACAGCTAGACCATTTTGATGAAATTCCATTGAGAAATTCCATGCAATGAACCCTATGAATATAGGATATGAAGATAGGTTGACTGATTACAATTGGTACATATTTATAGAGGGATTTCACACTTTTCTGGGATAAAGTGGTCATTAGGGAGGAGGGAGGTAGTTAGATTTGACTGGACAGGTTCTTCCCACATTTGTGGTGTATGTTGCTTTATTGGATTTGGATTTTAGGGAATGCCATTTACCCAGCCCTTGACTGAAAAGACTCTGAGGAACATGCCTATGAAACAGCATGTTGCCACCCAGCCATTTTACAATTGGAGTAGCATTAATCAGTTCAGGGCTAGATTTCAAACACAAACTTAGGAAAAAGGCCCTGCATCAGACCAATCTGATTTCAGACCTGAATTGGCAGTTTTGTAGTCCCAGCAGTGCCAGATTTGAATGATGGTCACTCTTGGGACTGCAGCCAGATTTGGAAAGAAAAAGCTGTTGAAGGTGGCATGAAGATAAACCCTGAATTGGAAGGCACCCCCCCCCCCCGACTCCTCCCCCAGTGAGTTGTATGAGGAAAGTGGCGGCTGGTTTTGAGAGGCCAGAAGAAGTAATGACCTTGTGGTGGTCCCTCCAATGGGCAATGGGGGCTCCCAAAGGAAACTCTCACGGGTTCCCCATTGTCCAACACCAGCTTGCCCAGTGAAAGATACCAAACCTGGCCCGAGTCTCTCAATGTTGCAGATAAAGTAGCAACAGAAGAATGATGAGGCAGCTTCAGTTAGGACCAATGGGTCCAACAGAAAGTGCTGAAAACCACATCATATCTAGCAGCCTCTGTGAGGAGAGAGAAACAGAGTCAACCCATTTTGTGTCGAATGTGATTCTTTGGAACAGCAGAGAGGCAGAAATGTGATGGATTTTATGCTGTTGAGATAAGTGGGAGGGTCGAGGAGAATAAGGGAAAAAAGGGGAAGTTAAGGATAGGTTGGAGAGCACAGAAATTAAGTAACAAAAATGTTATGGAACAAAAAACAAAGAGAGTAGTAATGATTTTATGAAAGACAACTTCTAGCTAGCACGATAGAAATGGTCCCAGACCACAAGAGACAGGTTGGGACATCTGCAGCAAGGCTACATGCTGTATTTTAAAAGTCCCCCCTCAACAAGGGATGAACCAGTGGGGAGGTGATGAACTAGTGGTATTATCACTAGACTAGAAACTCAGCTAATGTTCTGGGGACCCGGGTTCAAATCCCACCATGGCAGATGGTGGAATTTGAAGTCAACAAAAAGTATCTGGGATTAAGAATCTACTGATGGCCATGAAACCATTGTCGATTGTTGGAAAAACCCATCTGGTTCACGAGCATCCTTTAGGGAAGGAAATCTGCTGTCCTTACCTGGCCTGGCCTACATGTGACTCCAGAGCCACAGCAATGTGGTTGATCTCAACTGCCGTCTAAGAGCAACTAGGGTTGGGCAATAAATGCTGGCCAGTCAGCGACGCTTATGTCCTCTGCATGAATAAAAAAAATGGGAGCTGTAAAATCCAGTCCAGACCCTGGGAACAGCGTTGTTGTATGTTCAAAGTGTTTAAATCATAAAGCAATTGTCCTGAAATTATAGTAAGGGCTTATCAGTGTTCTCTATTTGACCCTCTGTACAATTTTAGCAGAGATGTTAACATTTAATCTGTAATGGTTTATTGATGGTCCTTTGGATTGTCCCAAGTAAAATATACATTTGCTTCTTTGTTCTGTTAGTCTCTATTTCCTCACTAACTATTTCCTCTATCCTTTACAGCTTCCTCTTTCTTTCTACCTTTTTAAAAATTCTTGATCAGGTGAATTTACTGGTAAAGTAAGAACATTAAAAAAATCCAGTAGGAGTGGAGGTAATTTGGGACATCAAGTTGCCTCTATTATATCCACATATGATTACTTGTCTAAAACAATAATGACAAGTTGAAAAGCAATTCAGTGGCTGCGCTGAGAATCTGGTATAACATGAAAGAAATAAAAATAGTTTTTTCCCTATAGACATATCTGCCACACAGCCGTGGATCCCTTAGAAAATTATAATCTAATCATAGAATCCCTCCAGAGCAGAAGGAGGCCATTCTGCCCATGAAGTCTGCACCAACCACAATCCCAGCTAGGTCCTATTCCCATAACCCCACATATTTACCCTGCTAATCCCCCTGACATTAGAATCAATTTAACATGGCCAATCAACCTAACCCACATATCTTTGGAGTGTGGGAGGAAACCGGAGCGTCCGGAGGAAACCCATGCACATACATGAAGAATGTGCAAACTCCATACAGACAGTTGCCCGAGGCCAGAATTGAACCCGGGTCCCTGGCGCTGTGAGGCAGTAGTGCTAACTGCTGTACCACCATGCTGCCCAACTAATGACATAACTAAAATAACAGAGATTAGAATTTCAGATGAAAACATTAATGTTGCTTGTCAGCATCTTAAGGTGGATGATGAAACTATTGATTAACAAATTAGAAAAATAAGTGTTTAACATGTAAACAATTATTTTAGGATGTCAAAGCAAAAGATTATATATATAAATCTTGACCCATGAGTTTGAGAATTTCAGAAGCTATCGGTAGTAATAAGGGATAATTTTCCTCCTGTATACTTTGAATAGAGACTCAGCAGCCAATAGCATGGATCAGAGATTTGTCTGGGATCTGTTTGATTTTCAGCAGCTTGGACTTCTTGCGGGAGGAGTGAAAGTGGAAAATTTCTCCTTATTTACACATCTTTTAATCTTGTGTAAAACAGTTTGTTGATTATTTCAAATTATTTACTTAATTTTTGTCAGAAAAGACATTGATCTTATTCATAATCTCCGCAAGATCGTTGTAATCTGTTAATAATTATAATACTTTAAAACCTAGTTGGGATAATGTTGATTGGGGCTTTTATTATTGCTAATGTGTGAAATTAGTATTTTATTTGTGACAAGTGTTCAGATTAGTGCACAGTTTTATAGAAATGATAGAAATATTTGTTCAGTTCATTGAATATATACTTACATATCTTATATTTTTATGAGGTCATGTGTTTTTAATGACATTTTTACATAAATTAAAACACATTTTCTCAACAATGCTGTTAAATGCATTTATTTGCATCTAAATATAAGTCAAAGATTTTCAGTGTAATATTTTACAAGTATGTTACCTGATAATCTGATTCCAATGCAACAGTGCTCTGGGGATTTTCTAGGCAATCAACATGGAACCTTTTCCACTGCTAATATAAGTGTGGTGTCCAGCAGTGCTCACAGTATGCCAAGATTTGGAAGTTTTGGGCAGAATCTTTTGGATGGTAGTGTTTTGCCCCATTGCTGGAAAAAAACAACTGGGAACGCACAATTGTCCCTGACAGCTATCTTGTAGCCATTTAATATCTGTGTGCTTGAATGACAAAAATGATGCTGGTGCAGAAAGTAATTATGTACACAAATTAATAGAATGTTGATCTTTAGTGCAAGTTGCTTCCTGCTGATGGCCAATGGTAAGCTGCTTTCATCACTGGCAAACATGCACGAGATTCCAGAAAATCCCACTATGACTCAGCAGAGGGACCTGGGTGTGCAAGTCCACAGATCCCTAAAGGTGGCAGCACAGATGGAGAGGGTGGTGAAGAAGGCATATAGCATGCTTGCCTTTATTGGACGGGGCATAGAGTATAAAAGTTGGCATATGATGTTGCAGCTATATAGAACGTTCATTAGGCCACATTTGGAGTACTGCGTCCAGTTCTGGTCGCCACACTACCAGAAGGATGTGGAGGCTTTTCTGTACTCTCTCCTAAGGTTTACCAGGATGTTGCCTGGTATAGAGGGTCTTAGCTATGAGGAGAGATTGGGCAAACTGGGGTTGTTCTCCCTGGAAAGATGGAGGATGAGGGGTGACCTAACAGAGGTGTACAAAATTGTGAAGGGCATAGATAGGGTGAACAGTGGGAAGCTTTTTCCCAGGTCAGAGGTGACGAACACAAGGGGTCACAAGTTCAAGGTGAGGGGGGCAAGGTTCAACACAGATGTCAGGGGGACGTATCTTACACAGAGGGTGGTGGGGGCCTGGAATACAGTGCCAAGTGAGGAGGTTGAGGCAGACACACTGGGATCGTTTAAGACTTATCTAGATAGCCACATGAACAGACTGGTAATAGAGGGATACAAACGAATGGTCTAGTTGCGCGCATGAGCAGTGCAGGCTTGGAGGGCCGAAGGGCCTGTTCATGTGCTATACTGTTCTTTGTTGACCTTTACGTCTCTTCTGAATTGTCGGATTTACCAAAATTCATAGAGTCATAGAGGTTTACAGCATGGAAACAGGCCCTTCGGCCCAACATGTCCATGCTGCCCACTTTTTACCATTAAGCTAGTCACAATTGCCTGTGTTTGGCCTATATCCCTATGGATCTCCTATGACCTCCAACCCCACAACCCTCCAAGAGATTTTCACTCTTCCAATTCTGATTGTTTGAGCAAACTTGATTTTAATTGCAGAACCAAAAATCTAGAATTACCTTCTTAAATGGGGTGGCACGGTGGCACGGCCTTACAGCGCCAGGGACCTGGGTTCGATTTCCACCCTCAGATCATTGTCTGTGTAGACTTTGCACCTTCTCCCCATGTCTGTGTGGGTTTCCTCTGGGTACTCCAGTTTCTTTCCACAGTACAAAGATGTGTGGGGTAGGTGGATTGGCCATGATAAATTGCCCTTGAGTGCCTAGGGAATAGCAGGGTAAATGCCTGGGGTTATGGTAATAGGGCCTACGTAAGACTGTGGTCAGTGCAGATTGATGGGACGAATGGCCTCCTTCTGCACTGTAGGATTCTATGATTTAAACCTCTGTGACCCCTTACCTCTCCTTCCAACAATAAGCCACACTGAAAATTTACCTTTGACCTAACATTTGGCCATCTGACCTATTATCTCCTTATGTGGCTCAGTGTCACATTCTGTTCTACAATGCTCCTGTGAAACAGCTTGAGATGTTTTGGTACTTTACAGGCGTCTATATAAACAACACTTTTGCTGTGGTACATTTTTTCTCCTATTTATTATTTATATGTACCAGGAGTTTGGAACATTCCCATGTTGTATTTGTTTCATCATGGCTCTAACTTTTAGCTTGTCCCAAGTCCTAAGGTTATCCAGCCTGCGTTATCAGTTCCTGGTAGTTGTGATCCACTCAACAACACCGAAGACCAATTCCAGGCTTTCTGTAAGGTGGTCAAGTTAAAAACCAATGTAAAATTGATTTACTGTAGTGTTTGCAGGTTCAGGCTTCAACATAGAAATGTAGAAAATAGAAACAGAAGTAGGCCATTTGGCCTTCGAGCCGTTTCTGGCATTCATTATGATCATGGCTGATCATCCGACTGAATAGTGGGATCCCCTCTCCCCCTCCATATCCTTTGATTCCCTTTGCCTCATTTTCCATCTCTAACTGCTTCTTGAAAATATTCAGGGGGCGATCTTACCAAAAATATTCCATTGAACAAAGAACAAATAACAACACAGCACGGGAAACAGGCCCTTCGGCCCAACGAGCCCACGCCGCCATCTTAACAATGTGTTTTTCCTCCTCCACCCTTGACCCATGGCTATGCTTATGGTACCCCCATTGGAAACCAGATTAAGGGGAGAATAGTTTAGGGACAATTTGTTACACCAATCAGCCTAAGAGCACATCTTTGGGGTGTGAGAAGAAACGGGAGCACCCAGAGGAAACCCACGCAACCACAGGGAGAATGTGCAAACTCCCACACACACTGGCCCAAATCCATGTATCTGCACAGCCAACAGTGATAGTCACTGAGCTGTTGTGGTGCCCATCTGCTGGTCCAGTTTTAAGCATACACAAACGACGCAAAGTACTAGGCTACTCTCGAACTTTCAAGAGCAGCCCACGCACGACCCACCGTGTGCATGCCCCTCGTTAGACAACAAGGTGGACCGATGCACCTGTGGAGTAAAAGAGAAAAACATCAACACATGTAACAGTTGATTTCCAGGAATGTCCCAAGGCTCTGATCCTTATTTAAAACAGTCTCCCATAACCCTCCATCCCTATTTCGCTCATGTGTCTATCTAAGTAAACCTTAAACAAGTCCAGCGTGCCTGCATCCACCACCTTCCTTGGTAGAGCATTCCATACCCCCACGACCCTCTGTGTGAAAAACCTCCCTCTAGCATCCAAATTATACTTCTCCCCCCCTCACCTTAAGCCCGTGGCTCCTCGTGATATTTGTCTCCAATCTAGGAAAAAGCCTGCCACTGTTTACTCTATCTATATCCTTCATTATTTTATACACCTCTATTAGATCCCCCCTTAATCTCCGTCTTTCTAAGGAAAACAGCCCCAATTTATCCAATCTTTCCTCATAACCCAGTCCTCCCATACCAGGCAGCATCCTGGTAAACCTCCTCTGCACCCTCTCCAGGGTCTCCACGTCCTTCCGGTAGTAAGGTGACCAGAACTGGACGCAGTACTCCAAATGCAGTCTAACCAATGTTCTGTACAACTGCAGCATTAGACGCCAGCTCTTATACTCTAATCCCCTTCCTATAAAGGCTAGCATACCATAAGCTTTCTTTGCAACTTGCTCCACCTGTGTTGCCACCTTCAAAGACTTGTGCACTTGCACTCCTACATCCCTCTGCATTTCTATACTCTTAATAGGTCTACCCTTTATCATGTAACTCCCCTCTACATTATTCCTTCCAAAATGCATCACCTTGCATTTATCTGGATTAAATTTCATCTGCCATTTATCTGCCCAATATACCAGCCTATCTATATCCTGCTGTGTTGCCTGACACTCCTCCTCACTGTCCGCCAATCCTGCCATCTTTGTGTCATCTGCAAACTTGCTGATCACACCACGTACGCCCTCTTCCAAGTCATTTATATATATTATGAATAGAAAAGGTCCCAGTACTGAGCCCTGTGGCACACCACTGGTGACAAACCTCCAGCGAGAAAAGGACCCTTCCACCACCACTCTCTGTCTCCTGTTACCTAGCCAGTTTTCAATCCATCTAGATATTTGTCCCTGTATCCCATGAGCCTTAACCTTTTCAGCCAACCTACCATGAGGGACTTTGTCAAACGCCTTATTGAAATCCATATAGATGACATCAACGGCTCGTCTTTCGCCAACCGTTTTTGTCACCTCCTCAAAAAATTCTACCAGATTCGTAAGGCAAGACCTCCCCTGAACAAAGCCTTACTGCGTATCCCTAATCAGATCGCATCGCTCTAAATGCATATACATCATATCCCTAAGAATTTTTTCCAACAACTTTCCTACCACTGACATCAAACTCACCGGCCTATAATTACCAGGGTTATCCCTACTGCCCTTTTTAAACAGCGGTACCACATTAGCTATCCTCCAGTCCTCTGGGACCTCACCTGTGTCCAAAGAGGAGACAAAGATTTGCGCGTCAGAGGCCCAGCAATTTCATCTCTCACCTCCCTAAGCAGCCTGGGATAAATGCTATCAGGCCTCAGAGCTTTATCAGTTTTTATGCTACCTAAAAACCCTAACACTTCCTCCCTCATAATGGATATTTCTTTCAACTGGTCTACAGCTCCCTCCAAGACAGTACAAGACACCAAGCCCCTCTCCTTCGTGAATACTGACGCAAAGTATTCATTCAGGATCTCCCCATTCCTTCAGGCTCTAAGCACAATTCCCCTCCTCTGTCCCTAAGAGGACCGATTTTCCCTCTAACCACCCTTTTGTTCCTAATATAAGAGTAAAATGCCTTTGGGTTTTCCTTAATCCTATCAGCCAAAGCAATTTCATGCCCCCTTTTCGCCCTTCTAACTCCCCTTTTGAGCTCCGTCCTTCTCTCTCTATATTCCTCCAGTGCTCTCTCCATTCCCAGTTGCTTAAACCTCTCTTCTTCCTCACCAAGTCTTCAATATCCCCTATAATCCACGGCTCTCTAATCCTACCTTTCCCATCCTTTTAACCGGCATGTGTCTTTCCTGCAATCTTTTCAGTTTTCCCTTGAAAGCCTCCCACTTGCCGAACGTGGACTTACCCGCAAACAACCTCTCCTAATCAGATTCCATCAGCTCATGCCTAATCCGGCTGTAACTTGCCTTCCCCCAGTTTAGCACCCTCCCCTTCGGACAGCACACATCTTTTTCCATTATTATCCTAAAGTAGACAGACTTGTGGTCACTGTTAGCCACATGTTCACCTACTGCAACCTCAGCCACCTGACCTGGCTCATTACCCAAAACTAAATCCAGTATGGCCCCCTCCCTAGTCGGGCTAGTTACGTACTGCTCCAAGGACCCTTCCAACACACATTTTACAAATTCCTCCCCATCCGAACCCCCAGCTCTAGGCACCTTCCAATCCACTCCAGGGAGATTAAAATCTCCCACTACAACCACCGTATTCTTTTTGCACCTATCCAAAATGTCTTCACATATGCCTTCTTCCACTGCCCGTGGGCTGTTGGGTGGCCTATAGTATACCCCTAGCATAGTAATCGCTCCCTTCCTATTCCTCAACTCCACCCACAGCGACTCAATCTCTAACTCCTCCATATTATCCTCCCTCTGCACCACTGTGATGTGCTCCATAACTAACAACGCCACCCCACCACCTCTCTTCAACCCTCCTCTGTCACACCTAAAACACTTATACCCAGGAACATTCAGCTGCCAGTCCTGCCCTTCCTTTAACCACGTCTCCGTCACTGCCACCACATCTAAATTCCTCACGAACATTAAGGCCTTAAGCTCATCCGTTTTACCCGTTACACTCCTTGCATTAAAACAGATGCAATCCAAACCTCCAGGCCCACTCGGATCCTCCTTCCCCTGGATGATTTTCCTCTCAACCAAACCTACCCTGTCACCCAACTCGCTCCCAATCCCAGTGCCTACTGAGTTATCGGTCTCATCCCCACCCCCCCTCCATATCAGTTTAAACCCTGCCGAAATACCCCAGCTAACCTCCCAGCTAGGATATTCATGCCCTTCCCATTTAAATGTTCCCCATCCCTCCTGTACAGGTGCCCTTCTCTCACAAATACTTCCCAACGATCGACAAAAGTGAAGTCCTCTGCCTTGCACCAATCCTTCAGCCACACATTCAGCTGTAGGATCTCATTATTCCTAGCCATGTTGTTACTAGGCAACTGCCCAGAGAATGCCACCATGGAGGCCCTGCTCTTCAGCTTGGCCCCCAACTCCCTGAATTGCCTATGTACATCCCCCCTGCTCTTCCTTCCTACGTCCTTCTCTCCTATGTGTACAATTACGTCAGCCTGGGTCCCTTCACCCTTCAAAATTCCCTCTATCCTCTCTGATACGTCCTGTACCCCTGCTCCAGGGAGGCAGACTACCATCCTGGAGTCCCGCTTTTGCCCACAGAACCACCTATCTATTCCTTTAACCCTCCCATCCCCCACCACTATCTCATTGCCAGCCCCCTTCCTTCCCTCTGAGGCATTCTGGTCCTCCTGTCTTACCTTTTGTACCCCTGTTGATGCCTTTTGGGGGATCACTGGGGTAGTCTTTGGACCAGGACTATTCTTCTTCCCCTTCCTAACAGTTACCCACCCGTCCCGTCCCCTAGGCCCTGGAACCTCCACTTGACCGTGGTTCATATCCATTATTGCCTTGTTCTCCCTGACCAAGTGTGCTGACGATCTGTACAGTTAATCATCCATCATTATTGACCTTAACTGCACCTTTTTTTCAAAATATTTCCTGAAATATTTTCTTGAGTGTTGCCTTGCTGAAGATAAAAAAAAACTGGCTTGAACTGACTTTCTATAGATTTACCAAAGTTTGTTTAGGATTGATTTTTCCAACTAATTTTCTCCCATGTTTGCACAAAACATAAAATAATGCATTTTGAAATATTGTTAAATATTTATCTTTAAAGATCTTTAATTATTGTGGCTGCTGCTCTCCTGCCCTCTGGTGGATTCTAGGCACATGTTGGTTCTGAGTTGATTGTCAGAAAATAAATTGTTCTTCCATAGCAGGACATTAGCATTTCAGCTGCCAAGCCTCAGACATTAAGTGTGAGCTTTATGTAATGTACTTTCTGTGCAGACCCTTGAACCGACAATTCATAAACAGTCTCTTACACTTCATGCAATGATAAAGCTCACTGTTCCCTACTTTTCCTTTCACTCAAGCTTTGAGTAGGTCACAAGAGACCACAAGGACTCAGAGAAGATAGATTTCTCAATGGACCCCTAAATCTAAAATGAGAGGTGACCTTATCGAGGCATACAAGGAGGGCTTGGCAGAGTAGATGCTAATAGATTGTTTCCTCTCATGGGAGAGACTAGGTCCAGAGGGCATATTCTTATATTAAGGAGTCACCCATTTAAGACAGATGTGAGGAGAAATTTCTCCTCTCAGAGGGTGGTGAATCTTTGGAATTCTTAACTGGCTGTGGAGGCTGGGTCAATGGGTATGTTCAAGGCTGAGATAGACAGATCTTTAATCAGAAATGGAATCACAGGTTTTGAGGAAAAGAGGGGAAAATGGAGCTGAGGATTATCATTTCAGATCAATCATGATCTCACTAAATGGCAGAGTAGACTTGATAGGCTAAATGGCCTCATTCTGCTCCTACATCTTAATAGTTTTATTGTCTTATGGCTCCTAATCTACCTGTGTCTAGTATCACAGTATATTTTGACCATAAATCCATACTTCCATCTTCATTGATGGGAGGCAGTGGTTTGCAGTGATATTGTCAATGGACTAGCAATCCAAAGAGCCAGCGTAATGCTCTGGGGACTCAGGTTCGAATCCCACCACGGCAGATAGTAAAATTTGAGTTCAAAAAAAAATTCTGCAATTAAAAATCTAATGATGACCATGATTAATTGTTGAAAAAAACCCACCTGGTTCATTAATGTCCTTTGGCGGAGGAAATCTTCCGTCCTTACCTGATCTGGCCTATATGTGAGTCCAGATCCACAGCAATGTGATTGCCTCTTAAATGCTCGCTGAAATGGCCTAGCAAACCACTTGTTTCGAGGGCAATTAAGGATGGGCAGTAAATGCTGCCCCAGCCATCAACATCCATATCTCTTGAACGAATAAACAAAAACATTTTTTGTCCACTAATAATCCAATCTATAATTATCCATTTCAGAATTCAGATACGGGTACATCCTGTGATGGATTTCTGTGAACTAATCACAGGAGACTCAGGTACAGGTCACGATCATTTATTCAATCATACAGGGAGGGAACTATCTTAGAGACCCTTACTACGGCACTCACAAGGATCAAAAATGTTTGCTTTATTTATGCATTTCTGGTCACATGCACAGAATATTGTTTAAATTCCAATCTTGTCTATATACAGGTTTATATTAAATAGATGTCTCCAGTTGCGGGTACATCACCCAAGCATAGCTCATACTTCTTCCTGTCTAGATACCATTAGTCATCTCATTATCCCATCCAGAAACTACTTTTGTCTTAACTCCTGTAAGAAATCCCACAACACCAGTTTAAAGTCCAAACAGGTTTATTTGTAGCAAAAGCTGCAAGCTTTCAGGACAGCCTGTCCCTTCGTCAGGTGGCTGGGAGTTCTGATCATAAAAAGATCAGAATCGCAACAGACGACAGAAACATCCTGTAATAGTAAACAGGGTTGGTTCCCAAGGCCTTACTGGAAATAGGTTCTTGAGGGCATCTAATAATGCTGATAGTATTGGCCCTTAGGGTATGCAAAGTTCATCTGCTGAATCCTGACCATTGGACTGCTGTGTAAGTGCTTAACTAGCATGGCTTCTTTACTCTGAGTCAGGGATGTTGGTGCTAAACTCCTCTTAATACATTTTTCAAAATATATTCCTTTCTCAGAGATACAAAGCCATTGAACAGAGTGGACAGGGCAATCACTCAACCCATCTCCTTGCTTTCTCCAAAAAGAATTCAAATTCAAATTCAAATTGAATCTATTCATGGTCCCCACAAGAGAGACACAGGCTGATATTTTATAATCTCATTCGGGTGAGGTTCGTAAAACTCTGCCCGAGGCCAATGGAGAATTCCGTTCTGTGAGCCTTGCTCGCACCGATTCCAGAATTGGCATGCTGGTAAATTTCCAGCCCAATGATCCAAGCTGACAAGAACAGGTGCTACACTTAATCTCAAGCTTGATATTAAAAAGCTCTTCAGCCTTTCGACTACTTGATCTTATCCAACAGGCCAAAATGCTTTTTTTCAATATTTTAATATATTCTTGTTGCAAAAATATATGTTATTCCTAAAATATCAAGCAAGAATGTCAGAAACATTCCAAAATGCTCATCACACTAAGTGCGATAATAGTCAGTTTCTTTACGTACATCAAGTAACATTCTCAAATGCTTCAATAGAGTCAAAGAAACATTACAGGCATTTTTAAATGGTCATTACATATGGTGCGAAGGTATTTAAACAAGCTACACTCCAGGATGCTTCAGTACAATTGATGCACATGTAATAGTTACTGTATGCGTTCACTAACTCATTCAGCCTGAGAGGGATCTGCTCCCCTCAGTTCACTGTTGTTGGAAGATCTTAGACAGCGAGTTTCTCCATTGCGCCTCTGTGGCAGCTGCCCCAGGTGTTAGTGTGTCCGTAAACACTTAGTGCTGGGCTTTGGAATGTGCCAGTCTGCACCCCTCGGTCGGGACAACCCCTCGTGCTGGGAGACCAATGAGTTTCAGGCAGACCAAACAGCATCTTTCACGGAAATAAATGATCCTTCAGCAACAGAGCACAGAGTCCTGCCTCACGGAACTGCTTGGGATGAACCTTGAGAAAAACCACCTCATCTCTCTCCAGACCTTCTTTGCAAAGGCACGTTCCACAAAGAGTTGGACAATAGTTTCTTCCCCACCACAGTCACCTTGGGGCAGACGGGCTGAGACTCCGGGCATGTTAATAAATTTATTTTATTTCCCAAAACAGTACAAAAACTAGGCTAACACTCCAGTGCAGCACTCAAGGAACACAACAACTGGTGGCGATGCCATCTTCTGGACAATATATTAACCTTGAGGCCCCCTTCAACCCTCTCTGGTGGCCATAAAAGATATCAAATAAGTTATTTTGAAAAAGAGCTGAGGAGCTTCTCCTGGTATCCTGATCAACCTTTATCCCCAAACATGACTAATACAGATTATGATGTGGATGTGCCGGCGTTGGACTGGGGTAAACACAGTAAAAAGTCTGACAACACCATGTTTTAGTCCAACTGATTTATTTGATAGTAAACGCACAAGCTTTCGAGGTTTCCCTCTTCGTCGGGTGAATGGAGAGTTCTGGCCTCGGACAGAGCATATAAAGCACAGACAGTTTAGAGATTACTGATTAGAATGCGCATCTTTACACCTAACCTGCTGTTCAAGTCCTAAAGTGGCCGACAATGTGAGTGGAAGGAGCACTGATCACAGGTTAAAGAGATGTGTATTGTCTCCAGACAGCACAGTGAGTGAGGTTTTGCAAACCCAGGCAAGTCACGGGGGTTACAGATAGTGCGACATGAACCCAAGATCCCTGTTGAGACCGTCCTCATGTGTGTGGAACGTGGCTATCAGTCTCTGCTCAGCGACTCTGCGCTGTCGTGTGTCATGAAGGCCACCTTGGAGAACGCTTACCCGAAGGTCAGAGGCCGAATGCCCGTGACTACTGAAGTGTTTGCCAACAGGAAGGGAACAGTCTTGCCTGGTGATTGTCGAGTGATATTCATTCATCCGTTGTCGTAGCGTCTGCATGGTCTCCCAAATGTACCATGCTTCGGGACATCCTTTCTTGCAGCATATCAGGTAGACAATGTTGGCCGAGTTGCAAGAGTATTTACCGTGTACCTGGTGGATGGTATTCTCACGTGTGGTGTGGTAACACCAGATTCATCAGCTGCACTCACAAGACAGCCCCGAACATCATCCAAGCACAACGCAACACCATCCACGCTCTCAAGACCAACCGCAACATTGTCATCAAACCAGCAGACAAAGGAGGGGCCATTGTCATACTGAACAGAACGGATTACTGTAAAGAAGTGTACCGACAACTAAACAATGAGGAACGCTACAGACAGTTACCCACAGATCCAACCAAAGAACACACTCGTCAACTCAACAATCTGATCAAGACCTTTGATCCGGACCTTCAGAGCACCCTCCATGCTCTCATTCCACGTACTCCCCGCGTTGGAGATCTCTACTGCCTCCCGAAGATACACAAGGCAAACACACCCGGCCGTCCCATCGTATCGGGCAATGGAACTCTGTGTGAGAACCTCTCCGGCTATGTTGAGAGCATCCTGAAACCCATTGTACAAAGAACCCCCAGCTTTTGTCGCGACACTACAGACTTCCTACAGAAACTCAGCACACATGGAGCAGTTGAACCAGGGACACTCCTCGTCACAATGGATGTCTCGGCGCTCTACACCAACATCCCCCACGATGATGGCATTGCTGCAACTGCCTCAGTACTCAGTGCTGACAACTGCCAGTTTCCAGATGCAATTTTACAACTCATCCGCTTTATCCTGGACCACAATGTCTTCACCTTCAACAAACAGTTTTTCATCCAGACACACAGAACAGCCATGGGGGCCAAATTTGCACCTCAATATGCCAACATCTTCATGCACAGGTTCGAACAAGACTTCTTCACTGCACAGAATCTTCAACCGATGCTGTACACTAGATACATCGATGATATTTTCTTCCTTTGGCCTCATGGAGAACAATCACTGAAACAACTATATGATGATATCAACAAATTCCACCCCACCATCAGACTCACCATGGACTATTCCCAGAATCAGTTGCATTCTTGGACACATGCATCTCCATTAAGGACGGTCACCTCAGCACCTCACTGTACCGCAAGCCCACAGGCAATCTCACAATGCTCCACTTCTCCAGCTTCCACCCTAAACATGTTAAAGAAGCCATCCCCTATGGACAAGCCCTCCGTATGCACAGGATTTGCTCAGATGAGGAGGATCGTGACAGACACCTCCAGACGCTGAAAGATGCCCTCTTAAGAACAGGATATGGCGCTTGACTCATAGATCGACAGTTCCGATGCGCCACAGCGAAAAACCGCACCGATCTCCTCAGAAGACAAACACGGGACACAGTGGACAGAGTACCCTTCGTCGTCCAGTACTTCCCTGGAGCGGAGAAGCTACGACATCTTCTCTGGAGTCTTCAACATATCATTGATGAAGACGAACATCTCGCCAGGGCCATCCCCACACCCCCACTTCTTGCCTTCAGACAACCACACAACCTCAAACAGACCATTGTTCGCAGCAAACTACCCAGTCTTCAGGAGAACAGTGACCACAATACCACACAACCCTGCCACAGCAACCTCTGCAAGACATGCCGGATCATCGACACGGATACCATCATCACACGTGAGAATACCATCCACCAGGTACATGGTAAATACTCTTGCGACTTGGCCAACATTGTCTACCTGATACGTTGCAAGAAAGGATGTCCCGAAGCATGGTACACTGGGGAGACCATGCAGACGCTACGACAACGGATGAATGAACATCACTCGACAATCACCAGGCAAGACTGTTCCCTTCCTGTTGGCGAACACTTCAGTGGTCATGGGCATTCAGCCTCTGACCTTCGGGTAAGCGTTCTCCAAGGCGGCCTTCACGACACACGACAGCGCAGAGTTGCTGAGCAGAGACTGATAGCCAAGTTCCGCACACATGAGGACGGTCTCAACAGGGATCTTGAGTTCATGTCACACTATCTGTAACCCCCGTGACTTGCCTGGGTTTGCAAAACCTCACTCACTGTGCTGTCTGGAGACAATACACATCTCTTTAACCTGTGGTCAGTGCTCCTTCCACACACATTGTCAGCCACTTTAGGACTTGAACAGCAGGTTAGGTGTAAAGATTCGCATTCTAATCAGTAATCTCTAAACTGTCTGTGCTTTATATGCTCTGTCCAAGGCCAGAACTCTCCATTCACCTGACGAAGAGGGAAACCTTGAAAGCTTGTGCGTTTACTATCAAATAAATTGGTTGGACTAAAACCTGGTGCTGTCAGACTTAATACAGAGTATCCAGGCATTATTTAAATGCTGCTTTTGGGAGTTGCTGTATGCAAATTAGATGTTGTGCTTCATCCATGACAACATTAACAACTCTCCATTAGAAAACACTTCCTTCATTTGCTGTTTAATGCTTTAGCTATGAAGGGTCTGATAGCTAGGCAAATCAATCTTTGTTTTACGGCTATAACCGTCATTTAAATTTTGTTTCGTAATTTTCTTCAGAATTTTATCTTATTCGATAATGATCATGAAATATGTAAAGCGATTACGTAAGAACATAAGAACATAAGAAATAGGAGCAGGAGTAGGCCATCTAGCCCTTCGAGCCTGCCCTGCCATTCAAAGATCATGGCTGATCTGTCGTGGCTCAGTTCCACATTCCCGCTTTCTCCCCATAACCCTTAATCCCCTCTCTTATCAAAAACCTATCAACCCATAGCTTCAATAAAAATAGGGTGGTAATAGTAATGGATTTCAACTTTCCAAAATTGAATGGAACAGTCATGGTGTTAGGAGCTTCGATGGAGAGTGTTGAGTGTATTCAGGTGGAATTTCTCATTCAGTTGATGGCCCAACTAGAGAGGGGGAGAAACTTGATCTCCTCTTGGGAAATAAGGGAGGGGAGATCATAGAGTCATTGAGGTTTACAGCGTGGAAACAGGCCCTTTGGCCCAACTTGTCCATATAGCCCCTTTTTTTTAACAACTAAGCTAATCCCAATTGCCTGCATTTGGCCCATATCCCGCTATACCCACCTTACCCATGTAACCTTCTAAGCATTTTTTAAAAGACAAGATTGTACCCGTTTCTACTACTACCTCTAGCAGCTTGTTCCAGACTGTCCTCCATGTGAAGAAATTGCCCCTCTGGACACTTTTGCATCCCTCCCCTCTCATCTTAAACCTATGCCCTCTAGTTTTAGATTCCCTTATTTTTGCCCCTCATTATTTTGTAGACCTCTATAAGATCACCCCTCAGCCTCCTATGCTCCAGAGAAAAAGTCCCAGTCTATCCAGCCTCTCCTTATAACTCAAACCATCAAGTCCCGGCAGTATCCTAGTAAATCTTTTCTGCACTCTTTCTATAATAGGGTGACCAGAACTGTACACAGTATTCCAAGTGTGGCCTTACCAATGTCTTGTACAACTTCAACAAGATGTCCTAATTCCTGTATTCACTGTTTTGACCAATGAAACCAAGCATGCTGAATGCCTTCTTCACCACTCTGTCCACCTGTGACTGCGTTTTCAAGGAACTATGAACCTGTACCCCTAAATCTCTTTGTTCTGTAACTCTCCCCAGTGCCCTACCATTAACTGACTAAGTCTTGCCCTGGTTTGATCTACCAAAATGCATCATCTCGCATTTATCTAAATTAAACTCCATCTGCCATACATCAGCCCACTGGCCCAATTGACACCAAGCTTGGTGTCATCTTCAAACTTACTAACTATGCCACCTAAATTCTCATTCAAATCATTAATATAAATGACAAATAACAGTGAACCCAGCACTGATCCCTGAAGCATACCGCTGGTCACAGGCCTCCAGTTTCAAAGACAACGCTCTACAAACACTCTCTGTCTTCTGTCATTCAGCCAATTTTGTATCCATTTGGATATCTCACCCTGGATCCCATCAGGTTTAATCTTATGTAACAATCTACCATGCCTGAAGTGACAGAATGTTAGTAAGGGATCACTTCGGGATCAGTGATCATAATTCCATTAGTTTTAAGATAGATATGGAGAATGATACATCTGGCCCAAAAGTTAAAATTCTAATTTGGGGCAAGGCCAATTTTGATGGTATCAGGCATGAACTTTCAAAAGTTCATTGGGGGATTCTATTGGTAGGCAAAGGGACAGCTTACACTCCCAGTAAGTGGGAGGCTTTCAAAAGACTAAGCAAAAGGTAAGCATATTCCTTTTAGAGTGAAGGGAAGGCAGGTAGAAGAAGGGAACGCTGGATGACTCACATGACATGCATAGGCAGCTGGGTATAGAGGTAGGAGTATAGAGGTAGGAGTTAAGAGAGAAATCAGAGGGCAAAAAGGGAGACACAAGATGGATTTGGCAGATAAGACAAAGGAGAATCCAAAGAGATTCTACAAATATATAAAGGGAAAAAGAGTAACTAGGGAGAGAGTAGGGCCTCTTAAGGATCAATAAGGTCATCTATATGCAGATCCATAAGAGATTGGTGAGAATTCCTAAATGAATATTTCTCATCAGTATTTACTGCTGAGAAAAGCATGGATGTTAGGGAATTTGGAGAAATAAATAGTGATGTCTTAAGGGGTGTATATATTACAGAGAAGGAGGTGATGGAAGTCTTAAAACGCATCAAGGTAGATAAATCCCTGGGTCCTAATGGACTATATCCCAGGATGTTGTGGGAGGCTAGGAAGGAAATTGTGGATCACCTAGCAAAGATATTTGAATCATCGATAGTCATAGGTGAGGTGCCTGAAGATTGGAGGGTGGCAAATGTTGTGCCTTTGTTTAAGAAAGGCTGCAGGGAAAGGCCTGGGAACAACAGGCTGATGAGCCTAACATCTGTAGTGGCTAAATTGTTAGAAGGTATTCTGAGAGACAAGATCTACAAGCATTTAGAGAGACAAGGGCTGATTAGGGACAGTCAGTATGGGTTGTGAGTGGAAAATCATGTCTCACAAATCTGATTATGTTTTTTGAAGGGCTAACCAACAAGGTAGATGAGAGTAGAATATGACTCTACGACTCTATGTGCCTAGTTTATCATTGTACCAAAGTATTAGATAGCACTTCTCAGATGTCCTCTCACGCTGACCCTGCTAAAATATGTGAGGTTGAAGGAGGGCAATCAATTAACGTAAGGCCCAGTAGGCAGATACACCTCATGAGCACATCTCAGACGCCAGGCTGATTTCAACTCTGGCCTTCATTGTTAGGCTTTATGGGGAACAGTTAGGTCCTCAACCAATAGCACACAAGCTCAGGCGGTCTTCTTTGTATGAGTGAAAAAATTAAACACACAGAAAAAGTTAACTTTCGCGAAATGTTGTGACAGGTGGTCCTGCACATCTGTAATGACCCTGACTTAGGTTCCGACATTTAAAATGCCTGATGGAGCACTTGGTGTGCCTATTTTTCCAGCCTTCAGCCCACCATGCTATTCGAGTTGCACTGTGTGTTTATCGGAGATGGGCTGTGGAACTTCAAACCACAGCTCTTTAATTTGATTTAAATTTAAGTAAAGCAATCTAGAGATGGTGACACCCATAAAAGATCTGTCCATGAGGTAATTATACAATTATGCATCATTGTTTACCTTAAATGCAATTTATTTTGAACTTCTAACATGTTCTCTTCAGTTTTGCAATATTAGCAATAAAAAATTACTTCAGCTAATTTCATTCAGATTTACTGGAATTTGTTTTGATCCAATTTGCCCCTTTGATTTCTTTCCCCCCCACATTTTGTTATATTAACGCCTTTAAAGATCCTGAAGTCATTGGCTGCTGCACTTCTGCCCCCTGGTGGCTTCAATAAATGTGTTTGAATTTTATTGGAGAAAATGTTTCAATCTGCCATAGAACATAAGAACATAAGAAATAGGAGCAGGAGTAGGCCATCTAGCCCTTCGAGCCTGCCCCACCATTCAATAAGATCATGGCTGATCTGTCGTGGCTCAGTTCCACTTTCCTGCTTTCTCCCCATAACCCTTAATCCCCTCTCTTATCAAAAACCCATCAACCCGCGTCTTAAAAATATTTAGCGAGGCAGCCTCCACCACTTCAACGGGCAGAGAATTCCAGAGATTCACCACCCTTTGAGTGAAGAAGTTCCTCCTCAACTCCGTTCTAAACCGCCCCCCCTTTATCCTGAGGCTGTGCCCCCTAGTCCTACTGTCCTTTCTGAGCGGGAAGAGTCTCTCCACCTCTATCCTATCCATCCCATGCATCATCTTATACGTCTCAATGAGATCTCCCCTCATTCTTCTAAACTCTAACGAATACAAGCCTAGTTTATTCAGCCTCTCCTCATAGCTCAACCCCCTCAACTCCGGCATCAGCCTAGTAAACCTCCTCTGCACTCCCTCCAAGGCCAAAATATCCTTGCGTAAGTACAGCGCCCAAAACTGCACACAGTACTCCAGCTGCGGCCTCACCAATGCCCTACACAGCCGCAGCAAGACCTCCCTACTTTTATATTCAATCCCCCTCGCTATGAAGGCCAGCATCCCATTCGCCTTCCTGACCACCTGCTGCACCTGCAAGCTGGGTTTTTGCGGCTCATGCACAAGGACCCCGAGGTCCCTCTGCACCGTCGCCTGCTGCAGTTTTTCTCCACATAAGTAATAAACCTTCCTACCATTATTCCTACCAAAGTGGGCCACCTCGCACTTGCCAACATTAAATTCCATTTGCCAGTTCCTGGCCCATTCGCCCAACCTATCTAGATCCTTCTGTAGACTCTCCACACCCTCCGCACAATTTACCGTTCCATCAATCTTGGTGTCATCAGCAAATTTTGACACCATACACTTGGTTCCCTCCTCCAGATCATCTATATAAATGGTAAATAGCTGAGGCCCCAGCACCGACCCCTGGGGCACTCCACTAGTCACCATCCGCTAATCCGAATAGCACCCATTGACCCCCACTCTCTGCCTCCTATTTGACAACCAATCCTCTATCCACGCTAACACCCTACCCCCAACTCCATGTCCCCTGACCTTCTGCAATAACCTCTTGTGAGGTACCTTGTCAAACGCCTTCTGAAAATCCAGAAAGACCACATCCACCGGCTCTCCTCTATCCACCGCCCTAGACACATTCTCATAGAACTCCAGTAAATTTGTCAGACACGACTTCCCTTTAACAAAACCGTGCTGCGTCTGCTCTATCAAGCAGTTCCCCTCAAGATGCCTCGCTATTTCCTCCTTGATGACGGATTCTAACATTTTACCTACAACAGACGTTAAACTAACCGGCCTATAATTCCCTGCCTTTTGCCTGGCACCCTTCTTAAACAACGGCGTAACATTACCCGTTTTCCAATCTTCCGGCACTTCCCCAGAATCCAGCGACGTCTGGAAAATAACCACCAAGGCATCCACTATCACCTCCGCCATTTCTTTCAGAACCCTCGGATGCATTCCATCCGGTCCTGGTGACTTGTCCACAATCAGCCCCTCCAGTCTGTCAAGCACCACCTCTCTAGTAACAGTAATGTCATTAAGACCCTCCAGTCCTACCACCTTTCCATCTCTAACACCCGGCAAATTATTCACGTCCTCCTCCATGAAGACAGAAACAAAAAAGTTATTCAAGACCTCAGCCATATCCCCATCCCCTACCACTAAGTCCCCCTTCTCATCCTCTAAGGGACCAACGTTCACCCTAGCCAGCCTCTTCCTTTTTATATATTTATAAAAACTCTTGCTATCCTTTTTTATATTAAGCGCAAGCCCAGCTTCATAGTTTCTCCTACCCTTCTTTATCAACTTCTTTGTCAATCTTTGTTGACATTTAAACCTCTCCCAATCCTCTTCTCGCCCACTACTCTTAGCTATTCTAAACGCCTCCGCTTTTAATTTAACACTTTCCTTCACCATGAACATAAATATTATACTTGTCAAGCTTCACGTAGAACAGAAAACAAAGAACAAAGAAAATTACAGCACAGGAACAGACCCTTTGGCCCGCCAAGCCTGCACCAACCATGCTGCCCAACTGAACTAAAATCCACTACCTTTCCGGGGACCGTATCCCTCTATTCCCATCTTATGCATGTATTTGTCAAGACACCCTTTAAAAGTCATTATCGTTTCTGCTTCCACTACCTTCCCTGGCAGCATGTTCCAGGTACCCACCACCCTCTGCGACAAAAACTTGCCTCATACATCTACTTTAAACCTTGCTCGTCACACCTTAAACCTATGCTCCCTAGTAATTGATTCTTCCACCCTGAGAAAAAGCTTCTAGCTATCCACTCTGTCCATGCCCCTCATAATCTTGTAGGCTTCTATCAGGTTGCCCCTCAACCTCCATCCTTCCAGTGAGAACAAACCAAGTTTCTCCAGCCTCTCCTCGTAGCCAATGCCCTCCAAACCAGGCAACATCCTGGTAAATCTTTCCTCTCCAGAACTTTCACATCCTTCCGATAGTGTGGCGACCAGAATTGAGCATGATATTCCAACTGCAGCCTAACTAAGGTTCTATAAAGCTCCAACATGACTTGCCAATTTGTAAACTCAATGCCCCAGCCAGTGAAGGCAAGCGTGCTGTCTGCCTTCTTGACTACCCTCTCCACTTGCATTGCCACTTTCAGTGACCTGTATACCTGTACACCCAGATCCTCCTGCCTATCCATATTCTTAAGGGTTCTGCCATTTACTGTATATTTCCTATCTATATTAGACCTTCCAAAATGCATTACCTCATATTTGTCTGGATTAAACCCCATCTGCTATCTCTCCGCCCAAATCTCCAACCGATCTATATTCTGCTGTATCCTCTGATGGACCTCATCGTTATTTTACATGTTAGGTATAAAATGTTGATAATATACTTTCTGTATTTTCCCAAACTTACATTGCTGAAAGAGCATTCTGTAATTTATACGTGGTAAAGATCACAATTCACCTTTGTTTTTCATTCAGGCTTTGAGGATGTTACAGGTGATGGCAAAGGATGGGATTCTTCAAATTTATTTCTAGTGTGGTGACGGGCAGTTCTGGTGACGACAATCCTGTTAGCCCGAATGGTGTGAATCCAAGCTCAATTCTGCACCTGTAGCCTCATTACTTATGCATGAGTGGGCATCTCTAAGTCACCTGGTGGAATGGGAGCTGATTCATTGGATGCCATAAACTAGCGAGTTTGAAAGTCTGGGAACTATATGTGAAGGCCAATCCAGCACACTCACATCGCTTACTCCAGCCCACCAGATTGCACAGGGTGCCCCCAGAACCCAGAGGCAAAAGGCTAACAGCCTCAAGAATTCTGTACCCTGACTCAACCATCATAATGTCGAGGTCTTGATTCCAGGAGTCTAGGCACAAGACATGTCATCTACCCAAGGGAAACTCCAGGAGGCACACCAACATCACCTCTCCAGCCTGAGAGGATATTGCCCAGGACCTCACTGTGACTGCCCACTGAGTCAGAAGCATTACTCAGTGCAGGAAGGGGATGAATGATCTAACCTGCTCCACCAGGCTAAGTTCTCTCTCAGCTCCCTTCACTATCAGGCTCCCATCATACACCATGTACTTAAACAGTGACTCTCTCCACAGATTTCATATATCCATTAGCAGGGTCACATATTTTCTCATGGATACTTTCATATCACCACCATCCCAAATGTCATGTTGCTGACACTCCATCCTTTAGTCCTTCTGGAGAGGGCTCATCCCTTTGCATCAGCAGATTGTAAAGGGCACTGTAAACTTTGATCATGTAGTAGACCCTCTCCAATGCATATTGCAGAGAGTTACCTGGGCTTTCCAGCCATCTGAATTACATCTTCAAAATTTCTCTGGTCTGCTCAATGAGGAAACGTGTGGAGTTGTGAGCAGCATTGTACCTCTCCTTGGCATGAGTCTGAGAGCAACACAGTGGAGCCATCAACCTCTGTTAGTATGAGTAGCACTTATCCCACAGCAACAATCCCGAGAGACATTCTAGATCCAGTCATTGTGGACACTCCCAACCCAGGCCCATCATCTGCAAGATGCCCAGCCCCATGTGGACCTCTACCCAGCCCATCTAGGATCTGCATGCAACCCCTTCCAGTAAATGATGTGGCTTCCCTTTGACCCCCTTGTTTGTAAACATTGCATGTAGCCTTGTTTGGGTTTAGCTTCCTTCCTCTTGTCTTCCCTCTGTCTTCCACTGTCCATCATCCTCATCCACTTCCTCTGCCTGCCTTTGTGCACTCTCACCCTCCACCACCTTATTGCACAGCACTCATTCCACATTGTTCCCCTTGTCTTCATCAGCAAACCCTCTAAAACTTCACACTCCACCCCTGGTCGAACTTTGGTGTGTTGGAGTGAAGAGTCTATGAGCCCCGCAGCACAGCTTGGAGCTGAAGGTAAGAACCAGTCTGCCCCAACAGAGTGGCATTCAGCACAACAGGAGTGGTGCAGTGCCACGGCTGGTGGGGTATGTATGTCGCACTCACCTCAAAATTTGTCCACTCTTTTTCAAATAGGTTTGACAACGAGTGGTTTCTCACTGATGTGATGCAAGATTGGAAATCTTGACAACAGCTCAGTGAGCAGATGCTTTAATGAGCATTCATGAGATGCAAATGAATGCAAATTGTGTTCCTGGCACCAGAACCATCCTGACATTACTCCACCGTTGGGAGAATTTCAAACTGTTTTCATGTTGATAGGTTTCCGACTTTTCCACTCCCTTCGGATTCTTCACTCCTGCACACCATCAAACCTGCCAGTTAGCATCCTCATACAATCCATCTCATCTTTAAGAAAGCTCTTGTTGTACCTTGCACTTTAATAACCCAACTTATACTTCTAAGGAAAAACTAATTGATGGTGGACACAGCCATAAAAGTATTCACCAGCATCGAATGGCATAATGTTTGCATAATTTGATAGCGAGGTATCGAGAGATAAAAGTATGATATTATATTTCTAGGTCTTTAATTATTATGCTGTGGCACTTCTGCCCTCTGGTGGATTCTACACACATGATTGTTTGGACTTTATTGCAAGAAAAACTGCAGTCTGTCATTGTGCCACCACTAAACACATCTTCCCTTCACTCACTCTGCCTGCATTCTGCAGAGTCTGTTCCCTCCGAGATAACCTAGTCCACTCCTCCATTATATCCAACACCTGACCCATGGCACCTTCCCTTGTAATTGCAGAAGGCGCAGTAAGAAGTCTCACAACACCAATGTTAAAGTCCAACAGGCTTATTTGGTAGCACAAGCTTTCAGAGCGCTGCCCCTTCATCAGGTGAGTGGAGGGTTGGGTTCATAAACAGGGCATCTATAGACACAGATTCAATTGCAAGATAATGGTTGGAATGTGAGTCTTAACAGGTAATCAAGTCTTCATAGCTTCAGACAATGCGAGTGGAGAGAGAGAGACAATGACAGGTTGAAGAAGTGTGAATTGTCTCAAGCCAGGACAGTTAGTGAGATTTTGCAAGCCCAGGCAAATCTTGCGGGTTATAGACGGTGTGACATGAACCCAAGATCCCAGTTCAGACTGTCCTCATGTGTGCGAAACCTGGCTATCAGTTTCTGCTCAGCGATTCTGCATTGTTGTGTGTCATTGTTGAGAAGGCCACCTTGGAGAATGCTTACCCGAAGATCAGAGGCTGAATGCCCGTGACTGCTGAAATTTTACCCAACAGGAAGGGAACATTTCTGCCTGATAATTGTCGAGCGGTGTTTCTTCATTTGTTGTTGTAGTTTCTGTGTGGTCTCGCTGATGTACCATGCCTCAGTACATCTTTTCCTGCAGCATATCAGGTAGACAACGTTAGTCGAGTCATAACAGTATGTACCGTGTACTTGGTGGATGGTGTTCTCACATGTGATGATGGCATCCATGTCGATCCGGCATGTCTTGCAGAGGTTGCTGTGGCAGGGTTGTGTAGTGTCGTGGTTGCTGTTCTCCTGAAGGCTGGGTAGTTTGCTGCAAATAATAATCTGTTTGAAGTTATGCAGTTGTTTAAAGGCAAGTAGTGGGAGTGTGGGGATGGCCTTGGCGAGATGTTCTTCTTCATCGATGATATGTTGAAGGCTCCAAAGAAGATGTCATAGCTTCTCTGCTGGGGGGAAGCACTGGACTAGGAAAGGTACTCTGTCGGCCATGTCCCGTGTTTGTCTTCTGGGGAGGTTGGTGCGGTTTTTCGCTTTGGCACGTCGGAACTGTCGATCGATGAGTCGAGCGTCATATCTTGTTTTTATGAGGGCATCTTTCAGTGTCTTTAGATGTCTGTTGCGTCCGTCCTCATCTGAGCAGATCCTGTGTACGTGCAGAGCTTGTCCATAGGGGATCGCATCTTTAACGTGTTTAGGATGGAAGCTGGAGAAGTGGAGCATCATGAGGTTATCCATGGGCTTGTGGTACAGTGAGGTGCTGAGGCGATCATCCTTGATGGAGATCCGTGTGTCCAAAAATGCAGCCAATTCTGAAGACTAGTCCATGGTGAGTCTGATGGTGGGATGGAACGTGTTGATGTCATCATGCAGTGATTTTTCACCATGAGTTCAAAGAAAAAAATGTCATTGATGTATCTAGTGTATAGTGTTGGTTGAAGGTCCTGTGCGGTGAAGAGGTCTTGTTGAAACTTGTGCATGAAGATGTTGGCATAATGAGAATTATGAATTTTGTCCCCATGGTTGTTCCTTGTGTCTGGATAAAGAACTGATTGCTGAAGGTGAACTCATTGTGGTCCAAGATGAAGTGGATGAGTTGTAGAATTGCATCTGGAGATTAGCGGTTGTCAGTGTTGAGTACTGAGGCAGTTGCAGCATTGCCGTCGTCATTGGGGATGCTGGTGTAGAGTGCCGAGATGTCCATTGTGATCAGGAGTGTCCTTGGTTCAACTGCTCCATGGGTGCTGAGTTTCTGTAAGACGTCTGTAGTGTTGCGACAAAAGCTGGGGGTTCTTTGTGCAATGGGTTTCAGGATGCCCTCAATGTAGCCAGAGAGATTCTCACACAGGATCCCATTGCCTTATATGATGGGATGGCCGGATGTGTTGGTCTTGTGTATCTTTGGGAGGCAGTAGAGATTTCCAACACGGGGAATACACGGGATGAGAGCATGGAGGTTGCTTTGAAGATCCAGATCAGAAGTCTTGATCAGTTTGTTGACTTGGTGGGTGTGTTCTTTTGTCAGATCTGCAGGTAACTGTTTGTAATGTTCCTGGTTGTTCAGTTGTCAGTACACTTCTCTACAATAATCCTATCTGATAAATGTGACGGTAGCCCCGGGGAACACTTCAGCTGAAAAGGATATTCAGCCTCCAATCTTCGGGTAAATGTTCTCCAAGGTAGCCTTCAAGACACACAACAATGCAGAATCGCCAAGCAGGAACTGATAGCCAAGTTCCGCACTCAGGAGGATGGCCTCAACCGAGATCTTGGGTTCATGTCATGCTTCATGTAACCACCACCCCCCCCACCTCCGAAATCTTTTGGCCTGGGTTTACAAAATCCTACTAACTGTCCTGGCTTGAGACAATTCACACCTCTTTAGCCTGTCACAATCATTCTCTCCACTCGCATTGTCTGAAGCTGTAAAGACTTGATTACCTGTTAAGACTTGCATTCCAACCATCATCTTGCAATTGAGTCTGTGTCCATTTATGCTCTGTTTGTAAACCCAACTCTCCACTCCAAAGTAAGAACCCAAGATCCCGGTTGAGGCTGTCCTCATGTGTGCGGAACTTGGCTATCAGTTTCTGCTTGGCGATTCTGTGTTGTCGTGTGTCTTGAAGCCCACCTTGGAGAACGCTTACCCGAAGATTGGAGGCTGAATGCCTTTGACTGCTGAGTGTTCCCTAGGGCCATCGTCATACTGAACAGAATGGATTACTGCAGTGAAGTGTACCAACAACTGAACAACCAGGAATACTACAGACAGTTACCCATAGATCCGACCAAAGAACACACCCGGAGCAGCGCTCTGAAAGCTCGTGCAAATAAACCTGTTGGACTTTAACCTACTGTTGTAAAACTTCTTACTGTGCCCACTCCAATCCAACTGAGGTCTCCACACCATCACAGAAGGTGCAACACCTTCCCCTTTACCTCTTGTATGCTTACCATCCAAGATCCAAAACACTCATTCCAGGTTAAACAGTGTTTCACTGGCACCTCTTTCAATTTGGTGTATTGTATTTGCTGCTCCCAATGTGGTCTCCTCTATATTGGAGAGATCAAATGTAGGCTGAGTGATTGCTTTGCTGAATGCCTTCGGTCTGTGTGCAATCAGGACCCTGACCTTCCAGTTGCTTGCCACTTTAACGCACAATCCTGCTCCCACGCCCACATGTCTGTCCTTGGCTTGCTGCAATGTTCCAGTGAAGCTGAAGACAAACTGGAGGAACAGCACCTTACCTTCCAGCTAGGCACTTCACAGCCTTCCGGTCTCAACATCAAATTCGACAACTTCAGATAATTAGCTCTACCCTACTTCGACACCATTGTTTTCACTACATTTTGAACTGTTCTCCACCTTTTATTTCTTTCTTTATTTTTCTTTACCCCTCCTCCACTCTTTCCCCCTTTTTATTCCCTTTTTCTTACCTTTTCTCCCCATTTGCTTCCCTTTTCCCCTTCTCTCAATTTTACTTCTTTCCCACCCATCTCCACTCCCCCCACACATTTTTATCTGTCACAGCTTACCTTCTGATTTCAGCTTCTCTACTGTTTGGCCATTCACACCTTCTATTCTCTGTATATTATCAGCCTTTCCCCTTGTTTTTGTGGCTATGACTCATCTTTCATTTCCTCACCTACAGTATAGAACATAGAACATTACAGCGCAGTACAGGCCCTTCGGCCCTCGATGTTGTGCCAACCTGTGAAACTCCGGCTGATGCCGGAGTTGAGGGGGTTGAGCTATGAGGAGAGGCTGAATAAACTAGGCTTGTACTTGTTACAAAGAACAAAGAACAAAGAACAACCCAGCACGGGAAACAGGCCCTTCGGCCCAACGAGCCCGCGCCGCCGCATCACCCTACACCTATTCTACCCTGCGTGTCTACGAATGGAACCCCTAACTTAGCCAGATTCAGGGGAGAATAGTGTCAATTTGGTAAAACCAATCAGCCTAAGAGCACATCTTTGGGGTGTGGGAGGAAACCGGAGCGCCCGGAGGAAACCCACGCAACCACAGGGAGAATGCACAAACTCCCACAGACACAGGCCCAAATCCATGTATCTGCACAGCTAGCAGTGCTAGTCACCGAGCTGTTGCGGCGCCCGTCTACCGGTCCAGGATCAAGCACACACACCGACACGAAGTACTAGGCCACTCCGGAACATCCAAGAGCAGCCCACGCACGACCCATCGTGTGCATGCCCCTCGTTTGACACGAGGTGGACCTCCACATGCGGAATAAAAAGACAAAAACGTTAATCTTACAAGTCTGCTTTTCCGGTATCTCCCAAGGTTCTAACCTTATTTAATAGCCCCTACCATAACCCTCCATCCTCGTTTCACTCATGTGTCTATCTAACTGAACCTTAAACGAGTCCAACGTTCCTGCCTCCACCACCCTACTCGGTAGCGCGTTCCATACCCCCACAACTCTCTGCGTAAAGAACCTTCCTCTCACTTCCAAATTATACCTCTCCCTCCTCACCCTTAAATCATGACCTCTCATATTTGTACCCAGTCTAGGGAGCAGTCTCTCACTATTGACTCTATCTATTCCCTTCAGTATCTTATATACCTCTATCATGTCACCCCTCAATCTCCGTCTTTCCAAGGAGAATAGTCCCAGTTTCTCCAACTCGTTAGAGTTTAGAAGAATGAGGGGAGATCTCATTGAGATATATAAGATGATGAATGGGATGGATAGGATAGAGGTGGAGAGACTCTTCCCGCTCAGAAAGGACAGTAGGACTAGGGGGCACAGCCTCAAGATAAAGGGGGAGCGGTTTAGAACGGAGTTGAGGAAGAACTTCTTCACTCAAAGGGTGGTGAATCTCTGGAATTCTCTGCCCGTTGAAGTGGTGGAGGCTACCTCGCTAAATATTTTTAAGACGCGGATTGATGGGTTTTTAATAAGAGAGGGGATTGAGGGTTATGGGGAGAGGGCGGGAATGTGGAACTGAGCCACGACAGATCAGCCATGATCTTATTGAATGGCGGGGCAGGCTCGAAGGGCTATATGGCCTACTCCTGCTCCTATTTCTTATGTTCTTATGTTCAAACTAAAGCCCATCTAACCTACTCTATTAGACTATCATCCATATATTTATCCAAAACAATATATTTAACAATATTAATATCTCCCACTTTCTATGCCATTTAGCTTTGACAAAGGGTCATCTGGACTCGAAATGTCAGCTCTTTTCTTTCCTTACAAATGCTGCCACACCTGCTGAGATTTTCCGGCATTTTCTTTTAGTCTGTCATAGCAGTGGAGTAGACATTATTAGTAGTACAGCGGCTAGGTCTCATGCATTAGACATGACATTTATATAATTGTACGCTCTGTACAGACTCTCACACATAGATTTCTTTAAGAGGCCTCTCTTATTTCTAACCTTGGCTCAAATTTTCTGAATTTCTCTTACCATTACAGTCACGTAGGGCCGGATTTTATGACCTCACCTGCAGATCAGATTCTCCAGTCCTGCTGCAGTGAACAGAGATTTAGCTAAGCGCCAAATTCTCCATTCTCCCTGGTGGCGGAGCGTCTGGCCATAGTCTGTACCTTGGCGATTACAGTCTCTCCCCGAGTCTGAAGATTGTTAGTTGAACTTGCACTTCAGGGACTGGAGCACAAAATTTAGATTAACACTTTGGTACAGCATGTTGGAACAGTCCTATTGCAGTTTCTCACAGGGGAGTTTTCCAGGTGCTCTGGACAACATTTACTCTTGACAATTATTCACAACCAACTCCATGACCTTTCCGTCTCAGATGTTATCGCTACTCCCACTATATTAATTGCCCATTACAGTGCGTCATCTGGTGGCAGGGAAGGAATGCCCTCCACAGACCTTCCCACCCAAACTTAAGTGGGACGGAGAGGGTGCCCACTCAGCACCTTCCTGCCTAATTAAATGTGCCCCCACCCCTCATCACCAAACCAGCCATAGGAGAGGACACAAGATTCTGCCTAAAACGCATAGGAATCTCTCCCCCTCCCTGCTGCCTCGCACAATCTGCAACACAGGCTCCACTTCCAGAACTCTGAACTGAATTTGCTCAGTTGCAAATACTCACCACACATGTGGTTGCTCAGGATTGCAATGCATTCCATAGATTCCTACTTACACTGCCATCCTTTCCACTGCTGCCTAAGTTTATTTATTTAATTAGCCAATTAATTATTAATTTAGTTAGCTAGAGTCACAGTAAGGTCTCGTCTCCAACTTGCTGACAAAAAGAAGGCACCCACCAGCTACTGGAGTTTGATCCAGGTTGATATTGGTGTACCATATGAACCTTCTCACAACCACCTTCACCTCATCCTATCAGCAAAACCTCCTATTCTCTTTTTTCCTCATGTGACAGAGCTCTACCTCAGATCTGAGTGAGTGCTATCCACTGAACCAGGATAGGCACTGTGGATAGAATATACTATGGGGTGAGAAGAGAGCAAAAAGTGGAGTATAATCACTGACATGGGTCAATTGGCCAGAATAGGCTGGACAGTACATTCTATGTATGTGATTTAATGTGTTTACCTAGCCATTTCACTCACATGTTCTGTAGCTCATTTAGGTCCTAAACATTGGCCAGGACTTTCCACACAACCCGCCACATGTTTCACCATGGTAGAGATGGCCCATTGACCAGTGGCAGGATCTTCTGGTCTCGCTGTTGTCAATGGGGTTTCCAGTTAATGCACCTTTCGCTGCAGCAAATCTGTGGTGATGGTACACCTTGGGCAGGACCGGAAGTTCCAGCAGGCGTGAACGGCCCAAAAGTTTTGGCTGCTAACTCCATTTCTCTCCATAGATGCTGGCGGACTTGCTAAGTTTATCTAGCGTTTCCTGTTTTTATTTCAGATTTCCAGCATTCATAGAATTTTGTTTTATACCACTCAAATTCCTTGTTGCAAAGATTTCCATATTCCAATAACCATGTATTGAAAACTCTCTCCCTGAAGTGTTGTGAAATAAAAATTTCCAGGTGATTTTTCAAAAATTAAAAAACATTAACTGAATTTATTGGTGTCACAAGTAGGCGTACATTATTAATACTGCAATCAAGTTACTGTGAAAATCCCCTAGTCATCATGCTTCAACAACTGTTCGGGTACACAGAGAATTTAGCATGGCCAATGCACTTAAGCAGCACTTCTTTCGGACTGTGGGAGGGAACTGGAGCAAACCTTGCAGACACAGGGAGAACATGCAAACTCCACACAGTGACCCAACCCAGGAATTGAACCCAGGTCCCTGACACTGTGCTAACCACTGTGCCATTACAAAATACCTAAGGCCTTCACATACAAATGTTTATGAAGGCTTTCGCAGACACAAAATATAACCTTACAAATGTTTTATATTATTCAAATACAGATATGGGAGCAGTAGAACATAGAGCATTACAGCGCAGTACAGGCCCTTCAGCCCTCAATGTTGCGCCAACCTGTGAAACCAATCTAAAGCCCATCAAACCTACAGTATTCCAAAATCATCCATATGTTTATCCAATGACCATTTAACTGCCTTTAATGTTGGCGAATTCACTACTGTTGTAGGCAGGGCATTCCACGCTCTTACTACTCTCTGAGTAAAAAACCTACCTCTGACATCTGTCCTATATCCATTACTCTTCAATTTAAAGCTATGTCCCCTCGTGCTAGCCATCTCCATCCAAGGAAAAAGGCTCACACTGTCTATCCTATCTAATCCTCTGATCATCTTATACGCTTCTATTAAGTCACCTCTTAACCTTCTTCTCTCTAACGAAAACAGCCTCAAGTCCCTCATCCTTTCTTCATAAGACCTATCCACCATACCAGGCAGGAGCCTGGTAAATCTCCTCTGCACCCTGTCCAATGCTTCCACATCCTTCCTATAACGCGGTGACCAGAACCGTATGCAATACTCCAAGTGCACCAGAGTTTTGTACAGCTGCAACATGATATTCCATTGTACAAAAAGTGCAAAATATGTCCTGTCTCCTTTCTGGAGTAAAATATCCTATTATTGAGCGAGCCTAGAGCAGGCAGGTAACCAGCAAGGGGTTCGATTCCTGGCTTGGGTCACTGTCTGTGTGGAGTTTGCACATTTTCCTCATGTCTGTGTGGGTTTCCTCCAGGTGCTCCAGTTTCCTCCCACAGTCCAAAGATGTGCGGATTAGGTTGATTGGCCATGCTAAAATTGTGTACTAGGAGCTTTAGGTTAGAGGGATTAGCGAGTAAAATATGTAGGGATATGGGGGTAGGGCCTGATGGGATTATGGTTGGTGCAGACTCGATGGGGCGAAGGGCCTTTTTCTGCACTGTAGGGTTCTATGATTCTATGATGAAGGGGATCCTGATGGGGAGGGGATGTCAGGGATCAGGCAAGGGGATCCATCAGGAGGGCCCTGATGTCGGTGACCTGTATCAGGGAGGGGAATATGCCAGCAATGAGGGAGGGGCTGGTGTCCTGATATCCATGGAGAAGGAAGGTGTTCGCCCATTGTACTGTGAGATCAGGGCACCCTTCTGTGACAGACCTTCTGTAACCTGCCCAAAATGTGCACCTCATTCCTAAAGTGTAGGCCCTGAATTAGACACAACAGCTATGACAAAACAATTGTCTTACATAGATTTAGTATTGCATCCTGATTTTTGTGCTCTAAGAACATAAGAACATAAACCTCCATAAAATCCAGGATCCCATGCATTTTGTTAATCCATCCTACTCCTTTCAAAGATTTGTACACAAACACTCCAGGCTTTCTTCTTGCACCTCTTTTAGAATTCTACTCTGCAACTTGCACAGTCTCTCTCCTTGGCATTCACCAGAATGTAACACCTTGTGTTTTTCTGCTTTCAATTGTCTGTCTATTCAACAGGCTATGTGCTGCAGCTGTATAGGGCATTGGTGAGGCCGTAGCTGGAGTATTGTGTGCAGTTTTGGTCGCCCCACTTACGCAAGGATATTTTGGCCTTGGAGGGAGTGCAGAGGAGGTTTACTAGGCTGATACCGGAGTTGAGGGGGTTGAGCTATGAGGAGAGGCTGAATACACTAGGCTTGTACTCGTTAGAGTTTAGAAGAATGAGGGGAGATCTCATTGAGACATATAAGATGATGAATGGGATGGATAGGATAGAGGTGGAGAGGCTCTTCCCGCTCAGAAAGGGCAGTAGGACTAGGGGGCACAGCCTCAAGATAAAGAGAGGGACGGTTTAGAACGGAGTTGAGGAGGAACTTCTTCACTCAAAGGGTGGTGAATCTCTGGAATTCTCTGCCCGTTGAAGTGGTGGAGGCTGCCTCGCTAAATATTTTTAAGACGCGGGTTGATGGGTTTTTGATAAGAGAGGGGATTAAGGGTTATGGGGAGAGGGCGGGAATGTGGAACTGAGACACGACAGATCAGCCATGATCTTATTGAATGGCGAGGCAGGCTCGAAGGGCCAGATGGCCTACTCCTGCTCCTATTTCTTATGTTCAGCAATGTAACCTATCCATGTAGACTCGTGTCGTAGGCGGGAACCATCTGATTGGTTGGAACATGTGTCAGTCATTGTTCGGTAACGCCCATTGACGTCACATAAAGGGCGTGGCTTCCGCCGGTGGGCGGGGAAGGAGCTGGTGGTATCGTAAATTGTGAGGTTTTGTTTGTCGGGGAGGGAGTGTCGTAAATTGAGGGGCCGGGGAAGTGATTTTTTTAATTTCATTTGGAAGGCGGATAGTGTGAGTCGCTATGGAGGAGGATATCCTGACTACCCTGAAGATCTTAATAATTGGCGAGAGCGGCGTCGGCAAGTCCAGGTGAGGCAGCGCCGAGTTCCTGCTGCTTCCCGGGGAAAAGGGGAGGCAGGTCCTGGACTTGGCTTCCTGCGGCCTCGCTGGATGTAGGCCCTGGCCTCCCTGACGCAGCACAGCAGCCTCCTGTATCTGCCCCATTGGGTTGAATATGTCACCTCTTCAAATGGCTCTCCCTGAACGATAGTAATAACTATATTACCGTTTCTGCATTGCAGACACCAGCTCATTTCCTTCACAATGCAGGGCGATGATAGCCCTCATATTTCCAAATCTCTACATCAAACCCTAATTTAACCTCCTGATCTTCCCTAATCTTAAATCTAAATAACAGTGTTGACAGTTCATATATGCTCAACCCTGTACATTTAATCCCTTAATAACACTTACCTTCATCTATCCCATCTCTAACTTAACACTAACAATCTCTATATTTCCATATACACTTAACCCTAATCTCTAATTCTAGCCACTTAAAATGCAGCGCCTAACACTTTTAATCTACACTAATCTGGAATCCATATTGTATACTGCACAGGGGAGGAGTGTGGTGGTTACCTAATGGCACTAATGGTGGGGGTGGAGAAGTGGGGAGACATTGCACCGAAGGGGGGGTGTGGTTACCTTGTGATCAAAGTAAAGTTTATTATAGCCTTGTTTTGAACTGTCCAGGTGGACTATATGAATTTTAACATACCTTTTTTAATTCCTGCATTGATCATGTGGTAGGAGCACCAGGCTTTGAATGTTTATGGAGATGTGATAATTTTGATGTGTTTAACCTTTACCTCAGGTTATTGAATTGTAACTTAATGCAAACACATGGACCCATTGCTATGCAGTCACAAACCACTGCACCAAAAATCAAATCTCTTATTATCAATAATAATTGATCTGGTGTTTCAAATTTGCAGTAGAAAGAAAGCCGTTAGTAGGAATGCTCTACTCTGTTTGCCTATCAATTAGATTCTTGATTGGAATCATTTAAACCATAAGGCCTTTTTTTTAATGGCACAAACAATAACTGCCAAATTATAATCAACTGAATCTACTCATGTTTTTTGCATACTTTTCTGTGTTGCTGTCAATTTGGTCTCATAGATCAATAACTCATCAAAATAATTCCCTTTTATGCAAAAAAAACTTACTGTGTGCCAATTCTTTTGAGCTATTCCAGTAGTCTCTTGCAGGATATAATTTTGTACATCTCTCAATTTAATCTGGTACAGTTTGCTGCTTACACTGATTTGAAGAATTTACCATCCACCATTTTGAATTTCACATACACTATTGATGTAGAATCTATTGCTATTTTAGACTTGTGATAACTTCAGTGAAGTAACAATAGAAGAAGAGAATAAAATTTTCAAATGCAGTTTTTATTTTACACCTCCCATTGTATATAAAAGGAAAGGGGACCTAAAGTGTGTATTGGTCTATTGGGGAGTGACAGGGGAATTAATAGGAAACTATGGAATGGCAGAGACTTTGAATAAATATTTTGTATCTGTTGTCATAGTAGAAGACAAAAAAAGCATCACAAAGTAGAAGAAAAGCAGGGAGCAAAAGGGAGTGAGAAACATGTCAGCCATGATCGAGCAGAGAAGACTTGATGGGCTGAATGGCCTAATTCTGCTGCTCTTTATGGTCCTAAAATAATTATGACTAATTAGGAAAACTAATGGGATTAAAAGCTGATGAGTCTCCCAAACTGATGGCCTACATTGGCTGTAGAGATAATAGCTGCATTGCTTGTAATCTTCCAAAAATCCTGTAGATTCTGAAAAGGTCCCAGCAGACTCAAAAATTACAAATGTAACACTACTGTTAAAGAGGGGGAGACGGGATACTGTAGGACAATTATCCTAACACCTGTATTTGGGAAATTGCTATTATTTATTAAGAAGGTAGTAGCAGGTTATATAGAGAATCATGATAGTCAGGCAGAGTCTTGTGAAGGAGGATTCATCTTTGACAAGTTTAAGAGTTCTTTGAAGATGTAACAAGCAGGGTAGATGAGCCAATGCCAGTAGATATAGTATATTTCCAAAATGCGTTCTGTAATATACCGTGTGGAGGTAAAGATTAACATGGATAGAAAATTGACTAGGGAATACAATAAGAAGTCTGACAACACCAGGTTTAAGTCCAACTGATTTATTTGATAGTAAACTTGCAAGCTTTTGGGCTTTGCCCCTTCGTCAGGCGAATGGAGAGTTCTGGTCGCTGAGCAGAGACTGATAGCCAAGTTCCGCACACATGAGGACGGTCTCAACAGGGATCTTGGGTTCATGTTGCACTATCTGTAACCCCCATGACTTGCCTGGGTTTGCTAAACCTCAATTACTGTACTGTCTGTAGACGATACACATCTCTTTAACCTGGGCTTAATGCTCCTTCCACTCACATTGTTGGCCACTTTAAGACTTGAATAGCAGGTCAGGTGTAAAGACTCGCATTATAATCAGTAATCTGTAAACTGTCTGTGCTGTTATATGCTGTCTGAGGCCAGAACTCTCCATTCACCTGATGAAGGGGCAAACTCCAAAAGCTTGCGAGTTTACGATCAAATAAATTGGTTGGACTTAAACTTGGTGTTGTCAGACTTCTTACTGTGTTTACCCCAGTCCAGCGCCATCATCGCCACATCATAGGGAATACAAAGCAGAGTTGGAATAAACTGATTATTTTCAGGCTGGCAAACTGTAGCTAATGGAATGCTCCAGGGATCCATGCTAGACCCTCAACTATTTATGATTTATGTTGATGACTTAATTGAAGGGACAGACTGTGTTGTATTCAGCTTTGCTGATGTACAAGTAGAAAAGCAAGTTGTGAGGAGGATGCAAGTAATCTGCAAAAGGATGTAGATTAATAATGAGTTGATAGATAATAGATAAATGAGTTGGCAGAAATTTGGCAGATTAAGTAATATGTGGGTGAATGTGAAGTCGTCAACTTCGACAGGAAGAATAAAAAGCAAAATATAGCATCTGCAGCATGTTACAGTACAGAGGGATCTAGGTATCCCTGTGCATGAATCTGAAGGTTGGCAGGCAGAGCAATTAATTAGGAAGGCAGATTAACTGCCGGCCTCAACTGCTAGGCAGCTGGAGTATAAAAGTAGGGAAGTCCTGCTGCAACTGTACAGCACATTGGTAAGGTTGCACCTAGAGTAGTGTGTACTGTTGTCTCTTGGTAGCTTTAGATGGCTGTAACATCCATCATTATGAAGTGTTTTGAAAGATTAGTCATGGTACAAATCAATTCCAGCCCCAGGGCTACCTGGATCCACCACGTTTCGCCTACCACCGGAAAAGAACATAAGAACTAGGAGCAGGAGTAGGCCATCTAGCCCCTCGAGCCTGCCCCGCCATTCAATAAGATCATGGCTGATCTGTCGTGTCTCAGTTCCATGTTCCCGCCCTCTCCCCATAACCCTTAATCCCCTCGCCTATCAAAAACCTATCAACCCGTGTCTTAAAAATATTTAGCGAGGCAGCCTCCATCACTTCAACGGGCAGAGAATTCCAGAGATTCACCACCCTCTGAGTGAAGAAGTTCCTCAAGTCCGTTCTAAACTGCCCCCCCCCCCCCCTTTATCTTGAGGCTGTGCCCCCTAGTCCTACTGTCCTTTCTGAGTGGGAAGAGCCTCTCCACCTCTATCCTATCCATCCCATTCATCATCTTATATGTCTCAATGAGATCTCTCCTCATTCTTCTAAACTCTAACGAGTACAAGCCTAGTTTATCCAGCCTCTCCTCATAGCTCAACCCCCTCAACTCCGGTATCAGCCTAGTAAACCTTGTCTGCACTCCCTCCAAGGCCAAAATATCCTTGCGTAAGTGCAGCAACCAAAACTGCACACAGTACTCCAGCTGCGGCCTCACCAGTACCCTATACAGCTGCAGCAAGACCTCCCTACTTTTATATTCAATCCCCCTCACTATGAAAAGGTCCACAGCAGATGCCATCTCCCTGCCCTGGAACACCTAGATAACAAAGACTCCCATTTATTGACTACAGCTCAGCCTTTAACACCATTTTTCCTACAAAACTCATCTCCAGACACCTGGCCTGGATCTTGGCTCCTCCCTCTGGGACTGGATCCTGAACTTCCTAACCCACAGGCCACAATCAGTAAGGATAGGCAACAACACCACCTCCAGGATCATCCTCAACACCGGTGCCCTACAAAGCTGTATTCTCAGCCCTCCACTATACTCCTTATAAACCTATGACTGTAGCCAAATTCCCCTCCTTGATTTTCAAGTTTGACGACAGCACTATAGTGGGTTGCAGCTCAAGCAATGACAAGACAGAGTACAGGAATGAGATAGAGAATCTGTTGAATTGGTGCGGTGACAATAATCTCTCTCATTGTCAACAAAATAAAGGAGATTGTTATTAACTTCAGGAAGCGCAGTGGAGAACATGTCCCTGTCTACGTCAACGGGGACAAAGTAGAAGTGGTTGAAAACATCAAGTTTTTAGGTGTCCAGATCACAAACAACCTGTCCTGGTCCCCTCCCCATGCCAACACTATAGTTAAGAAAGCCTTTACTTTCTGAGAGACTAAGGAGATTTGCCATCAGGTGTGACTCTCCAATTTTTACAGATGCACCTTAGAAAGCATTCTTTCTGGTTGAATCACAGTTTTCTGTGATACCACAGGTTCCTGCTCTGTCCAAAACTCAAGAAACTACAAAAGAACGTGAATGTAGCCCAATCCATTGTGCAAACCAGACTCCCACCCATTGACTCTGCCTAACTATCCGCTGCCTCAGCAAAACAGCCAGTATAATCAAGGACCCCACGCACCCTGGACATTGTCTCTTCTACCTTCTGTTGGGGAAAAGATGCAAAAGTCTGAAGTTGCGTACTAATCGATTCAAGAACAGCTTCTTCCCTGCTGCCATCAGACTTTTGAATGGACTTGCATTAAATTGATCTTTCTCTACGCCTTAGCTATGACTGTAACACATTCTGCACTCTCTTGTTTCCTTCTCTGTGTACAATATGCTTTGTATAGCATGCAAGAAATAATACTTTTCACTGTATACTGATACATTTGACAATAAATCAAATCAAATCAAAAATCTTTTCAGAGAAGGTTTGGTGGACTGATTCTTGGGATGAAGTTTTTTTTGAGGAAAGATTAGATCTATATTTATTTGAGTTTAGAAGAATGAAAGGTGAACTTTTTGAAACGCGCAAGATTCTGAGGCAGCTTGCCAGGGTAGATGCTAAGATGGTGTTTCTCCTCTTCACAGAATCTAGAACTAGGGGATGCAATTTAAAGGTAAGAAGGACTCCCGTATGGATCAAAGCCTGTCTAATTCTGCCGTAAACATATTGAGTGACCCAGCCTCCACAGCTTACTGGGGAAGAGAATTTTAAAGACCAGAGATGTCTGAGCGAAAATAATTCTCCTAATATCTGCCTTGAATGACTCCAGTCACTTTTTAATCTCGTCATTAGAGTATCCTGATATTACTGGTTTTATTGAACTAAGAAAATATCTTCCTATTAAATCATTGCTTAATTTCATTAATACTATTGCTGTATGCTGACCACTGAAATGAGTTCCTGACTTAAAGCAGGGAAAGAGTTAACTTTTGATAGATATGCTTTTCAACCCTTTGTAAAATCTGAGTTTTGTCCCATGACTTGACGTTTCTTATATTTTCAGTTTGCTACTACGGTTTACAGATGATACCTTTGACCCAGAGCTTGCTGCAACAATTGGTAAGTTTCTCCTGCGTAGCTTAACAATAATTGGCTGTTTTTGTGAACAAGACTATTGAAATCATTGTGCTTATGGAGAGAGCTGATGGTGTTTAATGAATTTGCCCACATTATAAATAGGATATTAACTAAACATGAATGAAGCTAATTAAGATTACTGCTGCTAGGAATACAGCAATTTTATTAGAAAATTATTTCTAACTTAAATGTTTTTTGTACTAATCTAGCTGCAGTCAACACTGGAGAAATGGAATACCTCTCCATTTTTAGTATATAGTTTAATCTTGAGCATTTCCAGCTACTAAACAGGTTGAGTGCAGAGTAAAGTTCCAACTATTTGCTAAACTAACCAAAAAAACCCTACTAATATTTCCCAAATTAGCTATCTTGAGAATTTAGCTTGACATTTCAAAATGTCCCTTTGTAAGATACGGTGAAAAACATTCTGAAAAGGGAGGTGGTGAAGCCATGATAAACGCCTTGGCTTAAAGACTTGTCTAGGTGATGTGATTACCATGGGGAGAAACATCTCTCAAACAAAAGCACACTGAAGTATCAGGTGACAATCTTAACATATTTCAGCAGTATCTCTCAGAAAAGGGACAGGTGGTATTTTAAGGCACAGAATGATAAAACATCTACTGTGGAGCAGAGAAAACTGTTTTGCGTTAACAACCAAACAGGATGCTTGTGTGAGTCTGTTTTCTGTTCAGATGAAAGTAAACTGAACAGACAGAGGTCTTGAAGACTTAAGGAATAGAGATTCACCATGGTGAGCCATATGCATGGTGGTCTGATTGAGTGAAGCAATTGTTAGAGAGCACTGGAAGTTTTGATCTGAAGTGGTGGGGAGAAGGGAGAAGTGAACCTGCTAGAGAGCCTGAAAAGACTTTGGGACAGTTTTTTATTGCTGATATCTGCCAGTAATCTGGTGACAAGTTTTTGTAAATCACATCTTGGTTGCAAAAGAACCTTTTTCTTTGCCTGTTAATTAACTTCTATAGTGATTTTAATTTGTTACAGTAAATGTGAAATGCTGCCCTTTGGTTCTTTTCATTGGTTGCTGGGAAAATCCATCTTTTCTAAAAGATTATCAGCCTCTGGATCTGCAGAAGTTATGAACCAATCTGCTTCAGTTTGCCAATCTCGACCAAACTTGCCTCCATTGTAATTGCACAGTTCCTGTCTTCCCCAACGTTCCATACTCAGGCTGGGAGAGGCAGGAGCTGTGCAGCGTATCCTTGGTGGTGTCAGTGCAAAGTATCTGAGGTGCAGCGAGGTTAGTCACTACCCCTGTTTAGCAGCTGAGAGGAGGTGGGGGATGGGTCTGGGGATTTAAATTGTTATTCTGGAGTTGGGGAGTTTTTTTGTCTTCTAACTCTTTCAGAGTAGCTTTCAGAATAGCTATCAGGGTAAAACTGGCAGAACTATCTAAAGCCAGCAATTTAAATCGCTTCTGCCGGATGCTTCCTAGCACAACCAGAGGAATTGAGCACTTCTGAACAATTCTTCTAAACCCTTATGTGGGAATGTGCTGGAGGGATTCTCTGTTGCATCGATGGGGTACTCCCAAATGTGACACTGGGGAACCCAGAAGTTATGGCCCAGTTGTTTTTAAGATCCTAGCCATCACTTAAAATTACTTCCACGTCCTTGCTTTAACAAACCTCAGCAATGGCCTCTAAGTTTTAGGTTTCATTTTTCTCTTTTAAATATGATCTTTAATGTATTATCATACGGTCTGGCTGCTTTTCCCCTACCCTGCACTCGAATTCCGTTTTAAAGACTTGTGTCTTGCTACACCTCTTACCATCTTCAAACCGTATCATTATATCTTCACTCATTTTCCCTTATCTGCTCCCAACTTTTACTTGGCATGCAATTTTCTCCTCTCTCTCTTCTGCCCGCCCCCCCCCCCCCCCCCCCCGCCACGTTCTATCAAAATCCTGATGTGAAACAATCTTGAATGCATGTTATTGTAGCATGCAATCACACTACTGCTTTGAAAATGAGTTTTTGAATTGCCTTGAAACTAACAGTGCAGCTGCATACTAAGGCTAGTAAATGAAGCAACAAACCTCAAGCACAATTGATGCCGTGCCAAACCTATCCTTTCGCGTCTAGAACTTTGACCCAGACTGAAGGAATTAATTTCTCTCTGGCTGCAGGGATCATAAGTGAAAAAAGTATGCAATCTCATCCCAGTTACCAGTATGCGTGATTCCATTGTACCTGTGGTTTATTTTTGAATAACACAGTAAATTTCATTTAGACCATAAAGATTACTGACATGATAAGCAAACAAAAATACGGTAGTACACTTTGGATGCTTTTCTGGTTTGTGGTTGAAGTTCTTTAGAATTTTTTTTTAAACCTTATTTTATCCAAATTAGGAATGTTTTAATATTGAAAAGAATCCATGAAGTGTTCCATTTCCAGTTTTTAACTTCCCTGATGTATTGAGCATAGCAAAGTAGCACTATGTTTCCAAATAAGCTTCGTGTCTGGAGTACTGGTCCAACAGATCATTCTGGCCCTGATAATTCTATGCAGTACCTAACTTTTGTAGGAGCTAATCTCCCCCTGCCAGAAACTGGTCCAACTCTTGCTTGAAGATATTCAGTGTATTGAGGTCTACCACAGCCTGCTCCAGAAGTCCACTATTCTTTGGGGAAAGAATGACCTGATATTTCAAACTGTGCCAACTATTGCAAGAAAACTAGTAACAAAGCATAGGGATGTTGGAGTCAGTGATGTCAGCCAGATGTTGTCCAATATTTGTCTGCACTACTTTTCAGATATGCCACAGCATTTATGGGAATGCTGTTATTGGAAAGGAAAAAGCAACCAGTACCATCACCACTTCAGCAGCTGTCAAAACAGTGGCTGCTTCATTACCAGACGTTTGGTTGCACTTTGGCTTTCCTCTGTCTTTTTATTTTTTCCTACTACATCTTGGTCTGCTATGACAAAGACGGCTAATGAGATGAACTGCATTTTCATAATTCCAAAGGCTTTAATAATTTGTGTCCTTTGATTTGCCATTCTTGTTTAATTGTTTCTATCTCAACTTCAAGCACAATCTTTGCTCCCACTTCCCGTATCTATTTGGCACTCGTTTAACCGCCACCCCGAGTTTATGGTAATGAGATGGGTCGTTGGGCTGAAGGGCTTGTTTCCTGTGCTGTGTTGTTCTTTGTATAACATTGCGTGCAGGTAGGACATTTACTTATATCTGTAAAATCTACTTCCAATCGTTTGGTTGTAAACTGCTCTCAACCTGCAAAATGTAGGTTAAAGACAGTTATTCTGGATTCACATTTGCATCTCCAATCTCATTCCAACATTGGCGCCATGCCTTCAACTGCTGAGGCTGTAACCTCTGGGATTCCCTCCCTAAAGCTCTCAGCCTTTCTACCTGCAAGAGATTCTTTTTAATACCCTACCTCTAAAGTCTTAACCAGACGAAATTTGTAGGGCTATGGGGAAAGTATCGGAACTAATTGGAAGCTCCTTCAGGCAGTTATGATGGTCTGAGTGGCCTGAGCTGTAAGGTGCCATGTTTCTATTCAGTTCAGTTTCATATCTTCGAATGCTAAGGCTGGAAAGGTGAGAAAATAATTCAAAAGACTGGGATTGATCATGAAATCAGTTGGATGTCAAAATTGGGCAGCTGTTTCAGAATTCTTCCAGAAGGTTTGTAGATTAGGAATTGATACATGTATGATTTTTTACAGGTGTTGATTTCAAAGTGAAAACAATTGCAGTTGATGGAAATAAAGCAAAACTTGCAATATGGGTGAGTAAAAGAATTGAACAAGGGATGTCTTTTAGATTACACTATATTTGAATACAGATAGGCATCTGAAGTTCTGAAGGATACTGCAAGAATGTACTAGGTAACTTCTTTTCCCTGCATTCAAGCTGCTTGATCCTTTAGTAACTCTTTCAATCACATGACTTCTGTATAATCGTCCTAATTATTTTTGTACTCTTATATGGACAAATCTTTAATCCGAGCCTCCGTCTGCCAACTTGCAATAATGTAAGGTGAAATAGCACTATTTCAAGGTGAGAAGGGGAGTTATTCCTGATGCCCAGATCAATCAGGGCTGTGAGAAAATATTATCTGGTCATTGTCACATTGTATGAAAGACTTACCATGCAAAAATTGACTGTCACGTCCCTTACATTGCAACTGTAATGACGCACATTGACTATAAGGCACTTTGGGACTTTGATATAGTACCATTGTGCAAGGTGCTGTACAAATACAAGTCTGTCTTTCTTTTTAGTTCTACTTATGAGGAAATTGATCTGAACTCTGTTCAGTATTAGCTGGCCTGTCAGTATAGCTGACTCCTTTCCTAGAACTGGTCTCAATTCAGTAATAATCTGAATGCTTCTCTCCTATCGTATCTCCAGATACCTTCCATTTGCTTCTCCAATCTAGCTGTTCATGTATTAACTATTGCCTGGTGTGATTGGTGATCTGGAAATTACTAATATTGAGATCCAGTTTTTTGGTCTATGATTTAATCCTGTAATTGCTTTTGCAGGAGCCTGAGGTCCTTGCTGCCCCATGGCATCAAGTCTGAATTGGCTTGCAGGTGGTTTCTTCTCTCTTGTCATGTGAACCATCATTTTCACTCTTGCATTCCTTTACCTTAGTACATCTGAGGCAACTTACCCTTTTGGATTCATGTTGACAAGTTATAGAGGTGTTCCTCTTGCTGGTAAATGCCTCACTTTCATTGTATTCCTGTACTGTCTTTCACTGATTAATTACCTTTTTCATGGAGCCAGGACAATGCTTAGATCTAAATATGGTATAATTACTTGATGTACTGTAAGTTTATATGTCAGAAGTTATTGCAAAGTATTTGCAGCACGTAAACAGGCTGTTTGGCAATGTGTTGGTGTTTATGCAACAACATCTTGCCCTATTACATCTAACCCTTATCAACATATCCTTTTATTCCATATTATTTGTGGTTATCTAGCTTGCCTTAATTACAGCATAAGAAAAGCAAAATAATGTGGACACTGAAAACCCAAAATGAAATAGAAAATGCTGGAAAAACTCAGCAGGTATGTCAGGATCTGTGGTGAGAGAAACAAAGTTAATGTTTTGAGTCCATTATGACTTTGGTGTTTTTCTTGCACTTCATATCCCTTAAATACAGTTATGGCAAGTGACTCAACTATTCCATGTGGCAGTGAGGTCTACATTCTAGCCTCTCTGGGTGAAGAAGTTCTTCCTTGCTTCCCATTGGATTTAATGGTGACTATCTTACATCAATGGACCCTAATTCTTTAGCTCCCTGCAGTGGAATCGTCACATCCATGTTATTAAACCCTCTTAAAGTTTAAAAATCTTTATCAAGGCATCCCTTGGTCTTCTCTATTCAAGAGAAAAGATTTCCAACCTGTTGAAACTTTCCCAATAGATAAAATTTTTGTTTAGTATTGTTCTAGCAAATTTTATTTCCGTCTTTATCAGTGTCTTTATATCATTTTTACAATATTCCAAGTGTCGTCTAGCCAAAGTTCTATACAAATTTAACATAACATCTCTGCTTCTCTGAAATGAACTACAGTCCTTTGCTTTCCGTACCCCTCAAATTCCTCAATCCCATTTAGGGAATTAAGTCATTATGATATTCTGCATTTCCTTCTGTTTTTGTTTCAATGGATGAAACTCTGTTTGTAATCTTTAAATGCCCAATCATATTACCCTGTTGGGAGAACTACACTTGGACGATGTATTTCCCAAACTCCTCCCTTCACTCCACTACCATCACCTTATCTGAAACTGCCTCCTGAAGTTTGTCAAGCTGAGTAACTGTTCTGTCACATGCAAAATTTAATGTGTAGAAGTCAAAACAATTGTGATACTCTTGAGAGCCATTCTGAACTTTAAACAAAAAGAAAATCAACTCTGCTACAATGATACCTATCGTCAGGGGTTTCCTCTCGAGGCTATGTATTTGCTCAGACTTAAGCTAAATACCGAGACCCAGAATGCAGTGTGCTACTGTTGCAGACGTGACTTTATTTAACTAAATGATCAAATAGGAGAATGATATGAGGAAGCCCTGCATTTAAGGTATAGAATGCAGGCAGCTAGATATTAGGCTGAAGAACAATACCCCTGTGAAGGCAATTATATATTCCCAAAATCATATTGCCCACCTTTCTGGTGGCCTTTATCCAATAAACATTGATATAAATCAGTCAATAATCATCCTGTCGTTAACTCCAGCCAGTAACAATATATATCATGACCTAACGGAGATTTCATTTGTTATTAAATTACGGATGTTACCTTCCTCTGTTGTCCAGCAATATGGGATGCTGGACAGTGAAATGGGAGAATGATTCCCACTGAATCGAACCCATATGATTCCCATCTGACCCTGAGGAATTCTTTGTCTCTATGCCACCTGCATTATCTCTGAGTTGTATGACCCGATTCGTAAGGCTAGCGTTGGTAGCCACCTTGTTGCTGACCACTAATGATAGCATTACTGCTTTTAGTGAATTTGTTGTTCCTTTCCTCTTCTACCAGGGTCTGCTGTATTTTGCCACTGACTGAAGTTTCACAAAATGCAAAACACATCTATCTTGTAAATTCACGATACATGTTTTAAATGAGAAATATTAAACGAGAGTTGTATGATTAACAGGGTGGTTTACATTCCCATCGTCCAAGATCATTCATTCTAAAGTTAGTATTATGTTAGTGTTCCTAAATCTATGGTTATGTGTTGATTAGGCCCCCCCCACCCGCGTCAGTATCAAAACCAGACAATCAAGTGCAATCTAAATAAATAAAACTTGAAACCTATTTCATCCCATTATCTTCGCCTTAACTCGACTATCTTTTACCATGGCTTTCAAGTCCAGGCTTGAAAGAAAAATGATTGCCCAGTAATTTGAATAAAAGGAAGCATATTTGAATATTTTCACTTCAAATTAATGCCAGTTGTGCCGGTCACTGACCAAGGCCAGTGTAAGAATCTGCAAGTAACTCCAGGAGAAAAGCATGCTGATTGCTAAGTGATGTAAGGACTGCAGAGACATGGAGCAGAATCTTGTGTTCTCTGCCCTGGTGAGTTTGGTGTTAGGATGCCCCTGCCACCATTTTGCCTCTACCCTGACCAAGTCCATTGCAGGAAGGCCCTGGATGTCAATTGAGACCCTTAAGAGGGTAGTTAATGCCCACTTAAGAGCCTCATTCCACCACCCCTGGTATTAATCCCACAGATGGGGTGCTTGCCAGATGGGGAGCACGACAAGCAAACCTTGTTGTGTTTAGTGGTGTCTTTTGCTCAAAGATACAATGCCTCGTTGAGGGACCCAGCTTCAGGAAGGAGAAGCATCTCCCGCTGCTCTTTCTTTGACACCTCCCTCACAACCACGATCTTGATTGATTCCCAACTTACCATCTCCTTCATGCAATTACAAACATGTGCCTAGGTCCCTCCTTGATCCGGGTCATTGAGCGGACGCAGAAAAAGCAGCAACCATGGCTTCATGGGTGAGGATGATGTATATAGAGGAGTTGCCAGCAGCTTGTGACATGGGGCTTCTGCACTGATCCTGGGAAACATTAACCAGCTGGCCTGTGAAGTGTCAGCACAAGATGTGTGGCAAACCTTCGCAAAAAGAGGTAATGTGGTAGTCTGATTGACTCTCCTGCAGGCAGCTAAGACCCCGGTCATTGCCACGAGATTCAGCCCATAATAACTAACCAGAAATAGTTTGTATATTAAAATTACTGCACTGTGCACCTTAAATACTGTGATTACATGAATTTTTGCGGGGCAAACACCATTGGGATCTAGTGATTTTTGTGGAAATGTACATTTCTGCTGTCTCCATGGCTTTTTGAATCTGACATCAAATCAGGGGGCTGTCTTCTGCAGCAGTACTGATGTCAGCAGGTAGGCAGCCAAGCCTACCGGGCAAAAATATCTCCCAATGCTTTTTGGGCAACAGTGGTTAGCACTGCTGTTTGAGTGCCAGGAACCCAGGTTTGATTCCTTCTTTGGGTCACTGTCTGTGCGGAGTCTGCGTGAGTTTCCTTCCACAGTCCAAAAGGCTTGCTTGTTAGGTGCATGTTAAAATTCTCCCTCTGTGTACCTGAACAGACGTAAGGACGTAAGAAATAGGAGCAGGAGTAGGCCGTCTGGCCCTTCAGATCCCCCCTCAGCCTTCTAAACTTTAACGAGTACAGGCCCAGTCTCTTCAATCTCTCCTCATAAGCCAACCCCCTCATCTCCGGTATCAGCCCGCTGAACCTTCTCTGTACTCCCTCCAAGGCCAGTATATCCTTTCGCAAATAAGGGGACCAAAACTGCATACAGTACTCCAGTTGCGGCCTCACCAGTGCCCTGTACAGTTACAGCAAGACCTCCTTGCTTTTATATTCTATCCCCCTCGTTATAAAGGCCAACATTCCATTCGCCTTCTTGATCACCTGCAGACTGAGTTTTTGTGATTTGTGCACCAAGTCCTTCTGCACTGTAGCATGCTGCAGCTTTTCACCCTTTAAATAATAATCCCTCCTACTATTATTTCTACCAAAGTGGATAACTTCACGTTTGTTAACGTTATACTCCATCTGTCAGGTCCTTGCCCACTCACTCAGCCTATCCAGATCTCTCTGCAGACTTTCCGCTCCCTCCACGCAATTTGCTTTTCCACTCATCTTCGTGTCATCAGCAAATTTTGTTACCCTACACTCAGCCTCCTCCTCCAGATCATCTATGTAAATGGTAAACAGTTGAGGCCCCAGCACCGATCCCTGCAGAACGCCACTACTCACCAACTGCCAACCAGAAAAGCACCCATTGATTCTAACACCCTGCTTCCTGTTAGATAACCAATCCTCAATCCGCTAGATGCTAGAGTGTAGCGACTAGGGGATTTTTACAGTAACTTCATTGCAGTGTCAATGTGAGCCTACTTGTGACACAAATAAATAAACTTTAAGCATTCACTTTAAAGTAAGCCAAGAAACTAAAAACACCTAAAAGGCTCAATTTTCAATTTGACTTTAAGATAGCAAAATAAATGTATGACTTAAAGATAGAAACTTTCTATTTTTAAAAATTGTTTCTTTAATATCTGTGGCATTTTTAAGCATGGTTTGACATTCCACAAATATAAAAGTAGCTTTTCAGGACGAGGAAGGCTGTTCAGCAGTAATTATGGAGTTAGTTTGCCATTTATAAAAATCAAATCATGCCACAGTCAACATACTAACTTTTTCCAGGACTTTCAGAACTTGGCCAACAAAGTTAGTGTTGAAGTTCTCATCAGTTCAGGATTACAAGGCAGATGGGAGAGTTTGTTAGCCTCTACCACAGATCCCATGGAGAAGAGTAGATTTGCAGATAGCAACTTCTGGATTTGTTTTGAGAAACCATTTAAACTACGGGGAATTGATTTTTTTTTTCCTTAAGTTAGTTTCTGTCTTTCAGACTGTTGTGTCTCTGATACTTCAGCGTTTTTCCAATGCTTATTCTTTAGTGTCCGTTTATAAGTCTTTTACAAGATCCTTCAAATTCCTAACAATACATTATTAAAATTAATCATTAGGAATGAACTTGAGGATTAGTTACTTGAAAATAGTATTTAACGTATTATTATAAAAGACGAAATCCTGACTGCCCAACCTGCATGAACTTGATGGTGCCCTTATTATTGCTCCACTAAGGTCAGGTATTACTAGTGCTGCTATTTTGGATCACTACTTACAAATACCTCAGCCAGTTCAGGAGCAAGTACTTATCATAAACCATGGGGAATATTTTTGGACCTGGGACTTTCCCTGCCTGCATTAAGTCTGTTGGACTTTGTCCAGTGAAAAAGCAGTATTCAACAAATATCAATTGGCATCTTTCAAATCACTTAAAAATAATAATTTATGACTGTTGTAACACCTGATATAGATTAACCTAGATCAAAATTGAATTACTAAAATTCCAGAGAGATTGCCTTGGATTCAGTAGTAGCTTGATCATCCTTGAGCATCAGGGGAAAGTAGCCCAACTTGGATTTTTTTTACATAACACATGCCAGAAAATATTTTGCCTCGTCTATGTGCTCACAGTAATTAATATTGTGAACTGAATGGATACCCTGTTATAGTCAGGAGAGCATCCACTTCATCTGAGCCTGTAATTCAGTAATATAAACTCTTGATGACTCCAGCTGCTTTTCCTCCAAAGATTTTTTTGGGAGGCCAAGGCTTTCAATTTTTTTCTGGAGATGTAATATTGCCTCTAATAACTATCTTGGCTACTTCGTATAGAAGGGCTGGCAAAAGTCCTTTTCTTGTGGTTATTCTCCAAGAACATGGCAATTTGATTTGTAACCTGAAACAAGAATCTGGTCATCCAGCAGGGAGCTGTTGAAGCATGACTTAAGCACGCTGGCAGAACACCTATAGCAAGGGTAAAGGGCATAGTATTCTGATCATACAGTTGACCTAGTTCCACATCTTGGATTACTACAAACTGGGAAAAATGGATAGACAGGGAGTGGTTGAATCAGAAGCATGACTAAGTGCTGACTTAAAAATGAAATTTGTCAGATTGTACGTTTCTAATAAGCTTGCATCTGGCCAGCTGTGTTAAAGGTCTTGTATCCTTTGCAAAGGATACATTATACTGATTGGTAAGTTATATACTGCAAGATTGAGGATGCAATTAAAATCTCTTTCAGGTATAGGGCTGATCCCGGGGGGGAAAAATTGCTAAAAGTTTGATATTTAAGCATAAATACTAGCAGCATGATTGATTGTTTAATTTTTCTGGGCAGATTGCATAAACCTTTTTCAGGCAATGCCCTCCCAGAGCAATTACACTTATTAGGGGTGCAACTTACTATTTATATGTATTTAAAATTGATAAATAATAACCTAAGCAAGATTTAAAATAAACCAACAATTGCTTCATGGTTGAAATTTGAAATATTTTTGGTGCGTAAGAACATAAGAACATAAGAAATAGGAGCAGGAGTAGGCCATATAGCCCTTCGAGCCTGCCCCACCGTTCAATAACATCGTGGCTGATCTGTCGTGGCTCAGTTCCACATTCCCGCCCTCTCCCCATAACCCTTAATCCCCTCGCTTATCAAAAACCCATCAACCCGCGTCTTAAAAATATTTAGCGAGGCAGCCTCCACCACCTCAACGGGCAGAGAATTCCAGAGATTCACCACCCTTTGAGTGAAGAAGTTCCTCCTCAACTCCATTCTAAACCGCCCCCCCCTTTATCTTGAGGCTGTGCCCCCTAGTCCTACTGTCCTTTCTGAGCGGGAAGAGTCTCTCCACCTCTATCCTATCCATCCCATTCATCATCTTGTATGTCTCAATGAGATTTCCCCTCATTCTTCTAAACTCTAACGAGTACAAGCCTAGTTTATCCAGCCTCTCCTCATAGCTCAACCCCCTCAACTCCGGTATCAGCCTAGTAAACCTCCTCTGCACTCCCTCCAAGGCCAAAATATCCTTGCGTAAGTACGGCGACCAAAACTGCACACAGTACTCCAGCTGTGGCCTCACCAATGCCCTATACAGCTGCAGCAAGACCTCCTACTTTTATATTCAATCCCCCTTGCTATGAAGGCCAGCATCCCATTCGCCTTCCTGACCACCTGCTGCACCTGCAGGCTGGGTTTTTGCGACTCATGCACAAGGACCCTGAGGTCCCTCTGCGTTTGGAATTGTGATTAAATGTTGGCAAGTATGGAGTTTAGAAAATTCACTTTTGTCAATAGTAAAATGTCAACAGCAACTTGCCACGTTTCTTGGAGACATTTTTTTTTTAAAAACACTTGTTTGCGAAGTGGGGATGATCCCGGCACCATGGATCATTATTGGATATGGGTTGCACTTCTTCCAGATTGTTTGCTGTATTTAAGCTCACTAAAAAATTGGGATGACATAAATTCACCACTGGAGGATCAGGGAGCACAATGATTTTACATTTGGCACTTGTTGCTAAATGTTACTGTTGTGATGAATTCTGGGTCCGTGTTTTTAACACTTGAACGGATATGCCTAAAACTATTGAGATTTCATTAAAGAGCTTTTCTTCAGTTCGTTGAAGGTTAAGGTTGCTGAGGTTTGAGATGATACTGATTCATTTTCCTCTCTGAAGAAATGTTTTGTCTGCACAAAAAAAATCATTCTGAAGTTTTATTTTGTTGGATGTAACGATGGCTAAAAGTGTGAGCAGGATGCATGATTGGTTTTCCTCTTTTTCTGCCAATTTTCCCCTTCCCAATGTTCTCTGAACATATTGACTATTATATAGTTCCACCAATAGCTTGCCCTTCAGCCAGGATAAACGTAGTTCAGTCCTGAACTTTGCATGCTAAACTATAAAGAATTTTAATGCTCAGTGTGGTTTGTTGTGAACCCTGAAATCACTTCTGTATTTAAATGTGAATGTCTAAGCTTAATCAACTGAAACAGCAATTTTCTATAATTCATTAAATCTTTTTGGCACAAATTATAACTTTTTCTTGACTTGAGCTTTTGCTGATGTCTTTATTGAGTTAGACAAGCCCATACAAAATCATTTGTGTTCAGCAGTAAAAATTCACATCTGTAAACGCTATTTGCCATGAATGCAAAAAAAGGTAGTTGATGTATCTAGTGCAAAATTTTGAAGTAGCAAGAAATGGAAATCATTTATACCAATACAGTGCTACTTGGGTTTAGTGCCGAAAACTGCTCAGCTGTATATTGAAATTCAATTTATCATACATAAATTTGTGTTTGAACTCTAATGGCTTCTAAAAATCTGTATCAGTTGCGGTATTAAATAATGACCCAGTTTTTAAAAATTATTTGTGTCTGCACAATGCAACATATGAAATCTTTTTTTTAAAAACAGTCGAGGTGAAAAGGGGATCCTAGAAATTGTGTGGTCTGAGATAAAATCCATAAAAAAACTCCTGAAAGTAGAAATTTAGTGTGAAATTTAATGTGCCCTAAAAATTCAATGAAACATTATGGGCAGGATTCTCCACCTACTCCACGACATGTTTTGCCGGGCAGTCTGCCATTGACTAGCATCTGCCATTCTGTCACCAGTGGTGTGCCGCAGGGCTCGGTACTAGGACCTCTTCTATTTGTGGTATATATTAATGACTTGGAAGAGGGGGTAGGTGGTGTGATCAGCAAATTTGCTGATGACACTAAGATGGTTGGATTGGCGGGTACTGAGGAGCAGTGCCTGGCAATGCAACAGGACATAGACAGGCTGGTAGATTGGGCAGATAAATGGCAAATGGAATTTAATCCGGAGAAATGCGAGGTGATGCACTTTGGCCGGAATAATGTGGAGGGGAGTTATACGATAAAAGGTAGAACTATCCGGAGTATAGATACGCAGAGAGACCTGGGGGTGCAAGTGCACAAGTCCCTGAAGGTGTCGGTGCAGGTGCAGAATGTGATGAGGAAAGCGTATGGTATGTTAGCCTTCATAGGAAGAGGTATAGAATATAAGAGTAGGAGTCTGATGTTGCAGTTGTATAGAACGTTGGTTAGGCCTCACTTGGAGTACTGCGTCCAGTTCTGGTCGCCGTACTACCGGAAGGATGTAGAGATCCTGGAGAGAGTGCAGAGGAGATTTACCAGGATGCTGCCTGGTATGGAAGGGCTGTCTTACGAGGAAAGATTGAACGAACTTGGGCTGTTTTCCCTTGAGAGACGTCGGCTGAGGGGGGATCTAATAGAGGTTTATAAGATTATGAAGGGGATAGATAGAGTAAATGGTGGTAAGCTTTTTCCGCTATTAGAAATGGATAGAACGAGGGGTCACGGGCTTAGGGTGAGGGGGGCTAGGTATAAGACAAATATTAGAGGGCAGTTTTTCACGCAAAGGGTAGTGGGGGTGTGGAATGCACTACCGAGTAAGGTGGTGGAAGCAGGCACGCTAGGGTTGTTTAAGAGTCACTTAGACAGCCACATGAGCGGGCTACATATAGGGGGATATAGTAGGCCTTACTAAACATTGTAGGCTTGGGATTCCGTTTTTGCCTCAGGGATGTTACAGTCTTTGCCTGTTTAATAATGAATTTTTTTGTCTCCACAGGCATTTAAGTCCAGCAAGGGGCATGCATGCGGCAGGTTGTAGTGGGCTGCTCTTGGACGTTGCTTCGGGAGTTGCCTATAGCTTCATGTCGTTAGTGTGCTTAAACTGGACCATCTCGAGGGCAACATGACAGCTCAGAGACTATCTCTGTTGCTGTGCGGACACATGGATTTGGGCCTGTGTCTGTGGGAGTTTGCACGTTCTCCCCGTGGTTGCGTGGGTTTCCTCCGGGTACTCCGGTTTCCTCCCACATCCCAAAGATGTGCTTTTAGGCTGATTGATTGGGTACTAAATTGTCCCTATATTGGACCTCCCTGATCCTCGCACATTAGGCGAAGACTAAAATCATGAATAGGTCACTGAGACAGTGGGACGGCGGCGCGGGCTCGTTGGGCCGAAGGGCCTGTTTCCCGTGCTGTGTTGTTCTTTGTTCTTTGTTCTCTTTGTTCTTTGACTAGTGGTGGAATTTTCTGGTCCTACCGCTGTCGACAGATTTCCCAATTTTTTGCAGTCAGGGAACCCATGGTGGGGGATGCCATCATCAGGACTGGGCAATCCTGCTGACTGGTGTCACTGACGAGGTCAACATTTATTTCCCATCTCTTGTTGCAGTCCACATGGTGTAGGTACACGCAGTGCTGCTAAGGAGGATGTTCTTTGAGGGGGATTTTGATCCAATGATAGTGATATGTTTCCAAGTAAGGATGGTGAGTGACTTGAAGGGGTTTTCCAGGTGGTGTTCCCATGTGTCTGCTGCCCTTGCCCTTCTAGATGGTAGCGGCCGTGGATTTGGAAGCTGCTACCTAAGGATCCTTGGTGAGTTCCTGCAGTACCTCTTGTGGATGGTACACACTGTTGCCACTGTGCATTGATGGTGCAGGAAGTTAATGTTTGTGAAAGAGGTGCCAATCAAATGGGCACTTTGTTCTGGATGGTTTTGAGCTTGTGTTAGAGCTGCACTTACCCAGGCAAGTGTAGAGTATTTCATCACACTCCTGACTTGTGCCTTGTAGATGGTGTACAGGGTTTGGGGAGTTGGAAGATGACTTAGTTGTTGCAGGATACCTAGCTTCTGACTTGTTCACAGTATTTATATGGCTAATCCAGTTCAGTGTCTAGTCAGTGGTACCTCCAGGATGTTAAAAGTGGGAGATTCAGTGATGGTAACGCCATTGAATGTCATGGGGCGATGGTTAAATTCTCCCTTGTTGGTGATGGTCATTGCCTGCCATTTGTGTGGCACCAATGTTAATTACCAAATGTCAGCCTAAGCCTGAATATTATCTTGCTGATGCTGCATTTGGACATGGACTGCTTCAGTATCTGAGGATAATACTTCATTCTGGCTTAAGTCTGTTTATTGAATGAGAGTTTAATTGATCTTGTGCTCTATCTTAGTATTTTGGGAGATATTGATGCACTTACGGTACTTTTTTAACCTGTTTTTGACCTTTCACATCTGCTTGGAACCTCTCAGCAACCGTTGGTAAGGAAGTAATACAAAACAGGATGTACAAAAAATCTTTTGGAATTGGCTACTCTTTGTGAAAGAACAGAGTTCGCTGCAGTGATTCCTGGCTTTTCTCTAAAAATAATACTTGCAAGGAAGTAAGCAGTGCATGTAGTATTTCTTTTGAAGCTGGTCACTGTTGCAACTTAGGAAAATGTAGCAGCTGACTTGTACACAAAGTCTGCCAAATGGCAGTGTGACAGTGACAAAATAATCAGAATTATTTCAAGTGATAGTAATTAAGGGATAAATATTAAGCAGGACACTGGGAGAACTTCTCTGCCCTCCTTCAGATAGCACAGTGGAATCTTTTATATCCTGAGAGGGCAGACTGGGCTTCTGTTTAACATCTCATTCAAATAATTCAGCATACTCAATACTGCACTCGGATGTCAGACAGTAGCTGATGCAAGTAAGTTCAAACAAAAAGCATGTGTTTTGTTTTAATGGCGCAAGAGTATAAAATCAAGGAAGTAAATATTAAATTTACATAAGACCTTGTTAGACCATGATAGTATATAGTATTCGATGTCCAATTGTCAGCAGGACACCACAAAGTGGGTAATTTCCAGTGTAAATTCACTAAGTGCAGAAGGAGAATTGTATCTATGAAGGGAGTTTCTTTAGTTTTTCATACAGCTGATGAGGTTAAGGGGTAACTTCTCCTGCGGGGATATTCGCAGACATCTTTAACCTCTCCTTACACCAATTTGAAGTCTCGTTCTGCTTCAAAGAAATTTTGATTTTTGATTTGATTTATTATTGTCACATGTATTAGCATACAGTGAAAAGTATTGTTTCTTGCGCACTCTACAGACAAAGCATACTATTCATAGAGAAGGCAATGAGAGAGTGCAAAATGTGGCGTTACAGTCATAGCTAGGGTGTAGGGAAAGATCAACTTAAAGCAAGATAGATCCATTCAAAAGTCTGATGGTATCGGGGGAGAAGCTGTTCCTTGAGTCTGTTGGTATTTGACCATCATCCCTGTACCAAAGAAACCCCAGGCAGCGTACTCTAATGACTATCGCCCGATGGCTCTGACATGAATCTTATCCATGTATAGCATGCAGGAAGCAATACTTTTCCTCAAATCTCATCTCCAAACTCAGTAGCTTAGAGTTTGGCTCCTTCCTCTGCAACTGGATCCAGGATTTCCTAACCCACAGACTGCAATCAGTAAGGATAGGCAACAACACCACCTCCAAGATTAACCTCCACACCACATTTGCAAGGCTTTATCCTCAGCCCCTCAATATACTCTTTATACACTTATGACTGTGTGGCCAAATTCTGTTCCAACTCGATTTTCAAATTTGCCGATGACACCACCGTAGTGGGTCAGATCTGAATGATGAGACGGAGTACAGGAAAGAGAAACTGATGGGGTGGTGCAATGACAATCTCCCTTAATGCCTGTAAAACGAAGGAAATAGTCATGGACTTCAGGAAACATTGCAGAGGACATGCCCCTGTCTACATTAATGAGGATGAAATGGACAAGAGCTTCAACTTTCTAGGTGTCCAGATCACCAACAATCTGTCCTGGTCCCGCAATGCTGATGCTATATTTAAGAAGGGCACCGATGCCTCTACTTTCTCAGGAGGCTAAGGAAATTTAGCATGTCGTCTACAGCTCTTTCCAATTTTTACAGATGTACCATATAAAACATTCTTTCTGGATGTTTCTCAGACTTGTATGGCACCTGCTCTGACCAAGACAGCAAGAAACTACAAAGGGTTGTGAACGTAGCCTAGTCCATCACACAAACCAACCTCCCATCCGTTGACTCCATCTACATTTCCCACTGCATCGGAAAAGCAGCCAGTATAATCAAGGATCCCATGCACCCTGGACATACTCTCTTCCACCACCTTCTGTCTGAAAAAGGTACAAAATATCTATATTGTATATAGCTGGATCAAGGGATGTGGAAGGAAGGGGGGTTCAGGATATTGAATTTCATGATCAGCCATGATTGCGATGAATGGTAGAGCAGGCTTGAAGGGTAGAATGGCCTACTGCTAGTTTCTTTGTTTCTATAAGTCTGAGATCGCGCACCAACTGACACAAGAACAGCTTCTTCCCTGTTACCATCAGACTTTGGACCTATCATATTAAGTTGATCTTTTTCTACTTTCTAGCAATGACTGTAACACTATGTTTTGCACCCTCTCCTTCTCCCCTATATACTCTATGAACGGTAGCTTTGTATAGCATGCAGGAAGCAATACTTTTCATTGTATACTACTACATGTGACAACAATAAATCAAATCTTAGAAGTTACAACATCACAAATGGTTCTAATTAGAAGTTGAAATTTTCTGACACCAAAGTTGAATCAGAATGTAGAAATGCTTCTAAAATCAATAGTTTGCTAAAGTTTATTTCGTTCGCAAACTGAATTCGAACTGAAGCAAGTGCATCTGTTTTTTGGCATCAAGGCATTTAACTAAGAATGGTGTCAAAGAGCCCTCGTAAAAGAAGTCAGTGAGGATCTAGGGAAGACTCTGAAGTCACTGTAATCATACCTGGCATACAGGAAGGTGGATGTTGGAGGCCTATCATTTCAGTCCCTAGATCTCGCTGTAAGAGTTCTTCAAGGCAATGTCTTAGGCCTAACCATCTTCAGCTGCTTCATCAGTGACCTTCCGTCTCATCATAGGGTCAGAAATGGAGTTGTTTGAATGCCGTTCAGCTTAATTTGTAATTCATGAGATAATTGAGCGGAAAGAAATACCACAACACCAGTTTAAAGTCCAGACAGGTTTATTTGTAGTAAAAGCCACAAGCTTTTGGGACAGCCTGTCCCTTCGTCACCTGTTTTACCCCAGTCCAACGCTGGCATTTCCACATCGTAACTGAGCAGTCCATACCCATACATTGTAAGAGGATTGAAAAGCGGAATGTAACATTTATGCTGCCAAGTAAAGACCATGTCCACCAAGAGAGATGTTAAACACGCCTTGATTTGCAGTGGCAATACCAATTGCTAAGTCCCTCTCCTTCAACATTCTGGGGAGTCACAATTAACCAGAAATTCAGCTGGATCAGCCAAATGCGGTAGCTACAAAATTGGGTTAGAAATTGAATAGTATATATATCTACAGGATACATTGTAGCCAAGGCATCATCAGTGGCATCTCCTGAATCCAGCGCCAGCATCACCTCCAAGAGCAAGAGGTGCATGGTAACACCATCATTCCAAGTTGCACACTGTTTACCTTGAGCACGTATTGTCATTCTTTCTTGTTGCTGGAAATTCTTATCTACTGGTATTGTGGAAGTATCATGATCACATTGACTGGAGGTTCTCAAAAAGCTCACTTCACACCACCCCATGGGCATTTGGGGAGGGGGGAGTGGAGAGGGAATAAATACTGGTCTTGCTGATGATGCCAACATCTTCCACTTTTTTCTAAAGTGGAAATAGTAAATGATATGAGAAGCAAGCACAAGAATAGGTTTAGACAAAGTGGTTCAGGTAGCAAAACCTACTGGCACAGACTTAGTAGAACAAATTCCTATTGTGCAGTAGCATAACTAAACGCCAAATAAATTGCTTTGATCCTTTAAATGTCTTTTGGGAATGCATGCTTCCTTGAAGCAGGTTGGGCTACAGCCCTAAATGGTATTCACTTTGGAGTACTCCAAATAAAACTGGCGGGGGGGGGGGGGGGGGTGTGTGTGTGTGTGTGTGTGATTAGTTACACCATGCCAACTGGTAGCTCATATTTATCAATTCATTAAGGTTTGTGATTGTTCCAGTCAATTTGGATTTCAACTATTAGGTTCTGATGGTTTGTCTACCTCATGTTCGGGTGGTTTAATTTTTAATCAATTTTCATAGAATCTTAGAATCCCTACAGTGCAGAAGGAGGCCATTTGACCCATCAAATCTGCACTGACTATTTGACGGTGTGGTTTACCCAGGTCCCTCTCCCCTGTCCTGTCCCCTTAACCTTGGCTAATCAATCTAACCTACATATCTTGGGCCACTAAAGGGCAATTTAAGAACATAAGAAATAGGAGCAGGAGTAGGCCATCTAGCCCTTTGAGCCAGCCCCGCCATTCAACAATAAGATCATGGCTGATCTGTCGTGGCTCAGTTCCACTTTCCCGTCCTCTCCCCATAACCCTTAATCCCCTTGCCTATCAAAAACCTATCAACCCGCGTCTTAAAAATATTGAGCGAGGCAGCCTCCACCACTTCAACGGGCAGAGAATTCCAGAGATTCACCACCCTTTGAGTGAAGAAGTTCCTCCTCAACTCCGTTCTAAACCGCCCCCCCTTATCTTGAGGCTGTGCCCTCTGGTCCTACTGTCCTTTGAGTGGGAAGAGCCTCTCCACCTCTATCCTATCCATCCCATTCATCATCTTATATGTCTCAATGAGATCTCCCCTCATCCTTCTAAACTCTAACGAGTACAAGCCTAGTTTATTCAGCCTCTCCTCATAGTTCAACCCCCCTCAACTCCATTATCAGCCTAGTAAACCTCCTCTGCACTCCCTTCAAAGCCAAAATATCCTTGCGTAAGTGCGGCGACCAAAACTGCACACAGTACTCCAGCTGCGGCCTCACCAGTGCCCTGTACAGTTGCAGCAAGACCTCCCTACTTTTATATTCAATCCCCCTCGCTATGAAGGCCAGCATCCCATTCGCCTTCCTGACCACCTGCAGGCTGGGTTTCTGCGACTCATGCACAAGGACCCCGAGGTCCCTCTGCACCGTCGCATGCTGCAGTTTTTCGCCATGTAAGTAATAGTCCTTCCTACCATTATTCCTACCAAAGTGGACATCTTCACACTTGCCAACATTAAATTCCATTTGCCAGTTCCTGGCCCATTCGCCCAGCCTATCCAGATCCTTCTGCAGACTTTCCACGCCCTCCGCACAATTTGCCGCTCCACCAATCTTGGTGTCATCAGCAAATTTTGACACCATACACTCAATTCCCCCCTCCAGATCATCTATATAAATGGTAAATAGCTGAGGCCCCAGCACCGACCCCGGGGCACTCCACTAGTCACCAACCGCCAATCCAAATAGCACCCATTGACCCCCACTCTCTGCCTCCTATTTGACAGCCAATCCCCTATCCACGCTAACACCCTACACCCAACTCCATGCCTTCTAACCTTCTGTAATAACCTCTTGTGCGGCACCTTATCAAACACCTTCTGAAAATCAAGAAACACCACATCCACCTGCTCTCCTCTATCCACCGCCCTAGACACATCCTCCTAGAACTCCAATAAATTCGTCAGACACGACTTCCCCTTAACGAAACCGTGCTGCGTCTGCTCTATCAAACAATTCTTCTCAAGATGCTTCGCTAATTTAGCATTGCTAATCCACCCAACCGGCATGTCTTTCTACTGTGGGAGGAAACTGGAGCACTCAGCGGAAACCATGCAGACGCAGGAAGAATGTGCAAACTGCACTTACATACGCTGAAGGCCGGAATTGCATTTTCTATGAATGATTCCACTGGCCCTAAAACTAAAATTGTAATATGCATTACACCTGCAAAACTGAGGCAGAGTATTTATTTCACATCCATTCTATCGGTCTGCACTGTAGCTGGTTTGTTGATATCTTGTCCAACTTGACTAGCTCTTTACCATTAGCATGTCGATAGTATTTTTTATTGCCTGTCCGTTTATTAACAGCAGGAAAGGGCTAACTGTCAAACAGAATATGGAATATTTTGCACCTTAGCAGACCATGTCTAATTGTGCAGTATAATACTTTTGCGTAGCAATGCTTTTTTAATGTGTTTAATGTGCAAGCAGCATTTAGTTCATTAAAAGGTGCCTTGGTGAACTGGAGGTGAGTGTAAGTATGGGAGTAGAAGATAATCTTCCAATATTGAGTAGCTAGGTTTTTATTTTGGCTTGTCTACTGCAATCACCTCAGATGGAGGTTTGAGAATATGAATCACAATTAATTTTTTCTTTGCCCTTTATGATTTAAAAAATGTACTAAGCTATGAATCCTGCTGACATTAGTAATTTAATCTAATGAATACTAACTGATTAACATCTATACCTGTTCATTGTGCCAAATGAATGTTACCTAAGCATGGAAACTTTTAGTGCAAATCCAGCAGTAAACTCCCAGTGTGAGGGTACTTCCTGATTAAGATCCAGCACAGACCTGGATGAAGGTCTGCTGATGTTTCCGTGGAGCTGCTCAGTAACACGAGCAGGGCTTTCAGCTGTATGTGAAACCAAACATGAAACGTCTCTTCAAGACCTTGAAACTAATCTATAGTACAGAACCATGCTTGACAGTAAATTTTGCATTACCTAAAATTGGGCTGTTCTTGTATATTGAGAAATTTCCCTACTGTTTGAATCAAACAAATTAACTTCTTGGTTCAAACAAATCAAGTTTATCTGAGACAACATTCGGTAGTCCAGGGAGGCAATTTAAATAGTTAACTTGTGTCAAAGTCAACACTCGTTAAATTTTTGAATAGCAGGATTCTGTTGACTTTTGAACTGTTATTAATAATATCATGTGCTTGGATAGATTTGATATGAAAGCCATCAAGGAAACTGAAAATATATTATAAAGAAATGGTAATCTTTCACAGCCGTGGGGTTACCATATTGGGTTCACCCTTTTATGTTTGCACAAATATTCATTCCTTCTATGAATGTTGCAAAATCTGGATGGAGTTGCCGATTTCAACTCGAAAGTTGAGGACTGTTTAGAATTAAGTGCATATGTATTAGCTTAGCTGTAATGATTTCCCTGCTACTAAGAATGTCATATTGTTTATAAATCTTTTCATGCTCTGGAACCAGTTATGTTACATATGGATCATTATCAGGATTCTTCTGCACTCCAAATTGAAGAAGTTCAGAAAAACCAGTCCCCCCCATTCTTAGTTTAATTGCTTCTGTGTCCTTCAAGCAAAATTCTTGGACTCGTGTAACTTCACATTTCATTCTAGATGATATAGACAAACTTTTGGATCGTTCACTGTGCAATTAATCTCCTTAGCATTCCATGAGATCATTTTAAAAAAATCTGTCTTCTTACCAATGCAGCTCATTTTATAAGATCATTCTGGCACTACAGTCTGGCATGTTTAGAATTATGCTACTGGCTACTTGGGTGCGTTTAATCTTCAGGAATAGTTTTTAAGAATTCTGTTGGTGGTTATCCAAAAAATCCAAAGACTTTGGCTACTGCTATATTTAGCCATAGGGGGGCGCTTACAGCCAAATAATAGGATTCGTTTCTCCTCTGGCATTTGGCAAGCTAAAATCCTCATGCTGTCATAGTCATAGCAAGTGGAATCTACTGGGTTTTACAACACGGCATTTTATCTATGAAAAATGGGGTGCTCTTCACAGTTGGTGAGGCACAGGCACACTTCAGTACTTAATCTAATCTTATTTGCCAGAATTTTCCACATATATTGGTAGTCATTTTTCTCCATTTTAGACCATGCCACTGAATGAATGCAGAATAATTTCCCATTTCAACACCATCTTTAAATATTGCTAAATTAATGTAGTAACTTTACATGTTTTTCAAGGTGCCGTTATCACTACTTTCCTGTTTTTTCTTAAATGCATCTGTTTGGCGCAGTGATATTCAAAATTAGCATCCCTTTCTAGAAGATTTTAAAATTTACTAGGGTGAAACAGGCTTGATAGTTTTTTATCATGCAATGTGGGTATCACTGTTCAGCTAGTATTTATTACCTATTCCTAACCTTCCTTGAGAAGGTGATGGTCAGCCTCCCTTTTTGAACTGCTGCAGTGGGATATAGGTGCTACAGTGCTGCCAGGAAAGGAGATCCAGGATTTTGACCCGGCAACAGTGAAGGAATGGTGATTATAGTTCCAAGTCAGGATGGTGTGTGGCTTGGAGGGGAACTTGCAGGTGGTGCTATTCCCATGCATCTGCTGCCTTTACCCTCCTCAGTGGTAGAGGTTATGGGTTTGGGAAGGTGTTGTCAAAAGAGCCATCGTGAGTTGCTGCAGTGCAGCATGTAGATGTCACACACTATGCGTCTGTTGGAAAGATTGAATATTGAAGGTGATGACAAGGGTGCAGCTGTTCAAGCTTGTCAACGCATTCAAGTAACAATCTGATTATAAAACCTATTTTGATTTTCTGTCTTTGATAAATTGTCCAGTAATTAAAAATTCTATCTATTGGAAGTGTTTTATTCAACAAACTATGATCTGCCTGCTGTCTCAATTTGGATCTGTGATTTTAAGAATACGTGATCTCAAACAAAAATTTATTGATGATTTCTTTTCGGATTTATTGGTGACAACAATTGTCATACAAATTCAGTTTTGTGGGTGAAAGACGAAGATTAGGCATTTCCCCTAACAGAAAATAGGATGTTGAACAGCAAACACTAATACAGTAAACTAACTATGAAAGGTGACAAGGTGACTCACTTCCCTCTTTCCTCTTCCCTCTTCCCTCTACCATTTCACTGCCTCTCAAATGTCATTGTTCTTTGATTTCAGGATACTGCGGGCCAGGAACGGTTCAGGACATTGACACCCAGTTACTATCGAGGAGCACAAGGTGTTATACTAGGTAAAATGATTGTAAAACTTCTAAAGTTTGATTGCATGCCGACAATGCAGTATTGCTTTTCAATTTCTCAGCAATATAATCTTTCTACCCATAAAGTAATTTTAGTCATCAGGCACCATAAACATTGCAGTCCTATTAATATCTACCTTAATACTACATAGTTTCCAAAGTTAATCTATCTGCATTTATACATTTGAAAATGCTTCTTTTTCAGTATATGATGTGACCAGAAGAGAGACCTTTGTAAAATTAGAAAATTGGCTGAATGAGTTGGAGACATATTGCACAAGAAATGATATTGTGAAAATGTTAGTTGGAAACAAAATTGATAAAGTAAGTGATACAATTTAGATGTCTGAATTATCTTTTGTTTTTAATCTATGCCATATAATGTTGAGCCTCCCCAAAATATTACTTGTAAGTTAATGTTGTTGAAATGCCCTTTTTACTGGTAGAATTGGGATTTGTTTCTCATTACTGCCTTTTCTCAGCCCTCAATATCTTGAGACGCTTTAGTCGCAACAGCTGTATTTATATTTAAATCGGTCTGAAATGGAGTTTTAGTTTAATTCTTAGTTATTTCAGCATGTCTATCCAAATCATGCTTTTATCAGTATGTTTGAAGGCTAAGCCAGTAGATGGAGCAATGTACAGTATAAAGTGTACTCAATGTAGAGAAGAAAAAGGAGAAAGTAAGACATTTTACTTCAGCATCTTGGAATTTGCTGTCGGAACGTAACAGGGATTTTTCCGACGCCCAGACGATGCAGTTGAGAGTTTTTAATGTTTCTGTTTATACAGCATTTTAAAGCTTTACAGTGATGTTATATTGGATTTTACATAATAGCTTCTTATACAACTGGTCAGTTTGTCAGTAAATTGATCTCTTGAAGACCGGAATGGCATTATCTTGCTATTATTTACTTAGTGCAAGTATACAGTAATAGTGAAATGGATTAAAATTCAAACTCATTAAAACAGGCAGAGCTTTATTGGCAACCTCAATTTTCCCAATGACAAGTTTTCAATGGCTGCATAGTACAGTGTGTGTGTTAAAATGTAACCTTCATCATAGAAATCTTTGACATTCAGGGCACAATGTAAAAACTATGAAGCTAACTAAGCTTCAATCATATCCCAACATAATCATCCAAATGGAAATGCTATTAAAGGACTAGACATTATACTTTAAAAGGGAAATAAACAGGAACAGTCAGCAATTCACTTCTTGCCAATCTTGATAACGTCGTTACGTGCTAGGGCACCAGCTGTAATGACTCTTAGCATGATTTTACGAGTTTTCTATCTTACCAGCCCTTTGTGATACATTCATGTATTTTTATAAGGTCATTGGTTACACTTTGCGTTGTTTTCCGTTCAGACCTGAATTGCTTTGAAGCTCATTTTTTAAATGTCACATAATGGTGTCCATCTTTGTTAAAAGTTAGTGCAATTGAATCATCATTTTTAAAAAAAAAACACTTTGATTTAAGTATTCTAAAACAATTCTAATTTTTGCTCCCACATCAAATTGATTTAAAACTTGACTGCTAAGATTTCTTCAGTATTTTTTAAAAAATGCTTATTGATAGAAGTGTGCTACTGTTTGTTCAAAGGCTAGGAATCCTGCCGTGAGAAACTCACCTCCTGATTCCCCAAAGCCTATCCACTATCTACAAGGCAGAAGTCAGGAGTATGATGGAATGCTCTCAACTTGGCGAGCTGAGTATTTCTCCAACACAAGAAGCTTGACCCCATCCAGGACAAAGCATCTCGCTTTATTGCTACTCCTTCCACAAACATTTAATCCTTCCACCACCAATGAAGAATAGCAGCCCTGTGTACCCATCTACAAGATGCACTGCAGGAACTCACCAAGGTTCCCTCGGCAGCACCTTCCAAACCCATGGCTGCTACTATCTAGAAGGACAAGAGCAGCAAATGCCTAGGAATGCCATCACCTGAAGGTTCCCCTCCAAGTCACTCACCATCCTGACTTGGAAATATATAGGCCTTCCTTCACTGTTGCTGGGCAAAATACTGGAATTCACTCAGTAATAGCACTGCCGCTGTACCTACACCTCAGGGACTGCAGTGGTTCAAGAAGACAGCTCACCACCATTTTCTTGGGCAGCTAGGGGTGGGCAATAAATGCTGGTCCAGCCAGCAATCCGCAAATCCCATAAAAATGAACTTTTAAAAAATCAGATGATCTTTTCCTTATACAGTGCATCTTTGAAAGGTCTCACTCGGGGCTATGCTATCAGTGTAAAAGATGGTCAGTATTTTTGATTGCTTTTCTCAGATATAGTTCAGCCATGGCCTAGATCGGCATTTTAAAAAATTGCTGTCCTCAAAGTGGGGGCCCAACCTGTGACGACATGCATAATTATATTAGGCCTCCCTCTGTTTTAGACTCTCCTTTAGGCTTGGTATTCTTGTTGAGTCTTTTTTTAATTACAAACTTACAAGCAGCTATGTCACCCTGATAGAAATTTAAGTGCAACATTATTTAGATATAAAACCACCCCCCCCCCCCCCCCAATTCCTAAGCCCATATTTCTGAAGCTGATGATTTTGGTTATTAATGCCAAGCTGTTTTATTGAAGGAAAACCGTGAAGTAGATCGGAATGAAGGACTGAAGTTTGCAAGAAAACATTCTATGTTATTTATAGGTAGGTTGATGGAAGTAACTTGTGAATTTATTTTTTAAATGATAAAAAGAAGTTTAAAAAAAATAATAATTTGACCATAGTCAAGATTGCAATAATCTGTCAAAATACACGTATTGTCTTTATATAACGTTCTGTTTCCATCAGAAAAAATAATGCAGCAAATAAACAAAAATGCAAAAACACTAAACGTACATCAGTCCAGTTAATATATGATGAGGAAGATTCAGTTGACGACTTCTTTGCTATATATTTCCACCAATATTGTTTTGTATATACTAGAACATGCTGCCTAATTGTGCTGTGGAGTGTGAAAAGTTGAATGGTTTCAAGAAGGAGACGGATATATTTCTAATATTTAAAAAAAAAAGGGATAAGGGGATATGTGGAACAGGTGGGGAGGTGGATTTGAGACCCGGGAGAGATCAGCCATGAACTGTTTGAACGGCAGAGCATGCTTGAAGGACTGAATTTGCCTACTTCTGCTCCTAATTCCTATGTTCTGATGCTGTATTTATTTTGGTCAAGACACATAACAGTTGTTGAATATGGTTAGTTATTTTCACCTGCTACTTATCATTAGTGTGCATCTATACCGGTAGTTCTCTTCACACTTAAAAATAAGTTTGTTACTGAACACTTCAAAAGTGCAGCAAATGTGCTCTAAATCTTAATTAAAACATTTATTTCACAGAATCAAGTGCCAAAACACGTGATGGTGTGCAGTGTGCATTTGAAGAACTCGTTGAAAAGATCATTCAGACACCTGGCTTATGGGAAAGTGAGAGTCAGAATAGTAGACTTAGGTTGTCTGACTCATCTGATGCCAACAGTGGAGGCTCTTGTGGTGGATATTGCTCCGTTCCGTAAACTGTAAGACTTTGGAGTCATTTCTTGCCAATTTTAAACAATTGGTGAACTATTTGTATAAATTCTAAGAGTTGACATTGCAGTTTGCACAATTTGTTCATATCATGTAAAACAATTCCCAATAACTCTCCCAAGGGCAGATTAGTTGTAAACATGCAGAACCTTTGCAATCCAGGGTCAGTGTTCATAAAACATTATGCTTGTAATGTCAAATCTCCTTGTAATTTGAAGCAGTTACATATCAAAACTCTGCAACAGGTTTCATCAGTGAGGGTCAGGGTTCATGTGTGCATGTTCATATGGTTGAGATTCGTTTAGGAACAATCTGCCCATTGTGGACCTGAAATATTTTCTTCCTTTGCTTTGTTCATATTTTTTTCACAATTCAATGCCGAACCTCTTATTACTGTTTTTCCCCAACCCCAGCCTCAAAAATGTTTCAAATGGTTTGCGAATTTTGGAGTTTATGTGGTATGTGTTGGGAACACTTTGGTGTTAAAATGCTTCAATATAACTGAATTTTCACTACTGTTAGTCTAGCTGAATAAACATCTTATAAATGCAAGAGAACAGTAAGCTTGTATCAGATGTTAAAATAACATGCTTTCATTCATAAACTAGTGTCTAAAAATGTTCAAGTATAATTTTGCTGAGTTTTTTTAACTGCAACTGAATTTTTAAAGTTGTCACTTCCCTGTTGTGCTAAGCAGATGTATTCCAATACACAGACACAAATTGTAACTCTTAAGATAGAACTACATGATTTTTACAGCCTCCACGCTATAATGAAGAAGATCAGAACTCTTATAAAGCCCCTTCTGCGTTAACCAAAGGGTGGAAAATTTGGAAAGACTACTTGGAAATGTTTACAAGTCTAACTTTGTCAGTTAACTAAATGCTGAACTGTACTTGTGTTTTTAACCCTAAACTTCAATGTATATGACTATCAGTTCAGTTTTATACATTTAAGACCACATTATTATAAAGGTATATTATTGAAGATACTTTGTAAGTATTGTACAGAAAAATTATAGTTTTCTTTCTTTGAAATGGTGATTCCAAAATCATTAAGAAATGCAGATTGAAGGGTGGTCAGTAACTGTAGAGTGTTTGTTAGTTATTGAAAGGTGAATCAAAAAAAACCTGAAGTATACATTGAAGCCTGTGTCATACAACTCGAGTGTTTGTTTATTGCACTATACATTTGCTGAAATGAAAAAATTAAATTTGAAATGGATTATCATAAAATATAAATAATTCCTGTGTTGTCTGGTTTCACTATATGATATATAAACTGTTTGTAGGTTCTTGGAATAATCCAAACATTTATTGGTAAAAGAAAGACTGAAGTCTTTGAGTTAAGCAGGTTGAAAAACCATATCTGGAAATAAGTTTTAGATATTTCAGGTACTAGGTAGCACTACTAACAGTTATCTTCTTTAAGCCACCATTACTGAGATTTTATGATTTTTATGTTTTTCATCAAGCTAGATTTCAAAATACAACTGAAGAAAAGATAATATTGAAATTGTGCCTTTTTAAGTTGTGTTTAAAAATACACCATGTTAAATACTTCAATGTTATTTTGAGCACTGGTGTCAGTGATATTTCTTGATTTTTTTTTCAATAGGTTTATTGTGACCTGTTTTGTCAAATGCAATCAAGTATGAAATAAAATTGAGTTAATTTAATTGCAAAACAATAAACATGGCATACTGCAGTAAATGTGCATATTTGAATTTCTTGACTTTGGTTGCAAAGGGGCAAAACAACAGTTTTACTACAAGAATGGAACAGATTTGGACCTTAAAAATGTGACTTTTGTATGAGTATTCACAAATTTCGATGTTGCTTCAACTTGACAATTTTGTAGTTAATCCATTACTTGTAAAAGATGTTTGATTTTAATGAATTAATATACCTAGCATGTCCAACAAAAGAATTGTTTATTACAGCATGCAGTATACATGATCATAGTGTATACTTAATCTTGTGTTTCATTGCGTTTTTAAATAACTGCTAAATGGTTTCAAGCCATGAACCGTTTTGCAATTAATTTGTTTTTATTAGATTGAATACTTTGACACCTACTGTAATTGTGATATAACCTGTTAAGTTTGTTTCAAGTTGCAGCATAAATATGATTTCGGTAAATACAGAATCAAATGTAGCAGCTGAATGTTCTACTGAATGTTTCTTATTCTGATATGCGTTTACTCTACTTATTTATCTTTTTGAGAGGTCTGTCACATTACTTAAAATAAAAAGTGCCAAACCTCTGTTTAATGATCAGGCTCACATAGCTCATCACTTACGGTTGTTTGAGCTACAAGGTCCTGGAAGGTCCCAAATGCAACCTTTAATGTTGAGAGCTGATGAGGGTGACAATATGGGTGCCATAATCTCAGCACCCCATTTTCAAGGAAAGGAAAATCACTTCCTTGATCCAAATCTGGCACTTCAACTAGATGTGTGTTGATTCAATGCACAGTGAGACTTGACTGATGCTCCTGTGTTTGAACATCTGTCTGACATTCACTGTTTACATACCAATATGAATGAACAGTAGTTCACCTGATTGAGATACTGGGGCTAACCAACATGGTACCTTAACTTGAAAGGGAAAGGAGGAGAGAGGCAGAAACTGCTGAATAAGTGACGCAATGATGCAATATCCTGCAACAATGTAGGACACCTACCAATTAGTTAAGAGGAAGAAGTTGCATTATTTGTTTAATGAATTTATTTGTTCGTGTCCTGATACTAAGGTAAAGGTTGGGGCTTGAGAAGGAGAAATGTCTAACTGTAAATAAATTTATTTGGTATTGTGTTGCTTAAGAATCTGATGGTTTGGGATTATCTTTAACTATTTTACATCTATAGCACAAGGTATTGCATTGGAATATATATACTGTATATAAAATAAAAATTTCATGTTTGATTCAACTTTTAAGAAATTTATTAATTGTAAGTATTGTTTCTGTTTGAACATAATAGAATAACCAACAATTGCATCAAACTGTTTTCTCAAGGATTGTGTTGATTTATTTTAAAACACAGGCATTACTCTGAAATTATGCTGGTTGAAATATTATGTATCTCTTCACATTAGAAGACAAAAAAGCCGAACAATATTGGAAGAGCAGGGGGAAACTAAATCACTAAAGGAAAAAAAAGTACTAATAGGACTAAAGGTTAGAGGTTGTAGAACATTTGTAATACAATCACGCAAAGTCAAACATGGTTTTGTGAAAGGGAAATAGTATTTGACTAATTTGCAGATGTAACAAGCTGGATGCATCAAGAGAAAACAGTAGGTATTGTGGACAGATTTCTAGAAGGCTTTGAGTTACCACAAATGTTTACTGCACAAAATAAGAACTTGTGGTATTGGGAGTGATCTACTCAAATGGATAGATGATTGGCTAATTAACTGGAAACAGTTGAAATAAAATGACCATTTTCAGGTTTGCAAACTAAATAATGGCGTGATCAGTACTAAAACCTCAAATATTTGCATTCTATATTTGACTTGAGTGAAGGGACCAACTGTGTTGTGGTCAGATTTACAGATAGTAAAACGTTAGGTGAGATAGCAAGTTGAGAGAAGAATAAAAGTCTACAAAGGGATTTAGGTAGGTTAAGTAATTGGAGGGAAAATGGCATTTGTAGTATAATGTGACAAAATATGAGGTTTGTTTTGGCAGGCAGAATAGAAAAACAGAATACTATTTAAGTGGAGAACATTGGTACAAAAATGAATTGGGCGAATGGGAATGCTGGCCTTTTTTAAGGGGTTGGAGTATAAAAGTGGAAATGCCTGGCTAACTGTATGGGACATTGTTGAGACTGTGTATAATTTTGGGCGCCTTTAAAAGAGGATGTAATCGCATTGGAAGTGGTTCTGAGAAGGTTCACAAAAGTTGAGCAGGTTGAAGGTGTACTCAAGTTAGAAGAATGAGAGGCAATCCTACTGAAACAAAGGGGCCAATTCTCCTATCCGCTGCGCTAACTTTTTGTAATTTAAGTCTGAATTCTCTGGGCCCACTAGCAATTCCCATACCATAAGGAGTATTTCACTCCAGCAGGGTTTGGACTAGCTCTCCACGGGGCCCTGGTAGTGATGTTAAATTGCCACTTATTGTACAGCAATGTGTAGGTTAGGTGAATTAGCCATGGTAAATGCACAGGGTTGTGGGGCTAGGATGCAGGGCTGGGCAAGATGCGCTTTTGGAGAGTGGGTGTAGACTTAATGGTCTCTTTTTGCGCTGATTCTATGGTTCTTGGAAGAAGGATTTAAATAAATGGATGGTAGTTCTGAAAAGAAGACAGAAGTGTATTTGTATTCCCTGCAGATTAGAGATGGTGCTCTATATGGTCCAATCAGATACGGTAATGAATTACTAAAAAGGTTGTAAGCTATACACATTCAAATCCATTCCACTTGGCTTTGAGAGTGAAAATGGTGGTTGTACCATGGACAAATTGTGGGAGAGAGCAAGGATTTTTTTGGTATTCACCATTCACAGGATATTGGTGCCATTGGCTATGCCAGCATTTATTGTCCACCCCAGTTGTCCTTCAAAAGATGGTCGTGAGCTGCCTTCTTGAACTGCTGCAGTCTGAGGCCCAGATACACCCACAGTACTGGCTGGGAGAGTTCCATGATTGTGACCCAGTGATGGTGAAGGAACAGCAATTATATTTCCAAGTCAGATGGTAAGTGACTTGGAGTCAAACCTCCCAGGTCGTGGTGTTCCTGGGTATCTGGTGCCTTTGTCACCCCTTCCATTTAGAAGAACAGTCAAGTGGGCTGCTTTATAGTGTCAAACTTGAGTGTCCAAGCAAGTGGAGAGTATTCCATCGTACCCCTGGCATGTGCATTGTAGATGGTGGACTGCAGTGAATAGCAACCTGGACTAATGATCTGGGGAGGGAGTTTGAAAAGCTGGGAATGGAATTAAGAAGTAGAACCGACAAGGTGGTTATCTCTGGACTACTGCCTGAACCGAGTGCAGAAGGGCGTAGGGTTGATAAGATTAAGGAAGTGAATGGGTGGCACAGGGATTGGTGTGGGAGGAATGGGTTTGAATTTATGGGGCATTGGCATCAGTGTTGGGGTAGGTGGGACCTGTTCAGGTGGGATGGTGTTGGTCTGAACCATGCTGGGACCAAAGTCCTGGCTAATTTAAAGCCCTAACTACAGTAAGTAGGACTGTAGTTAGGGCTTTAAACTAATTGGGGGGGGGGAGGGTGCGAGGGTAGGTGACATTACAGGGTCTAAAGTAGAGGGTGCAGGTAAGGGGGGAGGCCAAGGATGTCCCAAGAATAAAAGGAGTAGGGGGCGTGAGTATGGTTGGTGGCGTTCTGGCAAATAGGGTACAGGTGAAGGCTGGGATGAAGGCACTTTATCCGAATGCACGAAGCATTCGGAGTAAAGTGGATGAGCTGGTGGCGCAGATCAGCACAAATGGATATGATCTGGTGGCCATTACAGAGACGTGGCTGCAAGGTGACAGGGACTGGGAGCTGAATGTTCAGGGGTATCAAGTATTTAGGAAGAAGGAAAAAGGGGGGGGGGGGCGTAGCTCTGCTGATTAAGGATAGCATCAGGGAGGTAGTAAGGGATGATATAGGAATGAAAGAGCAGAACGTGGAATCGTTGTGGGTGGAGATTAGGAACAGCAAAGGGAGGAAGACGCTGGTGGGTGTTGTTTATAGGCCCCCGAATAATGATCTGGAGGTAGGGCGGGCTGTTAACGCGCAAATAAATGCGGCGTGCAGGAATGGAACGGCAGTAATTATGGGGGATTTCAATCTACATATTGATTGGTCGACCCGTGTTGGACGCGGTGGGCTTGAGGAGGAGCTCTTGGAATGCTGCCGGGATAGTTTCCTCGAACAGTGTGTGTTGGAGTCGACAAGCTATCTTGGATCTGGTGTTATGTAATGAGGCGGGTAGAATTAGGGACCTTGTGGTGAAGGATCCTCTTGGGAAGAGTGATCATTGTATGGTGGAGTTTCTGATGCAGATGGAGGAGGAGAAAGTGGGCTCCCAGACATGTGTCCTTTCTTTGAACAGAGGGGAGTATGGTAGGATGAGAGAGGAATTGGCGAATGTTGATTGGGGGAGTGTGTTGGAAGGTAGGTCTGCTGAGGAACAGTGGAGGATCTTTAAGGAGATCTTTCTTGGTGCTCAGCAGAAATTTATTCCGATGGTTAAAAAGGATCGGAGGAGGAGAGGTAATCAGCTGTGGATAACGAAGGAGGTGAAGGAAAGTGTTAAAAGCGGATGCATTTAGAGTAGCTAAGAGTAGTGGGCGAGAAGAGGATTGGGAGAGGTTTAAATGTCAACAAAGAATGACAAAGAAATTGATAAAGAAGGGTAGGATAAACTATGAAGCTGGGCTAGTGCTTAATATAAAAAAGGATAGCAAGAGTTTTTATAAATACATAAAAAGGAAGAGGCTGGCTAGGGTGAACGTTGGACCCTTAGAGGATGAGAGGGGGGACTTAGTGGTAGGGGATGGGGAAATGGCTGAGGTCTTGAATAACTTTTTTGTTTCGGTCTTCGGAGGAGGACATGAGTAATTTGCCGGGTGTTAGCGATGGAAAGATGGTAGGAGCGGAGGGCCTGAATGACATTATTGTTACTAGGGAGGCGGTGCTCGACAGACTGGAGGGACTGATTGTGGACAAGTCCCCAGGACCGGATTGGAATGCATCCAAGGGTTCTGAAGGAAATGGCGGAGGTGATAGTGGATACCTTGGTGATTATTTTCCAAACGTCACTGGATTCCGGGGAAGTGCCGGAGGATTGGAAAATGGCTAATGTTACACCGTTGTTTAAGAAGGGTGGCAGGCAAAAGGCGGGGAATTACAGGCCGGTTAGTTTAACGTCTGTTGTAGGTTAGAATCCATGATCAAGGAGAAAACAGCGAGGCATCTTGAGGAGAATTGTTTGGTAGAGCAGACGCAGCACGGTTTCATTAAGGGGAAGTCGTGTCTGGCGAACTTATTGGAGTTCTATGAGGATGTGTCAAGGGTGATGGATAGAGGAGAGCTGGTGGATGTGGTCTTTCTTGATTTTCAAAAGGCGTTTGACAAGGTGCCTCACAAGAGGTTATTGCAGAAGGTCAAGGGGCATGGAGTTGGGGGTAGGGTGTTAGCGTGGATAGAGGATTGGTTGTCAAATAGGAGGCAGAGAGTGGGGGTCAATGGGTGCTATTCGGATTGGCGGTTGGTGACTAGTGGAGTGCCCCAGGGGTCGGTGCTGGAGCCTCAGCTATTCACCATTTATATAGATGATCTGGAGGAGGGAACCGAGTATATGGTGTCAAAATTTGCTGATGACACCAAGATTGGTGGAACGGCAAATTGTGCGGAGGGTGTGGAGAGTCTGCAGAAGGATCTAGATAGGCTGGGCAAATGGGCCAGGAACTGGCAAATGTGAGGTTGTCCACTTTGGTAGGAAGAATGGTAGGAAGGACTATTACTTACGTGGCGAAAAACTGCAGCATGCGACGGTGCAGAGGGACCTTGGGGTCCTTGTGCATGAGTCGTAAAAACCCAGCCTGCAGGCGCAGCAGGTGGTCAGGAAGGCGAATGGGATGCTGGCCTTCATAGCGAGGGGGATTGAATATAAAAGTAGGGAGGTCTTGCTGCAGCTGTATAGGGCACTGGTGAGGCCGCAGCTGGAGTACTGTGTGCAGTTTTGGTCACCACACTTATGCAAGGATATTTTGGCCTTGGAGGGAGTGCAGAGGAGGTTTACTAGGCTGATGCTGGAGTTGAGGGGGTTGAACTGAGGAGAGGCTGAATAAACTAGGCTTGTACTCGTTAGAGTTTAGAAGAATGAGGGGAGATATCATTGAGACGTATAAGATGTTGAATGGCATGGACAGGGTAGAGGTGGAGAGGCTCTTCCCGCTCAGAAAGGACAGTAGGACTTGGGGGCACAGCCTCAGGATAAAGGGGGGGGTGGTTTAGAATGGAGTTGAGGAGGAACTTCTTCACGCAAAGGGTGGTGAATCTCTGGAATTCTCTGCCCGTTGAAGTGGTGGAGGCTACCTCGCTCAATATTTTTAAGACGCGGGTTGATAGGTTTTTGATAGGTAAGGGGATTAAGGGTTATGGGGAGAGGGCGGGAATGTGGAACTGAGCCACGACAGATCAGCCATGATCTTATTGAATGGCAGGGCAGGCTCAAAGGGCTAGATGGCCTACTTCTGCTCCTATTTCTTATGTTCTTATGTCTTCCTTCTTTGTGAGCCACCAGATTGAAATCATGCATATTCCCTAACTATGACCCTTCAATAAAATTGAATACATTTAATACATGCCAAATATTTCATAAGTTTAAAAAAATGCTTAATCATTCATATACTAATCACTTCAGTCATACAGGGATGGAAACCAGCAGAATGTGGCAACTCTGCACATGGACAACTTGACAAAACATCTCGTGGATTGCACTCAAAACTTGGCCATATGGTTGCCCACCATTGGTTTTAGGGAATCGGGAAGTGAGTTAACGTAGGATACTTAGCTCTGACCTGTTCTTCTTGCCACAGTATTAACATGGCTAGTCCAGTTCAGATTCTAGTCAATGCTAACCACCAGATATCAAAGTCAACAGATGTAGTAATCTTGTAGTGAATAAAGGGCTTAAAGCTGCAGTTGGAAGTTTAGAAAATGTTAAGTGACTTGGAGGAGAGTTTAAGTGGTGGACGTAGATTGCGGTGAGGTAAGAAGTTGGATCTGAGTATTGAGGGATACAAGGAAATGATTTAAGATAGCCTAGTCCTTAGGCTATCTGCCAGTTTGAGACGGCAAGGCTGTTGTAATGGCTACAAGTAAGAGTTTCTGTAAAGCATTTTCATCATTAGTGGACATGGAAAAATGATTCTGCATAACTAAAGTTTGATAGTCTATTATTTCAGTGAGTAAAACTTTGTTTTAACACAGTGGAAAAAGTGTCTCAAACTTTGCATTGAATGGATGAAATCATAAATATTCCAAGAAGTCAGATACTTGTGTATACAATATTCTTAATGAAGTCTATTTTGTAACCACATCCTGACATGGAATGGAATGAGCAGGAAGACAGAAGAAAAGTTGCACACCAATTCCAAAACAATGGAAACAGTTTTGCCCGTAAAAATTCAAGGCCTCTGGCAAGTAAAAGGATTTAAGATTTTCCTTTGAAATCACACATCAGTTTACGAATCCTATTAAGCTTGAGCTTGAAGTGAGCAAAGCTATATTAAATATTTCATGCGTAACTTGTATAACCAGACAATATAAGGAACAAAGCCTCCCAATCAGCAATGGTGAAATACTGTAACATTTTGCTAGATTTGTCAGCCAGTATTTTTTTAAAGTTTCATTTTCCTTAAAATTAATTTTAATTTATATCATGGTAAAGATTGTCATGATACAGAAATTTTACTGATTGTTATTACAGGCACTGAGTAATTATATTTATTTTGTATTGCAGTTTCCAGGACACGTTTTTAAAAAGTATACTGTTACCCATTCCTTAGCAACATTTTTAAAAAGACCAAAAACTGGGCACTGTTGGCATAGTGAAGAATATCAAAGAAACTATTTGTTAAACTGCCACATGTTGCTCTGGCTAGATATATATATTTCAATTTTAGCTGAAATTATTCATTTCAACTAAAGCAAACAAAACTGCTTCTTATTGAGGCTAATATGGTAAGCTGAGGGCTGCTGTTTCTATCAAACAGTCCATTGTGGTAAGCCCCATAAAGTATGACCAGCTTTAGGTTGACTACTCCCTAACTACCACCCTTTGATCCCTTCCTTACGAGATCTCAGTCAATTCAAGTGAACTGGAACAGATCTATTATAGATGCTTTCATCATTTTTCCTGCGTTGTTGAGAGCAAACAATCGGATAATTTTCCAAACTTTGGAAGGAGTTTATGTTATGATGCATGTGCAATCTATGGACCAAAATGTATTAGGAAAGCAAAGTACTGCCGATGCTGGAATCTGAAACAAAAGCAGAAAATGCTGGAAAATCTCAGCAGGCCTGACAGTGTCCCAAGCACCCCTTTCTGCTTAAGCAACACTTCACATGCATTTCCTTCAATTTAGTCCGTGATTCCTCCCATGCTGTACACTACATCAACAACGTACAGTTTCCTGGCACAAACTACCACCACCTCACCATAGATGTCCAATCCTTCTACACCTCCATTCCCCACCAGGATGACCTCCAAGCTATTCACTTCTTACTCGAACAATCATCATCCACCACCACTTGCCATTTGGCTGAACTGGTTCTCAACAATTTCTCCTTTAACTCATCCCACTTCCTCCAAATAAAAGGTGTGGCAACGGGCACCTGCATGGGTGCCAGTTGTGTCTATGGGTCATGTGGAGCATTCCCTGTTCCAGTCCTATTGCTGCCCTTCCCACAGTTCCTTTATTGGTACATAGACAACTGTTTCAGTGCTGCTTCATGCTCTTGTCTGGAGCTTGAAAAATTTATAAATTTTACTTCCAATTTCCATCCCTCTATAATCCTCACATGGTCTATCTCTGACACTTCCCTTCCTTGACCCCTCTGTCTCCATTTCTGATGATAAACTTAGTATCCATTACAAACCCGGTGACTCCCACAACTACCTTGACTACAGTTCTTCACACCCCACATCCTGTAAGGACTCCATCCCACTGTCTCATTTACTTTGCCTCTGCCTCTGTTCTGATGATGCCATTTTCCAAAATAGTGTGCCGATACGTCATCTTCCTCAATCATGGTTTTCCACCTAATGTGTTTGACAGGACTCTCAGAAGTGTCCAACCCATTCCCTAGGCCACTGGTCTTACCCCTTTCCCTCCCTCCCTCCCACAACAAGGATAGGGTCCCCTTGTCCTCACTTTTCATCTCACCAGTCTCCAGTTTCAAAGGATCATTTCTTCCAACGCCAGCATGAAGCCACTACTCAACACATCTTCCCCTCACTCCCTCTGTTAGCATTCTACAGGGCCCATCCTCTCCAGGACACCCTGGTCTACTCCATCACATCCAACACCTTGCCCCCTGCCCATGGCACCTTCTCATGCAATTGCTGAAGGTGCAACACTTGCCTCTTTACCTGCTACCTGCTCCCTGCTCACCATCCCAATTCCTAAACATCCTTTCCAGGTGAAGCAGTGTTTCACGTACACCTCCTTCAGTTGGTCTATTTCGTTCACTGCTCCCAATGCAGTCTACAGTGGAGACCAAACAGACTGAGTGACCGCTTTTCTGAACACCTTTGGCCCATCCATAAACAGGACCCAAACCTTACTGTTGCTTGCCACTTCAACACACCACCCTGCTCTCCTGTCCACATTCCATCCTTGGCCTTTTGCAATGTTCTAGGGGGCTCTATTCTCTCTTCACAGATGATGTCAGGTCTGCTGAGATTTTCCTGTACTTTCTGTTTTTGTTGTGACTAAAAGGTAATACCTGACAGAGAAATACACTATTTTAGAAACTGTAATCACTCATTCCTTCGTACAACTGTCACATATAGTTCCTATCAAAATTCTGCCAAATCTGTGTGAAACAAACTATTGTTTCTTTGGAAAGAATCTAAGTCATCAAGGAATATAGTAAAATGCCAGATTTGGCTGTCCAGGATTTTTTATGCTGTGGCCACCGGTACTGCTGCCTTGCAGTGCCAGGGACCCAGGTTCAATTCCCGGCTTTGGTCACTGTCTGCATGTTTTCCTGGTGTCTACGTGGGTTTCTTCTGGGTGGTCTGGTTTCCTCCCACTGGTTAGGTGCATTGGCTGTATCCCTCAGTGTACCTGAACAGGCACTGGAGTGTGGTGACTAGGGGATTTTCACAGTAACTTCATTGCTGTGTTAATGTGAGCCTTCTTGTGACACTTTAATAAAAAATACTTTCTTTATTTTTACATTATTTAATATTGCATCAGAAATTCTTTCCAAAACTTCTCATTCTGTATATATATATTTGAAACCATCTTATTAAAAAATCCTCACTGAATATTCTACAATTTAATTGTAGAACATTTCTAAAGCCAGAAGATTTTGAATACTGTGGCGATTTAAATAACCTTTTAGTAGGAGTGTTTTCTGCTCTTAGTAACAAGGGTGATTAAGGATAAAAAATAGCAATACATGTTGCTTGAGTTTTCAAAAGGATGAATCTGTTCCATATACTTTGGTTTCTATTGCTAATAGTAGGCAATCTGGATTCACTTGTAGAAATCCTCAATTGACTTAACAGTCACTGTTTATGAACAAGAATGTTCATTACTTGGAGAATAGGAGGCTGGAACAAATTAAACAAAACGACAAACTGCTAGTTAATTCATTTGGTGTGCCAGTTAAAAATTGACTTCAAGAACAACGGTGTTAGAACAAAAACATTTTTTTGCAATATCAAAATCCAAATTTTATTAAGGGAGAAAACGAAACTGCAACTTAGCTTGTAATGATTTGCTTAAACTGCCAGCTGACATCTAAAAATTGCTCAGGATTTGCTTCTTAAATAATTAGCAAATCCAGGTTTTATGAGAATGAAATAATCAGCTGAGCGACGGGTTTAGATTTTAAACATATGAGCTGTAAACTGTTGAAAAGAGCTCGTTGGCAGAACTTGGGTCAGATGATTGAAGTGATTGCAGTGCATGTTGATGGAGTTAAATTTTTTGTAATCTCCCCTAAGGGTTGTGCTCTTGGGAACCCCTCTCCCACCAACAAGCATTTGTTATGATTGCAGAAAAATCTATACCTCTTGGTTTCCACCTGTTTTAAAGCCTGTCTCCACTGTTGCTGCTATTAAATAGAAGCAGAAAACAGCTCCCGTGTTTCTAGTAATTCTAGTAGCAGCACAATGTTTTTGTACATAATTGAGAATTGTTTTTCAGTTCCTTGACTATTTATTATATTTTCCCCTTTCCAGGTTGTTGGCCACCACACGACCTCCTTCAGCAAGGAAAGCAATACATTTGGTCTATGAATATCTCCAAGTCTGCCTACAATGGTGCTGCTAATCTGCCCTTTGATGTTGAAATGAGGTTATAGGATCATGGCATTATATGGGCAAGACATGAAGATAAAAGTAAATATTTGCACTGTAAGTAATAACAGATTGATAATTAAAAATAAGAGTCACTATTTGAACCAGAAATGATCTGCATGAATGGATTTAAAATAAAGCATACATTTTTGGTACAATCGCCTTTACATACATTATAAGCACTTCCCATTTAACTTCAAACTCTAACTCAAATACCATACTTGTTTTCTTGCTCATTCCCATTCAAGCACATTGCCGGTACTACTTTTATTTTTTGGAGATACTTGATTGAATTTTCAGCTGTGGCTCAGTTCTTTCTTGTTCCACATTTAGTTCGGAATCAGAAGTATCCTTGTAGGAAGAACAATTGTCTCTATGTTGTCTTCCTTCTGGCTATTAAAATGCTTAACATTACCTGAGTATTTGTTTGAACAATGGGTGACAGCTGCAAGACCATCTGTCAAGTTGAGCATCAGTGAACCCGATTCAATCAGGTCGAGCCAAACAATGGCAAATTTTCTAACGCTCACTGGAGTAAAATGGAATGCTTTGAGTACTCTACCAAGTGGGCCAACTGAGAATGAACAAAACGCACCAAATCTATTTGGATTTAAATGATCACTTAGGGATTCAAATCATGGTCTTCCAGTCAGGCTGGAAGCAACTTAATGCATATTGAACTACCATGAACGTTTGAATCATTCCTCATGTAAATTCCAGGTTGAAAGAGCAAACCTTGTTAGATTAATGACTATAGCAATTTAATTGAAACTCCCGATGCTGATGCAATAATTGAAGTGCATCTTAAATAATTGAATTGCAGCATATGAAATTGTGTTTTAATGAGGTTTTACTTTTCAGGATAATTTTTTGAGAATGAAAAATGCTTTTACTGATATATTTTTAAAACCTTTAAGTTATGGAAATAAAACATGCTCCAGATTGCATACCAGAAACTTTCACTAGAGAACCATTGAAATGTACTGCAACGAGCCAAAGAAAGCATAGTATTCCACTGGAATCTGTTTCACACCCTGCTGTTTTCTATGGAAAAATTGGTGGCAAAATCACATAATGTTATCCAGAGTGAGATTACTGTTTACTCTTGTCGCTGAGTGATTAAGCTCTAACTTATATTCTGTGTGCAGTAAAATGTGAACAAGATGCTTCCTGAATAGTTTGGTCCTGCCTCAATGCATAAAGTTCACCATGTAGTAGTTAGTTTTCTACTTGTCTCTTTAGCCTTGTCAGTGCAGTTCCTAGCCCATATTTACACTATGTACAGAATGGCTTTTAATCCATAAGATAAATTGGTTTATATTTTTCATTGTACAGAAGACCTGAGACTATATGTTATGAAAATGATGAGTGCTGTGTTAACATGCATCTAAAGCTTACTAGGAATCAAATTCTTCAGTAAGCATAATGGGCTAATTAGAACATTTTTATCCTCACACAATAATCTTAGTTTTACATTGATGCAAATTGCACAGTGTTATTTTGGTGTGAAGTCATAGAAAGTTAAGTGAAATCACCTGATGGAGTAAAACTCACTATGGAGTACTTCCCTTCAGCTACACAAACGTTTTTATCCAAATTTTAATACCTTAACATTGGAGATCCAACTGCCATGTTGCTTATTTATTCACAAAGTGTTCCAAGTTAGCTGCTGTTAAGCAGATCTTCGTACATGTGCTTTATTGTACCAATTTATGGCACAATGTAGCGCTGGCTGTGTATCTGAGATATTCTTGATGACTCTAAACATGTTCTGATATCAAACAGATACTCAAAGAAAGACTGCTCTTATATTATGTACTTTACACAATTATGCAATATAATCATTGGAATGCACCCATGATTTTTATTTGAACTTTCACTAAATGTCAGAGTTGTACATTTGTGTTCTAAATGTTTATGTATAAAAATAAGTTGTGCTGTCTAACAGAAGTGCCCTGTGTGTTTGGATGAGGTCAACAGCTCTCTCAAATATTTTGTTCATAAATCTCACACATAGTAATGGACAGAGGCTGACAATTACGTATGTTGTGTCCTGGCTTGCGGGTACTGAGCACACATTTACTCTAACATAAAGTAAGATTTATTACCCTAGTTTATAAACTTGGCACAGTGTCTAATAAACTATAATCCATGAGGATCTTGATCTTGACATGAGGTATTCACAGATTTTTGCTGAGACATTTGTTCCATCTGTTTAAAGAAAATATATGCTTGGTTTTTTTTAAAGGGTTTTCTCGTATTTTGCAGTTTTAGAAACCAGAGATTGCAGCTAATGTTTGTTTATATAATCAGAACTTAAAGTTAAACTATTATCAGTGCGGAAGAAAAACTGCAGGAGATTTTGCAGTGTAGCTAAATCTTGTGACAAACAAGTCTGGATGGGGAATGAGACTTTATTTATAAACAGGCTTTCATATTTGTATGTTGGATACCTGTGAGTAATTAAGAAAGACACAACAATTAGGACCTTTTACAAGTTTCCCTACATTAAGCTTTCATATAAATAGGTTTGACTATGTTTCATATTATGAGTGGAGTTGCAGTTTTCTTGAACACATTCCAGTAAGGCTGGAATACAAGCTTGAATTCATTAAATGTCCTGACTTATAATGTCTGTTAGTAAATAAAATGGCTTATTAGGTCTCAGATCAATCTTTGATGTCTTGATCAAAGACAACATTTGTTCTGCTAAATCGAAGTATGAAGAATGAACCCCCATTCCAAATAGTCTGCATCTTACCTCTGACTTCCTGTCTTGCCTGAAGAGGGTGGAGAGGGGTTCAGATAAGAGTTCTTGACTCGTTCTTTCATCTCTGTTCCATTGCCACTCTACTGATAAAACAATTATTTATTTCCCTATTTTCATAGATTTGAGTGGATTATATTTGCTGCCAGCAAACCTAGTTTGAAGCTTTAAGTTGGTGGAAAACTTGGATACTACAATTCAATTCTGTATCTGAATATAATTCTCACTTTCAAATGGCCATCACTACACACGATTGTCCAAGATTCCATGTGTCCTTTAAATGTACAACATGTTTGTCATTTCACTCCGAGAGATCATCTAGCCTGTTCTTTAAAATAAAGAGTGAAGTAACATCCTGTCATGTCTGCCAGTTATTCCCACTGCCCTATTCAGGACTCTCTTCTAAAGCCAGACACGAACAAACATTCATGTGAAATAAGGCCACTTGGCCCCTGAGCCAGCTCCACCAATGCAACCTCAACTTTGTATTCTCACCTACTCCTCAGAACCTTTCACCGCTTGCTTTTCAAGAATCTATCTAGATCTGCTTTAAAAATACTCAAACACTCTGCTTCCACTGCCTTTTGAGGATGAGAGTTCCAAAGACTCTTAAACCACTTGAGAAAAAGAAATTCTCATCATTATCTCAGACCTTTGCTTGGACTCTTCTGTTGACATGCAATGTGAAAGGACAGTTTTGTAACGAACTGTACCACCCAGTTCTCTTTTTCCCCTCCAGCTGAATAGATTTGAAATTCCATTTTGGCTGCAGAAAACATAGCAAGAAGTAAAATTCTAAAAGACCCATGGTGGAGCCGGGTGGGGTGTTGTTTATGGAAAGGTTGATTTGGAAAACAGTTTGGTAAAAAGAGTTGGGGCAGAATTCTCCTATCCTGGGGAGAATGGGTGGGGGCAAGAATGTGGGGTGGTTCCCACCATGAAAGCTGTCAGGTAAACACACCAAATTCTCTGGCCCCAGTTTCATTAATGATACAACTGGGTGTTTCGCACTGTATTCCATGGCAGAGCAGGCCTGGATGATGCATGATCCACCATTGTGTCCATATTGTGCTCAACATCACTGATCCACCATTGGAGAAAGAAGGTGGAGCTTCTGAAAATGAAGACTGGCGTCTCGCAGCAGCCATAGAGATTTACAGCATGTAAACAGGCCCTTCGGCCCACTTGTCCATGCCACCTTTTTTTTTTACACTCCTCCTAAGCTAGCCCCAATTGCCACATTTGGCCCCTATCCCTCTATACCCATCTTACCCATGTAACTGTCCAAACACTTTTTAAAATACGAAATTGTACTGCTTCTACTGCTACCTCTGGCAGCTTGTTTAAGACACTCGCCACCCTCTGTGTGAAAAAGTTGCCCCCTGGACGCTTTTGTATCTCTCTCATCTTAAACCTATGCCCTCTAGTTTTAGACTCCCCTACCTTTGGGGAAAGATATTGACTTTCTAGCTGATCTATGCCCCTCATTATTTATGGACTTCTATAAGATCACTCCTCAGCCTCCTATGCTCCAAAGAAAAATGTCCCAGTCTATCAAGCCTCTCCTTATAACTCAAACCATCAAGTCCTGGTAAATCTCTTCTGCATTCTTTCTAGTTTAGTAATATCCTTTCTATAATAGGATGACCAGAACTGTACACAGTATTCCAAGTGTGGCCTTACCAATGTCTTGTGCAACTTCAGTAAGGCATCCCAACTCCTGTATTCAATATTGTGACCAATGAAACTAAGCATGCTGAATGCCTTTTTCACCACTCCGTCCACCTGTGACTCCACTTTCAAGGAACTATGAACCTGTACCCCAAGATCTTTTTGTTCTGGAACTCTCCCCAGTGCCCTACCATTAACCGAGTAAGTCCTGTCCTGGTTCAGTCTACCAAAATGCACCACCTTGCATTTATGTAAATTAAACTCCACTGCCATTCGTCTGCCCACTGGTCCAATTGATCAAGATCCCATTGCAATCCAAGGTAACCTTCTTCACTGTCCACTATGCCACCAATCTTGGTGCCATCTGCAGGCTGGAAGATGGACTTCCTGAGAAAGAGGATGGTTCTCAAGGAACATTCTTCGGCTGGATAATGGGCGTAATCCAGGACACGTATTGGGAAGGGCCACCTATGAATGCTGTCCCAACCCGCTGCTGTGGTGTTCCACAGTTTAGGATTGCCATTGACGTCCATCCTGAAGTCAAGCCTAGGGAGTATTCAGGTGAGCCTTAACATCTGTATGCCACATTGTTCCAAATGTATTTTGCATGTTTTCCCGCTGGCGCCAGCAAGCCACCAGGTATGGGTGATAGGATTTTCATCTGCACCCATTAATGGGATGCAAACGGAGTTCATGCCAATCTCCATGGCTTTCCCGATCCAGCATGGCATGCAGCAGTGGAAAATCCCATTCTAAATTCACGCCAGTGTGATACCGATTTTTGCGCCGCCGCCCCTCCATCCCCTTTCAGCAAGTTAATATCAGATTTTGATTTGATTTATTTATTATTGTCACATGTATTAGCACACAGTGAAAAGTATTGTTTCTTGTGCGCTTTCCAAACAAAGCATATCATTCATAGAGAAGGAAATGAGACTGCAGAATGTAGTGTTACAGTCATAGCTAGCGTGTAGTGAAAGATCAACGTAGGTCCATTCAAAAATCTGATGACAGCCAGGATAGAAGCTGTTCTTGCGTCAATTGGTACATGACCTCAGACTTTTGTATCTTTTTCCTGGTAGAAGAAGATGGAAGAGAGAATGCCCAGGATGTGTGGGGTCTTTAATTATGCTGGCTGTTTTTCCATATGTGGCATTGGTCTGGGGTAAACACAGTAAGAAGTCTGACAACACCAGGTTTAAGCCCAACCGATTTATTTGATATCAAATAAATCAGTTGGACTTAAACCTGGTGTTGTCAGACTTCTTACTGTGTTTTTCTGTAGACAGAGTCAATGGATGGGAGGATGGTTTGCTGATGGATTGGGGTTCATTCACATTGTTTCTTGCAGTCTTGGGCAGAAAAAAGCCATACCAAGCTGCGATACAACTAGAAAGAATGCTTTCTATGATGCATCTGTAAAAGTTGGTGAGATTTCTTACTCGATTTCTTTCTGTCTAGTTTCCTCCCCTTAGCTGGTGATTGCCTTGCTAGAGCTAGGGTTTCCCAGATAGTCATAAGTCTCACATAAATGGCCCTTATCTTACTGTGAATATGATCTTTTTTGTCTTTTTTGTTAACCCTCAGCCAAGTGCTATCAGGACAAATGCAGAATCTGATCTGAACTATAATGGTGAATTTTAGATTGTTTTACATTTAAGCTAGCTATACAAGTTGTTCAACCTTTTATAATCTCAGCAATAGGATATTTTCAAGAGAGTAGCAATGTGAAACCTGAAACCTATGGAATTCAAGCCATCAAATGAGCCTTTTAACCCCAATCGTATGCAATTTATCAGATAATCCAAATAGCCTGATCTCAAACATGAGGCCTTGACTTGTGAATGGAAGAAACCTACAATTTACAGATATGGCTGTTTTGGTGATGCTATTAAGGAAGATGTTCCTCCTCAACGTAGATGTGTTTTCTCTATCAAATGTGTGCAGGAAAAAATAATAATGACAACTTCTTTCATCCCTTAAAGAAGCCAAAAGGAAATGTGGAAGAGCTCCATAATGTGAATGATAGAACATGCAAGGATGCCAATTGGCCAATCCTGCCTGCGTCAGTTATTTGGTAATGCTATTCAATTGATGCCACACTCCTGCTCTTTTCCTATAAAAATTTATTTTCCTTTAATTATTTCTACAATTCTCTTTGCAATGCTACTACTGAATCTGCTTCCAACTTTCAGGCAGTCTGCTCTAGATCACAAATTGTGATGCAAAAAGTGTTTCCCTATGTCGCCTCTGATTCTTTTGCCAATCAACTTAAATCTATGTCGTCTGATTACTGACCCTTCTGCTGTTTCTCCTTAATTGCTCCATCAAAACCAGTCATGATTTTGAACATCTGTATTAAATCTCATCTTCACATTCTCTGCACTAAGGCAAACAACCCCAACTCCTCCAGTGTCTCCAAATAACTGATGTCTATCATCCCTGGTACCATTCTGGTAAATCTCGACTGCAATCTCTCCAAGGACTTGGCACCCCTCTTATAATACGAGGCCAGGATTGAATACAACACTCCAGCTGATTTATAAACCCATGATTTATAAAGATTTATTATCATTATTTTTGTATTCTATTTCCTTCTATTCAGACTTTCAAAACAAGGTTCAAAATTCTGGTCCTAATCCCACCCCGCCCGCATTGTCACCGATGCAAGCCTAAAAGGCCTGGAGATGAGCACCTCAAAGAACTGGGAGCTGCCTACCTGTTGCCAGTGGCAAGGACAAGTGGCAGCCATGTTGGAGGCTGCAGCTGCCTTGCCAAAGAGATCTGGCGGCTCTTTGGAGATCCATTAGCATTGACGGATGGAAAAGGCCGAGAACTCTCACCAGTGCAAATAGGTTCTGGAAAAATGGATGAAAACAAAGACAGATAAACTTTAATTGATCCCATGGTAAGCTCAACTGCTATACGATAACTTACACTGCTAGACTTCGTGGCTTTTCTGAAATAAAGTTCAAAAGTGCAATTCTGCATCAGACAGGACCCTTTATTAATAAGCTCCTTAAGGAGCTTAGGGGGCCATTAGTTGACAACAAGTGGTGTGTTTCCTATTCCCATTGCCACCACCCACCCACCCACCACCACCCCGCCCAACCCCATTAATTAACTGTCCTGAATGCATTGCAATCCTAAGATGACCTTTGGTGTTGGTAAGTTCCAACCCAAAGCCTTTTGAAAATCCATAGAGTCATTGTGAAACTGAAGAAGGCTATTCAATCCATCAATAAAACCAAATATTTCAACAGCCTTCTGTTGGTGGCATAGTGGTATTGCCATTGAACTAGTATTCCAGAGATCCAGGCAAGTATCTGGAGACCCAGGTTCAAATTCCACCACAGCAGATGGTAAGATTTGAATTCAATAAAAATCTGGTAATAACAGTCCAATACTGGCCATTAAACGATTGTTGTAAAAACCAAGTCTGGTTTGCTAATCTCCCTTCGAGAAGAAAATCTGTCATTCTTACCAGTTTTGGAGAAAATTGTGACGTGTACAAAGACAAGGCAGGGGACTCTGTTCACAAACATTAACATCTCACAATACCTTTGAGGAGAAAACCTCTCCACAGCGGTTAGAAGGCTCAAAGTGCATTTCTAACAACTGAACCTTGTTAAGAAACTGTTTCATTTCATTCTTGAAATCTGCTTAAGTGTCTTATTCCAACATCCGTGCCTGTAATCTGTTCTCATGTTTGCCATCCTTTTCATAGAATCATAGATTCCCTACAGCGCAGAAGTAGGCCATTCGACCCATTGAGCCTGCACTGACAACAATCCCACTCAGGCCATATCCCCGTAACTGCAAGTATTTACCCTGATAGTTCCTCTAACACTAATGGACGAGTTAGCACAACCAATCTATCTAACCCACGTATCATTGGAAAGTGGGAGGAAACTGGAGCACCCAGAGGAAACCCACGCAGACACGAGGAGAACATGCAAATTCCACATAGTCACCCGAGGCAAGAATTGAACCCCGGTCCCTAGTACTGGTGGCAACAGTGCTAACCACTGTGCCGTTGTGATGCCCATATTGTACGGTAAGAGCGAATTGGGAGAAAATGTGTGCACAGTGGCTAGAAGAGTGAATCGGGGGAAGAATTTACACAGAAAGGGTGAGGGTCTGGAATGTACTGCCAAGTGAGGTGATTGAGGCAGACATGTTAGTGACATTTAAGACGTAACTGGATAGACACATGAACAGGTGGGGAATAGAGGGATGCAGGTGGTTTGTCTAAATAGGATAATGTGATCGGCGCAGGCTTGGTGGGCCAAAGGGCTGTTCCTGGGCTAGTTCAAGTCTGGTTTGCTAATCTCCCTTCGAGAAGAAAATCTGTCATTCTTACCAGACAATAGTGTGGATGACTTGTAAATGCCCTCTAAAATAGGAGTAGGCCATTTGGCCCTTCGAGCCTGCTCCACTATTTATTTTGATCATGGCTGACCTTCAAATTCAATATCCTGATTTCCCTCCTTCCCCCCTTTCCACCCCCCCCCCCCCCAGTCCCTTGATCCCTTTAGCTCCAAGAGCTATATCTAATCTCTTCTTGAAATAAGACAAAGTTTTGGCCTCAACTACATTCTGTGGTAGTAAATTCCACAGATTCACCAACCTCTATGTGAAGAAGTTTCTCCTCATCTCAGTTCTAAATGTTTACGCCTTATCCTCAAACTATGACCTGGCCGCAGCTGGAGTACTGTGTGCAGTTTTGGGCGCCGCACCTGCGCAAGGATATTTTGGCCCTGGAGGGAGTGCAGAGGAGGTTTACTAGGCTGATACCGGAGTTGAGGGGATTGAGCTATGAGGAGAGGCTGAATAAACTAGGCTTGTACTCGTTAGAGTTTAGAAGAATGAGGGGAGATCTCATTGAGACGTATAAGATGATGAATGGGATGGATAGGATAGAGGTGGAGAGACTCTTGCCGCTCAAAAAAGACAGTAGGACTAGGGGGCACAGCCTCAAGATAAAGGGGAGGCGGTTTAGAACGGAGTTGAGGAGGAACTTCTTCACTCAAAGGGTGGTGAATCTCTGGAATTCTCTGCCCGTTGAAGTGGTGGAGGCTGCCTCGCTAAATATTTTTAAGAAGCGGGTTGATGGGTTTTTGATAAGAGAGGGGATTAAGGGTTATGGGGAGAGGGCGGGAAAGTGGAACTGAGCCACAACAGATCAGCCATGATCTTATTGAATGGCGGGGCAGGCTCGAAGGGCTAGATGGCCTACTCCTGCTCCTATTTCTTATGTTCTTATGTTCTTATGAGTTCTGGACTTCCCCGCCATTGGGAACATTCTTTCTGAGTCAACCCTGTCTAACACTGTTAGAATTTTATAATTTCTATGAGATCCCCTCTCACTCTTCTAAACTCCAGTGAATATAATCCTAATCGACTTAATCTCTCTGCATATGACAGACCTGCCATCTCAGGGATCAGCCTGGTAAATCTTTGCTTTAGCAAGGACATACTTCCTCAGATAAAGATACCAAAACTGCACACAGTATTCCTGGTGTGACTTAACCAATGCCCTTTACAATTGCAGCAAAATGTCCCTATCCTTATACTCAAATCCTCTTGCTATGAAGGACAACATACAATTTGCCACCTTTATTGCCTGCTGTACCCGCACACTTACTTTCAGCAACTGATGTACAAAGACACCGAGGTCTTGTTGAGTATCCACCTCTCAATTTATACCCATTCAAGTAGTAATCGGTCTTCTTCTTATTGTTACCAAAGTGGATAACCTCACGTTTATCAACATTGTATTGCACCTGCCATGCAGATGTCCATATGCTCAGCCTGTCCAAATCACGCTGAAGCATCTCTGCATTCTTCTCGCAACTCATTCTCCCACCCAACTTTATATCATCTGAAAATTTGAAGATAATACATTCAGTTCCCTCTTCCAAATTATTAATATATAATGTGAACAGTTGGGGTCTAGCACCACACTCCGAGCCCCACTTGTCACTGACTGCCAATCAGAAAAAGACCTATTTATGCCAATTTTTTGTTTCCAATCTGCTATGATGTGGCGATGCCAGCGTTGGACTGGGGTAAACACAGTAAGAAGTCTCACAACACCAGGTTAAAGTCCAACCAGGTTATTTGATAGTTAAACTCACAAGCTTTTGGGGTTTGCCTCTTCGTTAGAAAACTCTCCACTCACCTAGCGAAGGGGCAAACCCCAAAAGCTTGTGGGGTTACTATCAAATAAACTGGTTGGACTTTAACCTGGTGTTGTGTGACTTCTTCCTATCTGCTAACCAGCTTTCTATTCTTCTCAAGACATTACCTGCAATCCCATGTGCTTTAACTTTACCTAGTAGTCTGTTACGTGAGACCTTGTCGAAAGCCTTTGGAAAGTCTAAATAAACTACATACACTGGTTGTCCTTGGTCAACTCTGTTAGTTGCATCCTCAAAGAATTCCAGTAGATTTGTCAAGCATGATTTCCCTTTTGTAAATTCATGCTGACTTTGTCTGATTATGCCACTGCCTTCCAAATGCTGAGTTATGAAATCATTGGTAATGGACTCTAACAACTCCAATACTGATATTAGGTTCACTGGTCTATAGTTCCCTGTTTTCTCTCCACCTCCCGTTTTGAATAGCGGGCTCATATTCGCTACCCTCCAATCTATAGGAACCAGTCCAGAGTCCAAAGAATTTTGGAAAATAACTATTTCCGGGGCTAAGTATTTCCAAGTATTCTGTGAATGAAGGTTATCGGGACCTGAGATTTATCCACCTTCAATCCTGTCAATTTCCTCAAAACCATTTCTTTACTAATGCTTCTCACTAAAACTTGTTTCTGTGAGAACTCCTGGGACATTATTTATGTCTTCCTTTGTGAAGACCGAAGCAAAGTACAGATTTAATTCCTCGGACATTTCTTTATTCCCTGTTATGAATTCTTCTATTTATGACTGTAAGGGGCCTACATTCATTTTTGTCAATCTTTTTCTCTTTACATACCTATAGAAACTTTTACAGTCAGTTTTCATGTTCCCCACTATCTTAGTTAAATACTGTATTTCTCGCTTCTTAATCCTTGGGTTCTCCTTTGCTGAATTTTGAATTGCTCCCAATCCAAATGGATGAAAATTAGGGATGGGCAATAAATACTGGCCCATTCCGCGACACCCATATCCTGTGAATGAAGAAAAACTTGTCCTACACAACCTCTGTATGTACACCCCAGATCTCTCTGTCCCTACACTCCATCCACTTTAAAATTGTACCATTTAGGTCATTTTACCTTTCCTCATTTTTCCTACCAAAATTTATCACTTCAAATTTTTTGAGTTAAATCTCACCTGCACTGTGCCATTTTACCAGGTTATCCATGTTGTCTTGAAATCAATTATCATCATCCTTATTATTTACAGTGCTTCCTAATGTTGTATGATCTGTAAACTTTGAAATTATGTCATGCATATGCAAGTCCTTGTATATATCAAATCAAATCATGAATATTGATATATCAAAACAATCAGTGACCCTAATACCGATCACCTAGGAAAATGCCGTTGTATGTTTCTTTCCAGGCTGTAAAACATTCACCACCACATTCTGTTTTCTATCCCTCAGCCAATTCTATAGCCATACCACTACTGTGCCTCTAACCCTATGGGTATTAATTTTGCTCAACAGAAACAGAAAAGTTGTAGGAATCATTCTAGTCCAGAAGTCATGAATTAGGAAGAATTGAGAAGATATCAGCAATTGTTCCCATTCTATACAAAGTTATCTCCCACATCTAATTATTAAATGTAGCTAGTACAAAATTGTTTCATAGCCTGGCAGTGCCAACTAGTGTTTAGTTGCAATTAAAAATGTGGAAAGGTATTGAGATGTTGGGTTCTTGGGCTATACTGTTCTTTGAATGACCTTCTGAAGTGGACAACAATATACATCATCTTTAGTTTTGTGGTAGTACATGAACATAAGTCAGACTGATTTTTAACCAACCAATTTATTGATCTACATGTCTGCCTTCTGTGAAATAACGCATTTTGCAAGTGTAACCAAATGTTTCATCTAATGAAACTTGGTTCGCCTGCGGTAAAATCAAAAACATGCACTTGCATGACAAACGGAGATTCAATCCAGGTCAGATTGGATCTTGTATTGTCAAGATGTTGGGTTCTGCTCCTGTGATAGAGATATGGGGCAGTAAGAGTCCATAAGGAACAGCTGATTAGACCACTTAAGGAAATGGCTGGCAGCACTGCACCTAAGCAGTTATCCAACAGCAGACTTGAATTTGTAACAATTACAAATAGTTTTTAACAGCTGGAGCTTTAATTCAAATTGAAAATCTAGAGGCCGATTACGGGTATTTTTGTTATCTAATTCCACTTCACCTGGCGTCCTTATAATAACAATCAAAAAGGCAGACTTCCACTGCTTGAGATGAAATATGAGCCCATATAATGGAAATGAAAACACAGCACCTTCATTGGCAATCTCACGCCAACAATCAGGATAGCAGCTCGCGTGGGCCATCCCCAAAGCAGTCTTTCACTTAAGCAAATGTGGAAGATGAGAAGCCAAACAAAAATGGGGCATTCAATAGCGTGAGGGCTCACTTTACTAAAATAGCCTGCATTTAATCCACCTTTCACAACAAATTGCAAAATTGTTGCAAAGTGGCTGCTCAATTTTATGTCATTAACAATGGCTCTAGGGTGTGTTCTATTTCTTTGACCCCAACCTAAATGTAGGCCCTAAAATTAGGCTGTGGGAAGCTATTAGAAAAACGCTTAACAAATTTGTCAGTGACTTCTCTCCATTTTAGTGGAAGCATTAACCCATTTATTTGAAACTGGTAATAGCTCTGCTAAAATAGCAGAAGAATTTGAGATGAGCCCATTAAACAGCCATTCCTAATCTCCTGATATGCAATCTCAGAGGCAAAGTCTTGAGCATTTTGAACCAATGATGTACCTATGAAAGAAAACTACAGTGTCACAGAGTCAGCCAACATCCCTTGCACTATGATGGGATATGGAGGGAATGTGGGATCAGGACAGATTTTGATGATCAGCCATGATCAAAATGAATGGTGGAACAGGCTCGAAGGGCCGAATGGCCTACTCCTGCTTCTATTTTGTAAGTTTCAATGATTCATTCTCTCTACTACCAATGATAAAGATGAAATAAACTTCCATCTAAATGATTCAGTCTGTTTCACCAGTTAGACCTTCCTGCTAGTGCCAAAAAATTCTTACTGGTGGCACAATGCTGTCTCACAAAACCAGGGACCTGGGTTCGATTCCTGGCTTGGGTCACTGTGTGGAGTTTGCACATTCTGCCTGTGTCTGCGTTGGTTTCGGCCAGGTGCTCCGATTTCCTCCCACAGTCTAAAAGACATGCTGGTTAGGTGCATCGGCCATGTTAAATTCTCCCTCAGTGTACCCAAACAGGTGCTGGGGTGTTGCAACTCAGGGATTTTCATAGTAACTTCATTGCCTACTTGTGACACTAATGAATAAATAAACTTTACACTGTCCAGATCTGCAAAATAATTTGAGAAAAATGAGTGAGGATAACCCAGCGATAACAACACTCTACTGTAGCACTAAATACAAAACAATCAAATATTAGTTCTCAGCACAATGGTAAACTGTTGAGCAACTGATTGCCCAAAATGCTTATTCTAATAAATAATTTCAGGGGAAGATATCAATTATCAAGCCCTGCTCTTTTGAATACTTTACTAAATGTTTTGCTTCAGAAGGTTTATAGATCCTGTTGACCTCAGAGCAATGCTCAGCTGTTGAATTTGTGTCTAGGATTGAAGGACTCCAGTTGGACCTTACATGTTCAACAAACTGAGGATTAAAATTTTTATATTTTATGAATGTAATAAATTTTCAGTAATCATGGGGTATGTCACCATTATATTGAAGCACATTTCATTACTCAGTACTGGATTGCAGTGGTATACACTAGGGAGATAGGCTTGACCCAGCACACCCTAGCACAATGGTGTCTGCTTTCACTGTGATTAGTGAATTTATGGGTGTAACGTAATGTGGAACATATGTATTATTCTTAGTACTAAAAACCCAAATTCCCTTGGCATACTGGCTATGTTAGGTGTAAGAAACAGCATATTTTCCATGCAGAATGTAGGAATATAGGAACAGGAGTAGGCTATTCAATCCACCAAATCTGTTCCATCATTCAGTGAGATCATAGCTGCTCTGTATCCTAGCTCCATCCACCCACCTTCGTTCTATATCCCCTCATATCCTCAGCTAACAAAAATCTACTGATTATAGATTTGAAATAATTAAGTGAACTAGCAGCTGCTGCTTTTTATGGAGGGATGGTCTGTATTTCTACCATTCTTTACCTGTCAAAGGTGTTTCCTAACTTCTCTCATGAGTAGTCTGGGGCCATGATTTTTGGGTCTGCCTCTTTGTCCCAGATTCCCCTACCGGTGGAAAAAGAATCATTCATCTCATCTCACAATTCCTTTCAAAATTCTCAATGAAATCATCCCCATGATCTTCTTCAGAGAAAGAATCATGCCTAGAATGATTCCCACTTCAGCCCTGAACGTGAGGGAACTTAACAAAATGGTCAATTTCAGGTACAGGTGGTTTATTTTGTACTGTAACATATTTCTCTTTGAGAGCAATGAAAACTGAGGGGGCAAACTCACCGGCAACTCAAATGGCATCTTCCGGCCTCATCAACATGTACTCCCTCATCAGACCTCACGCTGGTGAGAATCACAGTTGGGTGAGACCAGATGTGATGGCCTTGATGGGAGGTTGGTGGGGGTGGGGAGTGGTGGGGAGTGGTGGGGAGGGGTGGGGGGGCGGGCAAGGTGGCCAAAGGCCATTGAAGCCCCCAGGTGGTCAGGGTCATGTCTGGGCAATATCCATCAGGTAATGCTTACCTGGCACCCTGGCACTTCCCATCAGGCACATGGCGCTGCCCACTGGCCACCATAACTATACCAGGTCAGTGCCAAGGGGGTGGGACCTGAGTGGGGTGGAGCCTGAGTGGGGATGCGGCTATGATTTGAGGGAAGCCAAGGGCGGATATGCAAGGTCGGGGTGATCAGAAAAGGGGATGATTGACAAAGAAGAGATCAGTAGACAGAGGGAGACTGGAACAAGGGGTGATCAGTAAAGTGAGTGATCAACAGATGGGGGGTGTTGGCAAAAGGGGGGTGTGCAGGATGAGCCACAGAGGGGATCATGATGGAGGCTGATCGATAGGATTGCGATATCTGATGCCAGTGGCCCAGGTTGCCATGGGCTATGTTACAATGCCACCAATGATGATGGGGGATACTGGGGTGGGGGGCTGCTGGTCTCCCAGTTCACTGGGAGATTGAGGGTACCTACACAATGGTGCCCTGTGGTCTTCGCTGCCAAGTTTAATCTCCACCCACTCTCCCCAATAACTGGTCAGAATCACACTTTTGTCCAGAAAACTGACAGCGTTATAAATTTGCATTTCCAAACTTGCCCAAAGAACAGGTCTGAAAGTCACCCATTTTCTCGCTCATTCAGTGCTTAAGTTTTTTTTTGTAAGATTGTCTCCTTAGTCTTTGACACCTTCTTGAACTTCTTATTCCGCCTACTGTTGCACAGTTGCTACCGGAAAGCTGTAGCTCTCTAAGGTGGTTTCCCCCTGAATGAGGGAGAGAAGCCCCGTTTGCAGCTAATCAACACTTATTCAAGATTATGGGGGAGTCTGAGTCAGTGGGGATGTGTTCCCTGTCAACTCTTTAGGTGATGGGGAGCAAGACTCTACCACCCAAAAAATTCAAGCAATGGTTCACTTGACTGCCAACTGACAGCAGTGAATAATAGCCTTCAATAACAGATTGCAAAAGAATAATGTGCCAAGCAATAGCCTGGTCAAAACAGAGAAAATGTTAACTTAAAATAAAAAAGTATAAATTAAACAATTTTGGCTGGAGCTTTCTGCATATAATTGACAAACTTTACCCGAAGGATTACAGAAGTAACCTCATAATTATACTGTCAGAGTATTATGACTCTCAGGACAATGATTAACTGTAATTGTTCTCAGTTGTGGTCAGTATTGCCACCATTGGGAGGAAGCCTTTATCATCTTTTGCTGTACTTCGAAGTAGTCAAATTCCAACTATTCAGCTAACCTCTCATGGACAATTTCAATTTAGTGAAAGGTCCCTTAATGTTTGCTCACACTTAGAACAAGTCCGTTAGGATGAGCACAATAATGCAAAGTGACTACATATGCTGCCATGAGTAAATGGTATAAAGCCTTCATTTGGCAGAACGTATGTTTTCAGAACTTGACTGCAAGATGCTTACATTACCGGACATAATTAAGAGGAGTTCATGTGCTAGGCTAGTGCGTGATTGTATGTGTGTGTCCTTCCATCAAAAAATTATTTAAAATGTTGTGGTTAAAAGTAAATTTCGGATGTGATTTAGTAATTACTTCGCTATGGCATCTGACAGCTTTACAATACCTGTAATGGATGGAAGGAAATAATAGCTCTAATTTAAGTGGAGTTTTATTGAAGGGGCACCTAATTTTGTTATTTGAAACATGTGATCAGATGGGGTGATCTGGTTTGTGACAGAGTATGAATGTATACAGTTGGTCTTTCAGACTCCAACCTCATTTCTATACTGGATACACCTCGCGGGTTTGGCAATGAGCAGAATTGCTTCTTCAAGTAGGAATTTATTTGGATTTTTAATAGAGCTTTGAAGGAGAGAATATACAATGTAATTGGATCCATTAAAAATGTTGATTGACAATGGCACATTTCTGCATGCAAGTATAAAAATGTACTTTCTTCAGCTCTATGCTGGTGAATATAACTTGCACTGCATAACTTTTATAATTTTTTTGAAAACATATTTAAAATAAATATGAACCACAGTAGGGCACTGTAAGGTATCCATTTAGATAAATAAATCATCATTGCTAGACATTTTCTATTTATTGTATCCAAGTTTCCAAGTTAACTGCATTATTGACAGTACACTTAGATTCAGGTTCAGGTTATATTTCTCTGATTAATATATATAAAGGAGGATTCTCCAATCTCGTCTTGCTGTTAGTCCCAGACTGTGTGGTCAAGAAAATCTGTTTTGCAACCGATGCCAAACAGCTTGCGAGTCTCTTGGCCCCTTCCTAATGGTGCAAACTAGTCCAATTAGCATATGTAAAGTAGTGTTTAAATATGTAGTACCTGTTCAGAACCCAGCGCATGGAATTCACTGGCCATTGGGCACAGCGCGATAACAGTGAGAATCACTACTGGTCTTCACTAGCGGAGACCTGGTGCGATGGTCACGCTGGGGGTGCTTGGAGGACATTGAAGTCTTTGGGTAGTTGGAAGCATGGCCAGGCAGTGCCCACCAGGCAGTGTCCTGGCAGGGCTCACCTGGCACACTGGCAGTGCCTGACAGCACACCGGCAGCACCGGGCAGCTGCCAACAGACAGCCTGATGGCGCCAGGCAGGTACCGCCTGTGAACCAATGGCAGGGCTGAGGGGGTGGGGCATGAGTGGGTCCCATGATGGGAGGGCTATGTGTGGAGGGGGGTAGAGGAGTCATGCAGGAGTAGATTGTAAATACAGTCTTGATGAGGGACATATTGGAGGTTGAACAGGGGGACCCACCAGGGGCCTCGATGCCCCAACGTTGGCGAACGATGTCGGAGAGGAGTTGGGGGGAACAGGCCACCAATGAGGGGTGAAACATAGAAAATAGAAGCATTCACCATTTGAGCCTGCTCTGCCATTAATTTTGATCATGGCTGATCATCAAAATCAATAACCCTTGATCCCTTTTGCCCTCACGTTCGTGATGTGAGGGAGGGGTATCCCAAGCACTCAGAAGCTGTGCTCACCATTGTGTTTAGGGGCTAGACTACCCCCTCTCCTCAGTACCAGCTCTCCAAAAAAGTGACTGAGTGTGGGAGGATTATAGTGCGGTGCCGCCTAAGAAACTGGCAGGAATCATTCCATTATTCTTGCCAGAAAGTTTTCAGGAGAATTCCGCCCAATGTTTCCTGATTAGTATAAAACTTAAAGTGGTGTAATACTGTATTTTTGATACCATTTGTCACAGTAATCTCTGTATTCCAATTGTTATGGTAAAGCTGATTATTTTTCTTTCTTATGTTTGACCTGTGTTTGTATTTAAAGCATGCCTATGGATTATATTTGTCTTTGTGTGTCCTATTTCTAGGTACAATTAACCAGACTGACAAAAGCTTAGTATGTCTTAACAAAAGAAGTTTCATGTGGAGAGGATCCTGGAACGCACTGGTTTAGCAGGAAACATTTACAAACAGCAAGCAGATGAATCCAACTTATGTAATAGTTTTAACATTATTAAAGCTTCCCCAGCATTGAGGTGTATCTTTTCCTCTTGTTTTGAACAACAGTGTAATATTTATAATTTTCCAGTCCTCTGGCATCACCCCTGAGTCTAAGGAAGATTGGAAAATTATGACCAGTGGCACCACTCTTACTTCCCTCAGTATCTTTGGATACATCTCTTCTGGTTCCGGTGTCTTATCAAACTACAAGATGCCTAAACTTCCTCCTTATCAAATTTAAGATATATTTTTAAAACTGCAAAATAACTTTGGAATGACCTCACTAGAGTGTGCCATCTGTCATAAAATTCTGTATGTTTGTACGCAAGGCAAGATACAATGACCACACTTCAAAAATACTGTGCACATATTGGCTGCTAAAGCAATTTGGGACATCCTAAGATCATGAAAGGTGCTACATAAATACAAGTATTTTTTCATATGTCATGGCAGCAAAAACTTTTGTAAGTTGAATGGACTTGGTTTTGCTTAATGCTGTGGCTTTACTGATGCTCAGACACAAATAAATTCTGCCCTGAACTGTGAGCTTTTGGTGGAGTTCAATGCAGGACGTACTGAGCAAAAAAATCCTATTGGGGAGAGGGAGAGTATTGTGCATCTGGTGTTCTTGTTGGACCCAATCATGTCAATCCCTTTTAAAACTCCTCAGTATGAAATATATGTGGCTGCCACTTCTCTGCACATTGAATAACTTTTTTTACTGGAAATTTATATCAGTAATACAAAGTCTACTGACTCGTTCATGGCCTGATCTGTAAAGTCATGTGAAATAATAACAGCAAATGCTGGAAACATTAAGCAGCACCTGTGAAGACAGATATAGAGTTAAATGTTTTAGGTCAATGGCCTTTCATTAGAACTCACTAGGCTGCATAGGACTAGATATTCTAGTTTAACTGTGTGGTCCTCCTCCCTCCAGTTGCACATACCATTTATCAGGTCGTAAGAGTGAGAAGTGTTTATCTGTTTGAATTCTTGGGGAGTGCGAGGGAATTTTTTTCATTGTTATTTATTGCACCCCTTTAGATATCCTCTAAAGGTAACAATATATTCAATCCAACTGACTACAGCCATAGAATCCCTACAGTGCAGAAGGAGGCCATTCGGCCTGTCATGTCTGCACCAACTCTCCAAAACAGCATCTTACCCAGGCCCACCTACCTGCACCCTATCCCCGAAGCCAGTGCTAATCCACATAACCCACACATCTTTGGACAATAAGGTGCAATTTAACACAGCCAATCCACCTAACTTGCACATCTTTGGACTGAGAGAGGAAACCAGGTCACGTGGAGGAAACCCACACAGACATGGGGAGATTGTGCAAACTGCACACAGCCAGTCATCATTAGCCTCAATCACCAGCAAAGTCAGTGTTATCGAGTAATACTCAGCAATAACTTGCCCAGCGTCGTGCAGTTTGGGTTCTGCTAGGTCTCCTCAACTCCAGACCTCATTGCAGCCTAGATCCATATATGGATGAAGAGCCGATTAAACAGATGAGTGAGAGTGACTGCCCACCATCAAATCCACAAGTCCAGTTATTAGTGATTGGCGCAATAGCCTCACACACCCATGTTCAATGGCTAATTAAACAATTGGCTATACAACATTCAGATAGGTAATAGTGACAAAGAAAGCAAACAAGGGCCAGAATTTTCCAGTCCCTCCCTGGTGGGATCTTCTGGTCCTGTCAAATTTACTGGACATTTGAATGGCTGTATCTGCCACGGCACCAGAAAATGTCAGCCATGATATTTAGGATCCTTGCTGTCTTTAGTATCCAGGTTTGACGTGTCATGCCAGCGTGCAAGCTCGTACTTGAGATTCACGAAGCATTAAGTTTCTTATCTCAACCAGACCATCAACAGGAGACACTGCCGAGAATGGGAGAGATGGAAAGGTTGCACATTTCCAACAGCTAGCCCAAAATCAATTTGAAGTTCAACTGGAAATATGGAGTGACATGGAGAAAATAAAATGGAATAGGGAATAAAAACTTTTGTTTTTTTTACATTGTTTCCATCAGCATTAAACTGAAATGATGGTACATACAACGTAAGTATTAATGCCGTTCAGTCAAGCACAAAAGAAAATTAATTGTGAAATCATTTTGTGCCAACGCAACAAAATTGTGCTTGAATGCATTTGAGAAAGCAGAACGATTTAAGTATGTGGTCTATCAACATTATTATTACCATAAGACTTTTTTTTAATATTCCTTATGGTTTTTTTTTCCTGAAGGTGGAATTATAACCACATTTTTGGTCCGTACCCAAAATGTAACTGGGTGCTTGACTTAGCAGAACTGACAGCCCGTTACCTCAGTTTAATGTACTGGAAAAGAAAATGCCTGATCCTTCTAGAAAAATACAGGGAGTTGTTTCAAGAGGTGCTTTTGTTGCATTTGAAGCATAAAGATGGTATGACCACCAATGTACTGAAGTCAGTGTGGGAATAAAACAACTCTCCATGATGCCCCAACTCTAGCTCAGTGGATAAGTGCACTAAATCTGGCGCTAAGCTGCACAGAAATGTGCCAATTCTGATTCCAGAACTGTGCTGAACTTTGTGATTTAATCCTGGGCAGCAGTTGGAGTACCACAAGCTAATGCAGCATGCCCGGACTAAAGAGCAAATCCTTGGGCAGGATTCTGATTCTTGATCTTATTCCAATGACCCTCTGCTGTCAGCATGTGTGTTGATGCCATGTCAGAGCACATTTGGGTTGGCTGGGATGGACAAACAGTCAGCCAATACACATTTTCAAATGAAAGAAAGAAATGTATTGGCATTTAAATGTTGTTCGTCCATCATCTTCAATGAGGACCTCAACACCATTAGTCATTTTGAGGCAGGATGCGGTGTGTCCGAAGATGACTTATCAGGCCAATTCGGGCACAGAATGTCCTGGCACATATTGGGCAGACTTGTGTAGGCACTATGGTTGTTGCGCTGGTGGCTCTGGACTTGCACAGCTCGTGCTTAAGTTATGCTTCAGCATTGCACCTTGCATCGTAAGCTTGACAGCCCTTGTGAATGAGGCAGCGTCAGATAGGGCAGTTTTGTGCCAGCGTTTCCCAGCTGGTCGTGTCTATGTCAAGCAACTTCAAGGAGACCTTGAGTGTGTCTTTGAAACGTTTCTTCTGCCCTCCATGTGAGCATCTTTCAGCAGAGAGTTCCCCAAAAAGGAGCTGCTTGGGTATGCACTCGTCTGACATATGGATGACATGACCTGCCCACCGGGTCTGTGCTCTGATCAGCAGTGTGTGGACTGATGGTAGACTTGCTCTAGAGAGAACTTTAATGTCTGGTACTTTGTCTTGCCATCGGATGCGTAATATTCTGCGAAAACAAGTCATGTGGAAATGATTGAGCTGTCTTGCATGCCTTCAATATACAGTCCACATTTCACAGGCATGCAGGAGGGTAGTGAGTACCACGGCGCTATAGACCTTCAGTTTTTTTGCTGGGCTGATTCCTCGATGTTCCCATACAGTGGAGAGCAGTCTACCAAAAGCAGAACTTACCTTTGCTATTCTGCAGTTAACTTCTATATCAATAGTCATTGCTTGGGAGAGGGTGCTGCCAAGATAAGTGAACTGGTCCACTGCCAGTAGTTTCTACCCTTTGATTGTGATTATGGGTTCTGTGTATGGTGCATGAAGACTTCAGTCTTTTTAATGTTGATGGTGAGTCCGAAATTGTCACAAGCTGTGGAAGATTTGTCCATACTGACTTGCATCTCTGGCCCTGAGCCAGCAGAAAAATATTTCACAACACCAGCTGGAACTCCCAGCCACCTGACAAAGGAACAACGTGTTCCGAAAGCTTGGGGCGTTTGCTACAAATGAACTTGTTGGACTTTAAGCTGGTATTGTGAGATTTTTTTTTCTGTTTTACCCCAGTCCAACGCTGGCATCTCCACATCCTGAGCCAGTATACAGGACGCAGTCATTGGCAAAGAGGTAGTCTCTCAGAACAGTCTCCTTCACTTTGGTAATAGCTTGAAGTCTCCTCAGGTTGAAGAGCTTCCCATCCACTCTGTACTTGAGACTGATTCCAGCAGCACTGTCCTGGAAGGCATCATTCATCATGGCAGTAAACATCATGCTGAACAGTGTGGGTACGAGCACAGGCACACAGCCCTGTTTGATGCCATTGGTGACTGAGAATTCCTTAGAGGATTCTCCGCCATCCAGTACCCTGGCCATCATGCCATCATGGAACTGGCGTACTATCTGAATGAATTTTGGGGGGGGGCAGTCGAACTTTGATATGATCTTCCACAGGCCTTGTTGGCTGACAGTGTCAAAGGCTTTCAAGACATCAACAAAGGTGATGTAGAGCTCGCAATTCTGCTCCTAATACTTCTCCTGAAGTTGGCGCAGGGCAAAAATCATATCAATAGTCCCGCAAACAGTCCTTTACGGAAGCCACACTCTGACTCTGGTAGCAGGCCCAACTCCAGATGAGTGACCAGAGGGTTTTTCCTGCAATGGAGAGCAGCAAGATTCCTCAGTGGTTGTCACATACTTGCTGATTGCTCTTCCTGTTGTAGAGGTGTACGATGGAAGCATCTTTAAGTTCCTGAGGAATGGATTCTTTCTTCCAAAAGGACTGGAACAACTTGGCTTCTCAATAAGTACAGGACCAGCAGCTTTGTAGATCTCTGCGGGTATGGCATCTGCCCCTGGGGCTTTGCCACTGGATAGCTGACTGACAGCTTTCGTGACTTCGGCTACTGCCGGTGGGCCATCCATGGCGCTGTAGATATCGGCCTGGGGAATAGATGACGGTCGGTTGAGGATGGCTTCAAAGTGTTCAGCCCATCTCCGCAGGATCTGAGCCCTCTCTGTAATGAGAGTTGTACTATCTGTACTCAGGAGGGGGATCTCCTGAGAGATTGATGTCTGTAGACAGTGTTGAAGGCTCCATAGAACTGTTTCAAATCGTTTCTGTCAGCGTATCCCTGTATTTCATCTGCCTTGGCGCTCAGCCAGGCATCCTGCATTTTATACAGTTTATTCTGGACTGTCCTGCGAGCACTGGTAAAAGCATTTTTCTTGGCAACTGAAGCTGGGTCATTCTGACAGGCCCAATGAAGACGGTGCTTTTCAACAAGTAGAGCCTGTATCTCCTCATCATTCTCATTGAACCAATCATGCTGCTTGTGGGTAGAGGGCCCGAGTGTCTTCAGTGCAGATGAATGAACAGCATCCCTGAAGCATTCCCAGTCGTCCTCAGCACTGCCTGTGAGGTGTAGGTCAGCAAGCTTGATTTCTAAGTCTTCAGCCAGTGCTAAAGCTTTCCTGGGGTTGTTTAGCTTGGCCGCATTGATTCTTTTCATAACTTTGCTTCCTTGTGATAGCCTATTGGGTCTGATGCAGAGCCTCATTTTGGAAACAATGAGCCTGTGATCTATCCAACAGTGAGCACCACACACGGCCTTGGTCACTCTGACATCCTGCCTGTCTTTTCTCCTGACAATGACATAGTCGATAAGATGCATAGACGATCTGGAGGAGGGAGCTGAGTGTAGCGTAACAAAATTTGCTGATGACATGAAGATGAGTGGAAAAGCGAATTGTGTGGAAGGCGCGGATAGTCTGCAGAGAGATCTTGATAGGCTGAGTGAGTGGGCGAGGACCTGGCAGATGGAGTATAACGTTAGCAAATGTGAGGTTATCCACTTTGGTAGAAATAATAGTAGGAGGGATTATTATTTAAAGGGTGAAAAGCTGCAGCTTGCTACAGGGCAGAGGGACCTGGGGGTCCTTGTGCATGAGTCACAAAAACCCAGTCTGCAGGTGCAGCAGGTGATCAAGAAGGCGAATGGAATGTTGGCCTTTATAGCGAGGGGGATAGAATATAAAAGCAGGGAGATCTTGCTGCAAATGTACAGGGCACTGGTGAGGCCGCAACTGGAGTACTGTGTGCAGTTTTGGTCCCCGCATTTGTGAAAGGATATATTGGCCTTGGAGGGAGTACAGAGAAGGTTCACTAGGCTGATACCAGAGATGAGGGGGTTAGCTTACGAAGAGAGACTGAATAGACTGGGTCTGTACTCGTTAGAGTTTAGAAGGCTGAGGGGGGATCTTATAGAGACGTATAAGATAATGAAGGGGCTAGATAGGGTGGGGTAGAGACATTCTTCACTTAGAAAGGATAGCAGAACTAGAGGGCACAACCTCAAAATAAGGGGGGGCAGTTTAGAACAGAGTTGAGGAGGAACTTCTTCACTCAAAGGGTGGTGAATCTGGAATTCTCTGCCCATTGAAGTGATGGAGGCTACCTCGCTGAATATATTCAAGTCACGGGTAGATAGATTTCTGATAGACAAAGGAATTAAGGGTTATGGGGAGAAAGCGGGAAAGTGGATCTGATCCACTTCAGATCAGCCATGATCTTATTGAATGGTGGGGCAGACTCGAAGGGCTAGATGGCCTAGTCCTGCTCCTATTTCTTATGTTCTTATGTATGCCAATGCTTAGAGTGGGGGTGCGTCTTGTTACGGGTAGGCAGATGGAAGGTTGTGTTGGTGATGAGGAGGTCGTGTGCTGCACATGTCTTCAGTAAGAGTAGGCCATTACTATTACACTTGCCCACTCCATGCCTCCCAACGACTCCCTGCCAAATTGCAGAGTCACACCCTACTCTTGCATTGAAATTGGCAAGCAAGATCAGCTTGTCGGTACTACTCACTCCTGATAGTAGGGCGTCTAGTTCTTCATAGAACTTGTCTTTCATTTCTTCTGGGTTGTTCATTGTGGGGGCATAGGCACTGAACAGGGTGGCTTGACTTCTGTTCCATAGCAGAAGCTGAAATGTCATAAACTGGTCATTCACACCCTTGGGGAGACTAGCAAGTTTCCGAACAAGGTGACTCCTGACGGCAAATCCAACTCCAGCATCACGACGCTCATCGCTGCCACGACCACTCCAGAAAAAAGTGTATCCACTTCCAGTTTCAGTCAGCTGACCTACGTTGGCAAGATGAGTTTCGCTCAGGGCTGCAATGTCACTGTTGTACCTTGCAAGCTCTTTGGCAACCAAGGCTGTTCTTCTCTGTGGTCAGTCTGCTGTAGGGTTGTCCAAAAGCGTGAACACATTCCAAGTGCCAATGGTGAGCGGTATCACCTTATGTTTTATTTTGCTTGTTCAACCGCAAGGTGGGATCCCCGCCAGCCATGATAAACTGGCCAGGCTGTAGTGAATCAGGCAATGTTTAGGGCACCTCATCTAGCCTCTTTCTCATTCTACGGAGGTGAGCAGTGCATTTCTGAAGAAGACTGCTCAGTTGCCCAGGTAGACACCGAGTTCCACTGCTACTTCGGTCAGCGGAAAACGACCATTAGACCTGAGCTGCCTGTGTCACTACAGTTCCCAGTATATGCACACCTGCTGCTTCGCCGCTCACCCACCGCCACAGGACTTCAAGGGTTGAACAGGAGACTGATGAGGATGATGATGATGATGGTGTTGAAACTAGCGCTTGATTTGGATTAGCGTGAGGGAGAGTTGCACAGCGCCAGCCTCACTCTCTCTTCCCAATCCCCATCTAGATCCAATGACAAGACAAGAGTCGAGATTGTGAAGAAAGCCTATGGTATGTTAGCCTTTACAGGAAGGGGTATAGAGTATAAGAGCTGGAGTCTAATGTTGCAGTTGTATAGAACGTTGGTTAGGCCGCATTTAGAGTACTGCGTCCAGTTCTGGTCACCTTACTACTGGAAGGACGTGGAGACTCTGGAGAGAGTGCAGAGGAGGTTTACCAGGATGTTGCCTGGTATGGAAGGACTGGGTTATGAGGAAAGATTGAACAAACTGGGGCTCTTTTCCCTTGAAAGATGTCGACAGAGGGGGGATCTAATAGAGGTATATAAGATTTTGAAGGGTATAGATAGAGTAAACAGAGGTAAGCTATTTCCTATGTTAGAGACACACAGTTCGAGGGGCCATGGGCTTAAGATGAGGGGGGAGAGGTACAACACGGATATTAGAGGGAGGTTTTTCACACAGAGGGTAGTAGGGGTATGGAATGCTCTGCCAATTAAGGTGGTGGAGGCAAGCACGCTAGAGTTGTTTAAGAGTAACTTAGACAAGCACATGAGTGGGTTGGAGATGGGTGGATATAGGAGATTGTTTTAAATAAGGTTCATTAGCATTGGGGCGTCCCTGGTAAGGTAAATGGATATGGTATGATAATAATGTTTTTTCTCTTTTCATTCACAGGTTTTAAGTCGGTCCGCCTCGTTGTCCGACGAGCAGCATACACGCGATGGGTTGTACTTGGGCTGCTCTTGGTTGTTCGAGATTGGCCTAGTGCTTCATATCGTTAGTGTGTGCCTAAACCGGACCAGATGCTGGGCAACACGACAGCTCAGTGACTATCACTGTTTGCTGTGCAGACACATGGATTTGGGCCGGTGTCTGTGGGAGTTTGCGCATTCTCCCCGTGCTTGCGTGCGTTTTCTCCGGGTGCTCCGGTTTCCTCCTACACCTCAAAGATGTGCTGTTAGGCTGATTGGCAGTAATAAATTGTCCCTAAATTAGTTTCCCTTAATGTGGATGGCCTTAAAACAATAGATAAGGGTCATGGGTGGAGGGGGGTACTGGTGGTGTTAAAATGGCAGTGCGGGCTCGTTGGGCCGAAGGGCCTGTTTTCCGGGCTGTTTTGTTCTTTGAGATGGCTGGAGGTGGGACTAGACGCAGTGGATGACCAGGACGTCTTCTGTATCTTGTCCTGCTCTTCGCGTTCCACGACGCTTGCAGAGACCGCCTTCTTGACCGTTGGACTTTCCATTGGTCTCTTCCGCTCAATCCGCCAGACTCTGTCTTCACTTGCTGGGATAGACATCTCCCTATCTCACCGTGGGTTGAGACCCGTCGGCTACCCTCATCTGGTTTAGCCAGCGTGTTGAAGCTGTTGCCCAGGGTGTGGCCACTGTCACATGCAAACAGCTATGGGGAGCCACAGATGAGAGCTCAGTGCCAGATGGGGACAAAGGATGGACAAACCGCCCTGAAAGGACGCGACATGTTCCCCCACCAGAGGCACTATCCCTCCATGACACCCCATAGACCTCATTTATATAGTGCCTTTCAGAACATCAAGATATTCCAAAACACTTCACAGTCAATGAAGTACCTTTTATGATATGTTAATTTTAAAGCAGTGGGCTCATAGATGAAACATAGAAACATAAAAGATAAGAGCAGGAGGAGGCCATTCAGCCCTTCAAGCCTGCTCGCCATTCATCACAATCATGCTAATCGTCCAATTCAATAGTCTAATCCTGCTTTCTCCCCATAATCTTTGATCCCATTTGTCTTAAGTGCTGCTTCTGTACGTGAATTCTAGCACAAAAGGTCATCATAATTTTAGGATAAGGGGTGGCAGATTTAAAATAGATACGGAGAAATCTCTCCCTAAGGGTTGTGAATCTGTGGAATTCACATCCCCAGAGCATGGTGGACACTGGCACATTGAATAAACTTAAGGAGGGGATGGACAGATTTTTAGTTAGTAATGGGTTGAAGGGTTATGGAGCTAAAGCAAAGATGAGATCTCCTGTGATCATATTGAATAGCAGAGCAGGCTCAAGGGGCTGAATTGTCGACTCCCGATCCTGGTTCTTATGTTCTAATGCAAAGGTGGCTGGAGCATGAGAAAAATCAAATAAAGTGCTCAAGGGGGGGAAAGACAATTGGCTAGGGGGAATAAAATATTTTCAATATTTAAACAATAGAGCTACAATGGTAAGGTAGCTGAATGAAATACCAGTTCCATATTTCCATATGAAATTTGCCCTCTAATATCAAAACACACAATAAGTGAGAGTGAACTTTGTGCTGTGCGACCAAGAGAATATAACAGGTGAGGATTGAATAGCAAAAAATTCCATCGTTTTTTAAAACTACCTCAAAGAAGATTTGAGGAGTAATCAAATATAACTTCCACCGAAAAATAGGAGGGAATAGGTAAGATTCTCATTAACATTTTTATCTACTGGGCAACACCAAGGACCATCACTTCATCTGATCATCAGAAAATTCCAGATGTTATCCCAATATTCAAAAAGGGAGTGTGAATTAACCAGGAAATGATTGTGAACATTTCTAGTGCAGAAAAAAATCATTGTAGCCTGATGCTGCAGGTAAACTTTTAAAGAATACAGGGACTAGAGCAACTACAACAACTTTTATTTGCATAGCACCTTTAACATAGAAAGACATCCCAAGTCACTTCAGAGAATCGTAAACAAACTAAGTCTGGAATTTTACACTCCTGCCCTTGGCGGGTGTAATGGTGGGCAAGAGGGGAAGATATCACAGGAGTCAAAAAGTCAATCCCCCACTGATGGGAAAAGGGGTCACAGGAGGATGGAGCTGCCTTCAATGGCCAGTTGCTTTTCCCATTACGACATGTCGGAAAGGCCATTTGAATACGTTCAAATATAATAAATGCTCATTTTCAAGGTAGCTCACTAGAATTACACCTGGCATGGTATTGAAATCCTATATTGGCATCTAATTAAACCAGTGTACCTCACGGCCTGGTATCATAGAGTCCCTACAGTGTAGAAGGAACCCATTTTGTCCATTGAGTTTGCATCAACAATCCCACCGAGGCCCTTTTCGTGTACCCTACATATTTAACCCATTAATCCCCCGACATTAGGGTCAACTAAGCATAGCCAATCGACCTAACAAGCATTTTGCTTGTGACTTTGAGGCTAGTTTGCTCACCATGCATTGCATTGCGATTGTACCTCTTCAGACACCGTGCTAAGCTTCAGCGCATCAACTTCAGTGGGCTATCTCAGGAAAAGCTCAATATACCAGACCAGCAGCAAGGCGGGGCTGGGTTCTCATATGTTACGGATCAAAGGTTTGACCAGGCTGGGGGGAGACAAGAGAAGGGACTGGAGGGGAAATACTTGATTATGAGGGAGGAAAACTAGGGAATGTTGAATGTAGACATATGACTGGGGGGAAGTTTGGGGGCAAAGACATCCTGAAATAGGGCATAGAAACATCCACAAACAACTCGGAGTAACACAGGGATATCAATCACTTTCAGAATAGGGTCCAGAATTACAGGGGGACACTGAGTAATAGACACAGTGGCACAGTGGTTAGCATTGCTGTCTCACAGGGCCAGGGACCCAGATTCAATTCCGGCCTTGGGTCACTGTCTATGTGGAGTTTGCACATTCTCCCGGTGTCTGCATGGGTTTCCTCCAGGTGCTCCAGTTTCCTTCCACAGTCCAAAGATGTGTGGGTTAGGTTGAATGGCCATACTAAATTGACTCTCGTGTCAGGGGGATTGGCAGGGTGAATAGGTAGGGTTACAGGAATAGGAGCTGTGTGGGATTGTGGTCGGTGCAGACTTGATGGACCACATGGCCTTCTTGTGCACTGTAGGGATTCTATAGGGAGGGAAACTTGAACATCTGGCTCCTCCAGATGGGTGGGATTTCCATGGTCACACAGGGATGGTCGAAGCTGGTCTGCTATTAAATCTGAGGACTGCCTTCGTGGAACCTGAAGCAATGGAGCAGTGGAAAATGAAATTGAAAACAAGACTCTCGAAAGGATTGTGAAGATTTCTGGAAGGAATGCCTCACAGCACTGGGGGGACAATTAAAGGGGCACCCATCTGACATCTGTATTCCCAAAGGAGGAGGAATGCACAGCTGATGCACATCAGGAACGTCACTGATACAACAGAGGAAATAGTGAGCCATCAATGTAAAAGTGCATTCACGTGAGCGTAATTCTGATTAGCTCCAATTATCAATCTCTGCGCAGTAACCCTCTTTTTTTTATTGCTGACTATGTGAGTGACTGTGGTTTTAAGGGCTTGCTTCCAGTATAGTTACCTATTAGCTTTGTGTTCGTGCTTCCATGACATCTACAGCAGAAGCGTCCAACGCAAAACCATCTTCAGCTGCTTCGTCAATGACCTTCCATCATATGGTCAGATGTGGGGATGTTCGCTGATGATTGCACACCATGCAGCACCATTCATGATTCCTCAGGTACTGAAGCAGTCCATCTCCCAATGCAGCAAGACCTGGATATCCAGGCTTGGGCCGGGCCGACAAATGGCAAGTAACATTCATGTGAAACAAACGCCAGGCAATCACCATCTCAAACAAGAGACAATCTAACCATCACCTTAGACATTCAATGCTATTACCAGCACTAAATTCCCTACTATCAAAATCTTGGGGTTACTGTTGACTAGAAACTGAACTGGACCAGCCATATAAATACTATGGCTACAAGAGCAGGTAGGAGGCTGAGATTTCTCTGTTGAGTATCTCTTGACTTATTTCCTGACTCCCCAGAACTTTCCATAATCTGTAAGGCATAAGTCAAGAGTCTAAAGGAATACTCTCCACTTGCCTGGATGAGTGCAGCTCCAACAACATTCAAGAAGCTTGACACCATCCAGAATAATGAGGCCTGCTGGATTGGTACTCCTTCTACAAACAAACAATCACTCCCTCCACTACTGATGCACAACAACAGCGTGTGTATCAGCTACCAGAACTCACTAAGATTCCTCTGGCAGCACCTTCCAAACCGATGGCCACAACCATCTAGAAGGATAAGGGCAGCAGACACATGAGAACCCCACTATTTGGAAGTTGCCCTCCAAGTCATTTACCATCTTGACTTGGAACTGCATCGCTGTTCCTTCACTGTCACTGGGTCACAATCCTGGAACTCCCTCCCTAGCAGCACTGTGGGTGTACCTACATCACTTGGACTACAGCAGTTCAAGAAGGCATCTCAGCACCACCTCCTCACAGGCAGTTAGGGTTCAGCATTAAATACTGGTCTAGCCAGCAATGCCCATGTACTGTGAATGGATTATAAAGGTGGAGGCAGTCTGCTGATTCCTATGCCCTGTTATCCTTGATGATCCTGGTGAGGGTCCTGGGAGGGCCAAGACTTGGAGGATGCCAGCTAGCGTTGGGTCTCGTGCTATGGGACATGTTTGCCCTTCTTGACCTGTGGAGCTGAAGGTGATGGGGTCACAAGCAGAGAAGATTTGGCTCTGTTGCACACTCCCAAGTCACTCGGCATGTCCAGTTGCTGGTCCTCATTCCTTAGGAGAAAGTGCATTTGGGTTGAGAATGCAGTGCCTTCCCCCCTGTCCCCCGTAGCCACTGATAGATTCCACCAATGTCTACGGTGATGGAGTGTAACTCCTGGTGCATTATGAGACCTGGACAAAAGTCTCCATGGCGGCTGCCATGCTATCAGTCAACCTCTGCCAGTGCTATGACCTCAGATTGAACGTGAAAGGACTCCTCCATTGATTGTTGCAATCTGTCATCCCGCTCTAGAAGTCCATTGTCTTTCACTGCAGCTCCACCATATGTCTGAAGACTAAGTCCAGATGTTTGTCATCTGATTCAGACTCAGCCAATCCTGGTCTCCAGCAGGCCTCAAATGCCTATGACCATGGATGTCCCTACCTCCACTCCTTAATCTGTGCTGTGCTCACCAGGTGTGACTGCAAGCCTGCTTTAGTTTGAGGTGTGTGCCTTTGCACTGGTGCAGAGTGGGTGAGCACTGTCATAAAGTCATAGAGTTGTACAGTGCAGAAAAGGCCCTTCAATCTACTGTGACTGCTCTTCATTTCTGTTGCATCCGAAGGTCAAGGGGGATGGCGATTAGAAGTTGACTCACAGTGTCCCTAGGGCGAATGGCGGAGGTGTCAATTAGCACCTATAGTCTTGCAGTCTAAAGAATGAGCTGGTACATGGTCCTTATTTGGGTGTGCTGCACTGACCTCATCACCGCTGTGGATATTGTGTTAATAGTGCTGATCCTCTCCAGCTAGGCGAAGATCACACTTCATTCTGAGTGAGGGTGCTGAATTCTGCCATGCCCACATTTCTCTCCTTTTTTTAGGATAAGCTTGGCCTGCATAGAGATGGAGTGAGTGTGAGCATGAGGTATGCCAAGGCAGATGATAAGGATGGCTGTGTGTGTACTGAGTGGATTAACATTCAGGATGAAAATGTGAGCTGCTTTTTTTGTTCATGGGTATTATGGTTCAGGTCAGAAACTCCAAAGTGAACAAAGAACAAAGAATAATACAGCACAGGAACAGGCCTTATGCCCACCTGAGACAGATGCCTCTCTAATCTAATATTTTCTTGCCTCTATGTGGTCCATATCCCTCTATTTGCTGCCTTTCGTGTATCTGTCCAGATGCCTTTTGAACGTTGTTATAGAATCTGCTTCCACCACCTCCTCCAGCAGTGTGTTCCAGGCATTCGCCACCCTCTGTGTGAAAAATCTGACCCTCACATCTCTTTTAAACCTACTCCCTCTCACTTTTAACCTATGCCCATGAGTAATTAATCCTTTGACCCTGAGAAAAAGACCCTGACTATCCACTCTATCTGAGCCTGTTATAGTGTTGTAAACTTTTATCAGGTCCCCCCTCATCCTCCAACACTCTAATGAAAACAATCCATATGCTCCAAACCTGATAAATCTCTTTTGCACCCTTTCCAATACATCAATATCCTTCCAGTAATGTAGCAACCAGAATTGTACACAATACTCGAAATGCGTCCTAACCAAAGTCTTTTCCCGACCAATGAAGGCCAGCATGCCATATGCCTTCTCAACCACCTTGTCCAACTGAATTGCCACCTCCAGGGAATTGTGGATCTGCACACCTAGATCCCTTTGTACGCTAATATTTCTAAAGGCTCTACCATTTACTGAATGATTTCCTTCTGCAGTAGACCTTCCAAATTGCATCAGTTCACATTTGTCGAGGTTAGATTCCATCTGCCAGCGTTTTCTGGAACCTGCCTGGATTATAAGTTTTGCATCTTGAATTTGGCTAGGATGATAAAATTTCACTAGGGAGCTTTTAGTGAACAAATTTTATTTAAGAATATGGTTAATTTGTAACAAGAAAATTAGCAAGAAATTTTTTCAAGTACAAACAAAAAAACCACGATAATATAACTCTCAACAAATATATCTAAAATGTTCCAATCAAACCAAAACCTTCCATAGACAAAACCCTTTAAACAAGTTCAACACAGCAAAGACTAATGCTCACGTGATACTGAGATTGAGCCCTTTGGTTGGATAATTAAAAACTCTGCCTTATAAGTTCTAGTAGTCCTCTTGACTCACCCAGAATGGTTTGAAGTCACAACAACCCCCCAGAACCTCAGGTAGACTCTGATCAAACCACCAACAGCAGATTTTCTACTTCAGGAAGGCTTTCAGCTAAATGCAGAACTCCCAAAACCAGGGGGAGAGAGAGAGACTTCTTTTCAGCTTGATGTCCCTTCTAAAACTAAAACTCAGCTGCAATCAAATAGAAAAAAAAACCTTAAACTGCCCCTCAAGGGGAAAAAAACCTGTCCAGAACCCATGACCTTTCCCCTAACAATGCAGGGTCATAACACTAATCCCAGAGTAAACATAAACAGTAAACAATTCCATTTCAAACCACTGAAGTAGCAGTAAAATAACTCCTTGGAGACAGCTCAGCAATAATGATATCAGCTGAGGCTGTGAGCTGGGAGAACATGGTTAAAAAAAAATCTCTGAAAGTTACACTAACTTCACAATGGGATGTGGGCATCACTGGCTGGGCCAGCATTTGTTGCCTGTTCCTAATTGCCCTTGTCCAAGATGTGTGGGTTAGGTGGATTAGCCATGCTAAATTGCCCCTTAGTGTCGTAGGGATTAGTTAGGGTAAAGGCGTGGGGTTATGGCCTGGGTGAAATTGTGATCAGTGCAGACTCAATGGACAGAATGGCCTCCTTCTGCACTGTAGGATTCTATGATGGGATAACTAAGAGTCAATCTCATTGCTGTGAATCTGGATCACATGTAGACGAGACCAGTTAAGGATGGCAGACTTCCTGCCCTAAAGGACATTAGTGAACCAGGTGGGTTTTTAGGACATTGGTTTCATGGTCATCAGTAAATTTTTAATTCTAGTTCTTTATTGAATTCAAATTTCACCATTTGCCGTGGCAGGATTTGAACCTGTGTTCCCAGGGCTTTATCCTGGGTCTCTGGATTACTAGTCGAGTGACAATACCACAATGCCACGCCCTCCCCAGGACACAAAGCTAGATGGAATATCAAGGTGTGTGTGAGGAAGTGAGTGGTGATATTCTTTGTGATGGCACTATATGAAATACCTGTGCAGGTTGAACCTGCAATTTTTTTAAAACTTCATTTAAAGAATGTGGGCATCTCTTGGTAGGCCAGCACTTATTACCTGTCCCTAATTGTTCTTGAGAAGATGGCTTCTTGATCTGCTACAGTCTATGCAGTGCAGGTACACCCACAGTGCTGTTCGGGAGGGAGTTCCAGGATTTTTTTATAAAGTTTATTTATTAGTCACAGGTAAGGCTTAAATTAACATTGCAAAGTTATTGTGAAATTCCCCTAGTCGCCACTGTCCGGGTCAATGTACCTAACCAGCCCATCTTTCAGACTGTGTGAGGAAACCAGAACACCCAAATGAAACTCAAGCAGACACAGGGAGAATGTGCAAACTCCGCACAGACAGTCACTAAAGCTGGGAATCAAACCCAGGTCCCTGGCACTGTGAAGCAGCAGTGCTAACCCCTGTGCCACTTTGAAACAACAGCGCTCAACCTGGGGCTCAAACCCACAACCCTAAGGTTAAGGGCCACAAGTACTACTGACTGAGCTAAATTGATTTTGACTCAGGGTTTTGAACGTGTGAAGGGTTTGTGAGAGCGTGAACTGCAAATGCGATCATTCACATTTTCTGCACTGCATGACTGACCTCCTCTGGATGGAGTTGGTGCCTACTACCACAGGCACCTCCTGCAAGCCAGGTTGGTTACCTTTTACGACCTTACTGGGTCATGGTGGGCTATGAAAGGTCTTGGCTGACCTTGACTGCACTAAGTCAGGTATTCCCGCAAGACATTGGTAAACTTTGGGGCTTCTTTGCTTTGTGGGCCTTCTCTGTCTTGCAGCAATCTTGGGTTTTGGGTATTGTGGAGTGCCTATGATGCAGAAGATGCCACTCAGCCAATCGAATCTGCACTGACTCTCTGACAGACTGCACCAAATCAGGAGTTCCAACAAAGCATTGGTAAACTTTGGGGCTTCTTTGCTTTGTTGGTTTTTCTGTCTTGCAACAATCTTGAGTTTCAGGTGTTGATGTGATTTTGCACCCGTGTTCACCGCTAGCGCGAATAACGACGTAGGTGCAAAATGTCATGAGACTCAAAAAATCTGAATCTCGCTGGCTTCCCCATCATATGCTCCCCATGTGAAAGTGATAGGTGGAAATTGGAAGCAAAATTGCTAATTCTTTCCAGTTCCCAACTTGAGTGCTCATAGCCACATGGTGAAAGTGGGATGAGTTAAAGGAGAAATTATTGAGTGAGAGAACCAGTTCAGCCAGACAGAGAGAAGTGGTGGATGGGGAATGTTCAGACTCTGTTTGAGGAAGGAGCAAAGAACTTTGAGGCCATCCTGCTGGGAACTTCATGCCACTTCATGCTCTCATTTGGACCTGGAAAGATTTATCAATCTTGCTTCCAATTTCCACCTCTCTATCATCTTCACATGGTCTATCTCTGACACTTCTCTTCCCTTCCTTGACCTCTCTGTCTCCATTTCTGGTGATAAACTTAGTATCCATTATAAGCCCCCTGACTCCCACAGCTGCCTTGACTACAGCTCTTCACACCCCACACCCTGTAAGGACTCCATCTCATTCTCTTTGTTCCTTTGCCTCTGCCATATCTGTTCTGATGTGCCACTTTCTAAAATAGCGCTGCCAATATGTCTTCCTTCTTCCTCAGTTGTGGTTTTCCACCTACTGTGGTTGACAAGACCCTCAACCGCATCTAACCCATCCCCCTGGGCCACTGCTCTCACCCCCTTCCCTCCCTCCCAGAACCAGGATAGGGTCTCCCTTGTCCTCACTTTTCACCCCACCAGTCTCCAAATTCGAAAGATCATCCTTCACCATTTCTGCCAACTCCAGCATGAAGCCACTACTCAACACATCTTCCCCTCACCATCCCATCCCCAATTTCTGCATTTCATAGGGACCATTCTCTTCAGGACGCCCTGATCCATTCCTCTGTCACATCCAATATCCCACCCCCCTGCCCCAGTATCTTCCCATGCAATCATAGAAGGTGCAATACATGCCTCTTTACCTCTTCCCTGCACATCATCCCAGGCCCTAAACACCCCTTTCAGGTGAAACATTGCCTCACATGCACCTCCTTCAATCTGCTCTATTTGCAGCTTCCAATGCGGTGTACTCTACTTTGGAGAGGCCAAACACAGACTGGGTGACTGCTTTGCCAAACACCTTTTGTCCACCTGCAAGCAGCACCCAGATCGTCCTGTTGCTTGCCACTTCAACACACCACCCTGCACTCCTGTCACATGTCTGTCCTTGGTCTTTTGCAATGTTCTAGTGAAGCCCAAATTGGAGGAACAGCGCCTCAGCTTCCGATTAGGCACTTAACAGCCTCTGGACTGAACATTGAGTTTACAAACATCAGAGGATAAACTCTGCCCTCCACCTTTACCCTATTTCCATGTATGTTTTTGCATTTTGTTTCATCTCATTCATCCATTTTTATCATCCTTCATTCTCACTTCCATTTTTCCACTTTCCATTCCAGCTCTCCTTCTTGCCCCCTCCCCGCCCACTTTCAGGGCAACTGCTATAATCCCCAGGCAGTCCCTTAACCAGTTGTGCCTCTGTTCTGCTATTCACACATTCTGATCACTTAATGGACACTTTTAGCACCTTCTCAGCCTTCTGTATCTTCATTTACATTTCCTTTGTCCCAGTCCACCTTCCACCCCCCTCCACCCCCACCTCACTCCCAAAGTATAAATCTCTGCTGATTCTGTTAGCTCTTAGCCACAATGAAGGGTCATCTAAACTCAAAACATTGGCTCTATTCTCTCCCCATAGATATTGTCAGACCTGCTGAGATTTTCTAGCATTTTCTGTTTTTGTTTCAGATTCCAGCATCCACAGTATTTTGCTTTTATCAATGGATGAGAGGCTGGTTTCTGTGATACACTGGGCTATGTTCACAACTCTTTGTAGCTTCTTGCAGTCTTGAGCAGAGCAGGAGCCACACCAAGCTGTGATACAACCAGAAAGGATGCTTTCTATGGTACATCTGTAAAGGTTGGTGAGAATCATAGTGGACATGCCAAATTTCATTAGCCTCCTGAAAAAATGGAGGCAATGGTGGGCTTTCTTAACTATGTGTCAGCATAGGGGATCCACGACAAGTTATTAGTGACTTGAACACCTACAAACTTGAAGCTCTTAGTCTATAGAAGGGAAAATTCCACCCTCAGGCTAATTTGTATGAGGTCAAATCTCAGTCATCTACTTGGAATAGTTTCCTCAACTAGTAATGAGGCTATCCAGTTGATAATGTTTACTTTCGATTCCCAGTCTTTGATATAATCCCACTGGGTGTTTTGAAGAAACTGAAAGGTCATTAATTAATGGAATTGGCTTGTTACATAGAAATTTGGCTTGGAAGTAAAAAGCAGAAGGTGATGATAAATGGAAGAAGTTCTTTTGGGAAGACTGGCCGTGTCTGCTAACAGAGTTCTTCAGAGTTCTCTTTCTGTACATATTATTCCTAAATTTTAAAATAGTGTTCAATTTGCTGATAGCAATTTATTTCAGCAGGTGACAGCTACAAATGAAATAAACAGCACGGAAAGATATCTGGGCCAAATAGTAAGGGGAAAGCAAAGCAATAACAGATGAATTTTAAAGTTATTGAGTGTAAAGTAACTGCAAATGTGTACACAATGAGAGTCTCCCATCATTAGAGAAGAAAAATGATGACTGTGCATGGAAAGATTCTGTTCCGAATAAAGCTTGTATTAACATATGTAATGAAATACATGCTAAATTGGATCTGAAGAGCATTAGATTGCAAGTATAAACAAAAGTTATCCTCAACATATATAGTGTACTGGCGAGATTTTTTTTACATATTGTGGGATAAGAAATGAATTTCAGAAATAAGGTTCTAAATGAAAAAAGGCCTAGAAATTTGAACTTGATCAAGGGAAAGAGTGAAGTACTTAAAATACTGAGCGGATTATGGAAAATATAAATCTATAAGAGTTATTTGTTATGGACTGTTGGCACAGAACTGGAAACCAGCAAGATTATAAGATTCAGATTTTGTGGATGGAGAAACAGTGGACAGAATTTTCCGGCTGTCCATGCTGGTAGGATCTTCTGGTCCCGCCGATGATGCACCACCACTGTGGGTTTCCCGGTGGCATAGGGTGCAGTCAGTGGGAAATCCTGCTGTGAGAAATACACCCTGCCTCGAGGAGGCCGACAATCTCTCCCCCCACAATGAGTCTATCAGCATCACTGTAAAGACAGATAGCTCGCATCTAAATAAGTGCAATCAGATGTGACAATTCGGAAGGTGCTCTCTAATTTTCCCTACTTCTCTACATGCTTTGCTCCACCACTATCTCACCGAAGAAAAACAACGTTGAAAAGCATGAGAAAGGAATGTCATTGTGGTACTTTCCCACTGAATGCTCATCAGAAAATGATGGGACTTGTAAGTCTTTATGGCAAGGATGGAGAAGTAGGTCACCAATTACTCAGATAATCACTCTGGCACTTGAAAATGCACTTTCACAAGCATGCATCCTGTCATTTATCCTGTTGCAGATTACAGCTATAAAACTCAACTCATTATTGCACTGACAGTCTGCAATTTTGTGAAGAATTGTCAAATGTATATGTAGCAGAAAGCTTTAATGCCATGCACTTTATTTATTATTGTGATAATTTATAAATTTGTAATAATATTTGCAACAAATTGTTTGCTGAACACATCAGAACAACTAAACATATTCAGAAAAAGATACATGATAGAACAATCTTGGATCTATTATTTTGCTTAATTTGTGATATATTAAAAAAAAGACACTACCATAAAAAGCTTTTTTAAAGCAGCTTTCTTTTGTATATGCCAAAATACATCATTCAAATATCTGCTTTACACCTAAGGGCATATTACAAATTGCAACTTTTAACAGTTTGCACAAAAGGTATAAAAATATTTACAAATACCATCACAAAATACATTATATTCATTGCACAAAGAGGAGAGCATATTAGGAATGAAATTACACTGAGTGGCCCTCAGATATTACATTGAAATTTTCCTTTAGATTTAAAAAGTAGGCAATAACATTTTTATTTTAAATAGGAAAAGTACATATTAGCAAATGATTTTGATATTCCAGAATTTTGTTCAAGTGATGTTTGGTAATTGCTTACCAATATTGGAATGCCAGATAAATGTTGATGTCAGGAACATGATGGAAAATTTGACTCCCTGCTAACATTAAGAGTGGAAAGTAAGCTTGAAAGTTACAAGGTAGTCTCCTTAAACTCCATTTGTCACTGGCTACAATTATACAGAGGTAGGCATGAGATTGAAGAGATATGAGATTACCTCCTCAAGTCGGTTTCAGGTCAAACAAACACACAGCCCCAACTTATCTGGCCACGAAATAAGCATTATAACTAGCATGGAAAGTAATGAGACTTTTACCGATCACAGTAGTACTCACTTTAAACATAATGTCAGGAACATGGTGGAAAATTTGACTCCCTGCTAATATTATGCACCTGTCTACATCAACAGGACAAAGTAGAAATGGTTGAAAGCTTCAGGTTTTTAGGTGCCCAAATCACCAACAACCCATGTTGACAATATAGTTAAGAAAGCCCATCAACGCCTCTACTTTTTCAGAAGACTAAGGAAATTTGGCATGTCAGCTATGACTCTCACCAACTTTTACAGATGCACCATAGAAAGCATTGTTTCTGGATGTATCACAGCTTGGTATGGCTCCTATTCTGCCCAAGACCGCAAGAAACTACAAATGGTCACGAATGTAGCCCAATCCATCACGCAAACCAGCCTCCCATCCATTGACTCTGTCTACATGTCCCACTGCCTCGGCAAAGCAGCCAGCATAATTAAGGACTCCACACATCCCGGACATTCTCTCTTTTACCTTCTTCCGTCAGGAAGAAGATACAAAAGTCAGAGGTCACGTACCAACCAACTCAAGAACAGCTTCTTCCTGCTGCCATCAGACTTTTGAACGGACTTACCTCACATTCTGTTGATCTTTCTCTGAACCCTATCTATGACTGTAACACCACATTCTGCACTCTCTCCTTTCCTTCTCTATGAAATCTATATCTATATAGCTTTATCTATATAGCTTTATCTATATAGCGCAAGAAACAATATCTTTCACTGTATGCTAATACATGTGACAATAATAGATTAAATCAAACCAAATAATGGGGTGAAATGCCCTGTGCACTTGTCCTCAGGGACACATGCTATTGGGTATGAAGCAAAGAAATTGAAAGAAAGCATAAACCGTGTGGAAATTTGGATATAATTGTGTTTTACATCTAAATATACTAGCCCCAAATTTCATTGTTCTTTTATATCCATCTATCAATTCCTGACTCCAAATGCACTGCAGATCACTGTATTAGTTCTGTCCCCAGGCTAACGAGCCATACATCATTTTCTACAATTATACTGGTGTAAAATTAACATCAGAATTTGAGGCACAGCAGGAAACAAAGTCATTTGTTCTGGCATTTTGGAGTAACTTTTATAAATGTATGTGCACTGAGACCTGTATTTTCTGTTTCTAGATTGCATTTTTATGCATGTTCTTAAACAAGTTGTGCCTAATTTGCATGTTTGATAGATGGCCTGAGACTTCAGTTTTCAAACTTTGGTGTGAATTCAGTACTTTATTCAGGTTCTGATTTTTTTTTACTGATTCTGCATTCATTCCTAATTTTCCAACATTTATTATTAGCATTGGTAAGAAATTTGGATATAAATAGGCATTGGTAAAGTGGGAGCATAGATGGACTTGCTTAAAGTTGTAACCTCAAAATTTCTTACAGGAAAATTTGCCAAATCAGCATTCAACAGATGCTCCCTGTGCTTGTCATTTTGTAATGATCTGCTTTCTATTTTTAAATGTTATTATCGTCAAGGGTAAGTTTGAGTGTTAAATGAAGAAGTAGCACCAATTCTATATTGAGGCCAATGCATGCTGACACATCCATTCAGATTTTGAATATGTACTTGAATATTGTCACTATGAAAAGCAGTGGTTTGAGCATTGTTTAATTTTGGAGCCTTCCAGTTAAATGATGGCTAATAATTCAGCAAATTTGAATCCCAAGTGCAAAAGGTAGCTGCTTTTAATTAGATCACAGTTTAGATCTGTGTGACATGCCAGTTGTCATGTATTTTCAACACTTGTCCTCGGAGCCAAAGCTCAGAGTGTAATGACAGTCAAAATAAAGTGACATGCCAGAACAATCCCAATTTTCTTTTACAGGACCACAATGTACATTCCTGTGTTGTCGACATTTTTTTTGCTTTGTTTGTCAAATAAGAGCCTTACAACATGGAACTGATCTTGTTATACGTAAGTATAATTTCACTACGTTAAAAATGCTTTCAGTGTGCAACATGTAGCTTATTGATATATTATTTATATTACATTATATTCACGTTGAGGGCATCAACATGATATGTCAAAGATTAATTTGAGTAACATAAAATAAGTTAATACTTTGATAGAAATTGTACCGTTTTAACAATTTACAGTCAGTTCTTGTTTTAAAAAAAAGCTGGCCAACAACAGCAAAAATACATATGCTATTACAAAAGATTTAAAAATTGCTGCGAGATCCTAAATATATTAATAAACATAAGATTAGATTTTTAAAAATTGATTTGTTCTAAACTGGCTTCAGGAGCCAGGAGTCAACATTTGATTGCAGATTTTTAAAAAAATATATACATGGAATGGTTTTGCTTCTGAAATGTCTTAAGTCACTTCATGGTTCTCTTTAAAATGGTTTACCCGGTGAAATTTTCAAAGTCTTTATTTCGGAAATATGTGAAGACTTCTGAATGATACAGCTGGTCGTTCCTTGAATTTTGCCTTTTGCTTGTGCCAGATTTGTTAAGGCCATGGCAGCGTTAATTTCCTTCCAGTAGGTTTCATCTTTGGAGGCTTCCTTTCTCTTTGGATAGCTGGGAGAATAACGGAAAGCTGCACTTTAGTCTGTAAATTGAACTAACATTAGCAACTTCCAGTGCTGAAGTAGTATGCTCGGGATTTCACTAACCTGGTTAATCTGCGTGTTCCCTGCTCCACTGTCTCTGATAACAAAAGAGAAGAAGGTTATTCTCTTTATCTTACATGGTTTCTCACTCAAATCAGCAGACTAAATATTCTTTTTTCTCCCCATTCATTTTTGAAAATGCCAACAAGTAGAGTGAAAGAATAGTTTTCAGACCAGTTTTCCTTTCCTTTTTTCCTTCAACTACATATGGTAATTTGCAATTTTGTCATTCATTCATGGGACATGGGTGTCGCTGGATAACCAGCATTTATTGCCCATCCCTAGTTGCCCTTGAGAAAGTGGTGGTGAGCCCCTTCTTGAGTCGCTGCAGTTCACGTGCAGTGACTTGACCCACAATGCTGTTAGGGAGAGAATTCCAGGATTTTGACCCAGCGACTGCAAACTTCCATGTCTGGGGGGTTGATTTGAATGAACAGGAGCAGGATTCTCTGGTCACGTCCGTAAACCCCCCGCTGCCAATGAGAATGGCAATGTGATACCAGCTAAAACTCCATTAACTGCAGCAACAGCGGAGAATCCCAGCCATGGACAAGGTCGAATGTTTTAAGCACAGGAACCTCCTAAAATCCACTTTACATGTTTTAATCCCAGCAACTATTACATAGAAACATAGTTAGAAAATAGAAGCAGAAGTAGGCCATTTGGTCATTCAAGCCTGCTCCATCATTATGATCATGACTGATCATCAAATTCAATATCCTGATCCCTCCGTCCCCCCCCATTTCCCTTGATCCCTTGATCCCTTTTGCCCCAAGAACTATATCTAATTCCTTCTTGAAATCATACAATGTTTTGGCCTCAACTTTTTTCTGTGGTAGTGAATTCCACAGATTCACCACTCATTGGGTGAAGAAATGTCTCCTCATCTCAGTCCTTATAGACTTACCAATTATCCTCAATCTATGATTTTGCGTTCTGGCTCCCCCACCATTGGGAATATTCTTTCTGAATCTACCCTGTCTAATTCTGTTAGAATTTTATAGGTTTCTATGACATCCCCTCTTAGTCTTTTAAGCTTCAATGAATATAATCCTAACTTAAGTCTCTTCTCATATGACAGACCTGCCATCCCAGGAATCAGCCTAGTAAACTTTTGATGCACTCCCTCTATAGCAAGGACGTCCTTCCTCAGATAAGGTCACCAAACTGCACACAATACTCCAGGTGTGGCCTCACCAATGCCCTATGCAATTGCAGTAAAACATCCCTATTCCATTACTCAAGTCCTCTCGCTATGAAGGCCAACATACCATTTGCCTTCTTTACTAACTGCTGTACCTGCATGCTTACTTTCAGTGATTGATGCACAAGGACAACGAGGTCTCGTTGACTATCCATTTCTCTCAATTTACACCCATTTAAATAATAATGTGCCTTCTTATTTTTGCTACCAAAGTGAATAATGTCACATTTATCCAAATTGTGCTTCATCTGCATAGGCCCCTCAATCAGCCCATCCAAACCACACTGAAGCATCTTTGCATCCTCCTCACAGCTCATCCTTCTATCCAACTCTGTGTCATTTGCAAATTTGGAGATAATACATTTAGTTTCCTCTTTCATATCATTAATATATAATGCGAACAGCTGGAGTCCTAGCACAGATCCCTGTGGTACCCCACTAGTCACTGCCTGCCAATTGGAAAATGAGCCATTTATTCCAACTCTTTGCTTTCGACCTGCTAACCAGCTTTCTATCCATCCCAAGACACTACCTGAAATCCCATGTACTTTAACTTTATATAGTAATCTGCTATGTGAGACCTTGTCAAAAGCCTTCCAAAAGTCTAAATCAACCACATCCACTGGTTCTCCCTGGTCAACTCTACGAGTTACATCCTCAAAGAATTCAAGTAGCTTTGTCACGTATGATTTTCGTTTTGTAAATCCATGCTGATTTTGCCTGATTATACCAGAGCTTTCCAAATGCTATGTTATGAAGTCCTGGATAATGTTATTGTTATATAATTGTTATTATATAACTGAATGGTTTACTGCAACTTATGCATAGCCACAAGCTCTGAGGAAGAGTCATATGAACTCAAAACATTCTTTTTTCCTCTTGCCAGTTTTCCTTGCATTTTCTATTTTTATTTCTAGCATCCACAGTACTTTGATTTTATTGTGTTGTTATATCATATATAGTTTCAGATTGCATCTGAAATTTGTTTCAGGTGACTTGTTTTGGGTGGCTCACAGTCACTGCAGCAAAGAATAATGTAATTTCAGAAAGGAAATGCTCAGTGTTCCTTGTTTATTGAGTTATGCAGTTATTATATTGTAATGATAAAGGAGTCTCTGATTATCCTTCTGTTTAGAGACTGAAACCTAATCTTATGACCTGTTGATATTAGAGAACCCGAGGGAGTCTGGAACAGCTGGATTTGAATTAGCTCCTTTCACTTGCTAAACTATTCCTTCACAGAAGGTCAAGAAGTGTCATGTCTGCACTTACACTGGTGAAATATTTGGATCATTGTAGGTCAAATACAGTGCAACAGTTTAGAACAAATGTTTGCACAGATTTATCCACATCTCTTCTTAACCATCAGTGAGGAAATAATAAACGTTTTTGTAGATAAATTTAACCATTCCGCTGTACTTTTTAAAATCTAAATACCTTAAAAATTTGAATGAATTTAAGACAACATGTATGGCCTGGTACTGAGAGCTTTACTGTACCAGAATTACTGTTCATATATTGATTTCCAATTGCTTGTTGGTCAATCTATATAATCAATCTGGATAAAAATTGCTAATGTGGGTAATTCTTGCTTGTCATACTTAAGATACTGCACTGATTCATGTAAATTTCTGCAATGTCGTTGACAAACTTTTAAATAAGGGGGTGAGGAGCAGCTGAAGAAACTACATAGAAATCCAGAATAAGACACAACATAGTGCATCCAGAATGTTTGCGCCTTGTCAATTGGCCCTTGAGTAAATTGGCCCCCTGTCTACATATTGAACAGGCCTTTCAGCCTTAAACAAAACTTCATTTGAAGAATAATATTGTATTTTGCATTGTACATGGGTTCTATCCTTATAAAATTGCATATTATCTGTCTCACTATGAACAATGTCATGGGAATCTTATGGAAGTCACACTATGATAATGTCCATAGCGCAAAAGTAATCTATCACAGTATTGAATTGGATTAAATTTCAAATGATACCATATACTGAACTTAAATTACATCCTAGAGCACAATGTGAGCGATGCTACAGTAGAACTATCAATAATAGGTGTATTTCTGAATTTTTGTTCTTTCGCGGATTTTACGTTTATCAAGATAAGGGTGGGCTTTATTGATGCGAAGAAAATAGTTTCACATTTTGTTCTTCCTCTGTCAGCATCAAATGTAATACATGCCAGATATAGGGAATCTCCTTTGGGCAGCACAGTGACACAGTGGTTAGCATGCTGCCTCACAGATCCAGGGACACAGGTTTGATTCCCAGCTTGGGTCAATGCCTGTCTGGAATTTGCACGTTCTCCCCCAGCCTGCATGGTTTTCCTCCGGGTGCTCCAGTTTCCTCCCACAGTCTGAAAGTGCATTGGCCAAGCTAAATTCTCCCTCAATTCTCCAGAATGTGACGACTGGTGGATTTTCACAGCGACTTCATTGCAGTGTTAATGGAAGCCTACTTGCGACACTAATAAATAAACTTTAAAACATTATACTGCTCCAAAAATATGATTTAATTCTCATCTCAGGGTAAGCTTTCAACTTTGCCAGTGTGCGACTTCCAGTTCTCACCTAGCTACCTACCCATGCAGTTTCATTCTGCAAGAATGGCAACATAATCCTTACTGGTGTCAAATTATGGGCCTTTGTGTGTTGGTAAATTTAGGTGCAACTGAAAATTAAGTTCTTGCTTCTTTTTTATTTTGGTTAACAGTCCCCTGAGAGAGGAGAATGATCTGGACTGAATTCAAACCCAGATGTGAAAGAACACTGTTGCAAGCCACTAACCAGATTGTGATCTATCAGTTGTGTAATTTATATCAAAAGTTAAGTGGATTCATCACTTTGGCTAGTCACTCACTGGTAGTCTTATTAAGAATATGTTAAACTCAGAAAGAATTGTGTTGTAATATTTGCATGCTTAAACACCTTACATCCCTTTGCTCACAATTTTAACCTGATAACGTTTTGTTGCTAATTGTAAAAATGTGTTGCAAACATTAATTCCACACCTTTGTTCTCTTACGTTCTATTTCCAGCATTTTAAAAACCAGTGTTCTAAGGGCATCAAGTCTGCATAATTGAAACCAGGTGACAGCAATTTTAAAGTCATTATCTGTTTAGTGCGATCAGACTGCACTGGCATCAACTGAGCGTTTTCCAGTCTCCACAGCTGGGTCCACTGAAGATTTTCTGACTGTGTCTACTTTAATCTATATCTCATGCGCACACGACAGCAGCCAAGTATATTGTACATGGAAATATTCTTAACAGACCTAACTTCAGCTCACGTTATTAACTACAATTTTAAACATATTCCACATTCTTAACATAGACATGCTCCAAGGTTTACAATGGTATGATAAGCGGGCTATCCAGTTAGAAGAAATGCTGTTTGATAGTTTATATTTTTCATAATTGAACAGTGTGTGAACATAACGGGCTAAGCTACTTTTGGTCATTTACAATGTACCCAGGACCTACTTTTAATCATTAGAGTTTTTTTTCATTTATTTTGAAACAAAAACCAACCATGGCTATCTAATGCAGCATAACCTGACAATTCATTCAAGGCAAATGTAGTATCAACAGGTAGAAAGCATTCATAGAATTCCTACAGTGCAGAAAGAGACCATTCAGCCCATTGAGTCTGCACTAACTCTCCAACAATTCATCCCACCCAGGCCCTATCCCCATAGCCCTTATTATTGGTTGTTATGAGTGACTCACAGTTCAGATCCAGGCCATGTCCAGGAAGAATAGTAAACCAAAGGATTGTTTTATGCATAGAGGTTGTGAAATGATGCTGAACACGACTGCATCAGTATTTCAAAGGACACATCTTCTTTATATTAGATGGATGTTTCAGAAATAGGCTAATTATCAGCAAACAAATGTGGATGTTTGGTCATATTGGTCATCTGGTGCAGACTCATTTTCCAAACATCCCCTTTCATCTCCATTTAATTGATAGCCAATTTTTAAAAGTTTTTTTTAGATATGAAAGCCAAACACTGCCTGAGTCAGCATAACACAATAATTAACTCCAGACAGACATATGATCAAAGGGTTCTACTCAGTCCTAATATTGAGATGTGATTATCATTAAACACACCCATTCTAGAAATGGTATTAGAGGGCTGATGCTCAGCGTACATTTTTAAATAGTTGTGAGTTTTAAAGGAGCGTCATTCTTCCACTGCATTTGTATATTTCTAAATTGGGTGGGATGCCAACGATAACACAATTGGAGATGTTGGTCATCCGACATCAACTCATTTTTCAAATATTCCCTTTCACTGAATGCTGGAGACACAAAAGCCAGATGTGACAGTGGTTAACAACTAGGCTAAACTTTCCGCTTTCTATCACACATGTTGTTTCACCAGTAGGCATTTAAATATATGTATTTATTTTACACACTATATACATATTCTCACATATGTACATGTTATATATATGCTACAATGCTTCCCTCTGCAATAAATTTCTTCCATTCCAGGATCATGCATCAAAAACATTGTGGGACCACCGCCTGTGATTTTCAGATACACACCTTGTTAAGTAACTTGCCGCAGGTGAGGATTTGGACAGTTTACCTTATTTGCTATTTGGCCCCCTTTTGGGGCTGGATTTAATGTTCCCAATGTGGGTCCCACCTGTCAATTGGAAAACCTGTGTCACTCCTGGGGTGAGGGAGTGGGCGGTGGGGGGCGGGGGGGGGGGGTGTGGAAATATCTGACCAGATAAACTGCTTGTCAGGCATTTGCCAGCCAGCATTGGTCCTTCCCCAAGATTGAGGACCACAGTGGTGGAAATGCTGCCAGCCAATCAATGGCTGCTGCTGGTAATGCTCCAGGGACTTCACCAAAGATTGCTGTCGAAATCCCGGACTCAGGTGAGTGAGGCAGGAGAGGGAGTCATGGAGAGGAGTTGAGAAGGGGATGTAGGAAGCTTGGAGAAGGGTGGCTTTGAACACCCTCTTCCCCGCCTTACAATGTTCGGTCCTTTGATCGGGCCAGAGTACCTGGCAGTAAGGAACCCCACCCCATCTTCCCCCATCTCCTTCTCCCACCCCGTCTCATTAGACCATTGGCAAACCCAACAGGCCTATGGGCCTCGTGACTCACATTTCATTCCTGAGTCACGACCACTCCAGTGAGCTCTGGAATAAATGCTGTTGATTGGCTCATTAATGAGTCTAAATAATATGCTACTGCTGATGAGGTTTTCACATTGGCCCCTCTCTGCCTCTGACTTAGTCATGGGAGGCTTTCCTGCAGCTGAGTGAATGACATGTGGCCTCTCCTGAATTGAGTGGGCTTGATTGCCATTTTTCCCACTGCACCAGGGTAGGTTAAATCCCACCCATTGTTACAAAATCCAGATAACACTATGGATTCCATTTCATTTGGTTATAAAAGCTTTGTATGAACAATACCTATTATGTAGCAACAAATTTAAAGCACAATATGATTTTAGGAAGTTTCAGTTAACAACAAAATTATTATTTAGTAAATAATTAACAGAATCAATAATTGAACATCTTGTCCAACGCAGCAAACAGTTGTTGTAAATATGCTAGTTCCTGTGGAGAGTTTGTCAGTCAAATGAAAACTGTTCAAAAAATTACAGTTTTAAAAATTGGAAGAAAGTATTTTATTTAGTCCTGTAACAAATCAGCCAAGATAATGGAACCTTAATTATTTCATCTTTTAACAACAGTATAATTTGTCCATTTCAATGGTTAGCACTGCTGCCTCACAGCGCCAGGGACCTGGGTTCAATTCCTGCCTTGGGTTACTGTATGTGCTGAGTCTACACATTCTCCCTGTGTTTGCGTAGGTTTCCTCTGGATGCTCCGGTTTCCTCCCACAGTCCAAAGATATGGGGGTTAGGTTGACTGGCCATGCTAAATTGACCCTAGTATCTGAGAGGTTAGCAGGGTGAATTTGTGGGGTTATGGGAATAGAGCCTGGATGGGATTGTGGTCAGTGCTGACTTGATGGGCCAAACGGCCTTCTTCTGCACCATAGGGATTCAATGATTCTATATCAGGATTCTATATATTTTTAACTGCTAAGTTTTATTTACCTGACATGATAAAATTATCACATTTATTATTAGCTACTCTAATACTTTAAATTCAATTTAAATTGCCAAATTTACAATATCTTCTCAATGCGGCAGAAATGAATATACCATAGTTAAATATAACAGAACACTGACAGAAACAGTGTGAAACCTTGTAAAAAGTAGAGGAAGGCAAAAACATTTTGGGAACTTTTTTAGCACATGAGGGTTCTTTAGCAAAGGGAGTTAGAAGTGAAGGGCATTCCTTTGTCTTTTACACCTGAAGAATGCATTTTTGTGGCTTTGACGAGCCAAGAACAATAATAAGGCTCTGTAAGATTAATCAGAAATATTGGACTTTATTATTTTCCTCTGAATGGTTCTTTGACTTTTACTGACATGGATTTTTGCCAGATAGCATGAAAATAAGGAAACTTAGCAAACAGGGGAAAAGATGCCGAAGTGCCGAGTAGGGGAATTCCTAACATAGAATATACATTAATGCATGATTTGGCTGAAAAAGAACAGGAGAATGCAATGGAATTCTCCAATACAGAATTCCAGTGAAATTCATACAGGACCTCAACAAAAGATCTTCAGTTTTCCATTTGAAAAAATGCTGAGGAATATCCAACTCTAACTTAACCCTCCATATGTCGAAATACTTGTTCTAAGCAGCTTAGTTCTTGACAAGCTATGTGCTCTAGGAGCTTCATTTTAAGGTGGAACTACAGATAATTGCAGGAAAAAAAAACAAGGTAATATTTTCCCCTTAGGAAGGCCCAGAAGAGAATAATTTTCCTGCACACAAATTTTATCATTAAAAGGTATCCAAATCATATCTCCTACACAGTCATAAAGTCACAGAGTCCTTAAGACAGAGAAGGAGACCATTGGGCTCCATGCAGGCTCTCTGTAGGGTAACTCTCTGTATGATCCCACTAGCCCTGCAAATGGATTTCTCGCAAGTGTCCATTCTACTTCCTTTTGAAATTACCGATGTCACCATTTCCACACCCTCACGGGCAGTGAGTTCCAGGTCATTATTACTTGCTGCAAAAGTAATCCCCCATCCCCCTTGCCTCTCTTGTCCAAAATCTTAAATCTGTATCCCTGTGCAAACAACTAATGGAAACAGCTTTTCTTTGGCAATTTGATCAAAGTCTGTCACAATCACATGCACCTCAATCTCCTATGTAACAATCACAGCTCCCTAGCCTAACCTTTTAGCCAAAGTCCCTCAAATCAGAGACCAATCTGCATGTAGATGAGCAATATATCTGCAACCATACAAAAGCAAACTTTCAAAGTTTCCCAAGCAGCTTTCCTCCCACAGTCAGAAGGACTATAGCATGGTAGCACAGTAGTTAGCACTGCTATTTCACAGTGTCAGGGACTCAGGTTCGACTCCCAGCTTGGTCACTGTCTGTGTGGAGATTGTACATTCTTCCTGTGTCTGCATGGGTTTCCTCTGGGTGCTCCAGTTTCCTCCCACAGTCTGAAAGGTGTTGGATAGGTGCATTGACCCAAACAGATGTCAGACTGTGGCAACTAGAGGAACTTCACAGTAACTTCATTGCAGTGTTAATGTAAGCCTTACTTGTGACACTAATAAATATACTTTAAAATAGGTTAGATGCATTAGTCATGCTAAATTCGCCCTCAGTGTGCCTGAACAGGTGACAGAGTGCGGCGACTAGGGGATTTTCACAGTAACTTCATTGCAGTGTTAATGTGATACTAATAAATAAACTTTGAAAAAAAAGCTTTTAAAAAACTTTATTTTTAACTTGTAGTGTTAGTGGGCATCTAATGAGACAGCCAGTTCCACATTTTGATGTGATGGCTTGGTGCTTGTGGGTATAGTGGTTAAATTAATGCACTGGTGATCCAGGGAACCTGGTCAAATAATCCAGAAGACGTAGGTTAAAATCCCAGAGTTGAGAATTTGAATTCAGTATTAAAAAATGTGGATATGAAAAGTTGATTTTAGTATGAAGCTGTTGGATTACCACACAAATATTCCCTTGGAGGAGAGAAAAGGCTGCTGCCCAGACCTGATCTGGCCTTCATGCAACTCCAAAACAGTTGATTTTTAACTGCCCCCTGATGGATCAAACATGAATTAGGTCCAGCATCACCTTCTCAGGTCAACCAGGGATGAATTATAACCACCAACCTCGCCAGGGATACTCCATCACATGAATAATTTTTAAACAAATACCCATAATGAACTCTGCATAACTGGCTAGACAGCAATGTGGAGCCAAACAGTCTCAAATCAATGCCTTAAGTATGACAGTACATCTAATCTTATAGCACAAAGGTATATTGACTGGAAAGGATTGATAGTTATCCTTACCAGAACAAATACAGCATGGGAAAAAGTCAAGCAGAAAAGGATGTTCAAACTGGCTGGATGCAGGGGCCTAATGATTTGCAATAAATTCTTTTTGCTACAAGTTTGTTAATGAGCAAATAGATTTTTTATTCATCCATGGGACATGGGCATCACTGGCTGGTCAGCATTTATTGCCCATTCCTAGTTGTCCAAGGGTCACATGTGGACCAGACCAAATAAGGATGGCAGATTTCCTTCCCTGAAGGGCATTAGTTAACCAGCTGGGTTTTTTTCAACAATGATTTCATGGTCATCAGTAGATTCTTAATTCCAGTTTTTTTTTATTGAATTCAAATTCCACCATCTGCCGTGACAGGAGTCAAACCTGGGTCCCCAGAACATTGGCTGAGTTTCTGGATTAAGAGTCTAGCAATAATACCACTAGGCCATCGCCTCCCCTTTGTCTGCAATGGCAAGTTGCGATAAGTTCAAATTTGACTCTTACCTTTACAGGTGTCGTACTATGTCAGCACTGTGTGAGAGGAATTGCTCTCTCCAGCAGTAGGAGATAAAAGATGATGTTGCCAGGCATCTATATTTTGACTCTGACAAAACGAGGCTGGGGAAAGGTGTGTAAGAAAAATGCAAGTGAGATCAAAGAACATGAACCTCACCAGGAGAATGTTTAAATGAACAAGTTAACAGTAAAGCTGTTGGAGAAATATTATGTATCCAGTAAAGAGAGGGCCCACATCTGGTGACAGAATTCCCATGAGGTGCATCCTGATCAACAGAGGCAAATACACCAAAGGAGAAGACCTACATGACATTTCGCTGTTTTGAAGTGGTATTAACTCCCTTTCTACCACCTGTAAGAATCTTTTCCTAGTACAAGTGCCTGTTGCTTACTGTATTATTCGGAAAGCAAAGAAGACAGATCAAATATCCAAGATCTTCATACTGGACTGAAACCTCCTAATGGAGGTACGAAATGAAAGAGGGCTGCAAGGTCTCTGACGTACTTAATAGAAGCGATCAGAGCAGGTAATTCACAGCTGAATTTAAAGAGAACAGTTTACCCATGCCAAAGTTAAGTAAAGTTATCTTGTGATGCAATGGTAGATAACCATTCAAGTAATGCCCACAACTTTGGTGTCCCAGCCTTACTTCCTGGATATCACAATCTTTGTCCCCTGCAACTGCCACACCTCATAAAGCTCAAGAAACCTGACTTAAATTTAAAATGGCACGTGCAAATGAGGCCAGCAAACGCATTATAATATTTAAATGTCCATCTCTTGTCCTGGGAGAGGGTGAGTTACTCAATCTCCAGTTTGTCTCTGTTAAAACTGGAAGGTTTCTTTTCTCTTTTGGAATTTCTTTCAGAATTTCTTTTATGAGGTTGAAGTAAATTTTTAAATGGGAGAACATTTTTGATGACTTTCGTTTCAGGATACACTTTGTTTTCACATACTCCTGGCTGCATTTTCCTCTGAGCATCAATTGGTTTTGCCGGTTAGTCTTCCACTGTTGCAGTTTAGTTTTCGTTTCTGCGAACAATTTCTTTTCACATTTCTTCTTGCTTCAATAATGTACCTTAGAAAGAGGTACACGTGCTGCCTTAGTTCAGCCAAAATCCCCAAATCAGGGTAAAAATCTTGTTAACTCAGAAGATAAATTAGGGCTTCAGAAGAATCCTTATCTTGCATCTCAAATATGACATTGTTCTTTATTCCTTGCTTTATTTCCTTCACACTAAACTTTTTAGGTTCACATTAATGACATACTATTTACAAGCATAGGCAAAAAGATTGGTTTGATGTCTCCACCTGGATTATTCCTGTTCACCGAGACCTACAGAAAATCAGGCCAGGTAGACTTGCTTCATTTTTCCATTGCTTACACTGTGGCGTCTATACGGCATTGCAGACTGGTGGTATGATCAAGATCTCTACTTTCCATAATTCCATATTCTACCGTGGCACGTTCATATCTGACTGGATCGTACGAATGTGTCCAAGTTTAGGAGCACTGAAAATGTGCATATAGTAGGCAGGTGAGCTGCTAATAAGCTGAGCTAATAAGCTTGCAGAAACAAGGGGTCAATTAATGTAAATTAGATGAGTAATGTGGCTTGTGAAAATATCCTGAATAAGTAATGAAAGATGGTACATCTGTTTGGAAGAGAGCAAAACACCATTCATTGTGACCATTCTGATGATAATGTTCACTTGTAGTGGTAAACAGACAGACATGACCCATTCAGGAGTTCTGAAGTCGTGTGCTCAGCATTCCATGGAATCAGAATGTGAAATGAATAATTAAATATGTGCCCCCGATTTCAGATAGTGTGCCATTGAATAGAAAAGTAAAAAGATCCCCAAATTAAGTTTCTCCACACTGACTTCAAGAAAAAAAGGATTCTTCCCAGAGATTACTTTCTCTAAAAGAAGTAGCTTCCACCTTTGGTCATGCAAGTTACAAACTGTGGTTATAGCCTGCTCTGAAATCCAGATTTTCTTCTGTTTTTATTCCAATTTGATCAAATTAAGTCCAATTCAGAGTCTCAACAAGTTGACGCATTCCTGATCCAAGCTGACAAGACAGGGCTCTCACCTCCTGTCGTGGGCTTGACCTACATGATCCAAGCTGATTGGAGTAGGCATAGCTCCTCCTCCAAAGCTTGATCTTATTTGCATCTTAGCCAAAAGGCCGAGATGCCGCTTTTAAAAATTGCTTCAAGTGAAGCTGAAATGTAACCTAATGATTTCAACCAAGCACAGCATGTCGATGCTAAACTTGATCTTAGCCAAAAGGCCAATTAAACTGATAAAAACAAATACTACCCTTGATCTTAGCCAAAAGGCAGAGAAGCGATCAAGAAAAGCACGGAGAAATTAACTACTGCTCATGCATTGGCCAGGAATCGAACCCAGGCCTCCTGTGTGTCAGGTGAAAATTCTACCACTGAACTGTTTCCCATCCTGATGGATAGAACAAAGAACAGTACAGCACAGAAATAGGTCCTTCGGCCCTCTTAACCTATGCAGATCATGATGCCTGCCTAAACTAAAACCATATGCATTTATAGAGTCCGTATCCTTCCATTCCCACCCTATTCATTTTTTCGTCTAGTTGCACCTTAAATGCCGCTAGCGTATCTGCTCCCACCACCTCCCGGGGCAGCGCGTTCCAGACATTCACCACCCTCTGTAAAAAAACTTGCCTCATACATCTCCTCTAAACTTTTCCTTGCACACTTTAAACTTATGTCCCATAGTAGATAATAAGTAGCCATCAGTTATATAAGGATCTGAAGATAATGCACTATGTAGTAACTCAGCAGGAGCAAATTTCACATCAAGAAACTTTCTAATTGTTTACATCAAACCTATCCTGCTAAGGAGATATAGAACACCTAGAATTTAGAATGCCAGAGCAGGGTACTGCTACCTGCTAAAGTAAAAGCAAAATACTGTGGATGCTGGAAATCTGAAATAAAACAAACATTGCTATAAATTCTCAACAGGTCTAGCAACATCTGTGGAGAGAGATTTACTGTTTCAAGTCCGGATTATTCCTTTTCTTGCTCCACAGATGCTGTCAGACAAGCTCAGTCTTTCCAGTGGTTTTTTTTGTTTTAATTACTGTTACCTACTGCTGCTGGGAAAGCTACAGGAAGAAGAAAAGGCACTGGAATATCAGGCAGCAGCACTTCCTGGCTTTGGATGGTAATTTCTTGAATGACTTGCTGCTACCACCCCTGCACAGGTTTCAGATAATTCTTCTGATCAAATTCGAGGGGTGAATAGAAATTGTAATTTCTAGTAGTCATGATAGAATGAGTGAGGGTGGCACAGTAGTTAGTACTGCTGCCGCACAATGCCAGGGACCCGGGTTCAATTCTAGCCCTGGGAGAATCTCTGCATGTGGAGTTTGCACTTTCTCTCCATGTCAACGTGGGCTTCCCCCAGGTGCTCCAGTTTTCTCCCACAGTCCAAAGATGTGCAGGTTAGGTTGATCGGCTACGTCAAATTGTTCCTTAGTATCAGAGGGACTAGCAAGGTAAATAAATGTGGTTAAGGGGTTCGGGTCTGTGTGGGACTGTGGTCAGTGCAAACTTGATGGGCCAAAAGACCTCCTTCTGCAATGACTCTATGAGGTTGTGACTTTATAAGTACGGTGGAAAAGTAATCAATAAAAACTCTCTCAAAAAATACAAAAGTCTGAGATCACGTTACCAGCCAACTGAAGAATAGCTTCTTCCCTGCTGCCATCAGACTTCAGCATATTAAGTTGCTCTTTCTCTTCATCCTTTCAGTAACTGCAACATTGTATTCTGCACCCTCTCCTTTCCTTCTCCCCTATGTACTCTATGAACGGTATGTTTTGTCTGTGTAGTGTGCAAGAAACAACACTTTTCACCCTGTCCTAATACATGTGACAATAATAAATACATCAATATTTTTAGTGCAATGAGTAGTTAAATCATTTAGACCAAAACAGTTATGTCCTTTGGGTGTTCTTAGTTGGCTTGAGTTAGATGAGTGAAGTAGCACAAAAGTGCAGCTTGATTGAGTGTAGCAAGTCTGACTGCTTAACTCTGGGAATTTGGTATGTGGGGGAATTTTAAGAGTTGATCGCTTTCTAAGATCTAGCCAAGTTTGCATTTCGTATTTAACATAAGCGTAGAAGTAACTTGGCATTTATTTCAGTCTTAGTGAAAACAAGCTCCCCTGTTGAGAAACAGCTGCAAAGTTAGTTAGTTAGTAGCTGGTTTGAACTAGTTCCCTAGCCAGCAGTAGCCGAATCGGGTCACCTGAATTTCAGTTATTATTGATACAAAAGTTTAGCAGGCACACAAAGTAAGTCACACGAAGTTGCAGCTTTGTCTGAGTACTGAGAGTTCGAGTGCTTAACTTTGGGAGTTTGCTAAGTGAGGGAATTTGATGTAATGAGAAAGGATTGGCTGTTTTGTTCCTGTACAAAAATGGAGTAGTCAAGAGAGGGAACCAAAGGCAGCAAGGGTTGTAACCCAGAGGCATTAATTAGGTGAGCAAGTAAACAGATTGGTGAATTTTAAAGGATTTTTTCTCTATACTGTGACAGATGGAGAGATGAATACTGGAGAGAGATAAATATTAGTATATTGAGAGGATAAATAATGAAACTCCATAGTTTAGTTTCTAAAGCTGTTGAGTAATATTTCTAAACTTGAAAGTTAAATGAAACAAAATAAAGATGGTAGGACGGCTGATGTGTTGCAGCTGTAGCATGCGGGACAGGTAAAGACCTGTGTGATCTCTGGCAGCCACATCTGCAATAAATGTCTGTAGCTCGAGTAACATTGACTCTGAGTTGATGGGTTAGAAGTCAGAGCTTTGGATACAATGCACCAGAGTGGGGAAATGTTACCCGGGCACTTAGTTTCAGGAACAGTCACACCCTTAGATAAGGTACTTTAGATTTGGTCTGCGCTCAGGGGTAAAAGAGTGTGACTGTACGTGGGACAAGAATGGGGATCATAAGAACATAAGAACATAAGAAATAGGAGCAGGAGTAGGCCATCTAGCCCTTCGAGCCTGCCCCGCCATTCAATAAGATCATGGCTGATCTGTCGTGGCTCAGTTCCACTTTCCCGCCCTCTCCCCATAACCCTTAATCCCCTCTCTTATCAAGAACCCATCAACCCGCTTCTTAAAAATATTTAGCGAGGCAGCCTCCACCACTTCAACGGGCAGAGAATTCCAGAGATTCACCACCCTTTGAGTGAAGAAGTTCCTCCTCAACTCCGTTCTAAACCGCCTCCCCTTTATCTTGATGCTGTGCCCCCTAGTCCTACTGTCTTTTTTGAGCGGGAAGAGTCTCTCCACCTCTATCCTATCCATCCCATTCATCATCTTATACGTCTCAATGAGATCTCCCCTCATTCTTCTAAACTCTAACGAGTACAAGCCTAGTTTATTCAGCCTCTCCTCATAGCTCAACCCCCTCAACTCCGGTATCAGCCTAGTAAACCTCCTCTGCACTCCCTCCAAGGCCAAAATATCCTTGCGCAGGTGCGGCGCCCAAACCTGCACACAGTACTCCAGCTGCGGCCTCACCAATGCCCTATACAGCTGCAGCAAGACCTCCCTACTTTTATATTCAATCCCCCTCGCTATGAAGGCCAGCATCCCATTCGCCTTCCTGACCACCTGCTGCACCTGCAAGCTGGGTTTTTGCGACTCATGCACAAGGACCCCGAGGCCCCTCTGCACCGTCGCCTGCTGCAGTTTTTCGCCACGTAAGTAATAGTCCTTCCTACCATTCTTCCTACCAAAGTGGACCACCTCACACTTGCCAACATTAAATTCCATTTGCCATTTCCTGGCCCATTCGCCCAGCCTATCTAGATCCTTCTGCAGACTCTCCACACCCTCCGCACAATTTGCCTTTCCCCCAATCTTGGTGTCATCAGCAAATTTCGACACCTTACACTCGGTTCCCTCCTCCAGATCATCTATATAAATGGTAAATAGCTGAGGCCCCAGCACCGACCCCTGGGGCACCTCAGTCCTTGCAGTTGTCTAATAGTTTCAACGTTCTTGCAGCTTATGTGGACAACAGCAGGGACTGCAGAATGGATGAGCAAGTTGACCAAGCCAATCAATCTGGGAGTGTGAAAAGGGATGTGGCTGTTGTAGGAGACAGTTGGGGAATAGATACTGTCCTTTATATCTGGGATGCATCCTGAAGCCTGTGTTGCCTACCAGGATTAAGGACATCTTCTCCGGCTGGAGAGGAACTTGGAGTGAACATAGAATGGGAGTAGGTCATTCAGCCCATTGAGCTTGCTCTGTCATTCAATTAAATAATGGCTGATCTACTTCAGTGCCTCTTTCCCACACTATTTCCTTGTCCTTGACACCATTGGCCTCCAGAACAGCTGTGGATCTAGCATTGGTCCTTGTGGTACCCCACAAGTAATAGCCTGCCACCCTGAGAATGGCCTGTTTATTCCTGCTCTCTGCTTTCTGTCTGTTAATCAATTCTCAATCCATATTTTTATATTTCCCCAATCCTACACAATCTAATTTTAGTTACTAATCTTCTGTCTGGGACCTTATTAAAAGCCTTCTGAAAATTAAAATACACCAAATCCACAGGTTCTCCTTTATCAATGCTACAAGCAATATCCTAAAAAAAACTCCAAGCTTGCCAAACACGATTTCCCTTTCGTAGGACCATGTTGACTGCCCAATTTTACCATTCCTTGTTAAATATTCAGTTATCATGTCCTTTATGATAGATTCTAATATTTTCCTACTTGCGACATAAACTCTGCAATTTTCCATATTCCCTCCACTCACTTCTTAAACATTGGTGTCATATTTGCTACTTCCCAGAATCTATAGAATCTTGAAAAATATACCCACTACCTTTCTTGTCACTTCCTTCAATACTGGGATGAAGCTCATCTGATCTAGAGGATTTATCAATCTTCAATCCAGTTAACATTTCAAGTATCATCTCATTATGAATACTAATTTCTTTTAATTCCTCTATTTCACAAGTCCCTTGGTCACATAGTATTTCTGGGGCATTTTCTGTATCTTCTTCCATTAAAATAGATGTAAAGTAATTGTTTATTTCCCACCACTTCCCTGTTCTCCACTATAAATTCTCCCGTTCCGCCTGTAATGGGCTCACATTTGTCCCAGCTAATCTTTTCCTTTTCTTGTACCTAAAGAAGCTTTTACATTCTGTCTTTATGTTCCTCACCAGTTTGCTTTCATATTTGCTTTTCCTCTTTTTTTCAGCTTCTTTGTCCTCCTTTGGTGGGTCCTAATTTGCTTCTAACCCTCAGATTCACCACTTTATCTGGCAGCCTTATAGCTAACTTTCTTTGATCTAATGCAACCATTAACTTTTTTTGTTAACAATATTTGATTTAGCTTTTCCTCTGGGTGTTTTTGCCTCAGAGGAATGTCTATCTGTTATACACTGTGTAAGGACTGCATAGTGGAAGCCAAAGGACCCAGTTGTCGTGGTGTACATGGGTTTTAGCAACATAGGAAGCACTGAATAAAAGAGATTTTGCTAAAGGAGTGTGAGCATCCAGGGGCTACATTAAAAAGCATAATAATTTCTGGCCTAAGCCACGAACAAATTGGCACAGGTTAAGTAAGATCAGAGAGTTGAATGTGTGGTTCAAAGGTTAGTGTGGGAGAAATGGGTTTTGATCTGGGGGCACTGGTACCTATACCAGGGAAAGAGCAAATCGTCATGTTGGGAACATATTCCTGAACTGTGTTGGGACAAGTGTCCAGGTGAACTGTATAACTGGGGCTGTAGAAAGGGCTTTAAAGTGAACTTTGGGGTGGAGTTCTCATGTAAGGGGAGACAGTAGCTACACCATAGGATAGAGTATAAATCAAGATATAATGGGGGCCTGCCAGAAAGAAATTGCAATAATAGTGGGAGATTTTAATATTAATACATAGATTAGGCCAATCAAATTAAGATGAGTTTACGGACCATGCTTAGGATAGTGTAGATAAGATAGTAAGACATGCTAGTTAGGTACATTGACCCAAACAGGAGCCGGACTGTGGCAACTAGAGGAATTTCACAGTAACTTCATTGCAGTGTTAATGTAAGCCTCACTTGTGACTAATACTTTTTTTTACTTTTAGTTTCTGAGAACAATATATTCTGGATTCAACCAGAATATATATATATTTTAAGACCAGGTAATGTGTAATGAGACAGAATCAATTATTGATCACCCCCCCCTCCCCCAGTGGGGGTCAATTTAACTCAGTTGTCTGGACAGCTAGTTTGTGATGCAGAATGATGCCAACACCGTGGGTTCAATTCCCATACAGCCCTGCCTTCTCAACCTCGCCCCTCGCCTGAGGTGAGATGATCATCGAGTTAAATCACCTCCAGTCAGCTCTCCCCCTCAAAGGGGAAAGCAGCCAATGGTCATCTGGGACCATGACAACTTTACCTTATCTACTGACCTCATATTGAAGGATCCTCTTGACATGATGATAGAAACACAACAAGAGAGAAATTCACATTCAATTTGAGGATGAGAAATGTAACCATTGTCTTAAATTGACAGAAAGGCATTTACAAGTATACAGACACAGAGCTGGTTAAAGTGAAATAGGAAAATATGTTAAAAGGTAAAATGGTAGTGAAACAGTGACACATGCTTAAAGCAATATTTTATAACTCTCAAAGATATTGAGAAAGAAGATTCTATGAGAAGGTATACCATCCATGGCTAACTAAAATAGTTAAGTATGGTATTGAATTAAAAACAACATATAATGTTGCAGAGACTAGTGGTAGGCCTGAAGCTTGGAAAAATTTGGACAACTAGAAAAAGAAGAGAGAAATTGGAGTCTGAAAGAAACTAGAAAGAAATATAAAAACAAACAGTAAAAGATTCTGCATGTATATTGAAAGGAAGGGAGTAGCTAAAGTGGCTGGTGGTCCCTTGGGGGATGAAACTGAGGAATTAATAATGGGAAACAAGGCAATGGCAGAGGTGAAGGTATATTTTACATCTGTCCTCAACAGTGGAAGACAGAAAAAGCAGAAGAGTAAAAAGGCAGGGGGCAAATGGAAGAAACTTAAAACAATCATGATTAGTAGAGGAAAGTATTTGGTGAGATGACAGTGATTGTTCTTAGCATCAAAGTAGCACATAATTGAGTGCGGCATAAGGGAACCCTGCAAAAGTTGAAGTCAATGGCAATCGGGTGGAAACCCTTTATTAGTTAAAGTCATATGTAGCATAAAGGAAAATGTTAATGGTTGTGGAGATTAATCATCTCAGTATCAGTATACTAATACAGGAGTTTTTCAGGGTAGTGTCCTAGGTCCAGCTATCATCAGTTGCTTCATCAATAATCTTCCTTTTATTATAAGGCCAGAAATGGGCATGTTTGTTAATGATTGCACATGTTCATTGCCAATCACAACTCCTCAGATACAGAAGCATTCTGTCCATATGCAGCAAGACCTGGACAATATTCAAGCCTGGTTTGAAAAGTGGCAAGTAGTGTCAGGCAATGACTATCTCCAGCAAAATAGATTCTAATCGTCTGTCCTTGACATTCAATTTAGTGATGGCATTACCATCACTGAATTCCCCACTGTCAACATCTTGGGAATTACTGTTGACCTGAAACAAGACTAGCCACATAAATATTGTGGCTACAACAGCAGGCCAGAGGATGGGAATCCTCGGCAAGCAACTCACTTCTTGACTCCCCAAAACTGGTCACCACCTACAAAGCACAAATCAGGAGTGTGATGGAATACTCTCCACTTGCCTGGATGTGTGCAGCTCCAAAAAGACTCAAGAAGCTTGACATCATCCAGGACAAAGCAGCCCACTTGATTGGCATCCCATCCACAAACATTCACTCCCTCTACCACTGAAACACAGTAACAGTAATGTGTACCAACTACAAGAACTTACCTATAGCTGCTTAGGCAGTACTTTTCAAACCTGCAACCTCTACCTCCTAGAAGGACAAGGGTTCAAAAAGGTAGTTCACAACCATCTTCTCAAGGGCAAATGGGGATGGGCAATAAATGCAGACCTAGCCAGAAATGTCTATATCCTATGAAACAATAAAAAAAGTGCTGACAAGACCCCTGGATCTGTTGGCTAGCACCATATTTCTTGAAAGAAGTGGCTGCAGAGATAGTGAATGAATTAGTTTTAATCTTTCAAAGATGCCTAGATGCTGGAATGGTCCCAGCAGAATGCAAAACCACAAATATAACACCTTTGCTCAAGAAAGGAGGGATACAGAAAGCTGGAAACTACAGGCCAGTAAGTCCACATTATTGGGGAAATGCCAGAACCCATAATTAAGAAGATATTTAGAAAATTGTAATTATAATCAGGCAGAGTTAAGATGATTTTGTGAAAGGGAAATAGTGTTTGACAAATTTTGCAGAATAGCAGAATTGTTACAGTACAGGAAAAGGCCATTTGGCTCATTGTATCTGTGCTAGCTCTCCAATTGAGCAACTCACCTAGTTCCTTCTCCATGTAACTTGTTTCCATTTCCAACAACAGTTTAATGCTCTCTTGAATGCTTCAGTTGAACCTACCTCCACCATATTCTTTGGCACTGCACTCCAGACACTAACCACTCACTTTGCTTCCTTTGCTAATTACATACCTACTCTATACAAGCTGCTCATGATTTTGTATACATCTATCAGAACTCCATCCAGCTTTCTTTTCTCCAAGGAAAACAATCCCAACCTCCCCTATCTATTCACTTAACTGAAGTTCCTCATGAAAACATTCTTGTGAATCCTTTCTGCACCCTCTCTAATGTCTTCACATCCTTCCAAAAGTTTGGCACCCAGAACTGGATGCAATACTTGAACTGAGGTCAAACTAATGATTTATACATGTTCAACATAACCTCTTTGCTTTTGTGCTCTCACTATATAAAGGCTTATTGTCATTGGTAATACAGAGCTTGAATATTGCTGAAAAAAGACATTTTGATGAAGCTTTTCATCTTGCACTCATCATGACGAATGCAAGAAAACCAAATGTCAAATGATGACAACAATTTATACTGCAGGTGAAAAGAGCTGCTGATTGGTTGGCAAGTAGAATCTGATTGGCCTCGATGTTGCTGTGGAGAAAGTAACAGGGGTTTAATAGGCTCCCCAGCCTTCTGGGTACTCAAAAAAGGCACAAGGCTTGACAATATTCCTAATATTCCTATTTGCAGAAAAGGAGTTCCTGCAAATGAATGTATGCCATTTCCAGCAAGCGACAGTGAGACACGTAATATGCTTAAATTGGTTGTTAGTGTAGCTACTAGCACACTCAGAATTGGTCAGCAAGGGCAGCATGCAGACCATACTCAACCAACTCATGCTTGCCACCCCAAAATAAGACATCTACTGTAAAATGTGACTCTGCAATGGGACATCACTTGCTGCATATCAGGTTGTTGATTAGATCCAAATTGCTTCAGTCAGATTTTCCAGACTTTTCAAGTGTTTTACAATAAAGAAGAAAGACATTCAATAGATTTTTTTACACAATCAGTGAGGTAACCTTAAAAAAAACTTCAAGAAAGGTACAACATACCAAATACATAACTCTCCAAACAAATTACCTTTAGGAATTAAAGCAGCCATTCTTACAGGTGGAGAAATTCCATTCATTGTGAACTGCTTTCAGATTGTACCCAAATTTGAAGTTAGAAAATTATTGAATCATGAAATGTTTACTGTACAGACGGAGGTGATTATCTTTGTGCATACACAAGATCTATGACATTTCATGAATGATTAATAGCTATTTTATCTACGCAAGCTCTTACATGGTGCTGTGTTGTTTTCTGGAATTCAGTTGTTCTCAATAATCATGCCGAGTATGCCTTAACTTTTAACCATCAGAGAAATGTCAAGCATTAAGTGAAGTGGGTGTCATGATTGTAGATGCTCCCCATGACATCTGTTGCTGGCAAACTGCAAATGGAGTTTGAATGTGACAGTGTCAGCCTGAATGTTGCAGTCAAGCCTCTGGAGTTCTAGCTTAGAATGCTACTCACTGGGCTATAGAGAAAGCTTTAAAACCTGCCTTGTTTCATTCATGCTCTTTATACATGTGCCTGGGATCCTTAAGTAGCTATTAACACCTTGTTTGTCTATAGTGCCTTTAATGTAGGGAAATATCAGAAGGACCTTGACAGGAACATTATAAACCAAAGTAAGACACCAAGCCATGTAAGGATCACAGTAGGTTAGATATCAAAAGCTTGGTCAAAGAGGTATGTTTTAAGGAGTATCTTAAAGGAGTAAAGTGAAATAGAGAGAGCTGTAGCGAGGGAATTCCAGAGTTTGGGATCTGGGCAACTAAAGCCATGGTCACCAAAGGTGGAGCAATTAAAATTGGGGATGCACAGGATACCAGAATGACAGCAACACAAATATCTCGAAGCGATGTGATGGGGAGGGACAAGGCTATGGAGAGATTTCAAAACACAGATTTTTTAAATCAAGATGTTTCTTGACTCAGAGCTATTGTCATTGGCAAGGAGGTGGTGGCAGAACAGAACTTCCTGTGAATTAAGACAAGGGCAGCAGAGTTTTGGTTGACCTCAAGTTTACTGGGGATCAAAAGTGGGAGACCACCCTGGAGTGCTTCTAGAGATAAAGAGGCATGGATGAGGGTTTCAGCAGCAGATGAGCTGAGGCAGGGATTAAATCAGACAATGTTGTATGATTGAAGTAGGCAAAGTTAATGAAGGTATGAATATGGGGCTGGAGATCATCAGGATCAAATATGACACCAAGGTTGAGAACACACTGTTGCCTGGGAGAGGGATGGAGTAGTTAGCTAGGGAATGGAGTTTGGATCCGGGACCAAAACCAATGGCTTCAGTCTTCCCAACATTGGAGGAAATTTCTGCTCATTCGATACTGGGTGTCAGACAAGCAGTTTGATAATTTAGTAACAGTGGAAGACTGGAGAGTTGGTAGTGGGATAGAGCTGGATGTCATTTGCTTACACATGAGAACCAATGCTATACTTCAGATGGTTTTGCCGAGAGGCAGCATGTAGATGGGAAATAGGAGGGCGCCCAATTAAATCCTTGGGGGACACTAGAAAATTTAAATTTAAGTTTAAATTTAAGTTTAAAGCACTTTGTTCCTTGTAGAACTGTTTAAATCATTTAAAAGCATTTTTGCGGGCTTTTTGTATTTACCTCTTTAAGAATTCTGAGGGAGTGGTTAAAAGGGAGTTGTGGGCCAGCAAGCTTTAAATCAGCGCCAGGTTTAAAAAGAGGCCTGGTATAGACAGCGGGTGGCGTCGGAGCGGGCAGCGGAGTGAGGGGGAAGCAGAGTGAGCTATTAGGGCTTAGGAGCAAAAGGCTGGGGAGAAAAAGGGCCAGGTAAGTGCGCGTTGAAATTTTCAATACTACTACAGAGAATAATGGAGGGGCATGAGATGTGTTGTTTCTGTATGATGTGGGAACTGGTGGACCCCAGGGTCCTTCCCAGTGACCATGTCTGCAGTAAGTGCAGGTTGCTGGAGGAGCTCCAGCTCAAGGTAGATGAGCTGGCCTCTGAGCTACAGACACTGAGACTCATCAAGGGGAGAGAGGGTGCCATTGTCAATGGGGTGCAAGTGACATCCACCCCCCCCTAGACTGGCTAACTCTAAGGGTCAGGAACAAGAGGGGGCTGCTGAGAGGAGGAAGGGGGGTGGGGAGAGGAGGAAGGAGGGTGGGGAGAGGAGGAAGGAGGGTGGGGAGAGGAGGCCTCAGCCTCTCAATCTGCATAACAGGTTTGAGGCTCTTGCTTCCAGTCTGGACGAGGACGAGGGAGGTGAGATTGGTGAGCAAACTGCACACGGTACAGTGATGCAGCAGGACATAGGCAAGGAGAAGGTGAAAAGGAACGTAGTAGTGATTGGGGATAGTGGGGTGAAGGGTATTGACACTGTCCTTTGTCACAATGACAAAGTCCACAGAAGGGTGTGTTGTCTGCCTGGTGCTCGGGTCCGGGATGTCGCATCTGGGGTGCAGAAGAACCTGGAGTGGGAGGGTGAGAATCTGGTCGTTGTGGTACATGTGGGTGCCAACGACGTAGGCAAAATGCGAACTGAGGATCTGGGGAGGGAGTATGAGAAGCTGGGAATGGAATTAAAGAGTAGAACCGACAAGGTGGTTATCTCTGGGCTACTGCCTGAACCAAGTGCAGACGGGCGTAGGGTAGATAGGATTAAGGAAGTGAATGGGTGGCTCAGGGATTGGTGTGGGAGGAATGGGTTTGAATTTATGGGGCATTGGCATCAGTATTGGGGTAGGTGGGACCTGTTCAGGTGTGATGGTGTTGGTCTGAACCGTGCTGGGACCAGAGTGCTGGCAAATAGAGTAAAGAGGACTGTAGACAGAGCTTTAAACTAATTAGGGGGGGGAGGGTGCGAGGGTAGGTGACGTTACAGGGGCTAAAGTTGAGGAGAGGGTACAGGTAAGGGAAGAGGCCGAGGATGTCCCAATAATACAGGGAGTAGGGGGCGTGAGTATGGTTGGTGGCGTTACGCAAATACGGTCCAGGTGAAGGCTGGGATGAAGGCACTTTATCTGAATGCGCGAAGCATTCGGAATAAAGTGGATGAGCTGGTGGCGCAGATCAGCACAAATGGATATGATCTGGTGGCCATTACAGAGACGTGGCTGCAAGGTGACAGGGACTAGGAGCTGAATGTCCAGGGATATCAAGTGTTTAGGAAGGATAGGCAGGAGGGAAAAGGGGGGGGTGTAGCTCTGCTGATTAAGGATAGCACCAGGGTCGTAGCAAGGGATGATATTGGAGCCAAGGAGCAGAAAGAGAAAGCGTTGTGGGTAGAGATTAGGAACAGCAAAGGGAGGAAGACGCTGGTGGGTGTCGTCTATAGGCCCCCGAATAATGATCTGGAGGTGGGGCGGGCTGTTAACGCGCAAATAAGTGCGACGTGCAGGAATGGGACAGCCGTAGTTATGGGGGATTTCAATCTACATATAGATTGGTCGACCCATGTTGGACGCGGTGGGCTCGAGGAGGAGTTCTTGGAATGCTGCCGGGATAGTTTCCTCGAACAGTGTGTGTTTGAGCCGACGAGGGAGCGAGCTATCTTGGATCTGGTGTTATGTAATGAGGCGGGTAGAATTAGGGACCTTGCGGTGAAGGATCCTCTTGGGGAGAGTGATCATTGTATGGTGGAGTTTCTGGTGCAGATGGAGGAGGAGAAAGTGGGTTCCCGGACGCGCGTCCTTTGTTTGAACAGAGGGGAGTACGGTAGGATGAGAGAAGAATTGGTGAATGTGGACTGGGGGAGCACGTTGGAAGGTAGGTCTGCTGAGGAGCAGTGGAGGATCTTTAAGGAGATCTTTCTTGGTGCTCAGCAGAAATTTATTCCGATGGTCAAAAAGGACAGTAGGAGGAGAGGTAATAAGCCGTGGATAACGAAGGAGGTGAAGGAAAGTGTTAAATTAAAAGCGGAGGCGTTTAGAGTAGCAAAGAGTAGTGGACGAGAAGAGGATTGGGAGAGGTTTAAATGTCAACAAAGATTGACAAAGAAGATGATAAAGAAGGGTAGGAGAAACTATGAAGCTGGGCTTGCGCTTAATATAAAAAAGGATAGCAAGAGTTTTTATAAATATATAAAAAGGAAGAGGCTGGCTAGGGTGAACATTGGTCCCTTAGAGGATGAGAAGGGGGACTTAGTGGTAGGGGATGGGGATATGGCTGAGGTCCTGAATAACTTTTTTGTTTCTGTCTTCACGGAGGAGGACGTGAATAATTTGCCGGATGTTAGAGATGGAAAGGTGGTAGGACTGGAGGGTCTTAAAGACATTACTGTTACTAGAGAGGAGGTGCTCAACAGACTGGAGGGACTGATTGTGGACAAGTCGCCAGGACCGGATGGAATGCATCCGAGGGTTCTGAAAGAAATGGCGGAGGTGATAGTGGATGCCTTGGTGGTTATTTTCCAGACGTCGCTGGATTCCGGGGAAGTGCCGGAAGATTGGAAAACGGCTAATGTTACGCCGTTGTTTAAGAAGGGTGCCAGGCAAAAGGCAGGGAATTATAGGCCGGTTAGTTTAACGTCTGTTGTAGGTAAAATGTTAGAATCCGTCATCAAGGAGGAAATAGCGAGGCATCTTGAGAGGAATTGCTTGATAAAGCAGACGCAGCACGGTTTCGTTAAAGGGAAGTCGTGTCTGACAAATTTACTGGAGTTCTGTGAGGATGTGTCTAGGGCGGTGGATAGAGGAGAGCCGGTGGATGTGGTCTTTCTGGATTTTCAGAAGGCATTTGACAAGGTACCTCACAGGAGGTTATTGCAGAAGGTCAGGGGACAGGGAGTTGGGGGTAGGGTGTTAGCGTGGATAGAGGACTGGTTGTCAAATAGGAGGCAGAGAGTGGGGGTCAATGGGTGCTATTCGGATTGGCGGATGGTGACTCGTGGAGTGCCTCAGGGGTCGGTGCTGGGGCCTCAGCTATTTACCATTTATATAGATGATCTGGAGGAGGGAACCGAGTGTAGGGTGTCGAAATTTGCTGATGACACCAAGATTGGAGGAAAGGCAAATTGTGCGGAGGGTGTGGAGAGTCTACAGAAGGATCTAGATAGGCTGGTCGAATGGGCCAGGAAATGGCAAATGGAATTTAATGTTGGCAAGTGCGAGGTGGTCCACTTTGGTAGGAATAATGGTAGGAAGGATTATCACTTATGTGGCGAAAAACTGCAGCAGGCGACGGTGCAGAGGGACTTTGGGGTCCTTGTGCATGAGTCGCAAAAACCCAGCTTGCACGTGCAGCAGGTGGTCAGGAAGGTGAATGGGATGCTGGCCTTCATAGCGAGGGGGATTGAATATAAAAGTAGGGAGGTCTTGCTGCGGCTGTATAGGGCATTGGTGAGGCCGCAGCTGGAGTACTGTGTGCAGTTTTGGGCGCCGTACTTACGCAAGGATATTTTGGCCTTGGAGGGAGTGCAGAGGAGGTTTACTAGGCTGATACCGGAGTTGAGGGGATTGAGCTATGAGGAGAGGCTGAATAAACTAGGCTTGTACTCGTTAGAGTTTAGAAGAATGAGGGGAGATCTCATTGAGACGTATAAGATGATGAATGGGATGGATAGGATAGAGGTGGAGAGACTCTTCCTGCTCAGAAAGGATAATAGGACTAGGGGGCACAGCCTCAAGATAAAGGGGGGGCGGTTTAGAACGGAGTTGAGGAGGAACTTCTTCACTCAAAGGGTGGTGAATCTCTGCCCGTTGAAGTGGTGGAGGCTGCCTCGCTAAAAATTTTTAGGACGCGGGTTGATGGGTTTTTGATAAGAGAGGGGATTAAGGGTTATGGGGAGAGGGCGGGAATGTGGAACTGAGCCACGACAGATCAGCCATGATCTTATTGAATGGCGGGGCAGGCTCGAAGGGCTAGATGGCCTACTCCTGCTCCTATTTCTTATGTTCTTATGTTCTTATGTAGAAGTAATGGTGTGGAAGCAGGAGGAGAAGCCAATGCAAGTTATTTTCTGCTTATGAATCATTGAAGGTGATAGGAGAGAGCAGTTAATAAAGCATTCATTATTCAATAGGGGCACAAGTACAAAAGCAAATTATGTTAATCCTCTATAAACAATGGTTCAGCCTCAACTGGAATACTGGTTGGAATTCTGCAACCTCATCTGCAGGCGGATTCACCGGTCCCGTTGCAGTGAATGGAGATTTGGCTGAGCATCAAATTCTCCCTTTCCACTGGGAGCGCAGTGTGTGAGACCAGAGAATTCAGGCCATTGTGTCCAGTTCTGGAATTTAGGAAGATATGAAGATGTTTGAGTGAATATAGGAAGGATTCAGCAATATTTCCAGGGATGAGGAACGTCAGTTATGTAGAAAGATTGGAGAAGTTGAGACTCTTCTCATTGAAGCAGAGACGTTTAAGAGAACGACGTCACTCAGGGCAATGAATGAGAAATAGCAGGAGGTGAAGAATAGATCCTTGAAAGTCACCAGAGGTAATGGTGTAGGAGTGGGAAAAGAAGCCGTTGCAATTGACTTAATGGAATCCCTATAGTGTAGAAGGAGGCTATTCAGCCCATCTTGTGGTCTTAACAAAGCCCCATAGAACTGTAGTAAGACTTCCTTAATCTTGTACCCCAATCCCTTTGCGTAAAGGTCAACATGTGAATTTTCTGTGTTCTCTATGTGAGTGCATCCAAGTCCCTCTGAACATCAATATTTCCAAATTCTGCACTTTTTTAAGAAACTCTGAATAATGTGCTAAAAACTGTAGGCATATATATTCAAAAAGAGCTTCCCAGTGACTGTAGTGACATTGAGCCACACAGGTCAGAGGCGTTCTGAGTGCAGCCTTGGTTTGTGCGGATTAGCTCCTAGTTCTCATGTTCTTAGGTTGTGGCTGTTACAGTAGGTCAGATGCCCTTGGTGCCCCAGGGCTGCTGAAAGTAAAAATCAACTGTGGTCCTTGTATTGCATCTCTGTGGCAGACACTATAAAGTGTGTTCATAGGGTGCAGACTAAGTTGGATTTGCCCTTGATGCTCAGTATGAATGGAATAGTCAACAGTGAGCAGATTGGAATTGTCATTTGGGTGAAATGAGGAAAACCTCTGGAATCACAAATTCATCGAGATTCGAGAATGGAAAACCAAAAAGTATAAAGGTGGTAAATTCCACACCACAATGAGGAAGGGATGTGAAATAGTGCTGTAGCTCTACCTTCAACTCCTATTTCTATTCCGGCCTTGGGTGCTTGTGTGGAGATTTACATTCTCCCTGCGTCTGCTTGAGTTTCCTCCGGGTGCTCCAGTTTCCTCCCACAGTCCAAAGATCTGCAGGTTAGATGGATTGGCCAGACTAAATGTCCCCTTAGTGTTCTAAGACCTGTAGTTTAGATTGATCAGTCATGGTAAAATTATGGGATTACAGGGATAGGGTGGGGGTCATGACCTGTGTAAAATAGCCTGTCAGAGAGTTGGTGCAGACTCGATGGACCAAATGGCCACTTCTGCAATGTAAGATACTATAATTCTATGATACTCCTCTCCTTTGGGGGCAAGGGATCAGTGAATTCAATCTAAATGGGCTCAATTTAAAAAAAAGTGCAATTTAATTTGGTGAAGTTATTTGTTAGAATTATGGGTTATTCTGCAAAACTGTAAGTATGAAGAAATGTTGCAAAGATAAATCAGTTCCAACTTCCCAATGAATGATCATCAGTTCAATATTTGTCCACTGTGTTTCACAGTCACAGTTAATTTAAGAAATGCTATTTCATTCACCAGCAAGTTCGGAACAAACTGGAAACCAGTGTTGTCTGTTCTGTCGAATACTCTGTTCATAGTGTAAGTTATGTCATGGCAGAAATTCAAATATTTGTTTCTGTCAGAATTATGCATCAATTAAATATAATTTATTATAGTTTGCTGCGTTTGGAAAAAGCCTAGCATTGAGTATTTGATTGCTTAAATGTACAATGTAACTTCTTCTTTAGAGGTTTGGTGAAGGGTAATTTTCATTTAAATATGTTTACAATCCTTTTTTTCTTATATCCAGTTTTACAAATCCATCTTTCTCACAGTCAACAGTAAGAGCAACACTGTGGTGAGTTTTTACGAGAAATAAATACATTTCCAGCTACTGTATTAATTTAACCATAAACAGATTTTGGAGTTATTTTAAGGAAATGTTAAGCTGTAATTTGCCTTAATATTCTACGCCGATGATGAATGCAAGTATTTCAAAAAATAGCATAAGTACATGGAAACATAAATAATGTCTGGCTGGGTTAATGAATTAAGACATTTATCTACCCAATACTCCTGTTCTGTTTAAAGGGAACACATACATTTCCTGTGGGCAGGAACTTCCTGCTTCAAGTGCTTCCTCCATAGTTTTCTGGACTATCATTCTTGACTATTTGAATGCATTTTTATGCCAGACTAATTAAACATTGACCAGAAAGCTCACCAAAAAATGTCAGCTTTTAACTTGGACACATTTCTAAGAATGTCTACAGTATTCTTATTTTCAAAACAAATAGTGCAGCAGTCTGTCTGGAGCAACATTAATAAAATTTCTGTAATCCTGCAGAAAAAAACTGGTTTTTCATGGCTGTGTCCCCAGCTAAGAAAGTGCCTGCAACAGGAAATTGCTGTTCACTATTATATCACTGGAAGTGACAAAGTAGCCAATGCGGTTATTCTTCAGAAGAGAAAAGATCTGTGTCAAATTCTTGAGTCAGTGACAGCACTGCAAAAGCACACACAAACAAAATGTGACTAGGATCGCAAAGTTCTCCGTTCACCTATAATTGCCTTCATCCTCACTTGAGTCTTCTACTTCACACTTTAATCTACACTTTTCCGTGTTGAAATATATTTTATAATTGGAGGTTACACAAATACACACGCACAAAAAATCCCCCAGAATATTCCACACCCCTCCTCCCCCTGTCCACAGTTTTCTCCCTTGATCTGCCTTCATCCTTCTGGTGTTGGCTTTTGCTGGGGTAAATTTCTATGGTTATGAGTTGTACCTCACCTGAGTCATCAATGCTTGAATGTAAATCTGAAAATTAAGCCTTTGTTCACTGGAGGTTTACTCTTGCCGTTTTCCAGCAAGGGGTCAATTGGAAAATTGGCAGCTTTTCTATAATATTGAATAAAGAGTAGAAGGAAAGCATGGGGAACATTTAACTTGTGCTATTCATGAAGTTTCTGAAACAGTCTCCCTTTCCTTAAAGGCTTCAATCAAACCTATTGACAAGCTGAATCTGGATAAGCACATTCCCTGCAGGGGGATTTTAATATGCTTAATGCTTCAACAGTTGAAAGTAAATTCTGAATTGTTGGAGTGAAAAATTGCACAACATTATCAAGGATTCAGTGGTTAAGTGAAATTCCATGCAGGTAAAAATTTGAATTCAGCTTAAAAGATCTGGAAGTAGAAAGTGGTGTTGGAAATTTGGGTCAAATTGTTGTAGAACCCCCAACTGAGGCGGGTCATGTTCTTTGGAGAAGGAATGTTGCTGGTCACACCATTTTGGCCTTTATGTTACTCCAGTCCCACACCAACCTGCTTGATCATTAACACTCTGTCTGCAGAGGCCCAGCAATTCAGGATTTTTTAATCAAACTGCTTCAAATAGACAGACTGCATGATACAAGAAGGCTACCACCATCTTCTCATGGCAACTAGGGCTAGATAACAAATGCTGACCTATAATGTCACATCCCAAAAATAAATAATTGTTTTTTTAAGAAAAAGCAACATTTCTAGTACAGAGCTCTTACCAGTACGATACACAAAGTTCCCATCTGTTTCAGATGATGATGGTGATGCTAATTCTTCTTCATATTCATTGGAGCTGAAGGATCCAGAATGGTTTCTTTTCCTGTCAGCAGCTTTCATAGCTGCATTTGATGCCATGACGTGCCTTAAGGAGTCATTCAGATAGCGGTGTAACAAGCTACTTTTGTATTTTGGTGGTGAGACATAATCTTCATTGATTATGGTGCCTGGTCTTCCCACTGCCTTCAGAATGGGACTCTCCATTTTAGCAACAACCTGAACTGGTTTGTTGAATTCTCCATCTGCAGGATTCCTTGGTGGGTGCTCCACATCTAAGATGTATAGGACAAGGTATAAAACAAAAATTAAATATCCTATTGTTGGGTATATGAGAGAAATAAAATGCTTTTCTCATATGGGATCTTTGGCTTTCTAAACTGAGAGACAAAGCAAGGAAGTTATATTAAACCTTTATTCAATCACTGCTAAGTCTCCAGCTAAAATATCGCAGCCATTTCTGGGCACCTGTTCACAAAGAATATCAAGACTTTTGAGTGGATGCAGAAGAGATTTGTTCAAATTGCACCAAGGATGTGGAAAATCAGTAATATGGAGAGATTAGAGAAGTTTCTCTTTTGAACAGGGAAGGCTAAGAGGAGATTTGATGGACTGTTCAAAATTTATGGTGAATGAGTCAGGAGATAAGTTGCAGAAGGGTTGGTAACCAGAGAACACAGATTTGAGATAATTGCAAAAGAACCAGAGGCGAGATAGGGAGAAATGTTTTCAATGGCAAGTCGCTATGATTAAGAATGCACTATCTGAAAGGGTAGGTGGAAATAGATTTAGTTACATCTTTCAAAATGGAATGGTGTAATATTTGAAGGGGAAAACTTTGCATGGCAATTGTAAAGAGGTGGTTGGGACCAATTGGATAGCTTTTATTTTATCCTTTCATGGGATGTGGGCCTTACCTGCAAGGCCAGAGTTTATTGCCCATTCCCAGTGGACATTTAGAAGGTGGTGAGCCACCCTCTTGAACCCCTGAAGTCAAATCGTGGCGTGAATACTCACAACAGTGTTGGGTAGAGAGTTGTTGTCATTGAGGCAGCTGGAGAGTACTCCATCACACTCCTAACTTCTGCCTTGTAGATTGTGGAAAGGCTTTAGGGTGACAGGAGGTGAGTTACTGCTAAATTCCTAGCCTCTGACTTACTCTTATAGCCACAGTATTTATATGGGTGGTCTAGTCAGTTTCTGGTCTATATTTATGATTTATATTAGTGGTAATAGGAGATGGTTAGATTCTCTCTTGTTGGAGATAGTCACTACCTGACACTTGTGTGGCATTGTTATTTGCCACTTATCAGTCGAAGAATTGGCGAATGTGGACTGGGGGAGCGCGTTGGAAGGTAGGTCTGCTGAGGAGCAGTGGAGGATCTTTAAGGAGATCTTTCTTGGTGCTCAGCTGAAATTTATTCCGATGGTCAAAAAGGACTGTAGGAGGAGAGGTGATAAGCCGTGGATAACGAAGGAGGTGAAGGAAAGTGTTAAATTAAAAGCGGAGGTGTTTAGAGTAGCTAAGAGTAGTGGGAGAGAAGAGGATTGGGAGAGGTTTAAATGTCAACAAAGATTGACAAAGAAGTTGATAAAGAAGGGTAGGAGAAACTATGAAGCTGGGCTTGCGCTTAATATAAAAAAGGATAGCAAGAGTTTTTATAAGTATATAAAAAGGAAGAGGCTGGCTAGGGTGAACGTTGGTCCCTTAGAGGATGAGAAGGGGGACTTAGTGGTAGGGGATGGGGATATGGCTGAGGTCTTGAACAACTTTTTTGTTTCTGTCTTCACGGAGGAGGACGTGAATAATTTGCCGGATGTTAGAGATGGAAAGGTGGTAGGACTGGAGGGTCTCGATGACATTACTGTTACTAGAGAGGCGGTGCTCGACAGACTGGAGGGGGCTGATTGTGGACAAGTCGCCAGGACCGGATGGAATGCATCCGAGGGTTCTGAAAGAAATGGCGGAGGTGATAGTGGATGCCTTGGTGGTTATTTTCCAGATGTCGCTGGATTCCGGGGAAGTGCCGGAAGATTGGAAAACGGCTAATGTTACGCCGTTGTTTAAGAAGGGTGCCAGGCAAAAGGCAGGGAATTATAGGCCGGTTAGTTTAACGTCTGTTGTAGGTAAAATGTTAGAATCCGTCATCAAGGAGGAAATAGCGAAGCATCTTGAGGGGAACTGCTTGATAAAGCAGACGCAGCACGGTTTCGTTAAAGGGAAGTCGTGTCTGACAAATTTACTGGATTTCTATGAGGATGTGTCTAGGGCGGTGGATAGAGGAGAGCCGGTGGATGTGGTCTTTCTTGATTTTCAGAAGGCATTTGACAAGGTACCTCACAAGAGGTTATTGCAGAAGGTCAGGGGGCATGGAGTTGGGGGTAGGGTGTTAGCGTGGATAGAGGACTGGTTGTCAAATAGGAGGCAGAGAGTGGGGGTCAATGGGTGCTATTCGGATTGGCAGATGGTGACTAGTGGAGTGCCCCAGGGGTCGGTGCTGGGGCCTCAGCTATTTACCATTTATATAGATGATCTGGAGGAGGGAACCGAGTGTATGGTGTCGAAATTTGCTGATGACACCAAGATTGGTGGAAAGGCAAATTGTGCGGAGGGTGTGGAGAGTCTGCAGAAGGATCTAGATAGGTTGGGCGAATGGGCCAGGAAATGGCAAATGGAATTTAATGTTGGCAAGTGCGAGGTGGTCCACTTTGGTAGGAATAATGGTAGGAAGGATTATTACTTGCGTGGAGAAAAACTGCAGCAGGCGACGGTGCAGAGGGACTTTGGGGTCCTTGTGCATGAGTCGCAAAAACCCAGCTTGCAGGTGCAGCAGGTGGTCAGGAAGGCAAATGGGATGCTGGCCTTCATCGCGAGGGGGATTGAATATAAAAGTAGGGAGGTCTTGCTGCGGCTGTATAGGGCATTGGTGAGGCCGCAGCTGGAGTACTGTGTGCAGTTTTGGGCGCCGTACTTACGCAAGGATATTTTGGCCTTGGAGGGAGTGCAGAGGAGGTTTACTAGGATGATGCCGGAGTTGAGGGGGTTGAGCTATGAGGAGAGGCTGAATAAATTAGGCTTGTACTCGGTAGAGTTTAGAAGAAAGGGAGATCTCATTGAGACGTATAAGATGATGAATGGGATGGATAGGATAGAGGTGGAGAGACTCTTCCCGCTCAGAAAGGGTAATAGGACTAGGGTCACAGCCTCAAGATAAAGGGGGGGCGGTTTAGAACGGAGTTGAGGAGGAACTTCTTCACTCAAAGGGTGGTGAATCTCTGGAATTCTCTGCCCGTTGAAATGGTGGAGGCTACCTCGCTAAATATTTTTAAGACGCTGGTTGATGAGTTTTTGATAAGAGAGGGGATTAAGGGTTATGGGGAGAGGGCGGGAATGTGGAACTGAGCCACGACAGATCAGCCATGATCTTATTGAATGGAGGGGCAGGCTCGAAGGGCTAGTTGGCCTACTCCTGCTCCTATTTCTTATGTTCTTATGAAATCTGAATGTTGGCCATTTCTTGCTGTGTATGGACATGGACTGAGGAGTTGTGAATGGCGCTGAAATCAGTGAAAATTTTAACTTCATAGAAGCCCTCCAGAACACCTACAATGCAGAAGGAGGACATTTGGCCCATCAAGTCTGCTCCATGCTGATATGATTTTCATCCCCATTCTCCTATCTTGTCATGCAACCCTTGATCCCCTTATTGAAGTATCTAAACTACAATGAACAGCCAGCAATCTGATACCTGGACACATTTGCTTTATTCAGGTAAAGGGTATATTTATGTACATGGGTCTACTGAAGTGTGCAGAACTATTCAAATTCAGCTCAATGCCTTAAACATTTTTGAATCAAGAAGTTTTACCTAAGCTTTATAAATATAGTAGCAGGCTGACATCATTCAAAAAGATGCCTAGTAATTTAGAAGGGGTAGATTCTATTTTGTATGATTAACTTAAGTATTATATGAGCCTATCCTAATAAATTCCATATTTAATCTTATTGAATCTGTGATACTATTGTATTTTTAAACTATAACACGTTTTATTGAAATATTCATTGTGTAAAACTTCAGATTTGTAATTTGATCCTTGGGTTCAATCCTGATATGGATATGATTTAGATTTCAGGATTAACACACCTGTCTCCACATTTGATAGGTCCTTCTCATCACGTAATGTTATTACGTAATTTTCAGCCAAGATAAATACAATAGAAACATGTGAAGCTTGACATGTATTAAGTGTGTTTTTTTAGCTTCAGCTGAAAGATGTTTTATTTGCACAATGCAGTAACGTTATCAATGGAAATGCCTTTTTCCAGTTGTGGAAAATTTAAGTGCACAGTTCACAATCGTAGCTAAATTCAAGCCACCAGACAGGTTTTTTTTTACTTACTCCTACCTCCCACAATAATAAAACTTCCAGCAAAAGAATCAGTAAAACATATTATTGCCTTCATGCTACTATATTTATAAAGCTTAGGTAAAACTTCTTAATTCTTATATTGAAATTAGTCAAGAGTTTAGCTGATCAAAGCAATGTTCAAATTATCAAACTTATTCCATTTTCAATTTATTTTCCAGAAGATTTGTAGTTATTGCCAGGTTGGTAGTCTTTTAAAAAAAATCATGTGAGTTGAAAGAACACAGGAATTGCTGTGGCTACACGTCAACATCTAAAGAAAAAGCCTGCACTGAATGTCAATGGAAAGCTCTACACACTACTTGACATCTGATCTTGCTAGTCGTTCTTTGTTTTCAACCCCATTAAAACTATTTTTGTTAGCGTGTGGCGATAATTATAGCAAGCATTTCGTACAATTGTTTATGCTTGCTGAAGAATTAAAATACTCAGAATATTTATGACAATTCAGCAGGGAAGAAATAAAAGATTTACGTGCATCACATCTCTGCAAATTCTTTTTTGAGCAAACAGATCTGCCTTTGTCTTTCTCTGTGTGAGGACAGTTGTGAGTAATGATGCTGTCTAGAAGACAGCTCTACAATAGAGAGTTAAGCTCCTCTGTTGCTATTCTGTCAGTTTGGTTGGGTCGATACAGAATATTGAAGTGCAGCTGCAGCAGTTCTGCGCTTCTGCCAACTCGTATTCTGCTGCTCCAATCAATGAGGAATGACTAATGTCCTGGCCACACCTCAAGGCTATTAGAGAGCATGATCTCTGGCATAGAAGTGGCCACCTCATCCAATCTAAGGGTACACAGCCCAGCAGCAAGAATTTTTGATTTTGAAGGGAGGAAGCTAATCAGCTCTTCAAATTGGAGTCCTTATCGTTCTACTTTCTATCAAACAGCCAATTAATCATTACACGTAAGGTAGACTTGCCAGTAGAAAGTCAACAACATTTGATGGCAGTTACTTAATTAAAAAGACATTCGGTAGATACATTTTGTCCTACTATGAAATTTTTAATTGGCACCATAGTTAAAATTATAAATGGAGACAATGGAATGATCAAAACTATTACCATCTGCAAAGTTGCAACAGTCGGAACTCTATGGTTACGAGGGAAATATTAAACAAAATATTCCTGCTTAGACTAACTTTAATTGCTATTAACTTTACATCAAGTAATGAGGCATGACTGGTAGAAAATGTAGCAAGTAAGAGATACTGCATTTCCTTTTATGTTTAAGAAGCGGGTTCAATCCACATGCTAAGTTTTATATCCCATCAATACAAACTAACAATGAAGCATTCTATAATATTGAGTTTTATTTCTGAAAACCAATGGCAAATTATCTTTCATTGCATGTAATAACTATATTACAATCATCAATCTATCAAGGAGAATATCTTTGTCCAACACGTGTAGGAGCTTCTGTTTATCCAGATCTGCAATGATATGGTACTAAGTTACACAGAGCAGGGAGGTTTCACATACAATCCTTAGTCTGTATTGAGTTAACTGATTTCTATGACTCTTGTGGTCATTGGAGCACAGGAATCACTGCTGCGTGGTAAGCCATGATCACAATGGAATTCATTATCATCTCCAATATTCCATTTCAGACATTGGCAAAAGATATTTGAGGCCCAGGATCTCAAACCCGAGATTATGAATTTCATTGTCTATTTATGCCTTTGTTGAGAAGAGGCTCCCTAGGTGTGGAAAATGGCTCACATTCTCCAAGATCTCACCACTGATTTAACTAATGAGAAGAGGTTTTGTGCTATGGGACTGGCTGGAAGTGGACTTTCCAGGTGTTAAGTGAATGGCCCATTTTCTCATGTGTTTCAGGAGAAGGCTTTGACAATGACCTGGGATTCAGTTTGTGAGTGAGTGCACACACAAGTGCCACCCGCACACTGAAACTCTATGAGAGAGGTCAGACTGAATTTTGGCTTGGATTGAAGGCAGAATCAGCTGAACAGTTTTCAGTTTGTTCTGTAGATTATCTCCATGGTTGTGGGTAATTTACTGGAGACACGGGTGTTATTGCAGTGAGGAAAATGGAGAAGAGAGTAAATGCAATGACTCAGCCTGTTTGATCCCAGTTTTCACTGAGAGGGGGTCTGTGGTAGTTTTCTTGATGAGGATCACACCTTGCATGTCATTATGGAGTAACCAAAGGATGGTGATAAATTTCCAAGGGGAGCCATGTTTGAAGGGGAGACTCCGCCTTCACGGCTAACTGAATCAAAAAGTAATTGTGAGGTTGGAAAAGACCATGTAAAATGGTTAGTGCTGATCTTTGAACTTTTCTTGACCGTGATGTGCAGGGGTGCCTTTCGATGAGCGGGAACTGCACTATGGAAGGAATTCCTCAGCCATGGGGAGGAGGCAGTTGAGGAGGATTCTTGCAACGATCTTCCCTGTGGCACATTGCAGGCACATTCCTTTGTAGTTTCCACAACCGGACTTATCTCTTTGTGAATATAGCCACGATCCCCCGGTATGCACTCCTCTTCCTAAGTGAGGGATTTGAGGTTGTGCAGCCTTAATGGGACTGTATCTCCGTCATGTTTCAGAATATCAGCAGGGATGCCATTTACTCCATGGGTTTTGTCATTTTTCAGCTATTAAAGGGCTTTTTTGACTTCACTTCGGGTGGGAGGGGTGGGGCTGTAGCGCTGAGATTGAGCTGGATGGGTTTTGAGGAATGGAGTTGAGGATGTTTGAATTGAAGATAGAATCTCAGTTGAGGAGTTCTACAAAATGTTCCCTTCAGTGATCACGGACTGCTTCCCTGACCTTGCTGAGATCCTCTCTATGCTTGGCTCTTAATAGGGTTACCCTTGAGTAATAGGGTGCTTGTATTTGACTTTTAGGTCTATCAGGCTGTATGAGCACACTGTATCTCTGAGTGGCTGGAGGCTGAGAGGTTGATAGTAAGACACTAACTCAGAACAGCCACCTTGGTGGGGTCACAGAGACCATTGATGGTAATTTCCTTGCAGCATTGCTTTTGTTGCCTCTGTTATTTGCCTGATGGAAATTGTAGACTGGATAAGGCAGTGAGATTGGTCCAGCAGTCATCAGTACCTGTCATGGCACAGGTGATATGGACATCTCTGTGCTCCTTTTCTGAATGATGATGTAGTTAAGCATATGCCAGTGTTTGGACTGTGAGCACTGTGCTGGGATCTTGTACTTATCTTGCTAGCAGAACAAGGTGTTGGTTATGACAAGCTCATGTTATAGACATTTTGTCAGGAGTGGGACTCCACTGGAGTTTGTTTTCTCTACTCTTTCTTTAGCCTACCCTACCCTTCCAGAGATTCACATCTTTCTTGACTCTGATATTGAAGTCTTCACAGAAGATTGGTTGTTGCCTGCTAGGACTCAGGCAGATTGCTCAAGACAGTGTAGAATTTGTCTCATCCTTTGTCTCATCTGCACGCTGCAATCCTGTTGGCACATATATTGTCGTCTTTCTTCTTTTTCAGCTTTTTCCATGTTACATGGGGTCACTACAATGCTGGTTGCTCAGCTGGGTGTTAACCATCAGTGTCTGAATTTGGCAGGCTATTTTACGGGTGAATTCCTGCCATTAGACTTCCCCTTTCCAGAGCTGGGAACCAGAGCATGGCTTACCAGGAGTCCCTTCCACTCTTAATGCCCTCTTAATAGGCACATTGGAACAATTTGTAGGTTGACTTGTCTGGTCATTTTATGAACATATCTCTGTTAAGTCCTGGAGTGGGACTCAGATGAAGACCTTCTGGCTCAGAGACAGGGACACTACCCACTGCACCACAAGATCTCCACAAATATACTGTTACCTTTAACATTATGAAAGCCAGCTAATAATGTGTGAAAGTATAGCCTGTTCTTCAGAGGACATCATAAACTAAACATTGACTGCAAATGAGATCCTTGAGCCAATGGACCCCATACTATATAACTTCTTTAGAATCACAGGAGGCCATTCGGCCCATTGAGTCTGTACCAACCACAATCTCACCCAGGATCTATTCCTGTAACCCCACACATTTACCCTGGTAAGCCCCCTGACACCAGGGTCAATTTAGCACAGCTAATCCACCCAACCCGCGTGTCTTTGGACTGTGGGAGGAAACCAGAAGAAATCCACGCAGACATGGGGAGAACATGCAAACTCCACACAGACTGTGACTCAAGGCCGGAATTGAACCTGGGTCCCTGGTACTGTGAGGCAGCTGATGGAAGCCCAATCTAGCCTGACCTAACTTGGGCTGCCAGTCCAACCTGAACCCTCCTGGCCTAACCCCTGGTAAATCTGAAGTGCATCAGTATAGAACTATCTGTGTAATTCACATAGCAACCTCCCTTTTCAATGCAAAGTTGTTCTATCCATTTCATTTTTCTGCCTTTGAAAAAAGCTTGTATATAAACCTGTCCAATATTTCAACAGTACCGAGAAGGTGCTGCAGCACACTACTGCTTGGGGCTCAGTCTTCATGAGTATAGCTTTGGTAGGAATTAATAAAATATTCTATGCCTTTGAAAGGATGACCAAGGTAAGGGAAGCAACTCAACTGTATTTGTGGGAAGAGGAAGAACATATTTAATGTTGTCAGGTTTTTTTAACATGATTGCAATTTGATGATGCAACAAACAGAAAATGGCCATACATGTTTAACTATGGTCATAACAATAAGAGTTGTGCATGTGAGGGTAAACACATCGCACTGGATATTACACTGAGGAAGGCCTCTCCACATCTTGGTATAAGTTTCAAGGGCAAGCTCACCTCCTCTCAGCCAGCTCACTTTGATATCATTTTAAAAGCAATGATCCTTTCATTAGTATGGCGGGGTGGGAGGATCTTCATCCCTCTTCAGGAAGAAGTAACACCTCATAGCACTGCCAGCCAACTGGAGGTCTGAACTCTGCTCACCAGCAGGAGCAGTAACACTGTCGGTGCTGCAGGCAGACCAGGGCGGTGGTGTTCAGTACTGGGCCCAGATGTTCCGATACATACCCAGATCTTGCAGGACCCACTGAGGGATGGGGCAGGGAACATTCTTAGACAGGAAAGATAGATGTTGTGTGGCAAAACTTTGAGAGAGGGTTCTTAGATTGACACTAGGAAAGAAGTATCAGCTTTCCCCTACCTTTTCATTGGCCAGCAGTCTCCAGTGTTAAATCTACTAGTGTACACATTGGGCGCAGCCTATTGTATTGGAGCAGCAGCAGGACGAAGCACTTAATTTGGGGTTAATTGGCCACTTAAGGGCCTCAATTGGACCACGAGCCTGTCCGGCTGCCTGTAAAATCATGGAGGAAGTGGGGGGCGAGTGGACCATGGCAGTACATTGCTGATGGTCCACTGCCTGTTTTTCTATCCACAGACAACCCATAGAATTCAGCCCATACTTAATTATTTAATCAGTTGTAATGATAGTTGAGACAAGTCGGAGCAGTAGACGTTGGCATGTGCTGTTAGCAGGAGTTCGATTGAGGCTTTGAGCAGAATTTGGGCTCCCAGAGGGAATCATTAGATTAATAGCACAAATGAGAAACACAGACCCCACAAATCTGTCACTCATTATTTCCAGCAGTACTCTGCTGAAACTTTGAAATGTTGCTGTTCCTTTAAACAACTAATTCACAGACGTGACTGTGCACAATGAACTCAATTTTCAAATTACTTTCCGCCCACATGCAAAACTTCAGGGTTTTTTTACTTGCCCTTTAGAAAGTTTTGCTTTGCTTTGGACCAAAACTCTGAGTGGTGGATAATCCTGAGGAAAGATTTGTGAACACATTTCGTCATTCTTGTTCACCAGCTCTCTCACATCAGCTGTTTGGTTAAATTTAATGGAGAGAAGAAAGTAGGAAACTTAGATTTTGCTTTATTCAATGCCTTATAATTTGCTTTATTTAGCATTTGTAACCCCAGGATATTTTCTTAATATCTTTTCACAACTTTAGCATATGAAAATGTGCAGAAATATTTACATTTGTGGGATGTATTATTCTTGCTTCAAATAAAATGCCTTTTTAAAAATTGGTAATGTTCAGTTATATTCTTCAGACATGAAGGAACCTACAAACCAGCCGCCAAATCTACTCCCTTAAAGGTTCAAATATGCTCAGTTGTAAATCAAGTTATGTTGGAAATGTGGTGTGTTTGCTTAACATAGTGTTTTACTTTTTCTTGAGAGAGCATAACCTTTGTTGGACTGAATTTGATTCCTATAATCACAAATACCAGAACATTCTGTAATAAGGCAATGCCAATTAACAATAAAATATGTTCTATACTAAAAACATTGAGTGCGACTGACTTTTTCTTCATTTGCCGTACCTTCTGAACATGTGTCATCACTGCTAATGCTGAGTCGTTCTGCGTTGCCCTGGACGTACTTGTTGTACAACTTTATTCTCAATGCCCAGCTTAAATCTGGTTGTCTAACAGTATTTTTTAGACGGCGCCTCGCATTTGCAAACCAGTTGGAAACCTATTTGAAAAACATGAGAGTTTGTTTAAAAGAATGGTTATTTGATAACAAAGTATGAGTTCCAAAAATTTTGGTTAAAAAAGTCATGCAGGAGCACTGATTGACTTGCATGTTGTTGATTATAGACATAAACACACATTATTACATTTTATATGAGCATCATATGCCAATTCATAAACATAAATAATTTCTTCATGACAAACCTTTATGCAACATGTGTTAGACAAAAATAACATGTCACTAACTCATGATGTTCCCACAGATGTTTTTATAATGGCACCAGACTCAAATTCCAGTGAATATTTATTTGGTTTTCTAGGATGAGATTCTAAACTTTGACTCACTTTTTTAGAAATATCTAAAACAATTGTTACAACTCCAGCGACAACTAGTCAAAAACATGAGGTTTCCATTTTTAATCATTGAAGTTAATCAAGGTAAGCAAAACAATATGTCGACAATTGTGTTGAAGCTTTCATGCGTCCGAGGAATGGGATTGTTGTCAGTGCAGGCTCGATGGCCTGAATGGCCTTCCTCTGCACTGAATCATGGAATCATAGAATCCCTACAATGCAGAAGGAGGTCAAGTGGCCCATCAAGCCTGCACTGACAACAATCCCACCCTATCCCCATAATCCCACATATTTACCTTGCTAATCCCCCCCAAAACTAAGGTCAATTTAGCATGGCCAATCAACCGAACTAGCATATCTTTGGAGTGTGAGAGGAAATCAGAGCACCAGAGGAAACCCATGCAGACAAGGGGAGAATGTGCAGACTCCGCACTGTTGGGATTCTATGAAATAAATAAGAATACAGCTTCAGAAAATGTCTCATTTTTATTATGGCCTTTCGCATGTGAGTTTGGAGATTTTGGATACATTTGGCATAATGCTATTCAGTTGCCCTATCCATTCACAGAATGAAAGGGTTAAAATGAGTCAGTGGAGTTAAATAGATAAGCTTTCATGGCAGCTGGGCCACCATATGTTGATGCACTGAGGCGCATTACTTGGCTGCTCACTTGAAGCAGAACTTGCTTTGAGCTCTGCACAGATAGTACAATGGAACGTGGCAGGGAAGGCTTCATGCTGATTGTGGTCACTGGGGGAAGCTGAAGAGTTCAGCTAACCAGCAGCAAGCACAGTCTTGCCAATTGGAAGAAGTACTGAGCTTTAAAAAAAAGCCAAGCAAATCTGGGACCTGCTTGCAGATGTTATCGAGCACTGCAAAGATACTTTAAAAATTATGAGAAATTGAATTTTGATTGAATCATTGTTGGATGATGATAAAATGAATGATTGATTTTATAAAAAGCAGAATATCAAATTTGCTGCAATTAAACAACGATCAAAAGAATTTGTCTGTCCCTTGTAAATAGGGAACAGCAATATGGCAAAAGGGAAAAACAGAAAATTACGGACAATAATAGTTGGGTTAATTTAGGTTTAGGTTTTAACCTGACCTGTTCTATCCACCTAACAGCCTGGAAAACAATCAATGTTCAGTCTGGCCAGTTACCAGCCCTTTAGTCTCCCTCAATCATCAGCTAAATGATGGATGGTGTCATTTACAGCACTGTCAAGTGACAATTACTCAGAAACAACATGCCCATTTTGAGTTCCTTCAGGGCCACTTGGCTCCAAACCTCATTCCAGCTTTGGTCCAAACATCACAAATCATCTAAATTGCAATGATGATGTGAGAGAATAATTGGCCTTGACATCTGAGGTTGAATTTTATGTGCCCCTGGCAGGCGTGTTTCTAGCAGGGAGGGGCACGTAAAATCAGGAATCACTAGCTTCCCACCTCCATCTCACCCCAATGATACAAGGGTGCGCGCCCAAATCAACACCCCGCCCACCATATTTAAATGAACAGTTGAGGGTCAATTAGGCTTGTTATCTAGCCTATTGACCCTGATCATGTGGGCCGGATTGCCCCAGCCTTCCCCCACTCTGTGCTGTGTTTCACAGCAGTGGGAGATGGTACATTGCTCACTTGCGGCAGGATCTTATGGTCCCGCTATTGTCAAAAAGGTTAAACGCACCCCTCACGATTGGGTACACTGTCAGCTGGTCCATAAGATCACACCAGCAAAAACGCCAGCAAGGTTAAGGTGTATGCTTCCTGCCATTAAAAGTTTGGCTTGGGCAGGAGGGTGGTAGTGGGCAGCTCAGAAGGTTCAGTCATTGGGAGCTGCCCTTTGCCGATCACAAAGCAGTCCCCTTAGGTTGAATCTGCTCCCCTTCCTTCCAAGCCCCTAACCTGACCCCACCCAAAATTGGTGCAAGACTTCAGACTTAACCGCTTTGAGGATCCAAAGTATTGGATCCTCATCAACATTCCTGAAAACAGCCATAGTTGCCTTTCTGGCATTGCTGGGATTGATGAAGCTGCTGGCTGGCAATTCCAGAGGGTGGGTCTTTCATTCCAATGAAAGGCCAAAGTCCCAGTTGGCCCTCATTAATCAGCCCTGCAGCACTTTATGGCTGTGAAGCATACTGGCTCCAAACCAAAGTGGTTTCTCGGGGAGGTCATCCTGTTTGCCACCACCACAATATTATTCAGCTCAGGACAGCATTTGACTCAGTGTGGCATCAAGAAGCCCTGATAAAAATGAAACTGAGGAAAACTCTCCATTAGTTGGAGTCATACCTAACAAAAAGGAAAATGTGTATGTTTGTTGGAAGCCTCGAGATATCCCAGCAGGCCTTTCATAGGATAATGCCCTCGGCTCAAACACCATAGGTGCTTCATCAATGACCTTTCCTCTAACATTAGTCAGAAGTTGAGATGTTCGCGCAACATTGTTTGCATAATGTTCAGCACCATTCGCAATTCCTCAGATACCGTACCCACATGCAGCAAGACCTGGACAACATTCAGTATCGGGCTGATAAATGGCAAGTAGCATTCGTGCCAACAAGTGCCAAGAAATGACCATGTTCAACAAGAGACAATATAACCACCTCCGCTTGACATTCAATGGCATTATCATTGCTGGATCCCTCATTATCAATGTCTTGGCAATTACCTTTACTCAGCCATATAAATACTGAAGCTACAAGAGAAGGTCAGAGATTTTAGTGTATGGAAAGTAATTCACCTTCTGACTCCTTAGAGCCCACCTACCTAGTGAATACTAGGCACAAGTCAGGCGTTAATGGAAAACTTTCCACTTGCCTGAGTGAATACAGCTCCCACAATATTCAAGAAATTCAATACATCCAAAAGAAAGCAGCTGGCTTCATGGGCACCCCATAGACCATCTTAAACATTTGTTCTCTCCACCACCAATGCATAGTGGCTGCAGTTACCATAAACAAGATGCACTGCGGCAACTCACTAAGGCACCTTCAACAACAGGCACATGGGAATATCACCACTTACAAGTCCCTTTCAAGTCATATGCCATTCTGGCTTGGAACTATCACTGTTCCTTCACTGTGACTGGGTCAAAATCCTGCAATCCCCTTCAAAGCAGGTGTACCTGTGGTCCAAGAAGGAAGCTCACCACCACACTCTTTAGACAATTAGGGTTTGCAATAAATACTGCCTTGCTAGTGATGCCCACATCCAATGAACAAATGAAAAATATTACTCACTTAATAATTTATTTGTTATTAAATAAATACACGGGGTAGGTCCTGCCTCACAAATTTGATTGAATTCTTTGAGGAGGTAACTAAGTGTGAAGGTAGAGCAGTTGATGTCATATACATGGATTTTAGTAAGGCGTTTGACAAGGTTCCCCTTGGTAGGCTCATGAAGCAGATAAGGAGGTGTGGGATAGAAGGAAGTTTGGCCGATTGGATAAGTAACTGGCTGTCTCATAAAAGACACAGGGTGGCGGTGGAAGGAAATTTTTCAGACTGGAGGCCAGTTACCAGTGGTGTACCACAGGGATCAGTGCTGGGTCCGCTGCTAGTTGTGATTTTTATCAATGGCTCAGAAGAGGGGGTGAAGGATGGGTTAGTAAATTTGCTGATGACACCAAGATTGGTGGAGTAGTGGATGAGGTGGAGGGCTCTTGTAGGCTGCAAAGAGACATTGATAGGATGCAGAGCTGGGCCGAAAAGTGGCAGATGGAGTTTAACCCTGATAAGTGTGTGGTGACTCATTTTGGTAGGACAAACTTGATTGCAGATTATAGGGTCAACAGTAGGGTTCTGAGGAATGTGGCAGAGCAGAGAGATCTTGGGGTTCATATCCACAGATCTCGGAAAGTTGCCACTCAAGTGGATAGAGCTGTGAAGAAGGCTTATATTGTGTTAGCATTTATTAGTCAGTGACTAGTGGTGTGCCACAGGGATCAGTGACTAGTGGCATGCCGCAGGGGTCAGTGACTAATGGCGTGCCGCAGGGATCAGTGCTGGGGCCTCAACTGTTTACCATATACATAGACGATCTGGAGGAGGGGATTGAGTGTAGGGTAACAAAGTTTGAGGATGACACAAAGATGAGTAGGAAAGCAAATTGCGTGGAGGACACAGAAAGTCTGCAGAGAGATTTGGATAGGCTAAGTGAGTGGGCAAGGATCTGGCAGATGGAGTATAGCGTTGGCAAGTGTGAGGTTATCCACTTTGAAAGGAATAATAGTAAAATGGACTATTATTTAAACGGTGAAAAATCACAACATGCTACGGTGCAGAGGGACCTGGGGGTCCTTGTGCATGAATCACAAAAACTCAGTTTGCAGGTGCAACAGGCGATCAAGAAGGCGAATGAAATGTTGGCCTTTATCGCGAGGGGGATGGATTGTAAAAGCAGGGAGGTCTTGCTGCAATTGTACAAGGTACTGGTGAAGCTGCACCTAGAGTACTGTGTACAATATTGGTCCCCTTATTTAAGAAAGGATATATTAGCTTTGGAGGGGCTTCAGAAAAGGTTCACCAGGTTGATTCCGGAGATGAGGGGGTTAGCTTATGAGGAGAGATTGAGTAGACTGGACCTGTACTCATTGGAGTATGGAAGGTTGAGGGGAGATCTTATAGAGACATATAAGATAATGAAGGGGCTTGACAGGATAGAAGCAGCGAGGTTATTTCCACTAAGGGGCACAGCCTCAAAATACAGGGGGAGTCAATTTAGAACAGAGTTGAGGAGGAACTTCTTCTCCCAGAGGGTAGTGAATCTTTGGAATTCTCTGCCCATTGAAGCAGTAGAGGTTACCTCGTTAAATGTATTTAAGTCACAGATAGATAGATTTTTAACCAATAAGGGAATTAAGGGTTATGGGAGATAGGTGGATAAGTGGAATTGAGCCACTATCAGATCAGCCATGATCTTATTGAATGGCGGAGCAGGTTCGAGGGGCTAGATGGCCTACTTGTGTTCTTATTTCTTATGGTCTTATTAACAGGGGGTTTGAGTTTAAGAGCTGAGGGGTAATGCTGCAACTATACCAGACATTGATGAGACCACATTTTGAATATTATGTTCAGTTCTGGTCGCCTCATTATGTGAAGGATGTGGAAGCATTGGAGAGAGTGCAGAGGAGATTTACCAGAATGCTTCCTGGTTTTGAGGGTAGGTCTTATGAGGAAAAGTTGAGGGAGCTGGGGCTTTTCTCTTTAGAGCAGAGGAGGATGAGAGGTGACTTAATAGACGTTTATAAGATGACGAGGGGGATTGATAGAGTGGACGAGCAGAGTCTATTTCCTTGAGTGGATGTAACTGTTACTAGGGGGCATAACTATAAAGTTCATGGTGGGAGATATAGGAGGGATGTCCAAGGTAGATTCTTCACTCAGAGTGGTTGGGGTGTGGAATGCACTGCCTGCTGTGATAGTGGAGTCGGACACTTTAGGAACTTTCAAGCGGTTATTGGATAGGCACATGGAGCACACCAGAATAATAGGGAGTGGGAAAGTTTGATCTTGGGTTTAGACATAGCTCAGCACAACATTGAGGGCTGAGGGGCCTATACTGTGCTGTACTGTTCTATGTTATAACAATGATTATTACTTAGTTGCAGAATTTATTTTAGAATCTATATGACTAATTTGTTTTCTCTGCATATTTTGGAGCCAAAACAAAATATATAGTTTAGTATAAACAACTGACAAAAATATTAAAGCAAGGCATTGTGCGTGGCATTCATGAACAGGTTTTTAACATGAGGAAAGGAAATAAAATACAGCACAATGGAATTTGTAATATACTATCCAATCTGGATCTTCACAATTATTGCAAGTAAAAAAGGATGAAAGTAATATCTGAGAACGGTGAGACAGAGAAATTTAATGTAAGAAATGTAGAGCCCAATGGATTTGGTTCAAATTGTCAGCTGTCAAAAGACCTACAGTGGGGAAATATGGAAGACAAAGATAATGAACTCAAAAAGAAACATCACTTTTGGGAAATTCTGAGAGCACTGGAAACTGACTTCTGTATCAGTTACATCTGAACACTTGTTACTGTCTCATTGGACTGCTCAGCCTTATTGAAGTAGCTGTAGTTATTTAGCAGTATTTATTGAGAGGATAGGCTCACATTGCCTAGGTTTCACATTGGTTGCAGCATAAACTGCAGCTGGTGGAAAGACAGCACTATGAAGCTTTTTTAAAAAATAATGTCTCCAAAGATCCAGCAATCAAAGCCAGTCCAGAAGAGGACAGCTGCACATATTAGACCTGCATAGGTGAAGGCACAATTAGCCTGAGCATAAAGCAATTCACTAATGATTCTGGCACTCTGAAGCTGGTACTGGTGTCAGATTAGTAACTGCTATTTGAAGGCTGCACTAACCACATTAATATATCAAATTATATCAATATCCTCAGCAATTGTCAAATCTACCATGTTTAAAATTATCTTTTGTTGTCATTAAAAATGTAAGCTGCCTGATTTTCTCTGTAATGAATTTATTTCTGATTTTAAGTGTATCAAAAGAGCCAGCCAGTATGCTACCAGATTCGGTGAATGTGAATTAGCTTTAGGTATGTGTAGAAGGGAAAGTGGCATGTAACAGGCGCAGATAAAATTACCTATTCGTCTGAGCATTGCTGGGTATGATTCTAATTTTCAACCCTTTTCAGTGCAACAGTATTTTAAGGTCAATAAAATTGGCTACAATTCGGTGACCTGAACTCAAGGAAACCGGAGTGTTCAAAGCAATTGACATTGACGATCATTAAGTGATATATTAGCAAATATATCCACAGTGACATTTACAACGTTATTGAGTAACTATTTAATTGCTGAGTGTAATTATTGATCTAGGAATGGGGTGACGGGTGGCAGGTACTATGTTTTTCTATGCCTGTTTTGATTGCCAGCTTATACAGGAACATCACTTTCACATAAATATTATTGAGAAATGCCCCTAAGCACCTGCGTAAACAGAATATCAAAAAAGAGAACAACGGACATCGTTCTTCTTTACATCCGTCAAAATGACAAATCTGTCGATTCTGGTTTGCAGTCAGCATTTTTAGGTGACTGGACTACATTAAAATGTGACTTAGTCTTTATTTCCCAGCCTAGTAAGCAGGCGGTGGTCGGACGCGAACACTCCCCGGGCGGACGGGCAGGCAGGTTCTTTGGGAGCTGCCAGATGTCAGACTCTGGATTGAAATCTCTCTGTACCGGGCCCACCGGATGGACAACAGTGGGCAGAAACTACACGGTAGCATTTCAGTCGGCTCGTGCGCCAGAAGCCAAGGTGTCAATTGCAACATCGCAACACTTCTGCCTAATTCATATATAACACGAAATGACGAGTTTCTTCCATGGATATGTCTTGTAAAATGAGCAAAATGCTGCGGATACTGGAATCCGGAACAGGAACCGAAGTTGCTGATTTTTTTCCCCCCAGCATTCTTTCTGTTCTTGTCACTTTTCGATCCAGTGTCAAACTGTTACTGAAGTTGCCTGACCTCTGCTCGGTCACAGCTGATGCTGCCATCACTTTGAAAAAGACGGAATTATTGCAGAGGGGCCACCATCTCATTGAGATGATTATTGCGTACAAGGAAAGACTAGAAAACAAAAACAGCCGGGATGGCACTGATCCAATTCATCACCCCATTCCCTAAAATTGGTGTGAGGAAGACGCGTGTTTAAACTGGGGTGCAAATGAAATCTGAGCATCCTCAGAATGGTTGGGAAGCCGTCAGTAGATGGCACTGCAAAATGTCCTTTCTCAAGATTCTAGCCTGAAGCCCCCAAATTGATTTAACAGAAGCAGTAAATATTTATAAAAACAACATCGCAGAATTTAATCCATGTAACGTCCAAGAACTGCCTAGATGTTAACAGTTGTAAGTCGCCTTGACCGAGAATTACAACATACAAATTGTTTGGAAATAGAGAACTCGTTTTCAGACTCAAACTGGGATGTAAAGTCTTTGTGTGGAATGGTGGTGTTCTGTAAATAAATCCTTCACACATATTACAAACTCAATCTGAATGTATTTCTGTCTAACCGATGAATGATTCGCTCAGTCTTTTCTTTGATGTAACAGGTGAATTGCAACGGGAACAAAGAAATGGTTAACAGTACGTTTTTAAAAATATATATTTTTCCGGTATAGTCTTAACTGCGGTGTCCTAAATCATGATTGACAGTGCGATAGTTTCAGAAGGACCTGTGAAAATACATCTGGTAAACTGGTCCAGAGATACTTAATTTGTTATTGTGTTAAAGGAGTAGTTTTTTTCTGTCAACATAGCAATAAGATCACGCATATTAATATCAGCAGTAAAACTGGGAAAATGAATGGATATGGAAATTAATACTGCCAGTTTGGAGCATTATAAGCTATTGAGTTTTATGAATGTTCATTTTTTCATTTCCCTCGCTGGACCACTTGCTCCTGTTTTAGCACAATGGTACTTAATATAAAGAGAACAAAGAACAACACAAAAGCTTTGACAAAGGGTCATCTGGACTCGAAACATCAACTCGTTTCTCTCCTTACAGATGCTGCCAGACCTGCTGAGATTTTCCAGCGTTTTCTCTTCTGCGGTTCCAGCATCCGCAGTATTTTGTTATTATTAAAGAACAATACAGCACAGGAACAGGCCCTTCGGCTCACCAAGCCAGCACTGATACGGGGTTTCTATTCCTCTGTTTGCCTCTCAATGTTGCTAATGTGCCTGCCTCCATCACCTCCACTGGCAGTGTATTTCAGGCACACATCACCCTCTGTGTGAACAGCTTTCCCTACATCTCCCCTAAACTTATCCCCCTCACCTTAAACCTTTTGGAGTTGAATATGTTGTATGTAGAGTTGCGAATAATCGTACTTGCTAAACATTACTATTATTGGGTGTGAAATGTGTGTATGTATGGCACAATATCATCTTAAACTACACCTTGTCACATTACAAAGACGTTTAAGAAATTCTTAGAATCATAGAATCCCTTTGGTACAGAAGGAGGCACCAGGGCCTATTCCCATAACTCCAGGCATTTAGCCGGCTATTCCCTCTGAAGGGTCAATTTATCATGGCCAATCAGCCTAACCTGTACGTTTTAGGAGTGTGGGAGGAAACCCACGCAGACACGGGGAGAGCGTGCAAACCCCACACAGCAATGACCCGAGGCTAGAATTGACCCCATGTCCCTGGCGCTGTGAGGCAGCAGTGCTAACCACTGTGTGCCACTGTGCCGTCCATTTCTTGTCAACATAAGGAATGTTGGAATAACATTGATCAGGATAAATCTGTATAACGGTGTGAGGGTTCCAGATGAAATCAGTTAGATGACTGTGCACCTGGATAAGTATTGAGTTTCACCAGTTTAAATAGCTAACATGAGTTTATCATTTAACCTTTTGTGATTGCCTTAAAACAGACAGGCGCATAAATTGTCATTGTCACAGACCATAACCTGAAATGTATTTGTACTCCAAACCTCTATGAGGGAGGAATTAAATCCATTAAACAGACTTCCTCCCGCTTAACCTGCAGTGGGTTAGATCATTTCGAAATCCAGTCTGCTGGAGTTCAGTAGACAAAACTTACACATTGCAATTTCAATCACGATTTCAAAAATGCAGAAACATTTAGCAGCCTGGCCTTAAATAAAATAGTTTAATTCCTGCATTTCAAATATAAGAATATACAAAAGTCTTTGCGGTTACACACCAATTATGGAAATGTTCTAAGTATCGTGTGCGCTTAATCGACTCACTATTCTGTGATCGCCACTGTCACAATTCCCCCACACGTCCTGCCTCTCAGTTTCAATAAGGTTTCTCTCTACCTTCAATATCACTGGTAAAACACACCTTCCACTGATATACCTGGACTAACTTACAAGCAATGGCAATATAATAAACCGAATGATAAAATCAGAATATCATTGCAGTTTATTATCAGGGCAGCGGATTTACACTTTTTTATTGCAAGGCACTCACACGGATAACCCTGAGAGTTACACGTACTGAAGAGGGATCGACATCCAGAAAGTAATCTACTGGTATAGTGTATCTGGTAAAAAAAAAAGCGACCTTACTTGTACCAGGGTCATTTGGGATCCGAGTGCCAGAAGGATCTTCTCCGTTTTAGTTGGGTAGGGATTGTCCCGGTGTTTGTAGAGCCATTGCTTCAGGGGACGAGCCATATCCTGAAGAGCCTGGCGTTTGTGTCTGACTTTTCCTCCTCCCTGTCGAGAGCTGCAAACAGTTCAAGGTACAGGTTTCAATCAGTAAAAAAAACAGCTCAAACCAGTCGATGCAACTATCCCTCTGAAAATGTAATTTACTTGAAAGAATCTAATAATTTCAGTTCACGCGATGGCCTCTGAGTGGCCGTGCACACATTGTATATAGGGCGTTGCATTGTATCCTTGGCTGCACTTTCCCGCAATCGCTCAGCGCACCATAATCTCTTAGCAAGCTAGTCACATTGATGCGTCAATTACTGGACATAATAGTTTGTCTTTCGACTAGTGTTAAAAATTCACTTTGTTGAGGGAAGAACGGTAACAAAAATGTGTGCAGTTTTAAAAATATTAAACCTTATTTCCCGCAGTAGGTGCACCTCAGGACTAACAGCAAAATCCAACCCACAGCAGTAATAAATTGCCACAATAAAACTGTACAAATTAAATCGGAGTCCCCGGGTTTGACTTTTTTTAAAAATGTTATCATATTTCTGGTGATTTAGTTGTGGGATAGAAATCAATTTCAGGTTAATCGTGGATCTGAGGGCCCGCGGGAATGTTTCTGTGCATGGGGGAGAAGCATTCTCAGGAAGGTTTTTCTGTTATCGGTGCACCGAATTTCAGCACAGAACCAGACCATTCAGCCCAACTGGTCCGTACTGGTATTTAAATCTTTCAGTTTCATTTCAGCTGAAGTTTCTCAGCAACCTGATAAGGCTCTGTCTCAATGAAGGTTTCACATCCATAATTGCTGCTTCTCCAGTTGCGCGCCCTTAAGTAGTGCTTGTTTCTGACCCAATACTCACATAAAAGGACACTGGCATTGATATAGCACTTATCATCAACTCGCGTGTTACAGCTAATGAAGTAGTTTTGAAATGGAATTACTGTGATAGGACATGCGACAGAGAACAGCAAGCGCCCACAAATAGTAATGTGATATTTTTGATTTGATTTATTATCACATGTATTGGAATGCAGTTAAAAGTATTGTTTCTTGTACGCCATACAAAACATACATGCCTTGTATAGCGCGTAGAGTACATAGGGGAGAAGGAAAGGAGAGGGTGCAGAATGCAGTGTTACAGTCATAGCTAGAAGGTAGAGAGATTAATATGTGTTATGTTAGTGATGCTGACTGAAAGATAAGACCATAAGCGGTAGGAGCAGAAGTAGGCCATTCAGTCCATCGAGTCTGCTTCTCCATTCAAGGATCGGTCATGTCCGATCTGAAATGATAATCCCTAACCCCACCTTCCCTCTTTATCCCCATAACCAATGACCTCTTTACTAATGCTGATATAATATTATAATATTGTAAGTATGTGGATATGCTGTGTTTGCATGGATGTAAGCCCTGCATGTGATTAGTAGGTGGATTTGCGATGCCTGTGCAGTATGTCCTTGGCCGAGGGACATGATGTGAATCGTGTCTGCTGCGTTTGTCCGTTCAGTACGAAGTCTCACACCAAGATAATTTTGTCCATTCAAGCTGAATGCTGTAGGTGTCGCTGTGCAGCCGAAGGCGGGACATGCACTTATTACAGACACTTGTATTGTGGCACACTGATGATGATACTTCTGACTCACATTCCCTTCAATGCTGCCAGGCTGTCGCGGTATTGCTAAACTTTCGCAATCCACATTCATGACACCACCTCCACCTCCCTCCCCCACCCCCTCTCCCGTCACACCCAAACCACTTGTCATCAGACATCCTTGCTACCCGATATTCACGGTTACAATTGTTTTGTGTTTGAGATGGAATTCTTATCTCTCTTCTCATGGAAAATGTGTTTTTAGTGAACGCGATAATCTCTTTAGAATAAAAATATGGCAATTTTCTTGAAATCCATAATAATTGCCACTGAAACTTTTCTTTTAAAATATTGATTTGTTTGTGCCAATAAAATTTGAGGTAATTGAAACACATGCATATAAATTAGTGACAAATGACTACCATATAACATTGATTTAAATATACATATGATATGTGTGTATATCTGATATCATGCATGTGTATGGACATGTATCGAACACCATGCATGTAAATGTACAAATGACATCTGAGATCATGCATGTGTATGTGCATATATCAAATGTCATGCATGTGTATGTACATGTATCAGATACATGCATGTACATATAATACCTGCTATCATGTATGTGTATGTACACATGATGTCTGATTATCCTTGAACTGTTTTGAAGTTTTACCTGTGAAGGTTGCTGCAGCTATGAATTTCGAGGAGTTAAGTGTCATTGCTATTTAGACTCTCCTATCGCGTTGCAATTGTTTGAGTGCCTGGTGCAATGAGGCATTGCTTAAAACATAATCAATAATAGGTCTCCCATTATTAACAACGGTATGAAAGAGTAATTTGAACGTGTTCAAATCACTTGAGTTTTTTAAAAAAGTAAACATATAAGCATAAAAATAAAGATTAACAGAAAGGTGTTGTGTTTCCAATGGTAAAGTGGGATGGGTAGACAGTACATGTTTACTAATCCGAACAACTGTGATGATATAATCAGAAACTCGTGATTACATCTCCAGAAACATAACTGTCAAACTTGGCGAAACGTGGAATGTGTTGTTTTAAATCTCATGTACATGTGCTGCGGATTACTTTGCAGATACTGTACTCCACACTGCCTGCTGCACTTTCCCTGCACGAGACATACATCCCGTCCTGCTTTGGGGACGTGTTCTCAGTATTTAGGGGCAGAAGCGGATTGTTTATACCGGCAAAACACAATTCCGGCTTCCCCGATGTCAGTGCATCAAGGGTGCAGTGCACGGATGAAGTGTGATTAGGTTCCGCTAACCCACTTCTTCCCCCCACAGACACTCGTTAAATACATACCTCGAATACAAAACTGAGATTAAAAACATGGTCATACCCAGACCTCCTGTGTCGTAGGCCTCTCTGGCTTCTCCCAGACGGACTGTCGGGCATCACCAGCTCCTGGTGCTGTTCCTCCATGACTTCCATATAGGTCCTGCTGTTCCTCTCAACCTCACTCGCCTTTTCTTTGAAAATGACCTGGTTGGTAAATTTATTAAACACGATGGCGTTCATCTTTGTACCTTCCCCGTGTCAGCCTCACCGGCGGGTGAAAAGTGTCGGTGAATCGGGGATCGAACCTGGTTTACTGGAGGCAAAGGATAAAAAGAATCGTGGGTTACTTCAAAAGCAAAAAAAACTGAAAGGGTCCTCGATGCCGTGTAAATGAAGGCGCAATGAAACCCCATGCACAGAAGAAGGAACCGGCCGTGTGCCAAAATAGACAAAATGCAGACCATTCAGACTGAATGCTGGTGTTATTCACTTGCCCAGCTAACGAGAGTTTGTTTTTCTACACCGTGTTGTTTACAACCCTTAAATATCCGCGAGATTAAAAAAGAGCGAAAGGAAATCTGCAGATGAAACTTTTTTTTAGGGACTGACCACATTTCATTATTCGATCACCCGCTGAGATTCCTAGGTTAAGATATAGAGAATAAAATAATCCTATTTGTGAAATGAAATACAATTTGTTGGAACCTCTCCCCCCAGTATCGGCCAGAATAAATTCCTGCGGCCTGTGATCTGGGGGATACAAATCACATAAACATGTGGAAACAAGAAAAATGGTTACGTTTAATGGGCCACTTTACAGCATTACAGACCAAACGCGTGTCCAGTTCACATCTTGTCCTCGATTGCTCGCTTGACTGCAGCGGACCCGCGGAACAGTCAAAACTTGCCTCGCCAAAGCCAAGTAAAGATATTTAATGGTTTCCAGTAAACGGTAAATTCCCGGGACAGCTGCACAAGATCGTTTCTTTTTAGGACCGCCAATGCCTTGTGGACACATTAATAGGAAAAAAAAGGCTTTTTGGTGATTAATGTTCCTTACGTGTGTGTTTGGAGGCAGCGCGGGTGCTGATCCAGACAGGGCTCCCATTCAGAGCGGGCTGTTAGATATTATTGAGTGAGGAACATTGCGGTGCGCACATTGACAATGTGCGTGGGCAGTTCGGTATGGTGGGCTGGGAATGTTTACTCCATCTATCGAAGTTTGCACAGCATTCTCCGATTCATTGTATGTGTGTCTCTCTCTCTGCCTCGCCCTCTGGGAATAACTTTCAGACACAGACAGAAAAGACCCAACACGTGTCTGCCGTCTGATCAGATAATAGTCCAATTGTTCCTTCGCAGCCTGTCTCTTACCTGCGGCTCCGCATTACATACTCATCCCGCTACATCCCAGCGCCTCTCCTGAGATTGGTTTAACCAAAACAGTCTCTCTGGTCAAATGATGTTTAATTAGAGGGGGGAGTGTAGACAGTTAGTGACCCCCCCCCCCCCACCACCGCCACCACCAGACTGAGATCACAGTATATAAATGGCCTGTCAGTCGCATTTGGAGGGGCTGTTACCTTCCCCGTGCCTTCTGGAGAAATGGGCAGTTGATATGTTGATAAGATTTTAAACCGCAAGCAAGCCCGCACATCAGCTGCTCGGCCCCCGCCAGCTCCAAGTCAAAATGCGATCAGCAAACAACTTGTAACAAACCACTTTCTCCCTCGCCCGGCGAACATTTTGCCCACCCAGTCGCCAACCCTTTTCAGACCCACAACCCCCTTCCCCTGTTCAGATCACCCCTGTGGAATGTGACAGGTTTCAAAAAGATTTCTTGAAGCCTCCCTGTCACTAATATAAACACATCCGACCGAGAACATGCTTGTTGCCTGTTGACAGACGATAATATCTTGTTCCACCAACAAACACCCCCAGTGGAAAGCATGCAGAGAAGGAGTGAGTGTACCTGGTTTGGTGTTTTAGGAAGGATCCGGTCAGTGTGGTAAAGCGATAAGAGTAGGTAGTAATCCAGCTCCTGTGTGCAATTGTATTCCCATTTCACATCGCTTGTCAGGCTGACTGAAGTGAAACCGCACGGACCACGCTCGCCTCTCTCCTATTTACCCTGATGGCAGCCCGGACCCCGGAACCTGAATAAACAGCACTGACCATGTTTCCCAGCTGCTCTGCCTAGTCTGTGAACATAGACGGGCTGCGTTACACAGGTTCCGGGAAGGTGCAGCGGGAGGCTGGCTCTGCCTGTTTTACAGGATCCTGTTCGCCCACTCCTAAATATAGCGCGCTTATTTCATTTCCAGCGAGAACATTTCCGTTCTAAATAAAGTGACCTGGTGCATTTTCGTTCCATTTTCCTCCGTCAAATGCAGCACTAAAAATATATTCACCCATGTTTTCGAAAATGCCCTAGAATCCAGGAATTGACATGGATAACATCGACTGGATTGGATTTTCCAAAACACATTTCCCGGTCAATTTATCACAGAGTTTTGTCTTAAATTAATATTTTGTCTTAAATTTACCCTTGAATCATGTTTCAGGTCTTATTTCCTTTTTGCACACTTCATATATATACATATATACATACATATATGGAGAAGTGTACAAAATTATATACATATTTATGTCATTCGCATTTGGAGATGCTGTGTCGTGCTTTTAAAATTCATATTCCAGCTTATATTCATGCCGGAGAGACATCCTCATTAAAGGACCAGACAGAATCTGCACTTCAATGTGAAATATCGAATATAGTGTTCAATCGGGAAATTCCGTTCTCTTGAAGATAAATTAATTGAAATACGAATGATAAAAGTTCGTTTCTAATGTGTTGTCTGGTGTATGCATCAGAAATCGCGGGCGATTCTCTAACACCTTGAGTAGCCGGGTTATATTGAGATTAGACTGATTCTCTTGCAAGAAGATTGCCCTCCTATGAAACGGAACCATGAATAAAATTCAAAACTTCGGCAAAAATTAGAAGCGGCACAGGAATAACAGCGCGAGGCGTGTATAAATTAACACATTTACAAACTTGTCGGAGGAGGGGAATTTTCCGAATCAGGAATCGATCCTATTTGCGGGAGAGTGTTCAATATAGCAATTTGAAATGAGAAGGTGTAAATTCAGGATCACATTTTTTTTTCATCGTCGATAGTCAGTTATTTTCTATTCCTTTCGTTGAATTAACCACGGACGTTCTTTAAAAAAAACTATTGGATACCAAACCATTGTGGAAAGCTAATTATTGGATGAAGGTTGCTTTATAAAATCGTGCGAGTTTATTGGGCTGGTGGTCGTGGTGTTAATTAACTTCAAGAAGTACTGTTCAGCAAAGGCTACGGAGTAGGATAGATGGGTGCTTGATGGCAGATGCAGACACGATGGGCCGGATGGCCTATTTGGTGCTGTAAAACTCTAGGACTCAAAGACTATTAATTATCCCTGAGGGCGACTTAAACCAGCTCAAGTTTATCCTCGCCATGCACGAATTATGCTGATTAGTGGATCGAACATCCACAATTCTTTTGATTAAAATCATTGTTTATTTTCTAGAACAAAAGAGCGTCAAAATGTTCTTGAATATCTGCGAGTGCTGAGTGCAAGTGGTATTATGAATTTGACCTTATTTTTATACGAGGTGACATTCAACTGAATCCAACCTCGTTGTCATAGTGATTGTGGAAGAAATGATTTCTCTCAGGACTCGGGGTTTATGTACACTGATTGAACACAGCGGTTAATGTGACGGGGCAGTCAGCGACCCGCTGAAGTCATTGCAAACACAAACGTAACACAAGTCGAGTTTGAAATGCTCCAAGTAAAAACTCAAACATTGGGAGCACACAGTGGGTCCGTCAGCACTAAGAGAAGGAACTCTGGAGTCTCTATCCCTTGCGAACACACACACACACGCCTATAGCTTCCACTAAAGCGATACATTGACAAATGGAGCCGTGTGATCGGCGCTTCTGTGCAAATTTAGAATCTCTAAATTGCACGGTCGTTAAAGCAGAGAAATGTATATCCCGAAAAGGTGCAACGATGGCTATAGGATGCCAGGAATGGTTTACGAGGGTCGCACTCAAAGAGTAGGAAAATTAAGATATTTATAACCGCGGTGAGGTGGCCCGGGTAAAAACTATTAGAGCCAGCGAAATCGTCCCGTGAAAGAATAGTGAGATGGTAAATAAAATCTCATGCCACAGGCGGCATCAGCATTGACACCACAATTAAAAAGACAATCCTATCTTTTGAGGGTTGGCATACGCTGATCAATCGCCTCCCGTATTATTTTGATAGCATTTAGTTTTATCCTCTTGCTTCCTTATTTTGGGAGATGCCGATCCAACTGGGCCCCCCGCCCTCCCCCCTTCTCCCCGGTAATCCTGTTTCATGGCCACTGTTTTGATCTATCCTGTGAAATTCGTCACTTCGGATCGGACAGGACAAGACGGGAAGATGATTTCAGATCACAATTTATTCAAACTCACGCCGCTTCTTACTTTCAGTCCTGATTTGATTTTGTCAATTTCAAGTGACATGAACGTTGGGAATTAATTAAATAACGCGTTGCCCACAAAGACAGGACATGTTTTGATGGACGGTCTTGTAAAAGGTATCAGTCTTTCGCCAACAGTGCTCTGTCCTTAGGGACAAAACAAGTGTGTAATGCAAAAAACAACAGTGTATGTGGGCTGCTGATTTGGCGCGACTGAGAGTGGGAATAGCAACAGAAGAGAGAAAAACATTCTTCCGATTGATTTTGAACAGTGTCAACACTCGCCATAACCGCGGGCTCTCTGTGTAAGCAGGATTAAGTGGAACACTAAATAAATAAAGAACTTCCCATTAGTTGTCACTTCAGCAGGTCCTCCCGAACAGATAAACCAGGATGTCAAACGGTCGTAACCATCTCACGACAGAAGCCTGGAGTTTGGGGGGTGGGGGGGGGGGGGGTACTCTCTTGCATTAAGCTATTGGTTTGTGTGGAGTACGGTCTCTGAGAGCCGGGGACAATGTTTGCATTTGATCATTTAACTCTGGTAACGGGATTGGTTCCCGTTTAATGCAACAACAACAAAAAACCAAGACCTGCTAAATAAAAATCTGGCTTGTCAAGTGGAATCACGGAAGGACTTGATTAAGTTTGCCCAGGAATAATCTAAAACTGAGCATCTGTATTTTTTTCTTGCGGGGAGCTGTATAAACGGAGTCGTATGTGCAAAACTAACGCTGTAACACGGAGCGGGCGAAACTAGGTTGTAAGTTATTTTCCCAGCTTTCACTCACATCTAGTGGAAGACTTCTGTCACTTTAATGCATTAACAAAATGAAAGCTATGTTCTTCATATCCATATTGCCAGGTTTCCCTGCTGTCTCACACATACACACGCGATGCGGATTATCTGAACGCGCGCGACGCCGTCCTTCTTTGCATCTGGAATAGATTTAGCAATAAACCGCACCGATTAGCAGTGTAGTTTATGTTGATTTATGCAGATTTATTTCGGAGGAGTTGCACACTGTGGAATGCACTCAAACCTGGAGCTCCTATCACGGTAACCGGGTGTTCCTTTAAACAATGAAATGTCGTATTTAGCAACTTAATTGACGTGGAATGATCCGGCCTAAGGTGCGATGAGAGATAGCTTACTGCAATTTACACGATTTATGATATCCAGTTATCTGAACTGGAGCATGCCGCACTTTGTCACCAACTTTGATGTCTCTCTAATTGCGCCACTTCGCCTTTTAAGACAACAAAAACTTAACATTTTCATAATCAGTGTGATAAACTATCATGTTACAGTTAGTGAGAACACCGGCAGGTTTTAGCTAATAAACAAATCTGATTGTTTCTGTCTCAGAGTGATGCCTTTGGAAAGGTATCCTGTTACAATGAGAACATGTACTGCACCCCATGTTCCTTGTCGGGCGAATCCAGACTCAGTACCGCAGAAGTGATGGGAGCCAGGCTCTGATCTTCCTGCTCAATTCGGGTGAGATGGGTTGGGAAAGGATCTTTTAGATTCAGATTTATGATGCGAACATAAAATGCTGTCCTCTTGCAGGGAGAACTGGAATCTCATGGACCGCATTCCTAGGTTGAAGACATTAATTCATATCTTCCACTGACCGTGTTTTTTTTAAAATTGCTTGACTATGATATAACTATGTGAAAATAAAACTTGAGCATCCACCGGTGTCTGCAGTAGTCCGAATATGCCAGTGGCAGGTCATTCCTATTTGAGTGATTGATTGCGTGGCGTCCCAGCCTCTGTGATTAATGCTGCACTTAATTATTAATTGGATAAGAATCACACTTTTAAACCAGGCATATATCATACATCGACTAACGAGCATGCCCACTTAATAGAACTGTAGGTTTTCATTTTAATTTCAAATCAATTTCAGTCGACGCCTGCAATGCACAGCAGGCCTGTTAACCTCAGTAAAGGGGGAAAGAGACTGGGTTAAAAATCCAGCAATGTTAAAACTCTGTTTGCATTCCTGGAGCTTTCCGATTTTTAAAGTTCATAGTTTCATTCTTTTTTTTGTTCCTATACTTCATTGGATATGTACACACGAACTAAGTTTTAAAGTGAATGAGATGTTTTCAAGTTTTAAAATGGACGAATCAGCCACTTCAGTCACAATGGAGAATTTCAATATAGAATTGACAGACACCCTGGGGGCAGCCCATCGACCCCACAGACGGACAGATGCCATCGTTAAGTCTTGGAAATGTATTTACATTTTGAGTGCGATATATTTCTGTACAGTTGAATGGCGATAATTACTCTGACAAGAGTTACCAGTTTCGATCATATTTTCTCCAAAGTGTATAGTATAACAGGCTGATTGTAAAACCTTGACAATTCATAAAGAAAATCTTAATTAAAAAGGCAGAGAAGGGTTCATAGCGCAATATGAGTGCTTTGATTTCCAGTTTCATGGTGTTTTGACTGCTTTCGTCCGGTGAGCATTAAAACGGAAGATTAATCAGAGGAACATGCTTGGCTCATGTGTTGCTCTTTAGTATTATCCTTGGATCCGAAATGAAAAGAAATGCTTTGGTAGACTGGAATTCCATGAATGGATCGGATTCGTGCTATTTGGAGCCGACTATGTCCTTCAAGGATCTCGTCATGCGGAACTTTCCACAGATTGCTGCATGTAGGTACAGATTAATATCAGCTGGTGTTCAGGGGAAAGTGTTGGGAACCATGATTAGGGAAATGGTGTGAGATGAATGCAGTTCCAATGTAAATTAATTGCTAAAATTCATCCTCAGGTTCCATGCATTGTTGGAATATCACAGTTTTAAATCCCCTTGAATTTCGAGGTTCTGATCCTCCAATTGCATTTAGCATGCAATTGATTGGTTGCTTTGCATGTAGAGAAAACAGTGGAAGGTACAACATCGGGCAAAAAAGGTCCCTAGCAATTTTTATTTGTCAGTTAATGTACTCTATGAACTGTTGTAAACGTTCGGGCAATATAGATTAATTTACCTCGGTACAAATTTCAGTGAAACAGAGAATCGTTTTTTTTCTCACGGGCAACTTGCTAATTGCGAAGGGTTAAAGACAGATCTTTTAAGTTCTTAATTGCCAGTTTAGACTTTGCTGTTGGGGGAAAATAGATGGCACTGGAATGATTTGTCCTCTAACTTTCCCTTTATCCATCCAAATAACTGCCTACCTTGAAAGCCCAACTGAGATTAGGAACTGTTGGAATAATTCACTGTTTTAATGAGTTGCGCTATGGACATCAAATTGGATTACTGGCTTAATAGACACGACTGCGGAATATTTACAATTTATCCTATAGATGTTTAATGATGGTAAATAGAAAATTAACTTACATATGACACACCCTCTTTTAATATCCGCAGGACGTCCTAACGTGCTTCACTGCCAATTATTTTATAAACTTAACCTGTTGTGAAATAGGTAATACAGCAGCCAACCCGTGCACTACAAGTTTCGACAAACAGCAATGAAATATACGAGCAGTTAGTTTATTCTGGTGGAGAGATAAATGATAGACAGGAAATTGAGAAAACTCAATTGATGCCATAAATACTTTATACCTCCAAAGACTGATAGTCCGAGGTAGATTAATCTCAAGATCTATCTCTATTGCAGCATAGATTTATTAGACTACTGCCTGGACTCGAGGATTAAATTATGATCAGGAACTACACAAACTAGGGTTGTATTCTCTGGGTTAAGAGGTCACGTGATTGCGGTTTTCAAGCTATTAAGGGAAACAAGGAGGTGAGATGGAGATAAACCGTATCCTCTAGTTGGGGTGTCTAGGACCGGGGCATAGATTAAAATTAGAGTTAGACCTTTTCAGGAGTGAAATTAGGCACCTTATAGCCAGAGTACTGGAAGTTTGGAACTCGCTTCCGGGTGTGTCAATTGATGCTACATCAATGGTTAATATTAAAGCTGAGATAGACAGTTTGTGTAGTTAGGTCATAAACTAGCCATATTCTCTTCAAACATATTCAATTGACTAAATGGCTACTTCCGTTCTCATGTTAACATCTCAACTGACAGAAAGCACCCCCAACAATATTGTCATCCCTCAGTACCGGATTGTAGCATCAGGCCAGATAATGTGGGACTTAAACCCACAATTTCATAATAGTCAAGGCTGCTACCACTGAGCCAATTTGTTGCTTCAATCTTACTTTCACTCACCTAAAATGATTCCAAAGAAGTAATGGAGAGTTTCAGCTAAGAATGACCTTACAGAGCAAAGGGAGAAACCCGATCTAAATGACTTTTGATTAAAATTGTGGTATAAACAATTTGCTCCTAATTTAGTTACTAGTTTATACATTTTATTTTATGAAATCCAGACTGTTGGAATGAAGAATATATTTTGTAACTGGACTATAGTTTCTTTTAAGCAGAATTTGATCTATTTAGAAGCTGACTGTAAAAGTTTAAATGGGTTGTACTGTAGTAATGAGTTCTTAAAGACCTCACTAACAAGACAGTAATCAAGATCGTCTGTCTCAAACCTTCTTAGGCATATTAGGTGCATATGCATGGCACATATCCAAAAATATTTTGTGTATGACATGCATATGCGGGTCTATGCTTAAGAATTTACAGGAGAAATTCTCAAGCCAGTCTCTGAAGACTGACAATATTCACTTCTTGTCATTGCCAACTAGGTGTGTGAAATAGATATTGCAGCTTTCATTGTGTGGCATTAAGACTCAGCACATTACCAGCAGAGGAAACTTATTTTACAAAATTATCGTGAGTTGTAAATCAAATATTCCTTGTACAACTGTCAAAGCATACTGGTTTAGTATGTATGTTTTATTTAAAGGAAAAATAAACAGTCTTTACATTTCACAAAGGTATTCTTATACTATCAAAAATATTTTCCTCTTTCTACATCCTACACTGGGCCTATGTCATTAAGTGAAACGAAAGCAAGATATTTCAACTAAAAAATGAAATGTTGCATGCCATAATTTCTTAATGGATGAAATTAGTTGCCGTCATGAAGTTTAAAATGCTGTTTATGTTGTCAATAGTCATTAACTATTTGTTTAAGATTTCAAGCTGTCATCTTTTCCATGGATTTTTAAAAAGTTATACTTCAGTGGCGAGTTCTCCAATGTCTGGATTTCAAGCAGACCTGGTGTTTCTAAACCAGAACCTTCTTTGCCAATGGTCTCCCAATGCACAAGCTAATAAATCATATACATAGATATACAATACTTCCTTTCTGTGTACGATGAAAGAATGGAATTTAATACTACATTTCAGGAAATTAATTGTTTCACTTTGCATTACTTCAAAGACATCAGGAGTAATACTAAACTGTAACCTGGTTTGACAGATCTTCGAAGGTAGACAGAAAAAGTGAGTTTCATTGTGAAAGAAAAGGCAAGGGGGTAATGCGAAGAAAACATAGGGAGCTGAGAAACATATGAATTTTCCACAGAATCCTGACAGTGCAGAAGGAGGCCATTCAGCCCATCAAGTCTGCACTAACCACGATCCCACTCAGACCCTATCCCTGTAACCCAACATACTTACCCTGCTAATCTCCCTGACACCAAGGGGCAATTTAGCATGGCCAATCCTCCTAACCAGCACATCTTTGGACTGTAGGAGGATACCGGAGCACCCAGAGGAAACCCACGCAGACACGGGGAGAACGTGCAGACCCTGCATAGACAGCCACCCGAGGCCAGAATCAAACCTGGGTCCCTGGTACTGTGAGGTAGCAGTGCGAACCACTGTGCCACCGCACTGCCCACATTTTGTTAAAAGACTGAATTCTTTTGAATGAACACAATCAAAGCAGTGGGTATAAATCTACAATTTAACTGATGATCAAGCTTGTCAACTGAAGTAAAGAAAAATTTGAGGGAATCTGATACTCATTTTTAAATGTTAGGAAAAAGGGATAATGTAAATGCAAGCTGGTTAATTAACTTGTGTCTGCAAAACTAAAGGATGAGAGAGTAAAAGAAAATGAACAAACTCGGGGAGAACGTTTGATTTCCAAGACCATCACATCTGTCCTCCATAGTTAGCAATATGTGGATGGGATTACTAATTAAAACATGTTTACATCCCTAAATCAGTTGGATGCATATCTGGTTGGATAAAAGTTAAAGGGTTGCTCAAATGCTCTTTGAACCATATCCTTCAGCATCACAAAGGAAAGTGATTGATTAAAAATTAATTATCATTAATATATTGCCTTTTTATTACTTCAGTACATCTTGTATCACAATTACTTCTCCCAAAGGGTTGAGAATTTGTGGAATTCACTATCCCAAAGTGTGGTAGATGCTGGGACAGTGAATAAATTTAAGGAGCTGTTATACAGATTTTTAATTGGTAATGGATTACAGGGTTATGGGGAGAAAGCAGGAAATGGGAATAAGGAGCATATCAGCCATGATCGAATGGCAAAGCAGACTCGACGGGCCAAATGGCCTTATTCTGCGCCTATATCTTATGAACTTATGAATTAATGAAATATTTTTGAGTACTGTTGCAGTAAATGCAGCAATCTATTAGGAACAGTCAGATCCCTCAACAATAAATGGGATGAATAGCTATTCATTATGGATTTTTTAAGGAAGTAATGTCTCAAACATTAGGAACGTTATCTACTTTTCTTCAAAGGTGGTTAATTAGCTTTGCTCTGCTTTAAAATGCAAACTTGGCTAATGCATCTATTCTTTTTCATCCTGTTGTTTGATATTGTTTCTCCACAACCACAGGTTTGAAAAACTTTTACCAAACTTTTCAAACTTGCATATGAATTCTTATTGAAAATTAAAAAGTATAAATCTACATTTGGGACTGTGTCCATGATGTTTATAATTATAAATTGTAAAGACGTATCTATTATATTATTAGAATAGAAATGTGATGGTATTGTGTTATATACAGAAGCTCAAAGTCCACTTACAGGTGGACTTATCAGAATTAATAATACCTATTCTGAGTATATCAAAAAGATGTTGAGCTTTGATAATTTCTTTAAAGTTCACTTGCACTAAAATTTATATATCCATGCTGTAATTAACATGATCCTGCATTGACCTATAACAGGAGTTTTAAACCTGATATTAAAGATTTAATAAAATATTTGAGGCATACTTTTGTCTGCATCAAAATTGTACATATTTGCAAAGGTAGCCAAGAGAACCATATTTTTCTGTCAGATATGGCATTTTATGTTAATAAATTAAGGTAGTGGGTAAGTAACAAACCACAGCAATCAATTTTAGGTTTCCACTGCAAATGTCTAGAAAAGGAAAGTGTGCAGTGACTAAATATAAAGGGCTCCTTTTACATTTGTTTACAACTGTTTCAGTTACCACAGACAGAAACATATTTTGTTCTGCAATACAAACATGTAATCATAGGTAATGGAAATCCAAAATGTAATTTGCACTTTACAGTAACCAAGCTATTTATTAGATTAGCCATTTCAAATTCTGTTCTACTAATTGAAAAGTATTTAATACAATTGTTTGAAGTTGGAATGAATACGCTCATTTTATATGCACTCAGCCTAATAAGTGCATTTTAGTTTAATTAGCACCAGACAACTCAATAAAACTACTGCAGTCTGGTGGTCTGGTAGCTTGGCAATAGAGTATTGGTCTTCTATCCACAGGGTACATGTCTGAGCCCTATCCTCAGCTCTCTCTTAAAAATAACTGCTTTCAATGGATGAATTAAACCAATTCCTGGCTCATTCACTGGAAGAAACGCTTTATAGGTACAGAGTGGTCCTTCTTTGGAAATGAGAGGAAGAAGAAAAACTCACAGATATAAACATGCTTCTCTCGATTGGCTGGCATTGAACAATATCTATTATGGTTAAGAAGTGCAAGACATAGCCTGTCACATTTTTGACTGAAAAAAGAAGTATGGTACAAAAGGCAGTGAGGAAAATGGGGAGGAGGTGCAATCGGAAATAAATTACAGTTTACGTTCTTTATTTTTGAATCAAACACAATTCATGAGTACTGTGCCAAAGCCAACTCAGTAATACCTTCTCCAGAACCTTAATATCTTTCAAACAGTTCAAATGTATTCACAATAAAGTACATTACCAGCTTTCATATCAAATTTTGTTGCTCTGTTAAACATTATCACAGTTCCATTGTCCTGGAATAATTTTACAGAATGCATTTTCCAGTGGCTGGCTTTCTGCATGTATAGGCTGCAGACACAATTAAGAAGGATTTAATTATTATGCTATGTTGGCAAAGATACTTGTGAAATGTTCTTAAAAAACTCTTGCCCACTTTAAGCTGATGCACTGACTACTCCCTGAGCAGTACAGTGAATCCTGCAGCTGTTTGGAGTTCTCAGTTACAGTAACACAATACCAGATGTGAAATCTTTGCTTCTGTATTCAGACTTCTCCTGTGGATTACAATTTATGAAACAGAAAAACGCCTTACAGCAACAGCATTATATAGGTTTTGTACGAAAGGAATTGCACAAGACAACTTTAAATTACTAAGAAACCACACACAATGCAGAAAAAATACATCTTTATTTTGCAAAAAAATCAAAGCTATTGGTGTAAATAAATTTTCACTCTTTTTAGATAGGTGACTTAAGAAGTCATTACTAGCAGTGTTTGAATTCCAAATAAATGTCTCATATTTAGAAATGTATTTTTAACATTATAGTAGCACTATTCCAGAATTAACTTATCTCTATATGATTTTTAGAAATCAGAAGCTGTTTTTCTATTTCCGTTAAGCAGCTGGTTTATTTTAGCTCCTACAGAAGGTCTTCCGTGTTCATCCAGAAGCAGTACAGAGTAAATCTTTCTTTTATTGTACCTGCACAGGTAACCACTCCTGAGAAAGGAAATGTGGAATGCACACTGCTTTCACTTGTAGCGGTCCTTCTCGTTAGCCAGGGCAAGTCTTCGAATGTTTGAGATGCAACCAGCGGCTGCTTCCTGTAGAAGTTCATCTGTTGACTCCATCAAATTCAAAAGCAGCTGTGGATGGTAAAAATTCAGGTAAGAAATGGAGACTGGTGATATACAGTAGGGAAGGAAATAAGGATGGAAAGAAAAAGAAACAAGAAAAGAAATAGGATAATGCTAGATGGAGAAATGAGATAAATTGCATTTGTACTTGCAACAGTAAATCACCATCACAGCTGCTCTAACGAAAAACAGAACCTTACAAGTTACTTAACCCTACAGTGTAAAATAATAATCTTTATAAATCAAAAATTGGAATTTAAATTGAATCATTTGACTTTGTTGCCTTTATATGCATCAAAAACAAAAAAAAATTGTGGAAGAACATAAGAAATAGGAGCAGGAGTAGGCCATCTAGCCCCTCGAGCCTGCTCCGCCATTCAATAAGATCATGGCTGATCTGAAGTGTATCAATTCCACTTTCCCACTTTCTCCCCATAACCCTTAATTCCCTTGTCTGTCAAAAACCTATCTACCCGTGACTTAAATATATTTAGCAAGGTAGCCTCCACCACTTCAACGGGCAGAGAATTCCAGAGATTCACCACCCTTTGAGTGAAGAAGTTCGTTCTAAATGGCCTCCACCTTATCTTGAGGCTGTGCCCTCTAGTCCTGCTATCCTTTCTAAGCAGGAAAAATCTCTCTACCTCTACCCTATCCATCCCTTTCAATGTCTTATACATCTCTAAGATCCCCCCTCATCCTTATAAACTCCAACAAGTACAGACCCAGTCTATTTAGTCTCTCTTCATAGTCCAACCCCCTCATCTCCAGTATCAGCCTCCTTTGAAGCACTTTGACAAGCTTCATAGGAGGAAGCCTTGTCCACATTCAGTATACAGTATTTAAGATGAGGCAGAGCTTTCGAGTTATTGTTCTACTGTAAAGAAACCTATCCTATTTTTGTACAGTAAATTCATAACAATATCATCCAATTCCTGATCCCATCTGGACATTGTTTGGTAAGCTATCTATCCATAAGACTAAAAATATGAGCTAAAGAATTGGGCAGAACTTGATTGCTTATTTAGTCAGCAAGGCTCCATACTAATAATACAATACATTATGAGCTTCAAATCAGAATTTTGAAATTTTATAAAAATATTATTTCTTGTATAAGGGGGAATTCAAAAAACATATTTAAGCAAAGAGATGCATTGGTTTGGAGTATATTGCGTCACTAAAAATAATGACATGAATAACCTCTAGTGTTTCTTTGTCTGCCTGGTGATCTTGCCACTTATAAGGCCTTTATTTCAAGTATTCTAAAGTTTAAATTATAGTTTAACACTTTGACTGTATTTTTCTCTAAAGTTTCAGTATTTTTTTTCCAGATGTCCAGTATTTTCATTTTTTCTTTCATAAGAGAAATAGAAGAAATTTAAAAGTGACAATTTGGGATCCCAACAGGGTCAGATCAGTTTTTAAATTGAAAAATAGTTGGATGGGAGATTTCAAAAAGCTCACGAAAGACAAAAATAGTACATATGTAAATACAGAATAGATGATGGTGCACTTGATTTAGAAAGGTTGATGGGAGCATTGTAAAATACTTTCAATGTTCCCATAGAGAGAGACAGCAGTCAGTGTAATGTTTTTTAAGGAAATCTAATGGAACATTTTCTGATGTTATTTTCATATCAATACCTTGGTATATTAGACATTAAATCTTCAGGTTCAATTTTTTAATCCATCAGTAATTGAATCATCAATCTCTTGTTGCTGGGAGAAGGAGTAATTTATAATGCTTCTCCAATAGTTTACATAGTCTCTAGGACAATTGACAATCTCTTGATTAATGTTTCATAATCTTTGTTTAACATGTTTGGTTTAGTACAATCACAAGTGATATTGGATAAATGCAAGAAGGTCATTAAAAAAAATTAATCATTATAAAATACAGAAAATCATACTGTAAAAAGAGCTACAATTTTAAGATAGTAAAAATGGCAAATCAAATAACTATTGAAGTAGAATAATGAACAATCAGATGCAGTTAATGTTTGCTTGCATAACCACTTGTATTACTTGCAGGACATAAAGGCTTTCAGCTTGTTTAACATCAAGGAGAGGAATTTCCTGTGGCAGTGTAAACAAGAAATTATATCTGAACTTACACCCATTCATGTGTTCATTATGATACTTTAGCATTATGAATTATATCTGTAGGATCAACAGTTTTCTGTGAATTCTGCAGTTGTGACCATCCAAGGTACGCTTCACACAGCAGCAAGAAGAATATGCATTGCTTCCAATGAATAGTAATCTTGGTGATGAAGATTATCTGCCTATAAATTTGAACTTTACATAAAATCGCTTCAATGAGAATGATCACATGGTCATATTTAATGTACTTGTCAACTGGTTTCTGGCAATGTACACTGACATTTCCTGCCAATCGTATTGGCATATGCTGGAACATAGGAATCTGCATAAACAATGTGAATAGGCGGAAAATGCACTCATACCATATATTTAAATATGGAAGTTAATATTTCAAGCCATCTAACCATCATTCATACACATTAGATACACATGTTTAAAAATATTTAACCAAGGAAATTTAGCTGTTTTTAATCTGACTGACTGATGCCATAAAACTGTATTTAAAGGAACAGCGCAGGTTGTAGTCAGAACAAATTTAACATAAATTAAGGACTACAAATCACAGTAAAACACTGGAAGCTGGTTTTGTTTCTTGCTACACTTAAACTTATAGGATTTTATGTCTGTCTTGAACCAGTGCAATTGCAATAATCCATATGTTTTTAAAGCTTATTTATTAGTGTTACAAGTAGACTTACATTAACAGTGCAATAAGTTACTGTGAAAATCCCCTAGTCACCACACTCTTAAGAACATAAGAACATAAGAAATAGGAGCAGGAGTAGGCCATCTAGCCCTTCGAGCCTGCCCTGCCATTCAATAAGATCATGGCTGATCTGTCGTGGCTCAGTTCCACATTCCCACCCTCTCCCCATAACCCTTAATCCCCTCTCTTATCAAAAACCCATCAACCTGCGTCTTAAAATTATTTAGCGAGGTAGCCTCCACCACTTCAACGGGCAGAGAATTCCAGAGATTCACCACCCTTTGAGTGAAGAAGTTCCTCCTCAACTCCATTCTAAACCGCCCCCCCTTTATCTTGAGGCTGTGCCCCCTAGTCCTACTATCCTTTCTGAGCGGGAAGAGTCTCTCCACCTCTATCCTATCCATCCCATTCATCATCTTATACGTCTCAATGAGATCTCCCCTCATTCTTCTGAACTCTAACGAGTACAAGCCTAGTTTATTCAGCCTCTCCTCATAGCTCAACCCCCTCAACTCTGGCATCAGCCTAGTAAACCTCCTCTGCACTCCCTCCAAGGCCAAAACATCCTTGCATAAGTACGGCGCCCAAAACGGCACACAGTACTCCAGCTGCAGCCTCACCAATGCCCTATACAGCCGCAGCAAGACCTCCCTACTTTTACATTCAATCCCCCTCGCTATGAAGGCCAGCATCCCATTCGCCTTCCTGACCACCTGCTGCACCTGCAAGCTGGGTTTTTGCGACTCATGCACAAGGACCCTGAGGTCCCTCTGCACCGTCGCCTGCTGCAGTTTTTCGCCACGTAAGTAATAATCCTTCCTACCATTATTCCTACCAAAGTGGACCACCTCGCACTTGCCAATATTAAATTCCATTTGCCATTTCCTGGCCCATTCGCCCAGCCTATCTAGATCCTTCTGTAGACTCTCCACACCCTCCGCACAATTTGCCGTTCCACCAATCTTGGTGTCATCAGCAAATTTCGACACTCGGTTCCCTACACTCGGTTCCCTCCTCCAGATCATCTATATAAATGGTAAATAGCTGAATTTGTCAGACACGACTTTCCTTTAACGAAACCGTGCTGCATCTGCTCTATCAAGCAATTCCTCTCAAGATGCCTCGTTATTTCCTCCTTGATGACGGATTCTAACATTTTACCTACAACAGACGTTAAACTAACCGGCCTATAATTCCCCGCCTTTTGCCTGGCACCCTTCTTAAACAACGGCGTAACATTAGCCGCTTTCCAATCTTCCGGCACTTCCCCGGAATCCAGCGACGTCTGGAAAATAACCACCAAGGCATCCACTATCACCTCTGCCATTTCTTTCAGAACCCTTGGATGCATTCCATCTGGTCCTGGGGACTTGTCCACAATCAGCCCCTCCAGTCTGTCGAGCGCCGCCTCTCTCGTAACAGTAATGTCATTAAGACCCTCCAGTCCTACCACCTTTCCATCTCTAACGACCCCTGGGGCACTCCACTAGTCACCATCCGCCAATCCGAATAGCACCCATTGACCCCCACTCTCTGCCTCCTATTTGACAACCAATCCTCTATCCACGCTAACACCCTACCCCCAACTCCATGTCCCCTGACCTTCTGCAATAACCTCTTGTGAGGTACCTTGTCAAACGCCTTCTGAAAATCAAGAAAGACCACATCCACCGGCTCTCCTCTATCCACCGCCCTAGACACATCCTCGTAGAACTCCAGTAAATTTGTCTTGTGCCTATTCAGGTACACTGAGGGAGAATTTAGCGTGGCCAATGCACCTAACCTGCACGTCTTTCAGACTATGGGAGGAAGCCAGAGCACCTGGAGGAAACCCATGCTGACATGGGAAAAACATGCAGATTCCACACAGACAGTGATCCAAGCCAGGAATCGAACCTGGGTCCCTGGCACTGTGAGACAACAGTGGTAACCACTGTGCCACCGTGCATGTGGCTCTTTAAGGCAGTGTCCATCATAATATGTTCAGGCAAGGGATCAAGATACGGGCATAAAAGATTGAGCATGGCTTGTCCACCATCATTATTTGCCTGCCCCCAGCCCTGCCTGCCATCTCTTGACTGCCTTGTTCTGGCCATATGAAAGAGAAACCCAACTCCTGCCTGAAAGCACTGGCCACTTGAAAAACTCCTTGTCATTGGGACTTCCTCCTGGGAATATGTCTGAATGAATTCTGGGTCCCAACCCTACACCACCAACCTAAATGCTATTCTGAAAAACTAATGCCTTAATTGGCAGGAGATTGGTTCAGTGTTGAATTAGCATTGAGTGTCAGCATAAAAGACAAGGTGGGTGGGACCTAATATTGCTTTGCCAAATTAAGCTGGTAGATCCTATGGGGGCAATAGTGTTGGGCAAAAGAAAGTGACCATGCAGCCAAAATAAAGAGAATGAATAGCACAACCAGGTGCACAATGCCCCATGAACAGACACTTCTGATCATTTGAAAACAAACTTTTAAATTTCCCTGCAATAACCCTGAAAGTTGGGCATTAATGTGTATCAGGCTGTTTGGATACTGAGCGTTCCCTCTGAAGCCCCATCTTCACTGTCTCTTGTCCTTAGAGAGTTTAGTAGGCTATTAATTGGAGGTGACAGGTTCTACTCCTTCTGCCCTCTGTTAGCAAATCAAAGTGTATCCTGGAGGCATTCATTGGGATCCACAGACAACCTCTGGGAATGCAATTTTAAAATTCTGCCTGCAGTGATCCTTCCGCCATAACGGCAATTTAAAATCTGGTCCTACACAGCAGCAACATTGTAAGCACAGTGGACCAAATTTCTCAGACTGTTATGGAATCACAGTAATCAAAAAATGTTACAAAATGCTAATTTAGAGAAGTATTAAGCTTGTGTCAGTAAACTGGCAGTAACAGGATAAATAAGAAGAGTTCCCATTGCATTAACTAGGCCACTAATATAATGATTGCTGACATCCAGCACTCAAATGAGTATTAGCTGAACCCTATTCCTAAGATTATCTTTGAAGTAAATGCCATGCTGTGCAGATTGTTTTCCCTCTCTTCCACTAACTTGTGTCCTTTCTTACAGGGGATGATCCGGATGCGCCAGGTGACACCTTCTGGTGTCACTGACACTCCCCGTCCTGCTGCTCCTCTGAGACTCCCCAAGACACCTCAGACAATACCTTTCAGAAGGCACAGGGAGTTGGCCTCATTGGTGACAGGGTCCAGGCCATCCTGAACACACTGCGGGACATGATAGAGACTCAGCTGGCCATGGCTGGGGCTCTTGCAGGGACTCTGGAGACACAGCAGGCCCTGACTGTAAACCTCGGCAACTGAGCCTAATCTGACAGGGCTAATGTTGAAGGGCTCCAGAGCTTGACCCAGTCTCAGAGGACCAATGTTGAGGGATCATAGACCATGGGGCAAATACATCTGGGCCTCTGGGATTGGCAGAGCCAGGTGATGTTCAGGCTTGTGAAGCTCAGTCCAGCTGCTGTGGCATCCCATGGAGTGTCTCCAGGACCTAGACCTATGGGCACCCTGAAGGAGGAGGAAGAGCTAGAGCCCATGCTGGGGCCTTCCATCCAGGAGATTCCGGACAGCTGCAGACCTTCCGAATATCCCCTTCCTCACACCAAGCATCTCGGGGCAAGCTGGATGAACAGGATAGCACAGCAACATCAGTGTCATCTGCAAGTCGGCCAGGGCCCTTCAGATCTCGGCCCCCTAGGGGACGCCCACCAAGGCCATCACAGGCAACAGGGCACCGATCATAACTGGGTGCTTCCACTTCCAATGCATCCTGGGGGAGCATCTAGGTAAAGCAGTACGCTGCGTAAGATAAGATTAGAAAGTTGTAAGATCACTAAGAGGGCAGAGATGAAGGTCAGCAGTAGTCAAGGTGAAGGTTTTTGTCAATGTTAAGATCACAGTTAAATGTGTTTTGAACCTCACAGCTGTGTCTGTCTCTGATTTTACCCCCATTGGGCTGAGTATACCCTAATCACATGTTGTGCGGAGGGTGTGGAGAGTCTGCAGAAGGATCTAGATAGGCTGGGCGAATGGGCCAGGAAATGGCAAATGGAATTTAATGTTGGCAAATGTGAGGTTGTCCACTTTGGTAGGAATAATGGTAGGAAGGACTATTACTTACATGGTGAAAAACTGCAGCATGCGGCGGTGCAGAGGGACCTTGGGGTCCTTGTGCATGAGTCGCAAAAACCCAGCTTGCAGGTGCAGCAGGTGGTCAGGAAGGCGAATGGGATGCTGGCCTTCATAGTGAGGGGGATTGAATATAAAAGTAGGGAGGTCTTGCTGCAGCTGTATAGGGCACTGGTGAGGCCGCAGCTGGAGTACTGTGTGCAGTTTTGGTCGCCGCACTTACGCAAGGATATTTTGGCCTTGAAGGGAGTGCAGAGGAGGTTTACTAGGCTGATTCCGGAGTTGAGGGGGTTGAACTATGAGGAGAGGCTGAATAAACTAGGCTTGTACTCGTTAGAGATTAGAAGAATGAGGGGAGATCTCACTGAGACGTATAAGATGTTGAATGGGATGGATAGGATAGAGGTGGAGAGGCTCTTCCCGCTCAGAAAGGACAGTAGGACTAGAGGGCACAGCCTCAAGATAAAGGGGGGGCGGTTTAGAACGGAGTTGAGGAGGAACTTCTTCACTCAAAGGGTGGTGAATCTCTGGAATTCTCTGCCCGTTGAAGTGGTGGAGGCTGCCTTGCTCAATATTTTTAAGACGCAGGTTGATAGGTTTTTGATAAGCAAGGGGATTAAGGGTTATGGAGAGAGGGCGGGAATGTGGAACTGAGCCATGACAGATCAGCCATGATCTCATTGAATGGCGGGGCAGGCTCGAGGGGCTAGATGGCCTGCTCCTGCTCCTATTTCTTATGTTCTTAAGGTGCAAACTGCTGTGCTGCATGATACCGGGGCCCTCAGCAAAGGTTACAGACTTCCTGCCCTGCTTTACCCAGCATGCACTGGATCCTTTGTCAAACATAACCCATTAGCCCACAAACCTGTAGTCAAAACCCTTACTCCTATGTGTGTCCAGATGCCAGTACGCAATTGGAGAACAGGCAGGAGTCAGATTTGTGTGGCACCAGAGGCAGGATCCCAGTATGCTTTACAGCAAGCCATCATCACCCTCCAGCCTTGACCAAAGACCCACTATCACAGCCAGTTCAGGCTAAGTACCCCGTTGTGATGTGATTCGGAACCAGGCGGGAGTGAAAGAGGGTGGTGGAGGGGAAGGTTGGGGGGGGGGGGGGGGGAGGGGGGTTGGGGGGGGGGGGCGGTTGGGGGGGGGGGTGAAACAGGGAGGGGAGGGCAAGCGTGGGTGAAAGAGGGTGGGGTGAAAGAGGGTGGTGGAGAGGAAGGGGAGGTGAAAGAGGGTGTGGGAAGGGGAAGGTGGGGGAGTGAAAGAGTGGGGGAAGGGATGGGGTGAAAGAGGGTGGGGGAGGGGAAGGGTGGGAGAGGAGAAGAGGAAGGGTCGGGAGATTGAGGGGGCAGCTTGGGGTTGGAGGTATTGCAGCTGCAGTGTCACCTGGGACATGGTGGGATGGTGATGGTAGCAGCCGCCACACTGCACGACAGCAACTTGTTGAATCGTGCTGCGATTAAAGTGTCCCTTGCTGCTCTGTCTTGCCGACCCCTTGCTATTGCTGTCTGTCCTTCATCCTCTGGCTCCTCATAGGGTACCTCCTCTACATCCTGCAGTTGGCAAATCTCTTCCTCCTCCTCCTCCTCCAGATATTCACCCCACTGCAGTGCTATATTGTGAAGCATGCAGCACACAATAATGATGTGGGAGCCCCGCACAGGGTATTGGAGGGCACCTCCAGAGTGGTCCGGGCACTGGAACCACATTTTAAGCAGGCCTGTGCACTGCTCAACAACGGACTGGGTGGCAGCGTGAGCCTCATTATAACAGGTTTCCACCTCAGTCTCAGGCCTCTGCACTGGGTGTCATCAGCCATGACCTCAGCGGGTGATTCACTCCAGCAGGGTTTGCTACTGCGGGGAACAGGTGGCTGATCACGCTGGAGGGAACAGAAGCCACCGAGAACCCCAGGGGTCAGACTTAAGATGGTGCCTCCTGAACAGTGCCAGCAGGGGATTCCCAAGGGGCAGACTGGCAATGCTCAAAGGGCACCTTGGTACTGTTCACTGGGCATCAGTAGTGCAAGCAGGTAAAGCCAGAAGGTGTAGGGCCTGTTGGGGGGCAGGCGATCGGTGGGGTTGGGGGGGCACCCGCTTCCACTCTGCAAAAGGATTGCAGGCAGATAGAGGATGGACAGCAATTGGAGCTGGCCATCCAGGTGGTGGGGGTGGAACGGGATGTGGGGGAAGGTGCGGGGGGGGGGGGGAGTCAGGATTGCTATGAGGGGGGAGGTCAGGAAGATCAGGTATGCCAGGGGTCAGAGAGGTTTGGGCTGGCTGGGGTGGGGGTGGGCAGACATTGGGGGGAGTTGCGGGGGGTTGGAGGGGCAGCAATGGGGGTTGTGGAGCTGGCCAGCAATCAGGAGACTGGCAATGCAGGGCCAGTGTGCATGCGCCGATCTTGGTACTGACAGATAGGCGCAAGCGCAGTGGCCTGCTCAGCACCTTGCTGCAGGCTTCTCGGGCAGGAATAGCCCCCTGATTTTCATAGGAAATCCCACTAGGGCACTCTGCAGTGCTCAGAGTGTCAGAGATTCAATCTGAAAATCACGCTGAAAAAATAAACAAAGGGAGTTACTCCTATTTTCATGCAAATTGTGGAATTTGAATTATTTTGCGAGAATCCCGACCAGACTGTTTCCAGGCATAGGGATTAGTAACCACAGGATACAGATTTAAGATAATTGATAAAAAGACCATAGACAAAATGTGTGCAAATTGTTGTGATGACTGTCACTGGATGAACTACCAGTGGACCCAGGAGGTATGCACAGGATAGTTGTTCCCAGGATAAATGTAAAAGGCAATGGGGTCACTATTGCTTATTGCAGTAACATCGGGGCAGCTTTCGAACCAGTCTGTAACTATTTCCTTTTCATCTGCAGAAGTGACCCAGTAAGTCAATGCCTCTTCCTCCCTGAAGGCACAGACTGAAGCTCTGAAGTTCCAATCATACAGTTTTCAGAATGCCTTATATTTTGGCCCTCAAATACTTGGGTTTGACTTGCAGTGGACATGCTCCTGAAACATCCAGAATCTGATGGCAACCATTAGATCTGATATTTTCTGCTGACAAGTAGCCACCTAAAATTGAGCCCAGGGTCAGTAGAGCATGTTTTGATATAATGATATGCAGTTTCTTTTACATAGCATATCTTAAACTAATGTCAATCATTACACATGTCGACAGGTTATGATCTATTTGTCCCAGAGCTGGTAATCCATTTGCAAGCTGTAGGTTTGAGAATAGATATACTATAATTAGTCTCCTGTAAACCTATCTGTACATTGTCTTATCTTCAAATAAAAAACCCACATTACTGTTTCAGCAATCATTGTATATAATTGGCAAATTAATACAGAAGAAAAGAAGAACATAACATGGTGACAGCTTGGTTTTTAAAGTTACCACTGAGCATGCACCTCAACCCTTTCACATCCAACAGAAGAAAAAAGCTGGTGTAAAAGTGAAACAATGATCTAAACATTGTGTAAAGATTCTATTCTGGGATCACACCTTGCTCCAACCAGCAGGATTAGTCCTGATAAGGTTCAAATCTGGGAGAGCTTAATTACTAAAAGCATGTTTGCTGCAAAGTTTAAGCAGGAACAGAAATTAAATAGCGATCTGCAGGGGTTCTCACTTTAAGGAGAATTACTATTGAAGCTAAATGCAGCAGTCTGGAAAGGGAAAAATAATCCATCTAATAATAGCTCCGACCAGATAGAAGTGGTCTGTAAAAACGTTTGTTTCACAGTTTGCTTTCATTTCTGAAATCTGCAGCCATTTTCCTACCCAAGCCACTGCCTTGTGAATGAAGCTTATAACTAAAACCTGGAAAAATTAGGAATTCAATAGCATTACTAATAAAATCAAATAGTATGACCAGCTCAGGCAGTGACTATTAAAAGTACTGCAACTTAGAAGTACATTAATTCAAAAATAGTTGACAAAAGCTCCAGATAGCATTAAAAATCCTACATCCTTTAAGACAGGTCTGTCCAACCTTTTTGTGTGGGGGGGCCAGATTTCAATTTTTCTCATACTCGGGAGCCGATGAACAAATTTCAGAAATCTAAGGTTTGGCACAACATTAGACATGAATTTCCAAAGAACTAACATGCTGAGCAAAAAAAAATTGCAGCAATAAGTTGATAATTAAAAAAAGGGTAATAAATAAAAACAATATTTAGAGTGTGAACAGTTGAGATGTGTCCAACTCATTCCCACTCTTGGGATGCACACTCACTCACTCAGTATGAGAGTGGGTGAGAGTACATCTTAGATTGTGGCGGTGAAAATGAATGAAAACTCTGAGACTGGGAGTGTGCCAGCCAAACAAACTCCCCTGACTCAATCTCACACATACACACCCTTCTCTCTTATTGCTCTCATTGTTGCTCTTGATCTTCTGAGGTTGCAATGGGGGAAAATGCTGTGGAAGCAACCTTGTTGAGTTGTTATACTATCCCCTATGGCTTATGCATACTATAGTCAAACTGTCCTGGTATTGACGAGGGGTAATATTGATATAATACGTGAGAACTTGCATTACTATTGATTACACTATGGGCTTTTATTATCTTCTAAAAAAAACTGTTATATCAGCAGAATTTCTACAAATTAACACCAATTTATTTAAGCCAAAGACTTTTAATTAATCATTTGGGAGTTAGTATTTTTATCGACTTACAAACTGTACATGTGCTCAACACCTAGCGGTTGAATCTGATTACTGGACATAGTAAACTAGAGCCCACCATATGAAATCCATCTGTAATTTTGCATTCTTAGACTGTAAATAAATTTGAAAGATAACAAACTTTACAGATATTCTATTATAGTCCTCAAACCCTTATCATTCCAGAATCTTTAAAAGGTAATGTATTCACTATGCCCACCTTTTAGTCAGAAGGTTTCATTTAGCTCATTGTATTACAAAGTACAGCACAGGAACAAGTCACTTAGCCCAACTGAACTATGTCACTGTTTATGCTTTGCTTTCTAATCCTATCAACATTTTCTTTGACTGTGTTCCTCATGAATCATTATTCTAAAAACATGACATATGCTGCAGTTCACCTAACGGGTGCAAAAATAATGGTTCTCAATCACATTAACTCCAAATTCTTCACTGAATTTTATCACACATTTCCTTGGACAACCTGTTCAACATATTCACCATCCTTTGCATAAAGTAAATAAATGGAAACAGCCCATGCTGTCCAGATTATGTACATTCTGTCCCATCATTAACTTTACTTAACCTTTGATATCCTGAGATAAAAGAAGTCCATATAAAACAGTATGATCCTCTGAGATGATTAACTAAAACTGGAGAAAATTCATCCAACTGTGTATTTTAATTATTCCATCAGCCATGACATGTGGATTTTCCTTGAAGTGTAAAGAAAGCTCTACTCTCACTTGTAGCTATAGAGCTTATCCTATTTGATATTAATGATTTCATTTGTGAAGGACAATGCAAATAACCTGTTCAGTTAAATGAATCCCCTTTCTTTGGTGTGCTTGATTAGAAATTTGCCAGAGAATTATCTACTTCCATCTACCAAAAGCCTACCTTCACTGGTCAATATACACTTTGACATTCTTACAGTAGCACATCTTATAAGGCTGGTCTTATTGGCAATCTTGTTAATAGTGGCATGGCCATTTGTCACCGTGTAAGCTTGATGCTGATATAGGGTGCATTAAAGCTATTCTGTAAGATAATGGCTACGCTGATCAGATCATTGCTTGCCATACATTGTGGAAAATTATGTGGCCCTAAGGCCACCACTTTCTGTTCCATAAAGTACATATTCTACCTCAGGTTACCCTGAAGGGCAAGGTACCTCAAAAATGTGAGCAGCAGTGAAGCTAGCTGTTTCAAGCTGCTACTGTATAGAACTTTAGTTAGGCCACATTGGGAATATCGCATACAGTTCTGGTCACCACACCACCAGAAGGATGTGCATGCTTTGAAGAGAGTATGGAAAAGGTTTACCAGGATGTTGCCTGCTTTGAGGGTATTAGGTATGAGGAGAAATTGGACAAACTTGGTTTGTTTTCACTTAAATGTCAGAGGCTGAGGGGCAATCTGTAAGAAGTTTACAAATTATGAGAGATATGGATAGATTGGGTAGTTGGAGTCTTTTTCCCAGAGTAGAAATGTCAATTACTAGAGAATATTGGTTTAAGGTAAAAGGGACAAAGTTTAAAGGAGATGTGAGAGGCAAGTTTTTTTTACACAAATGGTGGTAAGTTCCTGGAATGCACTGCCAAAGGAGTCGGTAGAAGTAGATACAATAGCAACATTTAAGAAACATCTTGAAAGATACATGAGTAGGTAGGGACCACGTAGAGGCAAAAATGTCTATAGTTTAGGAAGGCATCATGTGTTGATGCAGGCTTGGTGGACCAAAGACCTGTTCCTGTGCTGTACTATTCTTTCTACTTTGCTAATAATACCTTCTGCCTATTACACAAGGGTGCAGAGATCCTTCAGCATGATCTGGACAGGTTGGGTGAGTGGGTTAATCAATGGCAGATGCAGCATAATTTGTTTTCCAAATTATTCACTCACATAAGTGAATAAGTGTGAGGTTATTCAGTTTGGAAGCAAAAACAAGAAGCAGATTACTAGCTGAATGGCTGTAAATTGGAAAACGGGAGTGTGCAGTGGGACCTGGATGTCCTTGTGCACTAGTCTCTGAAGGTAAGCATGGAGGTGCAGCAAACGGTAAAGAAGGCAAATAGCTTGTTGGCCTTCATTGTGAGAGGTTTGGAACACAGGAGCAGGGATGTGTTGTTGCAACTATACAGGACCTTGGTGAGGCCACACCTAGAATATTGTGTGCAGTTTTGATCTCCTTTTCTGAGGAAAGATGTTGTTGCTCTCAAGGGAGTGTAGCAAAGGTTTAACAAGCTGATTCTGGGGGTGGTGGGACTGATGAGTGAGGAGAGATTGACTAGATTAGAGTGTTTTCGCTGGAGTTCAGACAAATGAGAGGGGATCTCATAGAGACTTATAAAATTCTAAAAGGACAAGACAGGGTAGATGCAGGGAGAATATTCCCAATGGTGGGGGACTCTGGGACCAGGGGTCACAGTCTGAGGATTCAGGGTAGACCATTTAGGATGGAGGAGAAGAGTCATTTCTTCACCCAAAGAGTGGTGAGCTATGGAATTCATTACCACAGGAAGTAATTGAAGCCAAAACATTTTGAATGTATTCACAAGGTGGCTGGATATAGCAGTCAGGGCGAATGGGATCAAAGGTTATGGGAAAAAAGCAGGATTAGGCTATTGAGTTGGATAATCAATCACGATCGTAGTGAATGGTGGAGCAGGCTCGAAGGGCCAAATGGCCTCCTCCTCCTATCTTCTATGTTTCTATGTTTACACAAATAAGTAATGTGGTATATGAATTTTAGTATTGGTGTGATATTAGTTATGTATGAAGTACATCCCAAAGTCTGGCAGATTGTATCAACAGCACGTCCCTTTGCCTGTTCACAACAAATAAGGTATGGACAGTATCCAACCAGCCTATGAGAAAATATCAGGTGAAATTTCCCCAAAATCATTTTCAGTGCCAAGACCAGTGTGAATCCCACCAGCCCCAGTGACATGATCTAGAACTGAGAGACACTTGAAAAAAAATTACCAATGTGAAAAATGCCACCCCTGTGGCACTATGGGCCCTATTTTACCATTTTGATCCTAAGTGCTGGGTGGACTTGAAACTGGAGTGTCTCAGAGCCAACTTTTAGACTTGTTCTCAGATGTCTCCATACACACTCTGCCTGCAAAAATAGCAGTGATTCCCAATCATGCTGCAAGAAGTCTGTGGGTGGGGCTTAATGCGCTCAAAACCCTTCAGCTCTGATCGGCACCTCCAACTGCGCATGCGTAGAAAACAAATGATAGAATGCTGCTCCCCTGTCACATCCCTCCTGGGTTGGATAATACCTCCCCCCCTTGCCCCCACAGACATTGCCCCACCCCCCCCAACATTACTAACCCTGTTATCTCCCCCACACCTCTGCCACCCAGACCGATCACAGGCCCTTTCCCCCTTCACCCCCACCGATCTCAGGCAGAGCAGCAGCAGATGCCCCCGCCCACTGATCTCAGGCAGAGTGGCAGCAGACTCCCTTTCCCCCCACTGACCTCAGGCAGAGTGGCAGTGGACCCCCTTCCCCTCCCCACCAATCTGAAGCAGAGTAGCAGCAGACCCACTTCCAGCCCAACCCCACCCCCACCTCCCCCCCTCACCGATCCCAAGGAGAGAGCTGTCGAACCCCCCCCCACCCCCCGCCACTGATCTCAAGTAGAGAGCCGTTGGACCCCTGTTGATCTCAAACAAAGGATGCTCGACATCTTCCTCCTCACTAACTGGACAGCCTGAATCGGACTTATACGGAGCTTGTCTGTTTTGTGCCAATTGTGGATGAGCGAAGTGCCAATAAAGGTGGGCGTGAAGCCCATTAAATCAATTTAAATACATGCAAATACATTTAAATGGCCGTTGCGCCCATTTTGACATCAGTCCCGATTGCGGCTATTTTCAGGCCTCGGTAAAGGGGGAACCAGTGCAGAGGCGGGTGTGGATTGTGCTACTCACCTCATGCCCAGAAACGGGCGCAACATGATGGTAAATCAGGCCCAATGTGTCTGATTTGCCTGCCCCAGAGTCATCTGAACAATTCAATCGAGGGGTGCTGCATTTAAATGGGTCCACAACCAAGCCAAGAGGATGGCAGCTAAGAAGCCAGCTCCCCGGTTTACAGAGGGGGTCCTCACACAAATGTTGGATGCCATGGAGGAATGAAGGGCTATCACTACCCACAGATGGCAGGAGGCCCTTCAGTAAGGTCACCCACCACACATGGGAGACTGTGACCCTGCTGGTGAGTGCCAGCATTCTTCACAACAGGACAGGACTGCAGTGCTATCAGGATAAGTGCTTCTCAGCTTCTCTCATTACGCTCTCTCTCAGACACGCCTCACCATGCTATCTGGATCCCAATTACTACTATCTTGCTGTGTTCCACCACCCAACCTCCCACATGCTTCCTTATCTCCCCTGAGACTCTTCATCATGCACCTCTGCTCACATATAGCCAGGCATCATTATGATCTAACTTGGCAGGCAGCCTGCTCACAAACTTCCCGTCTGACTCCCTGCAGGATAAGCTTGTTCATAACTGCCATGAGTAAGTAGAAGAAGGCACAGTGGAATGACAGAGCTGGGAATCCTGACTGCATTCAAGGAGAGAGCACTGGAGCTCACAGGGGAGGGGCTGGAGCAGGTATAGATGGAGAATGAAATGGGTGGGAAAGAGAAATGTGAGGGGCCTCTGCATACTCATCCATCTGCCCAAACTCATGTGTTCTGTCTCTGCCTGACCTTTGCCCCTGCCATGCATCAATACCATGTCCCTTCTCTTGCAGGAAAATCACCTGAGCAGCCTGTCCCCTCCATCGCAAGGATCCTGTGTCAAGCCAGGAACAGAGTTCCAAGGAGGTCGGCAGAAGAAACTGAAAATGCATCACAGCTGTTACTTGCATCCTCCACCAGCAGAGGGATACACATAGTTGGCGATCTTAGCCGGTAGGCTCCTTGGTCATTATCTGTTGAGCATCTCACAGCATCAGATCCATATCAGGCAGAGACAAGTGCCTCCCAGGGAAAAACAGTCGGAGAATTGCTGGATCCAAGGGCTCAACTGTGCCCCAGCCAGGTGCGTGCTACTAGCGTTGTTCATCCCTGAGCTGCAAAGGCAGAGTCAGAAATACCAGGAAGGAATTGTCAATGACAATCCTGCAATTGCAGTGCCGGCTGGAGGAATCCCAAAGCTTTCTTTCGCAGGAAATAGTGCCGGCAATGCAATGCACCCAGGCCAACACTGCAAGGGTGGCATCTACAATAGCGAGCCTGGGGCTTGATGTTCAATCCATGGTGAGAGGTGTCCAATGTGTGTCTCATGCCATGAACCTGATGGTTTACAGCATTAGCTACCTAGGGCAGACGCTAGGTATCCACGAGCTCCAGTGCCAGAGGCTTAAATGAAATAAGGATACAGGGCCAGTCTATGTGTATAGCTGCAGCATGTGGGAGTTGTTGGGCCCCATTGTGATTCAGAATAACCACATCTGTAGCAAGCGTTGGTTGCTTGAGGAACTTCAGTTCAGAGTTAATGAGCTGGAGTCTGAGTTTCAGACATTGTAGCACATCAGGGAGGGGGAGAGTTACCTGGACTAGGAAGCAGTCACAACCCTGATATTAGCTACCTTGAATTCGGTCAGTGGTAAGGGAGATTAGGGTGTGACTATGAGTGAGGCAGGTAGAGAATCCAAGAGGTAGTACTGCACTGCCCTTGTCCAATAGATTTGAGATTCTTAGTCCATGCATGGATGAGAGCGAGCACTGTAGGAAGGATGAGCAAACTCACCATAGTATCATGGTACAGGAAGTCATTCAAGTGGGAGGACAAAAGAGGAATAGTTGCAGTTGGGGATAGTATAGATAGTGGAGTAGATACTTTTCTGTAGCCAGGACTGAAAGTCCTGAAGGCTGTGTTGCCTACTTAGCCAGGGTTAAGAAAATTTCATCTGGACTGCAGAGGAAGGTGGAGTAGAAGAGGGAAGGTCCATTTCTCATGGTCCATGTAGGAAGCGGGGTGGGGGGAGGGGGGGTGGGGGGATGATTCAGTTGTATGGAAATTTTAAAAACGCAAAGTGTAAGGAGGAGATAGGTGTACAGGTTAATCATGAGGCTAATTGATAATGAAAGAAGGAACAGAATATGTGAATGTCATATTATGATGTGGAGATGCTGGCGTAGGACTAGGGTAAACACAGTAAGAAGTCTCACAACAACAGGTTAAAGTCCAACAGATTCATTTGGTAGCAAAAGCCACTAACTTTCGGAGCAATGCCCCTTTGTCAGGTAAGTGGGAGTTCTGTTCACAAACAGGGCATATAAAGACACAAACTCAATTTACAAAATAATGGCTGGAATGCGAGTCTTTACAGGTAATCAAGTCTTAAAGGTACAGACAATGTGAGTGGAGACTGTGAGGCAGTGTCTGTGACCAATATTTGTTCCCAACTGGGAAAGGCCAGAGAAAGGCCAGCTGCTCTGCAAGCGGCAAATGCTGACTAGTCGCTCAGCCCACTTGGCAGCTGTTTTGACCATTGAAGTTAGAGACTGATCTTCCCTGCTGGGATTTGGAGTGCAGTTGCCTGATAACAGCTGGTGGATATTGACTCTATAACTGTCTTCAAAAAGGGAATTGGATTTTTTAAAAAATGCAAAACTATCCGTCCTCACAGACATCTTGGGACGTTTTGATGTGTTTGAAGAGTATAGTTAAAATTAAATCAAACAGCGTTGTGCCCAATCCAGCGTGAGCACAGTCACAGCTCAGTGTCTTCCATTCAGATTTCCTGCCCAGGTGGAGGTGCAGAGTAGCTCACCTTTCCCTAGTCTTTCCCAGTTGGGAACGAATATTGGTCACAGACACTGCCTCACAGTTTCCACTCACAATGTCTGTAACTTTAAGACTTGACTACCTGTAAAGACTCGCATTCCAACCATTATTTTGTAAATTGAGTTTGTGTCTTTTTTATGCCCTGTTTGTGAACGGAACTCTGTCGAAGGAGCAGCGCTCCAAAAGCTAGTGGCTTTTGCTATCAAATAAACCTGTTGGACTTTAACCTGGTGTTGTGAGATATCTTACAATGTCATATTACACCAGGGAAACATACAAGAGCGGGGAAAATTAATAAAAGGACAAACTTAAAGGCTTTATATCAGAATGCCTAGAATTTGGAATAAAATTAATGAGTTAACAGTGCAAATAGAGACAAAGGGTTATGCTTTGGTAGTGATTATTGAGATCTGGTACAAGGAGACCAAGTCTGGGAACTGATAGACAGAAAGAAAAAGGAGATAGTGTAGCTTTGTTAGTAAAGGAAGGGATCAATGATGTAGTCAGAAATGATATTGGCACTGGAGATCAAGATGTAGAATCAGAGTGAGTAGGAAAAAAATACCAAGGAAAAGATGTCCCTGGTGGTAGGGATCTATAGGTCCCCTAATAATAATTGCACAGTAGGACACAGTACAACTCAGGAAATGCTGGGGCTTGTCAGAAAGGTACAACAATAATCATGGGTGATTTTAAAATGCATGTGGACTGGATTAATCGAATTGGCAAGGCTAGCCTTTGAGGGCGAGTTCATAGAATGTGCTAGAGATTGTTTCTTGGAATAATATGTGTTGAACCAACTGGGGAACAAGCTTTTGGATTTAGCATTGTTTAATGGGATTAAATTAATTAATGATCTTATGCTCAAGGATCCTTTAGAAAGGACTGACCATTGCATACTTGACTTTCAAATTCAGTTTGGAGGGCAATCAACTTAAGTCCCACATTATATTCTGGTGTTAAACCAAGATAACCACATTGACATGAGGACAGATTTGGCACCAATGATCTGGGCTGAAAGGAGAAAAGGTTGATGAACAGTGGCAGACATTTGAAGAGACATTCAATTCCTCCCAGATAAAATATATTCTAGACGGGAAGAAAGATATTAAAAAGAAAAATGCACCCACGGCTAAGAAGGAAGTCAAAGATAATGTAAAAGCAACAGCTATGGCATGCCATGTTGCAACGGTCAGTGGCAGGCTGGAGAATTGGGAAACTTCTAAAGACCAATAAAGAGTTACTAAAAATGTAATAAAAAGAGCAAAGGTAAATTTTGAAATAAATCTAGTGTAAAATATAAAAACAGATAGTAAAATAAAAAGGAAGAGAGTAACTAAAGTCAACATTGGTCTCCTAGAAGATGAAACTAAGGAGTTCATAATGGGGAATACAGAAATGCCAGAGCCATTAAACTAATATTTTGCCTTGGTTTTCACGTGAAGGACACTAGAACCATCCCAATAGTAACATGTATTGCAGAGATTGTTGAAAACGTGGAATGTAAAACAATCGCCATCAGTAAGGAAAAGTACTGGGCAAACTATTGGGATGAATGGCAAACAAGTCTCCAGGGCCTGATGGCCTCGAACATTGGGTTTTAAAGGAAGCAGCAGTAGAGATAATGGAGACATTGGTTATAATAATCCAAAACTCCCTGGATCCTGGAAAGGTTTCACTACATTGGAAAAAGATGATATGGCGCTGCCATTCAAACAGGGAAAAAGGCAGAAAGTAGGAAATATAGATCAGTTGGTTAATGTCTGTCATTCGGAAATTGTTGGAACCCATTGTTAATGAAGTGGCAACAGGATATTTGGAAAATCAAAGCGCAATCCATCAGAGTCAGCATTGTTTTATGAAGGATAAATCATATTTTATTAATTTGCTAGAGTTCTTAGAAGGTGCAACAAGCAAAGTGCATAATGGGAGTTCTGTAGATGCAGTGTATCTAGACTTCCAGAAGGCATTTGACAAGGTGTTGCACCAAAGGTTAATATACAAGGTAAGATCCCAAGGGATTAGGGGTTATATATCAATTTGGATAGAGGATTAGCTGACTAATAGAAAGCAGACAGCGGGGATAAATGGGTCGTTTTCTGGTGGTAAAATGTAACTAGTGGTGTGCCACAGGGTTTGATCTTCGGGCCCCAATTATTTACAATCTTTGTTAATGACTTGGATGCAGGGATAGATTTGTACTACAGCCAAATTTGCAGATGGCACTAAAATAGATAGAAAAGCAGGTTGCAATGTGGAAATAAGAAATTTACAAATGGATATGGATAGACAAGGTGAGGTTATCCATCTTGGTTGGAGGAATAAAAAGGCAACTTATTGGCCGGCATACTCTGAATTTATTCACCCTGCCATCACTGCCAACAAGAACAGAGAATTTGGTGAGCAGCCAAAGCTCCATTCACTGCAATGGGACTGTAAAATCCCAGCCGTAGGCGAGGTTGGAGAATTCCAGCCATTATCTAACTGAAAAGCATTTAGCTGCTTTGAAGTGGTCTCTGGCAGTTCTCCTTTTGTGTAAGCATTTGGTTAAGAACAATGGAGATATTTGACAGCATGAAGGGAAAGGTAGAAGCAGAGGGGCAAATGGGCACTGGACCTACGTCCTTGATTCCTCTTGAGATCCAAGGCACCAGGTCAGGATGTCAGTGCTCAGATGCCAGTGGACAGTGCTCCATTGTCACTGCCAAGAGGCAGGGCCTGAAAGAGGGTCAGAGGATTGAATGAGTTCTGAGGGGGGAGAGAGACTGAGGGGGTGCATCAGTTCAGATCACCCTCATGCCTGTGTGGTGGGGGGTGGACTGCTACATTATTTCAGTGGTGGGGGGAGGATATCTCTCTTTGCTGAGGGGTTGGTGCTGCTCCCCTTGTCAGCAGGGGGTCATCAATTTTGGTTTTGAAGTGAGGGACCTGTCTGCAAACATTCAGATCCGGGCCCCCTTTAAAAATGGCACACCAACCTCTGAACAGCTGAGGTGGCTGACATGATTCCCAAGATGCATGAATTTGCAGCTAGCAGGCGAGTGAATTCCATCTGACAGGTGCTGCCAGCACCAACGGGAAAGATTCTGGCTTTCCCACTGGTATGGCACCGTGCCAATTCAGCACTGCGGCTAGAGTGCTGTCCTTTGCAGATGATAAGAACAAATGTATCCATTGCATCTTTTTCAACTAAGCAAAATAGGCAACTGCCATTTTCTGGTTCATTTCCTTGCACATTGTCTTGACCAATCAGAATCAACCTGTCCGGTTTAAATTTAAACAAAACTTGGCAGTTAACTGTCATCCAACAGTTAAGTGGTGTATTCTCCATGGAAAAATCTCCACCAATCAGAGTCCACTTGTCAACCAATCTGCACTCCCATCTCATGTAGTACAAATTGTGTTGCCTTCACTTGATAGTCTTGTGAATTGTCCTGATCAGTGCAAGATGAAACATTTACGTGTCTTCTAATATTCAAGTTCTGTACTACCAAGTGACTATTAGAAATGACAATTTACTATCCTAATAAATCTGTGTGTGGAGCCCAAAATTGCACATATTACTTCAATTCTGATTTTTATTTTGTTTTAAGTGAAACTGCTGTGTTTTATGTATGGCTCATGTACATACTGAAAGTCAATTCCTATTGAAAACTGTGGGAATTGGGTTTAATTTTAACTGTAAAAGATGCATGTCCTAGAAGTTTAGCCCAAATTTAACTTTTCAGATCTAAATCTCTGACGTAGTGATATTTTCTGCATTATTGTTCTCTATTTAGAATACTTCTGTGACCTTTATTAACAATAATATTCATTGTATTTACACAGTCCTAATAGTTTTTGAGTCACTGCATCTGTGTTTTAGTCTGTGTTTTGTTCTGTTTTTCATCACAGAATCCTGACATAAACTTCACCATGTTGCTTAATTGTGTTGATTTGTGTAAATGATGTTCATTTTGTTTTGAGCACACAAGCAATAAAATTTCTACTGCAACAGAATATTTACTAAACGATGTATTCAATCTACAAAAGCAATATTGCCTTTACTGCATGAAGGCTTGAAGTGTAAAACAATTATTTGCGTTACTCATTTTTTGTGTTTTCTTATGCATTCTAAAGACCTTACTGTAATTACTAATGTACTTAAGGAATACTGCAGTTTGAAATGTTTGCTGGGTTCTACAATTGTGAGAGGCTGCTCTGTATGGTCATGTGGTTTTGTTCAGTGCCAAATCGGAAGGAAAAGACATTCCCTGCATTTTACACAGTAAGATAAATAGAGAAATGAAAACAGATGAAAGATGGAACTACTGGATGTGAACATAGTCAGATTCATCACTATTCTGGCACCCTGCAACGACCTGGTAAACTTGGACAATGAATATATTTCCATACCAATTACAGTTTGATTTTTTTTGCATTTTTCTCCCTCAACTGAATCTATAAAATATTCTGCTCACTTTGAAAATCTTTTGCAATAATATTAGTTTAGAGCAGTTAGTTACAAACCAAAAAAGCTCAGATTCATTGCAACTGCCGTATGGTCTTAGCAAACACATAGCTAACTGGGACAAGCTCTTTTTTGTATGACTGAATGACACTTGGACTGCCAAGAGCAGTTTTATGCCAGCTCTAGTGCCTGTTATTCAAACATAGCCAAATCACAGGTCTCCAGAAGCACAGTCAAGTCAAAGATAAGGGAGCCTCTCACTACTACTCTCTCCCAGCTGGGATTTGACAGACTATAATGCAACACTTTGTTAGATATTTCAGTTTCAGTAACTTGATAACTTAACACTCATTTTGAAAAATTAACTCCAGCCAGTGGTATAGCTCTAAGAGATTCCAAGGCTTCTTGACCTCTAGAAAGAGCTTTAAACATGTTCTCTCTTTTTTGGCATTGTTTCAAATAGCAGTGCGCTGCTCATGTGTGTACAACCCAATTTATGCAGAGGTGTTGTGGCGTTAAGTGTAAAGGCAGCAGACTGCTGTTTCCTGTTTATCATGACCAAATCTAAAATGAGATAGTCCACACCTGACAACTCTCAAATCAAACTTTAAAACAAGTGGATTAGATTAAACAAGCCACAAATTTTCATTAGCCATCCCTTATATAAACAAAGCAAGCAGGTAGAGTGCTTGACTTCCAAACCCTCCCATCTCTGTCAAGCTTTTGAGTGTGAGGTGATGGAGCACCCTGATGAATGTTGCCAGAGAGGATTGTGCTCTCTTGAGTACACTTTGACAGAAATACTACTCTCATTACTCCTTTCTTTCTTTTTGTGCTGTCAAATTAACCACTAATTTACAGCTTGGAGAAACTGCAGCATTGTCAAAATGCCAAATCTACACACTGCACCTCCAGCCTAAACCCTGGAGCCAGTATTCACAGCTGAAACAGTCAGGCTGCCTGGTGCCAAGCTCCAAAAGAAAGAAATGTCAAAATATAGCTAGAGCAAATGTTATAAAAACAAGTAACCAGAGCAACTATGGCACAATTTGAAATAATCATGTAAACAATGGATCTGTTAAGTAAATTTAGCAGACAAAAAATTAATCTAATTTGAATATTTCAACAACTTGTGTTATATACAAATAATAGTGTTATCAAAACATCAAAAACTGCTGTTTTTACAATTAAGTCTGAAATTTACATGATAGCTACATACCAGCAATTTTGATAGTTGCCATTTTGAAACACCTTTCATGGAAATTACCAATAATTATCCTTCTTCTGTAATTTAAATCAATTATGCAACAAAACTTGTGAAAAAACTATTTTTAGTACCAACAGTAAGTCAAAGCTGTCTTCAAGGATTTATGATTTCAACTAACAATTGCCAATAGCCTGGAAGCAATCTACAGTAAAAGGCAGCATGTGTAACTTTCAGACAGAGAGACAATAATGAGGCATATCGATATAAAACTGCGAGATACCAAGCATACATGTCAAATCAAACTCGCTGATAATTCATCTTCATCATTGAGGTTCACACCGTCTGGTTCTTAAAACCTAATGCATACAAAAGAGCTGGGAAGAACTCAGTGAAGACCGTCTCCCAACTATTTTCAAATTTAGTACAATTATAACTCAATCATGACTGATCATTTGTATACAACATTTTGACTTTATACTTTGGAAATCACTCTTTGATTCAAACAAACTTGGCTATTCTATCACTGCAATTATCCACTTTTACACAAATAGAAATAAAAATATTTAACGAGGCATCTTGGATTTGTACAACATATTGAAGTAAATCTTCCAATAAAATTTAGTAAATGTAATCACCTGGTTAGTATTTAGAAATGACAGCTTCATTACTGAGTTTACCATTCATTTAAGGTGTTCAAAATTTCCCAAGTTTTAATTAACTGTTTAAGTAGTAAACTTCCTTTACAACCTTTTAATTACAAACTTTTCAACATATATTTCCAACAAAATTAACAGATTCCAATAACATTGAAAAAAAAAAGTTTGTAAGATTTCCTGGGTCAAAGTAGGCTCAATGACACGACAAGCATGAGGCAATTCATAATGCCAAACAAATCTATCTATTCATGTACTTATTTTTAAACATATTTTACCCAACTTACGTTTACAACCACTAACAACTGTTACCTTCAAAACTCCAATCTAATTGTAGAGTCAACCTATGTACTTAGCACAAATGCAATTAGAAGATAATTTCCATGAAAATACATTTCAACAGCAATTTAAAATTAAATACTGACAATTAAAAGGTACATTCTGTGTCAGCCTTGACCCTGTGATGACACTGTCTCTCTTTGAGTCACAAGGCCAGGGGTTCAAAAGCCACTCTTGAAACTTAAACGCACATTCTAAGTTGACATGCTGTACTGTTGGAAGTGTTGTGTTTAAGCTAAGATGTTAAAGCTTGGCCTCACTGCTCTCTGCAATAGACTCTGTGATACTAATTGAAGAAAAGCATGAGTTTCTTAGTATCACAATTTATACTTTCAAAACAGATTACATTGATCATTTATCATGTTGCTGTTTTGTGATCTTTCTGTGTACAAATTGCAGATTTGTTGTAGAATACAACAATGTGATCCGTAAATGGATGGAAATTTCTTTTTATTAATTTGTGGGACATGGGCATCACTTACTGGCCAACATTTACTGTAATTACTTCACGCTCTAGATCTAGCTATTAAGATTTACTACTGTTGTTGAAATTAGAAAATTGAGAATATCATTGCAAATTCTGCATTAGAACTATGTTATACATAAAAAAAAGATCAGGGTTGGGATTTTCTGGCCTCATCCACTATTGAGAGCTTCTGGTCCCACCAAAGTTAATGGAGTTTTGGTTGGACTGTTGCATCTCCAGTGTCGACACTTGCCATGAGGGGGCCAGAAAACTCTGGCCCAGGAATCGGTCTTAATCAACACTGCTGCCAGAGCAGATGGAACTGACAATATTGAAACTTAAATCCGTCTCCAAATGATTCATGCGTTGCAAATCTTAGTAACATGTGCAAAATGGTTACCCCAAAATAAAAACATGAAAAAAAATCAAGAATTTTGTGCTTCGAACACCTTAGAGGCACTTGCATAAGTTGCATTGCAACTCTGTACCACATCAAGAGTATTGAGACTATTTTAACAAACAGAAGAACAAAAGAAGGGTGGCACAGTAGTATAGTGGTTAGCACTGCTGCCTCACAGTGCCAGGGACCTGGGTTCAGTTCAGGCCTCGTGTCACTATCTGTATGGAGTCTGCACTTTCTTCCTGTGTCTGTGTGGGTTTCCTCTGGGTGCTCCGGTTTCCTCGCAGAAAGATGTGCAGGTTAGGTTGATTGACCATGATAAATTGAACCTAGTTTCAGGGGATTAGGAGGTAAATGTGCGGAGTTACGGGAATAGAGCCTGGGTGGGATTGTGATCGGTGCAGACTCAATGGGCCAAATGGCCTCCTTCTGCACTGTAGGGATTCTATGATTCTATGACAAATATATTCAACAAATGTTATAAATTATATTGCATAAGACTGCCTTAATTATTTAATTACTGTTTTATTAACTGGTATATTTTCATAACTACACTGACAACTTCACGGCAGTTAAATCAGCCAGATCAAATTCTAATTATCACACCATCCTAAGGAGATAGTCTCGCATAAATGCAAATGCATTAAAACACTTCAAAGTTACATTTAATGTTGGAAAAAAGCTATTGCACTTGTTCTTTGCTGACATTGAGAATGTAACTACCATTTAGATGTGGTGAGCAAAGCACAGCAATTCTTCATATATAGTACTATGTTTTGACTGACTTGTGATTCATATGGAGCAAACTGCTGACTTGGCCATGCTTGTTTGAACAGTACCAGTTACAAGCAATTGCCTGCAACATTATCAGAACATAATTAACTTCTCATTGTCCATCTTTCTAATTACACAAATTAATTACACACTACTGAAACAATTAGGATAATCAAAGTGTTGTACATGTTCTTCTGCTTTGTTAATTTCTCTCTTTGGGGATCCCCACACATCATCATGAATCCCCTAATGATCTCTCTCATTTCTGCAATACACATATCTGCTCTGTTAGCTTTGACCCTATTCTCACTTAAAAGAGGTTTGCAGTTAAAATCTGCTCAGGAAGCCTATTTGTTTGGCCTGGAAAACCTATTGACTATTTCACAACAAATGTAAATACCAGCAACAAATCCTGAATAGCATAGCATTACTAACATACTGAGAGTTGATTTTGGCTTTTGGTCAACCAATCATGCCAGTGGGAAGAGGTTCCTATGATTTTGAACCCCTGGGCTCATTTATATTTCGTAGACAAGTTGCAAGGCACTGGTGAAGCTTGCTAAATTGGTGCCCCAACTTTGGGTCAGTAAAATACTATGATATCCATGAACTCAGCCCCAGAACATGTTCCCATTTATCCACCTTTTTATCACATAACTTGATAACTAACAAAAATATATTGGTCTCAATCTTAAACTCCAATTGACCTAGCATCTGAAAGCCACTGGGGGAGTAATATCCAGATTTGCACCAGGCATTGCGTGAAAAATGCTTCTGGATTTCACTCCTAAATGCCTAACTCAAATTTTATACATATATGCTTTTGTTCTGAATTCCCCTCAGCAGAGGAGATATTTATCTAGCTTATGGAATTTTTAAATCATTTTAAGAATAATTAGATCTACCCTAAACCTTCTAAACTCAAATTTATATAACCTCGCCTCATAATTTATCCCTTTTAAGCCCTGGTATCATTTCATTCAATCCTCATTGTCCCCATTCCAAGACTTTTATCTCTTTCCTGAAGTTCAGTGCTCAGAACTGAATGCAGCAGTCCAGATAGGCCCTAACCAAAGTTTTTTTTAACAACTGAAGCATTATTTTCTCACTTTTAAATTTCATCTTCCTTTAGATAAATGCCAATGTTCCACCATCCGATTAGTGATTTACATAGATGGACACCCAAATCTCTCTACTTCCTTAGAAGTTGAAGGTCAGATAGCAGCGAGTTTTTAATTTTTAATGAATTAGTGCTAAGTATATAAAGCATATCACCCTAAATACAGAGACTAGTGCAGCTTTGAATTACTATGTAGAGTAAACAAAAACTACATTAAGATAAAAGTTACTTTGAGTAAAGATTCCATGAGAGTCTTTCTAATAGTCATGAGGTCATTGAGCCTTATGTTACATGCAAACTGTAAGTAACAATAGCCTGGATTTTGATCCTTGAGGTGAGTAGGGGGAGTTGGGAAAATGTTCCCACAAAGGCAAGATCTTCAGTGCAAAGTGTGGGCTGGAGTCGAGCCAGACTCAGAGAGAAGTGCAGAGGTAGCCACAAGGCCTGCTATGCAGAATTGGACTGTTTAAAAGGCCCGCTTCAGTGCAGTGGGATTGTTCCCCCAGTGAAAATAAAAACACAAAGTCCCTCCTGTCCTCATACCCCCTTCACCCTCCAAACATTCCCCCATGTCCTATACATGCTGCTTCATGCACCCCCCCCACCAGCCAACTCGTCATTGCCCCTTATGCCCGTTATGTCAACACTTCACCTTGACGCTTGGTATCAAGTTCCTCTAAATTATTTCTGAAAACAAAACTTATTCATTTGTTGTGTGCCATTAAGTAGTTTACTTGAGCTAGTGTCAGTTATGTGCATTTACATAATGGTTTAAAATAATATACACCCAGGCACTTATTAAAAAGGAAATACAGGAAAATGGATACCAGTGTTAATATTACATTAATCATTTGTTGATTGATATGATAACTTTGTTTCACCAAAGCCCTCCAAGCAACCCATTTTTTCAACCAATCCAGAAATCATAATATGCTTTTGCTTTTTTTCTATTTACATTAAATGAAGGTGAAAGCACATAATAAGATTCTCAGAGATAAAATCTGCAGAAATTTTGAGGCATCCAAACTAGAATGAGCAATATATTTTGATTAAATTTTGGAATTAAAAGAAAATGTTTTAATTCCTTTGGGAAGGATTTTTTTCTCAATCAAAACCAGCTATGAAAAAAACAAAACAGGTTTTACTCCACTTGTCTGCATCCTTTCCAAGGCAGCACTTGAAACCCCATTTTATATTCAGGGAGCTTGTTTAATTTCTGCATCAATAATCATTTGTCTGGCATCAATCAGAGCTCAATGACTAGACAGTACCATTTACTTCTAACTTCAGGAATGCAGCTGACATACTTAATCTTTTGAGGCTACATCAGTTCTGTCAGTGGCGCTTCTGGATTTTGTGAGGTACTATTGGTACGGACTGATATTCAGGATACCTGAAGGCAAAAATTAAAGTAGTTGTGATCTGGAATATTACTAAAACTTAATAATAGATAATTGTTCACCAATGAAGCAACATTTGGTATAAACCAGATCATTTCTATATAAATTACAAAGTTCCAGAACTGCTGTAGTGCATGACCAGTGGCAACAATGCAGGTGAGATAAATTACAGTGCAATTCTCCAAAAAGCTGACCAGACCAAATTCTCCCGTTTTCAGGCTAATCGCCCATGCCGGTGGGAAAATAAGTGTTTCCCGCTGGCGCCGACAACATCTGTTAGTTGGGATTAACCCATCTGAAAAATGCAAATTAGCTCATTTCGAGCAGCCCACTAGCCAGACCTGCTGTTCCAAGACTGGGTCACTCCATGCTCAGAGACAGGCTCCCCTCCCCCAAAAATGAAATGGTATCTCCTCCCCCACTAACCAGGAGAGCACCACCAACATCTCACTAAAAAGGGTATCCTCCTCCTCACTCACAAATAACGGGTAATGCCGACCCCACTTTAGGCAGGCACAAGCGTACCCAAATGCCCCAGAAACCCCTCAGCTTCCCTTCCCCCTCAGACTCCCCATTCAGCCTGCTTCCTCCTCAGAGCCCCCACTGCCCTCCCTCACCACAAACCCCCCCACTTTGTCCCGCCCTGCTTCAGGCATTCACCCAAGGTGCACTGGCCCTTGGCACCTTGGCATTGACTCTGGCCTGGAGGGTCTCAAGGAGGTCCAGTGACCATTTGCCACTTTGTTGCTGCCAGGCTGCAGAACAAGGGTCCCTCAGAGGCCCTGGGGGTTGGATGGGCTTGGGTTGGGAGCAAGGGATTGACCTCACCATTCTGCACTAGGTTGGGGGTGCACTCAGTCCCAGTGTATGCACACAGCTTGATTTGAGCCTTTCCAACAAGTTGAATTCCTTGAAACTCTCTCCTAAAGTACTGTGTGCAATTCTGGTGTCCCTATCTGAGAAAGGATGTCCTGGCTATAGATGAGGTGCAGCAAAGGTTTACTTGGCTGATTCCTGAGAGAGCAGGTCTGTCATATGGGGCGAGGTTAAGTCAGTTAGGATTATATTCATTGGAGTTTAGAAGAATGAGAAGGGATCTCATAGAAACTTATAAAATTCTAAAAAGACTAGAAAGGTGTGACGAGACTGTGCCTTTAAGAAATGTATTTTAATCATGCTTCTTTGCAGATTTTCAAGCAGCATTTTATTTTGGTACCGTTTTGTCTACAACCGTTATCTCCAATTGCTACTGAAGCAATATAATGGGCATCATCTTTATTTTAATCTGGACTAATGCAGGGTCTTGTGGTTTTTAATGAACCCTTAGGATTTCTAGGTGGAACATGATTGACAGGTCAGGTATTGCTTGAAGACAGTTTTGTTCCACAGAAAAGTCCAAGTTTTTAGTTTTGGTTTTATTGGCGTTAGAAGCTACTGGAAGCAGGCAGTCTCTCTCTCTCTCTCTCTCTCTGTCTGTTTCTCTCTCTTCAGAAGCCTTTTGGGAAATTCCAGAACTACGAAACCTCAGACGTTTGTTCCAATATTCAAAGGACCAATTCATTGTAGGTATTAAAAAGCTGAAGATCCAGCATCACATGAGCATACTTGCTTTTTTGTGCCATGTCCAAAAAGGGGTGTATGTTTATGGGATGTTGTTTGACTTGGAACATCATAAATAGCGAGTTGTGAGGTTTATAGTATATCATGTTTGATTTTTGTAATTGGCAAAAGTTATGCTAAATCTTTTTATTACATTTTAAATGTGTCCTTAAATAAACTTTGCTTGATAGAAGCTTCCTAGTGGGTCACTTGAATCATACCTGCAGTGAAACACCTTATGCTCACCTGTGTCAAATTCAATTGTAAAAACTTAGGGTCTAGGCTATCTTCATAAAACACCTTGGAGTTTCTGGCTAGGGTCTTAATGATTAGGAGCACTTTTGCGGGATTATAATCTATATTCTTTGTTTGGTTTGGGATTAGCGGACTCAAACATAATGAGTGGCGAATATATTTATGTTTTCTTTGCAGGTGTTGCATTCGGTTTAAATAGGGAATTCCTTGTGGAATAATGACTCTTTTAGTGGCTAGAGGTTCCCTGGGGATGGAAGAAAACACTCAGGGTGGTTTACAAAAGATGACTAAAACAAAGCTTTTGGAATTGGCAAAAACGTTGCAGTTGACATTAACTGATGGGTGAAGAAGGCAGAGATAACTGTAGCGATAGCTTAGCATTTAATATTGCCAGAAACACTGTCGGAATCATGGAAAATGACCAGAATTCAATTACAAATAAAACAGCTTGAAGTAGAAGCGAAGGAAAGAGATAATAGCAAAAGCCCAAGAAATGGGGGCAGTTGCAGCAGAATAAACAAGAGAAGGGGAGGAACAAAGAGCAAAAGTATTATGGTAAGAAGTCTCACAACACCAGGTTGAAGTCCAGTAGCTGTTGGACTTTAACCTGGTGTTGTGAGACTTCTTACTGTGCTTACCCCAGTCCAATGCCAACACTCTACATCAGAAGAATTAAAACAGCTTGTACACGAAAAGGAAATTAAAGAGTTTGAATTGTGATTAGAAGAAAAAGAAATAGAAAGGAAAGAAAAGGAAAGGGAAAAGGAGAGAGAATCTGAACTTTAAAAATGGTGCCACGATCTCTGAGGAGCCAACCTTGCTGACAGGTTTAGGCTCTTCCCTCTCTTTCACAATGCAAATGACGCCCCTCCAAAACAATCAATAAGTGGAGGTATATTGTACTCAGGATCACGCTGACCGACCTACGCGGTGGGAATCGTACCACCTTTCCTGCTGGAGATGACATTTAGGGGGCAATTCTCTGACCTCCTCCGATGGCCAGTGGGAATCCCAATGTTCTAGTGAATGGGGCGTCAGCCAAAAATTGGGATTCCTGGCAGGCGTGAGGGCTTTGGGATTCACCTGACGCACCCGGCCAGCTCCGATCAGGTTCCTGCCCAGAGCGGGTGGCAATCTTATAATTATGCAAACCCACTTTTTTGAATGTCATTAGCAGGTTTGACAGCCAATTCACCAGCCTTCCACCATTCACCCGATGCACCAGCGGGAACAGCACCAGGCAGTCTTTACAATTGTTATGCACAACTAGGTACATGATGTGCTGGACCTCAAGGGACCACAGGATATGCCACCAGCCCCTCAGAAAACAGAAATATCCTCCCTGTCCCACCACTGAAATCATGGGTCACCACCCCCACCCCTCACCACACACCAAGCAGAGGCATGAGGGTGACCGGATCCAACAGCTCCCACTCAGCACCCCTTCCCTATCAGAACCCCAAAACAGCCCTCTTTCCCCTCAGACACCACACCCACCTTCCACTGGCTTCACATCATGCTGGTAGGTGGAAGAATTTAAGGATCCTGGTGAATTCAGCTTAAAGATGATTTTTAATGGTAAATTAATATTTATGTATGGTAATCTGGTTCACATGCTCATTGGGTGTGAACCAGGTTATGTCAACAGCTAGGAACCAGGAGAATCTCAAAATGAGATCTTCCCCAATGCAAATTCTGTAATGGCACTTCACACAAGAATCTCTGGCCATAATGGGATTTGTGCCTGTGAGAAAGAGAATCGCCCCATTGTACTCAAAAGTGGAATCCCCCAAATTAAGTGTTCCTTTCATGGTAGCTAAGTGCTGCTATTAAACTCTTTAATTTACTTTTATTTTCTATGATTTGTCTCTTCATTTCTGTTTATCTTTCTTGATTCCATCCAATCCCATTCTTTCCATCACTATCCTATTTTATCAAAATATATTTCTCAGACATTGGACCTTTAAACATTCATATAAATAATTTGGTACAATGTTTTAGTACTATAGCCATGACTATAGCAACATTAGGATTTTTTAAAAAGCTCTGAATACAGTAACAATGCTAATTTTGACAGGAAGTTCAAAAGACGTATTATCTGAAGTGCAAAACTAGATAATGTTACTTTAGGATAATAAGTCATTATAGGGGTCATGAAAATAGGAATGAATAACTTAATTAGGGGGGGATTCTATGTCAGAAATGATTTTCCAATTTTGCCTAAGGGAAGACTGCTTCAAAAAGTATTGTTGTAGCCATCATGGTACTAAACATATCAAGCTTGATTCTCACATGAACTCAATGCTCTAATATGTTTCTTTTCTTGGAATTTAAGAAGAAATTCAGCAATCCAACTAGGAGTACATTTCAAGGAATCTTGTATTCGCAGCTTTTTAATTTCCAAGTGTTCAAATTAACGAGGTAAAATCATGCTTGGGCACCTGTAATTTCTCAAGATGCCCAAATTGTGCTTCTACCAGCAGTGCTGGATTGTGGAATGTGCTAATAAAGAAGAGGAACTGAGAGAAACCCAGATTTGTACACTTAACAAAATTTGAAGGGGAAGCAGTTCATAACACAAAGCATGGCAAGATTGAGGGGAGGCAATGGCCTAATGATATTTTAAGTTTAAGTTTATTTATTAGTGTTACAAGTAGGTTACATAAACACTGAATGAAATTGCTATGAAAATCCTCTAGTGGCCAAACTCTGGCACCTGTTCAGATACACTGAGGGAGAACTTAGCATGGCTAATGCACCTCTTTCTGACTGTGGGCAGAAACCAGAGCACCCAGAGGAAACCCACACAGACATGGGGAAAACATTCAGATTCTGCACAGACAGTGACCCAAGCTGGGAATCAAACCCGGATCCCTGGTGTTGTGAAGCAACAGTACTAACCACTTTGCCACCGTGCCAACCCCCCAGATTATTAGTCCAGAGATTCAAGGTAATGCTCTGGGAACCTTAGTCAAATTCCGTCATGGCAGATGGTGGAATTTGATTCAATTAAAAATATCTAGAATTAAGAATCTATTGATGACCATGAAGCTATTGTCGATTGTTGGAAAAAACCATCTGGTTCATTGAAGACCTTTAGGGAAGGAAATCTGCTGTCCTTACCTAGTCTGGCCTACATTTGATTCCAGAGCCATAGCAATTTGATTGACTCTCACTGACCTCAAAGGATAACTAGGAATGGGCAATAGATGCTGGCCAGCCCATGTGACGCCCATGTCCCTCAGATGAATAAACAAAATAAGCATATAGTCTGCATCTCCTGGTTAATGTTCCGGGCAGCTCTTGGAATAGATTTTGGGATAAAAACTGTCTAGTTCTGTTTCTTAGATGTGGGTATTATGATAAAAGAACAAAGAACAAAGAACAACCCAGCACGGGAAACAGGCCCTTCGGCCCAACGAGCCCGCGCCGCCATTTCAACAAAGCATTTTCCTACACCTACCCTGCCCCATGTGTATGTGAATGGTACCCCTAATGTAGCCAGATTCAGGGGAGAACAGTGTAGGGTCAACTTGGTACACCAATCAGCCTAAGAGCACATCTTTGGGGTGTGGGAGGAAACCGGAGCACCCGGAGGAAACCCATGCAACCACAGGGAGAATGCGCAAACTCCCACAGACACAGGCCCAAATCCATGTATCTGCACAGCTAGCAGTGATAGTCACTGAGCTGTTGTGGTGCCCATCTGCTGGTCCAGGATTAAGCACACACAACGACACGAAGTACTAGGCCACTCTCAAAACCTCCAAGAGCAGCCCATGCACGACCCACCGTGTGCATGCCCCTCGTTTGACAACAAGGTGGACCGACACCTGTGGATTAAAAGAGACAAAACATTAACATGTAATACTACATTTCCAGTGTCGTCCCAAGGCTCTGACCCTATTTAATACCCTCTACTATAACCCTCCATCCCTGTTTCGCTCATATGTCTATCTAAGTAAACCTTAAACAAGTCCAACGTGCCTGCCTCCACCACCTTACTTGGTAGCGCGTTCCATACCCCCACGACCCTCTGCGTGAAAAACCTTCCTCTAGTATCCAAATTATACTTCTCCTCCCTCACCCTTAGATCGTGACCTCTCGTAATTGTCCCCAATCTAGGGAAAAGCCTGCCACTGTTGACTCTATCATTACCCTTCATTATTTTATACACCTCTATCAGATCCTCTCTTAATCTCCGTCTAAGGAGAAGAGCCCCAGTTTCTCCAACCTTTCTTCGTAACTCAGTCCTTCCATGCCAGGCAACATCCTGGTAAACCTCCTCTGCACCCTCTCCAAGCCCTCCACGTCCTTCCGGTAGTAAGGTGACCAGAACTGGACGCAGTACTCCAAATGCGGCCTAACCAACGTTCTGTACAACTGAAGCATTAGACGGCAGCTCTTATACTCTATATCCCTTCCTCTAAAGGCTAGCATTCCGTAAGCTTTCTTCACAACCTTCTCTACCTGTGTTGACACCTTCAGAGACTTGTGCACCTGCACTCCCAGGTCCCTCTGTATTTCTATACTCTTAATCGGTCTACCTTTTATCATGTAACTCCTCCCTGCATTATTCCTTCCAAAATGCATCACCTCGCATTTGTCAGGATTAAATTCCATCTGCCATCTATCTGCCTGATATACCAACCTATCTATATCCTGCTGTGTCACCTGACAGTCTTCCTCAGTATCTGCCAATCCTGCCATCTTGGTGTCATCTGCAAACTTGCTGATCACACCACGTACGCCCTCTTCCAAGTCGTTTATATATACTACAAAGAGAGGTCCCAGTACTGAGCCCTGCGGCACACCACTGGTGACTGACCTCCAGCCAGAAAAGGACCCTTCCACTACTACTCTCTGTCTCCTGTTGCCCAGCCAGTTTTCAATCCATCTAGCTACCTGTCCTTGTATCCCATGTGCCTTAACCTTTTCTACCAGCCTACCATGAGGGACTTTGTCAAACGCCTTACTGAAATCCATATAGATGACATCAACAGCTCGCCCATCGTCAACCGTTTTTGTCACCTCCTCAAAAAATTCTACCAGATTCGTAAGGCAAGACCTCCCCTGAACAATGCCATGTTGCGTATCCCTAATCAGATCGCAACGCTCCAAATGCTCATACATCCTATCCCTCAGAATTTTTTCCAATAATTTTCCTACCACCGATGTCAAACTCACTGGTCTATAATTACCAGGGTTATCCCTACTACCCTTTTTAAACAGCGGTACCACATTAGCTACCCTCCAGTCCTCTGGGACCTCACCTGTGTCCAAGGAAGAGACAAAGATTTGCGTCAGAGGCCCAGCAATTTCATCTCTCACCTCCCTAAGCAGCCTGGGATATATACCATCAGACCCCGGAGCTTTATCTGTTTTTATGCGACTTAAAAACCCTAGCACTTCCTCCCTCGTAATGGATATTTCCTTCCACTGATCTACAGCTCCCTCCAAGACATTACACGACACCAAACCCCTCTCCTTCGTGAATACCGACGCAAAGTATTCATTCAGGATCTCCCCCATTCCCTCAGACTCGATGCATAGCTCCCCTCCTTTGTCCCTAAGAGGACCAATTTTCCCTCTAACCACTCTCTTGCTCCTAATATAAGAGTATGATCTGCAACTTGCCCACATTGGTTCCATTGGAAGTTTGGTTCTTCCATCATATTACCATGATTGTAGCACAGGGCTGTATGTTTACCATACTGCTGGCTGCCTCTGCACTCAGCTGAAGTGTTGTGTCAATAACACTTTGTCCAGCCATCCTTTTATAATTAAAGGCAATCTACTCCTTCAGGTCCAACCCACAGCATGACCTCCATCTCAGGCAGGGCAAGGATGAAAGTCCCAGCCAGAGCAATGATCAAACCCAATGCTGTTGACACAAAACTGATCCACACCAACCATCCAGCCAACTGAGTCCCTGAAAGAGTCTAAGTTGCTGTGGCAACATACACTTTTACATGCAAGTTGTAACCTAGAATTATGAATAGTTCCTTTTCATCACATGGCTGACCAAGAACCCCTCTCGCTCTTACCAGTTACTATTGACGTTCGTTGGAAGATTTAAAAGTTGGTACTTAACCTTTTGGTCTCATTCTGACTGCACCTTTCTTAGCCATCAAGTCCTGAGATGGAGCTTCTGGCTTAGAGATAGGGATGCTACCACTGCATCACAAGATCTCAGTAAAGGCAGTCTGTCCCTTTTAAAGGGAAGCTGCACTGAATACTATTGCTGCAATTTAAAACTTGAAAAATGGAACTGCAGGACAGAGCTTCCCAGAATGGAGGTTGCAGCACTGGTGGCATTAGTAGTGAAGATGGGCAGGAGGCACCTTAAGAAGAGAATGGGAGCAAGTGATCAGGGTAATCGATTCCTGGTATTCAGACCTGAGAACATCTAACAATGCCACAAGCAGCATAGTGGCCTCACAGAACTGGTCATGTTCAGGGAATGCACTTTAATATGACGTCTCCTGATTGCCAAAGGGCCTAACTCTCAAGTTGTTTGATGGACTAATCACTCACTCATCATGTCTCAAACATAATAACCAGATATACTGCCTTACCAACCACAATGCTGTCAACCTCTCATCCACCTCTCATTGCTTCCACACACCTTCAGTCATTTAGTTATAGAAGTCACATCATCACACTGACATTCTTCCCTCTAACTTGCAGGAAAGGGTGTCACATAATAGAAGGGAGCAGGACAGAATTGTGTGGGGACAAAGAATCCCTCCATCTCCCGAGACCTACTGAGGATATGGCATCTTGGGTGTACTGTAATAAAGCCTGAGTTATCCAGTGTCATTGAGACCATTGAGAATACCAGTACCTTCCTGGCTTATAACCCTTCTCAACTCCTAGAACATCCTCATCTTGCTATCTAGTGTGATGAGCAGAGTGCTGATAGCATGATCATCATGGATCTCTTGCTTCCTACTCTATCCTGTCTTACTTCACACCTTCCTGATTTTCTGCTTTCTGACACCTGAGAACTACCACCTGCTACCTAATCTGACTTAGACCAGTTATTAATGAGTGTAAGAATCCAGGTAAGCATTGCATATCTTGCCCAAGTCTCCATCACTGAGTTCAATGTCAAAGACCTTCACAGAAGGTCTCAGGCAGTTCAAATCAACCGACCAGAAGTTTAAATGTCCAGGGCAATTTAAAAAAATGCATGTGTGCCAGGACATCCGTAGGTTCCCAATGCACAACACAGATTTAAACCTCGAATTTGCTGTTTTGCCCACTGGATGGTTTAGGCCAATGTTTATCCTCTGTTATCGTAAGTTTCCAGGTGTGTAGGCAAAGAGGGTTTCCTCTGCATTTTCAAAGTGGCAGTATAGAAAAAGCTCTAAGGGAATTTCAGGTATATGCTATCATTTAAGAATAAGTTAAAATAGGAAAATGGGTCAAAGGGTATACTTCAGTTTAGGATTACTGTTCATATGCAGGATAAACAGCCTGGTTGATCAAAAGGCCTGCTTCGATTTTGTAATTTTTATGACATTCTCTCATCTCAGAAAACTCAGCATCTCATAATCCTCGCCCCTCAACACACCAGGGAATCTGCTGGACAAGCTACAGAAAATGAGGTCTAGATCATCTATGTTTTAGAATATGTTCCCTAGATGATTGCCAAGACTAAATGTTTTTATATTCAGATATTAAGATTTGCTATTTACCAATTACTCTGCCTGGAAAAATGCAAAATAAAGCAATAAAAAACACTGTAAAGGATAAAATATATTTATTCGTAACTTTTGGGAATTGTATGAACTTACCTTAACCACACCATTTTCATGCATGGTAATGCAGTTTTTGGGATCAAATGAAAGCTGGTACAGGGCTTGTGCTGTAGCGCGATGCACAAAGGGGTTTTTTGATTTTAGATAATGAACCAGTGGGGCCACAGCCCCAGTTGATCCGAAGGCAACCCTGTTGTTACCCCACTTACAACAGCAGGCAATAGCATCTGCTAAATGTTCGCGAAGCATATCGTCTTTCTGTAAGAAGGACAAAACAAGCATGTCATTTAATCACTGGGAATATTAATGTAATGTCTATATCAAATAATTATAATTGCTATGATTTTATATATACAAAATTCAATTTCACAGTCTTTAATTATCGATTAAAATCATTTTTTGATTTTACCAGAAGCTGAGACACTAAATAAAAGTTCACAAAATGGCATGTTTCAAGCAATCTTCTTAGCTTTGCTTTTCGTAACTTAAACTTTGAACTCCAGGCATCATTTTACACTCTTTCCAAGGGTAATACATCCTTCCCAAAATATGGTGCTTAGAACTGCTCGTAGTAATTCAGAGGTAATGTAACTAGGGCTTTGTATAATATTATGAACATGTGGTTTAATAATTCATATGTTTTAGGTATGTAACTTTTAGTTTGGGGATTGAAATTTTAAATGCAAGATAAAAGCTGGTAAGCAAACCTAGAGTCATTGCAATTCAAAGGGTGGCCTATGTTTGTTTTAGAAGTAGTAGGAAGTCTGACAACACCAGGTTTGAGTCCAACCGATTTATTTGATAGTAAACTCGCAAGCTTTCGGCCAGAACTCTCCATTCGCCTGACAAAGGGGCAAACCCCAAAAGCTTGCGAGTTTACTATCAAATAAATCAGTTGGACTTAAACCTGGTGTTGTCAGACTCCTTACTGTGTTTACTCCAGTCCAACGCCAGCATCTCCACATCATTTGTTTTAGAAGGTTAGAGATGAAAGTGTTAAAACATTAAACAATAGACTATCTCTCTGAGTTTTGCAGTGCAGATGTAGTGTCTACAGTTGTGTCAATAAAGAAGTTAAATTATCTATTTTCTACAGAAAAGAAAGGTTTGGAAGTAACTGGTGACAAAGGAAGGTCTTAAAGCATCTGTATACTTTTCAGAACAAAGCACATGTTTGGGAATTGGGGATAATTAGCAGTGATTAGTGGGATACTGCAAATATCAGTACTTGGGCCTCATTCACAATGTTTAAGACAATAAGATGTAAAAGCAGAAGTAGGCTATTTGGCCCATCGAGTTTGCTCTGCAATTTAATGAGATTACGATTGAGCTGGTATGGTAATCCTAAACTTCCCTTTCCCACCTTATCTCCATAACCCTTGATTCCCTTACTGATTTTTATGATTAATAATTACTTATTATTCAAGGCTGTCTATCTCAGCCTTGAATCATGTGGGGAAGGGAGTGACTCTGCAGGGGGGCAGCAGAGCCAGTCTTTGCGGGGGTGGGGGGGAAGGGGGCAGAACCAGCCTCTTCGGGAGTGGGGGTAGGAGAGCCGGCCACTGGGGAGGAACAGAGCCAGACTCTGAGGGAGTTTCTAGGGAGAAGAGAAACTTAGAAATCAATTCCAAGAAGCTCTGCGTACACAGGGCCATGCTCAGTCATACCATTTAGTCAGACATTATTTTGTCAGTGTACTGTGTATGCAGAGTGCTCCTCTGCTTGGAAAGATACTTTATGGTCCACATTAATGGCCAGCTAGTGTGAAACATGTACCGGGAAAAACTTAATGCTGCTGGAGTGGGCAGGGTGAGGGTGGGGACCAGGCAGGATGAAAATGCGAAAAGGGCAGGGAGTGGGTAGGAGGGAGGGAGGATACCGAGATAAGGGAGAATGTGGTCTTGTACTTCTAATGTGCTCCCTCAGAGGACAGCTGCTATGGAGCGGTCTCTGGGAGCTGCTGCCCAGTAATAAAGTGGAGAAACACTGCAATGAATTTCATGGCAATACAATCAAACGTAAACCTCAGTCATTTCAATGTTCATTTTATCCTGCTCTGGATCGAGGCTGCAGCTAAAACATAATTGGCCTGCTGGACAACCGTAAAAGCATCCAGGCCACATAAAATTGCAGTCAATTAGTTCCTTAATGGGCTAATTTGCCTGCTTGATTGTCAGCAGATGCGCTTCCAACTCCTAGGCACACTCGCTGACCAAATTATCGCGCAAGGGTGCATGACATCGGGATTCACATCTGACATCTTCTCACTTGATTTCACATGCTTCTGGGTCAGGGGCATGCTCACCCAAGCAATGTAAAATTCTGGCCCACATCGGAGTAGCTAAAATGTGGAACTTGTTACCCTGAGGAATGTTGATGTAGTTAGCAAAGATGCATTTAAAGGGAAGCTAGATAAACGTATGAGGGAGAAAGGAACACAGGGATATTTTAATGGGAATAGATAAAGAAGGGTGGGAGGAGGTCTTGGTGGTGTATAAATATTAGAATGGACCTGTTGGTTGAATATTTACTTACTGTGTATGTTAAACTTGACAACATTGGGACAACTCCATGATCTGTCATAACAGCTAAGTTTTCTTCATCCATGGCTATTTTGGCTAAAGCCGCACAAACACTGGCCAGGACCTCTATGTCATCAGATTTTAGCAAATTAACAATTAATTCCAGACCACCAACAAAGGAGCGAACCATTTCACCAGCTTCCTAAGAATGTAAGCAAAAAATATTAAATTCTGATGAGAGCTAGAAAAGCAGCATATGTGAATCAGGCTAACCAAGTCATCAGACAACATCTCGGTTGGTAGAAATTTAGATGAACACATAGAAATCATAGAACCCTACAGTGCAGAAAGAGGCCCTTCGGCCCATCGAGTCTGCACTGAACACAATCCCACCCAAGCCCTACCCCAATATCCCTACATATTATACCCACTAATCCCTCTAGCCTATGCATCCTTGGACACTAAGGGGCCATTTCTTAGCATGGCCAATCAACCTAGCCCGCACATCTTTGGATTGTGGGAGGAAACCAGAGCACCCAGAGGAAACCCACACAGACATGAGGAGAACATGCAAACTCCACACAGACAGTGACCCAGGCTGGGAATTGAACCCAGGACCCTAGTGCTACGAAGCAACAGTGCTAACCACTGTGCTATCGTGCCACCCATTTTTTGGTTCAAAACCTAAAATCTTACGTTGTTGGCTGTGACATACAAATCTTGCAGTAATGGCCTCAAACAAGGGAAAGCACCTTAATTGCATATATAGAGGTTCTGTGATTCTATGAAAAAATATTTCATGCTAAATAAACCAGAAAGCATAAGTAACATGGGAAATTTTTAAATTGCGGTTGGAGGCTGGAAGTAGATTAGGAGACTTCATAAATCCCATGACAAACGTAGAAGTTGGTTGATTTTCTCAGAAATCTCTAAGGCAGTCTACTGTTCTGTTTGCAAATTGTTCCCTAGCTCTAGCAAAGGGAAACAAACATTCATTGGTGGATACTCTAGTTAGAGAAATATTGCAAGAGATTTTGCTGATCATGAAACTTTCTCATATTAAAACTATATATGCGCTTGTTCAAAGATGAAAATTATTTGGAAAAATTCATTCTGCGTTAGCAACTCAGTTTGAAAAGGAGTGTTCTTGTTGGAGGAAAATGCTGAGACGTGTTATTGCCATAATCAAGCTGTTGTCTTCTTTGGGACTACCGCTAAGAGAACATGATAAGTCATCATTGTCAAATTGAAGAGGTAATTTTTTTAGCCTGCCTTGTATATCTTAGTGAATTTGATGAACTTCTCAAAGAACATTTGAAAAGTTATCAATATTGTGGCTCAAAGAAAATCAACTTTTTAATGCACCAAACCTATGATGACTTCATCACTATAATAGCAGAGCAGGTCAAACACCTATTCATTAATGAAGTAAGAGGTGAGAAGTACTATTCCATAATAGTTGATCTAATATGATGAGTCATGTGGATCAATTAACGTTAATTTTAAGATATGTTGACCAACAACGGTAGAGCGATTTCTTTGCTTTGCCCAGCTACAATCTCATACTTCTGAGTGTCTGGAGACAACTATTTTGTAAATTATTGCAAACTTAGGTTTGGTGGAAGCAGAGGGATTAACATTTAACAAGAAATATAGGTTTCTGAAATGATGAGAAGGGTACAAGTTGCAGGAAGTTATTTTTCGATAAAACTAGAGACAATTAAATCACTTTATAATGGAAAGAGATGATCATTGTTAAGACTGTCAATGTTATTTGTGACACAGTGCTGGAGCAATTGCAGAGTAGAGGTGAATCTGAAGAAAACTGTTGATTTATTTTGCATGTTTTTTGACAAAAGCGGTGATGAAAAATGCTAAAAGTCATTGCAGTAAGAAATTAAGTGAATTCTACTGGTAGAACAAAGATATAAATCCTTTTAAAGGCGAAGTGAAACAATTCATTCATTTTATCAATAATGATGAGCTCTGTGCTTTGACATCACCAGCTGATTTATACAGTCTTGTACGTGATGGTTTGCAGGCAATCTTTCCAAATTTGGAAACCATTCTGAAGATATTTTTAGCAGTAACTGTCACAAATGCTTCCAGTAAATGTTCTTTGTGTATTAAAAAGTTAAAACTTATTTGTGAAGTACAATGAGGCAGGAACATTTGACAAGTTCAGCAGTGTTGCTGACTGAGAGTGTCTTTACAAGATTTTACTTATGATGATGTAATTGATGATTTTATAGAGGAAAAGTGTAGTAAAAAAGCTATCTAAATTGCCATGCCAACAAGGGTGAAGAAAAATAATTCTAAAAATCTGTTCCTCTTCTATATTCTCGTTTAAATTCTGTTCTTCAAAATGGACACTGCTGGTCTTTTGTAATGGCAGCAGCTGGTCGCAAGCTGATAATTCTAACCACCATCACTCTCAAGACTGGCTTCAGAAGGTCTTTAGGGCAAAGAATGGAATCCTGCCAAACAGTCATTAATATTGGACTTGGACTCACTGAACACTCAACTCACGTGAATTTGCAGCAATATCTTCTTTGATTTTGAGAGCGGAAGTAGTTAACTTCTATTTTTGAAACTGCATGAGACCCTACGAAATATACTGAATGGAAGTGTATGGATCTTGTTGACTGGAGCATTTGCTCCTTCACTGGACTGGCTCATTCTGTCCTCCACTGGCCTGTGCTACAGTGATGTCATTGGTACATTCTTCTATCTCATTGTTCATCAGCAAGTTAGCTTTCCTCAAGACTCACATCACAACACTGACCACCTTTATTGTCATTCTAAAAAGAGGTAAGCTTGGATTTCAATTCAGCAATTACTCTTACAGGTGTGTTTTTATAAGTTAAAAAGCAGTGATCAATTTGTATATTTCTGTGGCTTGCACCTTTGCGTTCTGTAGAGCGAGGTTGGCTGAAGTAAGGAGGGGCGTGAAGTTGGTGGGGGCAGGCCTCAAAAATAAAGGTGAGTGCAGGGCCCCATGAACTGTAAATCCGCTGCCTTTAGTTCCAGAGGACCACAAAGAAAATGCTTCAAAGATAATTTTACATATTTATCAGTGGCTGGATGGGAACTCATCCTATGAGTAAGGCAGGAAAAAAAATCACTAGAAAGATAGAAGAAACTTGTTGCTGCAGGCTTAAACTCAGCAGTTTCCTGTCTGCCTCTCTTTCCCTCCCTAGTGATTTATTTCCTGCTTTACTTGGGAGTTGAGTACATGGTGAAAATGTAAATTTGCTTATCCTGTAGATTTGATGATACTTATGGAGCACATGGCTTATGAGTGAAAATTCTTGCTCTTCACCTCTTTGAACTCCCTACAGCTCGAGAGGAAATTCAGTACTTAGTGTTTTGTCATATTAACTTAGGTTTTCCAGTCTCAGAATTGTCCGAACCGGACATACCTGATAAGATGTGCTTCAGGACCATGTGGAAATACTGATCCAATGACTTAATGGGAATTTCCGGCAAGTTTAAATTTCTGATGGGTGATTCCACTGCTCTCCAAGACTCTCAAAAAAAGCCTCTGAGTCTGAGTAAAAGTCAGAGATTTCAGACAGTTCTGGCTTATTTATCCAGTTACCCAGCAAACGTTAAACACAAAAATCCTAGTCTAAATCCTGTGTAATGATACAACTTAGACCTCCAACTGCCTCCTCACCCTCCTAACTACATCCCCTGATGCACCCCCCCAACCTAACCTGACGAGCTCCTACCATCCAAAACCTCCTCAACCCCCCCCAACTCCCCTGACCCAACCTGACGCCCCCTACTAAACTATTCCACCTACTGAACCCCGGATCTGACTAGACACTGACCTTGGGACCCCCTTTGACTCTACCTGACTACCCCCTGAGAAATTCACTCACCCTATTCACCCTATTCGTTTGATAAGGTTCCCCATAGTAGGCTCATGAAGAAGGTAAGGAGGTGTGGAATAGAAGGAAATTTGTCCGATTGGATAAGATAGGGCTTTAAACTAAATAGTGGAGGGGAGGGTTCAGTGGAGAATTACAAAATCAAAGGTAAAGGAGAGCGTACGAGTACAGGGTAATGATGAGGCATTTCAACTAGTTAAAGGAGTCAAGGGCTCAGGAGAGGTTAGTAACATTTCCAGACCATGTAATAGGACAGAGAATACAGATGGTGGCAGGAATATAGCCTCAGGCAGATTATAAAAGGTGACAAGCATGAGAAGGAAGGTGGTCAACACAGTGCAGGAAGATGGTCTGGGGAAGGATAACCAGTCTGCGACAGGAAGGGACAGAGCATGCAAACAAAGGAATGCACTAACAAATCGGGTCCAGATAATAAAGGCTAACATAAAGACACTTTACCTGAATGCACGTAGCATTTGAAACAAAGTGAATGAGTTGATGGCACAAATCAGCACAAATGGGTATGATCTAGTGGCCATTACATAAATGTGTTGCAGAGTGACCAGGACTGGGAACTGAATATCCAGGGGTATCAGACATTTTGGAAGGATAGACAGGAAGGAAAAGGAGGCGGAGTAGCTCTGTTAATTAAGGATAACTTCAGGGCGGTAGTGAGAGACGACATAGGCTCTAAGGAGCAAAATGTGGAATCAATGTGGGTGGAGATAAGGAATAATAAGGGGAAAAAGTCACTGGTGGGCGTGGTCTATAGGCCCCCAAATAATAATTTTGAGGTGGGTTGGGCTATAAACAAGCAAATAACAGATGCATGTAAAAACAGAACAGTAATAATCATGGGGGATTTTAACCTACACATTGATTGGTCAACTCAAGTCGGACGTGGTGGACTTGAGGAAGAGTTCTTAGAATGCTGTCGAGATAGTTTCCTCGAACTGCATGTTACAGAACCTATGAGGGAGCGAGCTATCTTGGATCTGGTCCTGTGTAATGAGACAGGTAAAATTAATGATCTTCTTGTGAGGGATCCTCTTGTAATGAGTGATCACAATATGGTTGAATTTCAAATACAGATGGAGGGTGAGAAAGAATTTCTAATACAGATGGAGGTCCCAAACCAGTGTCCTCTGCTTGAACAAAGGGGAGCACGATAGGATGAGGGTGGAGTTGGCTAATGTAGACTGGGAGTGCAGACTAGTTGGTAGGACAGCTGAGGAACAGTGGAGGATTTTTAAGGAGGTTTTTCTCAATACTCAGCAAAAATGTATTCCAGTGAAAAAGAAGGAATGTAAGAAAAGGGATAACCAGCCATGGATAACTAAGAAAATAAAGGAGAGTATCAAATTAAAAAGCAATGCATACAGAGTGGCCAAAATTCGTGGGGAACTAGAAGATTGGGAAAGCTTTAAAAAACAACAAAGAACTACTAGGAAAGCAATAAAGGAAAGATAGATTATGAAACTAAACTAGCAAAAAATATAAAAACTGATAGTAAAAGTTTTTACAAATATATAAAATGGAAAAGAGTGGCTAAAGTAAATGTTGGACCCTTAGACGATGAGAAGGGGGATTTAATAATGGGAAACGAGGAAATGGCTGAGGCCTTAAACAAGTTTTTTGTGTTGGTCTGCACAGTGGAAGACACAAATAGCATACTGATAATTGATGGTCATGGGACTGTAGGGGGTGAGGACCTTAAAACTATTACAAAAGAGGTAGTGCTGGGTAGGCTAATGGGACTAAAAGTAGACAAGTCCCCGGGTTCGGATGAAATGCACCCTAGGGTACTAAAAGAAACGGCAGAAGTAGTAGCAGATGCTATTACTTTTGTAATTTATCAAAATTCGCTGGACTCTGGGGAGGTGCCAGCTGATTGGAAAACAGCTAATGTAATGCCACTGTTTAAAAAAGGAGGTAGACAAAAGGTGGGTAACTACAGGCCGGTTAGCTTAACATCCGTAGTTGGGAAAATGCTAGAATCTATCATTAAGGAAGAAATAGCAGGACATCTGGAAAAGAATGGTTCAATCAAGCAGATGCAGCATGGATTCATGAAGGGAAAGTCATGTAACACAAATTTACTGGATTTTTATGAAGATGTAATGAGTGCGGTTGACAGAGGGAACCGGTGGATATAGTGTTTTTAGATTTCCAGAAGGCATTTGATAAGGTGCCTCACAAAAGGTTGCCATATAAGATTAAGGTACATGGAGTTGGGGGTAAAGTGTTAGCGTGGATTGAGGATTGGCTATCTAACAAAAAGCAGAGAGTTGGAATAAATGGGTACTTTTCCAGTTGGCAGTTGGTGACTTGTGGCGTGCAGCAGGGTTCGGTGCTGGGGCCTCAACTGTTTACCATATACATAGGCGATCTGGAGGACGGGACCAAGTACTGGCTTACAAAGTTTGCGGATGACACAAAGATGAGTGAGAAAGCAAACTGCGTGAAGGACACAGAAAGTCTGCAAAGAGATGTGGATAGGCTAAGTGCGTGGAATATTGTGTTCAGTTCTGGTCACCTCACTATAAGAAGGACGTGGAAGCATTGAAGAGAGTGCAGAGGAGATTTACCAGGATGCTGCCTGGTTTGGAGGGTAGATCTTATGAGGAAAGGTTGAGGGAGCTGGGGCTTTTCTCTTCAGAGCAGAGGAGGATGAGAGGCAACTTAATAGAGGTTAATAAGATGATGAGGGGTTAGATAGAACGGACGTGCAGTGACTATTTCCTCGGGTGGATGTAGCTGTTTCTAGGGGACATAACTATAAGGTCCATGTTGGGGGATATAGGAAGGATGTCCGAGGTAGATTCTTCACTCAGGAGAGTAATTGGATGTGGAATACACTGGGTCCTTGTGCATGAGTCACAAAAACCCAGCTTGCAGGTGCAGCAGGTGGTCAGGAAGGCTAATGGGATGCTGGCCTTCATAGCGAGGGGGATTGAATATAATAGGGAGGTCTTGCTGCGGCTGTATAGGGCATTGGTGAGGCCGCAGCTGGAGTACTGTGTGCAGTTTTGGTCGCCGTACTTACGCAAGGATATTTTGGCCTTGGAGGGAGTGCAGAGGAGGTTTACTAGGCTGATACCGGAGTTGAGGGGGTTGAGCTATGAGGAGAGGCTGAATAAACTAGGCTTGTGCTCGTTAGAGTTTAGAAGAATGAGGGGAGATCTCATTGAGACGTATAAGATGATGAATGGGATGGATAGGACAGAGGTGGAGAGGCTTTTCCCGCTCAGAAAGGGCAGTAAGACTAGGGGGCACAGCCTCAAGATAAAGGGGGGGCGGTTTAGAACGGAGTTGAGGAGGAACTTCTTCACTCAAAGGGTGGTGAATCTCTGGAATTCTCTGCCCGTTGAGGTGGTGGAGGCTGCCTCGCTAAATATTTTTAAGACGCGGGTTGATGGGTTTTTGATAAGCGAGGGGATTAAGGGTTATGGGGAGAGGGCGGGAATGTGGAACTGAGACACGACAGATCAGCCATGATCTTATTGAATGGCGGGGCAGGCTCGAAGGGCTAGATGGCCTACTCCTGCTCCTATTTCTTATGTTCTTATGCTGTGATAGTGGAGTCAGACACTTTAGGAACTTACAAGTGGTTATTGGATAGGCACATGAAGCAGGCCAGAATGACAGGAGTGGGGTAGCCTGATCTTGGCTTTGGACATAGCTCAGCGCAACACTGAGGGGCAAAGGGCCTGTAGTGTGCTGTACTGTTTCTATGTTTCTACCTACCATCCTACCCGCTTGCCCACTGAACCATTCACAAAAACCCACTGAAAAGCTTAAACCACTTATCAGAATTTGGCAAATCATGCTGCAAAAAGGGGCATGGCTTTGGCACTGATTCTCTTCACGGCTCTATGTGAGGATTCTTGCACTGAAGGAGCTCTTCTGGATCACTAATCCGAGTCAGATCCTTTTCAATGTATGCAGGTAAGTGGGTAGTTTTCCATCTGATCAGCATCAGACACAGGTTCCAACTCTGGGTGAAAGATTGGACCATTATTTTGTTTTATTTCTCACAGCAAATCAGAAGAATAGCTGATCACACATGTGCATGGCAAACCTGCTCATGGAGTGAGAGTAGCTAATGTCAACATCATGGCAGCTTTTGACCACATGGGGCATCAAAGAGCCCTGGTAAAATTGAAGTCAATGGAGTTCAATGGAGAACTCGCCAGTGGTTGGAAACAGACCTTGAACAAATGAAAATGTTTCTTGTTTTTGAAGTCCAATGTTTTCAATCCCAGCACATTGCTGCATTTCTTAGTAATGCTTCCTGATCTAAATATCTTTAGTTGATTCATCAAAGGCTTCCTTTCCATCATAAGGTCAGAAGTGAGGTCGTTTATGAACTATTGTATAGTTTTCAGCTGCATGGGTAATTCCTCAGAACTGGATATCATCAAGACTAAATCCACTGAACAGAAAATGACTGATTCTGTGGAGTTGAGGCATATTTGTAACACAAAATCTTTGATTCCTTAGGTAGAACAAAGACAAATAAAGATAAATGGACAACATATTGATTCTCTGAGTGTGGCATTCACCATATAAAATGTTCTCAAGGTCCTCATGATTCACATATGTAGCACAGCAGAAAAATCTAATTTACAATATTTGCTTATATTCTTCCCATGATCCAAACAGAATTTTGTAGCAAAGCCACAGCACAAATGCTAACAGAAACCACATGCCAATTATCTAAATAACTTCTGCAAAAAGAAATATCAAATTTCTCTAATATACACAGAGCAATGATATGTTCTACTTTGTCCAATACTTCTCTGCCATAAGTCATGCAAAATGCATGTATTACAAATATAGATAATTGTTACTGTAATTTCCAAATAATGTCAAACTTAATCAATTTTATTTTGAGTACCATCCTCTCCCCAGAAATATGTTTAAGATTGACAAAAGTGGTGCAGTTTCTGGTAAAGCTTTTTAAACCCTTGTATTACCATCTTGCTAATTTCAGTTTGCTATGACCAAAAATATACTTTCCAACAGGACAATCATATCACTATTTCCATAATGCAAAAATGTAATGCTCTATACTCTTGAAAATAAACTAATATTCAATTTTTGGTACTTCATTTAAAAACATTTTTAATCTAATTAAAAGTTATTGAAGAATTAAGAGAATTCCATATGCTTCAACCTTTTCAATCTGTCTCCCATGTGGCAATTTGTCAAAGGCTTAGCTAAAATTTACATAAACTGCATCAAATGCATTTCCCTCATCCACCCACTTGATCCTGTGTCCCATCTAAAGTCAGGGAGATAAGCATTAACTGAAATATCCACATTCCAAAATGAAAATCCAAGATTTGTGACCCCATTCAAGAAGCATGGCTGTGAAAAACAAAATGCTGCAGATGCTGCAAATCTGAAACAAAAACAGAAAATGCTAGGAGGACTTTGCCAGTTTTGTGTGCTCTTGATGTGCAGTATTGACCTACGTGCGTTTAGATGTTTTGGCCTTGCACAGTTTGTCAAAGTCTGTCATTCTGTCACATTGAAAACATTGAGCTGTAATTACAGGACATTGACCTCACTTGTGCTTTGCTCCATGGTGCTGGCATGGTGTACTACTGGTCAGTTAAGGTATTACTTCCTTTGGCCTGGAGTGTCCCTGTATCTTCCCTGTTTAACTAACAGGACTGTGAAATTTCTTTTGTACCACAGTTTACCTTACCCTCCTAAAATGGATCGATGTTGCATGCGCAGTTCAGACTGCCTAACAATCTGGATTACTTTCTTGAGAGTTAGATTTTTCTTTCCTTGTAACATGTCTGTGAGTGCATTGTCAGCTACCCCTAACAACTATTCCATTCTTGATAAGTTCACATTTTAGATCTCCATCATCACAATATTCCGGCATCCTGCATAGACTTTGGGGAATTAGTCAACAGGTTCTCCTGGCTGCTTGTCACATTATTAATCGCTTTCAAGGATTTTGCTACTTCTTACATTAAGACCAACATCAAATGATTTTAGTACTTCTGTAGCAGATGATTTTTGATACTTTGCCTACAATAATTTGATTTGATTTATTATTATCACATGTATTAGTATACAATGGAAAGTATTATTTCTTGTGTGCTATACAGACAAAGCATACCATACATAGAGAAGGAAAAGACAGAGTGCAGAATGTAGTGTTACAGTCAGCTAGGGTGTAGAGAAAGATCAACTTAATATGAGGTAGGTCTATTCAAAAGTCTGATGCCAGCAAGGATGAAGCTGTTCTTGAGACAGTTGGTATGTGACTTCAGACTTTTGTATCCTTTTCCCGACAGAGGAAGGTGAAAAAGAGTATGTTTGGGATATGTGGAGTCCTTAATTATGCTGGCTGCTTTTCCAAGGCAGCAGGAAGTGTAGACAGAGTCAATGGATGTGAGTCTGGTTTGCATGATGGACTGAGCTATGTTCACAACTCTTTGTAGTTTCTTGTGGCTTGGACAGAACAGGAGCCATACCAAGCTGTGATACAACCATAAAAAATGCTTTCTATTGTGTATCTGCGAAATAATTCCTTCCGCTATTAGGCTGATTGAGTAAAGCAAAGCATTAACTTGTCGCAATTTTGCCTTTTTATCCAGACCTGAAACAATCTTGTGTGTAAGGAATCTTTTTCTCCAAAATCTCCAGTTATGTCCTAATTGATCTGGAAGAGTGGATTTCTGACCCATGGTTAAAAAAATTGTAAATGTAAAGATTCAGCTTTAAGAAGTTGCTGAAATTCAAGAAGCTGTTGTTATTCATTTGAAGATCACCTGAGTCTGCTGGTTTTGTTGCGTTCCTGTTGTAATGCTGTTAGGCTTGAAAACCTTTAACAATGGCTGCTTTGATCAACTGGCTGCAGACTTCTCTCTCTCAGTGCTGTACTTTATGGCCGCAAAAGTGTTGAATACTGTCATTTGCAAGTTTTTACAGCTGGTTCTTCCATCACAATCCCTCTGGCCTAAATCGCTCGAAAGCTGGCATTTAGCAGCAGAGGGTGCCATTGCGCATATGCAAATCTCCGTGCTGAGAGCAGCATAGACTTGTCATTAGCTCTGTTGCTATAGCCAGCCAGTCTCTGTGGCCCACCAGCTTTCCCCCACGCTAGAGCTCACTGGCTGTTCACGACACCCCACCCCCCCATCCAGAAGACTACTATCTCCCCAAAACTGGAATAATTGCCACTCTATCTTCCCTCACCAATTGTCGTTGTAGAGCAGTGGTGGTCCTCCTCTCCCTCTGCCCATCAATTACAGTGCAGAGAGTGTGGATTGCTCCACCCTCCCCCCACCAGTCTTTCTACAGAGTGTGCTACGGTCCCCCGTTCCTCCCCCCACCGATTGCTATGCAGAGTGCGCAGTGATTCCATCACCACTGCCTGCCCCTTTCTGGCCCTACGCCCCTCTGTCGGTCCTGCCCCCTGGCCCCGCTGCTTTGGCACTGCCCAATGCCCAGTGGGGACTGCCAGAATGCCAGGCTTGCGCTACCAGGCTAGCACTGTCCAAAGGGTCCTAGCACCGATCCCTGTGGTGCCCCACCAGTCACTGACTGCTAATCAGAAAAAGGCCCATTTATGCCAACTCTTTGCTTCCTATCTGCTAACCAGCTTTCTATCCATCTCAAGACATTACCTGCAATCCCATGTGCTTTAACATTACATAGTAGTTTGTTATGTGAGACCTTGTTGAAAGTCTTCTGAAAGTCTAAATAAACCATATTCACTTGTTCTCCTTGGTTACATCCTCAAAAAATTCCAATAGATTCGTCAAGCACGGTTTCCATTTTGAAATCCATGCTCACTTTGTTTGATTATACCACTGCCTTCCAAATGCTGAGTTATGAAATCTTTAACAATAGACTCTCGCAACTTCCCAAGTATCGATGTTAGGTTCACTGGTCTATAGTTATCTGTTTTCTCTCTACCTCCCTTTTTGAATAGCGGGCTAATATTAGCTATCCTCCAATCTGTAGGAACTATTCCAGGGTCCAAAGAATTTTGGAAAATAACCACGAATGGATCTATGATTTCCAGGGCCACTTCCTTAAGTACTCTGGAATGAAGATTATCAGGACCTGGAGATTCATCCACCTTCAATCCCATCAATTTCCCCAAAACCATTTCTCTACTAATGCTGATTTTCTTCAGCTCCTCACTAAAATATGTTTCCATCAGGACATTATGAGCGTGATGGACAACAGGAAACCAGTGGATATGGCTTATCTGGATTTTTAGAAGGTGTACAACAAAATGCTGCACAAAAGGCTGCTGCAAAAGATAAAGGTGCATGGTGTTATAAGTAATATATTAGAGTGATGTATATAGTTTAAGTGAGTGGGCAAGGGTCTGGCAGATGGAGTACAATGTTGGTAAGTTTGAGGTCATCCATTATGGCAGGCATAACAGCAAAATGGACTATTAATTAAATGGTAAAAAATTGCAGCATGCTGCTGTGCAAAGGGACCTGGGTGTCCTTGTGCATGAATTGCAAAATGTTGGTTTGCAGATGCTGCAGGTAATTAAGGTGGCAAATCGAATTTAATCCTTCATTGCTAGAGAGATGGATTTTAAAAATAGGGAGATTATGATGCAGCTGTATATGGGGCTTGTGAGGTCACATCTGCAATACTGTATACAGTTTTGGTCTTCTTACTTGAGAAAGAATGTACTGGCACTGGAGGGGTTGCAGAGGAGATTCACTAGGTTGATTCTGGAGTTGAGAGGGTTGGCTTATGAGGAGAGATTGAGAAGACTGTGATTACACTCACTGGAATATAGAAGAATGAGGGAAGATCTTATAGAAACATTTAAATTCATGAAGGGAACAGATAAGATATAAGCAGGGAGGTTGCTTTCACTGGTGGGTGAAATTAGACTAGGGGGCATAGCCACAAAATAAGGGGGAGCAGATTTAGGACTGAGTTGAGGAGGAGCTTTTTCACCTAAAGGGTTATGAATCTGTGGAATTCCCTGCCCAGTGAATCAGTTGAAACTACCTTGTTGGATGTCTTTAAGACGAAGGTAGATGGATTTTTGAACAGTAAAGGAATTAAAGGTTATGGTGAGTGGGCAGATAAGTGGGTAAGTGGAGCTGAGTCCACGAAAAGATCAGCCATGATCTTACTGAGTGGCAGAGCAGGCTTAAGGGCCAAATGACCTACTCCTATGAATTGATTAGTGATAGTCAGCATGGTTTTGTAGCGGGAAGGTCGTGCCTTACTAACCTTATTGAGTTCTTTGAGAAGGTGACCAAAGAGGTGGATAGGGGTAAGGCAGTAGATGTGGTATATATGGATTTTAGTAAGGCGTTTGATAAAGTTCACCATGGTATGCTTCTGCAGAAAATGCAGATGTATGGGATTGGTGGTAATTTAGGTACTTGGATCAGGAATTGGTTAGCAGATAGGAGACAGAGGGTGGTGGTTGATGGTAATTATTCATCATGGAGTTCGGTTACGAGTGGTGTGCCTCAGGGATCTGTTTTGGGGCCACTGCTGTTTGTAATCTTTATTAATGATCTGGATGAGGGTATAGTTGGGTGGATTAGTAAGTTTGCTGATGACACCAAAGTCGGAGGTGTGGTAGATTGTGAGGAAGGGTGTCGAAGTTTGCAGGGTGACTTGGACAGGTTGCAGAGCTGGGCTGCGAGGTGGCGGATGGAGTTTAATGCGGAGAAGTATGAGGTAATCCATTTCGGTAGGAATAACAGATGTGTTGAGTATAGGGCTAACGGGAGGACTTTGAATAGAGTGGAGGAGCAGAGGGATCTAGGTGTATGTGTACATAGATCCCTGAAAGTTGGGAATCAAGTAGATAAGGTTGTTAAGAAGGCGTACGGTGTCTTGGCGTTTATTGGTAGGGGGATTGAATTTAGGAGTCGCAGCGTCATGTTGCAACTGTACACAACTCTGGTGCGGCCGCACTTGGAGTACTGTGTGCAGTTCTGGTCCCCACATTACAGGAAGGATGTGGAGGCTTTGGAGAGGGTGCAGAGGAGGTTTACCAGGATGTTGCCTGGTATGCAGGGGAGGTCCTATGAGGAGAGACTGAGGGATTTGGGGTTGTTTTCACTGGAAAGAAGGCGGCTAAGAGGGGATCTTATAGAAACATATAAGATGATTAGAGGTTTAGATAGGGTGGATGGTGATAGCCTGTTTCCTCGGATGGAGAAATCTAGCACGAGGGGGCATGGCTTTAAATTAAGGGGGGGTAGTTATAGGACGGATGTCAGGGGCAGGTTCTTTACCCAGAGGGTGGTGAGGGACTGGAATGCCCTGCCTGCTGCAGTTGTAAATGCGCCTAGTTTGGGGGCGTTTAAGAGATTGGTGGATAGGTTTATGGACGAAAAGGGATTGGTTTAGATTAGTGGGTCAATGTTTTTTTTTAAAAATAAGACTGGTCGGCGCAACATTGTGGGCCCAAGGGCCTGTTCTGCGCTGTAATGTTCTATGTTCTATGTTCCTCCTCCTGGTTCTAATGTATCGTATCTAAACTGTTGCTTCTTAATAAATTATCTTAAAATCACTTATGAATTCTTGACCGCCTATTTTGGGTATTCTGACTCACAAATCCCAAATCTTACAGTGATCCACAACCAGAGCCTGAAAAAGGTCATCTAGACTTGAAACATTGGCTCTATTCTCTCCCCACAGATGCCATCAGATCTGCTGAGATTTTCCAGCATTTTCTGTTTTTGTTTCAGATTCCAGTATCCAAAGTATTTTGCTTTTACCATTGCATCCTTTCCTGCTACTCCAAGCTCCTTGCCAGCTCTGAGGAGATGTCCTTCACCCTGGCACTGGACAGGCAACATAGCCTTCAGGATTCTCACTCTCAGCTACAGGGAACACTGTCTATCCCCCTAACTAAACTTTATCCAACTACAACTACATTCCTCTTTGCTCCCCGGCTTGAATGGCCATGTACCATGGTGCTATTGTTAATTTGTGCTTCCTCCTTGCAGTTCCTGTTCTTGTCTACGTAGGTTGCAAGAATCTTGAGCCTGTTGGACATCAACAAGAGTTGAAACTTCTCTATTCCATACCAGCTTCTCTTCCAGTCACACCCTTCTGTCTGCGAACCCAAAGTGAAACACCTGGCCTTTGTGATCAGACTGCCTGCTGGAACGAAGTGTCTGGGAAACTTTTATATATAGATTCATATTAGTTACAGCAATTGCTCCCACATGTTTTCACTTTGGGCAATCACATTACATACAGAAAATTGTAAATGATAACAAGGCACAATAAATTATAATTAAAACTGTGATACATCATTTCAAATTGACTGTATTTTCAATGTTACCACATTTTATTCCTTTATAAAATTTATCAGTCATAATTTTACTTAGCTGTGGGATCGCTGTAAGTTAACATGCAGATACAGCAAGCAATTAGGAAAGCAAATAGTATGCTAGCCTTTACTACAAAAAGATTGGAAGATTATATTAAATAAATCTTACTAAAATTTTATAGGGTCTTGGTCATACCACTCCTGAAGTACTATGTACAGTCTTGTTCTTCTTACCTAAGGAAGATTATGCTTGCCTAGAGGGAGTGCAACTAAAGTTCACTAGACTGATTCCTGAGATGATGGGATTATCCCATGAGGAGAGATTGAGTGGTCTAGGCCTTTATTCTGTAGAATTTAAAAGAATGAGATGTGATCCAATCAGAACATATAAAATTATTAAGGGCTTTACAGGGAATGCTTGGTAGCACGTTTACCCTGGCTGAAGAGTTTCAGATTAAGTGTCATAGTCTCAGATTCAGAGTTGGCCATTTAGATAGGAGAAATTTATTCACATTGGTTGAAAAGCTTTGGAATTCGCCGCCTCAGGTTGCTCTCGAAGTTCAGTCATTGAGTATATTTAAATCAGAGATTGACAGGATTTTGGATCCTAAGGGAACCAATGATAGTGTGGGGAAGTGTAGCTGAGATAGAAGATCGGCCATGATCTTACTCAGTGGTAGAACAGGTTTGAGGGGACAAATGAACTATTCCTGCTCTTACCTCTTACGCCTTTGACAATAAATATTTTTCTCCCTTTTCATTTATTCAGCATTGTAAATGTTTGTTGGTTATATTACTAGCTGATAGAAATTATCATTTAAATGAGCTTCTAAACACATTAAAATTCAGTGTCTGTGTTCCTTTGAAAATTACTAATTTCAAAGAAAACCTTATTGTATATGAATGTATACCTGTCCCATCAATATCTGCCATAAACTTGGATTTGCAGCACATTGATTGAAACTTTCAACTTCGGCTGCCTAAGGTGATCATTTCACTACTTCCCAGTTATATGTCTCAGATTAGGTTGAATTTTCTGCCCATTAAACTAATAAGAAATCTTAATGTATCTTCCTCTGCTGCATTTGTTTTTCTGTTTTGTGGTATTAACTAACAGTGTAATAAGCAGACATTTTATGGAAAATGTTCTGCCCTTAAAGAATTTAAAACCAGCAATAAACTCACCTTGGCATTTTCAATACAAGGACAGAGAGCCCAAGCTGCACTTGCTTGAATGTCTGGATTTTGCTTTTTGAGTAAAGACCATAACAATCGAACTCCATCTAGAGATTCAATTATCCTGTTGGAAAAAAGATGTTCTTTTCCATAACTTTGAAAATATTCTTGCCATTTGGTAATCTGGCAGTGGCAATAGAACTTTATGAATTTTCATTTTAAATAAAATGATAGTCTGTTTGGTGCTATATAATAGGTTGACAATTACTCTATCAGATTATCATATGATGAAGATGAAAATTAGTTCCTTAGCATCCATTGTTGCCAGAAGTTGAAAAGCCAAACTATTAGGTACTGTAATACAACTTTAGGCTATTTCCTATTTTCAAAAAGATTATGGAAATGAGACTTGATTGCACCACTGACAAACATGAATGCCGAATCCTAAAGTTGGCCATTTCCACAGAGGTACACTTTCAGTGGCATTGGAATGACATATATTTGATTTGAATTGATTTTGATTTGATTTATTATTGTCACATGTATTAATATACAGTGAAAAGTATTGTTTATTGCGCGCTATATAGGCAAAGCATATCATTCATAGAGAAAGAAATGAGACAGTGCAGAATGTAGTGTTACAGTCATAGCTAGGGTGTAGAGAAAGATCAACTTAATGAAAGGTAAGTCCATTCAAAAGTCTGACAGCAGCAGGGAAGAAGCTGTTTTTGAGCTGGTTGGTACGTGATGTCAGACTTTTGTATCTTTTTCCTGAAGGAAGAAGGTGGAAGAGAGAATGTCTGGGATGCGGGGGTCCTTAATTATGCTGGCTGCTTTGCCGAGGCAGCGGGAAATGTAGACAGAGTCAATGGATGGGAGGTTGATTTGCGTGATGGATTGGGCTACATTCATGACCTTTTGTAGTTTCTTGTGGCCTTGGGCAGAGCAGGAGCCATACCAAGCTCTGATATAATCAGAAAGAATGCTTTCTGTGGTGCATCTGTAAAGGTTGGTGAAAGTCATAGCTGACGTGCCAAATTTCTTTAGTCTTCTCAGAAAGTAGAGGCATTGGTGGGCTTTCTTAACTATAGTATCGGCATGGGGGGGACCAGGACAGGTTGTTGGTGATCTGGACACCTAAAAAGTTGAAGCTCTCAACTCTTTCTACTTCATCCCCGTTGATGTAGACAGGGGCATGTTCTCCTCTACACTTCCTGAAATTGATGATAACCTCCTTTGTTTTGTTGACACTGAGGGAGAGATTATTGCACAAGTTCACCAGATTCTTGATCTGATTCCTGTACTCTGTCTTGTCATTGTTTAAGATCCGACCCACTACGTGTCATTAGCAAACTTGAAAATTGAATTGGAGGGATATTTGGCCACACAGTCATAGGTGTATAAGGAATATAGTAGAGGGCTGAGAACACAGTCTTATGGGGCACCAGTGTTGAGGATGATTGTGGAGGAGGTATTGTTACCGATCCTTCCTGATTGTGGCCTGTGAGTTAGGAAGTTCAGGACCCAGTCACAGAGGAAGGTGCTGACGTCCAGGCCCACGGAGTTTGGAAATGAGTTTTGTGGGAATAATAGTGTTGAAGGTGAGCTGTAATCAATAAATAGGAGTCTGACACAGGTATTCTTGTTATCTAGGGGTTCCAGGGTTGAGTGCAGGGCTAGGGAGATGGCATCTGCTGTGGAACTGTTGCAGCAATAGGCAAACTGTGGTGGATCAAGGTAGTGTGGGAGGCTGAAATTGATCTGTACATTAACTAGCCTTTTGAAGCACTTCATAATGATGGATGTCAGAGCCACTGGCTAATAGTCATTAAGGCATGTTGCTTCGTTTTTCTTAGGTATCGGGATGATGGTCATCTTCTTGAAGCAATTAGGGACTTCAGATTGCTGTAAAGAGAGGTTCAAGATGTTTGCAAATACTCCCGCCAGCTGATCCACACAGGATCTGAGTGCTCATCCAGGTATCCCATCCAGGCCAGTCGATTTCCGTGGGTTGACCTTTGAGAAAGCTGCTCTGACATCTGCAATGGTGACCCCAAATACAGGTTCATCCAGGATTTCCAGGGCGGAGGGCGTGCTCTCGCTGACCTCTTGCTCAAAACTGGCGTAGAATGCATTGAGCTCATCGGGGAGGGGGGTGTTGGAGCCAGTGATTTTACATGCCTTCATCGCGTAGCCTGTTATGTCTTGCATAATTGCCATAATTGGTGGGAGTCGGTGTGGCTAGACTGGGACTTTAGCTTGGTCGGTATTGTCTTTTGGCATATACCCTAATGTGGCTTCAGAAGAATGAAGGTGATACGATTGAAACATAAAATTATTAGGAGGTTAGACTGGGTAAATGTCAGAAAGATATTTCCATTCATGGGATAGTTGCAAAATAACGAGGTGCTCACTTAACGTCACGAGGGGCCACGGGCTTAGGGTTAGAGGGGTGAGGTATAATTCAGATGTTGGAGGGAGCTTTTTCACACAGAGGGTTGTGGGAGCCTGGAATGCACTGCCAAGTAGGGTGGTGGAGGCAGGCACGCTAGAGTTGTTTAAGGCTTACCTAGATAGGCATATGAGCAGACTAGAGATGGAGGGATACAAAAGATTGTTCTAATTAAGGATCAAGAGTCTCAGGACGTTCCTGGGAATCAAGAGATTCCTATGGGCTGTCCAACATATTTTATGTCTTACTTGAGCTTCTGGGGATCTTCTGTGAACGTCTGTATAAGCTGTGTATGTTTATTGATGTCTTTTTTTTTACATCCACAGGTGATTCGGTCCACCTTGTTGGCCAACAAGGGGCATACACGTGGTAGGTCGTGCGAGGGCTGCTCTTGATGTTGCTTCGAGAGTTGCCTAGTGCTTCACGTTGTTAGTGTACGCTTAAACTGGACCAACTGACGGGCAACACAACAGCTCAGTGACTATCACTGTTTGCTGTGCAGTTACGTGGACCTAGGTCGGATCTCCGACTTGGGTTGGTGTCTGTGGGAGTTTGCACATTCTCCCTGTGCTTGCATGGGTTTTCTCTGGGTGCTCCAGTTTCCTCCCACACCCCAAAATGTGCTTTTAGGCTGATTGGTGTTAACAAATTGTCCCTGAATTAGACCTCCCTTAATCTGGCGCACATATAATTATCTAAATTTGCACACCTTTATTGTGGAGTCCAAGAGGCGTAGACAAAAGTCGTAGGTAGAAGAAGGATTGGAATGAGGCACTCACTGAATGTTAAAATGGGCGGCGCGGGCTTGTAGGGCCGAAGGGCCTGTTTCCTGTGCTGTGTTGTTCTTTGTTAGCTTGAGAAAGAATTTCTTCACTCAAACAGTGGTGAATCTTTGGAATTCTTTGCCCTAGGAATCTGTAGAGGCTGAGTCCTTGAATATTTTTGAGGCTGAGGGTGATAGGTCTTTGATTAGTAGGGAATTAAGGGTTACTGAGATAATGCAGGAAAGTGGACTTAGTGAGTATTAAATCAGGCATGATCTTATTAAATGATGGAGCCGGCTTGAAGAGCCTAGAATCTGATTTCTATTTCTTATGGTTTTATAGACTACTACACCTCCTACGAAGACAACAACCAAGTCTGCAGATTCTGGTATGCCTATTTAGTAACAAATATGAGTACTCTTGAGAGTCCCCAGGACCGGATGGAATGCATCCGAGGGTTCTGAAAGAAATGGCCGAGGTGATAGTGGATGCCTTGGTGGTTATTTTCCAAACATCGCTGGATTCCGGGGAAGTGCCAGAAGATTGGAAAACGGCTAATGTTACGCCATTGTTTAAGAAGGGTGGCAGGCAAAAGGCAGGGAATTATAGGCCGGTTAGTTTAACGTCTGTTGTTGGTAAAATGTTAGAATCCGTCATCAAGGAGGAAATAGCGAGGCATCTTGAGGGGAATTGCTTGATAGAGCAGACGCAGCACGGTTTCGTTAAGGGGAAGTCATGTCTGACAAATTTATTGGACTTCTATGAGGATGTGTCTAGGGCGGTGGATAGAGGAGAGCCGGTGGATGTGGTCTTTCTTGATTTTCAGAAGGCGTTTGACAAGGTACCTCACAAGAGGTTATTGCAGAAGGTAAGGGGGTATGGCGTTGGGGGTAGGGTGTTAGTGTGGATAGAGGATTGGTTGTCAAATAGGAGGCAGAGAGTGGGGGTTAATGGGTGCTATTCGGATTGGCGGTTGGTGACTAGTGGAGTGCCCCAGGGGTCGGTGCTGGGGCCTCAGCTATTTACCATTTATATAGATGATCTGGAGGAGGGAACCGAGTGTATGGTGTCGAAATTTGCTGATGACACCAAGATTGGTGGAACGGCAAATTGCGCGGAGGATGTGGAGAGTCTGCAGAAGGATCTAGATAGGCTGGGCGAATGAGCCAGGAACTGGCAAATGGAATTTAATGTTGGCAAGTGCGAGGTGGTCCACTTTGGTAGGAATAATGGTAGGAAGGACTATTACTTACGTGGCAAAAAACTGCAGCAGGCGACGGTGCAGAGGGACCTCGCGGTCCTTGTGCATGAGTCGCAAAAACCCAGCCTGCAGGTGCAGCAGGTGGTCAGGAAGGTGAATGGGATGCTGGCCTTCATAGTGAGGGGGATTGAATATAAAAGTAGGGAAGTCTTGCTGCAGCTGTATAGGGCATTGGTGAGGCCGCAGCTGGAGTACTGTGTGCAGTTTTGGTCGCCGTACTTACGCAAGGATATTTTGGCCTTGGAGGGAGTGCAGAGGAGGTTTACTAGGCTGATTCCGGAGTTGAGGGGGTTGAGCTATGAGGAGAGGCTGAATAAACTAGGCTTGTACTCGTTAGAGTTTAGAAGAATGAGGGGAGATCTCATTGAGACGTATAAGATGATGAATGGGATGGATAGGATACAGGTGGAGAGGCTCTTCTCGCTCAGAAAGGGCAGTAGGACTAGGGGGTACAGCCTCAAGATAAAGGGGGGGCGGTTTAGAACGGAGTTGAGGAGGAACTTCTTCACTCAAAGGGTGGTGAATCTCTGGAATTCTCTGCCCGTTGAAGTGGTGGAGGCTGCCTCGCTAAATATTTTTAAGACGCGGGTTGATGGGTTTTTGATAAGCGAGGGGATTAATGGTTATGGGGAGAGGGCGGGAATGTGGAACTGAGCCACGACAGATCAGCCATGATCTTATTGAATGGCGGGGCAGGCTCGAAGGGCTAGATGGCCTACTCCTGCTCCTATTTCTTATGTTCTTATGTTCTTATGTAGACTAAGTCGTCTTTTTTAAAAATTCATTCTTGGAATATGGACATCACTGGAAATACTGGTAAATGGTCTGCATGCATGATAAGAGGCAGGATTGTCATATGAGGAGAGATTAGATTGAATAGGCTTGTATTCACAAGAGTTTAGAAGATGAGAGGGGATCTCAGTGAAATGCATAAAATTCTGCACAGACTGGAAGTAGGGATGATGTTTTCTCTGCCTAGGGTGTCGTCTATAACAAGGGGTCAGAGTTTCAGGATACAGAATAGGTATTGGAGGCACAGTGGTTAGCATTGATTTTTCAGAACAGCAGGGGTCCAAGTTCAATTCTGGCCTTGGGTGATTGTGCGTAGTTTGCACATTCCCTGTGCCTGCATGGGTTTCCTGCAGGTGCTCCAGTTTCCTCCCACTCTCCAAAGATGTGTGGACTAGGTTGATTGGCCCTGTTAAATTGCCCCTTAATTTCTGAGAGACTAAATACGTGGGGTTATGAGATTAGGTCTTAGGTGGTATTGTTGGTGCATGCTTGATGGGCCGAATGGCCTCTTGTGCACTGTGGGAATTCATGATAGGCTATTTAGGACTGAGCTGAGGAGAAACCTCTTCACTTAGAGGGTGGTGAGCCTATGGAATTCTCTACCACAGAAGGCTTTGGAGGTCAAGTGAATATATTTAAGGAAAGAGATAGATTTCTAGACTCTAATAGTGTCAAGGTGTATGGTGAGAGTGTGAGAGTATGGCATGGAGATAGAGGATCAGCCATGGTCATTTTGAATTGTGGAGCAGGCTCAAAGGGCCAATGCTATTTTCTATGTGTCATCCACTAACAGTCTTCTGCAGCATGAAACTTGAATCCATTTCTTTGTGCATGTGATAATGATAGTTTCTGGGCATAGGATATTATTATTCTGGCAACCACTTTGTGCAGTACCATTATCTTTCATCAGTTATCAAAGTCACATTCTCCACCTTAATTTTTTTCTTCTCTTTTTCCTGTCAGTTTAGTTACCCCCCTGCAAACCTTCAGTCCTGATAATATCTGTTAATGGATAAGTGACCATTTTAGAACTTTTCCAAAAGTACTCAGGATTTGTTTTTTATAGAATCATAGAACCCTGCAGTGCAGGAAGAGGCCCTTTGGCCCAACAAGTCTGCACCGAACACAATCCCACCCCAGGCCCTACCCCATATTATACATATATTATTGTGATATTATGTATTATACCTCTAACCTACACATCCCTGGACACTAAGAGGCAATTTCTTAGCATGGCCAATCAACCTAACCTGCACATCCTTGGACTGTGGGAGGAAACCAGGATACTCGGAGGAAACCCATGCAGACATGAGGACAATGTGCAAACTCCACACAGACAGTGATCTAAGCCGGGAATTGAACACAAGACCCTGGAGCTGTGAAGCAGCAGTGCTAACCACTGTGCTACCGTGCTGCCCTGACAACACTATTCTGGCAACTTCTTTAATTGTGCCCAGATCTTTAAACTTAACTTAGACACAATTATCTATCCCCAGCAGTAGTATGTTCCTTGCGTCCATTCAAGTTTGCAACTGGAATATGAGTAGTTTTATCAACAAACTAGTTTTGAAGAGTTAAGACCTATTGGGGGGGGGGGGGAATGTTACCAGAAAATGGCAGAGTGTTGGTTCCGGCGAGAAAAATGGCATGTCCAAAGAAACAAGCCCATTTTCTCTCCAGATCTTACCAAATTCAGTCACAAAAATACAGGGTGGTGCATTTCACACTGTCAAGTAGGGGGGTAGGGCCTCAACATGCCAGCAAAACCTAACTATACCGAGATCAGGGCACTATGCTTAAAGGGCTTCGCGATCAGAAGATGAATAAACTCCTTAGCTCACCACGAAGATCTCAGTGTCTCTCCCCAACTCCCAAGCCCCTGACTGAAGCCAACATTATCAACACCCCAATCAGAGCTGGCATTTCTTCCCACCCCTCCCCCCCCACCCCGATTGGAGAGGCATTTCTACCTCCACTTCCCCCCCCCAGCAATTAGTGCCAGCACACCCTCCTCTTTCCCCCCCAAGCCCCATCCACACAATCAGTGTCAGCAAATCCCCCTTCCCTCCTGAACATCGGATCCCTTCCCTCCAACACGCCACCCACACAGTGCTGGCAACCCCTTCCCCTCTGAACATCAGACCCCTTCCCCCAACTGTCCCCCCCACCCCCCTTCCTTTCCTCCCGGACAGTCAGTGCCAGCACTCCCCACCCTTCCCCTGAACATTGGACCCTTTCCCCTCAACCCATTACCCACAGTCAATGCCAGCACCCGCGCCCCCCTCAACAGCCAACACCGTCATCCTCAGCTCCCAAGTTTGCTCCCCCTCTACCACCATAAATAAATGAATCCCCCCATATCCCCCCATCCCATGAGGCTCCCACTGGGGTCTGCCCTGTCACTGTTCTCTGGCACAGGTTAGCTCTGCCAAATCACAGTGCAAGGTTGGCATGATGCCAACCTGGCAGTGCCCATCTGTGCTAAGGGCCAGTGCCAGTCCACTGCCTAGGAATGTCCCTCTCCCTTGGGGGCTATACTCACCTTTACACCCCAGGGGGGATCTCCACAATAGGTTCATATCTAGGTGAACCTGTCATAATCTGCACTGATGCGATGTCACGTCAATACAGTTTGAATATATGGTGGAGTTCAATACTGGGCAAGGGGGGTTTTTTATATTTAAATGTATAAAAATTAATGTAAATCAGATTCAAGCCCATCATGGGGAATGCAGGCTCTAGATTGCCCCCAAAGTTTTTGTCATTCAAGCAAATTTGACTTGATTTGATTTATTATTATTTCATGTTTGGGATACAGTGAAAGGCGCTGTTTCTTGCACACTATAAACACAAAACATACTGTTCATAGAGTACATAGGAGAGAAGGAATTACAGCAGTAATAGGGTGTAGAGAAAAACCAGCTTAAGGTCCATTCAAAAGTCTGATGGCAGCAGGGAAGAAGCTATTCTTGAGTCACCAGGACTTATTCATTTAGAATTGATTTGCAGTAGTGCATAGAAGTCAGTTCCTGAAATGAAATGTGCTATGCTATCTACTGGAATTTGACCAACAGACAAAATGTAATAGAGACAGTGCTGAAATGTATGTTTTCCTGCTGAGCCCCTTTTGTTTTTTTTTGCTTTTTTTGATTTACCATCCCTTGTTATTGATTCTGCTATAGTTCTTTCTGTTGTGTGCGAATTAAATTTTGCATGAGGGCTTACTAGAAGACTACTAGTCACAGAAATGTTGTTGTCACAAACTGCCAAACTTCACTGCAACCAGATCCCAACTAGGCCTGCCAAAGGCTGTTACTGATTTGGATGAGGAAGAGAAGCTCTTGCAGTGGGATCAAAGCACCTCAGGCATCTGGTACTCACTTGAAATTGGACCAGGAGCTGTATTTCCTGACCCATGCATATCTACTTAGCCATGCCTAAGACCTGTTGTACCTCCTTCAACAACACATTCAGACTGTTTTATTGAAGGGGACAATTTTATCATTTGCTCCAGACATCATCTTCTCATGAATATGCCAGAACATACTGTTCTGGCTCAATGAAAATAAAACAGCACCAGTTTATTGGCAGACCTTTAAGTGCTTGTGCATTCCTCATTCCCCACTTACTTGCTGCCATACCATTCCCCACTCTTAAGAAAACTGTACAAAGAGCATATTTAAATTATATAAGCAAAATAACTTTGCCAAAATCAGTGAGGTCTGTAGTCCATGCTGCCAGCGCAGCAAAGCACACAATGATGTTCTGACCACATTTTTCCCATGATTCAGGACCTAGCCAAAGGATTAAAGGCCAACAAAGTGAATGAGATTCTATATTTTAAAAAAGGAATAATTAATTTTAAAGAAAGATGATTTTGAATGTGTACAAATCATCAGCAATTAGCCTTCTGTTGTTTACTAGTAACATTTTGCTAGTGTTGCATAGACTGCTAGTCTGCTTGAATATTCTGTTCAGTGCTGGGCATTCCATTAAAGAAGAATGTCAGAGATTTTAACTGAGAATTCTCCAGTAGAATGATACTAGAGAATGATATGTAATTATATGTAACAAAAAACAATAACTTGTATCTATATAGTAAACATGGTAAAATATCCCAAAATGTTTTTTTTAGGAGTGACATCAGACAAAAGTTGATGCTGAGCTAAGAAGATATCAGGATAGATGCAAAATGTTTGGACGAAGAGATATGTTTTAAGGTTTGTTTTAAAGGAGGAGAGAAAAATATATAGAGATGGTGAGAACTTAGGCAGGGAATGCCAGACCTTAGGACCTTGACAGCTAAAAGCATGGCGAACAATGATTAAAATCAGGGATAAGCAAAAAGCCAAAATTGGAGAAGCACAGCTACCATGGAGAGTTGAAGCACTGAAAGAGGTTACAGAGATACAGAGTGGGACAAGGGCATGGAGCAACCTGAAAACAAAAATATGAATTTTAAAGTCAAGGCTTTGTCTGTCAGGCTAGGGGACAACATAGGACATCCAGATCTAAATGGGATCATGTTTGAAATGGGCATAGTGTTTGTGGTATGTACAAGTTTATGGAGGTTGAAAGGTGGGAGGCTGGTCAGGAAGGCAGTGGAGTATTTGAGTTTGGAGGTAATTAGTGGGAATGCAGGTTTTGGCAACAAATAATTTGAGACAGGGGTGCAGACAGGTGATATCACTGAGGTAGAATTAGGTTGATCTAGGTAATGAACAAGAAATGAAGTGGAAAGCACAGTTCAAGGTCAAATATGATACTGAAGAGAGCTTTTTCAATGGACAGATAAAATTAGGATGGAATCTAACAGAAAGTTTTAGAGTCTCCAAAGATTTTGAGAAAGTAAATAGCCAAAGATTATTTTTACTGGATGGCAGATTGGTTACGTAAGAACTTAAACTTAGGATCATGGATGGAAAATGATGGGCAAAGTTAAGTGAATATTAGAGCCTGAAAAACTTCACCATAATTGGCTACTGAGGCAGTGACTGTTACTTGACTTAAAAAGGAATAGGTCAAGCATTTCCAAAGAACATAAAAGGATATTGAGAAAGGCAGGGACGTAGAACATTACACAATAGATGGCTCTAACTGAAAAGCTAGGAGCAGCACAGGTATGATAAATACGCTCAATAGTTTCTTTCCACATCATAATATCCACGATCCTATGGCAACACAGTCCTTTTTCCTAATCTTTTTGAGAAATCAATACAGAAATATATGTTATAATCCTGTGATCATTTAAAAGATATAAACTTCCGAAAGCTTTCTGCAACATGTAATACAGTTGGAAGTTAATTCCTAAAGATAAATTTGCCAACTGATCAGACCTCTCTGGGTTCTGAAGGGGCACTGGGCCAGGAAAATTGGTCATATTAGGTTTAAAATCATTGATTTAATGGGATTTTTACAATGCCAGAATGCATTTTAGCTGGTTAACTGAAATACATATGTAAAACTGCAGTCACTGCACTAAATTATAAAGAACTGTTTGCTACCACTGTATACCCAAGTGCATTCTCAGGACATTTATTCCTGTATACAAAAAAGTACTGTATAGTGCCAGCTCACTGAGCATCTGTAACAAAATAAATGACCAGATCATACAGTAGAACAGTTGTTTGCAACAACAGTGAACTGTTTATAAAATCAGTTATCTTTGCCTGTTTAATCGTGCATGAAAAATTAGTCATCATTTTCCAGATGGCAGAGATCCTTCCATGTACTAGATTCCATTTCTCCACAAACATCCAGATGTCTTTCTAATGTGTACAGAGCCTTTACTGTCTCTATTTTGGAAGTCAATGCCTAAAATTTCACAATTTGGTCATCCTCCACTGCTGAAGCTGCTCTGAATGTTGTCTCAAGTGCTACAGTGGGCTGGATGATTGAAACAATCCCTTAGCTTGCTTTTTCAACAAAACATTTTTATCCAGCACCACTGTCAAGAGAACTACTGGACTACTCAAAAGATGTGCCTGCTAAATACTTGTCTCATCTAGAGAATTGTTGATGGTGCAAGTTATACTATTTTTTCCTGCTTTCTCTCATAGTGGATAGTGTAAAGCAGTTTCAAGATTATCTCAGGTTTAACATTAATCTCAAAATAACTGAATCATATGAATCATGGACAGATACAACTTCTGCATCAAGGCAGGAATATTAAATAATTACTCTGCTTCAGTGTTTATCAGGGAAATAGGACATAACATTGGATGATGGTTATATATAGATGTATAAATGTATATAGACCCTTAAACTATAGTGGTGATGTGGGGAATGGCATTGAAAAGAAAATTAAAGGTGCATATGATAAAGGAACTTCTGTAACTATGGTGATTTTAATCTGCATATTGATTCAGCAAACTAAATTAGTCACAATACCATAAAGCAGGAATTCCTGGATGATACAGGATGATTTTCTGGACTGAATATGTTGAGGAACCAACCAGAGAGCAGGCCACTCTAGACTGAGAATTGTGTAGTGAGAAAAAAAAATTGGCAATCTAATTGTGCAAGGCCCTTTGGGGATCAGTGATCATAATATGTTAAGATGGAAAGGTGGTAGGACTGGAGGGTCTTAATGACATTACTGTTACGAGAGAGGCGGTGCTCGATAGACTGGAGGGGCTGATTGTGGACAAGTTGCCAGGACCGGATGGAATGCATCCGAGGGTTCTGAAAGAAATGGCGGAGGTGATAATGGATGCCTTGGTGGTTATTTTCCAGACGTCGCTGGATTCCGGGGAAGTGCCGGAAGATTGGAAAGCGGCTAATGTTACGCTGTTGTTTAAGAAGGGTGCCAGGCAAAAGGCAGGGAATTATAGGCCGGTTAGTTTAACGTCTGTTGTTGGTAAAATGTTAGAATCCGTCATCAAGGAGGAAATAGCGAGGCACCTTGAGAGGAATTGCTTGATAGAGCAGACGCAGCACGGCTTCGTTAAAGGGAAGTCATGTCTGACAAATTTACTGGAGTTCTATGAGGATGTGTCTTGGGCGGTGGATAGAGGAGAGCCGGTGGATGTGGTCTTTCTTGATTTTCAGAAGGCGTTTGACAAGGTACCTCACAAGAGGTTATTGCAGAAGGTCAGGGGACATGGAGTTGGGGGTAGGGTGTTAGTATGGATAGAGGATTGGTTGTCAAATAGGAGGCAGAGAGTGGGGGTCAATGGGTGCTATTCGGATTGGCGGATGGTGACTAGTGGAGTGCCTCAGGGGTCGGTGCTGGGGCCTCAGCTATTTACCATTTATATAGATGATCTGGAGGAGGGAACCGAGTGTATGGTGTCGAAATTTGCTGATGACACCAAGATTGGTGGAACAGCAAATTGTGCGGAGGGTGTGGAGAGTCTACAGAAGGATCTAGATAGGCTGGGCGAATGGGCCAGGAACTGGCAAATGGAATTTAATGTTGGCAAGTGCGAGGTGGTCCACTTTGGTAGGAATAATGGTAGGAAGGATTATTACTTACATGGCGAAAAACTGCAGCAAGCGACGGTGCAGAGGGACCTTGGGGTCCTTGTGCATGAGTCGCAAAAACCCAGCTTGCAGGTGCAGCAGGTGGTCAGGAAGGCGAATGGGATGCTGGCCTTCATAGAGAGGGGGATTGAATATAAAAGTAGGGAGGTCTTGCTGCGGCTGTATAGGGCATTGGTGAGGCCGCAGCTGGAGTACTGTGTGCAGTTTTGGGCGGCGTACTTACGCAAGGATATTTTGGCCTTGGAGGGAGTGCAGAGGAGGTTTACTAGGCTGATTCCGCAGTTGAGGGGGTTGAGCTATGAGGAGAGGCTGAATAAATTAGGCTTGTACTCGTTAGAGTTTAGAAGAATGAGGGGAGATCTCATTGAGACGTATAAGATGATGAATGGGATGGATAGGATAGAGGTGGAGAGACTCTTCCCGCTCAGAAAGTATAGTAGGACTAGGGGGCACAGCCTCAAGATAAAGGGGGGGTCGGTTTAGAACGGAGTTGAGGAGGAACTTCTTCACTCAAAGGGTGGTGAATCTCTGGAATTCTCTGCCCGTTGAAGTGGTGGAGGCTACCTCGCTAAATATTTTTAAGACGTGGGTTGATGGGTTTTTGATTAGAGAGGGGATTAAGGGTTATGGGGAGAGGGCGGGAATGTGGAACTGAGCCATGACAGATCAGCCATGATCTTATTGAATGGCGGGGCAGGCTCGAAGGGCTAGATGGCCTACTCCTGCTCCTATTTCTTATGTTTTTATGTTAAGAATTTTTCATCAAGATGGAGAGTGACACAGTTGATTCTGAGACTGGGGTCTTTAATCTTAATAAAGGAAACTACAATGATATGAGGTCTGAGTTGGCTATGATAGATTGGGAAACATTTATTTTTCTTCCTGCCTGGCCCTAAAATAAAACTGGAAAGGTGGCCAAACCATGGCTTACATGGGAAATTAGAGATAGTATTAGATCCAAGGGAAAGGCAAACAAATTGACCAAGACAAAGAGCAAACCTGAGGATTGGGAACAGTTTAGAATTCAGCAAAGGAAGACCAAGGGACTGATTAAGAAGGCGAGAGTGGAGCATGAGCATAAGCTTGCAGGAAAATGAAAAATGACTGTAAACGTTTCTATAGGCATGTTGGGAGAAAAGATTGGTGAAGACAAATGTATGTCACTTACAGTCAGGAACAGGAGAATTTATAATGGACAACAAAGAAGTGGCTCATTTTGGTTCTGTCTTCTCAAAGGACAACACAAATAAGATACCAGAAATGTTGGAGAACATGGTTTAGTGAGAGGGAGGAACTGAAAGTGATCAGTATTAGTAGAGAAATGATGTTGGGAAAACTGTTGGAATCGAAGGCCAATAGATCTCCAAGGCCTGATAATCTACACCCCAGAGTACTTAAGGAGGTAGTCTGAGAAATAGTGGTTGCATTGGTGGTCAACTTCCAAGATTCCAGAGATTCTGGAACAGTTCCTTCAGATTGGAGGGTAGCAGATGTAACCTCATTATTTAAAAAGGGAGGAAGAGTGAAAATAGGGAACTATGATGTCAGTAGTGGGGACAATTCTAGAATCCATTATCAAAGATTCTAACAGAAAAGATGCAAGAACAATGTTCCTGATGTTGGAGTGTCCAGAACCAGGGCTCACAGTCAGAGGACACAGGATAGACCATTTTGGACAGGGTTGGGGAGAAATTTCTTTACTCAGAGAGTAGTCAACCTGCGGAATTCACTACCACAGAAAGTAGTTGAGGTCAAAACATTATATGGTGCAGCAGGCTGGGAGACTCAAGCAGAGGACATGTAGCGGGCTTCCTGCTGGGCGCCATGGCCTCAGTGAGTCTCTATCGGATTTTCAGAAATTGGCACGGATTCATTTAAATTAGAATTACCACATCATTAGCGGGCCTGGGACTGAAGTCTCTGGGCCTGCTAGAATCTCCATCTCTGCTAAGAGTATTTCACTCCAACGGGGTGTATAATAGCTCCCTACTTGTGGGGAGCTGGTGGTCTGATCCCTCTGTTCTGAAGACGGGTCATGAAGGACCCCAGGAGGTCAGGGGTAAGGGGGTGGTTCCCCTGGGCAATGCCAGCCTGGCAGTCCCAGCCTGGCCTGTGGCACTATCCAAGGGACAAAGTGGCAATGCCCAGGGAGCACCTTTTGCACTGTCCACTGGACATTGGGCAGTGCCAAGGAGTGGGGCCAGAGGGTGGTGGAGCCAACAGGTGTGGAGACTCTGTGGGGGAAAAAAATCGGTGGGGATGGGGGGTCCTGCTGCCACCCTACAGTAAGCGGTGACAGAGGGAAGAAGGCCAGTGATTGGGGTTGGCCATCAGGGTGGGGGTGTGTTGGCCTACTTGTGTGGGGGGTGCGGTACTGGGGCTGCGAGGGAGGTGGGGTGAGATCGGGACTATAGGAGATAGATTGGGACTGCAGGAATGGGAGGAGGGTTGAGGCTGGCTGGGACATGTCTGGGTGGACAAGCGATAACTCAATCAATAAAACCAATAATAAAATATATGAAAAGGTACGTACGACATATTTTCAGCATCGACGGCACATTCCCCCACTGCTTTGGTGACATTTACAAGAAGAGCGTTATTTGTTCCAGTTAGTAGATTGACCAATGGATCAATTCCACCAGATCTTCTGATAGCGCCCCGAATAAACTCGTCTCTTGCTAGTTGTCCCAAAGCTCCAACAACATTAATAAGGACTTCCTCGGGTTGACCAACCAGTAGATTAATCAGAGTTTCTACAACCTTTAAATGTTTGAACCTTTAGGTAAAAACGAGTTAAATATTTTACATTAGAATATTTTTAAAATCTACAAACATCCTTCATGTTGTCTGAATACTTACAACTGCATATTTAACTATCTATTGATGAGGTGGGGAGTCCCATGTGGGCTTCAGGGATCTGAGGAGTGTCCTATGGAGGTCAGTATGGGTCTGTACAATAGATATCCAGAAGTAGAAGATGTTTTCATTCAACTTTTCTGAGTAACTATTAGTGTAACCCAGTCACAACCATCCAAAGTTTGCAATTTAAATCATATTTGCAGCTGGTTTCTTGCACAGGTTTAAGGTAAGGGGCTGGAGGTTTAAGAGGATATGAGGAAAACCTTTCTTCAGAACTCACTGCCTGGAAGAATGGTAGAAGCAGAGACCTTCATAGCATTTAAAAAGTATTTAGATGAACACTTGTGATGCTAAGGCTTACTAGGCTATGGGCCAAATGCTGTAAAATTGGATTCGTATAGTTAGGTGGCTGTTTTTGACTGACGCAGATGTGATGGGCTCAAATGGTCTTTTCTGAGCTTTAGACCTCTATGACTGTAAAATTCTTACTTGGGAACATTCAAAGGGGATTCCCCAGCACATATCTGAGGTACCCCCACTCCCAATAGAGTGCCTGGAGCTCCATAGTTATGGCCAAATACTATCAGAATGATCCTAGGCCAGCTATATTAAAAGTAATGCATTTGACTGGTATGTTGTTTTCTTGTTGGATGATTCCAAATCTTTATCCAATCCTTCTAATCCATTGCAAGAGTCAATATGTTCTGCCTATTCAATGGGGGCAATTTTATAAGAAAAATTCTAATTGCATAGCTAGTGTGAAAATGGGGGTTTTAGGTTAGTTGTTTGGACAAGTCCAAATTGCATATCTTACGCACTCAGAGTAGGAAAAGATGGATTAGACCATTTCTAGCCACTAGAGGAAGGGGGGGCGGTGAGCTTCACTCACCAGGAAGGCTGCTACAGCAGCACAGGGAGCCTCTGTGCATGTGCAAACCTATGTGACTACAATCACATTAGTACATTTTATTTAGGAATTCATTGGTCAATAGGATCCTGACGTTCCTACCCACTCTTACTAAGCAACCTCACTTATGTAGAGCCATAAGATTCAAAGGTCACTTTTATGTCATAAACCACAGGGTTGAAAAGGTGACATTCCCACTGTCTCCTTCTGCCTTATTATCAGTAGGAATTGACCACTTTATATACTTTGTGAATACTTCTATTCATTTTATGAAGTATGTGAATTTGAACTCTCCATGGCTTTTCTGATAACACAACTGTATTCTGTGGCTTATTCCCAAAGAATGTGGCCTGACTAGTTTACTCTTCCCATTTTGCCTCAGGGTAGTTTGCATTTTGGTCAAGGTGCACATTACATTCAAAATACTTGTTTAAATCTAAAATATATGTTTAATTTCCATAGTGGTACTTATGTGAGTGTCTGTGCAAGTAGTATCTTTGTATAAAATAAGTATAAGGCAAATTGTGGTCATTATTCTCGGTTAAGTTTCCTTGTTTAGTAATCTTATTAGTTTTCAAAATCCTAGCATTTTGGATCCAACTTACTGTTTTTCTTGGATCCCTTGGGCTTTTACTTTTCTGACCATTCTGTCATTTTCAATTTGAGCCCTGATAAAATCCATGTTAACTACGTTAAATTTAGTACCTTCATTAAGTCCTTTTGTTGCCTCCTCAAAAAATATTCAATGAAAGATGTGCGTGGGTTAGGTTGATTGGCCAAGCTCAATTGCCTGTTGGCGTCAGGGAGATTAGCTGGGTAAATACACAAAAACGGGGAAAGGGCCTGGGCAGGATTGTTGTTGGTGCAGATTTGATAGGTTGAATGGCCCCTTTCAGTACTGTAGGGATTCTATGATTCAACTAAATTAGTCATAGAATCGTAGATTCATAGAATCCCTATGGAGGCCATTTGACCCATCGAGTCTGCACTGCCGACAATCTCACCCAGGCCTATCCCCATCACCCCACATATTTACGCCACTAATCCCTCTAACCTGAAATGCGTGTACTTTAATGCGAGGAGTATTCGCAATAAAGTGGATGAACTTGCAGCGTGGATCAGTACCTGGGACTTTGATGTTGTGGCCATTTCTGAGACATGGATAGAGCAGGGTCAGGAATGGATGTTGCAGGTTCCAGGGTACAAATGCTTTAGTCGGAGTAGAGAAGAAGGTAGAAGGGGGGGGTGGGGTAGCATTGCTAGTCAAGGACTGTATCACAGTGTCGGAGAGAAAGTTTGATGAGGACTTGTCAGTTGAGGTAGTATGGGCGGAGATTAGAAATAGGAGAGGAGAGGTCACCCTGTTGGGAGTCTTTTATAGACCTCCTAAAAGTTCTAGAGAGGTTGAGGAAAGGATTGCGGAGACAATCCTGGTTAGGAGTGAAAGTAATAGGGTAATTGTTATGGGGGACTTTAACTTTACGAATATTGATTGGAGTTGCTATAGTTCTAGCTCGCTAGAGGGGTCAGTGTTTGTACAAAGCGTGCAGGAAGGTTTTTTGTCTCAGTATGTAGACAGGCCAACTAGAGGTGAGGCTATATTGGATTTGGTGCTGGGAAATGAGCCAGACCAGGTGCTAGACTTGGAAGTTGGTGTGCATTTTGGTGATAGTGACCACAATTCGGTTACGTTCACCTTAGTGATGGGAAGAGATAGGCATGAACCTCGGGTCAGCAATTTTAGCTGGGGTAAGGGCGATTATGAGGCTATCAGGAGTGAATTAGGAAGCATGGATTGGATTAGGGGATTACAGGGACTGGGAACGTCTGAAATGTGGAGTTTTTTCAAGGAGCAGCTACTGCGAGTCCTTGATAGGTATGTCCCTGTCAGGCATGGCGGATTTGGTAGATCTAGGGAACCGTGGTGCACTAAAAGAGTTGAGTCGATGGTTAAAAAGAAAAAGGAGGCTTATGTTCGGATGAGATTGGAGGGCTCAGATAGTGCACTAGAAAGCTTTAGATTGGCTAGGAGGGAGTTGAAGAGTGAGTTGAGAAGGGCTAAAAGAGGACATGAGAAGACTTTGGCTGATAGGATTAAGGAGAATCCTAAGGCGTTCTATAGGTATGTCAAGAACAGAAGGTTGGTCAGGGCAAGATTAGGGCCAGTTACAGACAGCAGGGGGAAGTTGTGTGTGGAACCGGAGGAGATTGGAGAAGTATTGAACCAATATTTCTCTTCGGTGTTCACGCAGGGGGACATGAATATAGCTGAGGAGGACATTGGGTTGCAGGGGTGTAAAATAGACAGTATTACGGTTGATAAAGGGGATGTGCTGGAAATTCTTGAGGGGCTGAAAATAGATAAGTCCCCTGGTCCGGATGGGATCTACCCTAGGATTCTCTGGGAGGCTAGAGAGGTGATTGCAGAGCCTCTGGCTCAGATCTTCAGGTCGTCATTGGTCTCTGGTGTAGTCCCGGAGGATTGGAGGATAGCGAATGTTGTCCCATTGTTTAAGAAGGGGAACAGAGACTTTGCCGGGAATTATAGACCGGTGAGTCTTACTTCTGTTGTGGGCAAGGTTTTAGAAAAAATTATTAGGGATAGGATTTATAGTTATTTGGAGTGTAATGAATTGATTAGAAATAGTCAGCATGGTTTTGTAGCGGGTAGGTCGTGCCTTACTAACCTTATTGAGTTTTTTGAGAAGGTGACCAAAGAGGTGGATGGGGGCAAGGCAGTTGACGTGGTATACATGGATTTTAGTAAGGCGTTCGATAAGGTTCACCATGGTAGGCTTCTGCAGAAAATGCAGATGTATGGGATTGTGGGTAATCTAGGAAGTTGGATCAGGAATTGGCTATCAGATAGGAGACAGAGGGTGGTGGTGGATGGTAAATATTCATCATGGAGTACAGTTACGAGTGGTGTGCCTCAGGGATCTGTTTTGGGGCCACTGTTGTTTGTAATTTTTATTAATGATCTGGATGAGGGTATAGTTGGGTGGATTAGTAAATTTGCTGATGACACCAAAGTTGGAGGTGTGGTAGATTGTGAGGAAGGGTGTCATAGTCTGCAGGGAGACTTAGATAGGTTGCAGAGCTGGGCCGAGAGGTGGCGGATGGAATTTAATGCGGAGAAGTGTGAAGTAATTCACTTTGGTAGGAGCAACAGATGTGTCGAGTATAGGGCTAACGGGAGGACTTTGAATAGTATGGATGAACAGAGGGATCTAGGTGTGTGTGTACATAGATCCCTGAAAGTTGGGAATCAAGTAGATAAGGTTGTTAAGAAGGCGTACGGTGTCTTGGCGTTTATTGGTAGGGGGATTGAATTTAGGAGTCGCAGTGTAATGTTGCAACTGTACACTACTCGAGTGCGGCCGCACTTGGAGTACTGTGTGCAGTTCTGGTCCCCGCATTACAAGAAGGATGTGGAGGCGTTGGAGAGGGTGCAGAGGAGGTTTACTAGGATGTTGCCTGGTATGGTGGGGAGGTCCTATGAGGAGAGACTGAGGGATTTAGGGTTGTTTTCGTTGGAAAGAAGGCGGCTAAGAGGGGATCTTATTGAAACATATAAGATGATTAGAGGTTTAGATAGGGTGGATAGTGATAGCCTTTTTCCTCGGATGGAGAAAGCTAGCACGAGGGGGCATGGCTTTAAATTAAGGGGGGGTAGCTACAGGACGGATGTCAGGGGTAGGTTCTTTACCCAGCGGGTGGTGAGGGATTGGAATGCCCTGCCTGCTGCAGTTGTAAATGCGTCTAGTTTGGGGGCGTTTAAGAGATCTCTGGATAGGTTTATGGACGAAAAGGGATTGGTATAGGCTAGTGGGTCATTGTTTTTGAAACTGGTCGGCGCAACATCGTGGGCCGAAGGGCCTGTTCTGCGCTGTAATGTTCTATGTTCTATGTTCTATGTTAACCTCGCATCCCGAGACACTAAGGAGCAATTTAGCATGGCCAATCAACATATCCTGCACATCTTTGGAGTGTGGGAGGAAACCAGAGCACTCGGAGGAAACCCACGCAGACATGGGGAGAATACGCAAACTCCGCACAGTGACTCAAGCTGGGAATTGAACCCAGGTCCCAGGAGCTGTGAGACAGTAATGCTAACCACTGTGCCACCTTGCTGCCCCATCAGACAGGAGCTTCCTCTAACAAAACATTGCACTTGCTGCCAACTTTATGCATAGTTGAATCCTGATAGTGGGTTCAGGATAATGGGTGCAGTCTTTATAGGTAGCAATCTGCAGCAGTATACACTTGAGGCTGTCATTTTTATCGGGGGCAAAGTGCAACATGAACCCATCTTATTTTCAAGAACAATAGACTGTGCATGAGGTGCCTGCCGGTACTTTGCAAAACTAAATTTAGTTCTGCAACATCATTACTTCATTGATCCTTCTTAAATTGAAGAGACTTGAGAAATGCCAGAATACGCAGACATTTAAAGGCAAGATTCTGCTCTTTCGTTAAACCGCTAGAATTGGTGAGCTCAGTACAACAATTTCCTTCCTGTCGTGACTGAATCTTTTGGAACACTGAATACTTAGCAACATATGTTCATGGTACTTCTAAATTGTGAGATGACAGAAATCATTAAAGTGAGCTGAAGAATACTCAAGTGTTTGATATGCCAAGCAACCTGATCCACGCACTGCACAAAGTAGGAGCAAATTGCAATAACCAAGTTAGAAAGCAAAATGACATTATCTGATTTGTGCATGTCATTGGATTTTTGTGCATTTGCGGACCAATGTGCATGCTTGGACAGGTATCAGTGGCCATCTTGCATGGCTATATTGCGCTGGATACATTACTTAACAACTCTATGCTGATTATTTGTGACAAATCTTTGCCTTTCTAAATATCGATTTTTGTTTCAATAAGTTGTTATAAATTGAACGCTTCTGTGTATTTTCATCACCAACACACTGATTTCTGTTCTGTCGGGATTACACTTATGGAAGGTTGTGCTGTATTAATGCAAGATATTTGCAATTAATATCCAGGTTGTTCCTGTGATATGGAGGAACAGGTTTAGAAATAAGATGTTTATACATATTTTGTTTTGACACTATTAATTTTGAGACAGAAGAACTTTGAAATATGCAGAAATGTTTTCTCATCAACATTAGGAAAATATTTTAAAAGGTTGCATTTCAAATGTTTGATTTTCCAGCAGGTGACAACATAGGGTTTAAATGGTTTTGAAATGAATTTGCCAGATTTGCCAATGTCTTAATTTCTTGGCATTTTTTTCAATAATTTGCCCACAACTGAAAATAGACTGACTGGGCTACATTTTCTTTGGCAGCCTTCCGTTTCATGAGATGATGGTTAACTCTGTGTAAAAAATCATACAGTGAGGCTGAGGGTCCTGATACTAACATTATCTGCCGTATTTGTTACAAATGAAGTTGGGGCTGAGAAGGTGCAGGATTCGCCGGCCTGCTTTTCCTCCGGGCTCTCTACTTGCCAGCAGCAATTTACTAATTTGATGATGTTAACATTATGCTATTGCAGCTGAGGTAACTGAGCCAGAAAATATTTTCCAATTGGCTTACTCATACATTAATCTGAACTGATGGCTGTACAGTGATCACCTGGTAAGAAATTTTAATTCCAAAAAGATACATCTATCAAAATGACTTTCAGGTGCAATAACTTCTAAGTCATTTTACGAATTCAAGAAACATTACATATATTAATTACACAGGAAGGTAAATTAACCTTGCCTTAAAGTAGAGTATAATTTAGAAGGAATACCATTGTTCTACAATCCTGTTCAATATCAGAATTTAAAAAGCGTGCTTTACATTTTAACTTGATTACGAAATTTAGAAATATGGCAAGAAGAACTGTTTATTTTTCCAGTGGAAAGTTAGTAAGACTATTTCATGGAATTTTAACTTTCCTAACAACTATATTTAAATGAGTTGGAAAGAAAGTGCAGAAAGCAATTTTATATAATTTCCTGTCCCATATGATGATAAGTAATCAATGAAAGGGTAACCATTTGAATGTATATTCCATAAACAGTTAAACCCAGAACTTTCTTATAGGAGCCAGATTAATTCCCACTAGACAAGTTAATCAAAGAAAACTTTGGCCCCAAACAACATTGTACAAGTAACACAGTAGTCTGAATATGTCAAACTGAGATTTAAGGTAGTGTTACTGAATAGAAGAATGTTGCAATGTTGATTTGGTACCATAACATTTTTCTTAAGTAGCAACTATAATCAAGTTGACTAAAAAATATTTCAGCAAAAAAGATTCCAATATAAATTATTCTCATATTGTGAAAAAGGCTTTATTATAAGCTTTTAATTATGGAAATAAGCTCATAATCTGTGCTCAGGACCACAGTATATGTTGAGTTGGTGCAGATGATTTCTAATGTCTCTATCTAAATTATGATCACATTTATAATGGAAACTGTCTTTGTAAGCTTTTCACACTGTGATATACCCTCCCATCAGAGTAAGCAGAATGGTGCCTTAGCTTAATTTCTCTCAGCTTTTCAATTGGTATTGGAAAGAAACTCTTATGCTTCATGCAACTTCATTCCTCTGGTTCTCATTTAACTATAACCAATAACATTGAATCAATTTATTACATAAAAATAAAATCAAAATGTCTGACTTTTAAAAGCAAGTGAGTTACATCGATTTACTCTGATCCAATTATTCTTGCCACCTAACACATTTGGTTTGGACTGTCTCGTGCAATGCAACAAGAGATTAATTGACTAAAATTCCTTGAAATCTGCACGCAAGTAAGAATTAAATGTTCATCAAACGGCAGTTCTAAAAATGCCACATAACTATCTCTATTTTTACATTAACCCCACAAAGCAACAAGGAATTAAAGGTTATTAAGTTAACACAAAAATATAATAACTCAATAATTATTATCTTTCATTTTTCACAGCGTTAACTTCGTATCCACTTGAATCTATAGGTTTTTAAAAACAGAATTAGCTATTGTATTCTTGATCTTACATTACATGAGAAAATAAATATATAATTAGGTGTATGGGAGTGCTTTGTAATAATTTAAGAAAGAGCTAAAAGCCACTGGTGGGATGGTGTAATCATAGCTTGACAAGTTTAAATAGACAGTTTCCATTATAAATGTAGACATAAGCAATTATATAGGGGTGTTTGGAGTTTTCTGTTCCACACCTGTTTATGTTAAAAGTTGCAATTGTCAATATCAGGCCAGACTTTGTATAGGAAGAAATGAGACTATTCTGAATTTAACATTAGTCATACTACAAATGCAATGGTTTGGCTATCAGTGACTATAGTACCACAGTCAGTATAAAGATGGCAGTGTGTGGTTTCTAGTCTCTTGGCTGCGAGGCCATTCTGGACTAGACTTCCTTTCAGTTCTGCAGATGACTTCCCTCATGAGAGACCAGACAGATGCTGCACTAATGTAAGTATGTCATACCTATCAAACTACATTTACAAGGAGGACAAATGCCTGTATTTTTCTCTCTTGTTCCAATCCCTCCTCATTCCCTAGGTCATCCTGACTAAAAGCTCCAAGAATCTGACAACCAAAAACAGCCCTGTAAATCAGCAAAGAGGTAGCTGCACTGAAAGTGCAGTGGGACATCCATTAATCATAAGCTACCAACGTTCCAACATCGAACAATTTCATATTTCTTGCACAGAAACTGTAACCTGCATTGGATAGATATTTTCCACCAGATTAGAGGAGTGCTCTGTTCTCCCTTTCACCATTCATGGTTCTCCTTTATTATTGCTGCCACTCTGCTTTCCATCTCCTCCTAATTCACAGTAATAATCTTCTCCTACTTCATCAGTTTGTACTGATACTCTTTTCCACCAACCCAGTTCACTTTTGGCACTCTTCTCCCTTCCTAATTAATTCACCCTGCTAGTTCTAATTGACAAAATTCTACTCTCATTTAGTTCACATGGCATTATCCTCTCCCTCCCTGCAGCCAACCCAACAGCCCCAGTCCCACACACACTCATACTGATTGGAGATACCTAAACATGTAATGTGATATAAAAGTTTTCAATATTACAAAAACAGTGGGAAGTGTTGATGAGCAGAATGATATTGGTGTTCACATGCAAAAAACCTTAAAGGTGGCATAGGAATTTGATAACATAGAAACATAGAAACTAGAAGCAGGAGTAGACCATTTGGCCCTTCAAGACTGCTCCACCATTCATTATGGCTGATCATCAAATCTAATATCCTGATTCCACCTTTCCCCCATATCCTTGATCCCTCTAGGCCCAAGGGCTATATCTAATTTCTTCCTGAAACCAAACAAGGTGGTTAAAAATCCATTTGGGTTATTTGAATTTATAGAAATATAGAATATACAAGCAAATAGATCTCTCGTTAGTCCTCCGTTGGAGAATTGCAGACAATTTGGGAGAAGAATTGGCATCATGGTCATGTCACTAGATTGGTAATCCAAAGGCCCAGGCTTTGGGAATACGGATTCTGTTCCTTCCTAGATTACTGGTAGAATTTAAATTCAATAAATGAATACATCTAGAATTAAAAGTAATGATCACCTTGAAACTATTGTCAATTGTTGTAGAAACTTATGTGGTTCATTAAGGAAGGAAATCTGTTTTTCTTATCTGACCTAGCCTGGATGTGACTCCAGACCCACAGCAATGTAGCTAACTCTGAAATGGCTGAGAAAGCCACTTAGTTGTACCAAACAGCTACAGAAAAGTCAAATATGAATGAACTGAGGACCACCTGGCATGATTTAGACACAGGAAACGTCAATGGCACGCCTTGTTTTGGATAAGCAACTCAAAACTGGACATCCACAAGGCACTGTGGACCATCAAAAGCAGCAGAATTGTATTCATTCGCTACCTGTAAACTTTTGGACCAGTGTATACCTCACTCTACCATTACCATGAAACCAGGAAATCAACACTGGTCCAATGGAAAGCATAGGAAAGTATGCACCAGGTACACCTATAAATAAGGTATTAAATTGCTGAAGCTCCAATTTGCATGTCAAACAGCAGATGCTGCAGGCAATTGGAAAAGCTGAGCAATCCCACAATCAACAAATCAAATCGAAACTCTGCAGTTCTGCCATATCCATCATGAACGATGATGAACAATAAAAGGTAGTAGTGGAGGAGCCTTAGCCTCGCAACTACCCAACAAGTTTGAGGTTTTTGCAATTTATACAGACGAGATCAGGGATTACAGAAATTATGAGCAAACTCACCACAGAGCCATGGTGCAGCAGACCAATTTTTTATTTGCTTATGGGATGTGTGCTTCATTGGCCAGGCCAGCAGTTATTGTCCATCCCTAATTGTCCTTGAGAAGGTGGTGGTGTGGCATGCAGAAAAGTGGTCATTCAAGTGGGGGATGGGAGGGGTGTAAAAAATAATGCATTGTAATAGGGGAGTGGATATTTTTAGCTGCAGCTGAGAACACGAATGGCAAAATATGGTGTTGCCTGCCAGTGCCAGGGTTAAGGACACCTCCTTAGGGCTGGAGAGGAACTTGGAGTGGGAGTGGAAGGATCCAGTTGTCATGGTTCATGTGGATTCAACAACATAGGTAGGAATAAGAAAGTGTTTCTTTGTGAGAATAAGAGCAGCTAGGGGCAGAAGTAAAAAGCAAAACCAGAAGGTAACTTCTAGATTACTTTTTGAGCCAAAAGCAAATTGGCACATTCCAGGGGAATAGAATCTCAGCTTGCAGGGTAGGCTACCATTGGTACTATCTGAGTTGCAGTGAATTTTAGAGAGAATTCCAAGACATCTTTGAAGGTGAAGACTGGAGAGAAGACTTGTGAGAGAAAGTTTCAGTGAGATTATTTGCCTCACAGTGTTCCTAATGTCTGGATGAATTGTTGAGAAATCCATAAACACTGGGCGCGATTTTCTAGCTCTTCACTCCGGCCTACAACAGCGTACCCCCGCTACTTGCTTCCTGGTGGCATGGGATGGAATCAAGGGGAAATCCCATTTTCAGCATGGGATGAGAAGATCCTGCCACTGACAAATGGCACATCTCCTTCTGCCACAGAGAAAAACATAACATAATAGGAGATCAGAGAATCCTGACAACTGACTTGGTCACATTGATTGTGTAGTGTGGTATATGAAACAAAAGTTTGCTTGTTAATTCACATATACCTCATACTTACTCTGGGTAATAGAGTAAGAATTATGTTGTCATTGTTTTATCTTTCTGACCCTATGTAGTATTATTTCTGTGTTCAAAACTTGTGGAATCTTGTGGCTTTGTTCACTGAGCAAGTGTATTGAACCTCAAACTTTGTTTACTTAAAACAAAGTATTCATCCTGAACTGGAACACTCCAAAAACTCTGATCCAGGATCACAACAGTGTCTTTGTATATGAATGACTAAGACCAGTGAGGCAATTATCCCAGCCCGCTGCACTGCTCTAGTGGTGGTGGTGGTGGTGGTGGTGGTGGGGGGGGGGTGGGGTTCGATTCCCGGCTTGGTCACTGTCTGTGTGGAGTCTACACATTCTCTCTGCATCTGCATGGGTTTCGTCCAGTTTCCGACTTCAGAGGACGGAGGGGGTTGTGGAGGGGCTGGTTTGGAGACATCCAGAGGCCAGCAATCAGGGGAGGTGGGAGGCTTTGCAAGCCAGCAATGCAGGGTTGCGTGCTGACCGGTGATTGAGCTAGCCAGCAATCATGAGGCCAGCAGTGTGGGGCTACTGCGCATGCTTCAATATCCACTATGATAGATTGGCACATGCGCAGTGGCTCGTACAGCACTATGCTGCCAGCCTCTCCAGCAGAGATAGACCCTGCCCATAGATTTTCAGCATGAATCTCCCTGGGGCACTCTGCAGTGCAATATGTGGGAAATTCATTCTGAAAATCCCACTGAAAAAAACAGCAAGAATTACTCCAGTTTTACATAAATTCAGCAATTAGGATTTTTTAAAGAGAATCCCAGCACAGGATTTTATAGCCCCGCCACAGCATGTCTCCTCCAGTGGATGAGGTGGGCTAATTAAATCAACATTTACTTTGGTGCTACTACAATATTTGGGAGGGACTGTAAAATCAAACATTAGCATGCAGACAGGGCAAGTAATTAGGAAAGCAAATGGCCTTTATTTCAAGGAGCCTAAAAGTAGGGAAGTCTTGCTACAACTGTATAGTGAGACTACACAGAGTACTAGAGTTTTGGTCTCCTAGATTAAGGAGGATGTATTTGCATGAGAAACAACGCGGAGAAGGTTCACTAGGCAGATTCCTGGGTTGAAGGGATAGTCTTATGAGAAAAGGCTGAGAGAATGCTTCCGCTCGTGGGGGATCTTGAACTAGGGGACACAGTTTGAAAATAAAGAGTCTTCCATTCAATATAGAGACGAGAAGGAACTTTGCCATAGAAACATAGAAAATAGGAGCAGGAGGAGGTCATTTGGCCCTTCAAGCCTGCTGCACCATTCATGATCATGGTTGATCATCCTACTCAATAGCCTAATCCTGCTTTCTCCCCACAACCTTTGATCCCATTTGCCCCAAGTGCTATACCTAGCTACCTCTTGAATACATTCAATGTTTTAGCATTAACTGCTTCCTGTGGTAATGAATTCAACAGGCTCACCACTCTTTGGGTGAAGAAATGTCTCCTCACCTCTGTCCCAAATGGTCTACCTAGAATCCTCAGACTGTGACCCCTGGTTCTGGACTCCCCCACCATTGGAATATCTTCCCTGCACCTACCCTGTCTAATCCTGTTAGAATTTTATAAGTCTTTATGAGATCCCCCCTTATTCGTCTGAACTCCAGTAAAAACAATCCTAACCTAGTCAATCTCTCCTCATATAGCAGTCCCACCATTCCCCAAATCAACCTGGTGAACCTTCACTGCATTCCCTTGAGAACAACACATCCCTGTCCTGTACTTGAAACCTCTCGCAATGATGGCCAACATTCAATTTGCCATCTTTACCGCCTGCTGCACCTGCATACTTATCTTCAGCAAGGATACCCAGGTCCCACTTGACACTCCCTCTCCCAATTTACAGCCATTTAGGAATTAATCTGCCTCCTTGTTTTTGTTTCCAAAGTGAATAACCTCATATTTATCCAATTATACTGCATCTACCATTGATTTGCCCACTCACCCAATCTGTCCAGATCATGCTGAAGGATCTCTGCATCCTCGTCACAATTCACCCTCCCACGCAACTTGGTATCATCTGCAAACTTTGAGATGTTAATTTTGTTCCCTCATCCAAATCATTAATATATATATTGTGAATAGATGGGGTCCCAGCACTGATCCCTGTGGCACGCCACCAGTTATTGCCTGCCAATTTGAAAAGGACCCATTAATTCCTACTCTTTGTTTCCTCTCTGTCAATCAGTTTTCTATTCATCTCACTACACTTCCCCAATCCCATGCACTTTAATCTTGCACAATAATCTTTTATGCGGGATTCTGTCAAACATTTTCTGAAAGTCCAAATATACTACATCAATTGACTCCCACTTGTCAACTCTACTAGTTACATCTTCAAAAAATTTAAATAGATTTGTCAAGCATGATTTCCCCTTCATATATCCATACTGACTCTGTCTGATCCTGCTACTGCTTTCTAAATGCTCAACTGTAAAGTCCTTGATAATGGATTTGAGAATTTTCCTCACTACTTACTGGTCTATAATTCCCTGTTTTCTCTCTACCTTCCTTTTTGAATACTGGAGTGACATTAGCTACCCTCCAATTTGTAGGGACTGTTCCAGAGTCTATAGAATCCTGGATGCTATTCTGATTGGCGGTCGGTGACTAGTGGAGTGCCGCAGGGATGGGTGCTGGGGCCTCAACTATTTACCATTTATATAGATGATCTGGAGGAGGGGGCTGAGTGTAGGGTGTCGAAATTTGCTGATGACACAAAGATAAGTGGAAAAGCAAACTGTGCGGAGGGTGTGGAAAGTCTGCAGAGGGATCTAGATAGGCTAAGCGAGTGGGCGAGGACCTGGCAGATAGAGTACAATGTTAGCAAGTGTGAGGTTATCCACTTTGGCAGGAATAATAGTAGGAGGGATTACTATTCATAGGGCGAAAAGCTGCAGCATGCTATGGTGCAGAGGGACCTGGGGGTCCTTGTGCATGAGTCGCAAAAACCCAGTCTGCAGGTGCAACAGGCGATCAGGAAGGCAAATGGGATGCTGGCCTTTATAGCGAGGGGCATAGAATATAAAAGCAGGGAGGTCTTGCTGCAACTGTACAGGGCACTGGTGAGGCCGCAGCTGGAGTACTGTGTGCAGTTTTGGTCGCCGCACTTGCGCAAGGATATTTTGGCCTTGGAAGGAGTGCAGAGGAGGTTCACTAGGCTGATACCGGAGATGAGGGGGTTAACTATGAAGAGAGGCTGAATGGACTGGGTTTGTACTCGTTGGAGTTTAGAAGGATGAGGGGGGATCTTATAGAGATGTATAAGATAATGAAGGGGATGGATAGGGTAGAGGTAGAGAGATTCTTCCCATGCAGAAAGGACAGCAGGACTAGAGGGCACAGCCTCAAGATAAGGGGGGCGCAGTTTAGAACGGAGTTGAGGAGGAACTTCTTCACTCAAAGGGTGGTGAATCTCTGGAATTCTCTGCTCGTTGAAGTGGTGGAGGCCACCTCGCTAAATATATTTAAGGCACGGGTAGATAGGTTTTTGGTAGGCAAGGGAATTAAGGGTTATGGGGAGAAAGCGGGAAAGTGGAACTGAGCCACTTCAGATCAGCCATGATCTTATTGAATGGCGGGGCAGGCTCAAAGGGCTAGATGGCCTACTCCTGCTCCTATTTCTTTTGTTCTTATGTTCTGGAAGATGACCATCAATGCATCCACTAATTCTAGAGCCATTCAGAGAATTATTAATCTTTGGAATTCTCTTTCATTGAAATAAAGGTTGGGTCATCTGAATATATACAAGGCTTTGCTAGATGCATTTTAATCGTCAAGGGAATCAAAGTTTATGGAGGGCAGATGGGAACGTTGAGTTAAAGCCGCAATCAGATTAGCCATGATCTTACTGAATGGTGGAATAGGCTCCTTGGGCTGAATGGTCAACTCCCATTCCTATTTATTATGATCTTATGAAAGGTATCACAAATTGACATTGGACGAGAAATGAATAAATGGCAATCATTGTATTGGAATTAAATTAATCTTTTTTATTGCATTTGATAATTTAAACTGCAGTGTAGATTTGTAACTTTAGAATTTTCACTACCGACATGTCATTGATGTGTAAATTAGCTGAATAATTTACATGTTCTTTAAAGCAGAATTAAGGGAGTGAATGATGCATGATATTGTGCCTTTCATGACCTCAGATTAGTTTCCAATTTTAAGAAATGTAATCACTGTTATCCTGTTTTTCAAACTAATTCCATGCACGCTTCAATGTCCATATGGCAGAACTCTGGGTTACATGGTATTTGGGTAGATGGATTTTCAGAAGGCGTTTGATAAGGTACCTCACAAGAGGTTACTGCAGAAGGTCAGAGGACATGGAGTTGGGGGTAGGGTGTTAGCGTGGATAGAGGATTGGTTGTCAAATAGGAGGCAGAGAGTGGGGGTCAATGGGTGCTATTCGGATTGGCGGTTGGTGACTAGTGGGGTGCCCCAGGGGTCGGTGCTGGGGCCTCAGCTATTTACCATCTATATAGATGATCTGGAGGAGGGAACCGAGTGTAGGGTGTCGACATTTGCTGATGACACCAAGATTGGGGGAACGGCAAATTGTGCGGAGGGTGTGGAGAGTCTGCAGAAGGATCTAGATAGGCTGGGCGAATGGGCCAGGAAATGGCAAATGGAATTTAATGTTGGCAAGTGTGAGGTGGTCCACTTTGGTAGGAAGAATGGTAGGAAGGACTATTACTTACGTGGCGAAAAACTGCAGCAGGCGACGGTGCAGAGGGACCTCGGGGTCCTTGTGCATGAGTCGCAAAAACCCAGCCTGCAGGTGCAGCAGGTGGTCAGGAAGGCGAATGGGATGCTGGCCTTCATAGCGAGGGGGATTGAATATAAAAGTAGGGAGGTCTTGCTGCAGCTGTATAGGGCATTGGTGAGGCCGCAGCTGGAGTACTGTGTGCAGTTTTGGGCACCGCACCTGCGCAAGGATATTTTGGCCTTGGAGGGAGTGCAGAGGAGGTTTACTAGGCTGATACCGGAGTTGAGGGGGTTGAGCTATGAGGAGAGGCTGAATAAACTAGGCTTGTACTCGTTAGAGTTTAGAAGAATGAGGGGAGATCTCATTGAGACGTATAAGATGATGAATGGGATGGATAGGATAGAGGTGGAAAGACTCTTCCCGCTCAAAAAAGACAGTAGGACTAGGGGGCACAGCCTCAAGATAAAGGGGGGGCGGTTCAGAACGGAGTTGAGGAGGAACTTCTTCACTCAAAGGGTGGTGAATCTCTGGAATTCTCTGCCCGTTGAAGTGGTGGAGGCTGCCTCGCTAAATATTTTTAAGAAGCGGGTTGATGGGTTTTTGATAAGAGAGGGGATTAAGGGTTATGGGGAGAGGGCGGGAAAGTGGAACTGAGCCACGACAGATCAGCCATGATCTTATTGAATGGCGGGGCAGGCTCGAAGGGCCAGATGGCCTACTCCTGCTCCTATTTCTTATGTTCTTATGTTCTTATCTTTTGAGACTCACTGAAACAAGTTTGGCGACTTAACGCAGAAGGAAAGTGGAACATTTGGTGTCAAGTCAGCAGTTCATTGCATATCGCCCTTGGACAAATGTTAGCTCTATTTTCTCTCCACAGATACTGTCAGACCTCCTGAGATTTTCCAGCATTTTCTGTTTTTGTCCCCAAGTATTTTGCTTTTACTCCAGGAGATGGCCTCTGGCTGTTCCCAGGAAGATCTTGCAGGTTGGCAGGAATCAGACAGTCAGGAATGAGATTTGCATTTGTCCCCAAAGGAAAAATATTTTCAAAGGAAATAGGATGTTTGGGCAGCATGGCGGCACTGTGGTTAGTACTGCTGCCTCATTACACCTGGGACATGGGTTCAGTTCCAGGCTTGGGTGACTGGAGTTTGCGCATTGTCTCCGTATCAGTATGGGTTTCCTCCAGATGCTCTGGTTTCCTCCCACGGTCCAAAGATGTACAGGTTAGGTGGATTAGTCATGGTAAGTGCACAGGCGTGCAGAAGAGGTGGGCTTCAGTAAGATGCTCTTTCGAAAGGTGGTGCAGACTCAATAGGTTAAATAGTCTCCTTGTGCACTATAGGGATTCTATTCTATGGATTCCATCCTGTCAGTGCAGAGGGATGTCAAGGGATGACAATAAGTTTTCATGACAAGGGAATGCTGGAATCGCTGAGCAATTAATGCATCCATCTCATCTCTTCCTGCACAGTGTTAAGTTGGTCATCCATCTTCTTCTTCCCAACTTCCTCAAGTCTTTTTTGCTTAAGACTGTTGTACTTTTCCAATATAGGCTTTTCTTCATCACGAGTTTTTAAGCAAAGAACTATAATGCAGGAAAGGTTTCGTGGTGCATACTGCAGAAATTCCCTTGATCTATACTAACTTTGCATCAACAGCCTGTTGTTGTGGTCAATAACCATTTGATTATACGTGTGTTTCTCAGGTATGATGGTTAGCAGCGTGTTTATCATGAGCCATGTGTAGGTGTTTGTCAGTAGCCATCCTATCATCATGTTTGTAGAAGACAGGATGATTGCCTGCCACAGGATGAGTGGACCAGGACAGCTGCCAGATTAACTTGATTCTGTTTCTGTGAATGAAAACTATTTGCTTGATAATTCGTACAAAGCAAGAAATGTGGGTGCAGGAAAATATGAATTTAAACAGAAAATGTTGGAATACTCAGCAGATCGAGCAGAATCTGTTGATAGAGTTGGAAAATGGTAGAGATATAATAGGTGTTTTTTTAATTCATTCACAGGACATGTTGGCTGCCCAGCATTTATTACCCATTCCTAGTTGCCTGAGGGCAGTTGAGAGTCAGCCACATTGCTGTGGCTCTGGAGTCACATATAAACCAGACAGGTAAGGACGGCAGATTTCTTTCCCTAAAGAACATTAGTGAATCAGATGAGTTTTTCCTGACAATTGGCAATGATTTCATGGTCATCAATAGATTCTTAATTCCAGATATTTTTTGTTGATTTCAAATTCCACCATCGGCTGTGGCAGGATCCGAACACAGATCCCCAGAACTTTAACTGAGTTTCTGGATTAATAGTCTAGCAATAATTCCACTAGGCCATCGCCTCCCCCTGTAAAGTACATATAAAAGTAAGAAAATGATAGAGTAGAAGGCAGGAGAGATCAAGTGACAAAACAGATCTTTCCCAGTTCCACATCAAACCCTTGATGTGGAGATGCCAGCGTTGGACTGGGAGCGGGCACAGTAAGATGTCACACAACACCAGATTAAACTCCAACAGGTTTATTTGGAATCACGACCTTTTGGAGCGCTGATCTTTCATCAGATGATCACCTGATGAAGGAGCAGCGCTCCAAAAGTTCATGATTCCAAATAAACCTGTTGGAGTTTAACCTGATGTTATGAGACACCAACCCGTGATATGCTAGATAGCCTTATATTACATCACACTTTTGAATTCAGCTCCTTTACCTATGCTTGGACCAAGGCTATAATGAGATCAGGAGCTGAGTGGCCCTGAGAAACCAAATTGACTGTCAGTGAGCAAACTTTCACATTGTTGTTTAGATGCCAGTGTTTTAGCTGTACTGGAACAGCTAGGGGTACAGCTAACTCTGGAATAGAAGCCTTTAGTACAAATGCCAGAATGTTGTCAGGACGCGTATGTAGCTTTCATGGCATCCAGTGCCTTCAGATGTTTTTGATATCATGTAGGGTGGTGAGTGAATGGAATCGGCTGCTGTCAGTGGTGGTGGAGGCGAACTCGCTGGGGTCTTTTAAAAGACTTCTGGATGAGTACATGGGATTAATGGGATTGGGGGTTATAGATAGGTCTATGGATTGGTAGGTGTTGATGTGATCGGCGCAACTCGTGGGCCGAAGGGCCTGTTTGTGCTGTAGTGTTCTATGTTCTATGAATAGGCTGAAATGGATCATAAACTAGGCACTTCTGGCTGAAGATGGCTGCAAATGTTTCAATTTTGTCTTGCTGGGCACTTCCTTTAGGTTAGATGGGGAGATTTACGGAGCATCCTCTGGTCCATTCATGACTGGTTGTGAGATTGCTTAACTCTGTCTTTTGCATGCTGCCTTTGCTATTTTTCATGCAAGTGATCCTGTGTTTTAGCTTCATCAGGTTGACCCCTCATTTTTTGGTATGCCTGGTGTTACTCCTGGCATACCCTCCTGCATTCTTCATTGATCCTCCAGCATGATGGTAATGGTAGACTGGGGATATGGTGGATCATGAGGTTACAGATTATCTTCACACAACAGAGTTATTCTTCAGAATGCCTCACTCTCAACAGAAAGAATTGTTCATTTCAGTTTAGCATATTCTTATTTGCCAATAGAAAATATATTTTGCCCAGCACGTCATTCATGCATTGTTGACATAAAAGAATATCTGTATTTTACTATAGCATAAACATAAATTGAATACCCTACAAACACAACATGCTTCTCATTAGTATTTGAGCTATGTAACCTGTAAAATGTTGCAACAGATAGAAATGAAATAAATGTATTTGATTGAAATAGAGTCATTCTAGAACTGAAGCTTTTCAGTCTTAATCAGCCAGCAACAGCCACGTCCCATGAATGAATAAAAAAAAATACCTTTCTACATTCTCCATGCTGATGGCACATTTCCAGACAGCTCCTGTAGCTGCAGCTAATAATTCCTTATTATCAGATTTGTCGACAAGCTTGACCAGTGGCCCCAGTCCAAAATGAGTTCTTACAAGATTACGTGTTTCCTCATCCTCTGCACACTAACAATGGATAGCACAAAATTGTATGTAGTACACAAAATTATACAGAATTGTATATAAAACTCATTTATTGCCTCATTGACCATTTATGAAAATCATCCCTTTACAATGTGCCCAAAATGCCTCACTAAGGATTGGGATATTGTATATTGTGATATGTGAGGCCAAGGGACGATTCCTGATCAAAGCCTATAAAAATGATGTGAAAAATACTTAATAAAAATTTCTGGATATTGAAGTTACGCTATTTTCTACCTTTAATTCACTGATTAACATGGATCAAATTTCTCTGTGGCTTCTCTTAATGAAGTCATTAATCTGCTTATCCTAAAATTAAGTACATTGGCATTCCAAACCTCATGAATGAAATTTTTACTTTATATTGGCCTCATCAGGAAATAATTCCATGCTCAGAAAATACTCAAATTATGGGTTGAATTATATGAGATGCTGAATTCCAAGCACCCCTCATGCCAAAACGTCAGGGTGCCTTGCCAAAGAAAACATTTAATGGTCAATTAGCTGTTAATATGCTGGAGGAGAGATTTTTGTCCCTCAGGCAAGGGAAGACCACTTCTTGATGTCCTTTAGGGAAGAAAATCTGCTATCTTTATCTGGTTTGGCCTACATGTGAGTCCAGCAATGTAGGTGAAACTTGGCTGCACTCTGAAATTGCCTAGCAAGCCACTCAGTTCAAGTGCAATTAGGGATGAGCAACAAATACTGGCCTTTCCAGTGATGCCCACATGCCATGCAAGAATAAAGAGAAATAAAGAGAGCTCCAGTCAATTATAGGTTGACAACTCTCCAGTATTTTGAGACAGAGTTATGTGACATTAGATCAGGATTTGGGTCAGCGCTGGGGGATTGGGGGGTGTGTGGTTTAATCAGGTACCAAGCTGCTGGGCATTGGAGAAAGGACCTACCAGCTGGTGGTTTGAGAGACCAATGAGGTGGTAACCCCTGGGGGCGGGGGGTGTTTAAAACCTTGGGGTGGTTCCTCTGAAGCACCCAGTGCATGGATTGCCCACGTAAAGACCTCAATTGGACCACTGGCAGATGGGCTGTTCAACCCATCCTTGCCACTGGTAAAATTAAAGTGGGGATTGGGCAGGTTGGTAGGTGGCAGGCAGACTGCATGCTGGATTTAACCAGAATTCCAGTTTCAAAGATAATGGTACGTGAGCTAAAATTCAAACCTATAAAGTTCTCTGTATCCAATTTCCTCTTGCCTCTATCCCCCAGTGCCAATTTCAACCTTAATTACAAACATATAAAAAGTTAAAAGGACCATGAGTAAGAACATAATTGGGACAATAATGCATTGGTAGCTGTTGGATGTGATGAAATGATGTGGAGATGCCAGCGTTGGACTGGGGTAAACACAGTAAGAAGTCTCACAACACCAGGTTAGAGTCCAACCAGTTTATTTGATAGCTAACTCACAAGCTTTCGGGGTTTGCCCCTTCATCGGGTGAGTGGAGAGTTCTGGTCTCAAACAGAGCATATAAAAGGCATACATAGTTTACAGAATACTGATTAGAATGCGAGTCTTTACAGCTAACTGCTATTCAAGTCTTAAAGATGTAGGCAATGTGAGTGGACGTAGCATTAGGCATAGGTTAAATAAACGTGTATTGTCTCCAGACAGGATAGGAAGTGAGATGTTGCAAGTTCAAGCAAGTCATGGGGGTTACAGATAGTGCGACATGAACCCAAGATTCCGGTTGAGGCCGTTCTCATGTGTGCTCAACTTGGCTATCAGTCTCCGCTCGGCGACTCTGTGCTGTCCTGTGTTGTGAAGGCCGCCTTGGAGAACGCTTACCCGAAGGTCAGAGGCTGAATGCCTATGACCACTGAAGTGTTCGCCAACAGAAAGGGAACAGTCTTGCCTGGTGATTGTTGAGTGATGTTCATTCATCCGTTGTCGCAGCTTCTGCATGGTCTCCCCAATGTACCAAGCTTCGGGACATCCTTTCCTGCAGTGTATTAGGTAGACAACATTAGCCGAGTTGCAAGAGTATGTGCCATCTACCTGGCGGATGGTGTTCTCACGTGAGATGATGTTCCGGCATGTCTTGCAGAGGTTGCTGTGGCAGGGTTATGTGGTGTTATGGTCACTGTTCTCCTGAAGGCTGGATAATTTGCTGCGAACAATGGTCTGTTTGAGCGTGTGCGGTTGTTTGAAGCCAAGTGGGGGTGTGGGGATGGCCCTGGTGAGATATTCATCTTCATCAATGATATGTGGAAAACTCCGGAGATGTTGTAGCAAGACAGGCCGGATCATTGACATGGATGACATCATCTCACATGAGAACACCATCCACCAGGTACACGGCACATACTCTTGCAACTCGGCCAACGTTGTCTACCTAATACGCTGCAGGAAAGGATGTCTCAAAGCATGGTACATTGGGGACACCATGCAGACGCTATGACAACAGATGAATGAACATCGCTCAACAATCACCAGGCAAGACTGTTCTCTTCCTGTTGGTGAACACTTCAGCAGTCATGGGCATTCGGACTCTGATCTTCGGGTAAGCATTCTCCAAGGCGGCCTTCATGATACACAACAGCGCAGAGTCACTGAGCAGAGACTGATAGCCAAGTTCCGCACACATGAGCACAGCCTCAACCGGGATCTTGGGTTCATGTCGCATTATCTGTAACCCCCATGACTTGCCTGAACTTGCAACATCTCACTTACTGTCCTGTCTGAAGACAATACACATCTCTTTAACCTATGCGTAGTGCTATCTCTACTCACATTGTCTGCATCTTTGAGACTTGAATAGCTGGTTAGCTGTCAAGACTCGCATTCTAATCAGTATTCTGTAAACTGTGTGTGCCTTTTATATGCTCTGTTTGAGACCAGAACTCTCCACTTACCTGATGAAGTGGCAAATCCCGAAAGCTTGTGGATTTACTATCAAATAAACTGGTTGGACTTTAATCTGGTGTTGTGAGACTTCTTACTGGATGTGATGAAAGGCATAGGTGTGACCATCCCTGGAAAAGCATAGAGGCATAACAACTAGAAAGTGCCCAAGCAGCTCAATGTGTTTGAATGTGAGTTGTGAATACAAAATAAGTTGGAAACTAATGCACAAACTCTTTTAAGTTACATATTTAGTTCAAAATCTAGCTGAAGTGCTTGATGGGGAGGCTGCTTTAAATATTAAAATGGCTGGTTCACAATGAGAAGCCATTGGTCTTTCATTGACTGTTGGCACCTGTTAATACAGCCCCAGTGCAGAGTTTTGCCATCTCTTAGGTCATTGCAATAGTCCTATTTGTGATAGAATCAATGGGTGGGATTACGGTTTCACCCATCCCAATACCATAAAATCCCACCAAGATCAATAGATCTTCCCATTGTTCACCCCTCACCCATTCTGATTTCTGTAGTGGGCAGGGTGGGGCAATAAAATTCCAGTTTATATCTGCTGCAAACAAGGCAACACAGGAAGAAAATGGAAAAGGCAGATGGGGTGAGGAGGGGAATTATCTACGCTGGAATTTTTATTTTCTTGACCAATGGGAGCCAGCATATATTTTTGAAGCTGTGACATCAAGTAAAATGAAAGGTATAGGATTGTTAAAAGACAGGTGCTTATTACCCCAAAAGTCCAGGCCAGAAAAGCTGTCTGACTTTCTGAAGAATGAATCTACATTTCAATTTAAAAAAAATGCTCTAGTTAAATGGCTCCTCTTAAACATTTTTACTCAGGATGACAACAGATGCCAGTTTCCAGCAAAATGAGGCTGTTGGGCGCATGAGATGCGACCGATGGTATCATGCAAATGAAATGTTCTTCTCCAAACCCCAAATATTCCAGAGTAGTCAGTGATGAAGTGTACAATAGGCACTATCTGGTAACTAATGGGATCCTGGCCCATTTAAATTTGTTTAATCCTGACTTCAAACATACTTCTATAAAAATGATGCACAACTATTACGAAGTGTCATTTTTTCATTTGAATATTGTTGATATTCAAAACATGCTGATTCAACTAAAAGAAATAAAAGCATCTTCATGACACTTTGAGAAGTTAGCTTCAAATACACAGCTTGGGAATATTATTAAGAAAACATATTTGAAGAGCCAGGAAACCAACAAGTAGTCTCATATTTGTACCTTGAAAATTGCGCGGGCACAATGCATCTGAAGCTCCTCACTTTCGCTGCTAAGATTTCTTACCAGATCCTTAACCATATTTTCTGTTCGAATGGCCAACCTATAACTTGGCTGAGAAAGCAATAAGGAAAATAAACATATATTATATGAATTCAATAAAATATTAAATGCTACCTTTATACGCAGAATTTAAAAGATCTCGAGCTGGTGTTTTTTTGTTTGCGAAGTTTTATGAAAAGTAGACATGTATAAGGAGAGTGGAATGTCTGGAGAGTGTGGCAAGGGATTAAATCATTCTTTCTTTGAACTATCTTACCCTTAGGCATTACAAATGCTGATGAAAAATTGAGAAAAAGGCCAATTCAACTTGTTAAAGCTTATTCATTAGAAGCTGGTGCATCCGTAATTTAGAATTTGAAAGATAAAATTGTAACATACTGATGACACCAAGATGAGGGGATTGCACATAATCAAAATCAGAAGCAGAGGGATCTACAGAGATTGAAAAGTTGAGCTGAAAAATAATCAATGAAAGTCAATGTCAAAATGTGGTCTAAAAGAGTGATCTCCAAATTATTTCCCCAATCTACTTCTCAAGAAATGGGAAGAATAAAAGGACCAGAAAACTCAATATATGACTAAAGGGTTGTGCTTAGAATAGGGTTTTGATTTTATGGGGCATTGTCACTAGTTCTAGGAAATATGGAAAGTCTATGAGCTGAATGGGCTACATTTGAAAATGATAAAAGCTAATGAAATGGCAAAACAGATCACCAAGGAATTGGAATAATTTAAATTGGAAAGGTAGAGGGAACAAAAAGCAATAAAGAAGAAGCATAAGGTAGAAAGAAAGGTAAACATACAAATAAAAATTATTTATCAAAAAGTAAAGCGTTAAGGTCCCAGTTGATGTTGTTAATGGACAGGCAGATCCCAGAATAGAACTTGGCTCAAAAGACTGTACATGTTTTAGAAACATGAGAGAACAGAGTCATGGGGCTACCAATTAGCTTTGAGTAATAAAAAAACATTTATTACATATGAAAAATACTCCTTCACTCCCATTTATTTTCACAATTGTTCACAGATTTTAAGAATAACACAGGTTACATGGTCTATCTTATGATATAATGTTCTTAATGAAAGCACAGTCCTGTGTAACTCAACAGGTTAGATGTGGTCAGAAACAACCCACTCTGAAATCAAGTGGCAAATCGATCTTCTGTGGATTTCTCCTCAAATTTCACCAGACAATTGTTTCCAAACTCCACTCTCAAAAAGACATGCTTTAAAATCTTCTTTCAAATAATGCTTTTGATTGTAGAGTGAGGTAACGCAACAAGGAAGACTAAAATCACAATGGTGATTTATTGAATGATAGTTATAACTATACTGATAAGCTCAATACAGATGCAGGTCTAGTCCCACCAACTCCTGGGCACAGACTGCAGTTTCCACCTATCCAGACCCGTGCCCTAACACCCAATGGGCTGAGGTTCACAGGCTGCATTCAAATAGGCTGGGAAGGTCATGTGACCCATGAACGATTGCCCCTTAAAGGGATTCCGCTTATTACACTTTCCCTCAGCTGTTTTCATCATGATATACCTCCAATATTTCCAACTCTCCTTTCGGCATTCTTTTGTCTTGAATGCTTTTAAGCTTTTATACAAACTCTCTGAGATCCAGACATGAAATGCTTCAGAATTGCTTCAACTATCAGTTCACAGGTTGAAGTGAAATATCACAAATGTTAGAATCACTTTTGATATCCTTGGCTTTTCATTAGCCAACTTCTTCTCAATTCTGTCTGTGACTGCAATGAACAATAACCAGTTCTAATTCCAATTTCCTTTGTTCCTATAACTTCAGACTCTTGTGGAAACTTCTCTTCATCTCTCCAATTTCCTTGGGTTTCTGGCACTTGCCTTGTTGTCCCTCATTCCATTATATGACTTTTCTTCTCTCTCTCCCTGTAAAGCTCCTCCCACTCTGGTTTCCAGTTAAAACTAAATTCAAAGTGAATGGCTGGGATTCTCACAAAAAAATTCTAAGTGCCGAATTTGCGTAAAAACTGGAGTAACTCCCGCTGGTTTTTCTAACAGGATTTTCAAAATGAATTTTGCATGCTCTGTGCACTGTAGAGTGCCTCAGGGAGATTCACGCTGAAAATCCAGGGGCAGTGCCCATTTCCGCTGGAGACGCTATCAGTATAGCTCCAAGTGGGCCAATGCGCATGCACCGAACTGTCACAGCAGAGACCAGCGCATCCCTGTAGCCTTGCATTGCTGATCTCCCAATCACTAGCTAGTCCGATCGCTGGCCAGCACAGCAACCTACCATCACTGGCTTACTGACCCTCCCCCACCGTGCTTGCTAGTCTCCCAAGCCAGCCCCGTTGTCTCCCCCCCAACCCCCCCTACCCCACCGCCAGCTCCAAACTCTCTGACATCCACCCGCCCCCACAGTCCCGATCTTCCCCACCATCTCGATCTTCCCTCCTCTCGGCAAACCCTTCCCCTCTCTTCGCCATGATCACCCATTACAGAATATTGAAACCTCACTGATGTGATGGGAAAGTGTCAAGGGGATCCTGCTGAGGCTGCCTAAGGAAATATAGGCTTCATTGGGGGAGTGATATATTTTAGAAGGTACACAATATGCAAGAAGGGGGAAGCAATATTTGTAAAGAAAATATATTGAGTAGAGAATACTTAAACACTTGAAGTGGGGCTTAAGCATAAAATTATTAGATTTGGAGACAAGGATGCTATACTCAATCCAAGGCTGACCATCAGGGTCAAATTTCAAGAGCTGGATGCTGTTGGCCAATGTGGTGGTTTGCCATACTAATGATGGGGCTCTGGCCCTGGCCAAAATAAGCCTGCTAGACTTATGGTGAAAGGTGCTGGTTAGGTGCATTGGCCATGTGAAATTCTCCCTCAGTGTGCCAAAGTGTAGTGGCTAGGGGATTTTCACAGTAACTTCATTACAGTGTTAATGTAAGTCTACATGCCTAATAAATAAACTTTAAAAACCTTAAGCCAGGGGATCTTATTGTGGAGATGCCTGATGTCATGTGCAGCCTTGCGAGGTGATAGAGGAGTGCAGTAATAAATTCTGGCATTCTCTGGCATGTAAGTGCATGGCTTCCTCCAAAGTAAGTTAGCTATGTCATTCAAATGATCTCTCTTTATCCCCTCTTCCATTAGCCACCTCCATTGTGTCAGTCCAACTATAGACTCCATACAGGTTTGGCTTGGTGAAAGGGGAACCAAACACCTAGACCTCGCTCAAGATGTGCTTTGTCCTCAGAGAGACAGGGAGGCAACACCACACAGAGAAAGGGAGGAGGAGTGTGTTCCTGCCATGTTAACTGAGGGGCCTCTTCACAGGACTCTCTCAGAATGACTGACCTCTCTTCTTCCCCTCTTCCATTGACCCCACTGCCACCAATAGGCAAGGCGAGAACAGATGTTCATGTATCAATGCAGGACGCCCCCCAGTAGACTGGAGCTCTTAAGTCCTCAGACCTTCCAAGGACACCCACCATGATCATCAAAGACAACAGAGAGCAGAGTAAGCAGACTGTCTCAACCACAGCTGCTGACTTTGAAGTTGCACCAAAGTGTAGTGGACATAAGAGAAAATTTAAGTCCTCATGAGAGTACATAGATGGCATGGTTGTTCAACTTGTCACATGTAAATATTACATGTTATATTGGTTCCACTGCGGGAAGCAAGGGAAGAAAGAGCTCGGGCCTTGGCAGATATCTTCACATTCTCTTTGACTAAAGGCGACGTTCCACAGGACTGAAGAATAGCCAATGAGGGAAGAGCTGTGGATGTACTTTATATGGGCTTTACTAAGGAGTTTGACAAGGTCTCACATGGCAGATTTAGTACAAAAACTAAAATCACATGGTATTCAGGGTGGGCTGGCTAACTGGATACAGAACTGGCTTAGTTATATGGGATAGAGAATAGTGGAAAAGGGTATTTTTCAGAATGGAGAATTGTAGGTAGTGGTGTTCCAATAGTGATCAGTGCTGGGATCTCCATTGTTTGTAGTATATATAAATGATCTGGAGGAAAATGTGAGGGTTCTGATTAGTAAATTTGCAGATGACATGAAAATTGGTGGAGTCATTAATAGTGCCATAGATTGTCAGAGGATACAACAGGATATAGGTAGATTGGAGACTTGGGCAAAGAAATGGCAGACGGAATTTAATCCAGACAAATGCAAGGTAATACATTTTGGAGGATTAAATTTAGGTACGTATTATACTGTAAATGGCAGAACCCTTAGGAACATTGACATAGAGGGATCTGGTTGTGCAGGTCCACAGTTCCCTGAAAGTGGCAACACAGGTGGCCAAGGTGATCAAGAAAGCATTTGGCACCTTTCCACCTGGCACTATTAGTAACTCCACCAATTCTCATGTCATCCGCCAACTTACTAATCAGAACGTTCACATTTTCCTCCAGATCATTTATATACTACAAACAATGGAAGTCCCAGCACTGATCCTTGTGGAACACCACTAGCTACAAATCTCCATTCTGAAAAACACCCTTCCACCACTACTCTCTGTCCCCTATGCGAATTGTGTATGCATGAGGTTATTTCTGGCATCCTTTTATTCAGAAACCAAAGGTATTTTAGAGGAATTTATATTTGTATGGGTAAACATTAGAAGTAAGATATTGTTTTAGATGGGTTTAATTTAATGTTTCTGTGCCTGGAAGGAACTTGTAGCCAGACCATTGAGTACAAAAGTTGGCAAATCATGTTGAATCTTGGTTAGGAAGCATTTGGAGTTTTGTGTGCAGTTCTGGTCACCACACTGCCAGAAGGATCTGAAAGCTTTGGAGAGAGTACAAAGAAAGTTCACCAGGATGTTGCCTGGTCTCAAGGGTGTTGGCAATGAGGAAAGGTTGAATAAACTAGGATTGTTTTCACTGAAAAGATGGAGGCTGAAGGAAGACCTGAGAGAGGTCTACAAAATTATGAGAGGCATAGACAAGGTGGATAATCAGAGGCTTTTTCCAAGGGTGGAAGTGTCAATTACCAGGGGGCACAGGTTCAAGGCGAGAGGGGGAAAGTTTAAGGGAGAGTCAGGCCCCACTTGGAGTACTGTGCTCAGTTCTGGTCGCCTCATTACAGGAGGGGTGTGGCAGCTACTGAAAGGGTGCAAAGGAGATTTACAAGGATGTTGCCTGGATTGGGTGGCATACCTTATGAGGATAGGTTGAGGGAGCTCGGTCTTTTCTCCTTGGAGAGAAGAAGGATGAGAGGTGACCTGATAGAGGTGTGTAAGATGTTGAGAGATATTGATTGGGTGGATTCTCAGAGGCTTTTTCCCAAGGCTGAAATGGTTGCTGCGAGAGGACACAGGTTGAAAGTGATGGGGAGTAGATACAGAGGAGATGTCAGGGGTAAGTTTTTCACTCAGGGTGGTGGGTGAGTGGAATTGGCTGCCATCGGTGGTTGTGGAGGCAAATTCGATAGGGTCTTTTAACAGACTTCTGGATGAGTACATGGGACTTAATAGGATTGAGGATTATAGGTAAGCCTAATAGGTAACGATATGATCGGCGCAACTTGTGGGCCAAAGGGCCTGTTTGTGCTGTAGTTTTTCTATGTTCTATGAGATATGTGGGGGAAGTTTGTCATGCAGAAAGTGGCGAGTGCCTGGAATGCGCTGACAGAGGAGGTGGTGGAAGCGGGCACATTAGCAACATTTAAGAGGCATGTGGATGGATACATGAATAGGGAGGGAATAGTGGGAAATGAACAGAAATAGGGAATAGTGGGATAAGAGCAGAAAGTTTTTCTTTAGTTATGGCATCATGATTGGCACAGACTTTGAGGGCTGAAGGGCCTGTTCTTGTGCTGTACTTTTCTTTGTTCTCACTTTATTCATGTGTGCATCATCAACATTTCTTGTTGACTAGCTTAGTCAGAAAGCTAAATGTACCAGCAAGCTTCATGGCTGGCGTGCACTAATGGGTACAGGAGGAGTTCTGGACATTTCCTTTATTAAGGAGAAAACAATGTTTTGAACTTGTATTCAGTCTTTATTAATTGTTCATGTTAGTGTCTAATTTCCCACTTGCTGATCTGTGGTATTTGGCTGCACATGCTGGCTCAGCTGGCTCTTCTTTATATGCATGGTTAACAAGATTATTTGAGATTAGTCTGAATGTGGATAATGTAACTGTTGCCAACATACTCAAGGCTCTGTCACGACGGTGCAGGTCTTTGGTTATGAACAGCTGATAGATGCGTGTCCAAGTTCAAAAAAGATGTCTTCGAGCTCAGTATTCATTAGCAAGTGTACATGACTAAGGTCTGTTTTCCTTACCCTTCTAAATGGCATAAATCTCAAGTCCAGAGATAGCTTCGGGGGTGGGGTTGGGGGAGAGACAGTCAAGGGTTGGTTGACACCTTGACCAAGCAATGGAGTTCAGGCAATGCAATCAACTTCATGTAGTTACCTCACTCTTGGGTGAATCAGGTGTGCATGACGTTGTTTCTGGCATCCTTTTATTCAGAAACCAAAGATAGTTTAAAGGAATTTATGTTTGTATGGGTAAACATTAGAAGTAAGATATAGTTTTAGATGGGTTCAATTTAATGTTTCTATGCCTGGAAGGGACTTGCAGTTAGGCTCATTCTGGACAAAGGTGTTTGTATGTGTGGGGGTTGGTTTTACATGATAAGAGCATGTCATATGGTAATGGAAGGAGCTAGGCTTACAGTGAGAAAAAGCAGGCAATTCCTGTTTGGATTTGCAAAGAGCAGCAGTTGTTTCCCTCTCTCTCTCTGGAGATTGAAGTCTGGGACCTACTAGAAAATAATTATCTCTCTCCAGAGGTGGTCTGGAGGTTTGAGGATTAGCAGCCTGCATACCAGCACATAAGCGTGTTGTTTGCTAATTGATTTTGAAGAGGAGTTTACGTCCATGAGGAATATTAATAAAATTGGAAGTAATAGAGATAGGCTAGCAGTTAAGAATTGTATCTTGGCATGTTTAAATATTTCAATTGGGAAAAGTTATGCTAATTCTTTTTGTTATATTTAAAATGTATTGTTAAATAAAATTTGTTTTAATAAAAGCTTTCTGGTGGCTCAATATAATTGCACCTGGAGTGAAACACCTTATCCTCATAATAATACCAAAATTAAAAATTATGGGGTCTACTCTAACTTCATAATACACCTTGGAGTTTCTGACCTGGTCCCAAACACATTTAAAAAAAGCACCCCAATCTTTTTTTAAAAAATAACATGCTGGTGTTCCCCCTTCATTTATTTACCAAAGTGTTTAAAACATAGCAGCAAACCCCAGCAACACAGCTGGTGGACTATTCTCTGTTTTTGTTGTCTGAGATTACACTTTGCCAAAAAAAAATCAAAATTCCTCTCTCACTCCTTCCACCATCAATGCACAATATATCAAGCATACCACCTACAGGATGCACTAAAACAATGCACCAAGGCTCCTTTGACAGCACTTTCCAAACTCACAACCCCTATCTAGGTGCTGGGAAGGACAAGGGCATTAGATAGGAACTTGGAAACAGGAGTAGACCATTCAGCCCATCAAGCCTGCTCTGTCATTCTATACGATCATGGCTGATCAAACACTTCAATGCCTTTTACCACATGATCCCATAATCCTTTATGTTATTTTTAATCAGAAATCTATCAATATTTAACTTAAACATAGTCAAAGACAGAGCTTCCACGTTTTCTATAGAGAATCCTGAAGTTTCACAACCCTTTGTGCAAAGAAATTTCTCTTCTTTTTGGTCCTAAGTGGCTTCCCCTTTATTTTGAAATTCAGCCCCTGCTTCTACATTCCCCAACAAAGGGAAACATTTTACTTCTACCCACTTTGTTTATTTCTTTAAGAGATCAAATATAAACTGGCATTGGAAACAGTCCAGAGAAAGTTCATGAGGTTGATCCTGAGTATGGAGAGATTTTCTTATGAGGAGAGATTGAGTGGGTTGGGCCTACTCATTGAAGCTTAGAGAAATCCAGGTAATTACAGGCCAGTGAGCCTTACTTCGGTGGTCGGGAAATTATTGGAGAGGATTCTTCAAGACAGGATTTATTCCCACTTGGAAATAAGTGAAGTATTAGTGAGAGGCATCACGTTTTTGTGAAGGGGAAGCCGTGTCTCACAAACTTGATCGAGTTTTTCAAGGAAGTGAAGAAGCAGATTGATGACGGTAAGGCAATGGATGTTGTCTACATGGACTTTATGGCAGACTGGTGCAGAAGATGAAATTGCATGGGATCAGAGGTGAGCTGGCAAGATGGATACAAAACTGGCTTGGTGAAAAAAAGACAGAGGGTAGCAGTGGAAGGGTGCATTTCTGAATGGAAGGCTGTGACAAGTAGCGTTCCTTAGGGATCAGTGCTGGGACTTTTGCTGTTTGTAATATATATAAATGATTTGAAGGAAAATGTAACTGGTTTGATTAGTAAGTTTGCGGATGACACAAAGGTTGGTGGATTTGCGGATTGCAATGAGGACCATCAGAGGATAAAGCAGGATATAGATCAGTTGGAGACTTGGCAAATGGAGTTTAATCCAGACAAATGTGAGGTAATGCATTTTGGAAGGTCTAATACAGATAGGAAATATACAGTAAATGACAGAACCCTTAAGAGTATTGATAGGCAAAGGGATCTGGCTGCACAGGTACACAGGTCACTGAAAGTGGCAATGCAGGTGGAGAAGGTAGTCAAGAAGGTATATGCATGCTTGCCTTCATTGGCTGGGGCATTGAGTTTAAAAATTGGCAGGTCATGTTGCAGTTTTATAGAACCATAGTTAGGCCGTACTTAGAATATAGTGTTCAATTCTGGTCGCCACACTACCAGAAAGATGTGGAGGCTTTGGAGAGGGTACAGAAAAGACTTACCAGGATGTTGCCTGGTATGGATGGCAATAACTATGAGGAGAAACTTGGTTTGTTCTCACTGGAATGACGGAGATTGAGGAGTGACCTGATAGAAATCTATAAAATTATGAGAGGCACGGACAAAGTGGATGGTCAGAAGCTTTTTCCCAGGGTGGAAGAATCAGGGTGGTTTAAGGTGCAGCGGGCCAGATTTAAAGGAGACGTACGAGGCAGATTTTTTTATACAGAGAGTAGTGAGTGCCTGGAACTCATTGCCGGAGGAAGTAGCAGAAGCGGATATAGTAGTGACATTTAAGGGGCGTCTTGACAAATACATGAACAGGATGGGAATAGAGGGACATGGTCTCTGGGAGGGTGGGGGTTTTAGTTCAGTCGGGCAGCATGGTCGGTGCACGCTTGGAGGGCCGAAGGGCCTGTTCCTGTGCTGTAATTTTCTTTGTTCTTTGCTCTTTGTTCTTTGAATGACAGATGACCTTACTGAGACAAATTGGATTCTCAGGGGACTTGTTAGTGTCGATGCTGAATGATAGTTTCCCTTTGTGGGAGAGCCTAGAACCAGTGGGCATAATCTCAGAAGTGGAAGCCTGTTTAAGACATGATGACAAGGAATTTCTTATCTCGGGGGGGTTGTGCATCTGTAGGATTCTTTACAGCAGGGGGCTGCAAGGCTGGGTTGCTAAATATATTCAAGGTTGAGATAGGCAGATTTTTAATCAGTAAGGAAATCAAGGGTTATGCGGATTAGGTGGGAAAGTAAAGCCAAGGATTATCAGATCACTCACAATCTCATTGAATGGTGGAGCAGATTTAATAGGAGGTATGGCCTACTTCTGCCATTATGTCTTATGATCTTGGAACTATATTGCTTAACTATTGCTCGGTCAAAATCCTGGAACTCCCTCCCTAACAGCACTGTGGGTGTTCCTATGACAAGTGGACTGTAGCATTTCAAGAAGGCAGCACACCACCCCTTTTTCGAAGGAAATTTGCGATGGTATTAAATGCTGACCTTGCCAGTGACGCCCACATCACATGAGCAAATTTTAAAAATATTTATGATTCTTTGCTCATAGATATACCTCTCAGAGTGTTTCTACTGCTAAAGAAGCAATAACATTGCATTTATCTTCTAATTTAGTTTCCTTTAAGATTGTATTTTTTGCTTTATTTGGACCTATGACAATATACAAGTAGCATGAAATGAAAAAGAAGTATATATATTTTCAAAGAAATTGCAATATCACATTGCCATTGATTTTCGTTACCTCTGAAGCACATTCTTGCAATGTGCCAACAACTGGAATCAGCATATTTTCATGAGGAGACTTCAACAGGCAAGCCAGCAGAGGAATACCGCCAGCTTTACGAATAGCATCTTTATTTTTTTTACTTTTGCTGCAGCTCCAGAGTGCAAGAGCACCACAACGTGCCACTTCAATATCTTTTTCTTGTTCTGCACTTAGATTAGCTGAAAGCATTGGAACACAGTCCAAAAGACCAACCTAAAGTATGCATATGGAAGGAAAAGGGAGTTTAAAAACTGTTTTTAAGTATATTTGCATTCATTCTGCTTCCAAAATTTTTTTCAAGGAACTATTTAGCAAGACAACAATTCAAAGATTGAGATATTGATAGAGTTGTAATTAGACAGAAAGAGAATGAGTAGTGTTAAAAATGGTGCCCTACTATTGGAATTCCCTGTGTTGCTAGTTGTTTTCACCATCTGCGTGAAGGTGTGGGTTACTCCTCCATTTTTTGACGGATTTACCATGCTCCACGTGTGCTGCATGCAAATTGTGGCAAGAGAAGCCGGCTGTGCAGCTGGCGAGCTGCATGTTGATCTTATTGCCTCAGCTAGCACTCTATACAGAAATGGAAAAATTCCACCCATAGAAATTTTACAGCACAGACGGAGGCCTGCCTCAGCTGGAAAAAAGCAACCTACCCGAATTCCACTTCCCAGCTTTTGGTCTGAAGCCTTTTGGGTTACAGTATTTCAAGTGCATATCCAAATTTTTTTTTAAATGTGATGAGGGTTTCTACCTCTCCTATCTTTTCAAGCGGTGCGTTCGAGGCCCCCACTACCTCTGGGTGAAAATTTTCTCCTCTACTTCCCTCTAATTCTTCTGCCAATTACTTTAAATTTATGCCACTTGATATTGATCTCTGGGGGTTTCCTGTGATTATGTCAATGAACTAGTGCTCGAAATGGGTGCAGTTAAGTATATATGCAATGATAATTGTGCTGGGCAATTCTCCTGCCCTTTCTATGCACTTTACTTTCCAGCCAATATTTGAACATATCATACAACAGCTCTGGCTGTGCTTTGAATACAACATCCATAGCACAAAAAGCCTCCAGGGATCCTAGAAACAGCTGGAAGATTATAGAGGAGTCTAAGGTAACATTCCAGCAGATGTTTTTGCAATAAAAACAATAACTACTGGAAGAACTCAGTAGGTCAGGCAGCATCTGTGGAGAGAAACAGTGAATGGGCGACATATTACTGGGAGGGCAGATGGCTCAACCTTGCAGGAGGCAAAGTTAGTGTGGAGCTGATTTGCTCCATGTTAGCCCACTCATGCCAGTAACTGGCCAATGCCATGTTACGGGGGTGATCTCATTGGTGGGTGGGAAAGTGGTGGGGTGGGCACCAGCCTTGTTTGATGTGCCCCCACTTCCCAAACAAAAACATGCTGGTGGATTAACGTAAAGTCCAGCTGAATATTTCAGGTCGAGTGACCTCAGCTGCTCTGCCAATGGGCTTTCCTCACTTGACTTTGCAACATCTCACCCTCAGGATGCAGCTTCAGTAGTCCCGGCAGCACCATGAGTGCACTGGTGCATGCTGCCTAGACTCCAACTAGTTCCAAGATGAAGGCTCAATGGATCCCAGAGCATGGTAAATCTGTCATATTGAACAGGGAGGGGTTGGGCAACTTAGGGAGGATGCCAGGGGTGTGTGGGAGCAGTTGTTATACAGAGCAGGGACTTAGGAAGTACAGGGGTACCTTAGGGAACTGAAAAGAATACCCTTGGAATATAGTATCCAGTTCTTCCTTCCCAACTTTTTAAAGACCTTTAAAAAATGGCCTGCACACTCCCAGATCACAGTCAATTGATTTGTTAACAAGCTCAATTGAATCTTAATTATTTATTTTAAATGGCAGGTGCCCACCCACCAATTTTCCCACCAAGCTTTAAGTCCCTTCTAATTTTCATGCAGTGACTTGCTCCTTTATTTGGCTTAACTATTATTTTTTCCTCTTACTTTCCTCTATGTAAAGCACCTTAGGATATTTTCTATATAAATACAAGTGTTGTTGAATCCATTAATATGTCAGTTGCTTCTAATACCTCTTGCATCAAAAACACTGGTCAATGAAATCACCTCAAATGTTATTAAATCGAACTCTTTGTTCTGCTAACCTAATTATACTGATTTATCATAAAATGATTACTTACCAGGCGCTGAATTCCACCATGAAGTCTGACAGTTTGTCTTGCTCTTCTGAATTTGGCTATATTGGCAATAGTTTCAGCAGCCAAACATTTGAGATCTTTATTGGATGAGTCCAAGATTTTCACCATGGTCTGTAAGCCACCCAGTTCTGCCAAGCAGCGCCGAATTTGTGAATTTTTACTAATTTCTTTCAAAATCTTTAAAGAACCAACCTATAGATATATAAAAATGTTAGCTTTAATTTTCATGAACTGAAAATAAAGCATGTTTAGTCAGTTTGCTTAATTGGTCATGTCATCTTAAAATAGAAGCATCTTTTATGTACCATACTGAAGAAGTACTATCTGAAAGACATCTTTCATCTTGATAATCCTATGCAATTACTTACATCACTTTCTTTTTCAGAGTTGGCTAAAGTGGACTGGGTAAAAAGATTAAAAGGGAAGACCACAGAGAAGCAATGGCAGACATTTTAAGGAGATGTTTCATTCATAACTCTCAACACAATACCAGAAGGTTGCACTATCCGTGGCTAACTAAGGAAGTTAAGAGTGGTATAAAATTGAAAGAAAAGGTGTGCAATGCTGCAAAGATTAGTGGTTGGTCCAAAGGTCAGGAAACTTTTAGAAATCAGTAAAGGATGACTTAAAGAAAAGTATTAAGTAAACTAGCATGAAATATAAAATCAGACAACAAAAGCTTCCACAAGAATATGAAAAGGAGAAGAGTAGCTAAAGTATTGTATTGCATTGATCCCTTAAAAGGTAAGTAGGGCTAAACAGAGGGAGGGACTTAAAACAGTCACTATCACTAGAAAAAAATTAATGGTAAAACTAATGGGACTTAAGGCTGACAAGTTCTCTGCACCTGATGGCGTGCATCGAAGGATCTTAAGAGGTGTATGCGTGTGCATGCGTGTACATGCATGTTTGTGTATGTGTTCAGCTGAAATTCAGTTTGGTAGTTGATTATTTGTTCTACAGTTGATTATTTGTTTATCTTTTCAAGTGAACTCAACAGGTTCTGGGGAGGGAGAGAGATTTCCTACTCCTCACTAATTCTGCAGTTATGGCACTTGTAGATTTCTTGAACTCTTCTGGCAAAATAGCAGTTGATTTCTTAATACCTTTCCATTTGTTCTCCCTTGGCCAAGAACCCTCTCTAAGGTTATTTCTCAAGGGTTCTTCCTGGCAGTTCTGCACACAAAATGATTGTTCTCAAGCAGATTTTATACTTAGAATGGCTGCTATGTTAATTTCAAAGTATTGTTCCACCAGACAAAGGAATTAAATATGTTGAGGTCCTTTGAATTCCTTCCTTGCCTTTTATTCTCTTAGAAGTAAAGGTGTTTTTTACACCTTTTAGAATTCAATAGGCATCCCTGGAGGAGCCTTTGTATTTTTGATGACTCTTCATAAACAGCCCTAAAGATACAAACGTGACGAGTTTTGAATAGTCATAAAAAGGTGCTATGGCATCTGTCCATGCTATGATTTCAGAAATGTCCTTTAAACTCAATGTTAAGGTTTGAAAACAGGATTGTGCAGTTGGATTGGAAAGCTGCAAATTTAACACCTCTGTTCAAGAAAGGAGACAGACAAAAAGCAGGAAGCTATTTGGCAAGATATTCTAACATCTGTCATTGGGAAAATGCTAGATTATTAAAGTAGCTTCAGCAAGACATTTAGAAAATCATAATACTATGCAGCAGAGTCAACGGAAATCGTGTTTGAAATATTATGATGTTAATGTACTTTTAAGAAAGGTTCTTTTAAAAAATACATGGGGGACAATTCTCCCAAAAGTGCTGAATTGGTGGGAAAACTGTTCCAGATCAAGACTGTTTTTTCAGTGCAACTTCAGACCCAAATCTTCCTCCTCTGTGAAATGCAGAGGTCACAATTATGAATATCATTAAAAATCCAGGAGGGCAGGGCCTATTCGTGCCAAGGAGCCTGAAATCAGCAGGATGAGCGGGAACCTGTGCGTGCTTACATCGCTGGGAATTTCAGAAAAGACCTCCCAGCATCTAGATCACTGCCATCCAACCTCCACAGCAATCGCTGGCCCCCAGAGTGATAGCCAAGTTCCGCACACATGAGGGCAGCTTCAACGGGGATCTTGGGTTCATGTCACACTATCTGTAACCCCCACGACTTGCGTGGGCATGCAAACTCTCACTAACTGTCCTGGCTGGAGACAGTATACATCTCTTTAACCTGTGCTTAACCCTCTCTCCAATCACATTGTCTGTACCTTTAACACTCGATTATCGGTAAAGGCTCGCATTCTAACCATTATTTTGTAAATTGAGTTTGTGTCTTTATATGCCCTGTTTGTGAACAGAATCCCACTTACCTGATGAAGGAGCAGTGCTATGAAAACTAGTGCTACCAAATAAACCTGTTGGACTTTAACCTGGTGTTGTGAGATTTCTTACTGTGTTTACCCCACAGCCCCCCCACAGACATTGCTGGTCTGCACAATCCCCTACAGATATTGCTGGGCCCCACAGCCGCCCACAGACATCGCTGGCCTTCCTCCCCCACATAGACAGCGCTGCCCGCCCCCCCATACAGACATTGCTGCCCCCCACAATCCCCCACAGACATCGCTTGTTCGCACAACTCCCCACAGACATCACTAGCTCTCCTCCCCCACACAGACAGTGCTGCTCCCCCTCATACAAACATCGCTGGCTCCACAACCCCCCACATATATCGCTGGCCCTCCCCTCCCTCATATAGACAGCGTTGCCCCCCCCACTCCCATACATGCAGCGCTGGCCCCCTTCCTCCAAACAGACATTGCTTACCCCACTCTCCCCACACACAGACATGACTACCTGCTCACCCCATTCCCCCATGAATCCGGATAATGCGGATACTCAATCCCTCCATCCCTTGAATATACAGTCCTCACTGCTATCCCACACAGAACTTGCTTTGTGCTGACATGCATAACCCCAGCTTGCGAGCATTACCACTTTTGAATGGGAGCCTTGAGTATTGCACCCACCTCCCCCCACCATCCCCCAGACACAGCAGATAATCGATTAGGAGCCCTGAATATTGCCCTCCACTGGATACAGCAGCCTACTGAATGGCAGCCAATCAGTACCCCGACAGATGCATGACATTCAACTGAATGCAGCCTTCAAAATTTCTTACAAGTATTTGTTGCCAATGGGCCCTTGACTGGTCACACTCACTGTGCCTGCACTCTCCTAATAAGCCAGAGTTGTATATGAGCTGCAGGAATGGACACACAACCAGTCACGCCACAAAGATGTCTGAGTGCAAACCTGCACCCAGATTCACAGAGGCCATCCAGGAGCACCTGCTAGATGCTGTGGAGGAGAGGTGTGAACGGACCTTCCCCGGCCAGGGCCCTCACCCAAGGGGTGTATTCGCCACGGCATTGTGGGAGGAGGTGACAGAAGCAGTGAATTCCAGGTGCCTGATACCGCGTTCTGGCCAGCAGTGTCGGAACAAATTGTACGACCTTCTTCAAGCAGCAAGAGTGAATAAACATCCCACTTTGAACCCCACACATGCTTGGCACAGATCTCAAATCCTGCTTAGACACCTGAAGGACATGCAACAAGTTACCCTTCCCCCAGAAACAGAATCTAATGCCTTCCTTTCACTCCTCAACAAGCACCCTGCAGTGGTGACCACTTTCCCCACAACTGCCAGACGGACCTGGGTGTGCAAGTCCACAGATCCTTGAAGGTGGCATCACAGGTGGAGAAGGTGGGGAAGAAGGCATATGGCATGCTTGCCTTTATAGGATGGGGCATAGAGTATAAAAATTGGCGTCTGATGTTACAGCTGTATAGAACGTTGGTTAGGCCACATTTGGAGTACTGCATGCAGTTCTGGTCGCCACACAACCAGAAGGGCGTGGATGCTTTGGAGAGGGTACAGAAAAGGTTTACAAGGATGTTGCCTGGTATGGAGGGTCTTAGCTATGAGGATAGATTGGATAAACTGGGGTTGTTCTCCCTAGAAAGATGGAGAATGAGAGGGGACCTAATAGAGGTGTATAAAAATATGAAGGGCATAGATAGGGTGAACAGTGGGAAGGTCGGAGGTGACGATCACGAGGGGTCACAGGTTCAAGGTGAAGGGGGCGAGGTTTAACTCAGATATCAGAGGCATGAATTTTACACAGAGGGTGGAGGAGTTCTGGAATGCACTGCCAAGCAGGGTGGTGGAGGCGGACACGCTGGATAGCCACATGAACAGACTGGGAATGGAGGGATACATTGCTCTAGTTGGACCAATGAGCGGTGCAGGCTTGGAGGGCCAAAGGGCCTGTTTCCTGTGCCGTATTGTTCTTCGTTCTTTGTTCTTTGTTGCCAGCACAATGCTTGAGACACAGGCATGCATTGTGCACCATGCACTGCAATATATTAATGCTTGCTATCCACCTTATGTTCCCACAGGAAAAGAATATTCACAATATACGTCAGACGACATAGACTGGTGGTGGTGTACCTGACCTGTGGCAGCTGACCAGCATCGAGGAACGTGCGATGAAGCTGGCAGGGAGTGGTGGGCCTTCCCGATTGGTCACCAACAGCCAGGTCAGCATCCAGCATGCAAGTGAGCAGAAGTGCATCCTCAATCTAGGTCCTCCTTGAAGTAACTGTTGAAGCTTCTGAGTCCTGAGGAAGGGCTCAAGCCTTTGCTGGGGCCTTCCACCCAGGAGATCCCAAGACCTTCCAATTCCCCCTTTCCTCTCACCGGGGCATTTCAGGGCCAGCGAGATGAACAGGGTGGCACCAAGACAGTGCCATCTGCAAGTCAGCCGGGACCCTCCAGGTCCCGGCCACTGAGGGGATGTCCGCCAAGGGGCATGCATCACAGCTGGACACTTCCACCTGTGATGTGCATCCTGGGATAGCACCTCGAAAAAGACCGCACAAAGTAAGAAAGTTGTAGTTCACATAAGAAGGCAAGGGTAAAGGGACCAGTAGTCAGGGTTTATTAATCAATAATATTAAGAACACAATAAACTGTTATTTGCACCTCACAGCTGTGACTAATGTGTCTCTGATTTCCCCTCCTCGCAACATAGCTGAGGTGTTCCTGATCCCAAACATAGAGGTGCTGTCTGTTGAGCCTTGCAGACTCAGCCACACGTTGCAGAGTGCCTGCCCTACCATCCCCAACATCCACCAGAACCTTGTTGTAGGTGCCCCCCCCAACCACTATTGGCCCAAAAACATATGTCCTCAACCCTTACAGCTTCATGGGCCAGGATGGCAAAGTGCATTTCAGGTACAGGAGGGGTCAAGACTTGAGTGGTACCAGGCGCAGGATTCCAGTGTGCACAATAGCAATTCATCATCATCTTCCAGTCTTCAACCAAAACTCGCAACCTGTATGTTAACAGGTTTGGATATTTCTGGGGGAATAGGGTGGTGGGATGACAGAGGCTGGGGGAGGGTGATGTGGTTGTTTGAGGGCCCAGGTCAGTTTGGAGGCGGAATAGCGGCTCCATTTGCTCCTGGAATGTAGGGGATGTGTGGTGGTTGCAGCCCCCTCACTGCACAGCACCAGCTACGTGAAGTGGGCTGCAATCCTTCGCTGTCCCTCTCTGTCTTTCCCTGCCGGACACCTGCCATCGCCACTTGCCCGCTTTCCTCTGGCTCTCATATGGCAGGATGTCCACCTCACCTCCGCCTTGCTGCTCTCCTCCTGCTCCAGCTGGTCTCCCTGCTGCTGGATGATGTTGTGCAGAGCGCAGCAAATGATGATAATGCATGATGCATGCACAGGGTCATACTGGAGGGCTCCCCCCCCAGAATAGTTCAAGCAACGGAACCGCATTTTCAGCAGACCCATTCACCACTCTATGACGGATCGCATGGCTGCATGGGCCTCATTATAGCAGGTCTCCGCCTTGGTCTGGGGTCTCTGTACAGGCGACATCAGCCATGACCTTAGCGAGCAACTCTTGTCAACCAATAGCCAACCTGGGAGCCTGGGCTGGTCTTCAGAGAGCCCAGGGATGTCCGACTGCCAGATCACAAAGCTGTCATGGACACTCCCTGGATGGCGTGCATCGACCTGCATGATTGTCATTTGATGGTTGCAGACAATTTGGACCTTCAGGGAGTGGAACACATTGCGGTTCAAAAATTACTGCAGCCCTGCATTTGGGGCCCACCGGCGATGTGCATCCCATCCACTGCTCCCTGCACATTGGGAATCCCAGCGATGGAAGTGAAGCCGAGAGCCCGGGCCTCCTGCTGTGCACGGCCCACATTGAAATTAATGAACTGCCCTGCCAGGGCATACAGGGCATCTATGACTTGCTGCACACGTCTGTGCAAGCAGGCCTGGGAGATCCCAGCTAAATTGGCACAGGGTGCCTGGAATGAGCCAGAGGCAGAGAAATTCAGGGCAGCCGTCACCTTCACAGGATGGCCATCCCCTGCTCCCCCCAGGGTGCTGGATCTTGGAGAGGCGCAGCCAGTGACACACATCTTCTTCAAGAGGGCCTCGAAGGAATTATGGAACGTGTACCTCTTGAGCCTCGGCACCCTCCATCTTCTGTGCACCCTTTCGGAGCCTGCTCACCCACCTCCTGGCCCTTAGTGGAGGGCCCTTGCCCTCCTTCCTGAGGGACTGGTAATGGATGCTCCTGTGGTGGTCTCTCCATGCCCGCCATCGTTGAGCCACCTCTGTCACCATAATGGCCAGCTCCAGATTGAGTAAACTGAGGTCCATCTGCACAGTGGGGTTTGGAAAAAGCATAGAATGATGGATTATTATCACTGGCTGCATAGACCCAGCACCACTCCAATCCCTCACTTGGTTGTACCCCATTTGTGAGTGCTGATAACACCACACAATCCATGGTGCCATGCATGACCCGATTAGGGCTGTGTGAGATTCCCATCATGACAAATGCTGGCACAGGTCAGTGTGCGACCGTGCGCAATGTGCACCCTTGAGCCATTGCTATGAGGGCAACTGCAACATCCATTGCAGACATGTGTTGCTGGTCTGTGTCGCAGGGCAAGGACAGACTGCAATCAGCACCAGTTGTGTTCCAGTGAGAGCTGATTCCATGCAGTCCATGTCTGAACATAAGGACATAAGAACATGTTCCAATCAAACCAAAACCCTTGCCATAGCCAAAACCCTTTAAACATATTCAATACAACAAAGTCTACTTCTCAAGTGATAATGGAAATTGAGTCTTTTTGTTGAAGTTTGCAGATCTCTGGGTTCACTCTGAACAGTTTGAAGACAAGGCAGCTTCCCAAAACACTCAGACACAGAGTCATTCACACACAGGGACTCTGGTCCAGGCCCCAACAGAAAATTTTCACCCTTCAGGAAAAAAAATCTTGTTTTCAGCTAACCAACAAAATTTTCAAAATATAAGGGAGAGAGGGAAAACATTTCTTTTTAGCTTGCTATCCATTCTAAAACTAAAAGCTCAAACCTGCAGCTTCAAACTGAAAATGAAAAAGCTGTCGAAAAACAGATGACACTCCTAACAATGTAGGATCATAAAACTAATCCTAGAATAAACACAAACAACCCCATTTATGCCACATAAGGAGCAATAAAAGGATATTACCAGTCAAGCCAGTAACAGTGACATCACTGAAGCTGTGAGCTAAGAAACCACTGAAGCTGTGAGCTGCAGAAATCATGAGCCCTATTCTCCCATCTCGACCCACAACTTTTCTGGTGGATTGGGCTGGGAGATGTGTGTGTTGGCCATTTCGTGTATTCTCCGCGAGCTTTTACGATCCACGCGTATCTCTCAACTGGAGAAAAATGGTGCCGCCGGGAACACGCAGAAAACTGGCGGGCCGTTGATTTGCCTGACTTTACATACCTTAGCATACCTTTATTGGGATCAACACGGCAATCTCTGCCCACGTTTCTGTCTCCCATTCTTTGGCATGATGTCACTTTGGCATGAATCAGAGTAGGTATATAAAACCTAGTGTGGCAGCCTTGAACTGGCATGAGAAGGTTAATGCTGTGAGCGAAGCATAGGGGATATTGCAGACAGGCCCCAGTGATGCCTGGTGGCTTTTCTCCTGCTGCCTTCAGGTGTTGGCCCATGGACTTGTGATACTTGGGCTGGAATGTAGGGGGGCTTCTATTTTCTCGCAGCTCTATCAAGGAGTCCTGTTGACCCCTCCCCTCCAGGGCAGTGCTGTAGCTCAGTGTGGGAGGCCCCATCAAGGCGTCCTGCTAACCCCTCCCCTCCAGGGCAGGGCTGTAGCTCAGTGTGGGAGGCTCCATCAAAGAGTCCTGCTCACCCCTTCTTTACAGGGCAGCACTGTAGCTCAGTGTGGGAAGCCCCATCAAGGATTCCTGCTTACCATTCCCCCCAGGGTATTTTGCAGTGGCATTGTCTTGCCGCGGGGTGTGGTCAGGGACTCGATTGAGTGCTGGTGTTCTGGGGTGGGGGAGGAGGGCCGCACTTGTGCAAGGATATTTTGGCCTTGGAGGGAGTGTAGAGGAGGTTCACTAGGCTGATACCAGAGATGAGGGGGTTGGACAATGAAGAGAGACTAAAGAGACTGGGTCTGTACTCGTTGGAGTTTAGAAGGATGAGGGGGGATCTTATAGAGACGTATAAGATAATGAAAGGGATGGATAGGGTAGAGGTAGAGAGATTCTTCCCGCTCAGAAAGGACAGCAGGACTAGAGGGCACAGCCTCAAGATAAGGGGGGGGGTGCAGTTTAGAACGGAGTTGAGGAGGAACTTCTTCACTCAGAGGGTGGTACATCTCTGGAATTCTCTGCCCGTTGAAGTGGTGGAGGCTACCTCGCTAAATATATTTAAGACACGGGTAGATAGGTTTTTGGTAGACAAGAGAATTAAGGGTTATGGGGAGAAAGCGGGAAAGTGGAACTGAGCCACTTCAGATCAGCCATGATCTTATTGAGTGGCGGGGCAGGCTCGAAGGGCTAGATGGCCGACTCCTGCCCCTACTTCTTATGTTCTTATGGAACACATTTGATATCTTTGTTAAGGGTTCATACATTATAGTGGTTGTTTGGTTTCTTGTTTGTAATTGATAAAAGTTCTTGTTAATCTTCTTACTATGCATGTTAACTATATTCTTAAATAAACATTTTGTTTGATAAAAGCTCCCTTTTGAATCACACTTGAAGTGGAACATACGCTTATCCTCACCAAATTCAAGATGCAAAACTTATGATTCAGACGGGCTTCATAAAACACTTTGGAGTTTCTGACCTCAACCATGACAGTATTTATAAGAAGTATTTGCCGATGTAATAAGCAGGGTGGATAAAGGATACGAACTGATGTAGTGCATTTGCTTTTCCAAAAGACATTACATAGAGTACTACATAAAAGGTTAATGTGCAAAATAAGGGATCATAGTGTTGGGGATGATATACTAGCATTGATTGAGTTTAGCTAACAAACAGGAAGCAGAGTCAGGATAAACGGATCATTTTCATCAGGTTGGCAAACCGTAACTAGTGGAGTGCCTCAGCACCTAAGATCTATAGTAATGACTTGGATGAAGCAACAGATTGTATTATCGCCAAATTTATTTTTATTCTTCTTTGATGAGATATGGATGTTATTGTCAAGGCTAGTATTTGTTGTCTTGAACTGAGTTGCTTACCAGGCCACTTCAAAAGGTACTTAAGAGTCAACCGCGCAATCCGTAATCACATGTAGGCCGAACCAGGTATAAATGGCAGATTTCACAGAAAGCAAAGTATGGCTTTAGCTTTGTCATTACCAGGAAAAAGTAAGATTAAAAGTAAAGGATGTTCAGAGCTGGATGTGGGTGACTTGAATACTGAAAAGGGGTCAACACCTCTATTACAATTTATGGATAAGATTTACAAGAGAAAAGAACTTTTGATAAATTTAAGAAGACTATCAGTCCATGGAAGGGTATATTATGAACTTTGATAGGTTGTACAAGAAATTGACAAAGTTTGACCTAGAGATCCCGGGGTTTGTGCTTGCATTCAAGTTACTGGATTATACACAGATTTCACATATTGATAGACTTCTGGTTCAATTTCATGGACTAAGTGGCTGCTGCCCTGAAAAGATTTTCTAGGGAAAGCAGTCCTTTCCCAGCTACTTTCTTAGCAAATACAGACAACTCTGCAGGGATACAAAGAATGGAGGACTCTATTGTTGCTGACTTTTGAGATCACCTGACTAATAGTCACAGGCAACAGTACAAAGATGGGGTTGTTGATAGGTGGTCTGAAGATGGTCACATTTTTGGCCAATTTGAGATAGCAAGACAAAAATGCAAGTCCAGTGTGGCATCCATAGTACTTGAACTCTAAAAATTCACAGGGAATGTATAATGGGTGTTATCATTGTGATTTCAAATACCATTAAACAATGATTAGTCCAAAATAATAAAAAAAGGCTGGAAGTCTCCAAAAAAATGTGCAGAGAAATTGGAGTAAATACAGCTGTTTTTTCCAGCATGAGTTTCAAAATGATACTCCAACGCTCTGTGTATCACAGAGTGCCCTAGCGGGATTCACTATGGAATCCATGGGCAGGGCTATTCCCACTGGAGAGTCGGCAGCTTAGTGTTGAGTGGACCACTGTCAGCATGGAGATCAGCGCATGCACAGTGACCCCGCAATATCAGCCTCCAGACTGCTGGCTAGCCCGATCGTTAGCCAGACCTACTGTTGGCCTACTGACACCCATCACCCGATTGCCAACTTCCTGGGGCTCTCCAGGCCAGCCCTGATGTCCCACACCACTCCACACCCCCTTGCCAGCCAGCCCCAATCTCCCCAACCCTCCCACCCAGACAGTCTCAATCTCCCCAGCCCTCCAGACAGTCTCAACCCACCCCTTCGCAATCCGGATAACCAGCGCCATTCCCCCTCCCTCAGTAAGCCCTGACACCCCCAGACAGACCCGACTCCCTCTGATCTTGATGATCACAACACCATCCCCGCACTCCCCACCCAGATGGCCAGCCCCGATCATCTCCTCCTCCCTCCCCAGCCATCTCAAGTGCAGAGTGGCAGCAGGTCCCTCACCTCCAACTTTCACCCTCAACAAGCCCCACCCAACAGACTCTATCCCCTCTGGTCCTGAGTCCTTGGCATTGCCTGATGCCTAGTGGGAGGTGCCAAGGTGGCCCTTGGGCAGTGCCAGTTTCCTCTTTGGGCAGTGCTAGGGGGCCCGGCTGGCACTGATAGATGGTCACTGCCCAAGGAGCACCTCCTTGGGTAATGCCAGCCCCCATATCTCTTTGAGGTTTGTGAAAAAGGCAGTTCTGACACATAGCATGATTATGATGATGATGATGACTGGCCTGAAGGAACTGGAATGCTTACTTGGGAGCTTGAATCCAGTGATTGGCAATTGATTCATTCAATTGTGTGATATTGGATAGTTTGTGGGAAGAATTGGCTCAATTGCTACTTGGAATCTCTTAATATAAGGTTAATGAGTATAAATACTTTGCCAGTTTTGGGTTTGTGAAGAATAACACATTAAAGCCATTCCAAAAAATGGTCATCCCACGCAAAATAGCTGGGATAAGTCTCTTCATTAGTTCTCATATGGTTTACTTTGAGATACCTTTGTCATTGAGCAAGTCCTCAAGAAAAAGCACAAATGAAACTAGATGTGGAAAATGACAATGCACTTGCATTTGGGAAAGCCATGAAATTACACTTTATTTGATCAGGGCATTACTACAGATCATTGAGGTTAAGCCAGATATTTCTCATCAAAGTACATAACTTATTCACTTCAAGTTTGGTTGACAATAATTATTTGGAAATTACATTGAAAATTCACACATCCTAGTCAATATGGAATATGAAACTCTTACTGAGCAAGTTAGGATTTAATGTGACATTTGTGTCAAATATCCAATGATAGCAACACATCCTGTCGTAAGTCTTCCACTAATCAGAGAATTCAATGTCGTAGTGATAATGGACGTAAAGGCATGTGACAAGAATCAAGGGATTTTTTGTTATGCTTTGCGGATATGTGGCTGTGGTAACTAAATTTAGGTGATAAGTGGCAAAAGACAAACAGACCACCATAGACAAGATTATGGAAAAATGGGTTGGTACTGGATGAGGAACATTAACAAAATTTGGAAGAGAATTCACAAATGATGAATTCAAAGACATGTGTGAGAATTTGAATTTTATAGTCACAAATACTGTGGCTGAGATCCCATTCAGCAATGTTTAGTAGAGATGACCCATGCAGTAATCACTTAAAGATACTGACTGACAAAATGGCTTGCAAGTTGCAAACATTGCTGCCATAAACAGTGCATGATTAAAAAATCTTTGGAAATGCTTGGGATGCAGAGCCTATACCAGCTGGTATATGGAAAGAATCCACAATTGCCTTTCGTGCTGTGGGATGTGATCCCTGTTCTAGAGGAAATGACCATTAGCTCACCCCATTTGAATGCCTTACATGCAGGCAAGAAAACTTGTGTAAAGGCTAAGGTTTCAGAAATAATTTGAAGTGCACTGTGACATTATATAAGTCATGATGTGGGTATGCCGGCGTTGGACTGGCGTAAACACAGTAAAAAGTCTGACAACACCAGGTTTTAGTCCAACCGATTTATTTGATAATAGACTCACAAGCTTTCGGGGTTAGCCCCTTCGTCAGGTGAACAGAGAGTTCTGGCCTCAGACAGAGCATATAAAGCACAGACAGCTTTCGGGTTAGCCCCTTCATCAGGTGAATGGAGAATTCTGGCCTCAGACAGAGCATATAAAGCACAGACAGCTTTCGGGTTAGCCCCTTCGTCAGGTGAATGGAGAGTTCTGGCCTCAGACAGAGCATATAAAGCACAGACAGTTTAGAGATTACTGATTAGAATGCGAATCCTTACACCTAACCTGCTGTTAACAGGTTTTGAGGCAGCATTCACCTGACGAAGGGGCTAACCCCGAAAGCTTGTGAGTCTATTATCAAATAAATTGGTTGGACTAAAACCTGGTGTTGTCAGACTTTTTACTTTATATAAGACCATTTGAGATAGACTTCATTTCTGGTGATTTAGTGTATTGCCAGAAGGCCATAGAGAATGGAAATTCCAGGGAAAGTTAGAGGACGTGAGGGGAAAACTGATTATCCAACATGGGGATCAAACAATAAAAACCCATTTCTCACAGTCACTGGAATGAATAATGATTGTGATTGGGGATGACAAAAATGTCCATGGAGCTTATCCATTTCTTGCTCACTCATTTATGTATTTATTAGCGTCACAAGTAGGTTTACGATAACACTGCAATGAAGTTGCTGTGAAAATCCCCTTGTTGCCACACTCCAGCACCTGTTCGGATACACTGAAGGAGAATTTAGCATTGCAAATGCACCTAACAAGCATGTCTTTCAGACTGTGGGAGGAAATTGGAGCACCTGGAGGAAACCCATGCAGACATGGGAAGAACATGCAGACTCCGCACAGACAGTGACCCAAGTGAGGAATTGAACCCCGGTCCCTGGCATTTTGAGGCAGCATTGCTAACCATTGTGCCACTATGCCACCCCCACTCTTCTCCAAATAACACTGGCAGCTTTCCAACTTTTTCTCAAATGTCTAAAATTCATGAGTCATGTTTTAGACATCCCAGTGATGAAAACTGCATCTGTTTGAAGGCAGCTGCACTTTTACATGTGCAGCTGCCTCTGTGAATTACAGATGTACAAACTATAAACTACCTGTCCCCATCCCTCACCTAGCAAAAATGATGAGTGCGGAGTATTCAAAGTTGGGACTTCAAGAATTAGGACCAAGGCACGAAGCCATTTCGGCTTTGCAAAATACAAGGCCTAGTTTTCAATTCTAGCATTTATTATTTGTTTTTATTAATTAAATTTAAATCCCAACATGGAACTCATGTCCACAGAGCATTAGCTTCAGTCTCTGGATTAGTAGTCCAGTACATCACTGTACTGGGGCATGGGGCAAGGAACAAGGTATTTCTTGTTACACTTTGTGGATATGTTATCACCATGCCACTACACTACTGTCACCCCCTAAATTTGCAAATGGTGAAAAAATATTTAGGAAAGCAAATTGTGAAGATACAAAGGGCTCGATTTTATCATTACATTGCGCCCATTTGTGGGCATGAAAACTTGGTAAAGCTGTGCGTGAGGCAACTAGCGCAATCCGTGCCTACCTCTGTGCCGGTTCCCCCTTTACTGAGGCCGCGATTGGGACCGTGCCTGAAACAGGTGCAACGGTCTACATACATTTAATTTTCATGCATTTAAATTGACTTAATGGGCTGCATACCCAACTTTGTCAACACTTCCCCCTTTACGTATCCAGAATCAGCACAAAGCAGACATGCTCCATAGAAATCCGACTCAGATGCTCCTGTTAGTGAGGAGGTAAGTGCCAAGCATCCGACAGCTCTCTACCTGAGATTGGTGTAACTGGGGAGAAAACTGGGTCCAATGGGTCTCTGCTTGTGATTGGTGGTGGGGGCAAGTGGGGTGTAAAAGGAGTCTGCTGCCACTCTGCCTGTGATCAGTGGGGAGGGCAAGGGGGAGTCCACTGCCACTCTAGCTGAAATCAGTGGGGGAAAGGCAGGAGCGGGCCATGATCAGTCTGGGTGCGGAGGTGTGGGGGGAATAAGGGGGTCAGTAATGTTGTGGGAGTAGGGCAATGTTTGTGGGGGCCAAGGGAATGCATTATCTGGCTGGATAAGCAGACGAGCAGCATTTTATCACTTTTTTTCTCCAATGCACAGTTGGAGGTGCCGATCAGAGCTGCAGGGTTTCGGGTGCGTTAAGCTCCACCCACAGGCTTGTGCTCTGCGATGCAGACTCACTGATATTTTTGCAGACAGAATGTGTATTGGGGTCCCAGAGAACAAGTTTAAAGGCCAGAGTTGAAACATTCTCAGTTTCAAGTCCGCCCAGCACTTTGAATCAAAATGGTAAAATATGGCCCAAGGAGTCTGCAAAGCATTATAGAGAGGTTAAATTAACGGGTAAATATTTGTCAGATGGAGCATAATGTGAAAAAATGTGAGATGGTCCACTTTGGCAGGAAAAATAGAAAAGCAGAATGTTAATTAAATAGCTTTTCTGAATAATTTAAATATTGCAGTGTAGCTTCAGCCTGTCTCAAGCCAACCTATTTTTTGTCAGGCCCTAAACTGATTGTATCATGCATCATTTACAAGCACGGCTGAGATCTACTGTTCCTGATTCTTTCTCCTCTTCCCATTTTGCGAAGAAATGGGTGCAAATAGTGTGTAGGGCAGGAAATGAGCTCCTATTTGTTTAAAAATAGATATTTCAATAACTTACGAAGTGGCAATCTGACTTACCTTACACTTGGTATCTTCTGTATCTAACAGGTTAATCAGAACCTCTAGACCACCAACATCTCGGATGGCCAACTGGGATGTCTCAGTAGTCAAGTTGAAGTCTCTCATTGAGCACAAGGCAATAACAGTAGCTGTCTGGTTGCCACCCTGAAATTGTATTGAAAAGAAGATTAGACAAATATTACAATAACTAACTTTTTGTTCTATTAAAGTAGTTCATCAAGCATATTAAATTTAAAAATTTTTAAAAATTGGTAAAGCTGAACAATGAAATACATTTATAATAATTTTTTTTGAGATAGACAAAATTCTTGAAAATTGTTAAAGCGCTGTAAGTATGTTTCTTGAAAGCAATGAAGCATTTTGGACTCCTGGTGCAGCTGGACGCAGAGAATGATATCTAGTCACACCCGATATGGGGTACTGAGCCTCAGTTGAATGAGATCAGTGAATGGCAGAATGACAGCTGCATTCTGGACATCCCAAGGCAATTTATTGATGAACTAGCATGATACTTTCAACCAATGTGTCACCAGCAACAGCCCTATTTAGGGAAGGGGGCTGTTATTGATAAGGGGAAGAAATGATGAAGCAGATAGTGGCAATAAACTGTATAGAGCATTGGTAAGACCATACCTAGAGTACTGTGTACAGTTTTGGAATCCCTACTTAAGAAAAGACATACTTGCATTAGGAAAAGTTCAAATAAAATTCACTATGTTGATTGCTGGGATGAAGGGGTTGTCTTATGATGAAAGGTTGAACAGGTCAGGCCTCTAACTCATTGGAGATCAGAAACATGACAGATGAGCTTACTGAAGCATACAAAATTCTTAGGGAGCTTGGTAGGGTAGATAGGTTGCATTAAGCAGTTTGTACTTAAAAATGGAGGTTGCTTATATAAGAGTGAGATGGAGGGGAATTTCTTCTCTCAGAAGGTCATTAGCTTTTGAATGGCCTTCCATAGACAGCAGTAGCAACCGAGTCATTACAAACATTCCAGACTGAGTTAACTAGACTTTTGATCTACAAGGGAGTGAAAGGTTATGGTGGGTTGGTAGAATAGAAAGGCCACAGCATATTAGCCATTGTTTTTAATGAATGGTGGGGAAGGCTCAACCTCCAGTTCCTATTTTATCTTATGGGAATTGATTGGAAAGAAGAAGCAATCAAAAGATGTGGTTGGCAGTGGGGAGATAAGTTGAAATTGATTGGGAGAATGTTGGAAGCAATCAGGAGCAACTGGAGAGATTGGGTGAATGCCAAGCAAGAGTTGGCAACAATCTTCAGCAATATAATGGAACTCAGAGTTGTGCTCCTGCTTCTGCTACTCCTGCTAAGTTCTTTTCAAATAAATGTACCTTTTGGGTGCAATATTAAGCAATTTGTAGGCTGCATGTAGATCATGCAATTTGAAAGGAAGGGCTCAATTAGGTGTTGGGCACGCTTTTTGCATATTCAAAGAGCTTAATACTTCTTTCAAGTTTATGCCTTGGACACCCTTTTCTGCTGCCTTTAGCAATACGGCAAGCAGTATACTTTAAGTGCAAAGAATTTTCATACATTCTGCCAACCATATTGGATGCAACATCAACCAATTTATTTGCCTTCCGTATGTGCAAATTAATAGGCATAATAGCTAATTTTTTTTGCATTTTAAAAATGCATTTTACTCATTCTGATGTAATTAATCTACAGTACCTCAGTTTCACTATTCTTAACATTATATTTTCCTGATAAACCACACAATACTAATTAGCCATGTACAAGGTGGAACTGATTATAGAATAGTCAATTTCTTTTAAACCACACAATACTAATTAGCCATGTACAAGGTGGAACTGATTATAGAATAGTCAATTTCTTTTTTCAACGACACCATTCACTCATGAATATGTTAATAATAAGGAAAGCAAAATGATTTTACATGAAATACACTAAACTATGTAGGTGTGATATATCTACAAAGTTGTGTAGAATTTAACATTTACTAGCTTTTCCATAAAGATTACGTGAATCTGTACTTGCAAAGGTTCAAAGTAGGTGGTTCACAGGTCAAAATGTTATCAACTTTATTAATATGATGATCAGAGGCATTTTAACTCAGAGACAATTCTTCATTATTCCTGTAGTTGAATCCAAGCTCATATGTAACACTTTCTGAGCGTGTAAGTGAAACAATGCTTAATGGCATTAAAATGTGGCTAAGTTCTGTTTACATGTTATATTTACATGCTGAGGGAAGATAAAGAGCAAAGTGTTAAAAGTTTAGGCTTTAGTGGAAACAGTCACAAATTATATGAAAAAAACCCAGTTTTTCTGGCAATTCTATTTTAAAAATTGCAATCAGATATATGAGAAATTTAAAAGAAACCACACAAAATTTAATTTGTGTATTCAGAAGAAGTTTGATGGATTCAACAGTGAGTGTTCTCTTTGGTGGTCTTATTTATACCACTTGACAGCATTTCTTGTAAAAGAATTCAATTTTTAATTTAATTAAAATAAAGCAAAACCTATATAAGATTATTAGGACCATTTGACAAATGATACCTTATAAAAAATGCATCTTCTGGCATAAGAACAATCATATTTCAAATTAAGTGCAGATTTAACTATAACACATACCATTTTGCTGGCCTATCTAAATTTCTCCACATTAAAAATAGCTTGAGAAGATAATTTGAAGTTTCATTGTCAGTTAACAAAGTTTAAAGTAAAGCAGCTACATATCATACACTGGATAAAAGCAAAATACTGCGGATGCTTTGACAAAGTGTCATTTGAACTCAAAACGTCAGCTATTTTCTCTCCTTACAGATGCTGCCAGACCTGCTGAGATTTTTCAGCGTTTTCTCTTTTGGTTACATATCATACAGATGAAAAAGCAAGTTATAAATGTGTGCCATGAAAACTAAGTAATACAATTTTGTAGCCTGGTACCCTAAATAATACAATTTCAGAACCAATTAGTTTAAAATTGCATCGATTATCAGAGGCATGGGGCAGATAACAGTTTATTTTGGCAGTGTGGGGGGGGGGTGGTGTTGGAGGAACAGGTGTAGCCAAACAGGTCATCTGAAATGGCGTTTTGTAAAGCACTCTGGGACAACTGGGCAAGAAACTAAACCAACAGGCTGCAGTTTAAAGACAGACAAACTGCATCAGGCTGCAACCCTGATGAGTGAATACACAGGATATGGGCCATCTCCAGGATGAAAGAGACATTCTGGTCACACTGGGTTGTGTGCCAGACATAGGGGCACTGGGAATCCTTATTTAGGAGGAAGGTATGTGACCTATGTGCCTACAACACCTACAGGCATGGCTGCTGGGGACACACCCAGAGATCGGTGTGGTAGCACCTGATTGAACTCTTATCGATCAGGGTGATCAAGTCCTGATCGATTGATTGGCAATGGCCAAAAAAGGGATGTGAAACCAAACGGGGTATAAAGGGTGCTGCACAAGCAGGAATCTCTCTCTCTCTCTCTCTCTGACCCCACGAATGAGCTACAACGATGGAGAGCCACCACACCTGAGAAGGAAGGAAAGAAAGAAGATCAGAGCTAGAGTGCCACGCCAGACCAAAGGACCAGGCTACGCAGACAACTACCAAGACCAGTGCAGAGATAAAGGCCAATATCTGTTTGGGTACTTGTCAGTCGCGCAAAGTTAAGTCAAGGTCTTGTACTGTACTTGAATTCTAGTATTTTCTGTAAGATAACTTATTGTTGGTCGGGTGGGTGATTATTGATTGTGTGGGTTTAAATAAATATTGTTTGTACTAATAAAGTTATCTGTCCACCGTATAAGGGTTAAAACAGACTGATTCTACAACAGTTGGCGTCCAACGTGGGGCATCGATAGGAAGTAACTTTGTTGCTCCGATATCGAACCCCACAGACTCTATATTGAATGGTTATTTAAAACTCAGAGCTGACAGGTGTAAACTCCTTACTGGACAAATAACTCCTTTCGGGAAATTGTTTATTGTGCGTGTATTGTTACTAACAAGGAGGATAGGGTAAACTCTGTAGGTTTGTATTAGAACCCAGAGGGATTAGGACCGGAACATAGCATAAAGCCATACCCGCAGTCCGATCGCCTCCCTACCCCTTGTCGTTAAATATAGAATGGCAGGAAACAGTATAGAGGCAGAGAAGTGTCCCATGTGGGAAAAAAAAATCAGGGAATATATTAAGAAGAAAGGGTGGCCCCTATGGGCAGAATCTTGTGCCAGTACTGAGACGGGACTGGGATCCGTAGGGCAGAAGTATTGGGATGATCTAAGGAAAGTTCAGGGAAAACGGGCAAACAAATATGAGAAACAGATTGCTATTGTGAGCCGCTTCGGACAGCTGCTAGGTACAGAAAAGGAGTTAAACACAGTTCGTAAGGAACTGGAGGAATCAAAACAGGCACAGGTGGAAAAGGAGGAGGAGATTAAGAAACTAAAGGAACAGCAGCAGGAGAGGACAGAACAGATAAAAGCCGAAAAGGACAGAGAGATAGGTGAATTAAGGCGAACCAACCAGGCAAATTTCTTACATCTGGGCAATTTTCAAACCCAGTATGAGAGAGCCTACCAAGACGCCCAGCGTGCTGTCTTGGCCAGAGATGAAGCCGAGCAAGCAGTAGCACGATTGGAAGCTAAATGCACTGACCTGCAGGCTGCTATAAAAGCGCTACATCAAGCCAGTAAAGAACAGAGACGTGCAACTGCTGACCACTCCAAATGCCAACGAGAAATCTCACGCTGGAATCCCTATTATCAGTTCAAAATGGATTTATGTGTGCCTTCGGGACAGTAGAGGAAAAGGGGATAGAGAATGCAGACTGGGGAGAGTTAAAGGAGAATGCCAGATTTTATGTTATGCAAACTGAGAGTTGGGGTCCACCACCATCTTTCCCAGGGGAAGTCATACCCACTGCACCCCCAGATTCACCTCCAATACCGATGCATCCAGTGATGACTGAACGTCGGACAGAAGGGGTTCAGGACCCTGTTGTTACATACACGACTCCATTTACGGTGGCACAATTGGCTGAGATCGCAAATAAAATCACAACTTTTGAGCCATCGGCTGACCCATACAGTTTCTTTGAGGATGTCAGGCAGCAAAAGATAATGCATGGGCTAGATGAGAGGGAGGAGGTGAAGCTGATAGTCATGTGCTTAAGCAAGTCTGTATGGTCTGCCCTACCAATCCCTCAAGATGTGGGGAAGGAACATTAAACGAAATTAAGGAAGCGACATTGACTGCGATAGGATTTAATAAAGGGGATCCTGTAGATGGGTTAGATAAATGCAGACAGAGGAAAGGGGAACATCAGACTGCCTTTGCCAGTTGTTTGTGGATCCACTTCACAGGAGTATATGGGGAATTAGATCGGGCTAGATTAAATGAAGCTGATTAATCCAAATGGGCTAGGACATTAGTGTCGCATACTATAGGGGAGGCAAGAAAGCCTGTGCTAATTTTGACCCTGCAGAAACCACACACAATGAAGCATGGGTTCTCCGATGCTTAGCTCGAATCTGGGAACAGGAAGTTCAGGGAGCCCCAATGTCACGGCCAGAAAAGGAGGCAAAAATGCTTCCGATGAGGGCTAGTCAGGGTCCAGTATGGAGAAACAGAGGTAGAGGGGATCACCAGTACCAGAGAAGTACAGGTCTACCTTACACAGCAGCCCCAGGGAGAGATAGAGGGACATGTTTTAATTGTGGGCAGTCGGGACACTTTGCCCGAGATTCTAGGGCACCAAATTTCAGAGGACCAGCAAACCCTGCACACACATACAACCCTGCTGATCGCCGACACAGGGGACCACAAGGCCGCACAGAACATAGGCCCAACCCCTGACGCCGAGAACGATATAGAGCTGAGCCCAGAGGCCCACGCCCACAAGTACAGTGTTACACCTGCGGGCATAAGAACATAACAAATAGGAGCAGGAGTAGGCCATCTAGCCCTTCGAGCCTGCCCCGCCATTCAATAAGATCATGGCTGATCTGTCGTGGCTCAGTTCCACTTTCCCGCCCTCTCCCCATAACCCTTAATCCCCTCTCTTATCAAAAACCCATCAACCCGCATCTTAAAAATATTTAGCGAGGCAGCCTCCACCACTTCAACGGGCAGAGAATTCCAGAGATTCACCACCCTTTGAGTGAAGAAGTTCCTCCTCAACTCCGTTCTAAACCGCCCCCCCTTTATCTTGAGGCTGTGCCCCCTAGTCCTATTATCCTTTCTGAGCGGGAAGAGTCTCTCCACCTCTATCCTATCCATCCCATTCATCATCTTATACGTCTCAATGAGATCTCCCCTCATTCTTCTAAACTCTAACGAGTACAAGCCTAGTTTATTCAGCCTCTCCTCATAGCTCAACCCCCTCAACTCCGGCATCAGCCTAGTAAACCTCCTCTGCACTCCCTCCAAGGCCAAAATATCCTTGCGTAAGTACGGCGACCAAAACTTCACACAGTACTCCAGCTGCGGCCTCACCAATGCCCTAAACAGCCGCAGCAAGACCTCGCTACTTTTATATTCAATCCCCCTCGCTATGAAGGCCAGCATCCCATTAGCCTTCCTGATCACCTGCTGCACCTGCAAGCTGGGTTTTTGCGACTCATGCACAAGGACCCCAAGGTCCCTCTGCACCGTCGCCTGCTGCAGTTTTTTGCCACGTAAGTGATAATCCTTCCTACCATTATTCCTACCAAAGTGGACCATCTCGCACTTGCCAACATTAAATTCCATTTGCCATTTCCTGGCCCATTCGCCCAGCCTATCTAGATCCTTCTGTAGACTCGCCACACCCTCCGCACAATTTGCCTTTCCTCCAATCTTGGTGTCATCAGCAAATTTCGACACCCTACACTCGGTTCCCTCCTCCAGATCATCTATATAAATGGTAAATAGCTGAGGCCCCAGCACCGACCCCTGAGGCACTCCACTAGTCACCATCCGCCAATCCGAATAGCACCCATTGACCCCCACTCTCTGCCTCCTATTTGACAACCAATCCTCTATCCACACTAACACCCTACCCCCAACTCCCTGTCCCCTGACCTTCTGCAATAACCTCCTGTGAGGTACCTTGTCAAACGCCTTCTGAAAATCCAGAAAGACCACATCCACCAGCTCTCCTCTATCCACCGCCCTAGACACATCCTCATAGAACTCCAGTAAATTTGTCAGACACAACTTCCCTTTAATGAAACCGTGCTGCATCTGCTCTATCAAGCAATTCCTCTCAAGATGCCTCGCTATTTCCTCCTTGATGACGGATTCTAACATTTTATCTACAACAGACGTTAAACTAACCGGCCTATAATTCCCTGCCTTTTGCCTGCCACCCTTCTTAAACAACGGCGTAACATTAGCCGCTTTCCAATCTTCCGGCACTTCCCCGGAATCCAGCGACGTCTGGAAAATAACCACCAAGGCATCCACTATAACCTCCGCCATTTCTTTCAGAACCCTCGGATGCATTCCATCCGGTCCTGGCGACTTGTCCACAATCAGTCCCTCCAGTCTGTCGAGCACCTCCTCTCTAGTAACAGTAATGTCATTAAGACCCTCCAGTCCTACCACCTTTCCATCTCTAACACCCGGCAAATTATTCACGTCCTCCTCCGTGAAGACAGAAACAAAAAAGTTATTCAGGACCTCAGCCATATCCCCATCCCCTACCACGAAGTCCCCCTTCTCATCCTCTAAGGGACCAACGTTCACCCTAGCCAGCCTCTTCCTTTTTATATATTTATAAAAACTCTTGCTATCCTTTTTTATATTAAGCGCAAGCCCAGCGTCATAGTTTCTCCTACCCTTCTTTATCATCTTCTTTGTCAATCTTTGTTGACATTTAAACCTCTCCCAATCCTCTTCTCGCCCACTACTCTTTGCTACTCTAAACGCCTCCGCTTTTAATTTAACACTTTCCTTCACCTCCTTCGTTATCCACGGCTTATTACCTCTCCTCCTACGGTCCTTTTTGACCATCGGAATAAATTTCTGCTGAGCACCAAGAAAGATCTCCTTAAAGATCCTCCACTACTCCTCAGCAGACCTACCTTCCAACGCGCTCCCCCAGTCCACATTCGCCAATTCTTCTCTCATCCTACCGTACTCCCCTCTGTTCAAACAAAGGACACACGTCCGGGAATCCACTTTGTCCTCCTCCATCTGCACCAGAAACTCCACCATACAATGATCACTCTCCCCAAGAGGATCCTTCACCGCAAGGTCCCTAATTCTACCCGCCTCATTACATAGCACCAGATCCAAGATAGCTCGCTCCCTCGTCGGCTCCAACACACACTGTTCGAGGAAACTATCCCGGCAGCATTCCAAGAACTCCTCCTCGAGCTCACCGCGTCCAACATGGGTTGACCAATCTATATGTAGATTGAAATCCCCCATAACTACAGCTGTCCCATTCCTGCACGCCGCACTTATTTGCGCGTTAACAGCCCGCCCCACCTCTAGATCATTATTTGGGGGTCTATAGACGACACCCACCAGCGTCTTCCTCCCTTTGCTGTTCCTAATCTCTACCCACAACGATTCCGCTTTCTGCTCCTTGGCTCCAATATCATCCCTTGCTACCACCCTGATGCTATCCTTAATCAGCAGAGCTACACCCCCCCCTTTTCCCTCCTGCCTATTCTTCCTACACACTTGATATCCCTGGACATTCAGCTCCTAGTCCCTGTCACCTTGCAGCCACGTCTCTGTAATGGCCACCAGATCATATCCATTTGTGCTGATCTGCGCCACCAGCTCATCCACTTTATTCCGAATGCTTCGTGCATTCAGGTAAAGTGCCTTCATCCCAGCCTTCACCTGGACCGTATTTGCGTAACGCCACCAACCATACTCACGCCCCCTACTCCCTCTATTATTGGGACATCCTCGGCCTCTTCCCTTACATGTACCCTCTCCTCAACTTTAGCCCCCGTAACGTCACCTACCCTCGCACCCTCCCCCCCCCCCCTAATTAGCTTAAGGCCCTGTCTACACTCCTCTTTACTCTATTTAAGAACATAAGAGCATAAGAAATAGGAGCAGGAGTAGGCCATCTGGCCCTTCGAGCCTGCCCCGCCATTCAATAAGATCATGGCTGATCTGTCGTGGCTCAGTTCCACTTTCCCGCCCTCTCCCCATAACCCTTAATCCCCTCTCTTATCAAAAACCCATCAACCCGCTTCTTAAAAATATTTAGCGAGGCAGCCTCCACCACTTCAACGGGCAGAGAATTCCAGAGATTCACCACCCTTTGAGTGAAGAAGTTCCTCCTCAACTCCGTTCTAAACCGCCCCCCCTTTATCTTGAGGCTGTGCCCCCTAGTCCTACTGTCTTTTTTGAGCGGGAAGAGTCTCTCCACCTCTATCCTATCCATCCCATTCATCATCTTATACGTCTCAATGAGATCTCCCCTCATTCTTCTAAACTCTAACGAGTACAAGCCTAGTTTATTCAGCCTCTCCTCATAGCTCAACCCCCTCAACTCCGGTATCAGCCTAGTAAACCTCCTCTGCACTCCCTCCAAGGCCAAAATATCCTTGCGCAGGTGCGGCGCCCAAAACTGCACACAATACTCCAGCTGCAGCCTCACCAATGCCCTATACAGCTGCAGCAAGACCTCCCTACTTTTATATTCAATCCCCCTCGCTATGAAGGCCAGCATCCCATTCGCCTTCCTGACCACCTGCTGCACCTGCAGGCACTCTGGTCCCAGCACGGTTCAGACCAACCCCATCCCACCCGAACAGGTCCCACCTACCCCAATACTGATGCCAATGCCCCATAAATTCAAACCCATTCCTCCCACACCAATCCCTGAGCCACCCATTCACTTCCTTAATCCTATCTACCCTACGCCCGTCTGCACTCGGTTCAGGCAGTAGCCCAGAGATAACCACCTTGTCGGTTCTACTCTTTAATTCCATTCCCAGCTTCTCATACTCCCTCCCCAGATCCTCAGTTCGCATTTTGCCTACGTCATTGGCACCCACATGTACCACAACGACCGGATTCTCACCCTCCCACTCCAGGTTCCTCTGCAGCCCAGATGCGACATCCCGGACCCGAGCACCAGGCAGACAACACACCCTTCTGTGCACTTTGTCATTGTGACAAAGGACAGTGTCAATACCCTTCACCCCACTATCCCCAATCACTACTACGTTCCTTTTCACCTTCTCCTTGCCTATGTCCTGCTGCATCACTGTACCGTGTGCAGTTTGCTCACCAATCTCACCTCCCTCGTCCTCGTCCAGACTGGAAGCAAGAGCCTCAAACCTGTTATGCAGATTGAATGGCTGAGGCCTCCTCTCCCCACCCTCCTTCCTCCTCTCCCCACCCCCAACTACCCCACACAACCATCTCAGCAGTTCCCTGACGATGGACCCCAACCCATGTCCCTCGAAGGACCGGCCCGACAAGCAACTACAACCCCCACCCAGTATCCCCAGGACCAACAGATACACCCACGGTCCCCGCTCCAATTTACAGAGCTTCAGGAATAAAACCACGTCCCAGGGGACCCCGATGAAAAGGATGGGGAACCCTATGGCGCCCCTGGTACTGGGACTCCCAGAACTGTTTGACCTGGCGCTCGCTACCAGCGATGGTACCTGGCAGCCAAAGCCCACCCACGTAGGTTCCCTTCACTAAGGAAGAATCAGGACATCACAGTCCAGATTGTCAATAGCTTTATCCATCCACTCCATGCATCACCCAATTGACATTTTATTTTAACGCTCTGCAAATTCCTCACCCCACTCAACCCCATTAAACACTGATTGCTGACCAACCCTTCGTATGACACTATTGGGCCTTTATTATTCATTTATTTCTTTCTTTGTTCTTTTTTAATTAAGAGGAGGGGTGAGTCATACGACATTCTTGTAATGAAATTGGAAAGAGAATCAGATATTAATAAGAATTAATAGGTGCTACTTTGATCTCCCCCAGAATGAACTACATACTTCTCTGCTATCTGGGATTCCTCGTCTCAGACCGAACCACAGACACCACCTTAACCAAAGACCAGAAGAGCAGCCTACGATACACCAGATATATGTGGTTCACCCCACCAGAAGCAGGCAAATGTGAGGATGGCATCCTATGGGTACACCCCAATAAGAGTATCACCCATGGGTGTAATAACCAAAGACTGGTGTACAGGAAAGATAATGGGAGCTCTGATTACTGCTCCCTAAGGACGACCCTCACTAGTGACTGGAATTCAGTAGAACAATGTTTATAGGAAGGCTGCCATTTTACGATTTATATTAATGAGCCATTAGAAATTCTACTACCAAAATGTGTCTTGGATATGCGAATACTTTATTCTAACGTATGTTTAAATGTTGGTTTATAATGAATTTATTATAGTAATGGTGTTTGGAATATCTGATTGTCTGTATTTGTGGGTAACTAGCTTATTGTAATAATGGGGTTTAGAATATGTGGTTGCTTGTATTTGTATTGTAGACTGTAGTTGTCTGTAGCTTCTGGAATATGTCGTAGGGATGTATCATTACTGTATATGTCAATACCTGAGCCTTGCTCGACTGTTGAGTGACTGGGGAATTCCTGACAGATATTGGTCCTGAGTTTGTGATCCATCATGCTTCACGTTCAGGATCAAAGGGGGGAATGTAGCCAAACAGACTATCTAAAATGGCATTTTGTAAAGCATTCCGGGACAACTGGGCAAGAAACTAAACTGACAGGCTGCAGTTTAAAGACAGACAAGCAGGCTGCAACCCTGATGAGTGAATACACAGGATATGGGCCATCTCCAGGATGAAAGAGACTTTCTGGTCACACTGGGTTGTGTGCCAGACATAGTGGCACCGTGAATCCTTATTTAGGAGGAAGGTATGTGACCTATGTGCCTACAACACCTACTGGCATGGCTGCTGGGGACACACCCAGAGATCGGTGTGGTAGCACCTGATTGAACTCTTATCGATCAGGGTGATCAAGTCCTGATCGATTGATTGGCAATGGCCAAAAAAGGGATGTGAAACCAAACGGGGTATAAAGGGTGCTGCACAAGCAGGAATCTCTCTCTCTCTCTCTGACCCCACGAACGAGCTACAACGATGGAGAGCCACCACACCTGAGAAGGAAGGAAAGAAAGAAGATCAGAGCCAGAGTGCCACACCAGACCAAACGACCAGGCTACGCAGACAACTACCAAGACCAGTGCAGAGATAAAGGCCAATATCTGTTCGGGTACTTGTCAGTCGCGCAAAGTTAAGTCAAGGTCTTGTACTTGATTTCTAGTATTTTCTGTAAAATAAGCTATTGTTGACCGGGTGGGTGATTATTGATTGTGTGGGTTTAAATAAATATTGTTTGTACTAATAAGATGTCTACTCAAAGTTATTTGTCCACTGTATAAGGGTTAAAACCGACTGATTTTACAACACAGGTCAGTATTATGAGAGAAATGGCCCAGAGGAGATGCCTGTCTGCTGAAATGAGGTGTTCCCATCCTCAATGATAAGGTACATCAGTGCAAAAGATAAGGCTGAAACAACTACAATGATCTTCAGCCAGAAGTGCTGAGTGGATGATCCACCTTGGCCTCTTCCAGAGGTGCCTACCATCTCACATGCCAGTCTTCAGCCATTTCAATTTACTCCATGTGATATCAAGAATTGGCAGAAGGCACTGGATATTTCAAAGGCTATGGGCCCTAACAACATTCCGTCAAAAGCGCTGATGAGTTTTGTTCCAGAACTAGCTGTGCCCTAAGCCAAACTATTTGAGTACAGCTACAACACTGGAATCTTCTGCCTGGACCACTCTACCCTGTGACGACTCTCAACTCCTGGCCAAACTGATCCCTCCTTCTGTCCTACGATCAGTGGCCTGGCCTGACGCCCCTCTTGTGATTGGCAGTCCGACTCCCCCCCGCATGATCAGCAGCTGATGCCCTAGTGATTGGTGGCCTGACCTGCTGCCATGGCCAGCCCCGATTGTTCCACTCCCTCCACCCACCGATCCCCAGTGCACAGAGGCTGTGGGTTCCCTCTTCATCCTCCCACCAATCCTTCGTGCAGAACAGCAATGTGTCATCCCCCCATTTCCCATCAATCCCCAGTGCAGAATGGTGGCAGGTTCCTCACCTCCCACCCACCCTCACCACCAACCTGCCGCCCCCCCCGTAGGCCCCACTCCCCTCTGCCCCTGCCCTTTTGGCACCAGCCGGCCTCCAACCTTCCTGTGGTGTTTCAATGACCTCCAGTTCTACTAGTGAGGCCATCATGACTTGTCCCCGCTGCTGGGGACCAGCTGTGATTCTCATCAGAGAAAACCTCTTCTGGCAAGGTCTCAGAGACAAATGAGCCCAGATAATAATGTCCCAGGCTTATTAATTCAATGCAAAAGTGATTTAAATATAATTTTAAAAAATATTCGCCAGATACCTGGTGCCAGTAAGATCATGAGGGGCAAAAAATCAAGCGTAAACCTGATTTCCCAACTCTCGCACAATCTTACTGGCTTGCCCCGCCTATCGGCCACTGGGCACAAAGTAAGATCACCTCCGACATCTCATGATCTGCATCACCACTGATATGCATTGAATGGCATGAAGTTGCAGTATTTGTGTGGTAGTACACATTACCCTAACCACAGAAAGCTATGTCTTGTCATGTGAAAAAAATCTTTTAATGATGTGATAATTGTTAATTACTGCCAATCAGCTCCTCCAGCACTGAAAATTAGCTATCACAAGTATGTAGGCTCATTCCTTCAGGAATGTTTGTGACAGTTATACAGGGTGAGGTAGGGAGGGAAAGGGTTAATGAATTTTGTACCTAGAATATATCACAAACAAAACCCTTCATCATGGCTGATCTTCCCAGGCTTATATTGCTCCTGGTGTTAATGTAAATTACTTGTTCATGTCTTTCATTCTTTAACTCTTGTAAAGACAAATGGTCAGATGTGAATGTAAAGACAAATGGTCATATGTGAATATAGATGGTCAGGTGTGAATGTTATTTTGCAGACATTGCAAGCCTTGCCTGTTTATGTTAACTGAACAAATAACTTCAAGGACAGCAGTCACAGGCATGATAACTGAAAGAGGAAGATCAAAGACCCTGCCCAGAATTGGAAGTTTATGTCACACTTGTTACTAAGACTTGCAGTCCGTTCTTAGGAACCAGTTCTCCTAAAGCTCTAGAATAAAAGTCAGAGCTTTGAAATAAAAACCACTGTATTTTGACTCACTAATAGTCTCAGAGGTATTATTTTACCTACAACAATTTGGTGCCGAAACCCGGGATCTGTTTGCGGGCTCAGGTTGAATGGCCACAATCTGGCTACTGGAATAGATCACCAAACTTAATAAGATGAGTCAAACTACAGTGGGGAATCATCTGTGCTGAGAGTCTGTACTGAGAGTCTGTGATGAGAGTCTGTGAGAGTATGGAAGAGGTCTGAACTGAACATATACAGACAAGGAGGCATTTGTCTTTAAAACACCAGCCTTAGACCGGTCGTTAAGAGGGGAAATCCCCCACGCGATGGTCAGGAATTTGAAGTGGGTGTAAAAGACTGGAGAAAGATGCCTGGAGTGTGATATTCAGACGTAAAAGAGACTGTTTAAAGTGATTACCACAGTTGAAGGAAAAGAGGTTTAATAGTGTACATCTAATAGTGTAAGCTTACAAGTGTAAGCGGTTATACGGACGGTACTGATCACGCCTGAACAGGTATTCCCAGACTCTGGTAAGAGCAGCCTAGGAATAGGAGAGCGAGAAGGGGGAATAGAAGACTCCCGGTGGTGTGTATAAACTTATCTGTGTTATGGCAGGATCACAAGGATAGTGGGGACCCTCGGTATCCCTGATAGAAGAATATATGACTGAGAGGGACACATTCATTAAACAGATGAAAAAACGGGGGTTGAATCTATCTCATCTGTTAGACTAACAACAAAAATGGTTGAAAAAGGAAAAGAAAGACAGAACTAAGAAAATTGGAGTTGTCTTTGCTCACCAATTGGTCGGATTAATTGAACATGTCTCAGTCTCGGGTAAGAAATGGGCTGACGACAAAGCAAAAATCAAAATGTTGGAATCATGCATTAGAGAACTAAAAAACAGAAACCAAATTTTTGAGAAGCATCTGAATTTGGGAAGCGCGACTCTTTAGAGTATATCAAGAATGTTCGGGAGTGCCTGAACCTGCCTGAATAGATAGAGCTTTTTTGTAAGCTTTTAAAGATGGGCTGTCACCAGTTCACCAAAGAATCCTTAAAATGGGAATTCTTAGTACACAGAACTATGATGAATTAGTAGAATGAGCATCTGGAATTAAAAATGGACTAGATGAGAGGCCATAGGAGAAATCTTAGATTTTGTATTTCAGTATGTTTGTGGGATCTGGTTGCCTGTTGAATGTAGGTGGTTGTTGTTGTATTAGATTGAGTGCAAGAATTGTTAAAGCCTGTTTGTTTTTGTGGAATATTTATTGCAGGCAATAAATGCAATGCTTTACACTTCGGTTTAACTTCAAAAGGGCTGAGGAAGTGTTAAAACTGTTAAAATTTTAGGTATAAGATTCTTGAATTTGAGTGTAATTAGTTTGGAAGAAAGAAGAATGAAGACAACTGTCTTAATCTGTTTTCTTTTAATGTTTTGTTTTTATCCCAGTTTAGAATGTTGGATTTGAATAAATGATAATGTGGAATGAATGTTAGAGGCTTCCATGTGTGTGTCTGCGTGTGTTCAATAAAGTGGTTGTGTGGTGTTTTAATGTTCTTTCCTTAATTGTGATTTTACAACAGTGGGTTTGATATAGAGTTTAAATGAAAATTGGAAAGTAAATTGAAATTTCAAAATCAAAGTAACTTGAAGTTTGAGATAACCAGTTTGAATTTTGAATAATCCTGGGTTCAAATTTTGTTAGGAAAGGATTTAAACCTTGTAAGAAACAACATGCTCTTTCCTTTGTCTTGAAGAAGTTGTTTGAGGCTAAATTAATTCATTTGGCTCCTAGCTCAAAGTTTTTTTTTGTATTTTGTTTAAAGTAGATGGTTCGCAAATGACAAGACTTGAAGAGTTTAGTTCATTTAGATTTTCTCATTGTTGACTTTCAAATTAAAGTGATTGGTTACGCTTAAGTGTTACAGTTTCTGATATTTCAATTGATAGAATAAATTGAGTGCACAAAATAACCAACTTAAATGGGAAGTTGCATAAATTCTAAAGAGGTAAATAAGTTTAATTTTGACAAATAAAGGGTAATGGAAAGAGAGTCTGTATGGACTTTATGTTTCAAAGAGGGATGTATTGAAACATATTCTCAGTTTATGATGTAACTATTTGAATGTGAGATAATGTTAGAAAGTAATATCTGTTTGTTTTGTGACTTTCCTATACTGAGTAAATGTTATCTGTGTAGAGCTGTTCACGTGTAAAGTTTGTTTGGTTCCATTATGTAAATGCTAATAAGTAGGGAGTTAATTTTCCTGAAAAGCTCAGGGCTCTGGAAAGTGTCAATGACTTCACAACAGATGACTGGATTTTTCCTAGTACTTAGTTATTTGGGGTTACAAGAGTTAAAATGCTTAAAGGGGGACAAATAAACCATTTGTGCAAGTTATGTTATTCATAAATAAATTGGAACAGTTGGCAGAATGATGGAGGAGTTTCCTCTATAATTTGTTAAACTGATAGGAAAACTTTTGAATTACTTTTAGCTTGTACTTTGGTTATGATGTGTTAATTGGGTCATAGGCGAACACAGTATGTGTATGCCAAAAGAGAATAGATTTTGAGCTGTGACTGTGGAAGTTTAAATCTAAAATGGTAACTGTGACAAAAAGTGTTTATTATGCAAATTTGGATCATTTTTAAATGACGAATACTTTGGATAGTTAAACCTATCTCTTCAGCACCTTTTGAGTGCATGACCCTCCAAAATCCAAATTTGAATGTTATTTCCTTTGCATTTGTATCAACATAAGAACATAAGAAATAGGAGCAGGAGTAGGCTACCTAGCCCCTCGAACCTGCCCTGCCATTCAATAAGATCATGGCTGAGCTGAAAGTGGTTCAGTTCCACTTACCTGCCTGCTCCCCACAACCCTTAATTCCCCTATTGATCAGAAATCAATCTACCTGTGACTTAAACATATTCAATGAGGTAGCCTCCACTGCTTCAACGGGCAGAGAATTTCAGAGACTCACTACCCTCTGAGAGAAGAAGTTCCTCCTCAACTCTGTTCTAAACTGACTCCTCCTTATTTTGAGGCTGTGTCCTCTAGTTCTTGTTTCCTTTCTAAATGCAACTAATCTCTCTGCCTCTAGCCTATCTAGCCCCTTCGTTATCTTATATGTCTCTATAAGATCACCCCTCAGCCTTCTAAACTCCAACGAGTGCAGGCCCAATCTACTCAATCCCTCTTCATAAGCTAACCCCCTCATCTCTGCTATCAACCTGGTGAACCTTCTCTGCACTCCCTCCAAGACCAATATATCCTTACACAAATAAGGGGACCAAAATTGCACACAGCACTCTACTTGCAGCCTCACCAGTACCTTGTACAACTGCAGCAAGACCTCCCTGCTTTTATATTCCATCCCCCTCACGATAAAAGCCAACATTCCATTTGCCTTCTTGATCACCTGCTGCACCTGCAGATTGAGTTTTTGCGATTCATGCACAAGGACCCCCAGGTCCCTCTGCATAGTAGCATGCTGTAATTTTTCACCATTTAAATAATAGTCCATTACTATAATATAAATGGTCAGATGTGAATGTAAAGACAAATGGTCAGATGTGAATATAGATGGTCAGAAGTGAATGTAAAGATAAATGGTCAGATGTGAATATAGATGGTCAGAAGTGAATGTAAAGATAAATGGTCAGATGTGAATATAGATGGTCAGGTGTGAATGTTATTTCGCAGACATTGCAAGCCTTGCCTGTTTATGTTAACTGAACAAATAACTTCAAGGGCAGAGATGCCAAAGCAGTCACAGGCGTGATAACTGAAGAAGGAAGATCAGAGACCCTGCCTAGAATTGGAAGTTTATGTCATACTTATTACTGAGACTCATGAAGTACAAATACCCACTTGTGTTTGTGTTCTAGGAGAAGACTGGAAGTCCATTTTTAGGAACCAGTTCTCCCAAAGCTCTAGAATGAAAGTCAGAGCTTTGAAATAAAAACCACTGTATTTTGACTCACTAACAGTCTCAGAGGTATTATTTTACCTGCAACACAGGGCATTGGTAAAACCACATCTGGAATACTGTGTACAGTTTTGGTCTCCTTATTTCTGAAAGGATATAAATGCATTAGAAGTAGTTCAGAGAAGGTTTACTAGACTAATAGTTGAGCTAGGGGGTTTATCTTGTGTGGAAAGGTTGCAAAGGCTGGACCAGTATCCATTAGATTTCAAAAGATTGAGAGGTGATTTTATAGAGTCATAAAAGATCCTGTGGGGATTTGACAGGATGGATGATACAAGAATGTTTCCTTTGTGGGAGAGACTAGTTGGGGACAAAGTTTAAAAATAAGGGTCTACCATTTAAGATGAAAATGAGGAGAAATTCTCCCTCTTACAGAGTTGTGAGTCTTTGGAACACACTGCTGGGGAGCAGTGGATGTAGGGGTCATTGACTATTTTTAAAGCAGAGGTTGATAGATTCTTGACTCACAAGGAAGTCAAAGGTTACAAGGGATAGGTAACGTGGATTTGAGGCCAGAAACAAATCTTACTGAACGGTAGAGCAGGTTTGTGGACTGAATGATCTACGTCTGATCCTAATTCATATATTCTTCTGTTAAATGGTTTAAGATTTTAAAAATGTCAAGTTAAAAATTTGTTCCTTACTATCTCTTTTGCTCTCTCTCTTTCTCTTAATCCAATTTTTTCTTTATTTCTTTTTCTGCAACTGATTTTATATTGAACTCAGCCACTCTAATTTACACTTCCTTCCCAGGCCTTGTGCCGATTATCTTTTTTAAAATATGATTGGTTAAAAAACTGTGCGGTTGTGTTTCATTTTTCCCTCACTGCTGAGTAATCAGCACTTTCAGCAACTTGTCACGATAAAAATCTATAATTCTATGTATGCAATGACAAATCTCCCCAATGGCAGATGCACTGCTACAAAAAAATTATGATTGTCATTAAATTAACCAAATTTGACACTTTGACCTGCTGTGTAGCTTAATAGCAGCTATTGACTCTGCATCAGAGTACCATTGTTTTAGAAGTTATTTGAGTGTTCTTTAAATGCAGGCTGAAGGGAGTGTGAAGGATTGCTAAGCAGAGGGGCTTAGTGCAAGTTTTTCGAGCAAAGGAACAAGCAGGTCACCAGAATCACTGATTCCTCACATTTTTCTTGCTGGACCATCCTTCTTCTGCTGCTTCATCTTCATTTTGGTGCTGAATTATGATCCCAGTGACCCCTGGCTTTAATTACCCCTCTTTTGTACTGATGGGGCTCTGAAGGCATCATGATCCACATCAGGAAAAGGTACATTTTTGCCCCAGCCTGAGAAAGCTGAACATTGTGGAGATCATAGATTGTCACAGCTAAATAAGTTGTGACAACTGCTTGTGTACCTTTCATAAGCTTGCATGATCCACTTTCTCTGATTAGACATTAATTGAGAGATAAATTTTTGGATTGGCTGGTGTTCTTAGAGCTCTGACAGCATGATGAGAACAACCAGCCACAGCTGGAAATCTCAAGAGGTCTGATAGCATCTGTGGAGAGAGACCAGAGTTAAGATTTCAAGTCTGGATGATTCTTCGTCAGAGTAACGAAAGAATCATCCAGATTTGAAATGTTAGCTCTGTTTTCTCACCACTGATGTTGTCAGGCCTGCTGAGATTTCACAGCATTTTCTGTTTTTGTTCCAAATTCCATCATCCAAAGCAATTTGCTTTATCACAGTTGTAAATCTCAAATTCTCTCATGTTGACAGTTGACATCAATGGGGGAGATCATGTACTTGAAACCTTGAAAATAAAAGTTGCGGAGTCTTTGTCAATTGACCCAGGAGATGACTTTTTAAAAAATTGACATAGGTTTTCCTAAATTGGCCATAGTTCCCTTCTTATTCACCTTCCTTCTACATCTCCCAGGGTCTTATGTGGTTAAGGGATTGGTAAATGGGGATTTGTTTGTACGGTGTCTAAATAGAGTGGGTTTGACAAGACTACCGTATATACTCATGTAAAAGTCAATCTCTTGTAAAAGTTGAGCCCATGACTTTTGGCTTAAAAAGTGTAATTTTTCATACACCTCATGTAAAATTCAATCCTAATTTTTCAGAGATCAAACCAAGTTGCAATTATTAATTATGCGCTGTTCATTTCTATGGTTCATTAATTTAAAACAATGCCCTGGAACCTTTAAATTTTTTAAGTACCAATTCTAGCAACAATCTACCAGCCAGTCAACAAGATTAATGCATACTGTAAGAGCAGTCATGATGTCTTACAAGAATAACAAGTACACATTTCAATTCAAACTGGAAAAAAAATGATAGAATGGATTAATGGGCAATGTTAAAAATTTAATAATATCATCCATGCAGCCAACTTATTGTCTTCAAGCAAAACAATCAATTTAAGATCATCAGTTGGGTTTGCAACACAGTTCAATTACTGATGCTGGAAGCTACATGTATTCATATGGAAGGATTTGTCCTCTGTAGGCAAAAAGAATATGTACAGACATTGCACTCTTTTGAATAAACCTGATGCATTCACCATGGTAACAAATCGACCAATCAGACCAAACAGCCAACCAATCAATACCCCTTTTCTCATGCAGTATAAATACTATTCCTTTTGAAATTCTGTCTGGCTTAATGAGTGCAAGACAAAAAGTCTCAACGGCAGGTCTCTGTTCTCAGTAATACATGCGTTTATGCTACCAAGAAAAAGATTTGCTTGTGTGGAGCATGTTCATATCCCACTTTGTCAATGTTGTGGTCAATGATATGAAACAAATCAATGTGTCAGTTATTGGTTTACAAGTGCTGTTCAGCTCTTGGATGGGCAAATAAATAAACATCTTGAGGGCAGTATCCAAAAAATGTGGAACAATTGTACTTTGGAATGTGAAAACACATTTACTAAAGGTGGAAATATGCAAGTACCCTCAATAGTAACATTGTGCCATTGACCCATGAAATGAACTTAATCTCAATATTTTTAAGAAGTCATTTCTAAAATGTGGAATATTGAAAAGGACAATTACTTGCAAAGTGATGATGCCAATGTTATTAGTACTACAAATGGTATTGATGGTGAAGATGAGAAAGAGCCACATAATGATGCTATACAACTGGGCTATTGAGACAAATTGTTTAGTGATTCAGCTGTGATCTGAGTAATTTTAATGGATTTCAATGTGAAACATTGTAGTTAATTTGTTACAGTATACATTGTTTTGAATGAAATGTACATTGTAATGTTATAAGCTAAATAAATGTTTGAGGATTAGTACAAATTCTTCAGTGTTGTTAGTTTTTACTTAGTTCCACTGTGACAGTCTTTCTTGGAATCTAAATCAAGCATATATATCTGCTTCTCAGCCTTTTGGCTAAGATCAATTGTAGTATCTACATGCTGTGCTTGGTTGAAGTCATTAGGTTACATTTCAGCTTCATTTGAAGCAATTTTTAAAAGCGGCTTCTCGGCCTTTTGGCTAAGATGCAAATGAGATCAAGCCTCGGCTAAGATGCAAATGAGATCAAGCTACTATGCCTACTCCAATCATCTTGGATCATGTAGATCAAGCCCAAGACAGGAAGTGAGAGCCCTGTCTTGTCAGCTCGGATCGGGAATGTCTCAACTTGTCGAGACTCTGTATTGGACTTGATTTGATTGAATTGAAATAAAAACAAAAAAAAACCTCTCAAAAATATAAAGGATGGAAATTTATGAGTTTTTTCTAAAAATCAGCTGGTCTGAAAATGGGAGAGTTCCAGATTTGATTTTTGGGTGAGTTTTCACAACCAATCTTATGCACTTCTGTAGAGGGAGATATTGCACATGTGCAGATGCTGCACGTGCACACTAACAGTAGCAGAGGTTTGACAGATGGAGAGAGCTGTCAGGCCCCTGCTACTGCAGGCAACCTTAAGCAACAACTCCAGCATACCCCTCCCCCACAATTACGAGGGCCTGTGGCCCGAGATGCACCTCCCATTGCCCCCACTGCCACCAACACCCCCAGCCTCCCAGACTGATCATGGCCCTGCCACCCTCCCCCACTGATTGCAGCCCTCCTCTCTCCCCACCGATCGCGGGTCCCCCATCCTCCCCCTACCGATCACATGCAGAGTGGCAGAATGGCAGCAAGCCCTCTCATTTCATTGGTTCCACCCCTGGCCCACCCCTATTGACTGTGTCCCCATTGACTCTGCTCTCTGTAACTGCCCCCACGGACTCCACCCCCTAGCATGCCTCCCTTGGCATTTCCCCCATGGCAGTGCCTGAGTGTTGTAAAATGACAGAGGTGCGTAAATCAGTGCCAATCGCACTAGCCACTGTACACTTGAGTTTACGAGTTTTTCCCGCTGCAAAACAGGCATAAAGTGGCCGTAAATTTCCACTCTATCTGTGTAAAAGTTGACCCGATGACTTTTGTCTTAAAAATGGACTTTTAGTTGTATATATGCTAATCATTTTTCCCAGCTGCTAATTCCATATGTTTGCATACTTTGTTCTTTGTTGTAATGTACAGTGACTTTGGATCCCAATATTACCTTATAATCATGCTCAACTGTAGTTGGTTTAGTTCTTGTTATTAAAAAGACTCTAGGCAACTGAATGGAAGCTTTCAAAATTATAAAGTAAAATGATGTATCTGTTCCAGACAAATCATTCAGTCGAATGAAAAGTTTAAAATATAGGTGAGATCATTTTAAAACACAGGAAATTATAGCTGTAAATAAAACATTTAGGAAAGAATTATTCACACAATGATTAATAGACGTGTAGAATAATTACTGGGAATGTCTACTGAAACAAAGTCTGTAATATAAATGGGTTTAACTGATATTCTATAACATTCTGAAGAAATTGGGATGGTGCATATGGTGGGAAGCAAGAAGACAGGGCTGAACTCAACCCAAAAGGCAGAGATTTTGTGGACCAAAACCCTTTGCCTATCCCTGAACTTCACTTTACAATGAGGGTCATATAAAGGAATTGTGACATGGAAAAATCTAAAGTACATATGGGATTTACATATGTCACAGATGCATTCAAATGGGGTTGACTGCATATAACTATGTCTATCAGTCTCTAAATTACAACATGACTAATTCTAGGAAAATATTCGGAAATAGTCTGGACTTCAGCTGCTGTTACATTCGAACAATATTTAATTCACATTTTGCCCATGACAGAACATAACTGTCAAAATATATTTTTGATCTGCTATTTAAATAGGCAACTTGTGTTTCATTTAAATAATTAATGAAATAATGCTATTTTACTAAACAGGTTTTTATACACATGCTACAGATGTCTGAATCCTTTTATCCAAAATTCCTGCATGAGGTAACTTAGTCTAGAACACTTCCTCTGAGAAGCATTCAGACCGAACTTTTGTCTGCTGTTTGCACAGCATTCTCATTCAAAAAATCATTCACAGATCAGTATACGTACATGTGTCAGGTTTCATCTAGCCTACACACAGGTTCAAATACAACAGGGAAACTTTTACAATCTAGCACTCCCTGTGCAGAGCTCTGGGTGTTAGGAACACACATTTTACCACAAAAGTACTCAATTTATACTTTACATGGTTTCCCATTGGTTCATTTTAATGGACAGGAAAACATGAGGCCCTGTGACCTCTACATCCAAATTCCTGATATGCTCTACTGTCATTCAAAACTCTGTTTTTTCTGTCTTATAGCTCATAAAAATGTAAACAGTCAAATATATCCTTTCACCCACAATGACACTATGCTGTATCCCATAATCTATGGAATAACAAAACTGTATATGTAAAATGGTCAACTAAAATAGGCATCTGGAAAGCAGAACAAAAGCAAATAATGTGAGTTAGTTAGTTTTGGTCACTGGATGAGAAATTAGCATTTTCACTGAAGCTTTATCTATGGTAGGCACTAATTTAATATCCACAGCAAAGTTGGCTTGGTTTGACCTGCCTGCTGGTTGGTAGATTACTCAAACAAAGAATAATATTTTCAATATTGTTACTGTGGAATGGAGGCTAAATTATGACTGATAAAATTTGGGGGAAAAGAATTCTGAAAATATCATGAAGCAATGGGGCAAAGACATGTAGCCACTCTTCACAGTTGCAACATGAAGGAAGTGCTCTTCCACCCCCACTGGACTAACTGGGATCGGAAGTAAGTGCCCCCATCACATACTCAAGGATGGAAAGGGAGGTCAGTGGTTATTTTCCTTGCAACAAAGAAGGCTGAGGGGTGATTTGATTGAGGCGTACAAAATTATGAGGAGATGAGATAAGAATGGACAAGATAAAATTATTTCCCTTGCGGAGCATTCTAGAACCAGGGAACATTGATTCAAGCTAAGTTGCAGAAAGTGTAGAGGGGACATGAGGAAGAACTTTTTTCGCAGAAGGTGGTGGATGCCTGAAATTCACTGCTTGAGTGGTGGTGGAGGCAGAGACTCTAAACTCTTTAAAAAAGTATTTGTCATTGTTAGTAAGTTAATAGTTAATAACCAGATGAAGGAGCAGGCTCCAAAAGCTCGTGATTCCAAATAAACCTGGTGTTGTGAGTTTTTTTTTTACTGTGCCTGTAATAACAATGCAGTTTGGACTAGTGGTAATAATAGATTCTAGGCAGGTTCAAATGGCAATATACTGTGTATGCCTTATCTTTCAATGCTAGCTCACTTCACATCTCCAAAAGGGTAAGGAGCACACTTGAGACTGGTTAGCTCAGATGGCTAGATGACTCGCATACGGTCAGAATGATGCCAACAGCACAAGCTTGATATAAAAACAGAGCTCTGAATAAGTTACACAATCTCGAAACATTAACTCGGTTTCTCTCTCCACAATTGTTGCCAGACCAGCTGGATCTTTCCAATATCTTCTGATTTTATTTCAGATTTCCTGTATCCATAGTATTTTGCTTTTATTTTTGCACAGATTTGATTTCTATCCTGGCTGAGGTATGCCTGAGGCCTGTTTCCTCACCCTGCCCCTGAGAGTGGAAGGTAAAGGCAAACTACTACTGACGACAACTGCCCAGGGAAACAGCTCAGGATGAAGCATCAGCAGAAAATAAACCGAAGACCTGCCTTTGAGGCAAACTACTGGTAAATTTCACTTATACCCAATTTTAACACAGAACAATTAAAGATGAAATTCAGAATAGTGGGACATATAAACTAAGTGGTACCAAAAGAAAACAGTAAAATTGGTCAAAAATAAAATACTGTAAGATCAAAGTACAATGCAGTATTGAGGAAGTTCTGATTGTCAGAATAGAATTTCATCTGTGACATTAAATTATTCAGCTGGAAGTAAAAGATCCCACAATAATTTTTTTGAAGACCAAAGAGCTTTCTTGGTCCCCTAGGCAATTTTCATCCTTCAACCAGCATAAATTAACTGGTCATTCATCTCATTTATATTTGTGGGATGTTGTTCAAAAATTGACAATCAGAAAACAAGCACGGCCATAACAATGTAGTAATTTATACCTCAGGAAGTCTTGAGAATGTATAGAAATGCAAATCTTACTCTTGTTTGCTAACTTGTGCCTTTAACTTCCCCTGTAAGCTACATACTATTGTGGTGTTGTAGGTAAAGATGTGGTAGGGATGGCTTAGAACTGTATCACTGTTGCTTCATTGTCACTGCCTCAAAAATCTGGAATTTCCTTTCGAACATCATTGTGGGTGTACCTATACCAGATGAACTGCAATGGTTCATGAAAGTGGCTCAGCACCATCTTCTTACGAGCAATTAGGGATGAGCAACAATTGCAGGTCTTGCCTGTGACACTCACATGTCATGAAATAAGGTAAAAAGGACTTGCCATTGATGATTCCCTAGCAACATTAGACACTTGTTTTTTTTCATCATCATTACTGCATGCCTGAGCATTGGGAAATAACTTGCAAGTGTTCTCATCCCAAATTAATGTTTACATGAAGCACTTATCCTTTAGTCATTGCTCCCTACTCCTTGGAGCTGAGGTTGCAGTGTAAAGGGTATGAATTCCAATGGACAGAACTACCAGCCATTCTCCATTACATACACCATAATATTCTTCTTACCCAAAAAGGTGGGGCAAAACTGGAACTCTCTGAAAAGGCTGTCAGTGACGAGGCAATTGGAATTTCCAAAAGTGATTTAGACATTTTTGATATCTAATTCATGATGGAATATGCTCAAGGGACTAAGTGGCCAACATCTGTTCTTACACTTTCCAAACGAAATGACTGTAACAAATTGTTCCTTAGTTATAGATGTAATAATAACTAATAATCTTGCAAAACAGATTCAACTAAAAAACATAATGGCGTGTTGGGGATATGAAGAAGCACTATTATAATTCACATGCATTCATGTCAAAAGTGCATCATTAGGCAAAAGCCAGAAATTAGATAAACAGATATAGGCATAAAAGGTGCAAAACCAGAAACTGCAATTCAGGTAGGTGATAGAAAATCAAACATCAATTAATGCCACAGAATGGAGAAAACGCACAGAGAATTTTGATGAGGCAGAAGGACAAAACAATTAATGACCAATAGACATGATAATTATCTGTTATACACATCACACAAAAAAGAAATGTGAAATATTGGAGCTCCGTTTAATCTTACCCCCATGATGGAATCATGTGGATGGGCATTAAAGAACAAGCAAGTCACTTACTTGTTCAGATCCAAAGTATTTCTTGTTAAGGAATAAGACCCAATGCAATGTTAATTGGAGCTTGAGCAGGGAAGTGGATCTGCAGCTTAGTTGAAGACAAAAAAATACTTCTAGTAAGTCTAAAACTATCCTTAGTGGTACCAGCAGTGCTGCTCTGGGTTCCACAAGGAAAATTCTGGCCTCTGTGCTCTAGAAGCACATGGCATTTACTACCAAATAAATCTGTTGGACTTTAACCTGGTGTTGCGAGACTTCTTACTGTGTTTACCCCATCCAATGCCAGCATCTCCATGTGCTAAAACCCACTTAGGGTTAAAATCAATTCCTCTATCTCAAGTTAAGAAAACTGCATTTTTTAAAACAAAGTCATCGTCTTTGCTTTCAATTCGATAAGAATCATAATTATTCCCTACTGAAATCTAAAACTAACTAGAGACCAAGCCTTGTGATCTTTCCAGAAGGTCTTAAACATCTGTGGACTACATCAGTGCCACAAATTCAATGTTTTAAAATATTGCAGATATGGTTTCAGTGACCATTTTTTAGTAAGTATAACATGCTCATTCTTTGATTGCTTCTTCACTAAACAGGTCTAACTGTACAAAGCATATCCATCACCTTTAAACTTATTTGAAAACTATTAATTATGCTGCCAATTACAAGTGTTATTGCCTAATTAAGCAATTGGTATTCTACTTGTAAAATGAATGCCTTGTGGTTAACCAGATTTTGACCCCATTCAAACACCATGGAATCTCAAACTCCAACCAAATGTTTTATATTAAAATGATTTTTGGTGCAGGTGTTCAGCATATGTATCAGAGCACAGGCAGTTACATAAATATGTTCATATTTCTACAACACAAAGCCATTGTTGAGCTTCTGCTAACCTAATAATGAAACAGATGCCTCATGCTCAAACTCTTAAAAATTACACTTCCTTCCATTACTAAACCTCTTGTTCAAAACTATTATGGATATATTCTGTGATTCAAATACCAGTAAACAAATACATTTCTTACACTGGTACATATTTTAATAGTGATGGAAATGGAACTGAAGTTTTTTTTTACAATTAATTCCAAATTTGATTTTTACACAGATAGAATTTCATTTGGCACAGAAGTATTGGGCTTTGTATTTCATGTTGATTTAACATTTTGCAAAACATCATGCTCCAATACTTTTATTAGGAAAATGTAATGATCATAATCCTGGAAGCTGTACTATAAGAAAGGATACAACTTCAGGAGCTACATGATTTACTTTTTAAAAACTTGCATTTTCTCACAAATTTCCACCTATCCCACCACACAGTGCATATTCAGGACATAGTAAAACTATGCATCCACTAGCAATTGTAGGTGCCTCACTGGTGGTTGCGGCCTGCACTGGAGTCCTCCCACTCAACAAGAAGCCAAGCATCCCAATCATGCTGACTTCCTGGCGGGGATCCTGTTTAAAAAAAAGAGACACATAGGCATGCAGGGGAAACTAGATTCCCAGGCTTCTGCTCAGAAACTCTAATTGTCCCAATATCCAACATTCACCCATCCCTAAACAAACCTGTTCTTATCAAAACTATGGTTTACATAACTGGAAAAAGGCTTGCTCAGTTCTGAGGGGGAGGGCTTATCTTTTTCTAACATTATATACAAGCAAATACTACCATCTGATAAAGCTATTTTTATATCCTTACCTTCAGGTACTTTACCACCTTCTGAATCTGCCAGTACTCAGAAGGTAAATCAGTGTTGGGTTCCTGCTGCCTGCTCATATCTTGGGGTTCTTCCTCACTCTCTGTAGAACTCTCGCTTAACTCTTCTGATCCATCTGAAACTCTGCAAAATATAAGCAACTAACCAGCTAAAAAAGGATAAGTTCTTTTTTGTTTCTGTCTTCACAGAGGAGGACGTGAATAATTTGCCAGGTGTTAGCGATGGAAAGGTGGTAGGACTGGAGGATCTTAATGACATTACTGTTACTAGAGAGGCGGTGCTCGACAGACTGGAGGGGGCTGATTGTGGACAAGTCCCCAGGACCGGATGGAATGCATCTGAGGGTTCTGAAAGAAATGGCGGAGGTTATAGTGGATGCCTTGGTGGTTATTTTCCAGACGTCGCTGGATTCCGGGGAAGTGCCGGATGATTGGAAAATGGCTAATGTTACGCCGTTGTTTAAGAAGGGTGCCAGGCAAAAGGCGGGGAATTATAGGCCGGTTAGTTTAACGTCTGTGGTAGGTAAAATGTTAGAATCTGTCATTAAGGAGGAAATTGCGAGGCATCTTGAAGGGAATTGCTTGATAGAGCAGACGCAGCACGGTTTCATTAAAGGGAAGTCGCGTCTGACAAATTTACTGGAGTTCTATGAGGATGTGTCTAGGGCGGTGGATAGAGGAGAGCCGGTGGATGTGGTCTTTCTTGATTTTCAGAAGGCATTTGATGAAGTACCTCACAAGAGGTTATTGCAGAAGGTCAAGGGACATGGAGTTGGGGGTAGGGTGTTAGCGTGGATAGAGGATTGGTTGTCAAATAGGAGGCAGAGAGTGGGGTCAACGGGTGCTATTCGGATTGGCGGATGGTGGCTAGTGGAGTGCCCCAGGAGTCGGTGCTGGGGCCTCAGCTTTTTACCATTTATATAGATGATCTGGAGGAGGGAACCGAGTGTAGGGTGTCGAAATTTGCTGATGACACCAAGATTGGGGGAACGGCAAATTGTGCGGAGGGTGTGGAGAGTCTGCAGAAGGATCTAGATAGGCTGGGCGAATGGGCCAGGAAATGGCAAATGGAATTTAATGTTGGCAAGTGTGAGGTGGTCCACTTTGGTAGGAAGAATGGTAGGAAGGACTATTACTTACGGGGTGAAAAACTGCAGCAGGCGACGGTGCAGAGGGACCTCGGGGTCCTTGTGCATGAGTCGCAAAAACCCAGCTTGCAGGTGCAGCAGGTGGTCAGGAAGGCGAATGGGATGCTGGCCTTCATAGCGAGGGGGATTGAATATAAAAGTAGGGAGGTCTTGCTGCGGCTGTATAGGGCATTGGTGAGGCCGCAGCTGGAGTACTGTGTGCAGTTTTGGGCGCCGCACCTGCGCAAAGATATTTTGGCCTTGGAGGGAGTGCAGAGGAGGTTTACTAGGCTGATGCCGGAGTTGAGGGGGTTGAGCTATGAGGAGAGGCTGAATAAACTAGGCTTGTACTCGTTAGAGTTTAGAAGAATGAGGGGAGATCTCATTGAGACGTATAAGATGATGAATGGGATGGATAGGATAGAGGCGGAGAGACTCTTCCCGCTCAAAAAAGACAGTAGGACTAGGGGGCACAGCCTCAAGATAAAAGGGGGGCGGTTTAGAACGGAGTTGAGGAGGAACTTCTTCACTCAAAGGGTGGTGAATCTCTGGAATTCTCTGCCCGTTGAAGTGGCGGAGGCTGCCTCGCTAAATATTTTTAAGACGCGGGTTGATGGGTTTTTGATAAGAGAGGGGATTAAGGGTTATGGGGAGAAAGCGGGAAAGTGGAACTGAGCAGCGACAGATCAGCCATGATCTTATTGAATGGCGGGGCAGGCTCGAAGGGCTAGAATGGCCTACTCCTGCTCCTATTTCTTATATTCTTATGTTAACTTTCACACTGTTAGGATTTCATTTTATGCTACAACAAACTGTTCAGCTAAGTATTTAGATAAATAAATGGAATATTTATGCATATATTTATGAACTCATAGCTGTATACAGGATAGACTTTAACAATGATGTTAAACAAAAATGTTATTAATTTATGGTATATATCTTATTAAAATTTTATTTGTATGCACTTTTGTATATACAACTTAATTTCCTGTAATCGCATTTTTTATCATACTTGTGTCAATTTTTCCTGTTATAAATTCCTATGTCCACATTTATAGTGGACTTTGGAACATAAGAAATAGAAGCAGCCGTAAGCCATACAGACTTTCAAGCTGGCTCTGCCTTTCAATTAAATCATGGCTGATCTTTTCTCTCAACTTTACTCTTCCGCACTATCCCCAGATCCCTAAAATCCATCTGGGCCAGATTTTTACCAAAGATCTGGGTAGTTCAAGCCAGGAAATGTCTCTGCTCAGTCCACCTGCCTCAGGAAAATGTGCCTGAGTGCCCCAATTTTCACTCTAATGTCTTCACATCTTTCCTGAAGTGTGACACTCAGGCCTGGACACAATATTTCAACTAAGGCTGAATTAGTGGCTTAAGCAAATTCAGCATAACCTCATTGCTCTTGTACTCAATGGCCCTATTAATAAAATTTAGGATACTCTATGCTTTATTAAGAATCATAGAAAAACTACAACACAAACAGGCCCTTCGGCCCACAAGTTGCATGATCATATCTCTACTTGCTAGGCTTACCTATAACCCTCAATCCTATTAAGTCCCATGTACTCATCCAGAAATCTCTTAAAAGACTCTATCAAATTTGCCTCCACTACCACCGACGTCAGTTGATTCCACTCACCCACCACTCTCTGAGTGAAAAACTTACCCCTGACATCTCCTCTATACCTACTCCCCAGCAGCTTAAACCTGTGTCCTCTTGTGGCAGCCATTTCAGCCCTGGGAAAAAGTCTCTGAAAATCCACCCAATCAATACCTCTCAACAGGTTATACACCTCTATCAGGTCCCCTCTCATCCTTCGTCTCTCTAAGCAGACAAGATTGAGCTCGCTCAACCTATCCTCATAAGGCATGCCACCCAATCCAGGTAACATCTTTGTAAATCTCCTCTGCACCCTTTCAATGGCTTCCACATCTTTCCTGTAATGAGGTGACCAGAACTGAGCACAGTACTCCAAGTGGGGTCTGACCAGGGTCTTATACAGCTGCAGCATTATCTCCCGACTCATAATCTCAATTCCTCGATTGATGAAGGCCAGTATACCATACGCCTTCATAACCACATCCTCTACCTGCGAAGCCGATTTGAGAGTCCTATGAGTCCGGACCCCAAGATCCTTCTCATGTTCCACACTGCTAAGAGTCTAACCCTTAACATTATATTCCTTCATCCCATTGGACCTGCCAAAATGTACCACAAAACATTTATCTGGGTTGAAGTCCATCTGCCACTTCTCTGCCCAATCTTGCATCCTATCTATGTCATGCTGCAACTTCTGACATCCCCCCAAACTATCCACAACACCTCCAATCTTCATGTCATCGGCAAACTTACCAACCCATCCCTCCACTTCCTCATCCAGGTCATTTATAAAAATCACAAACAGCAAGGGTCCCAGAACCTGAACCTGGGGCACTCCACTGGTGACCGACCTCCATGCAGAAAAAGACCCATCCACAACCACTCTCTTGCCTTCTGCGGGCAAGCCAGTTCTGGATCCACAAAGCAACGTCCCCTTGGATCCCATTCCACCTCACTTTCTCAATAAGCCTTGCATGGGGGACCTTATCGAATGCTTTGCTGAAGTCCATATAAACCGTATCTACCGCTCTTCCTTCGTCAATGTGTTTAGTCACATTTTCAAAAAACTCAACCAGACTCGTAAGGCATGATCTGCCTTTGACAAAGCCATGCTGACTACTTTTGATCATACTATACTTCTCTAAATGTTCATAAATCCTGTCGCTCAGGATCTTTTCCATCAACTTACCAACCACTGAGGTTAGACTCACCAGTCGATAATTTCCTGGGCTATCTCTATTCCCTTTCTAGAATATAGGAACCACATCCGCAATCCTCCAATACTCCAGATCCTCTCCCGTCTCCATCGATGACGCAAAAATCACCACCAGAGGCTCTGCAATCTCTTCCCTTGCCTCCCACAGTAACCTGGGGTACATCCCATCCGGTCCCGGTGACTTATCTATCTTGATGCTATTCAAAAGCTCCAACACATCCTCTTTCTTAATGTCCACATACTCAAGCTTCACAGTCCGCTGCAAGCCTGCACTACAACCACCAAGATCTTTTTCCATCGTGAATACCAAAGTAAAGTACCCATTGAGTGCCTCTGCTACTTCTACCTGTTCTCTACAAACATTCCCACCGTCAAATTTTATAGGTCCTATTTCTTCACATCTCATCTTTTTACTCTTCACATATTTGTAGAATGCCTTTGGGTTTTCCTTAATCTTATCTGCCAAGGCCTTCTCATGACACCTTCTGGCTCTCCTAATTTCCTTCTTAAGTTCCTCCCTACAAGCCGTATACTCCTCTAGATCCCTAACATTACCTAGCTCCCTGAACCTTTTGTACACTTTTCTTTTCTTTAACTGCACTCTAAACCTGTCCTGCCACTTTCAATTGCTTATGCACAGATACAGCCAGGTCCCTTTGCTCTTGTATCCCATTTAGTTATTGTCTTTTCAGATTCTTCCCACCCAAATGAATTACTTCACATTTCTTCACAATGAACTTCATCTGCCACCTTTCTGCCCAGTCCACCAACTCGTCTACGTCCTTTTGAAGTTCTCACTATCCTCTTCACAGTTCACAATGATTCCAGTTTCATATCATCTGCAAATTTTGAAGTTGTGCATGTAAACTAAGATCTAGGTCATTAATATTTATAAGAAAAGCAAGAGTCTCAACATTGATCCCTGGGGAACTCCACTACTAACATTCCTCCAGATCAGAAAACATCTATTAACCACTGCTCTCTGTTTTCTGTCAGGCAGTCAATTTTACATCCCTATAATGACTTTGCAGCCACAACAGCTGAGTATTTCAACCACCCTTCTTGGGACCCTGCCCAAGGTGACACCAGTCAAATTTCCTCAGCAAGCTCTCTGAGATTTTGTGTTAAGAATTTTACACAATGCTCTATCTGAGACCTAATCTATGGCTTAGGACCCAATTTTACCATCAAGTTGAGCCTGCTTTGGGGCGCGAAAACTTGGTAAAGTCGGGTGTGAGGCGATAGGATAATCTATGACTGTCTCTGCACCCGTCCTGCCTTTACCAAGCGCCTAAAATGGCAGCGATTGGGACCATGCTTGAAATGCATGCATTTAAATTGGCTTAATGGACTGGCGCCCAAATTTACTAGCATTTCCCCCTTTACCACTGTGTTCACCCATCCAGATTTTTGGGGGGGTGGGGGGGAGGGAGGGGGGGGAGGGGGTTGGAGGTCAGATCAATTTCTTGTTGGGGGGAAGGAGGGAGGTGTGTCAGATGGCTCTCTGGTGGGGGGTTGGGGGGGGCAGGGGGGTCTGCTGCCACTCTGATCAGTGGGGGGGGGGGAAGGAAAGGGGTCCGTTATCACTCTGCATGTGATCGATCGGGGGGAAGGGATGCAGGGAGCCGTGATCAGCCTGTGGGGGTGGGGGGATAAGGAGGATATTTAAGTTGTGGGGGTGGGGCAATATCTGTGGGGGGCAGAGGGGAGGCATTATCAGGCCTGGGAGCGATGTGGCAGGGAAGCGCTTTTCTATTTTGTTTACCGCGCATGTGCAGTTGGAGGCGCTAATTGGAGCTGCAGTGTTTCGAATGCGATAAGCCCCACCCACAGGCTTCTGCAGTGCAATTCAGAATCGCTGTTTTTTTCAGGCAAAGTGCATATGGGGGTGCCTGAGAATGGGTCTAATAGTACGATTGGAAACACTCACAGATTCAGCTTTTGGAATCAAAATGGTAAAACTGGGCCCTTAGAACAAAATAGTATTATTTCCTTGCATTTGTACTTATTTCATTGTACTCTTTCATAAATTCAAGCATTTTAATAGCTATATCAAATTGTCTTCTCACTTTCAAAGATTTGTGTACCTGAACCCACAGGGCTCCCTACTTCTATATCCCACAATGATTTAAATTTAACTTAGGTGTGTGAAATAGTTCAAAGACCTTTGGCATTCTCCAAGGATCATCCCTTGACACACTCCTACTTCTCATTTACATGATGCTCCTCACAGACATCTGATAACATCGCTCCAGATTTGCACCATCATGGAGAGCCACTCTGTCACAGCAAAATAGCAGAATTGGCACCCCGAACACAGGGCTAAAGGGCTATTCCTTAAGAATGATAATGATCCCATTTAGGAGCCTGCAAACAGCAACTACAACAGCAGCCATGTCAGCATCAGGTGTGTCACTGAGCAGGCAATTGCCATGTTAATGATGTACTTCAGGTCCCTAGGTGAAGCTCTGCAACATATTCCAGCAAGGGTACCAAGAATAGTAGTAATGTGCTGCATGCTGCACATCATTATGCAATGGAGGGGCATACAAATCAATGACAATGAGGTCATGGGCAGAACAACTTTTTGGAGAGGATGAAGATGAGGAATGTGCCCATGGCCATTTGAAAGATTCTGAAATAGATGAGGATGATGAAGCTGTTGATGATACAGGGCTGACTCTGTGTAGGAAAGGATCATCACTAGACAGATCCTTGTGCCAAATAAATTCTCTTAAGTTTAGCTGACATCACCGTTGTCATCAACCAGTCCTTGGTGACCTGCTTTCACTTATAAAACCTTGTACACTGTTTTCACAATTACTTATGGGACTGCTGATTCCCCACAAGAGAAAGAATAAACATCTAACAGTTGGGCTCAGTCACATTCATCTGGTTGAAACTCTCACCATCTCAACTATGGGCCTCACCAGATTGCAAATACTGTGGTATAAGTCACTCACAATCTGGTTCCCTCACAGTAACTGTAAACAAGGGTCGCATGCTGGCAACTTGTCCATAATCAAACCATGCCCACAATGCTGAGTGTGACAGGACATAAGACTTGGAAGTATGTGTGTATGTGTGTCTACACCACATGGACTGCAGCAGTTCGAGAAGGCAGTTCATCACCACCTTCTCAAGGGCAATTAGGGATGGGCATTGAATGCTGGCTGGCTGAGTGAGTGATAGCCAGACCCTATGAACAAATAAAAAAAAAGAGACAGTTAGAAAAGAATGTTCATACTCACATTCCCTGCAGAATATTTTTTTTTTCTTGAGCTGCTTTGCACTTGTATTTCTTGGTTTTAACATTCTCAACATTTTCTTTATCTTTTTTAGTCTTTTTGGTATCCTGTTCTTTCATTTGAGCTTTTTCTTCCTTTGAGCTGTAAAATAAAACAAAAAATAATTACTTTTGAAGCCTCTACAGGTATTATACTTCGAGTCTGCTCTGCCATTCAATGAGATCATCACTAGTCTGAAATAATCCAAAATTCCACTTTCCCACTTTATCTTCATAACCATTGATTCCCTTTCTGATTAAAAATCTGTCTGTCTCAGCCTTGAATGTATTTAACAACCCTACCCCTACAGATCTACGCAGTAAAGAATTCCACAGGTTCACAACCATCTGAGAGAGAAATTCCTCTTCATCTCTGTCTTAAAAGGAAAAAGATGGCCTACAAAAAATGGTTTTGCATTGGGGGAAGACAGATTTTATTAGAATAAGGCAGGATTTAGCTAAAGTGTGCTGGGAACAGCTTCTGTTTGGAAAATCTACAGCAAAGCAGTGGAAGAACTTAAGAAAGCAATAAGGAGTGCAAAGAAGGGGTATGAGAAAGCACTGATGGGCAGGATTAAGGAGAATCCTGAGATATTCTATAAGCATATTAAGTGTAAGAGGATATGGATGTGCCGGCGTTCACTATCAGATAAATCGGTTGGACTAAAACCTGGTGTTGTCAGACTTTTTACTGTGTAAGAGGATAACCAAGGAAAGATTGGGGCCCATTAGTAACAAGGTGAAAAATCTCTGTGTGGAGCTGCAGGATATTGGTAGCTTCACACCTGCCTTCACTCAGGAGAAGGAGGCCGTGGGTACAGAACTTGAGGTTTTTGAGTTTCTTGAACAGTTTGATGTAGAGAGTGAGGAGGTATTGGAGGTTTCGGCAGGCTTAAAAGTGGACAAATCCCCAGGACTGGATGAGTTATATCCCAGGCTGCTTTGGGAAGCAAGAGAAGAAATTATAGGGCCTCTGACCAAAATTTCTAATTTCTTTCTGGCCACAGACGATTGGAGGACAGCTGATGTGGTTCCACTTTTCAAGAATTGAGGTAGGGATAAACCAAGGAATTACAGACTAGTGAGTCTCATATCATTGGTAGGAAACTATTGGAGAATAGGATTCTGAAAGAGACAATTAATGTTCACTTGGAGAGGCAATACAAGTAAGCAGGTTAGCAGTATTGGAGAAATTATTGGCACTGAAGAGCAACAAATTCACAAGACAACTTTATTTCCAACCAAAGTTTATAAAAAAAAGTAGATGAGAACATTGAAGGTGTCCCAACTACAACCGCCAAAGTTCTCTAGATTCAGGAATATTTCCTTCCGATTGGAAAACTGTGCATGCCCCTCCACTATTCAAGAAAGGTGACAGAAGGAAACCAGGAAATTGTTGAGTCTTAGGATAATAGCTGTTGTCAGAAAATTATGACCTTTATAATTAAGCATTGAGAGATTGAACATCTTGGAAATTTTCAGCCGTCAGGAAACTAGTATGGATTGGTAAAGGCTATGTCATATCTCATGAATCAGACCATGTTAGTGGTTTTCTGCCCCCATTTATGGTCGGCAGGAAAGCAAGGAGGAGTCCCAAATGGCATTTACATTGGCAGAATTTTCTGTTGAGATAGTCCTCACCCGTTGCCAATGATGTAATGGGGTTCCTGCTTGAAAGGTCAGGAACACCGTTACTCTACATCTGAATGTCATTGAAGGGACTGCCTTGCTGTATTATCCTCCCACATAAGGATAAGGGGCGGGGGGGGAGGGGTGATTTTGCACTGTGATGATATCATGCCTTTAAGAAACTTATTTATATAATGTTTCTTCTGAGGTGTATGTTTAAAATTCAGCTGTGTTTTACATGGTGCCAATCTGTCTGCAAACCAAGCAGCTCACATACTGAGAATGTAGATTAATAGTTGCTTTTAGCTAGGGATGTGCTTGTTTTATTCTGAGTTAATGTATTTTTGTTTATTTGGTTTTTCCCCTGGAGTTCCAGGATAGAATTTTGATTAGATTGACTGAGAGAGTCATGAGATTAAGCAGAGGAGCTAAGCTTACAGGGAAAAACACACAGTTTCTGGTTTTCAAAGGAGAAAAACATGTCTCTATGTCTCTCTCTCTCTATCTCCAGAAATGCTCTGAGAATTCTAGAACTGGCAATCTAATTACAAGCATGTAAGTTTTATTTGCTGACTGATTGTGAAGAGGGATTTTAAGTCTGTAAGAAGAATATTGCTTGAATTGGAACTAACAGAGATAGGTAGCAGTTAAGAATTGTATTTGTCATTATTAAGTATTTCAATTGTTAACAGTTAAGCTAATTCATTTGTTATAGTTAAGCTGTATTGTTAAATAAAATTTGTTTCAATTACAGCTTCCTAGAGTGTCAATATATTTGCACCTGGAGTGAAACACCTTATTCTCACACTAACACCAAAATAGAAATACTAGAATCCCTACAATGCAGAAGGAGGCATTCGGCCCATCGAGGCTGCACCAAGAGCAATCTCTCTATAATCCCTGTAATCCCACATATTTATCCTGCTGATCCCCCTGACACTAAGGGGCAATTGAGCATGGCCAATCAACGTAACCCGCACATCGTTGGAGTGTAGGAGGAAACCAGAGCACCCAGAGGAAACCCATGCAGACACAGGAGAACGTGCAAACTCACACTCACAGTCACCTGAGGCCAGAATTGAATCTGAGTCCCTGGTAATGTGAGGCAGTAGTGCTAACCACTGTGTCACTGTGCTGCCCATGTTGGGGTCTAGTCAGGCTTCATGACATACTTCGGGGTTTATGTGGTACCCTAATAGGCACCCTTTAAAAATTACACCCTGGTCTTTCAGGAGATGAGATTGCTGATGTCTTTGCCACCACCATGATTTAGCGGGACCTGTCTCTTAATTTATTTTTCTAATTCATAGATTCATAGTGTGGTACAGCACAGAAAAGATTCTGCAGCCATCAAGTCTGCACTGACAATAACTACCACTAAAATCATACTAATCCCATTTTCCAGCACTTGGCCCATTACCTTGAATGTTATGATATTTCAAGTGCACATCCAAATACTTTTTAAAGGTTGTAAGGATTCTGGCCTCCACTACTTTCCCAGATTCTCACCACCCTCTGAGTGAAAAAAAGGGTTTGAAAATACATTGGGAAAACCTGACAAGGCAACTGGCAGGCATCTCTTTGCTTTTCCTGCCAAGACTACACTTAGAAAATATCATTAAAAAATTTCACCCCATACGTTTTTTGATGAGTTGATGAAACAGTGGACAGGTGAATAGATGTTATTTATGTGGACTTCCAGAAGGCTTTTGATTAAGTCTCTCAAGGGAGACTGTCAGCTAATTTAAAACTTATGAATTTAAGGCAAATTATTGACACAATTGATCACAGGAGACAGAGGCTTCGATGTTTGCAGAGTTGTGGGCACTCTCTGGGGACCTTTAAAATGATAGGTGGGACCCATACATGGAAGTTCCACCCCCATTTCCTACAGATCCCATTTTGCTGGGGTTATGTGGGGCAAACAGCATTAGGTCATGACTCACAAAGGGGGGAGACCTGAACTCAGCGGGGCCCATTTTGATGTAGCAAGGGTCTTTTCCCACAACATGAGTTATGAATTTTTAGATTAGGAAAAATGTTCTTGAAAGGCTGATGAGATCTGCAGAACTTTCAAGCTGAGAAGTTATTTAAATAGTCTGCCCTTTAAAAAAATGAGAAAAACTATCTTCCTTTGACTACAAGTTAAAAAAAATCTGTTCTATTGGTTTTAATATTGTCTGTTGACATTATCCCAAGAGCTTTCATTATAGCATTATTAATTCTCTCTTGTTTGAGACGGTCATTGTTTGGCACTTGTATGGTGTGAATTTACTTGCCACATGTCAGCCCAGGTCAGGATATTGTCCAAATCTTGCTGCATTTGGAGAAGGACTGTTTCAGAAATGGAGGAATCTTAAATGGTGCTGAACATTGTTCAATTATCAGGGGTTATGATGGAAGGAGGATCATTGGTGAAGCAGCTGAAAATGATTAGACCAAGGATACTTTTGTAAGCAATACAGATACAAATGAAAAATTACAAAGAGATATTGATAAATTATTAATCGGATAGTCAAACTTTGGTAAAAAGATTTCAATGTGCACAAACGTGAAGTCATCCACTTTGGACCTAAAGGGGGTAGAAAGGGTTTTTTTCACCTCATGATGAAATGCTAGAAACAGTAGAGATCCAACGAGATTTCAAAGTCTAGATATATGAATCATTAAATGCCAGGAGTAGGTGCAGAAAATATCAAAAATGGCTCTTTGATTGCTGACCTTTATATCTAGAGAATTAGAACATAAGGAGGTATAAGTCATTTAGCTGACAATAACCTGGTTATACCACACCTTAGGAAAAATGTATTGGTCTTCAAGGGAGGGGGACAGAATGCTAGTTTGACTCCCAAGGATTAAGCTATGAGGAACAATGAAACAAACTGGTGGTGCACTTTCTGGAATATAGAAAATTAGAGGGTAATTTGATCAATGTGTTCATAATGTTAAGAGGAATAAATCAGGTAGATTGGAGAAACTGGTGGAATTTTGCCAAAGTGATAACTTGGGCAAGAGAAGAAGATTGTAGCCTGCCTGCTGCACTGAAGGCATTTCCTGTCATATTTATTGAAACTTTATGAAAAAAAAAAGCAGTCCCATAATACCATGCTGGCAACTTAAGCTCTTGAAAAATTGGGGCACAAATTTTAATGGGTCCCCTGAAGCAAAAAAAATGTAGAAAAAAGAAACAACCCACAAACATGTAACCCCTGCTCCAAGGGCATGGAACCCCACCCAAACCGGACCTCCTGCTTCCCACAGAACTCCCTCTGACATCCCACAGGGGACAGTTCCTAGGAGCTTTACTCACCTGTGCACCTCCGGTGGGTTCTGTTTGTCACATCACATCATGGGGGACCTGTTCTGATTTATGTTGGTGTGCCCTGACACTCCACCCTATAGTCATAAAGCGTTGAAGAGTGGATTAACGAGAGCCGAGTAGGAGCTCCATCCCTCACTGTGGAGGAAGTCTTGCCCTCTGGAGCTACTGGATAATTCAAGTGGCTAGCAACTGTATCAGCACAAAAGAAAGGATCAATGGCTGTTGCCAGGAGGACAGAAGGAGAAGACCAGGGCCAATGGATTCCTGGAGTGGGTAACCCTGGGGTTTTGTGCCAGGAAGCTCTGGATAGGTTGGAGAAAGAGGCGGCGGGGAAGGGAATGGGTTTAAAGGAGGGAGTAGATAGGAAAGAAGCTGCATTCTACCTAAGTGGGGGACTACTGCACAATTAGCAAAGGGCAGCCCCCGAAGTGTGACCCCACTTCCCTCCCTGTCCTTTAAGTATTTCAATGAAATTAATTAGGCTTCCCATTCCTTCCCAGCTGCCCAACATTTCATGGTGTGGGCAACATACCATCAGAGTCAATTGGTTTAATAACAAGCATGTCTGGCACTTGATTATTCATTTAAATATGGTGTGCGTCAGTATCACAAGGGTGAGCTCAGGGATGGGTGGGAAGTTAAGCACTCGCCCTATGTGACATGTGCCCTGTGAGAAATACACCAACCAAGGCATATAAAATTCACCCTCCGTCATTACTGATTGAAAATCTAGTGCAGAAATAGGAACTTTAAGTGCAAAAATCGTCAACTTATGGAAAAAATAAATTAATTTTTGAAAATAAATTGACTCTCACAATTGCAATTTTACATGGACTTTAACTTCTGGAATTTCAAGATCACCAGGGGGAAAGAACTGGTTCTCGTCTGGATAGTCACAGTGAACATCTTTTTTTTACCTTTAGCATTGAACTTTAAATTGGCTAAGAAATCAATGACTGTATGTCTTGTAATTCTGCATGCTTGCGTATATATGTACATATGCTGCTATGGTCAAGTGCGGGTTACCTTTTTAAATATTTTTAAAATATCTTTACCTGGGTGGATTTGTCACCCAATAAGAAATAATTCCTTTTTGTTTTCAACTCAAGAAACCCTACCAGACTATTTACTTTGCAATCAGCACATGAATGGTTAAGCACAGACACTGAGTAAATACCTTCCTCCTTCCAAATTCCTCACGGTCAGACTTGGAGTGGTAGGATAGGGAATCTTTTTTACTCTTCCTCACACAGCCGTAACAACTCCCAAATGCCCAGAAATAGACTCCGTGAGCAAGTTATGAATTTAATTGTTTACAGCTCCAAGTACTGCTCTGGTGTACTGCTCTGACAGGGCAGATGCAGGGAGGATATTCCTGATGATGGGGGAGTCCACAACCAAGGGTCACAGTCTGAGGATTTAAATGAGGTTCCTGTCATTGTATCACCATTGAGGGGCAGCAAAAATCTCAGTGTGAGATCTTGCTGTCGAAATTCTCATTCCCACAATCTCACAGGGCTTTTTACTGGCATTGCCATTTTCACCCACATGAAAAGCTGGCTGAAAATTCCTGCACCATTGCGGACAGGACTAGGAAGATTATAGTTCATGGGCCTCAAAATATACTCCAGGTTCTCCTTTCAGAAACCTTTCAAAAAAATATTAAGCTAGCTGCACTTCTCGCTCTAAGTCCAGATCCTGGTAGATTTTGCCTGGCAGTGAAGCCACTTCTGTTCCTCTGGCCGGCCCCTAGTGTGCTCATGCGAAAGCAAGGATGCTGATATCCGCTTAAGGCATGGGCAGAAGTATATGCCCTTCATTTATCTTCAGAAATATTTCAGTCTGTGCATTTCCAGTTGAAAATGTGCTCACATCATCCACCGGCTACTTTTACACCATGTTTTATGTACCCGCTTAACCAAGACTAATTTTGTTAGGTTTTCAACAAAGTTCATAAATTTGGAAAACTTTGTGCTTGAGTTTTGGTGGTCTTTGACTCAGATGCAGCAACAGTAAGGAAAATTTGAATTAAAGTGTTTGGGGAATCTGTAATTGTTTTGAAAATGTTTGAAAGGGATTTTTAACAGATTGTTAAGGAATCGATTGTAATTTATGGATCGTAAGAAATATTGGTCCATGTGATCTAGCAATCTTGGACCTTGAAGCAGTATCAAAAAGAAAAAAAGTTAAAATAAGGAAGCCGTGTGGCAGCCAGATGTGAATAGAAAACAGAAGAACTGGAGAGGAGAGATGGTCAGCAAGCCAAGTCGGAGAGCTGGAATCTTGAGCAATCGGAAAGCACGTTTAGAACCGCTGCCGCTATTTCTTTCTGGAAAGACATGCATCATCAAGTAGAAGATTGCACAGGTTGAACCTGGTTTCCACAGAAACTGCTGTCTATGGACATTCAGCAAGGAAAGGCAGTGGGATTCAGCCTGAAAGAACCATGTGGCTGAAACTGAAACCATACAAGTAGAGTGGACTAATTCAGTGAAATAGCCTCTTCTGCGTCTGCTATTTCACGCGTAGTTTATAGCTCACATGAACCATGATTTGCCTGTTAATTTCTGTCTAATTTATGTTAACTCAGACTCCTTTTACAATAAGATTTACAGAAAGTGAATTCTTGCCTGGTAATTTCTTCATTTGGATGTCATTTGGAAATTTGATTTAAGGATCCCCATAAGTATCATAATATATTATAAAAACTGCAAATATGTTTTATCACTTTTATATCAAAGCACACATTGCTCCAAGGCATTGTTCACAATATTACAATCTTAGCTACTTACGACAGCTGATTGGATGACTCCAGATTCTTATGTACATGGGGAGTTTCTTCTTTCTTTGTATCCCTTGCTTTTGTCTTTGGGGGTTGCTTCTTTCTTTCAAACTTATTCTTCTCCTGATATTCATTAAACTTTTCACTCTGATCAAATTCTTCATTAACAGGTACTTCTGTTTTCTGGGTCTTACGAGTAGCTGCGGGTTTCTTTTGTATTACAAAGTTCTAACAAGAATTTTTAAAAAATGATTAGGTTAACAAAGATTTCCAGATACTAACACAGCAATTTATATTTATAATAGTATTTTTAACATAAAGTAAATGCTCTTTACAGAATCAAGAAAGTCTTACATGGAATAGCTGTTACATAATATTTTAATTTGTTTGGCCTCAAGTAAAGTAGCATATACAATTCTTGGTACCACTCTTAAGGCATTGGAGAGGGTGTAGAAAATATTTAATGATTCCAGGGATGAAAAACTTCAGTTATAAGGATAGGTAAGTAAACACAGTAAAAAGTCTGACAACACCAGGTTTCAGTCCAACTGATTTATTTGATAGTAAATTCACTAGCTTTCGGGTTAGCCCCTTCGTCAGGTGAACGGAGAGTTCTGGCCTCAGACAGAGCATATAAAGCACAGACAGTTTACAGATTACTGATTAGAATGCGAATCTTTACATCTAACCTGCTGTTCAAGTCTTAAAGTGGCTAACAACGTGTGTGGAAGGAGCACTGATCACAGGTTAAAGAGAGGTGTATTGTCTCCAGGCAGTACAGTGAGTGAGGTTTTGCAAACCCAGGCAAGTCACGGGGGTTACAGATAGTGCATGTCACCCCTGTGACTTGCCTGGGTTTGCAAAACCTCACTCACTGTACTGTCTGGAGACAATACACATCTCTTTAACCTGTGATCAGTGCTCCTTCCACACACATTGTTAGCCACTTTAAGACTTGAACAGCAGGTTAGGTGCAAAGATTCGCATTCTAATCAGTAATCTGTAAACTGTCTGTGCTTTATATGCTCTGTCTGAGGCCAGAACTCTCCACTCACCTGACGAAGGGGCTAACCCGAAAGCTAGTGAATTTACTATCAAATAAATCGGTTGGACTGAAACCTGGTGTTGTCAGACTTTTTACTGTGTTTACCCCAGTCCAATGCCGGCATATCCACATCAAGGTAAGTAAAGCCAGAGGTGTTCACTTTAGAGAAGAGAAGATTGAGAGGAGATTGAGATAGGGATATTCAAAATCATGAAGTGTCTGGGCAAGTAGATAGTGAAAGATTGTTCTCATTGTGGGGAGAGTGTAAAAAAAACCAGAGGAATTGATGTAAGGCGATTGGCAAAAGAAAGAACTGTGATATGAGGAAAGTCATTTTTATGTAACATGATTGAGTCCATTTAGGAAATGCTTGTAACTGTCTTAAATTACTTAACATTCAAATTAAAATAAAGAAAAATCAAGGTTAGATTGAACCAGAATCTGCCACATGCTGGTAAGTTAAAGGTCGAAAAACCACTTTGAGAAGTTACATAGAAAAAGTGTGTAAGGGTAAGGGAGTAGGATGGCAGGTAAGTGGGGCTGAGAGGATCCAGTGACAGATGGTTGGGTGAGGGGATCGGATGGCAGGTGGGTGGATGCATGAGGGGGTAGGTTGGCAAGTAAATGGGATGAAGGGCTAGGGTGGGACTTAAGTGAGTGAAGGGAAGGATAGCAGGTAAGTGAATGAAAGTAGGGTGGAAGGTGAGGGGGGGGTGGGTATGGAAGATAAGTGGCTGAGGGGCTAGGGTAGATTAGGGTCACATTTCCATAATCAGGTGGGTAGTTATGTTGTCAGGTCAGGGGGAGATAATCTGGTGGCTGAGGTGGTGAAGAGGGAACAGTCTGTGTTGGTCCTGTCGGGAGTCAAGGGTTCAGTGGTATCATACTCAAGAGTTACAACTTGTTTTAATTCTTCCAACTTTTCTTGGGTAACTATTCTGCTAAGTGGGTCAGACCATCTGAAAGAGACAAGGAAAGGCTACTGAAATGTGTGCAGCTTATTTCACACCTGAAAACAAACGCTAGAGTGGCTGAGCTAACTGTGGATACACTTTCTGTCTCAATTGTTTTGTGCGAGAGAGATTGCTCAGAAAAACCGCAGCTAGTGTGATCAGCAGGGGGGATATGCTGCCTTTCTGTAGACTACTAGGCAGATGGAGGAAGGGAATACAGTTTCTGATTGAAGAAACATACTCCTTGGCAATTAAAAGACTTCAGAAGATTTGGTCTTCCATGGCTGGGATTGCCACAAGTGGTCCTTAGTATTTTTTCAGAGGGGACTCTTCAAAATGCAGCTAATGAAAATGCAACAAAACTTACTCCAACTTATAAATCAAAGGGTTTAATAAAGAAACATCATTACTCCAAACTTGGGGCCTTGCCCTGGGCCATTCCAAGCTACCCACAATTCTACAGTTTCTTATTTATAGCGAATCAACTGGTCAGCTATTACATCACTTTATAATTGGTTCCATGGTTTACTGGGTCAGCTGAGCCTTATATCTTGTTCCCATTGGTCACATTATATCCAGTTGTCACTGGTTACATTCTAACATTGAGGGGTTGATTTTACCATTTTGATTCTAAGTGCTGAATCTGGGCGCAATTCAGCTCCAACTTGGAAACCTGCTCTTAGGCCCCCAATGCACTTAGCCTAAGAAAAGAATCGTGAGTCTGAATCATGCTGTGGGCAGGGCTTATTGCAGCTGAAATACTGCTGCTCTGGTTGGAGCCTTCGACCGTGCATGCACAGTAAAAAAAATGGAAAAACACTCCCATATCACATCGCTCTCGGGCCGCAAAAAGCAGATAAAGCCCAGGAGTGATAGTCCCCACAGATATCGCCTACCCCTGCAACATAACTGTCCCCCTTATCCATCCCCCCCCCCACCCAGGCCGATCACAACCTCCTGCTCCCTTCCCCCCCGACGATCGCCTGCAGAATGGCAGGGGACCCTCCCTGCCCCTGCCCACTCCCCCCCTGCACCCTCCCAGCAGAGAATGATCAGGCCTCCCTTCTCCCCCACATCCCCACCAAAGAACGGTTGGGCCTCTCCCCCATCCCCCCGCACCCAACGAGAGAACGATCGGGCCTCCCTCCTAACCCCCACCAACTAGAGAACAAACTGGCTCCTTGTCCTCCCTCCACCGCCAGAAAATGATCAGGCATCCCCTCCTCTCCCCTCCACCTCACCCCCACCACCAGAGAATGATCTGGCCTCCCTCCTCCCCCCTTCCCATCAGAGAATGTTCTGGCACACCTCCCTCTCCCTCCCCCCCGCCACTTCCAACAATGTTCTGAGTCAGAGAGCTGTTGGAAGCTCTGAAATTACCTCTTCAGAAACTGGAGCGCCCGAAACACACCTTCGCCGAGCATGTCTGTTTTGCACCAAATCTGGACAGGCGAATGTGATGGTAAAGGGGGAAATGCAGGTAAGTTTGGGCATCCAGCTTATTAAGTTAAGTTAAATGTATGCAAATACTTTTAAATTGATGTTGCACCCATTTTGGGTGCAGTGCGGATCATGGCTATTTTTGGGCCATAGTAAAGTGGGAATCTGCGTGAACGCAGGCGTGGATCGCACTATTCGCCTCACGCCTGACTTTACCATGTTTTCACACCCGAAAATGGGCGCAACGTAATGGTAAAATCGCCCCCTTAGTGTCAATAATCAGTTCTTCTCTGGAAACTGACAGAAAAGCCAGTCACTCAATGCTACAACTCAAACATGGAGATGCAAACCTGTTGAAAGCTGTGTGATTGTACTGGTTCCCATAAAAATTGTAACTCTTCAGAGAGTGGGCAATGAAATGTCACAATAGCATAGCGTTTTCAGTTGTTTCAAAAAGTTAAATGAGTAATATATTTTCTACATTTTGATGTTCTAGTTGCCTACTAAGTAGTGCTTAGTTGATGTTGTTTTAGTTTATTGTTATTGTTGATCACTAGGAATTCAAATATGCTTTTAGAAGTTATCAGTCTCTACAGGGATCTAATAGGTGTTTCACATATCTGAGAGTGGGAGACCAAGAGCAAGGGAAGAAATAGATGATGGAGGAAGATTTCCAACAAGAGGAAGGCAGGTAAAGATTCAGAAAAAAGTGGAGGGAGAAATTAAAGAGAGGTTTCATTTGGATCCAGGCCAAAAGATCCTTCCTTCATGTTCTACTAAAAATTTTGTTCCAATTCCTTAATTCCTCAATTCCTTGGGCAGCTCAGTGGTTAGCACTGCTGCCTCATGGCGCCAGGGCCTGGGGTTCGATTCCTGGCTTGGGTCGCTGTCTGTGTGGAGTTTGCATGGTCTCCCCGTGTCTATGTGGTTTTCCTCTGGGTGCCCCAGTTTCCTCCCACAGTCTGAAAGACATGCTAGTTAAATGCACTGACCAGAACAGGTGCTGCTCTGTGGCGACTAGGGGAATTTCACAATAACTTCATTGCAGTGTTAATGTAAGCCTTATTTGTGACTAATAAATAAGCTTTGAAACATCAAAATCTGTTTTTAGAAACACATTAATTATTTTATGTTGCCTAAACTATAATGAAGATTTTCTTCACTTAAAGTTGAGAGAGATTAAAAGTTAAATGCTGCAAATAATAAGTCTGTTGATGTGAGAGAGATAAAGAGAAGAAAACTGAAAATCGTTTTCTATACCCAGAAAAGCAAGGGGAAAATCAAACAAGTTATGTTAGTCAACATTTGCATAAATAAATGGATAAAAGCAAATTACTGTGGATGCTGGAATCTGAAACCAAAAGAGAAAATGTTGGAAAATCTTAGTAGGTCTGGCAGTAAGGAGAGAAAAGAGCTGATGTTTCGAGTCCATAAGAACATAAGAGCATAGGAAATAGGAGCAGGAGTAGGCCATCTAGCCCATCGAGCCTGCCCCACCATTCAATAAGATCATGGCTGATCTGTCGTGGCTCAGTTCCACATTCCCGCCCTCTCCCCATAACCCTTAATCCCCTCGCTTATCAAAAACCCATCAACCCGCGTCTTAAAAATACTTAGCGAGGCAGCCTCCACCACTTCAACGGGCAGAGAATTTCAGAGATTCACCACCCTTTGAGTGAAGAAGTTCCTCCTCAACTCCCTTCTAAACCGCCCCCCCCTTTATCTTGAGACTGTGCCCCCTAGTCCTATTGTCCTTTCTGAGCGGGAAGAGTCTCTCCACCTCTATCCTATCCATCCCATTCATCATCTTATACGTCTCAATGAGATCTCCCCTCATTCTTCTAAACTCTAACGAGTACAAGCCTAGTTTATTCAGCCTCTCCTCATAGCTCAACCCCCTCAACTCCGGCATCAGCCTAGTAAACCTCCTCTGCACTCCCTCCAAGGCCAAAATATCCTTGCGTAAGTGTGGCGACCAAAACTGCACACAGTACTCCAGCTGCGGCCTCACCAATGCCCTATACAGCTGCAGCAAGACCTCCTTACTTTTATATTCAATCCCCCTCGCTATGAAGGCCAGCATCCCATTAGCCTTCCTGACCACCTGCTGCACCTGCAGGCTGGGTTTTTGCGACTCATGCACAAGGACCCCGAGGTCCCTCTGCACCGTCGCCTGCTGCAGTTTTTCGCCACGTAAGTAATAGTCCTTCCTACCATTATTCCTACCAAAGTGGACCACTTCGCACTTGCCAACATTAAATTCCATTTGCCAGTTCCTGGCCCATTCGCCCAGCCTATCTATATCCTTCTGCAGACTCTCCACACCCTCCACGCAATTTGCCGTTCCACCAATCTTGGTGGCATCAGCAAATTTTGACACCATACACTCGGTTCCCTCCTCCAGATCATCTATATAAATGGTAAATAGCTGAGGCCCCAGCACTGACCCCTGGGGCACTCCACTAGTCACCAACCGCCGATCCAAATAGCACCCATTAACCCCCACTCTCTGCCTCCTATTTGACAACCAATCCTCTATCCATGCTAACACCCTACCCCCAACTCTATGCCCCCTTACCTTCTGCAATAACCTCTTGTGAGGCACCTTGTCAAACGCCTTCTGAAAATCAAGAAAGACCACATCCACCGGCTCTCCTCTATCCACCGCCCTAGACACATCCTCATAGAACTCCAATAAATTTGTCAGACACGACTTCCCCTTAACGAAACCGTGCTGCGTCTGCTCTATCAAGCAATTTCCCTCAAGATGCCTCGCTATTTCCTCCTTGATGACGGATTCTAACATTTTACCTACAACAGACGTTAAACTAACCGGCCTATAATTCCCTGCCTTTTGCCTACCACCCTTCTTAAACAACAGCGTAACATTAGCCGTTTTCCAATCTTCCGGCACTTCCCCGAAATCCAGCGACGTCTGGAAAATAACCACTAAGGCATCCACTATCACCTCCACCATTTCTTTCAGAACCCTCAGATGCATTCCATCCGGTCCAGGGGACTTGTCCACAATCAGTCCCTCCAGTCTGTCGAGCACCGCCTCTCTAGTAACAATAATGTCATTGAGAGCCTCCAGTCCTACCACCTTTCCATCGCTAACACCCGGCAAATTATTCACGTCCTCCTCCGTGAAGACCGAAACAAAAAAGTTATTCAAGACCTCAGCCATTTCTCCATCCCCTACCACTAAGTCCCCCCTCTCATCCTCTAAGGGTCCAACGTTCACCCTAGCCAGCCTCTTCCTTTTTATATATTTATAAAAACTCTTGCTATCCTTTTTTATATTAAGCGCTAGCCCAGCTTCATAGTTTCTCCTACCCTTCTTTATCAACTTCTTTGTCAATCTTTGTTGACATTTAAACCTCTCCCAATCCTCTTCTCGCCAACTACTCTTAGCTACTCTAAACGCCTCCGCTTTTAATTTAACACTTTCCTTCACCTCCTTCGTTATCCACGGCTTATTACCTCTCCTCCTATGGTCCTTTTTAACCATTGGAATAAATTTCTGCTGAGCACCAAGAAAGATCTCCTTAAAGATCCTCCACTGCTCCTCAGCAGACCTACCTTCCAACGCGCTTCCCCAGTCAACATTCGCCAATTCTTCTCTCATCCTACTGTACTCCCCTTTGTTCAAACAAAGGACACGTGTCCGGGAACCCACTTTGTCCTCCTCCACCTGCACCAGAAACTCCACCATACAACGATCACTCTCCCCAAGAGGATCCTTCACCACAAGGTCCCTAATTCTACCCACCTCATTACATGACCCTTTGTCAAAGCTAAAAAGCATAGAAAGCGGGAAATATTGATACTGTAGTTGAGGGAATGAAAGATGAATTATAGCCATAGAAACAAATAAAAAAAAACTGCTAAGGGCAGTCCATAGAGAGAATAAAAGGTATGAATGGCCAAACAGCAGAGAAGCTGAAATCAGAGGGTAAGCAGTGATAGCTGAAGATGTGGGAGGAGGAAGGGAAATGGGTCGGAGAGGGGTAAAATTGAGAAAAGAGGGGAAGGGGGAAGCAAAGGGGGAGAAAAGGTAAGGAAAGGGGAGATAAAATAGGGGGGAAGAGTAGGGGGGAAAGAAAAATAAAGAAAGACAAGTAAGAAATAAAAGGTAGAGAACAGGTAAAAATTAAATAAAATGAAAATAAAGGGGTCAAGGTAATCATCTGAAGTTGCTGAATTCAATGTTTAGGCCAGAAGACTGTAATGTGCCTAGCCAGAAGATGAGATGCTGTTCCTCCAGTTTGGGTTGAGGTTCACTGGAACATTGCAGCAAGCCAAGGACAGACGTGTGAGCATGGGAGCAGGATCATGTGTTAAAATGGCAAGCAACTGGAAGATCAGGATCCTGATTGCGCACAGACCAAAGGTGCTCAACAAAGCGAGCACCCAGTCTACTCTTGGTCTCTCCGATATGGACTAGGGGGCATAGCCTCAAGATAAAGGGGGGGCGGTTTAGAACAGAGTTGAGGGGGAACTTCTTCACTCAAAGGGTGGTGAATCTCTGGAATTCTCTGCCCGTTGAAGTGGTGGAGGCTGCCTCGCTAAATATTTTTAAGACACGGGTTGATGGGTTTTTGATGAGAGAGGGGATTAAGGGTTATGGGGAGAGGGTGGGAATGTGGAACTGAGCCACGACAGATCAGCCATGATCTTATTGAATGGCAGGGCAGGCTCGAAGGGCTAGTTGGCCTACTCCTGCTCCTATTTCTTATGTTCTTGTGATATAGAGGTGACCAATTGGGATCAGTGAATACAACGGATCAAGTTGAAAAAGGTGCAAGCAAAATGCTGCTTAACCTGGAATGAATGTTTTGGACTTTGGATGGTAAGCATGAAAAAGATAATGGGGCAGATGTTACAGCTTCTGTGATTGCATGGGAAGGTGCCATGGGTAATGAAAGAGGTGTTGGGTATAGTGGAGGAGTGGACTAGGCTATACTGGAGGGAACGGTCTCTGCGGAATACTGACAGAGGAAGTGAATGGAAGATGCATTTGGTGGTGGCATCACACTGGAGTTGGTGAAAATGGTGAAGGATTATGCTTTGCGTGTGGAGGCTGGTGGGGTGAAATGTGAGAACAAGGGGGAATCCATCCTTGTTCTGGGAGGGAAAGGAGGGAGTGAAGGCTATGGCATGGGAGATGGACCGCACACTGTTGAGGGCCCTGTCGACAACTGAAGGTGGGAAACCACGGTTGAGGTTAAAGGAGCACATAATGGAATCACCACTTTAGAAAGTGGCATTATCAGAACAAATGTGATGGAGCCAAAGGAGCTGAAAGAAAGGGATTGAGTCCTTACAAGATGTGGGGTGCAAAGAGCTGTAGTCCAGATAGCTGTGGGAGTCAGTGGGCTTGTAATGGATATTGGTAGATAGTCTATTGCTGGAAATGGAGACAGAACATAAGAAATAGGAGCAGGAGTAGGCCATCTAGCCCTTCGAGCCTGCCCCGCCATTCAATAAGATCATGGCTGATCTGAAGTGGCTCAGTTCCACTTTCCCGGCGCAACATCGTGGGCCGAAGGGCCTGTTCTGCGCTGTAATGTTCTATGTTCTATGTTCTCCCCATAACCCTTAATCCCCTTGCCTATCAAAAACCTATCTACCCACATCTTAAATATATTTAGCGAGGCAGCCTCCACCACTTCAACGGGCAGAGAATTCCAGAGATTCACCACCCTTTGAGTGAAGAAGTTCCTCCTCAACTCCGTTCTAAACTGCCCCCCACCTTATCTTGAGGCTGTGCCCTCTAGTCCTACTGTCCTTTCTGAGCGGGAAGAGCCTCTCCACCTCTATCCTATCCACCCCATTCATCATCTTGTACGTCTCAATGAGATCTCCCCTCATCCTTCTAAACTCTAACGAGTACAAGCCTAGTTTATTCAGCCTCTCCTCATAGCTCAACCCCCTCAACTCCGGTATCAGCCTAGTGAACCTCCTCTGCACTCCCTCCAAGGCCAAAATATCCTTGCGTAAGTGCGGCGACCAAAACTGCACACAGTACTCCAGCTGCGGCCTCACCAGTGCCCTGTACAGTTGCAGCAAGACCTCCCTACTTTTATATTCAATCCCCCTCGCTATGAAGGCCAGCATCCCATTTGCCTTCCTGACCACCTGCTGCACCTGCAGGCTGGGTTTTTGCGACTCATGCACAAGGACCCCGAGGTCCCTCTGCACCGTAGCATGCTGCAGCTTTTCACCATGTAAGTAGTAGTCCTTCCTACCATTATTCCTACCAAAGTGGACAACCTCACACTTGCCAACATTAAATTCCATTTGCCAGTTCCTCGCCCATTTGCTCAGCCTATCTAGATCCCTCTGCAGACTTTCCACACCCTCCGCACAATTTGCCGTTCCACCAATCTTTGCGTCATCAGCAAATTTCGACACCTTACACTCGGTTCCCTCCTCCAGATCATCTATAATAATGGTAAATAGCTGAGGCCCCAGCACCGATCCCTGGGGCACTCCACTAGTCACCAACCGCCAAGCCGAATGGCACCCATTGACACCCATTCTCTGCCTCCCATTTGACAGCCAATCCCCTATCCACGCTAACACCCTACCCCCAACTCCATGCCCCCTAACCTTCTGTAACAACCTCTTGTGTGGCACCTTATCAAACGCCTTCTGAAAATCAAGAAACGCCACATCCACCGGCTCCCCTCTATCCACCGCACTAGACACATCCTCATAGAATTCCAATAAATTCGTCAGACACGACTTCCCCTTAACAAAACCGTGCTGCGTCTGCTCTATCAAACAATTCACCTCAAGATGCCTCGCTATTTCCTCCTTGATGACGGATTCAAGCATTTTACCTACAACAGACGTTAAACTAACCGGCCTATAATTCCCTGCCTTTTGCCTACTACCCTTTTTAAACAACGGCGTAACATTAGCCGTTTTCCAATCTTTCGGCACTTCCCCAGAATCCAGCGAGGTTTGGAAAATAATCATCAAGGCATCCACTATCACCTCCGCCATTTCTTTCAGAACCCTTGGATGCATTCCATCCGGTCCTGGGGACTTGTCCACCGTCAGTCCCTCTAGTCTGTCGAGCACTGCCTCTCTAGTAACAATAATGTCATTCAGGCCCTCCACTCCTACCATCTTTCCATCGTTAACACCTGGCAAACTATTCACGTCCTCCTCCGTGAAGACCGAAGCAAAAAAGTTATTCAAGGCCTCAGCCATTTCCTCATCCCCCACCACTAAGTCCCCCCTCTCATCCTCTAAGGGTCCAACGTTCACCCTAGCCAGCTTCCTCCTTTTTATATATTTATAAAAATATATAAAAGATCAAGGAAGGGAACAAAAGTGTCTAAGATAGACCAGGTGAAGGTGATGGAGGGGTGGAAACTAGAGGTGAAGTTGATGAACTTTTTCAGATCCAAATGAGAGCTTGAAGTGGTACCAAAATAGTCACTGATGTTCCAGTAAAGGAGTTGTGAGAGGGGATGTGGATAGGCCTGGAACAAGGAATGTTCCTCATACTCCATAAAAAGACAAGCGTTGCTAAGACTCATGTGGGTACCCAATGCTACAACTTTGAATTGGAGAAAGTGGATTGAATTAAAGGAGAAGCTGTTGAGAGATAGAACGAGTTCAGCTAGGTAGAGGAAAGTGGTGCTAGATGAGAATTGTTTAGGTCTCTTTTCAAGAAAGAAGTGAAGAGCTCGCAGGCCATCCTGGTGTGGGATAGAGGTGTTGAAAAATTACGCATTCATGGTGAATAAGAGGTGGTTAGGGCCTGCAAACTGGAGGCTGTTTCCTTTGTATAAATAATCATGGATAATGCAGGGTTGCTATTCAGTTTGTCTATTCCAATCTACAGCAAACAATACTATTCTAATATGTATCTTTCTTCCTGAAGGTTTCACTGTGGAGTGTACAATCTTCCTACAGTGATAAATGCTTTTGAACATTGAGAGAAGTAAGTTAGGATCAAATATAAAATGGGATAGAATAAGAACTCTGTTGTCTTGACAGCAAACATAGCTTAATCTATCAATATTTAATTAATGGTGGTGGGACAGCTGTCAGCCTTACTATGCACACCTCTGTCACTATCTGTCTGATTTTGAGCAGGTTTGCAGAAAACACCAGCCTGCATATTTGCCAACTGATTGAGTCATTTTATGGAGCTTTGGTGAAGGTAATAGATGCAGTACAAGTTTAAGAATCTTTCAGTAAGATTACATTAGGTATTGCTAAACTAATTTCTTCTACAATAAAATTATTTGGAAAAGTTGATAGTTTTCCAATTTGATCTGATTTATTATTGTCACATGTATTAACAGTGAAATAGTATTGTTTCTTGCACACTATACAAACAAAACATACTGTTTGTAGAGAAAGAAACGAGAGAGTGCAGAATGTAGTGTTACAGTCATAACTAGGGTATAGAGAAAGATCAACTTAATGTAAAGCAAATCCATTCAAAAGTCTGACAGCAGCAGGGAAGAAGCTGTTCTTAAGTCAGTTGGTACATGACTTTTGTATCTTTTTCCCAACGGAAGAAGCTGGAAGAGAGAATGTCCGGGTTGTGTGAGGTTCTTAATTATGCTTGCTGCTTTGTGGAGGCAGTGGGAAGTGTAGACCGAGTCAATGGATGGGAGGCTGGTTTACATGATGGATTGGGCTACATCCATGACCTTTTGTAGTTCCTTGCAGTCTTGGGCAGAGCAGGAGCCATACCAAGCTGTGATACAACCAAAAAGAATGCTTTCTACGGTGCATCTGTAAAAGTTGGCGACAGTCATAGCTGACATGCCAAATTTCCTTAGTCTTCTGAGAAAATAGAGGTATTGGTGGGCTTTCTTAACAATAGTGTCGGCACAGGGGGACCAGGACAGGTTGTTAGTAATATGGACACCTAAAAACGTGAAACTCTTGACCCCTTCTACTTCGGCCTTGTTGATGTAGCAGTGGCATGTTCTCCATTACGCATCCTGAAGTCGATGACAATCTCCTTCGTTTTGTTAACATTGAGGGAGAGATTATTGCTGCTGCACCAGTTCATCAGATTCTCTATCTCATTCCTGTACTCTGTCTCATAATTGTTTGAGATCTGACCCACTACAGTGGTGTTGAGAGTTTGGCCACATAGTTATAAGGAGTTTAGTACGGGGCTGATAACACAGCCTTGTGGGACACCGGTGTTGAGGATGATCATGGAGGAGATGTTGTTGCTTATCCTTACTGATTATGGTCTGTGAGTTAGGAAGTTCAGGATCCAGTCACAGAGGGAGGTGCTGAGGCCCAGTTTGGAGTTTGGAGATGAGTTTCATGGGAATAATCGTGTTGAAGGCTGAGCTATAGTCAATAAATAGGAGTCTGACGTAAATGTCCTTGTTATCTAGGTATTCTAGGGTTGAGTGCAAGGCCAGGGAGATGATGCCTGCTGTGGACATGTTGCAGTGGTAGACAAACTGTGGTGGATCCAGGAAGCTGGAACTGATTCATGCCATGACTAGCCTTTTGAAGCACTTCATAATGATGGATGTCAGAGCCATTAAGTCATTAAGGCACACTGCTTGGTTTCTCTTAGGTACCGGGATGATGGTCATCTTCTTGAAACAGATAGGCACTTCAGATTGTTGTAAAGAGAGGTTGAAGATGTCTGTGAACACCCCCACCAGCTGATCCACGCAGGATCTGAGTGCTCATCTGGGTACCCACCTGGGCCAGTCGCTTTCCATGGGCTGACCTGCGAGAAAGCTGCTCTGACATGTACAATGGTGACCCCAGATACAGATTCATCCAGTGCTTCCAAGGTGGAGGGGATGCTCTTGTTGACCTCTTGCTCAAAACGGGCATAGAATGCATTGAGCTCATCAGGAATGGGTGCATTAGATTTTACATGCCTTCCTTTTGTAGTCTGTAATGTCCATTACTATGCCATACTCAGCAGGGGTTGGTGTGGCTAGCCTGGGAATCTAGCTTGAACCAGTACTGTCTTGACATCTTTGATGGATGTTCTTAGATCGTATTGGCTTTCTTATATACGTCAGTGTCGCCTGACTTGAACACCTCTGATCTGAACTTCAGCAAGCAGTGGATATCCCTGTTCATCCATGTTTGCTGTGTTTTTGAAATACATTTAAAGCTGCCACTTGTAGCTATTCCTACCAGGGCAACAGTTGTCATGGTATGTCACACTCATCTATATTGTTTAACTTTTTATTTATAGTTTCAAAGTTGCGAGTTTCGGCGGTTTTTTTTAAAATTAGTTAGAAACAGGAAGTCGTCACTAGGACGCTTGCTGGTATTTGTAGTTTTTTTTTTCTCGGGTTTATAAGCACCTACCTCCGTGTACTCGGCCTCATTGTTCCTGAGGAGCAGTATTGAGAGGCAGTGATTTTTGGGCGTGAGAGGAGGCAGCAAATAAGGTACATTTATCTGTTTATATTGTTTAACTTTTTATTTATAGTTTCAAAGTTGCGAGTTTCGGCGGTTTTTTTTTAAATTAGTTAGAAACAGGAAGTCGTCACTAGGACGCTTGCTGGTATTTGTAGTTTTTTTTTCTCGGGTTTATAAGCACCTACCTCCGTGTACTCGGCCTCATTGTTCCTGAGGAGCAGTATCGAGAGGCAGCGATTTTTGGGCGTGAGAGGAGGCAGCAAATAAGGTACATTTATCTGTTTATATTGTTTAACTTTTTATTTATAGTTTCAAAGTCGCGAGTTTCGGCGGTTTTTTTTAAATTAGTTAGAAACCGGAAATCGTCACTAGGACGCTTGCCGGGAGTTGTAGTTCTTTTTTCTTGGGCCCCTAACCCTATAAATTAGTGTAGAGAGGATACCCGATCCTCTACACTGGTAGAGAATCCCACCCTCCCACCTCCTCTAACCTAATTATAAGAGTGGGGGAAGTTTGTTGTTTGTTTTTTAATTTATTTTTCTGCTGGTAATTGCTTCAGGGATGGCAGTTCAGGCAGTAAGCTGCATCTCCTGTGGGATAGAACATAGAACATAGAACATAGAACATAGAACACTACAGCACAAACAGGCCCTTCGGTCCACAAGTTGCGCCGATCACATCATCACCTACCAACCTACAGACCTATCTATAACCCTCAATCTCATTAAACCCCATATACTCATCCAGAAGTCTTTTAAAAGACCCCAGCGAGTTCGCCTCCACCACCACTGACGGCAGCCGATTCCATTCACTCACCACCCTCTGAGTGAAAAACTTACCCCTAACATCACTTCTGAACCTCCCTCCCCGCACCTTAAATCTGTGTCCTCTCGTAGCGACCATTTCAAACCGGGGAAATAGCCTCTGAGAGTCCACCCTATCTATTCCTCTCAACATTTTGTAAACTTCTATCAGGTCGCCTCTCAACCTTCGTCTCTCCAGGGAAAAGAGTCCCAGCTCCCTCAACCTAACTTCATAAGGCATGCCTCCCAGTCCAGGCAACATCCTTGTAAATCTCCTCTGCACCCTTTCAATAGCTTCTACATCTTTCCTATAGTGAGGCGACCAGAACTGCGCACAATACTCCAAATGAGGCCTGACAAGGGTCTTATAAAGTTCCAGCATTACCTCCCAACTCCTAAACTCAATCCCTCGATTAATGAAGGCCAGTACACCATACGCCTTCTCGACCACCTCCTCCACCTGCGAGGCCGATTTAAGAGTCCTGTGGACCCGGACCCCAAGATCCTTCTGCTCCTCAACACTACTCAGACTTCTGCCCTTGATAGTGTACTCGTTCATCCCGTTGGTTCTGCCAAAATGGACGACTACACATTTATCCGCGTTGAAGTCCATCTGCCACTTCTCCGCCCAGTCCTGCATCCTATCTATGTCCTGCTGCAACTTTTGCCATCCTTCCAGATCATCCACAACACCACCGACCTTCGTGTCATCAGCGAACTTACTTACCCATCCCTCCACTTCCTCATCCAGGTCATTTATGAAAATGACAAACAACAAGGGTCCCAGAACAGATCCTTGAGGCACTCCGCTGGTGACTGACCTCCATTCAGAAAAAGCCCCATCCACAACCACTCTCTGCCTTCTGCAGGCAAGCCAGTTCTGGATCCACAAGGCCAAAGGCCCTTGGATCCCATGCCCCCTCACCTTCTCAAGAAGTCTTGCATGGGGGACCTTATCAAACGCCTTGCTGAAGTCCATGTACACTACGTCCACGGCACTTCCTTCGTCAATGTGTTCAGTCACATTATCGAAGAACTCAACTAGGCTTGTAAGGCACGACCTGCCCTTGACAAATCCATGCTGACTATTCCTGATCATGTCAAACCTCTCCAAATGTTCGTAAATCTTGTCCCTCAGAAGCCTCTCCATCACCTTACCAACCACTGAGGTCAGACTCACCGGTCGGTAATTTCCCGGGCTATCTCTGTTCCCTTTCTTAAAAATAGGAACTACATCTGCAATCCTCCAATCCTCTGGAACCTCTCCCGTCTCCATTGACGACGCAAAGATCATCGCCAGGGCCTCTGCAATCTCTTCCCTCGCCTCCCACAGTATCCTGGGGTACATCCCATCTGGTCCCGGCGACTTATCTACCTTGATAGAATTCAAAAGTTCCAACACATCCTCCTCCTTAATATTCACGTACTCAATCCTTTCCATCTGCTGCAAATCCATAACAAAATCTCCCAGATCGGCTTCCACCGTGAATACTGAGGCGAAGTACTCGTTAAGCACCTCCGCCATTTCTTCTGGTTCCACACAAACCTTTCCCCCCTCACCTTTTATAGGTCCTATCCCTTCTCTTCTTATCCTTTTACCTTTCACATATTTATAGAAGGCCTTGGGATTCTCCTTAATCTTACCCGCCAAGGTCTTCTCATGACCCCTTCTGGCTCTCCTAATTTCCCTTTTAAGTTCCCTCCTACAGTCCTTATACTCCTCAAGATCTTTAACATCTCCTAATTCCCTGAACCTCTTGTACACCTTCCTTTTCTTCCTGACTAGGTTCAACACATCCTTTGTGCACCACGGTTCCCTCGACCCACCAAAACCCCCTCGTCTCATCGGAAAGTTGTCATTCAGAGCTCCAGACACACATTCCTTGAATATCTGCCACCTTCCTTCGGTACTTTTCCCTAAGAACGCCTCCTTCCAGTTTATTTGTCCAAGTAACTTCCTGACTTCTTCGTATCTCCCCTTACCCCAGACAAACACCTTCCTAGCCTGCCTGATCCTATCTCGTTCCAACGCAATTGTGAAGGAGATAGAATTATGGTCACCATATCCAAGATGCTCTCCTACCGAAAGATCCATCACCTGCCCTGGTTCATTCGCCAGTACCAGGTCAAGTACAGCCTCTCCCCTCGTAGGCTTGTCCACATACTGCGTCAGGAAACCCTCCTGAACACACCTAACAAACTCCTCCCCATCTATACCCCTTACCCTAGGGATATTCCAGTCGATGTTTGGGAAATTGAAGTCTCCCATCACGACAACTCTGTTATTAAAACATCTCTCCAGAATCTGTTTCCCTATTTGCACTTCAACTTCCCTGTCACTATTGGGCAGCCTATAGATTACACCCAGCAAAGTTTTTGACCCTTTGCTGTTCCTAACTTCCACCCACAGAGATTCTGTAGACAATCCCTCCACGACATCCTCTTTCTCTGTAGCCATGACACTATCCCTGATCAACAGTGCCACGCCACCACCCCTTCTGCCACCCTCCCTGTCCTTCCTGAAGCACCTGAAGCCTGGCACCTGAAGTACCCAGTCCTGTCCCTGAGACATCCAAGTCTCCGTAATGGCCACCACATCACAATCCCAAACAGCTATCCACGCCCTAAGCTCATCTACCTTATTCACTATACTCCTTGCATTAAAATATATACACTTCAGCCCCTCAGTCTGGGCATTTCCCATCTCCACCACCTGTCTAACCTCCCTCCCATACTGCCTGCGGTCCTCCCCTACCTGGGAGCGAACCTCCTCCGTCCCAGTTTCCCCATCACAGTTCCCTCCCCCCATCCTTTCTAGTTTAAAGTCCCCCCGGTAGCCTTAGCCAGTCTTCCCGCCAAGATACTAGTCCCCCTGGTATTTAAGTGCCACCCGTCCCTACTATAGAGGTCCCACCTACCCCTAAAGAGGTCCCAGTGGTCTAGGAACTGAAATCCCTGCCCTCTACACCAGTCCCTCAGCCACGCATTCACCCTCCACCTCATTTCATTTCTTCCCTCATTCTCCCTTGGCACAGGCAGCAATCCTGAGATTACTACCTTTGCTTTTCTCTTCCTCAGCTGCCTACCCAGTTCCCTATAGTCCTTTTTCACGAGTGCCTCCCTCTTCTTACCTACATCAGTAGTACCTATATGTACTACTACCTCCGGTTCCTCACCCTCCCCTTTCAGGATGTCTGGGACCCGCCCAGAGACATCCCGGATCCCAGCCCCAGGGAGACAAACCACCATCCGCGACTCCCTTCTACGTCCACAAAAACGCCTGTCCGCGCCCCTCACTGTGGAGTCCCCTATTAATACTACCTTTCTGCTTCCCTTTTTGATTTTTTGGCTCACTGGCTCAGCTCCAGAGAGCTGGCCATCGCTTCCTCCCTCAGATGAGCTGTCCCCCCCAGTAGTACTCAGGCCGGAGTACTTATTTTGAAGGGGGACATCCACCGGAGTGCTCCCCATCACCCGTGTTTTCCCCTTCCTAATGGTAACCCAAGTGCCCTCATCCCGTTGCCCTGGTGTGACTACCTGCTGGTAGCTCCTTTCTATAACCTCCTCACTCTCCCTAACTAGCCGAAGGTCCTCGAGCTGCATTTGCAGCTCGAGGACCTTCGAGGATGTATGTGGTGAGGGAATCTAGTAGTGTTTCAGGGGAGTTTACTTGTAGGAAGTGTGTTAGATTGCAGCTTCTGGAGGAGCGTGTAAAGGAGCTGGAGGTGGAGTTAGAGGAACTCCGCATAATTCGGGAGGCAGAGGTGGAAATCGATAGGACTTATAAGGAAATAGTCACTCCTAAAAATGAGTCTTGGGTCACTGCCAGGAAGAGGGGAAAGAAGCAATCGGGGGGACAATCCCCTGGGGCGGTTCCCCTCCAAAATAGGTTTTCGGTCCTGGAGGCTACAGTTGAGGAGGAAACAACTGGGGATAGTCAAAGGGACCAGGTCACTGGGGGTGAGCCTAGTGTGAAAGCTCAGGTGGTTAGGGGCTGTAAACGATTGGGCCTCGTGATTGGGGACTCCACGGTTAAGGGGACAGATAGGAGGGTCGGAAGTAAAGGTAGGGACTCAGGGCTGGTGTGTTGCCTACCAGGGGCTGGGGTCCGGGATGTATCTGAAAAGGTATTCAGGACTCTTAGAGGAGAGGGAGATCAACCCCAAGTTATTGTTCATGTGGGGACACATGACATAGGGAGGTTAAGGGAAGGGGATATTAAGCAGAGATTTATGGAGTTGGGGTGGAAACTAAAGGCCAAGACTGATAGAGTGGTTATCTCCGGACTCTTGCCTGTGCCACGGGATAGTTTAGAGAGGAATAGAGAAAGGGAAAGTTTGAACTTGTGGCTGAGAGGATGGTGCAGGAGGGAGGGGTTCAGGTACTTAAGCAATTGGGGCTCGTTCTGGGGAAGGTGGGACCTCTATAAGAGGAATGGTCTACACCTGAATCAGAAGGGGACCAGTATCCTGGGGGGTAAGTTTGCTAGGGCTATGCAGGGAAGTTTAAACTGATTCGGAGGGGGAGAGGGATCCTGAGTAGAGGGGTTGAAAGTGAGGGGTGCATGGATGGGGACTGCAATGCATGGCATCGCAGGGGTGGGGTGGAGCAGGGTTTGAAATGTGTATACTTCAATGCGAGGAGTATTCGCAATAAAGTGGGTGAACTTGCAGCGTGGATCAGTACCTGGGACTTCGATGTTGTGGCCATTTCAGAGACATGGATAGAGCAGGGGCAGGAATGGATGCTGCAGGTCCCGGGGTTTAAATGTTTTAGTCGAAGTAGAGAAGGAGGTAGAAGGGGGGGAGGGGTAGCATTATTGGTCAGGGATTGTATCACAGTGTCAGAGAGGAGGTTTGATGAGGACTTGTCTGTTGAGGTAGTATGGGCGGAGATTAGAAATAGGAGAGGAGAGGTCACCCTGTTGGGAGTCTTTTATAGACCTCCTAAAAGTTCTAGAGAGGTTGAGGAAAGGATTGCGGAGACGATCCTGGTTAGGAGTGAAAGTAATAGGGTAATTGTTATGGGGGATTTTAACTTTACTAATATTGATTGGAATTGTTATAGCTCTAGCTCGTTAGAGGGGTCAGTTTTTGTGCAAAGTGTGCAGGAAGGTTTTTTGACTCAGTATGTAGATAGGCCAACTAGAGGTGAGGCTATATTGGATTTGGTGCTGGGAAATGAGCCAGATCAGGTGTTGGATTTGGAAGTTGGTGTGCATTTTGGTGATAGTGACCACAATTCGGTTACGTTCACCTTAGTGATGGAAAGGGATAGGCATGAACCTCGGGCCAGTGGTTTTAGCTGGGGGAAGGGTAATTATGAGGCTATTAGGAGAGAATTAGGAAACATAGGTTGGACTAGGAGATTACAGGGATTGGGAACGTCCGAAATGTGGAGTTTTTTCAAGGAGCAGCTACTGCGAGTCTGTGATAGGTATGTCCCTGTCAAGCAAGGTGGAATTGGTAAGGCTAGGGAACCGTGGTGCACCAAAAAAGTTGATTCGTTGGTTAAAAAGAAAAAGGAGGCTTATGTTCGGATGAGACGTGAGCACTCGGATAGTGCACTAGAGAGCTTTAGATTGGCTAGGAGGGAGTTGAAGAGCGAGCTAAGAAGGGCTAAAAGAGGACATGAGAAGACTTTGGCTGATAGGGTTAAGGAGAATCCTAAGGCATTCTATAGGTATGTCAAGAACAGAAGGTTGGTTAGGGCAAGGTTAGGGCCAGTTATAGACGGCAGAGGGAAGTTATGTGTGGAACCGGAGGAGATTGGTGAAGCATTGAACCAATATTTCTCTTCGGTGTTCACGCAGGGGGACATGGATATAGCTGAGGAGGACACTGGGTTGCAGGGGAGTAGAATTGACAGTGTTACAGTTGATAAGGAGGATGTGCTAGATATTCTGGAGGGTTTGAAAATAGATAAGTCCCCTGGTCCGGATGGGATTTACCCCAGGATTCTCTGGGAGGCAAGAGAAGTGATTGCAGAGCCTCTGGCTCTGATCTTCAGGTCGTCGTTGGCCTCTGGTATAGTACCAGATGATTGGAGGTTAGCGAATGTTGTCCCATTGTTTAAGAAGGGGAACAGAGACTTCCCTGGGAATTATAGACCGGTGAGTCTCACTTCTGTTGTGGGCAAGGTTTTGGAAAAAATTATTAGGGATAGGATTTATAGTTATTTGGAGAGTAATGAGTTGATTGGAGATAGTCAGCATGGTTTTGTGGCGGGTAGGTCGTGCCTTACTAACCTTATTGAGTTTTTTGAGAAAGTGACCAAAGAGGTGGATGGGGGTAAGGCAGTGGACGTGGTGTATATGGATTTTAGTAAGGCGTTTGATAAGGTTCACCATGGTAGGCTTCTGCACAAAATGCAGATGTATGGGATTGGGGGTGATCTAGGGAACTGGATTAGGAATTGGCTAGCGGATAAGAGACAGAGGGTAGTGGTTGACGGTAAATATTCATCATGGAGTTCGGTTACAAGTGGTGTGCCTCAGGGATCTGTGTTGGGGCCACTGCTGTTTGTGATTTTTATTAATGATCTGGATGAGGGTATAGTTGGGTGGATCAGTAAATTTGCTGATGACACCAAAGTCGGAGGTGTGGTAGATAGTGAGGAAGGGTGTCATAGTTTGCAGGAAGACTTAGACAGGTTGCAGAGCTGGGCCGAGAGGTGGCGGATGGAGTTTAATGCAGAGAAATGTGAGGTAATTCACTTTGGTAGGAATAACAAATGTGTTGAGTATAGGGCTAATGGGAAGACTTTGAATAGTGTGGAGGAGCAGAGGGATCTAGGTGTATGTGTACATAGATCCCTGAAAGTTGGGAATCAAGTAGATAAGGTTGTTAAGAAGGCATACAGTGTCTTGGCGTTTATTGGTGGGGGGATTGAATTTAGGAGTCGTAGCGTTATGTTGCAACTGTACACAACTCTGGTGCGGCCGCACTTGGAGTATTGTGTGCAGTTCTGGTCCCCACATTACAGGAAGGATGTGGAGGCTTTGGAGAGGGTGCAGAGGAGGTTTACCAGGATGTTGCCTGGTATGGAGGGGAGATCCTATGAGGAGAGGCTGAGGGATTTGGGGTTGTTTTCGCTGGAAAGAAGGCGGCTAAGAGGGGATCTTATTGAAACATATAAGATGATTAGAGGTTTAGATAGGGTGGATAGTGATAGCCTTTTTCCTCTGATGGAAAAATCTAGCACGAGGGGGCAGGCTTTTAACTAAGGGGGGGTAGTTATAGGACAGATGTCAGGGGTAGGTTCTTTACCCAGAGGGTGGTGAGGGATTGGAATGCCCTGCCTGCTGCAGTTGTAAATGCGCCTAGTTTGGGGGCGTTTAAGAGGTCTGTGGATAGGTTTATGGACGAAAAGGGATTGGTTTAGGTTAGTGGGTCATTGTTTTTTTTTAACTGGTCGGCGCAACATCGTGGGCCGAAGGGCCTGTTCTGCGCTGTAATGTTCTATGTTCTATGTTCTATCTTGCAACATCCTCAGACATCCACTGCAGCTTATCTACAACTGCTTTGTGACATCAATCATCCAAATACATCTTGGTCAAAACCTCTTTTGCTGCCCTCTATTCTCCCTCTAGAAGAGATCTCTGTCGTTTTTCAGCTCTAATCGAATGGCCAAAATATTGACATTCTCTTTTCTGAATGTAACTTTTAGAGTTCCTTTTCCTCTTGCAATTTCTACCATTTTTTCATTTGTCTTATGGTTTGTACATAGATTTTTTATCATATATCTAAGCATCCATATTTCAAAGGCCTCTATTTTCTTCCACAGTTCTTCGTGTAATCTCCAGGTTTCTGAGGCATACAGGTAACTGAATAAAATGTACCACCTTATGAATATTTTCTTGTTACAAACTTGAATTTCTTTAGCTGTTAACATATCCTTCATTGTCACAAAATTACTTCTGGCTATTTCTAAGTTTTTACTAATTACTGCACGGCATTTTCTGTTATCATTTGTCCTACAGAGTCAAATTTACCTATTTATTCCTGTGCAACACCATCCACTTCTACCTTCACTCGAGTATCTTCTAATGATTTCTTCTGACTACCATTGTTTTTGTCTTTCAGGTGTTCATACTTAATACATATTCTAAACTTCTAGATTTTACTTGATCTACGATAGTTTATGGAGCCTCTTCTGTTTCTGCAAATGGCGCTGTGTGCCCAAGCTGGCATTGCCATTCAATACTTTTAGGATTGATCTTCAGCTTCAAATCCACTACCTTACCCACTCCCAATATTCCTTGATTCCCTGAGAGACCAAAACTATGAATTCAATAAATAAAAAAGAACCTGCTGAGTGTTATCAGCATATTGTTTTATTTCAGATCTCTAATATCCATAGTATCATGCTTTTAAATCATTCTTTTACCATCTCAGCCTTTACAACAATTTGACAACATTGTGGTCACTTTAAATGCATTACTGCTTTAAGATTGTCAGCTTTCTTTTTTAACTGCCACAGTTGCTTTACCCGCGCTTTTGTAGTTTTGGTAGAAAACTACGGCTCCTCCTTTTTCGACCCTTCTGTCAAACTGTTAACTTATCTTTTCACTGTCAAAAGACTTACACTTTGATTTCTACAGTTTTTCCACTTATCCTGGCTGTCTGGAGAGGTTGTTTTTCGGTCCTTGTTTTAATATCAATCTTTTTGCCAATTTCACTAGTGGTTCCCATACTGTCCAGCCAAATCCAACTGCCTCTTCCAAAAACTTCCCAACCTATTTTCTCTTCTGTTCCGAGTAGGCACAATACCTCTTCAGTTCCACAGCTTCAAATCTTGACTAACTGCAGTCCGCCAGCGCAGGGATTGCCACCCAGACCTGGTGCAGTCTTTGTTCAGATCGGAAGAAATGCAAATCTCAGTTTCTCTCTTTCCTGTGCTTCTGGAACAAGCCCTACAGCTCCCTGTGGCGTTTCTTCTTTTTAGCCTCTGGACTCAGTCAACTGAAGCACATCTCTGCCTTCTATCCAGATTTCTTCTTTTTAAACCCGAAACACAGCTCTGCTTACTTTGTTTTCTTTCCCTCCAGAAAAATAACTGCAGCACTTCTGGCCTTTTCTCCGAGACTCAATTTTTACTTCTCTTGCTCCTGAAGGCTAATCTATCTTCTTGGCTTTCCAAATCTCTTTCCAAATTCACTGGCCACACCAAGGCTGGAATTCTCCCAAAAAAATTCAAAGTGCCAAATTCACATAAAAACTGGAGTAACTCCCGCTAATTCTTTTAGCGGAGTTTTCAAAATAAATCTCCCACACTCTATGCACTGCAGATTGCCTTAGGGAGATACACGCTGAAAACCCAGGGACAGGGCTTATTCCTGCTAGGGAGGCCAGGAGCACAGTGCTGAGTGGGCCACTGCGTATGCGCCAATCTGTCAAAACGGAGACTGGCGCATATACTGTAGCCCTATACTGCCAGCCTCTTAATCGCTGGCCAGCTCCACAATCCGCCATTGATACCGCTCCAATCCTCCCACCCGCTGATCGCTGGTTCTTTGGCCAGCCCCAATGCCCTCCAATCCCTCAACTCCACCCGTGGCAGTCCTGATCTCCCTAACCTCCCCCCTCCCCACCCTCCCCCTCTGGAGACTTCAGTCCTGAGCCCACTAATAGGATTTAAATAGCAATTATAATATTTTAGTAAGCTCTGTGCCGGAAATCCTCTCTCCAGAGACACATAGAGGCCATGGCACCCAGTGGGGAGCCTGTTAAATGGCCTCTGCTGATGAGACTTGCCCCTCTGGTTCGTTACTTCGTCTGCCCCTCAGGGTCTGGCACTACCTTGGCACTGTCACTGAGTATATTTGCCCTAAAACAGGCACTTGGGTGAGTGTCATCCCTTTTTTCCGAATTTCAGTTGAATCGGATACTCACAAGTAGGCTGTGGCATCAAAATTTATCAGCTTCATCACCAACATGTAATAGTGTGGCACCCCTCTAGTGACATTAAGACACTTCAAACTTCATGAGGTACAAAAGTTATTTATTGATAAAGCGAAATCAGATATGGGGGTTTGCAGCTTTAGGCTGCCTTGGAGCAGCCTCCTGTGATGACATCTCGCTCTTGGTTACCAGTGATCCCTCAAACCAGCTGAATCTCTTCTGCTATGCTGTCTAAAATTGACAGACATCACAATCACTGCACAGGCCTTGCCAAATTCCATGAAAGAATAAACTACACAAGTGCCTGGAAATGATTATCTTTACACAAGAGATTTCAACTATTTACCTTTGATGTTCAATGACATGACCATTGTTGAATCCCACAACAGCAGTATCGTGGGCATTGCCATTGACTAAAAAATGAATTGGACCAATCATTTAATACAGTGTTCATAAGGGAACTGTGAATTCTTCTTACTTCCTGTCTCCCAAAGTCTGTCCATCATCTACAAGACACAAGTCATGAGCGTGTTGAAATATTTGCCACTTGCCTGATAAGCACAACTCCAGTAATGTTCTCGAAACTTGATACCATCTAGGATAAAGCAGCTTGCTTTATTTCAAGATTAATGGTGCAGTTGGATATGACATTGAAGTGCCTTCACTCGCCTTACACAATCACCTAACATCACTAAACTTCTTGCATCCAGGTCCTTGGGGCTCGTCCACTCACATTGATTGTAATTATTTTTTCCACCGTTTTTTCAAAGTGCAACTGAAAGGACATCTGATCCTCTGCAGATCCAGAAGGTGTCTCCTACTTTCCAACTCCTCCATCAAGTCCTCCTGCACATCATAAGAAAACCTTGCAGCTTGCTGTCTCCCATGTTCTGCCAATCTTTATTGATTCCCAGATCTGATTCACAACGCACCTCCATTGATGCAATGAGTTTTGAACAGTGCAGATTAATTTTAATTGTGTACAGTTTTGGGCCCTTTGCTGATGTGTGTAGCCAATGGATACTACAGTAAGCGTTGACTGCATTGAGCAATCATTCAATATTTAACTGAAGATTGATTTAACAGCATTTAATCTCAGGCTCATATTGCTACCTGCTTGATGACAACTCAGATGTGATTTTTTAAGCTGGTAAATGGAAGCGAAATGGGGGCCACATTTCTTGACTGCTCACATATTTTGTCTGTGCAACAGTCGCTCCCTATCTACCTTGCCTGCTGCATAAGGACTAAATGAAAAAATTCTCATGAACAGATTTTAAAACTTAGTGCATGTGTAGTATATAAGAGAGGGCCATGGATCAATTGTTAAATTAAATATTCAAGTCAATTCAGATCTCAAAACAATATTCTTTTGAGTTTTTGATTTTGATTTATTCTTGTCACATGTATCAGTTTACAGTGAAAAGTATTGTTTATGCATGCTATGCAGACAAAGCACACCGTTCATAGAGAAGAAAAGGAGAGGCGGCAGAATGTAGTGTTGCAGTCACAGATAGGGTGTAGAGAAAGATCAATGTAATATAAAGTTAGTCCATTCAAAAGTCTGATGGCAGCAGGGAAGAACCTGTTCTGGAGTTGGTTTGTATATGACCTCAGACTTTTGTATCTTTTTCCCGATGGAAGAAGATGGAACAGAATATGTACAGGATGTGTGTGCGGTCCTTGATTATGCTGGCTGCTTTTCCGAGGCAGTAGGCAGGAGTCAATGGATGGGAGGCTGGTTTGCATAATGGATTGGGCTTCGTTCACAACCCTTTGTAGCTCCTTGTGGTCTTGGACAGCTTAAGCGCCATACCAAGCTGTGATACAACCAGCAAGGATGCTTTCTACGATGCATCTGTAAAGGTTGGCGAGAGTCATAGCGGACAAGCCAAACTTCCTTAGAAGTTCCTAAGAAAATAGAGGCATTGGTGGGATTTCTTAACTATAACTTAGGCATGAAGGAACCAGGACAGGTTGTTAGTGAACTGGACCCTTAGAACCTGAAAGATCTTGACCATTTCCACTTCATCTTCTTGATGTCGATGGGGCATGTTCTCCACTATGCTTCCTGAAGTCGATGACTATCTCCTTCGTTTTACTGACATTGAGGGAGAGATTATTGTTATTGCACTCTTTCACCAGATTCTCTATCTCATTCTCGTTCTTTTTCATCATTGTTTGAGATCCGACCCACTACAGTAGTGTCATCAGCAAACTTGAAAATCGAGTTTATAGAGATGCAAAACGAGTTCATGAATTTGTGAGATTAAACAGAATTTAGTATGTGAATTTGATGTCTGTTTACCATACTAACAACACAAAATAGTTTATCATTACTTCTTAAACACAAAATATTTCAGACAACAGAGAGCAAAGTATGATCAGCGATCAGTCAGTCCAATGCTAGAACTTTTATGTGGAAAAGCATACTTCCTTGATACCCTCAGTTATGTCTAGCCTGTGAGCAGGCCAATACCACAACCTGGCATGACAAGTTTTATATTTCTTAGCCACTAGGTGGAGCATTATAACATAAGCAAAAAACTGACATTATCAACTCTCCCCATGAAAATAGGCCTCCTGCAAACTAACTTGGACAATTTGTTTGACACAATTACTATAACAATAAATAATAAAACGGGCACACGGGTAAAGGAGACGACATTGCAAAAATAATACAGCTGTGTTTTAATTTCTACTTTGCAGCAAACTTGTAATATTCAACATTATTTTCTAGATTATGGCCATATATTTTACAGAAAGTTGTGGCGTTAATAACTAAGTTCGGACCAAAGAAGGTTATACTTCACTTCGTGATACAAGAACTAGAATCTGATGAAGGGAAAGAGGAAAAGGTATAACGAGCAATAGCTTTCATTGTTCTAAAGGTACTCTTTGGTTCAATACTAAAATATTAAAGTTAAGCCGTGAATAATCAATTTAATTAATTCAAATGCTCTAAAAAATAAGCTCTACCTTTAAATAAATACAGAAAATAATGAAAACTACCACACTTGAATATTTTTATATGCCTTATTTTCATTTCAGATGATGCCATGGCTGTTTTGGCCATTCTTATGGATGTAAAGCTTGTAGCAGGGCAGTGCTTCTTAATTTTGCATAGAACTGACATTGCCCCATTTCTCTTTGATTTGTGCATCTAATTCTGGCCACCAAAAATAACTACATCCCAGTTCCTTCATTCTCACCACACCTGGATGTCCTTCGTGTAACTGTTCATGGATTTTTCCATGCAGGCACAGAGGAATAATCATTCAGATTCCCCATAATAAAACTCTCTCTGGACTGTGAACTTAAGTTTTCTGGTGATGTAATGATTGAGGTCTGGGTTTTTATGATATACGTCTGTCATCATTCCTTTTAGGACCATATCCATAACCTTCCCCCATTACTGAATTTGTTCTTATGTGTCTCTGAACATGAGATGAAATCACAGGTATACTATCCACTTGTGAGAAATATAGGATATTGATGAAATTTTCTTCAGATTCTTGCTTGATTTGTAATGGCAATTATACTAAAGCATCACCATCCGAATGTTGCTCTGATTGATGACATTTAATACTGTAATTGTACGGTGATAATATCAAAGACCACCTCTGCAACCTATTAGCTGTTAAAGAAGGAATGGCTCAAAGGTTGTCATCAAGGATCGGTGATATGTCAAAAGCTAAATAACACCCATAAAGGTAGTGATGAAATCTTCTTACTCCAAAAATGATACTCAAAGCTTCTTTTTCCTGGTGAGTGTAATTCATTTCTGCATTAAGAATTCATGAAACAGGCTATTAAACACTCTTCTTCCAAGGTCATTATGAGTGAGATGACTGCACCTACCCCATAGAGTGATGCATCGCAATCAAGTTGTAACTTCAGTTTGGAATTGAAATGGACAAGGAACTCTGACTTCTTTAAGGCTTCTTTTAACTCTTCATATTTATTCTCTTTCATATTATTTTGTTCAGTGCCTTGCCTGTTTGACATAACAAAGTGCGCAATGGCTTTAATCGTGCTCCTCAGTTTGTAACAAATTTACCTTAATAATTGATCAAACCTAAAAACGATCTCAGTTGCATCACATTTTGAGGACAAAATGCTTCTAAAATTGCCAATATCTTTCTTGGTTCCTTATGCAAGCCATCTTTATCAATGATATGCCTAAGTAGTTTATGGATGTATTGAAAAAGTCGCAGTTTTCCTTTTTGATCTGGAGAATATGTTTTTGCAAACATTGCAAAGTAGCTTTCAAGTTCCTCAAATGCTCTTATTCCCTTGAACCTGTGCTGAAGATACTATCTAGGTAACACTGTAACCATTTAGCCAACTCAGAATTTGATCTCTGGACTTCTGGAATAGAGCAGATGCAAATGTTGTCCCGAATGCCAGTCTCTGGTATCAAAACAGACCTTTGTGTGTCACAATAGTAATGGTTGTGAACTTGCGCCACATTCATTTATAAGTGTTCTTGTGGTAGATCTATTTTGTTGAATTTCTGGCATCTAGATAGTCCTGTAAATAAGTCTTCAATCAGCGGCAGCGGATATTGATTGGCACACAATAGCAGGTTAATCATTGTCTTGAAATCTCCACACATTCTGACTGAGCCTTAGGTTTTAGTACATGCATGATTGGTGTAGTCCAATCATTTGTAGTAACTGGTTCAACGACTCCTGTTAGGACTAGTCTTTCTAGTTATTCTTCAACTTTTGGTCTGATCACATGTGGTATTGTTCTGGCTTTAGACATTCTGGCGTACTGTATGGCTTAAGTTTGAGTTGGATTTCAACTCCTATCATTGAGCCTAGTGCATTTTCAAAACACTTCTGTATTTTTCTAGAAGTTGGTGTAGGTTAGTCCTACTATTGATCAGTTGATTTACAGGTCCCCAGTTGAATTTAGTTTTTCCCAACCATGCTCACCGAATAATGCAGGAAACTTTCTATGAACAATGTGGAGAGGCAACTCCATTGTTTGTCCTTCCTCTTTCACTTTTACACTAATGTATCCGGTTGCTACGACTTTAAGGCCTCTTCCGTGTATATCCTTGGAATAATATTTTATGATTTCAACAGTAAATGCTTTAACTTCTGATTATAGATTGTCTCAGATATCAATGACACCATAGGCCCAACACATACTTCCATTCTGGCTAGTTTACGATCAAGTTTTGTGAATACCCTAAAACGTTGTGAATCGCCATGGACTGACAAAACCTCTAGCATCAACTTTTGAACTTATTTTGGCACATTGCATTGTAGATTCTGCCTGCAGACTTTGACGTATTATTTTTCTTATTATGTTTTAATTTAGAGGAAGTTCACTGTGTGCAGCATGCTTTGACAATATGGCCCCTTTTGCCATAACTCTTGCACTTGTTTTCCCTACTCCAACATTCTCCTGCTGAGTATCCAACTTGTGGAGATCAGTGAAGTGCTTGTAGTTTTCACAGAATCACAAAGTGTAGAAGTGGCCCTTTGACCCACCGACATGAGAGAAACACCTGACCTACTATGTAATTCCATTTACCAGCATTTGGCCCATAGCCTTGAATATTATGACATGCCAAATGCTCGTCCAGGTGCTCTTTAAAGGAAGCAACATGCCTCTACCATCCTCCCAGTCAAATATTCCAAACCGTCACTACCCACTGGATAAAAAAGATTTTTGTCACTTTCCCCCTAAACCACATGCCCTTCATCTTAAACTTGTGTTCCGACATGACTGACCCTTCAACTAAGGGAACAGTGCTCCTTAGCCACCCTGTCCATACCCCTCATAATCTTGTACACCTTGATCAGGTCACTCCTCTGTCTTCTCTGCTCCAACAAAAACAACCCAAGTCTATTCAACTTCTCTTTATAACTTAAATGTTCCATCCCAGGCAGCATCCTGGTGAATCTCCTCTACACCCCCTCCTGCGCAACTGTATTCTTCCTATAATGTGGCAATCGGAACTGCACACGGTACTCCAGCTCTGGGCTCGCCAAAGTTCTATACAACTCCAACTTGATCTTCCTGCATTTGTAATCTATGCTTTGATTGGTAAAGGCAACATGCTTTTTTCACCACTCTACCAACATGCATGCCCTTATGCTTTCAGAGATCTATGGACAAATATGCCAAGGTCCCTTTGTCCCTCAGAACTTCCTTGTGTCATGCTATTCATTGAATATTTCACTGTAAATTACTCCTTCCAAAGTGCATCACCTCACACTTTTCAGGTGTACGTTAGGTGGTTTGGGCATGCTAAGTTGCCCCTTAGTGTCCCAAGATGTGTGAATGAGATGGGTTATCCATGATAAATGTGTGGGCTTACAGTGATAGGACAGGGGAGAGGCCCTGGGTAAGATACTCTACCAGAGAGTTGGTGCAGGCTTGATGGGCCAAATGGCCTCTTCTGCATTATAGGCACTCTATGATTCCTGGAACCTGCTAGTTTCATCAGCATATACTCATTGCGAAGCTAATGATGTCTGTGCTGGCTTGGCTACATTTGTTGGATGGATGACATTTGTATGCCCAAAGATCTTCTGTATGGTGAACTGGCCACTGAGTGAACTGGCCACTAGGTCATGACACCTCTCTGCAATAACAGCACATGCAGGTGAAATATGAAGATGGCAGTCATTGACATAGAGAATTGGGAAATAGCCACCATACCATGACTTCTGGAAGTTAACAGCTTGAAGGTGTCTTAAACATAACACTGCCCTCAGTGTTGTGCCGAGCTTTGTCTGAACCCAAGATCAATCTATCCCACTCCCTATTATTCTGGTGTGCTCCATGTGCCTATCCAATAACCACTTGAAAGTTCCTAAAGTGTCCGACTCCACTATCACAGCAAGCAGTCCATTCCACACCCCAACCACTCTCTGAGTAAAGAATCTACCTCAGCCATCCCTCTTATCTCTCCCACCATGAACCTCATTGTTATGCCCCTATAACAGCTACATCCACCCGAGGAAATAGTCTCTGAATGTCCACTCTATCTATCCCTCTCATCATCTTATAAACCTCCATTAAGTTGCCTCTCATCCTCCTCTGCTCTGAAAAGGCCCAGCTCCCTCAAACTTTCCTTATAAGACCTACACTCCAAACCAGGCAGCATCATGGTAAATCTAGATAAGCCTAGTAGTTAGAGATATGTTCAGCGCAACTTGTGGGCCAAAGGGCCTGTTTGTGCTGTAGTTTTTCTATGTTCCAGGTTCTATCTCCTTTGCGCTCTCTCCAATGCTTCCATATCCTTCTTATAATGAAGTGACCAGAACTGCACACAATATTCCAAACGTGGTCTCACCAAGGTCCTGTTCGGTTGCAGCATAACCCCACAGCTCTTAAACTCTAATCCCTTGTTAGTAAAAATTAACACACTATAGGCCTTCTTCACGGCTTTATCCACGAGTGGCAACCTTCAGAGATCTGTGGATATGAATCCCAAGATTGCTCTGTTCCTCCACATTCCTCAGAACCCTGCCGTTGACCCTGTAATCGGCATTCAAATTTGTCCTACTAAAGTGAATCACCTCGCACTTATCAGGGTTAAACTCCATCTGCCACTTTTCGGCCCGGTTCTGCACCCTATCAATGTCTGTTTGCGGCCTACAACAGCCCTCCACCTCATCCACGACTCTACCAATCTTGGTATCAGCAAATTTACTGACACACCCTTCAGCTCCTTCTTCCAAGTCATTGATAAAAACCACAAATAGCAGAGGACTCAGCACTGATCCCTGTGGTACACCGCTGGTAACTGGTCACCAGTCTGAAAATTTTCCATCACCACCACACTCTGTCTTCTACAAGATAGCCAGTTACTTATCCAGTTGACCAAATTTCCCTCGATCCCGCACCTCCTTACTTTCTTCATGAGCTGACCATGGGGAACCTTATCAGTCACCTTACTAAAATCCATGTATATGACATTAACTGCTCTACCTTCATCCACACACTTAGTTACCTCCTCAAAGAATTCAATCAAATTTGTGAGGCAAGACTTACCCTTCACAAATCCGTGTTGACTATCCCGGATCAAGCTGCATCTTTCCAAATGATCAAAAATCCTATCCCTCAGAACCTTTTCCATTAACTTACCATCAAAGTAAGACTGACTGGCCTATAATTACCAGGGTCATTCCTATGTTCTTTCCTGAATAGAGGAACAACATTCACCACTCTTGAGTCCTCTAGCACTATCCCTGCGGACAGTGAGGACCCAAAGGCTCAACACCAAAGGCTCTGTAATCTCCTCCCTTGCCTCCCACGGAATCATAGGATATATTCGTCTGGCCCAGGGGACTTACCAACCCTCAGGTTTTTCAAAATTGCTAATACATCTTCCCTCAGAACATCTACATCCTCCAGCCTATCAGCCTGTATCACACTCTCATCCTCAAAAACATGGCCACTCTCCTTGGTGAACACGGAAGAAAAGTATTCATTCATCGACTCTCCTATCTCTTCTGACTCCATGCACAATTTCCCATTACTATACTTGACCGGCCCTAACCTCACCCTGGTCATTCTTTTATTTCTCACATAACTCATCTCGGAAGAGATGAGTTGAAATGAAGAACCCAACTGGCCAAGAAGAGGGCTCAAAGAAAACAGAGGCCAGCAAATCCTACAATTCCGCAGCCATTGTCTTCCTCCACAGCTAATGCAGCAGACACTACTATGCCTGAGCCACAGCAAGCCATATTTAGCACATTTGACAACCGCAGTGCAAACCATCTTCTTACAAAATGAAAGACTGCCAGTTAGGATTTAGATAAATAATTTTTTCTGTTGCGGGCACCCTAAGTAAGGGTGCACATTTGGAACAGAGTAATTCAGGACAGAAAGCAGAAGGCAACAGATAGTGAAAATATGGAATTTCCTCTCTGTCCTGAATGGTTGTGGCACTGAAACAATTTAAAATTTAAATACTGAGATAGATAGATTTTTATTAGGATTTTTATTGGGGATCAAGGGACATGGATCAAAAGCAGGTTAATGGCCATGATTAAACGTTCCCAAGTCATTCACTCCTTACATTTCTCTCTCTCCTCAACGTTCATCATTTTATAAAGGGCTTTGTAACATGTTTCTGCACATGAGGCACTTGGTACACTAACACTGCAAGCGCTGCAAGACACATTTATCTTTCCAGTAAAGAAGACTTTGTACTTTCAGAATGAAAGGACCATTGTACTTCTTCAGAGAGAAGACTTACTACAAGTGATTCGCCAAGTACAGAGTACATATTAATATTTATATTGTGCAGTTAATTTTCAGTCTTTCTCTTTCTGAGTGAATCTGTCTCCCAGAAGTTATTTCTCAGGCCAACATTCATTGTATGCTGGTTTCCACATTCCCAGTTGGATGTCACACTTGAAGTGAACATGATCAGAGATAGAGCTACAACGCTGTATCGCTAGATCTCTTGGAGTGTAGAATTAATGAATACATTATTCTAACTCCAAGTAAAATGCAATTAATTGTTTTAACTTATTGTGGTCTATAATCAAAACTTGTGAGCACAGATAAATATAGAACTATTTTCCAGTTCCAACACATACCTAAAGGAATCAGAAATAATTTTTCCTGTTTGACAGGCAATAGAAATATACCACTCGTTTTCCTAAAGATATAGTCCAAATTGACCTAAATTGTAAATTTTGAACTTGCTGCAAAATAAACACTTCACTAACTCAATGCCTACTAAATGGCCATCCATTTCCGCAGCTGACATTGAGAGAATCCAGACAGCTGAATCCAGTAAGTGCAAAACTGAATTAACATTAAAAAGTTTCATTTTTTACAAAGGAAATTATTGTGGCTGCTTCAGCTAGCTACAGATTTAAAATGGAATAAGTGCAGCAGAAGTTATTCTAAATGGTGGAAATTATGTCAAGGTTTTTGATGTTTTTCTTTTTAATGCTGAAGGTGCTGGTTCATTGTGGGATATGGCTGCACAGATGGTCCCACAAACGCATCCGTGAAGTTATTCTTTGTGTGAGACGTACAATATATATAAAGACCTCAGTTCAGACTGGTATCAAAATTGAAATCTTCTTGTCTGTAAGACTGTGTATTCTCTTTTGAGGATAGTTTACAAGTTTATACAATGTTTTTTAGGTAGATTAATAACAGATGTGTGTTCAAAATTGTATGTCATTGAATGGCATTTTGCAAGAGCAAAATGGAATGTGAGTTTCTGTAATTCATTGCACCTGAAGTGATTTTGGATGTGCTGGAATGCACTATATAAATGCAAGTTTGTTTTGGTTTCATCGGTAACTCGAAAATACAACTTTTTAGGCTTAGTGACAGACTGCATCCTTACCTAAATGCCTATCAACACTATTAAGAAAAAACATACTTAAGAATAGTTCTCTGAATCTCTTCACTACTAAGTTTAAGTTAAAGTTTATTTATTAGTCACAAGTAAGGCACACTGCAATGAAGTTACTGTGAAAATCCCCTAGTCGCCACACTCAGGCAGCTGTTTGAATATAATGAGGGAGAATTTAGCATGGCCAATTCACCTAACCTGCATATTTTTGGATTGTGGGAGGAAACTGGAGCACTAAAAAAGTTGATTCGTTGGTTAGGAAGAAAAAGGAGGCTTATGTTCGGATGAGGCTTGAGGGCTCAGGTAGTGCATTAGAAAGTTTTAGATTGGCTAGGAGGGAGTTGAAGAGGGAGTTAAGAAGGGCTAAAAGAGGACATGAGATGACTTTGGCTGATAGGATTAAGGAGAACCCTAAGGCGTTTTACAGGTATGTCAAGAACAGAAGGTTGGTTAGGGCAAGATTAGGGCCAGTTACAGACAGTAGAGGGAAGTTGTGTGTGGAACCGGAGGAGATTGGAGAGGCGTTGAACCAATATTTCTCTTCGGTGTTCACGCAAGGGGACATGAATGTAGCTGAGGAGGACACTGGGGTGCAGGGGTGTAAAATAGATAGTATTGCAGTTGATACGGGGGATGTGCTGGATATTCTAGAGGGTTTGAAAATAGATAAGTCCCCTGGTCCGGATGGGATTTACCCTAGGATTCTCTGGGAGGCAAGAGAGGTGATTGCGGAGCCTCTGGCTCTGATCTTCAGGTCGTCGTTGGTCTCTGGTATAGTACCGGAAGATTGGAGGACAGCAAATGTTGTCCCATTGTTTAAGAAGGGGAGCAGAGACTTCCCTGGGAATTATAGACCGGTGAGTCTTACTTCTGTGGTGGGTAAGGTTTTGGAAAGGATTATTAGAGACAGGATTTATAGTTATTTGGAGAGTAATGAATTGATTAGAGACAGTCAGCATGGTTTTGTAGCGGGTAGGTCATGCCTTACTAACCTTATCGAGTTCTTTGAGAAAGTGACCAAAGAGGTGGATAGGGGTAAGGCAGTTGACGTGGTGTATATGGATTTTAGTAAGGCGTTTGATAAGGTTCACCATGGTAGGCTTCTGCAGAAAATGCAGATGTATGGGATTGGGGGTGATCTAGGTAATTGGATCAGGAATTGGCTAGCAGATAGGAGACAGAGGGTGGTGGTTGATGGTAAATATTCGTCATGGAGTTCGGTTACGAGTGGTGTGCCTCAGGGATCTGTTTTGGGGCCACTGCTGTTTGTAATTTTTATTAATGATCTGGATGAGGGTATAGTTGGGTGGATTAGTAAGTTTGCTGATGACACCAAAGTCGGAGGTGTGGTAGATTGTGAGGAAGGGTGTCATAGTTTGCAGGGTGACTTAGAAAGGTTGCAGAGCTGGGCCGCGAGGTGGCGGATGGAGTTTAATGTGGAGAAGTGTGAGGTAATTCATTTTGGTAGGAATAACAGATGTGTTGAGTATAGGGCTAACGGGAGGACTTTGAATAGTGTGGATGAACAGAGGGATCTAGGTGTATGTGTACATAGATCCCTGAAAGTTGGGAATCAAGTAGATAAGGTTGTTAAGAAGGCATATGGTGTCTTGGCGTTTATTGGTAGGGGGATTGAATTTAGGAGTCGCAGCGTCATGATGCAACTGTACACAACTCTGGTGCGGCCGCACTTGGAGTATTGTGTGTAGTTCTGGTCCCCACATTACAGGAAGGATGTAGAGGCTTTGGAGAGGGTGCAGTGGAGGTTTACCAGGATGTTGCCTGGTATGGAGGGGAGATCCTATGAGGAGAGACTGAGCGATTTGGGGTTGTTTTCGCTGGAAAGAAGGCGGCTAAGAGGGGACCTTATTGAAACATATAAGATGATTAGAGGTTTAGACAGGGTGGATAGTGATAGCCTTTTTCCTAGGATGGAGAAAGCTAGCACGAGGGGGCACGGCTTTAAATTAAGGGGGGGTAGTTATAGGACTGATGTCAGGGGTAGGTTCTTTACCCAGAGGGTGGTGAGGGACTGGAATGCCCTGCCAGCTGCAGTTGTAAATGCGCCTAGTTTGGGGGCGTTTAAGAGATCTGTGGATAGGTTTATGGACGAAATGGGATTGGTTTAGATTAGTGGGTTAGTGTTTTTTTTTAAAAGCTGGTCGGCGCAACATCGTGGGCCGAAGGGCCTGTTCTGCGCTGTAATGTTCTATGTTCTATGTTCACCCAGAGGAAACTCATGCAGACACAGGGAGAATGTGCAAACTCCACACAGACAGTGACCCAAGCTGGGGATCGAACCCAGGTCCCTGGCACTGTGAGGTAGCAGTGCTAACCACTGTGCCGCCCTAATTAGTAAAAGTCGAATTGATAGCATTTTGATTATAGAAATGAAAAGGATAAACCAAAGTGCAAAGTTCTTCACTATCAATGAAGTGCTTTTGAAATGAATAACAGTTCTCTGGTAGGTAAACATAGCAGCCAATTTGCAAATGGAAAAATCTGACACACATCAATAAATGGCCAGTGTATTTCTGGCGGTGTTGATTGAGTGAACTTCTTCTAAGGCTCCCGTGTTCCCAGGCCCTGAGCTAGTATCTTTCCCTGGTTTCTCTCCAATCGCTTTTCATGCCCTTTTTGTATTCATCTTGTCTATGAGATCAACCATCTATTCCCTTAATCTTTGATGTTAACAGTTTGCTGCATAGTTACAGCATTTGCTGTTTGAGATCATCAGCATTTACTTTCATCCACGTTTAGCTGACTTCTCCTTTGCCAATAAAATGTCACATTATTAAACTAACAAGTTGGTTTCAAGTATGTAGGAGCTACAAACACAAGGCTGAAACAATAATGAATCCAACATTTCCATTTATCTTACAAATGCAGACATATTAAGAGGAAATTTATCAAATTTATGTAAAAAGGCAAAAAATGTTCGCCAACACGGTTTTTGTTGTTTAGAACATGCTAACAGATTTCTAAGGTATGTGCCTCATGAGGCAAAGACATTTATGAGTGTCTGGTAAGTGTTAGTAGGGAACAAGTAATTGTCCATGGACAGGCAGATTGGCAGTGTAACAAACCTGAGGAGTAGAACAAACAATGAAACAAACAATTCTAAGTGAAATTATTGAGGTTGTGGGTAGTATTTTAAATAATGCACACTCAATACAAACAATTAAAGAGTGAATAACTTATGGAAAACTTTTCCAGATAGTAAAATGGAAGTTCTAGATAATTCAATAAACAATGGATATGATTTTCCTGGTCCCAAGGTTGCAGGCTGGGAGACAGGAAACAGTAAATTGTCAGACAGCCATATCCAGAGGGTATCCCAATGGAGACCCACCACCGGGTCATTTTATCAGCAGTGCGAATGTCTGTAGTTCAGCAACCCATCAACTGGCGGCAGATATCTAATTTGGACAAGGGTGGCATGATGGCACAATGGTTAGCACTATCCCTCAGTGACAGGGACCCAGGTTCAATTCCAGCCTCGGTCACTGTATGTGTGGAGTTTGCACTATTTCCCCTTGTCTGTGTGGGTTTTCTCCGGGTGCTCCGGTTTCCTCCCACACTCCAAAGATGTGCGGGTTAGGTTGATTGGTCATGCTAAATTGACCCTAGTGTCAATGGGATTAGCAGGGTAAATGTGTGGGGTTATGGTAATAGGGCCTGGGTGGGAATGCGGTCAGTACAGAGTCGATGGGCTGAATGGCCTTCTTCTGTACTGTAGGGATTCTATAAAGTTCCAATTAAGGATTCCTAGGTCACAGGCTTCTGCTGACTACTGGACATTGCAGGGGCAATAGGGCATATTGACTCCTTTCATCACCTTTTGGTTTGATGTTTTAAGTTACATTTTTGCTTTGTTTTGTTTCAGGTGGTCTCCTTTTAAGGGGTTGCTCTTTCTACTCTGTTCCTCAGTTTATTTAATTTAACTTAACTTGATTTCCCTCAAAAGAGTGTCTTTTGCTGATGGGGAAGCAACCTTCTGTCTCATGAGGCGGTCACTCGCTGGAAGCAAGCAACCTATCACCAGCAGGAAACAGGGAGCAGGGTTTCAGGGGCTGTGGGAGAGCCATAGCATCCAGAGGCTCTAAGGCCAAGGAGTGATCCAGGGGGGCAATGGGTGCATATATAGCCTCGGTACCACCGCTGGAAGAATTATCCTTTTGAGCGCTAGGGCTTACTTGCTTGACCCCTACGGGGAAAACAAATTCCAATTTTCCTGTGAGGGTGCTGCAACATGGAGGCTCCCTCTCATTTTCCTTGCAGTTTCCACAACAGCCACCTTTCTGGGTGGCAGTGGCAAGGCTGCAGAGTTACCGAACCTCTGAATGGTTTGACAGCATGCAGGGACTGTCAGCCATTCTGCAGTGAGCAGCAAGCCCACCAGCAACCAATTCTGAGGCCACCACCTGGACAACTGTTACCATGGTCCAACAGGCTGTCCACATGGGTTCATGATTCACATTTGGTTCTGACTTTGGAACTTACTCCCTGCTGATAAAATCACATATTTTACAATGGTAAATTTATATTTCTGGAGAGGGGAGGGAGTTAAAACTGAATAGCTTTATCAATTTACAGCGCACATTTTAAAAACCCTATTTTATCCAGACAACAAGATGATAAAACTCATAAGGCAATAAATATATTTCTCCAATTAAAATTTCATCCTGTTCGACAACTTATCAAGTTTTCACACAAAAGTATTATCTTATCAGCTCACCACACAGTCACTGAGTTCTTTAGGAACCATGATAGATTCTTCGTGAATTCTGCATACTTAGAATTTTTTTTGGAGTATGGATCTGAAGATGCCAGCAAGGCCAGCTCCTCAAAGATCTCCAGGCTAGTCTACACATAGTCTCCCTTCACACCCCAGCTACTCACCGGCTAAGCCCATACATACCCTCACTCGTTGGCATCAGGCATCCCCCCAAAAGTGAGCAACGCCCCGCTATAAGAACATATAAGAACATAAGAAATAGGAGCAGGAGTAGGCCATCTAGCCCTTCGAGCCTGCCCTGCCATTCAATAAGATCATGGCTGATCTGTCGCTGCTCAGTTCCACTTTCCCGCCCTCTCCCCATAACCCTTAATCCCCTCTCTTATCAAAAACCCATCAACCCGCGTCTTAAAAATATTTAGCGAGGCAGCCTCCACCACTTCAACGGGCAGAGAATTCCAGAGATTCACCACCCTTTGAGTGAAGAAGTTCCTCCTCAACTCCGTTCTAAACCGCCCCCCTTTTATCTTGAGGCTGTGCCCCCTTTTGCTGATGACACCAAGATTGGGGGAACGGCAAATTGTGCGGAGGGTGTGGAGAGTCTGCAGAAGGATCTAGATAGGCTGGGCGAATGGGCCAGGAAATGGCAAATGGAATTTAATGTTGGCAAGTGTGAGGTGGTCCACTTTGGTAGGAAGAATGGTAGGAAGGACTATTACTTACGGGGTGAAAAACGGCAGCAGGCGATGGTGCAGAGGGACCTCGGGGTCCTTGTGCATGAGTCGCAAAAACCCAGCTTGCAGGTGGTCAGGAAGGCAAATGGGATGCTGGCCTTCATAGCGAGGGGGATTGAATATAAAAGTAGGGAGGTCTTGCTGCAGCTGTATAGGGCATTGGTGAGGCCGCAGCTGGAGTACTGTGCGCAAAAGCCCCCATACCCCCCATCTCATCAGACCCTCCTCTACCTTCTGGCTTCCCTTTCAGGCCACTTCCCCATCTTCAGGCCCACCCCTTTTTAAATATATTAATCTGGTTCCCACCCTCACTGGATGGCACTGGAAATTCCAAAGGGAGTTCTCTCTGGCACTAAATGCACTCGGGCCCCTTCGCTGCAATTCTCCAGCCCCAGAGTAATCTGCTGATGATCATGCGGGGCTGGAGAACTGCTCCCATGGTATTATGGTGAAAAACATTGCAATTTAGTTTTCCAATAGAGATTCCTTTCATTTATGTATTTTTTTAAATTTTAAAGTGCATTGGTTGTTTCATTTGTTTGTTTCATTTGGAGAAAAACACTTCATTTTAAAATTCTATCCAGTTTCTACAGCTGGGGATACATATTACTCTTCTGAAATAATTCTCTGAAAATAATCCCACTACAACCATGATAATCTAATGTGCAATGTAGATCATGCCAAATTATATTACCTGTGTGAAAGAAGCTGATTGGTGACTTGATCATTCACTTTGATTTTCATGGAATTTAGTTCAAGTTTTTCTAAAGTTATGTATTTGAAATCTGACTGATAAGTGAATACCATGATTTTATTGTGATGCTTAGATTTCAATTTGGTATGCACAATTAGATTTATTTCCAGCCAGTATCTTTTCCACTGATCATGAAATAAAGGATTAAAAATTAATACTTGCACATGATAAATATATGTAAATATAACCTTTTTGCTATGTTTTACTATTTTTATAAAAAAGGTTTGCCATTTCAGTTTTTATTCCACGTTCTTCTGAATCATTAAAAATTTATAGACAGAGAACTGCAAGTTACGTTGACGGCAATATTGATGCAAGATTTGGACTATTTTGTTATACGATTATGGTTGTCCTGATTGACAGGTGTTTTATTTAAAATGCTCTTATTTAAAATGCCAATTTTACCTGTTGAACCTGAGTAAGATTTTCTGCAAATGTGGGAGATTTTTCCTTGAGAAATGTAATTAGATCCTTGTAGATATCACCATTTCTGTCATAGATAATATCTTCACTGTCCTTTATCGGACCCTAAAGAATAAAATTTAACATTACAATGGCAGCACAAAATATTTCATAATAAAACATTACTATATATTAAATAGTGTGGGAAATAAAATGAAGTCACAAAAATATTTTTCATTTCAATTTCATTACTTACTCCATTTAAGTAAACTCCAGCGGTGTTACAAGTAACATACAATGTATCAGTGTCATGGGTGTTAATGATCAGGTAACAAATATCTCCATATACTTGTCTCCATGGCGGAGCTCTGCATCCATTAGAAAACTCATATTCTGTAAGAAAACAAAAGCAATAGAGATAACTAATATGTTAACATATTATTAAACACTATGCCCGATTTTCACTGATCAGTATGTAACCCTTTATGTGGCAATTCCTAATTGATTTAAGCTTCACGTAAATACCTGATGTGTAGTTGATAGATTTCAAAACAGTCATTTCTCCTTCTCCAGAGAAGGACTGAAGCAATTGCACATCATTCTTTATAGCCTGTGGGGTCAGCCGCACTTCTCTTAAAAAGGGGGAAAGAGAAAGCAAAGCATGAAAATATAATTAAATCACCTTCTGTTCTATTCAACTATTTCCTTTATTCAGTTAGTTCCAGGGTTTATTTTCTGTGTATTAAATCAGCACCAAACATTTAACTTGAAAAAATGTATTAGAATAACATCTGGAAAAAATACCCAAAAAATATATCGGGCAAGCCAGATATTTGCAAGGCCCGTAAAGTAAAATGGCGCCAGGACCCCAAAACTGTGCCAAAACTTAAACAGGCAGATTGTCGATATCAAGTGATCATAAACTTTAACTCTGCAGATAATATAGTGCATAGAAGTTTCAACATTTAAAAAGGCAGACATTTACCTAAATTCCTAACATTGTGACAGACTTGCAATTAATATGAAACAATTCCTTACAGAACTTGAAAACTTTGTCAGATTGAATCCATCAAGGGAAGATATCACAACAGTCAGATTTCCTGTCCCATATTAAAGAAAGCAATACTAAAAATAAGGCTCGATATTTCTTATAGCTTTTCCATAAAATTAAAATTTAACTTTCCCCTTGATTATTGATTGTTTAATTTTAATTATGCAATTCATGGGGTCCGTTGACGATCCTTGGTGCATTGCTGGCAGCTACCACCACTCCAACTGGTGCTGATGACAATGAGGAGCGACCTATCTCTTATTGGATGGAACATACGCCACTGGGAGCCTGAATCCTGTGGATCCGATGATGGCCATTTAAATGCCTGGAGATCACTTAATACCACTGGGCTTCCCCCATGGAACACTGTAGCCAGTGAGCTATTGTCTAATAAAAAAAAATGGCTAAGCAAAGAAAAGGACAATATTATGGCCTGATGGGAAATATTTTTAACATCAGGAGAGAAGGTTTTTAAATACCAGGCTGAGAATGTGTGACTACGAGGTGAAATGATCTTTGTTGTAAAAAATGACTTTGGTTTTACGATGGGTAATAAATTCACTCTAATTGATCAAACGGACAGGAGCCAGAAGACTAATTTTAGGTGCTAAAATAAATTAAGACACTGCCCGAACATCAGGCAGCCAGCAACATACCAATTTGGTCGATAACCCTTTCATCAGTGTGTACATGTACGTGTTCAAGCCAATCTCAAAGAGCAAATATTGATGTTTTGAAGAACAGAATCAGAAGAGGAGAGGAGAACCACAGAAGAAGAAAGGAATCTCAAGCTCTACACTTGAAATATGCAGAGACTGTTTAAATCCTAGTACACGGAATTCACCAGCTTTTAGGCCCAGCACAATAACAGTCAGAATCACTACTGGTCTCTGCCAGCAGAGACCTGGCATGATGATCAGACCAGAGAGCTCGGAGACCACTAAAGCCCTGGGTGGTCGTGGACATGGCTAGGTATTTCCACCTGGCACACTGGCAGTACCCAATTGGCTCACTGGCGGTGCCCAGGGCTGGCCACTGGACAGCCCAGCAATGGCTGCTGAAAAGTCTGGTAGTGCCAGTTGGGTATTGCCAGAGCAGCATTTGGGTACTGCTGGTGTACCAAGTTGGGCACCACCAATGTACCAGCAGGAGCAATGGGGTGGGGCAGCATGAGTGGGGCCCATGATGGGGGTGCTACATGGGAGTCTTGATGGGGGGTAGGGACATGTTGGGAGTCGGAGTGGGGGACCCATTGGGAGGGCACCAATGGTGGCGGCCCATGTCGGAGAGGGGGTGAACATAAGAACGTAAGAACATAAGAAATAGGAGCAGGAGTAGGCCAACTAGCCCTTCGAGCCTGCCCCGCCATTCAATAAGATCATGGCTGATCTGTCTTGGCTCAGTTCCACATTCCCGCCCTCTCCCCATAACCCTTAATCCCCTCTCTTATCAAAAACCCATCAACCCACATCTTAAAAATATTTAGCGAGGTAGCCTCCACCACTTCAACGGGCAGAGAATTCCAGAGATTCACCACCCTTTGAGTGAAGAAGTTCCTCCTCAACTCCGTTCTAAACCGCCCCCCCTTTTTCTTGAGGCTGTGCCCCCTAGTCCTACTATCCTTTCTGAGCGGGAAGAGTCTCTCCACCTCTATCCTATCCATCCCATTCATCATCTTATACGTCTCAATGAGATCTCCCCTCATTTTCGAAACTCTAACGAGTACAAGCCTAATTTATTCAGCCTCTCCTCATAGCTCAACCCCCTCAAATCCGGCATCAGCCTAGTAAACCTCCTCTGCACTCCCTCCAAGGCCAAAATATCCTTGCGTAAGTACGGCGCCCAAAACTGCACACAGTACTCCAGCTGCGGCCTCACCAATGCCCTATACAGCCGCAGCAAGACATCCCTACTTTTATATTCAATCCCCCTCGCGATGAAGGCCAGCATCCCATTCGCCTTCCTGACCACCTGCTGCACCTGCAAGCTGGGTTTTTGCGACTCATGCACAAGGACCCCGAGGTCCCTCTGCACCGTCGCCTGCTGCAGTTTTTCTCCACGCAAGTAATAATCCTTCCTACCGTTATTCCTACCAAAGTGGACCACCTCGCACTTGCCAACATTAAATTCCATCTGCCATTTCCTAGCCCATTCGCCCAGCCTATCTAGATCCTTCTGTAGACTCTCACCACCCTCCACACAATTTGCCTTTCCACCAATCTTTGTGTCATCAGCAAATTTCGACACCATACACTCGGTTCCCTCCTCCAGATCATCTATATAAATGGTAAATAGCTGAGGCCCCAGCACCGACCCCTGGGGCACTCCACTAGTCACCATCCGCCAATCCGAATAGCACCCATTGACCCCCACTCTCTGCCTCCTATTTGACAACCAGTCCTCTATCCACGCTAACACCCTACCCCCAACTCCATGCCCCCTTACCTTCTGCAATAACCTCTTGTGAGGTACTTTGTCAAACGCCTTCTGAAAATCAAGAAAGACCACATCCACCGGCTCTCCTCTATCCACCGCCCTAGACACATCCTCATAGAACTCCAGTAAATTTGTCAGACACGACTTCCCTTTAATGAAACCGTGCTGCGTCTGCTCTACCAAGCATTTCCCCTCAAGATGCCTCGCTATTTCCTCCTTAATGACGGATTCTAACATTTTACCTACAAAAGACGTTAAACTAACAGGCCTATAATTCCGCGCCTTTTGCCTGGCACCCTTCTTAAACAACAGCGTAACATTACCCGTTTTCCAATCTTCCAGCACTTCCCCAGAATCCAGCGACGTCTGGAAAATAACCACCAAGGCATCCACTATCACCTCCGCCATTTTTTTCAGGACCCTCGGATGCATTCCATCCGGTCCTGGGGACTTGTCCACAATCAGCCCCTCCAGTCTGCCGAGCACCACCTCTCTAGTAACAGTAATGTCATCGAGACCCTCCAGTCCTACCACCTTTCCATCTCTAACATCCGGCAAATTATTCACGTCCTCCTCCGTGAAGACAGAAACAAAAAAGTTATTCAAGACCTCAGCCATTTCCCCATCCCCTACCACTAAGTCCCCCCTCTCATCCTCTAAGGGACCAACGTTCACCCTAGCCAGCCTCTTCCTTTTTATATATTTATAAAAAGTCTTGCTATCCTTTTTTATATTAAGCGCTAGCCCAGCTTCATAGTTTCTCCTACCCTTCTTTATCAACTTCTTTGTCAATCATTGTTGACATTTAAACCTCTCCCAATCCTCTTCTCGCCCACTACTCTTAGCTACTCTAAACGCCTCCGCTTTTAATTTAACACTTTCCTTCACCTCCTTCGTTATCCACAGCTTATTACCTCTCCTCCTACGGTCTTTTTTGACCATCGGAATAAATTTCCGCTGAGCACCAAGAAAGATCTCCTTAAAGATCCTCCACTGCTCCTCAGCAGACCTACCTTCCAACGCGCTCCCCCAGTCCACATTCACCAATTCTTCTCTCATCCTACCGTACTCCCCTCTGTTCAAACAAAGGACGCGTGTCCGGGAACCCACTTTCTCCTCCTCCATCTGCACCAGAAACTCCTCCATACAATGATCACTCTCCCCAAGAGCATCCTTCACCGCAAGTTCCCTAATTCTACCCGCCTCATTACATAGCACCAGATCCAAGATAGCTCGCTCCCTCGTCGGCTCCAACACACACTGTTCCAGGAAACTATCCCGGCAGCATTCCAAGAACTCCTCCTCGAGCCCACCGTGTCCAACATGGGTCGACCAATCAATGTGCAGATTGAAATCCCCCATAACTACGGCCGTCCCATTCCTGCACGCCGCACTTATTTGCGCGTTAACAGTATACTGCTGTCTATGTGGGGAGGGAGGGAGCCATTAACCAACTTTACACCCATAAACGTGATCAACGGAGGGGGCAATGGCCAGCACAATGATCAGGGGGGATTTCTGGCTGGCGAAGGATTAATGACTAAGGATTAATATCTGGGCTGATGAAGGATTAATGTCTTGAGCAGCAATCAGGGGTTAGGGTGGTGGAGCTGGGGGGTGGGGTGGGGGAGGGGCAGACACAAGAAGCAATCAATGACAGGGTGTAATGTCCATGGGTTGGGGGGGGAGTGACCCAGGGCAGTGTGCCACTTGGGTGCCACCGATGTACCTGTTGGGCACTGCCAATGTGCCAGCGGGAATGGCAAGGGGTGTGGGGCATGCGAAGCCATGACAGGGGATAACCAGGAGTCTTGATGGTGAGACATATTGGGAGTCTTGTTGGGGGGGCATGTTGGAAGTCAAGTAAAGAATAAAGAAAGAACAAAGAAAATTACAGCAGAGGAACAGGCCCCTCAGGCCTTCAAACCTGCACCGACCATGCTGCCCATCTCAACTAAAACCCACTGCCCTTCCATGGACCACATCCCTTCCCACACCCCAAAGATGTGCTCTTAGGCTGATTGGTGTAACAAATTGTCCCTAAGTTATTCTCCCCTTAATCTGGTTTCCAATGGGGGTACCATAAGCATAGACATGGGTCAAGGGTGGAGGAGGAAAAGCACATTGTTAAAATGGCGGTGCGGGCTCGTTGGGCCGAAGGGCCTGTTTCCCGTGCTGTATTATTCTTTGTTCTTTATTCCCATTCTATTCATGTATTTATCAAGACGCCCCTTAAAAGTGACTATTGTATCTGCTTCCACTACCTCCATGTAAAAAGCGTGCCTTGTCCATCTCCTTTAAACCTTGCCTCTCACACCTTAAACCAATACCCCCTGGTAATTGACTCTTTCACCTGGGAAAATGCTTCTGTCTATCCACTTTGACCATGCCCCTCACAATCTTCGAAACCTCCATCAGGTCACCACTCAACCTCCATCAGTTCAGGGAAAACAAACCAAATTTCTCCAACCTCTCCTCATAGGTAATGCTCTCCATACCAGGTAACATCCTGATAAATTAGATAAATGCGAGTTAATGCATTTTGGGAGATCGTATCGGGGCAGGGCATACTCAGTTAATGGTAGGGCATTGGGGAGAGTTATAGAACAAAGAAATCTAGGAATACAGGTTCATAATTCCTTGAAAGTGGAGTCACAGGTGGATGGGGTGGTGAAGAAGGTATTCGGCATGCTTGGTTTCACTGGTCAGAACACCGAATAAAGAAGTTGGGACATCTTGTTGAAGTTGTACAAGACATTAGTAAGGCCACACTTGGAATACTGTGTACAATTCTGGTCACCTTATTATAGAAAGGATATCATTAAACTAGAAAGGTTGCAGAAAAAATTTACCAGGATGCTACTGGGACTTGATGGTTTGAGTTATAAGGAGAGACTGGATAAACTGGGACTTTTTTCCTGGGACCATAGAAGATTTAGGGATGATCTTATACAGGTCAACAAAATAATGAGGGGCATAGATCAGCTAGATAGTCAATATTTTTTCCCAAAGGTAGAGGAGTCTAAAACTAGAGGGCATTGATTTAAGGTGAGAGGGGAGAGATACAAAAGCGTCCAGAGGGGCAATTTTTTCACACAGAGGGTGGTGAGTGTCTAGGATAAGCTGCCAGAGGTAGTAATAGAGGGGGGTACAATTTTGTCTTTTAAAAAGCATTTAGGAATTACATGGGTAAAATGGGTATAGAGGAATATGGGCCAAAGAGGGCAACTGGGACAAATGAAGTTGTAAAAACTGGATGGCATGGACAAGTTGGGCTGAAGGGCCTGTTTCCATGCTATAAACCTCTGTAATTAGATCCTAGTCACGATGTGGAGATGCCAGCGTTGGACTGGGATAAACACAGTAAGAAGTCTGACAACACCAGGTTTAAGTCCAACCAATTTACTTGGTAGTAAACTCACAAGCTTTCGGGGTTTGCCCTTTGTCAGGTGAATGGAAAGTTCTGGCCTCAGCATATAACAGCACAGACAGTTTACAGATTCCTAATTTACAGATTTACAGGAATCTGTAAGCTGTGCTGTTATATGCTCTGTCTGAGGCCAGAACTCTCCATTCACCTGACGAAGGGCAAACCCCGAAAGCTTGTGAGTTTACTATCAAATAAATTGGTTGGACTTAAACCTGGTGTTGTCAAGACTTCTTACTAGATCCTAGTACCAGCCCTCCAACACCACCAGCCCCCTCCCCACCCCTGAGTCACTGCCCCACAATCAGAGTGAGACATTGTGGGGATGTTTCCCCCATTCGAACCCATAACTCTTTGGCGTGTTGAGTCGAGTGATTCACGCATACGCTGATTCATGGGATTCATATATGTTCCTGAAACATGCACATCTCCCAGAGATGGGAAACCGGTGTAGTCGGGACCATGCAGGAAACTGATGGGAAACACGAGGTAAGTTATTTTAATCTATTTTACATGTAATTTAAATGTAATTATTGAGCCTGTTTCTGAATTCTTCGGACCCAATAGCATCTCACACCCCGCCTGTAAAATTTCACTCCGGTGAGGTTTAGAGCAGCTCCCCACTTTTGGGGAACTAGTGGGAGACCCCACTGGAGTAAAAGGGAGGCAATTAGGGCCCCCCAGGGGGTCAGGCAATGGGCGTTGGTGCCCCCTGGGCATGGGGCACCCTGGCAGTGCCAGCCTGTACCCCCAATGCAACCCAAAGGGCAAAGTTCCAATTGCCAGGGGGCATCTCGGGGCCCATCAGGCTTCGGACAGTGCCGAGGGGACAGGGCCTTGCAGTGGGGCCAAGGTGACAGAGCCGAGGGGGCAGTGTCAAGGGGGTGGGGCTAGTGGATGGAACCGCTGGGGGCGGGGCCTACAGGGCAATCAATGGGGGTGGGGGGAGGGGGGAGGGGGGCCCTCTGCCACTCTGCAGATAGGATCAGCTGGGCTCGAAGGAAGCCAACGATTGGGGTGTGGTCTGCCTCCTGTGGTGGGGCATCTGCCGGGTTAGGGGGTTGCCTGCCTTCTGGGGGGGGGTGGGTGCCGGGGGGGGTCTGCCTCCCAAGGGGGGTGGGGTCTGCTGGGGTTGGGTGGGGAGGGAATCATCACTGTCTGCAGTGAGGGTGGCTGGAGAGTGAGTACTTGGGGACGGGGACGGGGACGGGGTGGGGGGGGTGGTGGGGGGGTTGGGTGCGGGACTGGCCCAGAATGCTTGTGGGGGCCGCAACTGGGCTGTGATCATGCTGTGCGGGGGGCTGAAGGGGCAGCACGTTAGGGGTTTTGGGCTAGTCAGTGCTCAAGTTGGCCAGCAAACCAGAGGCTGACAGATCAGGGCTAATCAGCGATCAAGCTGGCCAGCAAACCAGAGGCTGACAGATCGGGGCCACTGCGCACGTGCAGACTTCTGGAACTGTCAGACTCTAGCATGAATAGGCCCCATCCCTGTGCTTTTAATAATATTCATAATTATGACCTCTGCATTTCATAGAGTGTGGGAGATTTGAGTTGGAACTCCCACTGAAAAAACAATTATGATTTACACCATTTTTCCCACAAGTTCAGCATTTAGAATTTTTTCGGAAGAATTCCACCCCCCACCCCCCCCCCACCCTACCCATCACTGTCTGGGCCAGTAGCTCGCTAACATGTCAATTGGACTCATGGCGGGTGGTGTATGGGGGGGATGCAGGGGCATTGGGTGCGGTTGGAGCTGCTGGATCCTATGTCTCCTAGTGAGAGAACTTTGCAGCAATGAGGACCTCCCTCGCCATCCTGCCCTGCCACACCCTTGCTGCCACCTGTCCTCCATCTTCTGTTTTCTCCTTAGCCTATCCTCCATCCTACACATTGACTTAGGCCTCCTCCTCATCAGGGGCATCCAACCTGTCCTCAATCTCCAGGATAGCCTGCTGCTGCGCTAGGTTGTGGACTGCTCCACAGACCACCATGATATAGGAGAATCTCAGGGGGCCATACTGTGGGGCACTGTCAGAGCAATCGAGCCTAATGCATCATGCGACAACAACCCCCAAAGTAGCACAAGAATCCCCAATCCCCAAATCCGTGCACTCATGCAAGCCCCCACCCTACCCCACACAATGGCACTGGCTGAGATCCACCCTGATCCCCGGTAGTTGGTGCTCAGCGGTATTCACCTCCTCACTCTCTTTCGCTTTTGCTACTGCTGCGCCTGGGCCACACTTCACAAGCACAGTATTGATTCGTACTCACTCGACAAATTGCCAGAGGGTGGGAAGCACCCGGGAAAGGGGTGGAATGCAAGCCAAATTTGAAAATGATATTGAACACCAGTCAATCTCATACTAATAAGCTTTGTGCGAATCAGATTTTTAGCATCTCATGGTAATTTCCTGGCTCGCCAGCAAGATGGTAAAATTGCACCCATGACCTCTAAAATAACACATCCATCATGATGAACATTTTATTTGCAATACTTACTGTGAAATTTTCTGTAAAGAAGCATTTAGAAGCTGCATATCTAGCTGCTGGAGAAGCAGAAACAACTTCATTTGAACTTCAGCCTCAGGTTCTTCATCACTTTTCTTCACTTTTTCCAGTAAACGCAACATAGATTTGTCCTCTCCTTCCACTGTAGCAAAGCTTGGGCCCAGAATCTTGGCAATTGGGTCTCTGTTTGCTGAAATATAAAAACACAGGGTTAAAGAAAAAAATGTATAAAAATAACTGCATTAATCCAATAATTACGAATGTGGGGATGATTAAATTGTGTTCATTTACCTGGAATCCACCCAAATACCATAATGCTTTTTGTTGATTTCACAGGTGTAGGAGGATACATTTTGTTTCATTGCATTCTAAATTCATCATTGTAGATTTTAATATTTTTGATTTGATTTATTATTGTCACATATATTGGTATACAGTGAAAAGTATTCTTTCTTGTGTGCTATACAGACAACGCACACTGTTCATAGAGCACATGGGGGAGAAGGAAAAGAGAGGATGCAGAATGTAATTAGTCATAGCTAGGGTGTAGAGAAAGATCAGCTTAATATAAGGTAGGTCAATTCAAAAGTCCAATGGCAGCAGGGAAGAAGTTGTTCTTAAGTCAATTAGTACGTGACAGAAGAAGATGGGAAAGAGCATGCTCAGGATGCGTTGATCCTTGATTATGCTGTCTGCTTTTCCAAGGCAGCAGGAAGTGTAGACAGAATCAATGGATGGGAAGCTGGTTTGCATGGTGGACTGGACTACGTTCACAATCCTTTGTAGTTTTTTGTGGTCTTGATCAAGGCAGGAGACATACCAAGATATGATACATCTGTAAGATGCATCTGTAAAAGTTGGTGAGAATTGTAGTGGACATGCCGAATTTCCTTAACTTCGTGACAAAGTAGATGTGTCGATGGGCTTTCTTAACAATAACATTGGCGTGATGGAATCAGGACAAGTTGTTCATGATCTGGACACCTAGAAACTTGAAGTTCTCGACCATTTCCACTTCATCCCCGTTGATGTTGACAGGGGCGTGAGCTCCACAATGCTTCCTCCTATCGACTATCTCCTTCATTTTACTGACACTGAGGGAGAGATTGCACCATTTCACTAGATTCCCTATCTCTTTCCTGTACTCCACTTCATCATTGTTTGAGATCCGATCCATTACTGTGGTGTCATCAGCAAACTTGAAAATTGAATTGGAGCAGAATTTCACCACACAGTCAGATTGTGTGTGAGGAGTATAGTAAGGGGCTGAGGACATAGCCTTGTGGAGAACCAGTATTAGGGATAATCATGGATGAGATGTCATTGTTATTTTTACTGAATGCGGTCTTTGGGTTAGGAGGTCTAGAATCCAGTCACAGAGAGAGGAGCCAAGTCCTACGCCATGGAGTTTGGAGATGAGTTTTGATAGAATAATGGGGGGGAGGGGAGCGATTCTCCCATCCTGCCGCACTAATTCTTTTGTGCGGGGCAGAAGAAATGCTTGTCAGCTGATTTGCAGGATTCATGCATGCTTTTCCACCGCGTGCGCATCTCCCAGTACTGGATACCCAGCATTGTCTGATTCATGCTGGAAGCCAATGGGAACACCAGGTGAGTTATTTCAATGTAATTCAAATGTAATTTAAATATGATTAGTGGCCCAGCGCTGAATTCTCCGGGCCCACGAGCATCTCCCACCCTGCCAGGAGTATTTCACTCCAGTAGGATTCAGACTACATGCCCACTTTCAGGGGACTAATAGGACGATCCCACTGTAGTGAAGAGGGGGTCAATTGGGGCCTCCAGAGGTCAGGCGGCAGGGGCATGGTGTCCCCTGGGCATGAGAACCCTGGCAGTGCCAGCCTGTGCCCCCTAGCACCACCCAAGGCACAAAGTGCTCATGCCCAGGGACACCTTGGCACTACCCATCAGGCATGGGGCAGTGCCACAGGGGCAAGACAATTGGTGGGGGTGAGGGGGTCCTGCTGCTGCTCTGCCATTGCGATCAATGTAGGCTGGAAGTAGACCAGCGATCAGGGCAGGCTGGGGAGGTGGGGAGGTGGGGGGGGGGGGATGTCAGCTGCGGGAGGGTCTGCCAGTGGGTGCCTGCCTCCTGGGGAGTGGGGGGGGGAGTTGGTGGGGGAATTGTCAAAGCTGCGGGGGGGGGCGGTGGCTGGAGAGTGGGCATTCTGGGTCAGGATGGGGGGGATGGGGGAGTTGTTCGGGGCTGCCCCGGGGCGAATGGACAGGGGACTATTATCAGTCCGTGGGAGGATTTGCGGGGGTCCCGAGCTGGTCAGCGATCGGGAGGATGGCTGGTCGGGGTGCTGTGCACACACAGAGGTCCTAAACTGAAGGCCTCCTGGGTGGTAATAGATGCTGCCCCCTGAAATGTATTGATAATCACGCTGGCAGCATCTACATTGCACAGAGTATGGGACATTTTAGTGTGAACACCCACTGAAAAAACAGCGTGATTTACTCCAGTTTTCCTGCGAGTTCAATACTTAGAACTTTTCTGACAGAATCCCAGACATGGTGTTGATGGCTGAGCTATAATCAATAAATATGAGTCTGAAATAGGTGTCTTTGTTATCCAGGTGTTCCAAGCTTGAGTACAGGGCCAGGGAAATGGCATCTGCTATGGACCTGTTGCACCGATAGGTGAACTATAATGGACCCAGGCAATCTGGAAGGCCAGAGATGATCTGTGCCATGCCTAGCCTTTTGAAGCATTTCTAATGATGGACGTCAGATTGACATCATGGCCTGAATTTTTGCACAGTCTGGAAATCATGCTGGCCACCTCTACATCGGCTTGTCACACCCACCTTGGGAAAAATAGTGTCTTGAATGGTCGGATTTGTTTGTGTGGGGGCTGCAGAATGAAGACCAGCCCACTGGCTACAGACTCAGACTGAGGGCGGTCATAGGCCAAGGCAGGTTGGTTAAAAGGTCGACCACAGTTCTCTGGAATTATGTCCCAGTTGTTTTGTCAAATATTAGGCCCTCTAGGCTTCACTGTTCACATCTTCTTCATTCCCCATCCCTCTGCCGCCACCCACTCCTCATGTCCTTACATGCGAACTCATCACCCATAGCCCCTTATTGCCCTGATCCAACATAGCACCAACTCCACCCACCACCTTTTGTCCTCACACCATACCAACTCACTCAGTATTCATGATGGGCAGACCTCACGTCATGCTGTGTTGAAATAAAGAGGGGGAGGAGAAGGAGCTGGGGAGAGGGTGGAAGAAGATGGGCCAGGTAGGAGAAATGGGAGAGAGGAGACGGGGGGATAGAGAGGGATAGGGGAGTGAGGTGGGATAGAGGGGGAGGTGAGGCGGGGACAAAGGAGAGACAGAGAAAGATCAGAGATTTAGAAAGGGATTTTTCAGGCCATAGGATGATGAAGGGATGACCGCCAATACTGGAGTGATGATGATTGTGGATATGCAAATTGCAAGGAGTGCAGGATTTGAAAGGGTTGTAGAGACAGAAAGGGGCAAACAGTGGGGCTGTAAAACCCCCATTTGAACCAAATATCAGGATCCTGACCCAAAATATTGCCCATCAATTCTGTTTTCCTCTCCACAGATCGGCTGGTCTGCTGACTTTTTACCAGCACTTTCTGCTTTTATGTCCAATAAACTTGTTTAAAAGGATTCCTCATGAACACCAGCTTCCCCAAATCAATGAAACGGATTTAGTACAATTTATGAGTCTATCAGAAACAGCTGATGATGTTCTGTCAGTAGAATTATCTATTAGATTTGAAGCTTTGATCAGAAAGTCAGTAAGAAGTAATTTGAATACATTCTTTAGTGATGTCCTGCTGCCAACAAGTATTTTATAAGTATCCTGAGGCAAAATTTACAGCCTGTTACACATTTGCTGTTTATCATTAAAAAACAAAGAAGCTTGTGAAAGCAGAATGTGGCAGAAATGTATGAACCCTCAAAGCCAACTTGTCAAATGCAATGTTTAACAATTCAAGTTCAACAATTTCAGGTCATAATCTCCAGCCCACTTTGTATCCTTTTCTTTGCTAGTTCAGTTAATCTTTTGTAACTTTCCATTCAGTGGCACACCTGCTCTAGGTGCACATCTCATGTTTCTTTGTTTCTTTTCTAACCCAATTCCAATTCCCTTTGTCCCTGGAAGGCTAACTTTTCTGTCATTCAATTTCTCCTCTCTTTCACCCTTTCACAAACCTTCTTTTTGTCCTTGTCCCACCCCACCTATAATAAAAACCATCAGGGAAAGGGAGAAGATGCTCTTTCCAGAAGATGTCATTAGAAGGCCTTCAGGACAGACGTGATAGAGGAGATCAGCTCACGGGGTGACCAGGTAAACTTTGTTCTAATGCAGGAATCAAATGCGCTGATCAATAAGAGTGAGTGCTGAGTCATTTCTTCATTGGGAATCTCTTGATGGGTCATCAATGATATACATATGCAAGTGGAGCTATGCCAGAAGAGCGAATGCATGATCAGCTTTACTGCTGCATGGTAATTTAGGCCAGAGTATCTGGATGTTTGCTTTTTGAGTGTGCTTGAATGTAAGATTTGAATGACAAAACCATATGTGTGACGGGATGCATGCAGGTAAAGGCATTTTTTGTTTTGATTTGATTTATTATTGTCACATGTATTAGTATGCAGTGAAAAGTATTGTTTCTTGTGCGCTATGCAGACAAAGCATACCATTCATAGAAACGGAAAGGACAGGTGGCAGAATGTAGTGTTACAGTCATAGATAGGGCTTAGAGAAAGATTAACTTAATACGAGGTAGACCCATTCAACATTCTGACAGCAGCAGGGAAGGAGCTGTTCTTGAGTTGGTTGGTACATGACGTCAGACTTATGTATCTTTTTCCTGACGGAAGAAGGCGGAAGGGAGTATAGGTGTCACTTAACAAATCATAAGTTCCACACTCTGTCATGCAAGCAAACAGATCCAGAAAAGTGGGAGAGGATGTTATGCTCCTCAAAACCGCTGATAAAGAAGCAATGAAAAGAAAGAATGCAATCGATGGCAGATGGTGAACCTGGATTGGCTAGGCATAAGGAGAATGGGACGGCCATCTTGGTGGTGGCAAATGGGAACATGTGATGCAGTGTGGAGGGCTGTGACAAGTGGTGTTCCTCAGGGATCAGTGCTTGGACCTTTGCTGTTTGTAATATATATATAAATGATTTGGAGGAAAATGTAACTTGATTGGTTAGTAAGTTTGCGGATGACACAAAGGTTGGTGGATTTGCGGATAGCAATGAGGACTATTAAAGGATATAGCAGGATATAGATCAATTGGAGACTTAGGTGGAGAGATAGCAGATGGAGTTTAATCTGGATAAATGTGAGGTAAGGTATTTTGGAAGGTCTCATATAGATAGGAAGTATACAGTAAATGGCAGAACCTTACAAGTATGATAAGCAAAGGGACCTGGGTGTACAGGTACACAGGTCACTGGAAGTGGCAATGCAGGTGGAAAAGGTAGTCAAGAAGGCATATGGCTTGCTTGCCTTCATCGGCCAGGGTATTAAGTTTAAAAATTGGCAAGTCATGTTGCAGCTTTATGGAACCTTAGTTAGGTTGCACTTGGAATATAATGTTCAATTCTGGTCGCCACACTACCACAAGGATGTGGAGGCTTTGGATAGGGTACAGAAAAGATTTACCAAGATGTTGCCTGGTATGGAGGGCATTAGTATGAGGAGAGGTTGGAGAAATTTGGTTTGTTCTTACTGGAGCAATGGGGGTTGAGGGGAGATCTGATGGAAGTCTACAAGATTATGGGAGACATGGACAGAATGGAGAGTCAGAAACTTTATTTCAGGGTGGAAGAGTCAATTACTAGGGGACATGGGTTTAAGGTGTGAGGGACAAGGTTTAACAGAGATGTACAAGGCAGATTTTTTACACAGAGAGTAGTGGTTGCCTGGAACTCGTTGCCAGAGAAGGTAGTGGAAGCGGATACGGTAGTGGCTTTTAAAGGGCATATTGACAACTACATGAATAGGATGAGAATAGAGAGACATGGTCCCCAGAAGGGTAGGAGGTTTTAGTTAAGTCAGGTAGCCTTGGAGGGGCAAAGGGCCTGTTCCTATGCTGTAATTTTCTTTGTTCTTCATTGTTCTTTGTGTGAAGCACCTTATTGTTGTCCATTACAGATTGTAGCCAAGATGGGAGCTCAAAGACCTCCAGCAACAAAAAAGCCAGGGCCCTCGAAGGAGCACCATCACCACCCTCATTACCCACTTCCATCAGCACAATTTACACCCACACACTCTATGCAGGATTTCCATATAGATTTGGGAGAACTGTCAGGTGAGCAGATCACAGACACGTCCCTGCAGCTAAGGGAGGATGTACCAGCTGGGTCCCCAGATATCCAGGTAACTGCTGAGCCCCATGCTGATGAAGGATTTTTGGTAGCAGTCACAAGAAGCTGGATGGACAACCATCACAAGCTAGAAGAAAAGATGTTGCAGATGCTAACAATAATGCACAGCTTTGGGTAGGTATATGGAGAAATCTGTACACACCATGAGTTCTCCATGGTCAAGCATTTGCTCCATATGCACTCTGACCTGCTCTTCATGCTCTAACAAATAAGGCTCAGTGGTTTGGTGAAAGAGGGGCAGTGGGGGTGGGTTGGGTGGGTAATGAGGCACCTGGGTCTCTCTCCAGGAGCCCCATCCCCTCAGAGGGGCAGTGAGGTGCCTTCACAAAACCAGATAAAGGAGCATATGACAGCTACCTCAGGATGTTCATCTCAGGATGCCCCCAGGATTAGTAGCATTTCATCATCCCATTGACCCATTTATCACAGAATTCCTACAGTGCAGAAGGAGGGCATTCAGCCCATCGAGGCTGAAGCAACAACAATGCCACCTAGGCCCTATCCTTGTAGCCCTGCAAATTTACCCCGCTAATCCCTCTAACCTACACATCCCAGGACACCAAGGCGCAATTCAGCATGGCCATTGCACCTAACCCACACATCTTTGGAGTGTAGGAGGAATCCGGAGCACTCGGAGGAAACCCACAAAGACACAGGGAGAATGTGCAAACTCCACACAGTGACCCAAGCCAAGAACCGAGCCCAGATCCCTGGAGCTGTGAGATAGCAGTGCTGACCACTGTGCCAATCTTTGACTTCATTAGCATTTGCCAAGGGAGACTTCCTGCATCAGTAGAGAAGACTCCCATCACTGAACGTTTGAGCCCTCAAGGCCCCGTGCTTCCAGAGGATGTTCACACTGTCATCCAAAGACATGAAACTGAGCAGATTGTCTTCACCTCAGCTACTGATATCATGGTAGCATCTAGGTGCAGCAGAATGAAAAGAAAATTTTAAAAATTATGAAAACCAAGGTGGCACAGGTAACTTTTCTATTTGCTTTGCACAATGTATCATTTTTTCTGTAATTGTTTGTGATTATGGAGAATTGTTGTGGCCTGTTGTAATATCAAATGAACACAAAATGCTCCATTTTTCTCACAGTGTGATGGTTGAAAGGGACACAGATGCTTGAGATGAATTATGCATTTTTTATTGAATGTTCATATGAATTGTTCTTTCTGCAATTTTAATCTGTGGCTTTAAATGCAGGCACAGCTTCCCTCTGTTATATATTTAAATGGGTGCAGTTTGCTTTAAGAGCTAATCACATGATCTGATGATGATGTCATTAGGGTGTTTGCACAGGTTGCCATTTTACTTTCAGTTTGTACTCTGCACTGGCAAGATCTCTTGGAATAAATCTGTTATTGATAATTTGAATCTATAGGCAGGATCTTAGTGGCTTGCCATGCCAATTGATTGGCATGCTAAGTCGGAAGATAGGATAAGAGGTGAAAATTCATGTCTGTATCTGGGTTCCTCACCTCTTGTGATCTTGCCGGTCCTGTTCTGCCAGCATTATTAATAAGCCCAGAATGCAATTGTCCAGATTCACTTGCCTGTGTTCCCTCACCAGTTGATGTCCTCACCAGCAAGAATCACAGATTGTCCTCACCAACAGGGGCCAGATGTGATGGCCCTGTCGGTGGGACTGAGGCCCTTGGCACTGCTTGGCAGTGCCAAGAAGGCAAGGCCTCATAGGGGCAGGGCCTAAGGAGACGGGGCTGATGAAGGTGGTGTTCCGGGGAAGGCCAGCAATTGGGAAGCTGGATGGTGGGTCAGTGTGCATGCATTGATCTGTCTGTGTGGAGATCAGCACATGTGTAGCAGCCTGGTCAGCACATTGAGTCCAGCCTCTCTAGCAGGGTGAGGTCCCACCCCCTACTTTTCAGTGTGAATCCCTCGGAGATACTCTGTGTTGCACAAGTGTTGGAGATTCATCCTCCAGTTTTGCGCCCATTGGGCACTTAGTTTTGCCTTGGGAGAATCCCAGCCCACATCTTTTCTTTTGTGTAAAACCCACAACCTATAGCATAGTTAGGACATTACAGAAAGTAAATTGCTGATGAATTGGGATTTTGTTTCATTGAGAACATCAGAAAAATACCCTAAATAAAAGACAAACTCATTATGGGTCCTCACACATCAAATATTAGAAGGCTGGGGAGAATCAATAACAGGATTATAGATTGAAGTGTCAGTGAAGGAAGACTCAAATAGGAAAAATCTCTCTGTGGGCTTTAAAAAGAGGGGGAGTTTCTTTCCGATCACAGAAGAGTGAGATTCCAGGCAGTGCCTGGCATATTTTAAAAGTGGATGCTTTGCTGTACAGCTGGGGCATTTAAAAAAAATCAAGTCAATGGTCTCCAGGGTAAAAAATAAACATACTGAGCAATCTCAAGTCGCTAATGCCTGCAGGATTGATTTTCACAAGCATACTTACAGATGCATATAGCCACAGAATCGCAACCATTGGATACTGTTGTTACTCAAAGGTCTTTTCATTATAAAAAACTGCCTTTTGGAATAACATCTGCACCAGCCTTATTACACAGATCGATGGATCAGATTTTAATGACTTCTCTGGAGCACAATGTTATCTGGATGATATTCTAATTACAGGGTCCAGTAAACAGGAGCACTTGAATAACTTTAGCAATGGCCTAGTGCTATTATCGCTAGACTCTTAATCCAGAAACTCAGCTAATGTTCTGGAGTACCTGGGTTCAAATCCCACCATGCCAGATGGTGAAATTTGAATTCAATAAAAAAATCTGGAATCAAGAATCTACTGATGACCATGAAACCATTATCAATTGTTGGAAAAACCTATCTAGTTCGTGAATGTCCTTTAGGGAAGGAAATCTGCCATCCTTACCTGGTCTGACCTACATGTGACTCCAGATTCACAGAAATATGGTTGACTCTCAACTACCTTGGGAAACTAGGCAAGGGCAATAAATGTTGGGCAGCCAGTGATGTCCATGTCCCACCAATTAATAAAAAAACTTAGAAGCAACATAGAAATATCTTCAAGCACATGGTCTGCGTATCAGGAAGGAAAAGTGTGACTTTTTTCAGATGTCAGTCTAGTATTTGGGTCACATTATTGATAGTAAAGGCCTACATACAGCACCTAAAAAAATGGACGCTATTTTAGAAGCCCCTCAAGCGACAAAGGTGATTCAATTAAGGTCCTTTCAAGGATTAGTAAATTGTTACGGTGAATTTGTTACTAACTTAGCTACATTACTGAAGCCATTGCATAATGTACAAAGTGTGAAACAGTCATGGGACTGGAAAACAGAATGTGAGAAAGCAACAAGGATGTCAAAGATGCTTTGCAGGAATCTGAATTATTGATTCATTTTAATCTAAAGCTACCATTATTGCTGGCTTGTGATGCTTCACCTTAAGGAGTAGAGGTAGTAATTTCACATGTTATGATTTTGGGAGAAAAATGAGCAATAGCTTTTGCCTTGCATACTCCGATAGTACTCAATCTAACCATGCTCAGCTAGAAAAAGAAGCATCAAGTATAATTTTTGGCATACAAAGATTTCATTATTTATATAGTTATCATTCCACATTATTAACTGATCAATGGCCCTGATCTGATGGAGGTACATAAAATAATAAAAGGGATTGATAAAGTAAATGTAGACCAAATGTTTCCACTTGTGGGGTAATGTAGAACAAGAGGTCACAGGTGCAGGTTGAGAGGCGGTAGATTTAAAACTGAAGTGAGGAGGAACTACTGGGTGGTGAATTTGTGGAACTCACTGCCTCATACCATGGTGGAGTCTAATCATTAAATAGTTTCAACAGGAGATAGATGTATTCCTGATTTATAAAAAGGGTTAAAGGAATATAGGGGACAAGTAGGAAGGGTGAATATGAGACCAAGGAGAGATCAGCCATGATCTGATTGAATGGTAGAGCAGACTTGAAGGGTCAAATTGCCTACTTCTCTATGTTCCAAAATTCCTTAACTACTATTTTTGGGTTGTATAAAGGTATTCCGCTGTTAGCTGCTAGTCGATTGCAAAGATGGTCTTTTCTCTTTGTGTAGAACCCACAACCTCTAACAAAGTTAGAACTTTACACTACACCCTCTCCCTCCCTTTTGCTGTTGGACAGCAAGACCTCTCCTTCGCATTCTCTGCAAGGTTCCCAAGATTGCAGGAAAATCAGATGAATGAGACACATGGTTATGGCAGCAATTGCACAGTGTGAAGAGGACAGGCATATGTGAAAGTACGCTTGTCCATGCTTCTCATTCATTTACTGAATTATTAGAGAGTCATTTTAATTTTCCAATTATGTGGAATGTAAATTCCATTCAAAATAACAGGCCAAAGGAAGGTTTCAAAGTAGTGCTGAGTTGTGATATAAAAGCAGTGAATAGTAATGTAGAATTGATTTGAGTTGAAATCATGAATAGCAGGGGAAAGAAGACAAGGGTAGTGGAAGTGATCTGAAGACACTCAAAATGTGACCACTCAAGAAGTAAAAGCATAAATGAGGAAATATCAATGGCATGTTTGAAGGGAACTGCAATTATGGGAGATTTTAATCTACATATTTATTGGACAAACCAAACTGGCAAGGGTAGCATAGAAGAATTTGTGGAATGTATCAGGGATTGCTTTTTAGAGTAGTACGTTGTGGAACCGACAAGGGAAAAGGCTACCTTAGATTTGATTTTGAAATGAAGAAGGATCAATAACGTGCAATTGAATTAATGAAGAAGAATTAATAAGGGATCTTGTGGTTAAGGACCCTCTAGGGGGTAGTGACCACAATATGATAAAATTCCAGATACTGTTTGAGGGTGAACACCATAGGTCCATAACTAGTGTTTTCAACTTAAATAAGGGCAATTATAATGGTATGAAGAAGGAGTTGTTTGAGGGGAACTGGATTAACATGTTAAGATGCAGGTCAGTAGATGAGCAGTGACAGATATTCATGATCCAAAATGCTCAGCAGGAGTTTATCCCAATCAAAAAGAGGGATTCCATGAGAAAGAGGCAAAATTCATGGTGAACAAAGTAGGGTAAGGGTAATGTTAAATTGAAAAACAGGATATACAAAGTGGCAAGGAACAACGGTAGACCAGAGAACTGGGAAGATTTTAAGATCCGGCAGCAAAAGACTAAAAAGCTCATAAGAAGGGGGAAAATGAATTTTAAGGAAAAATTTGCACGCAGCATAAAAACAAACAGTAAGAGTTTCTCTGGATAAATAAATAGGAAGTGGGTGAGTAAGGGAAATGTGGGACTGCTGCTGAATGAGATGTGTGAATTGATAACAGCAAACAATAAAATGGCAGATATAATAAATAATGTTTTCGTATTAGTCTTCACCGTGGAAGACATTGCAAATACCTCTAAATTATCAAATGGGCTGATTTCAGATAACAGGTTAGAAGTTACAAAAATCCCAATCACAAGGGATAGAGAATTAGAAATATTCAAGCAGCTGAAGGCAGACAAGTTACTAGGATCCAATGAACTGCAAGCTAGGGTTTTAATGGAAGTGGTTGCAGAGATACTGGGCTCATTGGTTAAGATCTTTCATAATTCACTAAATTCTGTGAGGATACCAAAAGATTGAAAAACAGTCAATATGATGCCCTTGTTCAAAAAGGGAGAAAGACAAAAAGCAGAGAACTATAGATCAGTTACTTTAACATCTATTACTAACTGGAGTCAATGATCAAAGCGGAAATAACAAATCATTTAGGAAAACTGAATATAATCAAATGTAGTCAACATGTTTTTATGAGGGGTAAATCATGTTGACAAATTTGTTTGAATTCTTTGAGGATGTAACAGAAAGAGGAGATAGAGGGGAAGCTGTAGATGTAGTGTATTTAGATTTCCAAAAGGCATTGGACAAGGTGTCACAAAGGAGGCTGGTGCATAAAGTAAAATCCCAAGGAATTGGAGAAAGTGTGTTAACATGGATTAAAAACTTCCTGTCACATAGAAAACAGAGAGTTGGAATAGATGGGTCCTTTTCAGAGTGGAACGATATAACTAGTGTAGGAATCAATTCTTGGTCTGCAATTGTTCATTAATTACATTAATTGACCTGGAGGAAGGAATAGAATGTAAGGTTTTCAATTTTCTGATGATACGAAGATAGGTGGAAGGGCATATTGTGATTAGGATATTGTGATGCTGCAATGGGATATAGATTGGGTGATTGGACGAAAACCTGGCAAATGGCGTTTAATGTGGGGAAGTGAGAGGATATGGAATTTGGTATGAGGAATCAAAAGCCACATTATTTTCTAAGTGGAGAGAGACTGCCGTTGAGCGAAGCACAGAGAGATCTAGGTGTTCTAGTGCATGAATCACAAAAAGCTAGCAGGCAGGTCCAACAAGTAGTTTTTTGACCTTTATTGCAAAGGGATTGGAGTTTAAAAATAGGGAGGTTTTGTTGCAATTGTATCGGGTGTAGGCGAGGCCTCACCTGGAATACCGTGTACAGTTTTGGTCCTCTTACTTAAAAATGGATATAGTAATATTGGAGGTAGTCCAAAGGAGATTCACCAGGCTAATTCATGGGATAAGAGGGTTGTCCTATCAAGAGAGCCTAAATAGTCTGGGTCTGTATACCTTGGAGTTCAGAAGAGTGAGGGGTGACCTATTCAAACATATAAGATCCTGAGAGGTTGACAGGGTAGACGGTGAGATGTTTTCGCTAGTGGGAATGTCCTAAACAAGGGGACATAACTATAAGATAAAGGCCCGGTCATTTAAAACTAATGTGCGTTGAAATTTCTTCTCACAGAGGGGGGTGAATCTTTGTAATTCTCTGCCCTAAAAGCTGGTTGAGGCTGGATCATTAGAAGCATTTAAAGTGAAGGTAGATAAATATTTACCTAGGTCAAGGCATCGAGGGCTATGCAGAAATGGCACAGAAAAAGAGTTGAGGCCCACATAGATCAGCCATGATTGTATTGAATAGCGGGGCAGAGTTGAAGGGTTTGGTGGCGTATTCCTGCTTTTATTTTTTGGGTTCATTCACCCAAAACAACCTTCCTCCCATTTCAATCGGCAATCGTCACAAGTGAATGTGCATTTTCAACGAGCCCCAGACAGTGATGCATGTTACATTGAAAACCCTTTCTTGTTCCTTCACCTGTTACCCTCATGTTTTGCCCAATCACCCTTGACCCAACATAACCTTTCCTCTTCCATCTATTATCCTTGAACATCCTACCATTACCCTGAACTCTACCTTACATGCCATCTCTCCCCACTGAGTCTACATCCGTGACACTGCCAATGACCAATCTAACCCTGAATCCTCCCACTATACTTTTGTTCGCTCTCGTGACCCACCCAATCAATACTTAATACTCAACCTTGACTCTAGACCTACCCCATACCAAGTACAATCTCCCCCTTTGACTGGAACTGTTCCCTCCACTAGCATGCAATTCAACCATCCAGGCCAATCCCTCCCTTCTAGTCCTTAATCCATCTTTCAATTCTTGCTTAAGCCCTCCCACTCTTACATCTTACAGGACCACCATACCCAAGATGCTAGGCCTTTCCTTCACCATATCCTCCCTTCCTTCAGCTGCATCTCCTTGCACCTGTACACCACCACCTGTCCACCTTCCATCACGTTTTTTCAATTTGTTAGAATATATTGATCATTAGTAGATGTCTATCTTTTCATTAAATCCTACCTTGTGTACAAGAAATTAAAGTGATTTCAGATATACTAGCTGAGATTACAAATAACATGTTTTGTGTTGGAACAAATAGCATACAGTCTGCATTTTCAAGTCGACGATAACAAGCCTGTAAAACAGAGTTGGAAGCTGAGGAGATTGGAACATTGCATGAATAATTCAGCTTGGTGATAATGATAAAACAATTCTGTTATACATACGTACAGCCAAAGTAACTAAAGGTATAAAGATACTTCCAAAATTTAGAGCTCTCATGGACTGTTTGAAGTCCTTCCACCTTCATAGTAGCCCACAAAAGTTCAAATCTAATTATCCAGGAGGATGTGGGTTGTATTAATTGTTTGTCATTTAATGAAAAGTTGTGATTAAAACAATTATTTTATCAGCCAAAGTAAATTAAAGCCTGTTGTTTAAAACCACTCAGACCAGATTAAACTGGAGGTTACTGCTGTCATTATTGTCCAGTGTTTTGACTGAAACTGTAAGAAATCCACTAACATTGGTGTCTCGTGGGAGCGCCTGAGTTAAAGGTTTAAAAATAACACGTACTAAGAGATGAACCAGTTCAGACATGGTAGAATATCCTCTGAAATCATCAAATTGGAAATGGCAGTGAATCCCTCAAGCAAATGTATCAGAAAAAGATATTTGGTTGTGATTGATTTATAGATAATAACTAATGTCACAAGTTTTTCAAAAAACTAAGACTGATGCATGCAAGGGAGAATTTATGTTCTACAAATCACACATTTGTGGAAAAATCATTAGGGCTGTATATGCTTTGATTGAGCAAACAGAAAACATAGAAGAGTTAGGGGAATTTGTTAAGACATTAACCAAAGAGAAAAGTAGTTCAGAAAGGAAAACTGAAAAGTTCCACTTGGGAAAAAGCAACAAATTTTGAAACAAAATGAAAAATTAGAAGCAGATAGCAATTGTATCAGAAATTTGAATACTCAAATCATAGAACATAGAACAGTACAGCACAGTACAGGCCCTACAGCCCTCAATGTTGTGCCGAGCTATGTCCAAACCCAAGATCAAGCTATCCCACTCCCTATCATTCTGGTATGCTCTATGTTCCTATCCAATAACCGCTTGAAAGTTCCCAAAGTGTCCGACTCCATTATCACAGCAGGAAGTGTATTCCACACCCCAACCACTCTCTGAGTGAAGAATCTACCTCGGACATCCCTCCTGTATCTCCCACCATGAACCTTATAGTTATGCCCCTGGTAACAGCTACATCCACCCGAGGAAATAGTCTCTGCACGTCCACTCCATCTATTCCCCTCATCATCTTATAAACCTCTATTAAGTCGCCTCTCATCCTCCTCCGCTCTAAAGAGAAAAGCCCCAGCTCCTTCAACCTTTCCTCATCAGACCTACCCTCCAAACCAGGCAGCATCCTGGTAAATCTCCTCTGCACTGTAGCCAAACAGGCCATCTAAAATGGCGTTTTGTAAAGCACTCTGGGACAACTGGGCAAGAAACTAAACCAACAGGCTGCAGGTTAAAGACAGACAAACAGGCTGCAACCCTGATGAGTGAATACACAGGATATGGGCCATCTCCAGGATGAAAGAGACATTCTGGTCACACTGGGTTGTGTGCCAGACATAGGTCACATACCTTCCTCCTAAATAAGGATTCACGGTGCCCCTATGTGCCTACAACACCTACAGGCATGGCCGCTGGAGGACACACCCAGAGATCGGTGTGATAGCACCTGATTGGACTCTTATCGATCAGGTCCTGATCGATTGATTGGCAATGGCCAAAAAAGGGGTGTGAAACCAAACGGGGTATAAAGTGTGCTGCACAACCAGGAATCTCTCTCTCTCTCTGGCTCCACGAACGAGCTACAACGATGGAGAGCCACCACACCTGAGAAGGAAGGAAAGAAAGAAGATCAGATCCAGAGTGCCAGACTAGACCAAAGGACCAGACTACGCAGACAACTACCAAGACCAGTGCAGAGATAAAGGCCAATATCTGTTTGGGTACTTGTCAGTCACGCAAAGTTAAGTCAAGGTCTTGTATTGTACTTGAATTCTAGCATTTTCTGTAAGGTAACTTATTGTTGGTCGGGTGGGTGATTATTGATTGTGTGGGTTTAAATAAATATTGTTTGTACTAATAAGACGTCTACTCAAAGTTATTTGTCCACCGTATAAGGGTTAAAACAGACTGATTTTACAACAGCACTCTCTCAAATGCTTTCACACCCTTCTTATAGTGAGGTGACCAGAACAGAACACAACATTCCAAATGAGGTCTCACCAACGTCCAGTATAGTTGCAGCTTAACCCCATGGCTCTTAAACTCAAACTCCCTGTTAATAAATGCTAACACACTTTAAGTCTTCTTCACGGCTCTTTCCACTTGAGTGGCAACCTTCAGAGATCTGTGAATATGAACCCTAAGATCTCTCTGTTCCTCCACATTCCTCAGAACCCTGCCGTTGACCCTGTAATCCGCATTCAAGTTTATCCTACCAAAATGAATGACCTTGCACTTATCAGGATTAAACTCCATCTGCCCCTTGTCGGCCCAGCTCTACATCCTATCAATGTCCCTTTGCAGCCTGCAACAGCCCTCCATCTCATCCACTACTCCACCAATTTTGGTGTCATCAGCAAATTTACTAACTCACCCTTCAGCCCCCTCTTCCAAGTCATTGATAAAAATCACAAATAGCAGAGGACCCAGCACTGATCCCTGTGGGGTCCTTCCACCACCACCCTCTGTTTTCTATGAGACAGCCAGTTACTTATCCAATCAGCCAAATTTCCATCTATCCCACACCTCCTTATCTTCTTCATGAGCCTACAATGGAGAACCTTTCCAACCTCTTACTAAAATCCATATATGCGGCATCAACTGCTCTACCTTCGTCTACACACTTAGTTACCTGCTCAAAGAATTCAATCAAATTTGTGAGGCAGGACCTACCCTTCTCGAAACCATGCTGACTATCCCAGCTTAAACTGCATCTGTCCAAATGGTCATAAATCCTATCTCTCAGGACCCTTTCCATGAATTTACCGACCACCGAAGTAAGCTGGCCTATAATTACCAGGGTCATTCCTATTTCCTTTCTTGAAGTGAGGAACAACATTCGCCACTCTCCAGTGCTCTGTGAACAGTGAGGATCCAAAGACCAAAGCTAAAGGCTCCGCAATCTCATCCCTTACCTCCCAAAGTATCCTACGATGTATCCCATCTGGCCCAGGGGACTTATCGACCCTCAGGTTTTTCAAAATTGCAAATACATCTTCTCTCAGAACATCTACCTCCTCCATCCTATCAGCCTGTATCACACACTCATCCTCAAAAACATGGCCTCTCTCCTTAGTGAACGCTGAAGAAAAGTATTCATTCAACACCTCACCTATCTCTTCTAACTCCACGCACAAGTTCCCACTACTATCCTTGACTGGCCCTAACCTTACCCTGGTCATTCTTTTATTTCTCACAAAAGAGTAAATAAAAAGCATTGGGGTTTTCTTTTATCCGACCTGCCAAGGACTTCTCATACTCCCTCATCGCTCTCCTAAGCCCTTTCCTTAACATATTGAGAAGTGCATTGAAAGTTTGAATTTCTCCCAAAAAAGCATGCCAGCGGATTTTTGAATTCCTCCAACAGTACTAACTCATGCAACCCGTTATGAGTGCATGGGATTTTTAGGGATCTTAGTCATTGGTCAATTGCAATTCAAACTCAATGTAGATTTGGGTTGACTTCTTACGAGGATCCCAGATTTGCTGGTAGCATGCCGCTGGGACTAACTCGTAAGCACTTAGGATGGCAACCTTAGTCTGTTGATAATTCAGGGACCTATCAGGAGGCAGCATGGAATAGATCTCTTGGACTCTTCCTGACAACTGCCCTTGAATTTAAAAATGTCCAGATATCTGATGGCCATCTTAGCTGTCCTACTATTATCTCCAAAGTGGCAAAACACGACTCCACATCAGTCTCTTCAAATTCAAATGAACCTCGTACACCTGAAGGTCTCAGGAGAATGATTCTAGGTTAGAGAGATAAGGGGTGCTACTGGGTCATACTGGGTAGAGAGAGATTTTCCCTTGCCACTTCAAATTGTCTGCTTTCTCCCTCTCCCTTTGAGCTACTAGCTCAATTTTCAATTTAATTTCAGAGCTGGAATTCTTTTTCCCTTTCAGGTTATCTTGCTTGCTTCCTCTTTCCTTCTCCTGAAATATGAGCTGTAATCTGAGCTTTTCTAGCTTTAAATTGACCAGGGTAGAAGAATTGGAGTCATGATTGAACTCCATCCATATTTAACTGCGCTACACGTAAAATGAGATCTAAATATTCTACCAATGAATGGATCAATTCACTTCTTTTGATTTTGCCATACAATTTTAACTGTTCCTCCCTAGTTACAGTGTTCAATTGTTCTGTGCTAAGATCGGCCAAAGATTCAATGGGTGGGATTTTCCACACCCCACCCCCCAACCCCCGGCATGTTTCGTACCAACAGAGGTGGCCCTCCCTTGTTTCAGTGTTCAATTGTTCTGTGCTAAGGACTGCAAAAGATTCAATGGGTGGGATTTTCCACACCCCCATGGCATGTTTTGTACCAGCAGAGGTGGCCCACCATTGGACGGGGCAGGACCTTCTAGTTCCACTTTTGTCAACGGGGTTTCCTGGTCTGTACATCTGACACCACCAGGAATGGCACAATGGGGATTCGCCATCATCAGGACCAGAAGCTCCCGCCAGTGAGAATGGCCAGAAAATTCCAGCCATTGTTTCAATTCCCTTGCTGAATAAACATCTGGGCATAAACCATGGCCATTTTCTTAGTTTTAGGGAAAAGGAATTTGCTGAGGTAAGTTACTTTTGTTTTAAAATTAGTTCCAGCCACCAATTTTCCTCTTTACTTCCAGTTGATCTTTTTATATCAGATTTGGCTCAGCTCCTAACTTGGTTTCTGGCCAAATTCAAACTGGGTTGATCTCAGACTTGAGCTCCCAATTTTTATTATAATGAGAGGGGTTTTAATTTAAAATAGTCCTAATTTCTCCCTTCACCACCCATCTGTTAACTAAAAGATATTTCTGATTTTTGTTTTCCTCCTTAGTAATGTGATGGCATATTTTTCCAACTCTTCATTTTGGAATGATCCAATCTTCTATTGACAACCCCACAGAAAATTTGAGATAGGTAGAGTGTTAGTTTATATTTACGTACATTACTGGTACAAAAACTAAAATCACATGGGATTCAGGGTGGGCTGGCTCGATGGATACATAACTGGCTTGGTCATAGGAGACAGAGTGTAGCGGTGGAAGGGTGTTTTTCAGAATGGAGATCTGTAGCTAGTGGTGTTCCACAGGGATCAGTGCTGACCTCTGTTTGTTGTATATATAAATGATCTGGAAGAAAATGTGGATGCTCTGATTAGTAAGTTGGCAGATGACATGAAGATTGGTGGAGTTGCTAATAGTGAATTGTGAGAGGATACAACATGATGTAGGTAGATTGGAGACTCAAGCACAGAAATGACAAATACGAGATTATGCATTTTGGAGGATCAAATTTAGGTATGCATTATACTGTAAATGGCCAAACCCTGAGTAACATTAACATCTGGGCATACAGGTCCATAGTTTCCTAAAAGTGGCAACACGGGTGGCCAAGGTGATTAAGAAGGCATATGGTATGCTTGCCTTCATCAGCCGGGGAACTGAGTACAGGAGTTGGGAAATCAAGTTAAAGCTTTATAAAACCTTGGATTAGGCCTCAAGTGGAGTATTGCGGGCAATTCTGATTGCTACACTACCGAAATGAATGTGGAAGTTTTGGAAAGAGTGCAAAGAAGGTTCACCAGGATGTTGCCTGGTCTTGAGAGCAGTGACTATGAGTAGAGGTCGAATAAACTGGGACTGTTTCCACTAAAAAGATGGAGGCTGAGAGTAGACCTGTGTTTTTTATGCAGAGAGTGGTAGGTGCCTGGAATGCACTGTCAGAGGAGGTAGTGGAAGCAAGTGCATTAGCAGCACTTAAGAGGCATCGAGATGGGTACATGAATAGGGAGGGAATAGAGGGTACGGTCCGATTAAAGGCTAAAGATTTTTTAGTTTAGTTAGGGTGTCATGATTAGCTGGGCTTGCGAAGGGGGGGGCGGTGCGTGCTGAAAGGCCTGTTCCTGCACTGTACTTTTGTTTGTTCTTTGTTTGCACCTAAAGCACAGGGAGGGGTGTTGCTTTATAACCCGTGATACATTCATACAATAAAAGGGGAATATGGAACAGCAAGAGATTCAGGGCAAAGACCACAGACAAAATAAGAATTGTTGGGGTGGGGTGGGGAGTTCTCCCAGCTCACTGACTGTTAAAGCAGTACAGTGGGCCAGGGGACTCAAGCAGAGACCCTTTCACGGGCTCCCTGTTGGGCTCCACACCTCTGCACATCTCTGACCACCGGTGCCGTCAACCACACATCAGAAAATCAGTGCGGAGCTGTATAATTTATGGTAATACTGATTTAAATCTAATTAGCGGGCCCGTGAACTGAAGTCTCCCAGCCCGCTAGCCTCTCTCCCATCTCCAGGAGTGTTTCATTGACAGCTGGGTTTACAATAGCTCCCCACTTATAAGAAGCTGGTGGCCTGATCCTGTTGTAGTAAAAGGGGGCCATCAAAGCCCTCCAAGAGGTCGGGGTTAAGGTGGGGGCTGCCTTTTAGGCATTGCCTGCTTGGCAGTGCCAGCCTGGCCTCCTAGCACTGTCCAAGGGGATAAAGTGGCAATGCCAGGGGTCACCTTGGAACTGCCTACCAGGCATCGGGTCGAGGCTGGCCCAGACATGTTCAGTGGGCAGGAACCAGCAACCCAGCCATGGGAATGTCACTGAGGCAGCGATGATGCAGGAGTCACAGGGCTGGCCAATGATCAGACTGGCCAGCAATTGGGAGGCCAGCAGTATGGGCCACTGTGCATGCTGCCAGCCTCTCCAGCTAGAATAAGCCCTGTCAACTGATTTTCTGCGCAATTCAAGCCAGTGCACTCTGATGCACAGAATGTAGGAGATTCATTTTGAAACTCCCACTGAAAAGAACAGCGGGATCTACTCATGTTTTCACACAAATTTGACACTTCGAATTTTTTTGAGCGAATCGCCTTGAAGTATTTCACATGAGTCCTGAATCAAAAGTCCAATTGTGTATTCCTTCAGAGAGGCTGAAGCTAATACTAGGTGATTCTCTTTTCCGGTAGCAATGACTTGCATGATGGGAAAAGCACACACAGATGAATTAATCTTGTTGTAGGCACTGGTACAGAAGTTCAGAAGTTCTCACTGAAACACTGTAGATGAGGGCCAGGCAATTTAAACCTGGATAGATCTCTGGTTCTGCTGCTGTTTGGTTGATGAAAGCTGGCAGGCTGACTCTTTTAGCTTCATAAAGCAACGTAACAGTTTCCAGTAGTTTGGCAGGGGTTGTGGGGAGAAACCCTACTTCTTCTCCTTAGTTTTGACAAAGGATTCTGGTCTGGATTCTTGAGATGGTCAGTGTTGCATCCATTCCTCAATTGATAAATTTACCAGAAGTTTCAGGGTCCTTTGTCCTCGGAGATGGGCCATCTCCATTGGCCAAAGCCTACCTTTGGTAGAATCCTTTTGGATTTTGGTCCCTGCAAGCACAGGGCTGTTAACGTTTCTTCAGGGGTAACAAGATTGTGGCTGCTCTGAATGCCAAGAAGCTTTTGGTGTGCCGGTCATTATCAGCAATGGCTTCAATCATAGAAAAGCATTTGTCCCGTTTAAAGATTTTATAAATTAACTATGCTGATATAAATAGATACATTTATACACACACATACATATATGAGGTAGAGAGATTCTTCCCACTCAGAAAGGACAGCAGACCAGAGGGCACAGCCTCAAGATAAGGGGGGAGCAGTTTAGAACGGAGTTGAGGAGGAACTTCTTCACTCAAAGGGTGGTGAATCTTTGGAATTCTCTGCCCGTTGAAGTGGTGGAGGCTACCTCGCTAAATATATTTAAGACACAGGTAGATAGGTTTTTGGCAGGCAAGGGAATTACGGGTGATGGGGAGAAAGCGGGGAAGTGGAACTGAGCCACTTCAGATCAGCCATGATCTTATTGAATGGCGGGGCAGGCTCAAAGGGCTAGATGGCCTACTCCTGCTCCTATTTCTTATGTTCTTATATATATATATACATACTCTGGGACTATGGGGAGAAACTATTCCCAGTCATGAAAGGATTGAGAATGAGCGGGCACAGATTTAAAGTTATTGGCAAAAGAAGCAAAAACAACATGAGAAAAGACTTTAAACATAGTGAGTGGCTAGGGTCTGGAATGCATTGCCTCGGCACAGTAGAGGCTGCTCCAATTTGAAATACTCAAGTGTGAATTAGATGATTATTCGAAAATAAACCATGTGCATGTTACAGGAAGTAGGCAAGAGAATGGCACTCGATGAAATGTTCATTCCGAGATCTGGTGCAGACATGCTGGACCAAAGGCTTCCTTCTGCACTGTAACAAATTATAAGAACATAAGAACATAAGAAATAGGAGCAGGAGTAGGCCATCTAGCCCTTCGAGCCTGCCCCGCCATTCAATAAGATCATGGCTGATCTGTCGTGGCTCAGTTCCACTTTCCCGCCCTCTCCCCATAACCCTTAATCCCCTCTCTTATCAAGAACCCATCAACCCGCTTCTTAAAAATATTTAGCGAGGCAGCCTCCACCACTTCAACGGGCAGAGAATTCCAGAGATTCACCACCCTTTGAGTGAAGAAGTTCCTCCTCAACTCCGTTCTAAACCGCCTCCCCTTTATCTTGAGGCTGTGCCCCCTAGTCCTACTGTCTTTTTTGAGCGGGAAGAGTCTCTCCACCTCTATCCTATCCATCCCATTCATCATCTTATACGTCTCAATGAGATCTCCCCTCATTCTTCTAAACTCTAACGAGTACAAGCCTTGTGAATTGTCTCCTCCCGAAGCAACCTTGTGGACGACTACTAAGGTGGAATAACTTCTGAATTTCCACAAAAACGCTCACCTTTGGTATAAATGACCATGCATGTCCCTTATGGAGACAAAATCCTGTCTTTACACTGAGAATAGCCTCCATTGTGCTGTGTGGCACAATCACTGAACTAAATGGGATTAAACAGAACTAGGAATTCAAAAATGAGCATCCACAAAGCACTGCAGGCCATTTGCAAAAGAGAACTGTACTCAACTTCAGGGCCAACATGAATGGTTCAATCATTTGAGGGGCTTCCCGCCTCTGATACAGTGCTGCAACCAACTGGTCCGCATGTCTTTTCCAAATCAACTCATTCCTGATCTATATTATGTAGAGTAAGAAGTCTCACAACACCAGGTTAAAGTCCAACAGGTTTATTTGGAATCATGAGCTTTCAGAGTGCTGCTCATATTTCCAAATAAACCAGTTGGTCTTTAACCTGGTGTTGTGAGATTTCTTACTGTGCCCACTCCAGTCCAACACTGGCATCTCCTCATCATGTATTGCATAGGACAAAGGTCCCATTTGTGCAATGGTAGCTGATAACCACTTCTCTCCAGAAGTATAATTCCTAATCAAAGCAAATCCCCCTCTCTGAAAAGTCTTCGGGGGCGATTTTCACAAAAAAATTCTAAGTGTCGAATTTGCATGAAAACTAGAGTAAATCACACAGGTTTTTTCAAAGGGAGTTTAAAAATGAATCTCCCACACCTTATACCTGCTGAGTGCACCAGTGTGAATCACTCTGAAAAGCTGGGGTGCAGCCTATCCCCGCTGGAGGGGCCTAGAACATAAAGCTGAGTGGGCCACTGCACATGCGCAGGCGCTATCGGTGCTGAGATCGGCACATGCGCAGTGTCCCCCATTTGCCGGCCTCCCAAATGTGACCCCCCGCAACGCCAGCTGTGCAACCATCAAACATGCCTGGGCCAGTCCTGATCTCCTGATTCCTGCATCCCCTCCATCCTCCCCTCCCCCCATTTCCTGATCCCCGCCACCCCACGATCCTGTCCCCCATCTCCCGATCCCCTCCCCACTCAGCAGTTCCGACCTCCCTGACCCTCTGCCACTCCGACCCACCCAGCAGGATGACCAGGCTCCATCTGATGGCCAGCCCCGATCGCTGGTCATCATCCTCTGTCAATCAGCCCGAGTGCGAAGTAGCAGCAGGACCCCTGACTCTCACTGATTGCCCCTTTTCCCCCTGACCCCCGCAGAGGCCCTGACCCTCATCAGACTCTGCCCCCATTAGGCCCTGTCCCCTTGGCACTGCCACATGCCTAATGGGTAGTGTCAACAGGCCCCTTGGACATTGGCATTTTGCCCCTTGGACAATGCCAGGGAGCCTAGGTTGGCACTTCCAAGGTGGCAAAGCACAGGAGGCACCCCTGGCACCCAACCATCTGGGGGGCTTCAATTGCCTCCCCTTCACTCCAGTGGGGCTGGGTTTCCAGCTCCGCACAAGTGAGGAACTACTGTAAACCCCGCTGGGGTGGTGAGGTGGGGGGGGGGGGGAATGCTGGTGGGATTTCAGTCCTGGGCCCGCTAATTGCATTGGAATTATATTAGAATTAAGTGCTGCATACACTATGCAGTGCTAGAGTCTCCCAGCCCGCCAAAAAAAATCAGTGTAACAGGATAGGAGGATCACACCCAACTTCACACTTTCTGCTCTTCTGGCTAGCTGTCCCTCTTGGTTCCGTCCAAACACAATTTGCGTTGCCTACTGCCACAGCAGATTAAACGTGGTTCTCAATTTCCGGTTGAACAGCTATGAGGATGGCGAGCACTGGATTGTCACATGTGGCATATTGTGCTACATACTCAGAAATTTATTTATCTGCCACCCTGATGACCGCTCCCCTTGCGACAACTTCAGAGATTATTTCAAGGTCTAAAAAATCATTCCACCAGACCATTCATCACCAAGTGAAACGATGACAACTTCATTCTGATTCTGTGGTGCTTCATATACACAGCTAAATCTTCTGCTACAAACTGGGGTCCATTGTTGCTGACCACTTGTTCCAGATTACCAAACAGGGCAAACATTTCATCACGTTTGTCTATCATTGACTCTGCCATCATGGGCTTCATAGCCACAACCTCCAGCTACTTGGAGTAAGCATTTACTCCCACTGAATCTATCTTTTTACTGGCCCAGCAAAGTCAATTTAGATTCGCTGCCATGGTGATTTGGGTCATTCACACGATCCCGACTTTACTGCAATTTGTGCATCAACATTCAGCCACCGAAAATAGCTTCCTGCTACTTCTTTCAATTCGGACTACCCTCAGGTGCCTTTGGTGCATTTGTTGCAGCAACTTTCCTCTTAATGATGGGATTGATGACTCTCATACCCCATATTAAACATTCATCCAAAACAGAAAACTCCCATTTACGGAACATATACAGCCAAAACTCTGGATGGTTTCTAGAACTAGCTTCCTCTTAGGACTAGGTCTAATGTTTGGCTTATAATCTGTTTGTTCCAGGTGGCATTCCACACCTGGTTAGCAGTTACTGGAAATTTATCTTCCTGTGTGAAGTATATAATTTTGAGATTCCAGCCGGGAGCATCTTTATCTCCAGGCCAAGGTAGCCTTGACAGACCAACCGCATTGTTGTGTTCCTCTGACTGACGGTACCGGTTCTCTTATGGCTAGGCTGACAGCATCAAAGCCCACCTTTGCAAATCAAGCTGCCACCGTGGACAATATCCCAGTGTACGGTCCTAATGGATTTCACCAGTCTACAGTCTGTCAGAAGTACGGTTAGTGACATATACAAAGTGATAAAACTACTTGACACCAAAGACAATGCCCAAGTCTTCTTTTTCCACCTAAGCCTACTTTTACTCAGCTTTGATCTAGAAGCAAATGCTATTGATCTTTCCTCCCCGTTTAGCATGATATGAGACAGGACAGCCCCAACCACATAGGACAAGACGTCGCATACAAGCTTTCAGGTAACTTTGGGTTGAAGTGAACTAGCACTTCCAATCTCCTCAAAGCCTGCTTTACCACCAGGAAGGCCTCCTCACGTTCTTTTGTTCATTTCCATGGCTATCCCTTACCTAGCAACCGGTGGATCTTTTCTACACCATCGCCAGATCTGGAACGAACTTGCTGTAGCAATTATAAGTTCCAAAACCGACCTCAATTGGGACTCATTGTCTGGTCCTGGGGCCTTCACGATGGCCTCCATTTTTTGGACACCTTGTGTAACGCATTGCTGTTAACTACATGACTCAAGTATTCAATGGGGTCCTTGTAGGCTATGCTCATGCAACGCTTTAAGGTATTCTCCAAGTTCTTCAAATACTCCTCCTCTGTCCAACCCATGATGAAGATACTGTCCAGGTAACACTGGATTCCTCTCAGTCCACTCAAGTTTGGTCCATGGGCCTCTGAAACAAAGCCAGAGCTGATGTGATGCCAAACAGATGTCGCTCGTAACAGAACAGGCCCCTGTGTTAGTAGCGGATGTGACTCCTTCATGACCCCCATCTGCAAATAGGCCTGCAATAGTTCCATTTTGGAGAATTTATTTCCCAATGCCAGGCCACTAAATAGGTCCTCTATGAGAGAAAGTGGGTATTGGCCCATGCACACGGCTGGGTTCACCATCACTTTAAAATTCCCACAGATTCTCACTGATCCATGTGATCTCATGACTGGAAAAACTGAGAGTGCTCATTGGCTGGTGGTTGCTGGTTCCAATGCCCCCAGATCCACCAGCCATTCCAATTCAGTCCCCGCCTTAGGCATAATAGCATATGGAATCGGATGTGCCTTTAAGCTTCTTAGACAAGTATTTGGCTTCAGCCATAGTTTAACCTTGACACCCTTCATCTCTCCAAGGGTTCCTCGAAAGACACCCTTATAATTTTCCAAAATGTCTTGTAAACTCTTGTTCGAGTCTTCCAGCCTATAACCTGGAGTGTCCAAATAATGCAGGGCAGTTGTCTTTCACTACATATGGTAACATTTCTGCATAATGGTTCCTCAGCTGTACCTTCATCAGTACATAACCCTTGAGGGAACCACGGTTCTCCCTTTCAGTTCAGGGAGAACCCAGAACCAATCAGCTTCACCTTGTACCAGTTAGGTCAAAGGCTGCCTAATAGGGTCTGACACTGGGGAAACTAATTGCCCAAGGGTCACCTGACCAGTACTCTTAAAAATGGGCAGTCCTCACCCCAAATCCCACACCTACAAATATGATTATCATGGCCAGAATTTTCAAGATAACACTTAATTTTTGCAAAACATTTTTAGAAGCTTACTACCTCGATTAGTGCCAAAACATCAAGTGAGGCTTAGATTTCAAAAATAAATACTTCCAAAAGGATTACATAGACATGTATAAATAAGATAGAACATAATATCCCTTCTGCAACTTGGAAGCTATTAAATAGAACTGACCTTCCAGACAAGCTTGTGTTTCCTTCAGTTTGTCCTTCTGAGCTACTTCTAGCAGTTTGGCTAGCTGGTTGAAAGTGAACACTTTGATGACACGAGTAGAAGCATCAAAAGTCATCAAGGGATTTCCATCTATATTTTCTTTTGACACAACAGTGTTTTTGCTGTGATGACAAAAGAAGGAAATTAAAATAAAAAGTTGCAGATTGTGTATCTTTTTTCATCCAACTCACAATCTAATTGGGCAATGAGTACTACTAATGTCAGAGGATTTAAAACAATAGCAGTTAATACTTTGTGAAAACTACAGAATTGTTTCCAGATAATTGCTGCTATTAGATTGTTAAAATGGTTAGGTATGATTTGAAAACATCAATAAAGATCCAGTTTTTATGTATCAAAGTCCATCACCTACATTAACTATAAGCACTGTTATGTACCCTTGGCAACTAGCTCAAAAAATGAAAATAAACCAGGTATAGAAGCAGATTATCAGCTAGAAAAAGATACCGGGAAAAGGCAGTGGAAAAAATGGTGCATCAATAACCCATAAATTATGGCAAAATTGTTTTGGCCATTGTAATAATTGCAAGGCTCTGCAATTACTTAGCAGGAGAAAGTAATTGATTTATTTATTCAGAAAGTGCTATTTACAAGAGAGGACAACAAAGACCACCATAACTCTGGAGAATCAACTGCCGATCTCAACCACCAATCTCCAATTGCTGACCTTCAACCACTGCAATACAAGCTTGGACTCATACTCCATCTCCACAGAACTGCCACTCTGGCTCCTGAACTTGCATTGTACTACCATGTATCACACTTTACTGCACTAAAAGATCTCCTGCTCTATTGCGCTACAACATCTGCCTCCACATTTTAAGCTCTTTACAAATTTATGAAGAGTCAATTATTTACACAAATAGACAATAAAATGATCTTATAAAATGTTTGGATGATACAGAATAGTCTTTCAAAACTTCAGTCCATCTGGAGATTTCCCACTCCTCCGAGAACATCTCAACTCCCTCCTGGCTGGTTCTGCTCAATTGGCGAACCTGTTTCTCCTATTGCATCAGTCAGGGTCCAATGGTGGGCTTTACTTCTAGCAGCATACAACTACATACTCCAACATAAACCAAGTACCAAAATATCAAATGCAGCTGCTCCAAGCCATTTTCCTCTGCCTCAAACAATATCACCACCAACACAAGAAATAGTGTTAGCCTTCAACATCTTGGATATGTTGCTGGTATCATCAAAGCACATCTAGAATTGGACACAGCCCTGTCCAGAGTAAAGCAGATGGTTTTCTATGGATAGCACTTTGACCTGTTGGAACAATTCAAACTTTTCTAACTCCAAAGACAAATTTAATTGTGAGAATGGAGTGTTACTGTGAGGATCTGGTGTATTCATTCCTGGCCTAACAAGTGGAACATTACTGCAATGTCTTGAGTAGCGCTTAATTGTTTTACAGTTGCAGGAGGTCCAAGAGTGCAGGCATCTGTTCCAGATACCCATGGGAATAACACAAATCCCTTTCTCTAAAATAAACGGTCCCACTGAAACTAGCACTATTGAAAGAATGTTGATATATGATACAAACATTCAGAAACATCTCTGTTTCTCTTTTTCTCATGTGGGCAACATATTTCCTTACTTTTCTTCCTTGAATGTCAATCAAATAGGGAACCGGGCCTCTTCATTATGATTTTCCTGGGGACCCAGGCTGGACCAAATTTAAAGTTCCTAACAAATACTAAGGCCTATCACCCTTAACAGTATCATGATATCCATTTTGTATACCTGGTTTCATTTCCACCTTCACTGCCAAATTTGTAAACACCAAGTCAAGTCTTAGTAGTAATGTGTGGTGTTGTCCTGTCAGTGTGAGGTTATCCACTTTGGCAGTAATAATAGGATGCCAGATTATTACTTGAATGGATGTAAGTTGAGAAAGGTGGATATTCAGCAACACCTTATGTCATCATGCTTCAGTGGCTGAAAGTAAGTGCACAGGTGCAGTAGGCAGTAAAAAAGGCAAATGGTATGTTGGCCTTCATAGTGAGGGGGATTTGAATATAGGAATAGTGAAGTTTTATGGCAATTTTATAGGGCATTGGTGAGGCCACATTTGGAGTATTGTGTGCAGTTTTGGTGTTCTTATCTAATGATGTCCTTGCTATAGAGGAAGGAGAGTGAAGGTTTACCAGGCTGGTTCCTGGCATCACAGGTCTGTCATATGGGGATAGAGTAAGTTGGTTAGGATTGTATTCATTGGAGTTTAAAAGAGTGGGAGGGGATCTCATAGAAACTTAGAAAATTCTAACATGGTTAGACATGGTTGATTCAGAATTATGGTTCCCAATGATGGATGTGTCCAGAACTAGTTTTTAAGTTTAACTTTATTTATTAGTGCCACAAGTAGGCTTACGTTAATACTGCAATGAAGTTATTGTGAAAATTCCCAAGTCACCATACTCTGGCACCTGTTCAGATATGCTGAGAGAGCATTTAGCACCTAACCAGCATGTCTTTCAGACTATGGAAAGAAACTGGAGCACGTGGAGGAAACCTACACAGAAACAGGGAGATTGTGCAGACTCCACACAGTCAATTATCTAAGGCAGGAATTAAACTCAGGTCCCTGGCACTGTAAGGTAACAGTGCTAACCACTGTGCCACCATGCTGCCAAGGGGGTAAACCTTTTAGAGCTGAGGTGAGGAGAAATTTCTTCACTTAGAGGGTAATGAATGTGTGGAAATCACAATCACAAAAAATAGTTGAGAACAAAACGTTGTGTGATTTCAAGAAGAAATTAGACATAGCTCTTTGGATTAAAGGGATCAAGGTATATGGTTGGGGGAGGTGGGTGGTGCGGAATCAGGATATTGAATTTGATGATCAGCCATGATCATAATGAATGGTAGAGTAGGCTCAATGGGCTGAATGGTTTACTCCTGTTTCTAGTATCTATGTTAAGTTAGGAAGAATTCAGCAAGCTTCAATCGTAATGGTGTGCCAGGCTGTTTTTTTTAATCACAGACATGAAAGTCTGGACAGCTCTTTCTACTAAGTCATTTGAGGCTGGTTGATAAGGTGTTGTACACAAATGTTCTGTTCCATTGTTTTTCATAAAATGCTGAAATTCTGCTCCTGTAATGGCAGTTCCGTTACCAGAATCCAAAACTTCTGGCAGGCCATGCACAGCAAAAGTGTGTTGTAGTTTTTCATTCGTTGCGGATTATTGTTTTAATTTCATGAATGCTGAGCCATTTGGAATGGGCATCAATAATGATTAGGAACATAATGCCCATAAAAGGACCAGCAATATGCGCAAGGTCAGCCAGGCCACTCGCATGGGTGCAAGTGAGCTGAAAGAGGTCGTGTTTGTTGTGATTGGCATTTATCACAATACTTTACCAGATTCTCAATATCTTTATCAATGCCTGGCCACCGAAGATAACTTCTTGTGAGCATTTTCATTTTAGTCTGATCTGGGTGAGTTGTGTAATCCTTGTCAGAATGTTCCTCTTGCTGGGCTAGGAACCACTACTCTTGGCTCCCACAGTTCACTCTATCCTCACAGTTTAATTTGTCTTTGTGGAGTTAGAAAGGTCCAAATTTGTCCAACAAGTCGAAGTGCCATCCATGAAAAGCCATCCGCCTTACTCTGGACAGGGCTGGGTCTCTGATATTCCAGATTTGCTTTGATGACATGGCAGGGTATCCAAGAGGTTGAGGGCTAACACTATTTCTTGTAGTATTGCTGGTGGTGATGTTGTTCAAGGCAGAGTAAGATGACTTAGAACATCTGCATTTGATATTTTGGTACTAGGCTTATGTTGGAGCACATAGTTGTAGACTGCTAGATGTAAAGCCCACCATTGGACTCTGGCTGATGCAATAGGAAGAAAAGGTTTGTCTTTGCTTGTGATTGGTAATGATCACAAAGTGGTGCCCGTAAACATACTGGTGGAATTTTTAAACTTTCAACTTTCTCAATTTGGGAGTATTTTCTCTTGTCATTAACGTTCTTAATGCAAAAGTGATGGGCTGTTCTACACTATCTTCAATTCTATGAAACAAAACTACACCTATGCCTACTGGTGAAGCATCACTTATTAAAATTATTTCTTTTTTTCGGTTGAAATGGACCAATAAATCTAAAGGTTGTAAAGCAAATTTAACTTGTTCCAAACTAAGTTGTGATTCACTCCAATACTAATGTTGATTTATGTTTAAGTGTAATCGTGCCAGTAATGTTGATAAATTTGGTATAAATCTGTCATAATTAACTACGCCCAAAAAAAAATTCAGTCCTGACGTTTCTAGGTGCTGGTGCTTTCTTTACAGTTTTTACTTTTTCTTCAAACGAATGTAGCCCCTTGACATCAACTTTAAATCCAAGATAAGTGACTTTATTGGCCCAAAAAGCACACTTTCCTCTTTTAAATCTCATGCTCTATGAATCTCTTGAGCACTTCTTCGAAGTTTGCCAAATGCTCTTCTGGGGAAATGCCTATTAGTAAAACGTCATTTAGGTCTACCGCAACTTTGGATATGTCTTATAATAAACTTTTCACAGTGCATTGAAAAATAGTGCATGCTGAAGACACATCAAAAGATTAACGGGTATATTGAAAAAACTCTTATGGACGTTAATCAGAACAAATTTTCTTGAATCTCATCCGATTCTAGTTGTTGACAAGCACGATTCATGACTAGTTTTGCATGTTAGACGTCCTGCTTACTTTGCATAAAAGATTCTCAAGTTTTGAGATTGGATTTCTGTCCAGCGGGATTGTGCTTGATTGATAGTGAATTTGTAGTCTCCACAAATGTGGACAGTGCATTCTGATTTTAGTATAGGTATGATGGGGGCAGTCCATTCAAAAAGACTGTATTGGCCTTATGATTCCAAATTCTTCCAAACATCTATAAGTTATATCCTGACTTTTTGACGTTAAGCATAAGGCACTGAGAGAGCTCTAAAAAAAAATTGGGATAGCATCAGAATTGATGTAAATTTTAGCCTCAACTCCCTGAAATTTTGGGGTTTTTTTAGAACTTCTTGTGAACTACCATCAGATACACTGAAGATATTTTCAGTACCTGTATCTGAGGTCAACATTGCAGATGTCAGAACAGCTTTGTCAAAGGTCGACCCATGGAAAGTGACTGGCCCAGATGGGGGTACCTGGATGGGCATTCAGATCCTGTGCAGACCAACTGGCGGGGGTATTCGCAGACATCGTCAACCTTTCTATACAACAATCTGAGGTCCCTATCTGCTTCAAGAAAACAACCATCATTCCAGTACCAAAGAAATGCCAGGCAGCATGCTTTAATGACTGTCATCTGACATCCATCATTTTGAAGTGCTTCAAAAGGCTAGTTATGGCACAAATCAGTTCCAGCCTCCCGGACTGCCTGGATCCACTACAGTTCGCCTACTGCCACAACAGGTCCACAGCAGACGCCATCTCCCTGGCCCTGCATTCAACTTTGGAACACCTAGATAACAAAGACACCTATGTCAGACTCCTATTTATTGATTACAGCTCAGCCTTCAACGCCATTGTTCCTACAAAACTCATCTTGAAACTCTGTGGTCTGGGTCTCGACTCCTCCTTCCGTGACTGGATCCTGAACTTCCTAATGCACAGATCACAATCAGTAAGAACATAAAAACATAAGAACATAAGAAATAGGAGCAGGAGTAGGCCATCTAGCCCTTCGAGCCTGCCCCGCCATTCAATAAGATCATGGCTGATCTGTCGCTGCTCAGTTCCACTTTCCTGCTTTCTCCCCATAACCCTTAATCCCCTCTCTTATCAAAAACCCATCAACCCGCGTCTTAAAAATATTTAGCAAGGCAGCCTCCACCACTTCAACGGGCAGAGAATTCCAGAGATTCACCACCCTTTGAGTGAAGAAGTTCCTCCTCAACTCCGTTCTAAACCACCCCCCTTTTATGTTGAGGCTGTGCCCCCGAGTCCTACTGTCTTTTTTGAGCGGGAAGAGTCTCTCCACCTCTATCCTATCCATCCCATTCATCATCTTATACGTCTCAATGAGATCTCCCCTCATTCTTCTAACCTCTAACAAGTACAAGCCCAGTTTATTCAGCCTCTCCTCATAGCTCAACCCCCTCAACTCCGGTATCAGCCTAGTAAACCTCCTCTGCACTCCCTCCAAGGCCAAAATATCTTTGCGCAGGTGCGGCGCCCAAAACTGCACACAGTACTCCAGCTGCGGCCTCACCAATGCCCTATACAGCTGCAGCAAGACCTCCCTACTTTTATATTCAATCCCCCTCGCTATGAAGGCCAGCATCCCATTTGCCTTCCTGACCACCTGCTGCACCTGCAAGCTGGGTTTTTGCGACTCATGCACAAGGACCCCGAGGTCCCTCTGCACCGTCGCCTGCTGCAGTTTTTCACCCCGTAAGTAATAGTCCTTCCTACCATTCTTCCTACCAAAGTGGACCACCTCACACTTGCCAACATTAAATTCCATTTGCCATTTCCTGGCCCATTCGCCCAGCCTATCTAGATCCTTCTGCAGACTCTCCACACCCTCCGCACAATTTGCCGTTCCCCCAATCTTGGTGTCATCAGCAAATTTCGACACCCTACACTCGGTTCCCTCCTCCAGATCATCTATATAAATGGTAAAAAGCTGAGGCCCCAGCACCGACCCCTGGGGCACTCCACTAGTCACCATCCGCCAATCCGAATAGCACCCATTGACCCCCACTCTCTGCCTCCTATTTGACAACCAATCCTCTATCCATGCTAACACCCTACCCCCAACTCCATGTCCCTCGACCTTCTGCAATAACCTCTTGTGAGGTACTTTGTCAAACGCCTTCTGAAAATCTAGAAAGACCACATCCACCGGCTCTCCTCTATCCACCGCCCTAGACACATCCTCATAGAACTCCAGTAAATTTGTCAGACACGACTTCCCTTTAATGAAACCGTGCTGCGTCTGCTCTATCAAGCAATTCCCTTCAAGATGCCTCGCAATTTCCTCCTTAATGACAGATTCTAACATTTTACCTACCACAGACGTTAAACTAACCGGCCTATAATTCCCCGCCTTTTGCCTGGCACCCTTCTTAAACAACGGCGTAACATTAGCCGTTTTCCAATCATCCGGCACTTCCCCGGAATCCAGCGACGTCTGGAAAATAACCACCAAGGCATCCACTATCACCTCCGCCATTTCTTTCAGAACCCTTGGATGCATTCCATCCGGTCCTGGGGACTTGTCCACAATCAGCCCCTCCAGTCTGTCGAGCACCGCCTCTCTAGTAACAGTAATGTCATTAAGACCCTCCAGTCCTACCACCTTTCCATCGCTAACACCCGGCAAATTATTCACGTCCTCCTCCGTGAAGACAGAAACAAAAAAGTTATTCAATACCTTAGCCATATCCTCATCCCCTACCACTAGGTCCCCTTTCTCATCCTCTAAAGGACCAACATTCACCCTAGCCAGCCTCTTCCTTTTTATATATTTATAAAAACTCTTGCTATCCTTTTTTATATTAAGCGCTAGCCCAGCTTCATAGTTTCTCCTACCCTTCTTTATCAACTTCTTTGTCAATCTTTGTTGACATTTAAACCTCTCCCAATCCTCTTCTCGCCCACTACTCTTAGCTACTCTAAATTCCTCCGCTTTTAATTTAACACTTTCCTTCACCTCCTTCGTTATCCACGGCTTATTACCTCTCTTCCTACTATCTTTTTTGACCATCGGAATAAATTTCCGCTGAGCACCAAGAAAGATCTCCTTAAAGATCCTCCACTGCTCCTCAACAGACCCTCCCTCCAACGTGCTCCCCCAGTCCACATTTGCCAATTCTTCTCTCATCCTACCGTACTCCCCTCTATTCAAACAGAGGACGCGTGTCCGGGAACCCACTTTCTCCTCCTCCATCTGCACCAGAAACTCCACCATACAATGATCACTCTCCCCAAGAGGATCCTTCACCACAAGGATAGGCAGCAACACCTCCTCCACAATAATCCTCAACACTGGTGCCCCAAAAGGCTATGTTCTCAGCCCGCTACTATACTCCTTATACACCCATGATTGTGTGGCCAAATCCCCCTCCAACTTGATTTTCAAGTTTGCTGACAACACCATCGTATTGGGTCGAATCTCAAAGAATGAAGAGGCAGAGTACAGGAATGAGATAGAGAATCTGGTGAACTGGTGCGGTGACAATAATCTCTCCCTCAATGTCAAAAAAGCAAAGGAGATTGTCATCGACTTCAGGAAGCATAGAGGAGAAAGCGTAGAGCAGCATGTCACTGTCCACATCAACGGGGACAAAGTAGAAAGGGTCGAGAGCTTCAAGTTTTTAGGTGAAGATCACCAACAACCTGTCTTGGTCCCCCCATGCTGACCATATAGTTAAGAAAGCCCACCGACCTTGGTACCTTCTCAAGACATGAAGGAAATTTGGCATATCAGCTACGACTCTCACCAACTTTTACAGATCACCATAGAAACATTCTTTCTGGTTGTATCACAGCTTGGTATGGCTCCTGCTTTGCCCAAGACTGCAAGAAATTACAAAGGTCATGACTGTAGCCCAACTCATCACGCAAAGCAGCCTCCCATCCGTTAACTCTGTCTACACTTCCCACTGCCACGGCAAAGCAGCCAGCATAATTAAGGACCCCACGCACCTCTCTTCTACCTTCTTCCACTAGGAGAAAGATGCCAACCGACTCAAGAACAGCTTCTTCTCTGCTGCCACCAGACTTTTGAATGGATCCACCTTGCACTAAGTTGATCTTTTTCTTCACCCTACCTATGATTGTAACACTACATTCTGCACTCTTTCATTTCCTACTCTATGAATGGCATGCTTTTTTCTGTACAGCACGCAAGAAACAATGCTTTTCATTGTAGGCTAATATATGTGATAATAACAAATCAAATCAAATAAATCAAAGATGTCTCACCAATTTAGCTTTACTTGACGTCACCAATCTCGTCCCCTGAGAATAGGCTCTTGCCATTTTGCAACAATGATCGGCAGTTGAGTAGACTGCTGCTGCTAAGTTACTGATGCAGATGTAGTTCCCAAAATTTTCAGGATTTCCCCCTTAATGTAAGACTAAGCTAATTGCTGAATTACTTAAGGGATTGAACTCTGCCTTGAAGGTATTTAAATGTTTGCTTCCCTAAGATGGTGACAGAAGTACCGTTATCTATTTCCAAGCTTAATGGTCACCATTAACCGAAGGTAATGTTCCAGCAGGATCTGATTTACTCCTTTTAACATTATTCAATTGATTTATCTCAGATTCCTCTTCTGACTCATATTCTATATAACGTACTGCAGTCCAGTTCTTCTCTTGTTTAAACATACCCTATTTGACTCGGATGTGGCCTTTCCAACTGTTCAGTTTAGTTTATTTATTAGTGTCACAAGTTGGTTTACATTAACACTGCAGTGAAGTTACTATGAAAATCCCCTAGTTGCTACAGTCCGGTGCCTGTTTGGGTACACTGAGGGAAAATTTAGCATGGCCAATGCACCTTACCAGTCTTTTGGACTGTGGAAGAAACCAGAGCACCCGGAGGAAACACATGCAGACAAAGGGAGAATGTGCAGACTCGCAACAGACAGTGACCCAAACCAGGAATTGAACCCAAGTTCATGGCACCGTGAGACAGTGCTAACCACTATGCCATCTGCAGCTAAATCAGATAGAATCCCGAAACTTACATTTTCCCTAAGAGTGATCTCCCCCACACCTATAACATTTGTCAGAAATTCTGGTTTGCTGACCCGTTTTCTTTTTCTTCTGTTCCCTGCCTTACTCATTGAGTTTCTGTTCTGTCCCTTCTGCACCATCAATTCTGTTCTTCCGACTTTCCAAAGTTTTGTGCCATAGCTAATTCACCTCACTTGTATGCATGCACTGTAATTCAACAGCACCTCTCTCCATACTTTCAATCGCCTGAACTATTTCCATGGCTTTCTCTGAGGAAATCTTATCCTTTGTCAATAGTTTTTTTTTGTATATACAGAGAAAGTAGAAAAGAACTCAAACAGGGAGTTAGAAGGGCAAAAAGGGGTCACGAAATGTCCTTGGCAGACAGGATTAAGGAGAATCCTGGGGCATTTTATACATACGTTAGGAACAAGAGAGTTGTCAGGGAAAGAATCAGACCTCTCAGGGACAAAGAAGGGGAATTATGCTTAGAACCCAAGAAAGTAGGTGAGATCCTAAATGAATACGTTGCATCAGTATTCACAAAGGAGAGGGACATGTTGACTGGTAATGTCTCAGAGGGATGTGTTGACCCGTTAGAAAAAATCTCAATTACAAGGGAGGAAGAGTTAGGTTTTTTGGGAAACATTAAGACAGACAAATCCCCAGGGCCTGATGGCATCTATCCTAGACTGCTCAGAGAGACGAGAGATGAAATTGCTGGGCCTCTAACAGAAATCTTTGTCTCTTCACTGGACACAGGTGGGATCCCAGAGGATTGGAGGATCGCAGATGTGGTCCCGTTATTTAAGAAGGGTAGCAAGGATAACCCGGGAGCTTGACATCCGTGGTAGGGATGTGGAGAAGATTCTTAGAGATAGGATATATACACATTTAGAACTGAATAATCTCATTAGAGTCATAGAGGTTTACAGCATGGAAACAGGCCCTTCAGCCCAACTTGATTGTGCCATCCTTTTTTTTAAATCCCTAAGATAATCCCAATTGCCTGCATTTGGCCCATATTCCTCTATACCCATCTTACCCATGTAACTGTATAAATGCTTCTTAAAACACAAAATTGTACCCGCATCTACTACTACCTCTGGCAGCTTGTTCCAGACATTCACCACCCTCTGTGTGAAAAAATTGCCACTCTGATAGATAGCATGGTTTTGTACGAGGGAGGTCATGCCTCACAAATTTGGTTGAGTATTTTTGAGGGGGTGACAAAAATGATTGATGAGGGAAGGGCCGTGGATGTCATCTATATGGATTTTAGTAAAGCGTTTGACAAGGTCCCTCATGGTAGGCTGCTGCAAAAGGTTAAATCTCACGGGATAAAAGGTGAGCTAGTGAGATGGTTGGAGAACTGGCTTGGCCATAGAAGACAGAGGGTAACAGTGGAGGGGTCTTTTTCCAGTTGGAGGTCTGTGACTAGTGGTGTTCCGCAGGACTCTGTACTGGGACCTCTGCTGTTTGTGGTATATTGCTGTTGTTCGTCCATCGTCATCGATGAGGACCTCAACACCATTAGTCATTTTGAGGCTGGTTGCAGTGTGTCCGAAGATGACTGATCAGGCCAATTCGGGCACGGAATGTCCTGGCACATATTGGACACTGTAGTTGTGCTGGTGGCTCTGGACATGCGCAGCTCGCGCTTAAGTTGTGCTTCACTTTGCTTCGTGAGCTTGACAGCCTTTGTGGATGAGGCAGCGCCAGGTAGGGCGGTTTTGTGCCAGCGTTTCTCAGGTAGTTGTATCAATGTCAAGTGACTTCAGGGAAGCTTTGAGTGTGTCTTTGAAACATTTCTTCTGCCCTCCATGCAAGCATCTTCCAGCAGAGAGTTCCCCAAAAAGGAGCTGCTTGGTATGTGCTTATCTGACATACGGATGATATGACCTGACCACGGGGTCTGCGCTCTCATCAGCAGTGTGTGGACTGATGGTAGACTTGCTCTAGAGAGAACTTCAGTGTCTGGTACTTTGTCTTGCCATCTGATGCATAATATTCTGCGAAGACCAGTCATGTGGAAGTGTTTGAGCTGTCTTGCATGCCTTCAACAGACAGTCCACGTTTCACAGGCTTACAGAAGGGTAACGAGTACCACGCACATTAGACTTTCAGTTTTGTTGCTGGGCTGATTCCTCAACGTTCCCATACAGTGGAGCGCAGTCTACCAAAAGCAGAACTTGCCTTTGCTATTCTGCAGTTAACTTCTGCATCAATAGTCACTGCTTGGGACAGGGTGCTGCCAAGATAAGTGAACTGGTCCACTGTCTGTAGTTCCGGCCCCTTGATTGTGATTATGGGTTCTGTGTACGGTGCATGAGGAGCAAGCTGGTGCATGACTTTGGTCTTTTTAATGTTGATGGTGAGTCCAAAGTTGTCACAAGCCATGGAAAATTCGTCCATACTGACTTGCATCTCTGGCTCTGAGCCAGCATACAGGGTGCAGTCATTGGCAAAGAGGAAATCTCTCAGAACAGTCTCTTTCACTTCGGTAATAGCTTGAAGTCTCCTCAGGTTGAAAAGCTTCCCACCCACTCTGTACTTGAGACTGATTCCAGCAACACTTTCCTGGAAGGCATCATTCAGCATGGCAGTAAACATCATGCTGAACAGTGTGGATGCGAGCACACAGCTCCGTTTGATGCCACTGATGACTGGGAATGCCTCAGAGGATTCTCCGCCATCCAGTACTCTGGCCATCATGCCACCTTGGAACTGGCGTACCATGTGAATGAATTTGGGGGGGCAGCCAAACTTTGACATGATCCTCCACAGGCCTTGTCGGCTTACAGTATCGAAGGCTTTCGCGAGGTCAACAAAAGGTTGTGCAGAGCTCGCGATTCTGCTCCTGACACTTCTCCTGAAGTTGACGCGCAGCAAAAATCATGTCAGTAGTCCCACGACCTTTGTGGAAGCCACACTGTGACTCTGGGAGCAGGCCCAGCTCCAGATAAGTGACCAGACGATTTAGCAGGGCTTTTCCTGTGATGGAGAGCAGTGAGATTCCTCAGTGGTTGTTGCATACTTCCTGTTGCCCTTCCTCTTGTAGAGGTGTACGAAGGAAGCATCTTTAAGTTCCTGAGGAATGGATCCTTGCTTCCAAAAGGACTGGAACAACTCGGTAAGCTTCTCGGTAGGTGCCGGACCAGCAGCTTTATAGATCTCTACGGGTATGGCATGTGCCCCTGGGGCTTTGCCACTGGATAGCTGGCTGACCATCTGTACTCAGGAGGGGGGAACTCCTGAGAGATTGAGGTCCATAGAGTGTTGAGGGCTTCTTAGAACCGTTTCAAGTCGTTTCTGTCAGCATATCGCTGTATTTCATCTGCCTTGGCACGCAGCCAGGCATCCTGCATTTTATGCAGTATATTCTGGACTGTTCTGCGAGCACTAGTAAAAGCATTTTTCTTGGCAGCTGAATATGGGTTGTTCTGACAGGCCCAATGAAGACGGTGCTTTTCAACAAGTAGAGCCTGTATCTCCTCATCATTCTCATCAAACCAATCATGCTGCTTGCGGGTGGGGGGCCTGAGGGTCTTCAGCGCAGATGTATAGATAGCATCCCTGAAGCATTCCCAGTCGTCCTCAGCACTGCCTGCGAGGTGTAGGTCAGCAAGCTTGATTTCTAAGTCTTCAGCCAGTGTTGAAGCTATGCTGGGGTTCTTTAGCTTGGCTGCATTGATTCTTTTCATAACTTTGCTTCCTTGTGGTCGCCTCTTGGGTCTCACGTGGAGCCTCATTTTGGAGACAATGAGCCTGTGATCTGTTGAGCAGTCAGCACCACACATGGCCTTGGTTACTCTGAAATCCTGCTTTTCTCCTGACAATGACATAGTCGATAAAATACCAATGCTTAGAGCAGGGGTGCATCCAGGAGGTCTTGTTGAGGGGAGGCAGAAGGAAGGCTGTGTTGGTGATGAGGAGGTCGTGTGCTGCACAGGTCTTCAGTAAGAGTAGGCCATTACTGTTACACTAGCCCATTCCATGCCTCCCAATGACTCCCTACTAGATTGCACAGTCACACCCTGCATTGAAATCGCCAAGAAAGATCAGCTTGTCGGTACTGCTCACTGCTGACAGTAGGGCGTCTAGTTCTTCATAGAACTTGAGATTCAAGACGAGATGAGTCTGGGTTGCTCATTGTGGGGGCATAGGCGCTGATCAGGGTGGCTTGAATTCTGTTCTGTAGCGGAAGCTGTAATGTCATAAGCTGGTTGTTCACACCCTTGGGTACATAGAACATAACAGCACAAACAGGCCCTTCGGCCCACAAGTTGCGCTGATCACATCCATACCTACCAAGCTGTAGAACTATCTGTAACTCCCAATCCCATTAGATCCCATATACTCATCCAGAAGTCTTTTAAAAGACCCCAGTGAGTTCGTCTCTACCACCACTGACGGCAGCCGATTCCACTCACTCACCACCCTCTGAGCGAAAAACTTACCCCTAACATCTCCCTAACTAGCCTGACTAGGGAGGGGGCTATACTGGATTCAGTGTTGGGTAATGAGCCGGGGCAGGTGGTTGAGGTTGAGGTAGGCGAACATGTGGCTAACAGTGACCACAAGTCCGTCTACTTTAGGATAAAAATGGAAAGGGATGAGTGCCGTCCGAAGGGGAGGGTGCTGAACTGGGGGAAGGCGAGCTATAGCCGGATTAGGAGGGAGCTGAAGGACACTGATTGGGAGGGGTTGTTAGCTGGCAAGTCCACGGTTGGTAAGTGGGAGGCTTTCAAAGGCAAACTGATAATGTTGCAGGAAAGGCATGTGCCAGCAAAGAGGAAGGATGGGAAAGGCAGGATTAGAGAGCCGTGGATTACAGAGAGTGTGGAAGACTTGGTCAGGAAGAAGAGGGAGGCATATGTTAGGTTGAAACAACTGGGAACGGAGACTGTGCTGGAGGAATATAGAGAGAGTAGGAGGGAGCTAAAAAGGGAAGTTAGAAGGGCGAAACGAGGGCATGAAATGGCTTTGGCTGATAGGATTAAGGGAAATCCAAAGGCATTTTACTCTTATATTAGGAGCAAGAGAGTGGTTAGAGGGAAAATTGGTCCTCTTAGGGACAAAGGAGGGGAGCTATGTATCGAGTCTGAGGGAATGGGGGAGATCCTGAATGAATACATTGCATCGGTATTCACGAAGGAGAGGGGCTTGGTGTTGTGTAATGTCTTGGAGGGAGCAGTAGATCAGTGGAAGGAAATATCCATTATGTGGGAGGAAGTGCTAAGGCTTTTAGGTAGCATAAAAACGGATAAAGCTCCGGGGCCTGATGGTATTTATCCCAGACTGCTTAGGGAGGTGAAAGATGAAATTGCTGGGCCTCTGACGCAAATCTTTGTCTCTTCCTTGGACACAGGTGAGGTCCCAGAGGACTGGAGGGTAGCTAATGTGGTACCGCTGTTTAAAAAGGGCAGTAGGGGTAACCCTGGTAATTACAGACCAGTGAGTTTGACATCGGTGGTAGGAAAATTATTGGAAAAAATTCTTAGGGATAGGATGTATGAGCATTTGGAGCGTTGCGATCTGATTAGGGATACGCAACGTGGCTTTGTTCGGGGGAGGTCTTGCCTTACGAATCTGGTAGAATTCTTCGAGGAGGTGACAAAAACAGTTGACGATGGGTGAGCTGTTGATGTCATCTATATGGATTTCAGTAAGGCGTTTGACAAAGTCCCTCACGGTAGGCTGGTAGAAAAGGTTAAGGCACATGGGATACAAGGACAGGTAGCTAGGTGGATTGAAAACTGGCTGGGCAATAGGAAACAGAGAGTGGTAATGGAAGGGTCCTTTTCTGGCTGGAGGTCAGTCACCAGTGGTGTGCCGCAGGGCTCAGTACCGGGACCTCTCCTCTTTGTAGTAAATATAAACGACTTTGAAGAGGGCGTACGTGGTGTGATCAGCAAGTTTGCGGATGACACCAAGATGGCAGGATTGGCAGATACTGAGGAGGACTGTCAGGTGACACAGCAGGATATAGATAGGTTGGTATATTGGGCAGATAGATGGCAGATGGAATTTAATCCTGACAAATGCGAGGTGATGCATTTTGGAAGGAATAATGCAGGGAGGAGTTACATGATAAAAGGTAGACCGATTAAGAGTATAGAAATACAGAGGGACCTGGGAGTGCAGGTGCACAAGTCTCTGAAGGTCTCAACACAGGTAGAGAAGGTTGTGAAGAAAGCTTATGGAATGATAGCCTTTATAGGAAGGGGTATAGAGTATAAGAGCTGCCGTCTAATGCTTCAGTTGTACAGAATGTTGGTTAGACCACATTTGGAGTACTGCGTCCAGTTCTGGTCACCTTACTACCGGAAGGACATGGAGACCCTGGAGAGGGTGCAGAGGAGGTTTACCAGGATGTTGCCTGGCATGGAAGGACTGAGTTACGAGGAAAGGCTGGAGAAACTGGGGCTCTTCTCCTTAGAAAGACGGAGATTAAGGGGGGATCTAACATAAGAACATAAGAGATAGGAGCAGGAGTAGGCCATCTAGCCCTTCGAGCCTGCCCCGCCATTCAATAAGATCATGGCTGATCTGTCGCTGCTCAGTTCCACTTTCCCGCTTTCTCCCCATAACCCTTAATCCCCTCTCTTATCAAAAACCCATCAATCCGCGTCTTAAAAATATTTAGCGAGGCAGCCTCCACCACTTCAACGGGCAGAGAATTCCAGAGATTCACCACCCTTTGAGTGAAGAAGTTCCTCCTCAACTCCGTTCTAAACCGCCCCCCTTTTATCTTGAGGCTGTGCCCCCTAGTCCTACTGTCTTTTTTGAGCGGGAAGAGTCTCTCCACCTCTATCCTATCCATCCCATTCATCATCTTATACGTCTCAATGAGATCTCCCCTCATTCTTCTAAACTCTAACGAGTACAAGCCCAGTTTATTCAGTTAGAGATGTATAAAATAATGAAGGAAATAGATAGAGTCAACAGTAGTAGGCTTTTCCATAGATTGGGGACAATTACGAGAGGTCACGATCTAAGGGTGAGGGGGGAGAAGTATAATTTGGATACGAGAGGAAGGTTTTTCACGCAGAGGGTCGTGGGCGTATGGAACGCGCTACCAAGTAGGATGGTGGAGGCAGGCATGTTGGACTTGTTTAAGGTTTACTTAGATAGACACATGAGCGAAACAGGGATGGAGGATTATAGTAGAGGGTATTAAATAGGGTCAGAGCCTCGGGACGACACCGGAAATGTAGTATTACATGTTAATGTTTTGTCTTTTTATTCCACAGGTGTCAGTCCACCTTGTTGTCAAACGAGGGGCATGCACACGGTGGGTCGTGCGTGGGCTGCTCTTGGAGGTTCTGAGAGTGGCCTAGTACTTTGTGTCGTTGTGTATGCTTAATCCTGGACCAGCAGACGGGCACCGCAACAGCTGTGCAGATACATGGATTTGGGCCTGTGTCTGTGGGAGTTTGCGCATTCTCCCTGTGGTTGCGTGGGTTTCCTCCAGGTGCTCCAGTTTCCTCCCACACCCCAAAGATGTGCTCTTAGGCTGATTGGTGTACCAAATTGACACTATTCTCCCCTGAATCTGGCTACATTAGGGGTTCCATTTACATACACACAGGGCAGGGTAGGCGTAGGAAGACGTGGCGGTGCGGGCTCATTGGGCCGAAGGGCCTGTTTCCCGTGCTGGGTTGTTCTTTGTTCTTTGTATCTCCTCTGTACTTGCTTCCCAGCACCTTAAACCTGTGTCCTTTCGTAGCGACCATTTCAGCCCTGGGAAATAGCCTCTGAGAATCCACCCTATCTATTCCTCTCAACATTTTATAAACCTCTATCAGGTCACCTCTCAACCTTCGTCTCTCCAGGGACAAGAGACCTAGCTCCCTCAACCTATCTTCATAAGGCATGCCTCCCAATCCAGGCAACGTCCTTGTAAATCTCCTCTGCAGCCTCTCAATAGCTTCCACATCCTTCCTGTAGTGAGGCGACCAGAATTGCACACAGTACTCCAAGTGGGGTCTGACAAGGGTCTTATAAAGTTGCAGCATTACCTCCCGACTCCTAAACTCAATCCCTCGATTAATGAAGGCCAGTACACCTTACGCCTTCTTGACCACATCCTCCACCTGCGAGGCCAATTTGAGCGTCCTATGGACCTGGACCCCAAGATCCTTCTGCTCCTCAACACAGTTACGACTCCTACCCTTGATATTGTATTCCTTCATCCCATCGGTCCTGCCAAAATGGACCACTACACATTTATCCGCGTTGAAGTCCATCTGCCACTTCTCCGCCCAGTCTTACATCCTATCTATGTCACACTGCAACTTCTGACATCCCTCCAGACTACCCACAACACCACCAACCTTTGTATCATCGGCGAACTTACTAACCCATCCCTCCACTTCCTCATCCAGGTCATTTATGAAAATGACAAACAGCAAGGGTCCTAGAACCCTGGGGCACTCCACTAGTGACCGACCTCCATGCAGAAAAAGACCCATCCACAACCACTCTCTGCCTTCTGCAGGCAAGCCAGTTCTGGATCCACAAGGCCAAAGCCCCTTGGATACCATGCCCTCTCACCTTCTCAAGAAGTCTTGCACGGGGGACCTTATCAAACGCCGTGCTGAAGTCCATGTAAACCACATCCACCGTTCTTCCTTCATCAATGTGTTCAGTCACATTTACAAAGAACTCAACTAGGCTCGTAAGGCACGACCTGCCCTTGACAAAGCCTTGTTGACTATTTCTGATCATTCTAAATGCTCATAAATCTTGTCCCTCAGAATCCTCTCCATCAACTTACCAACCTCTAAGGTCAGACTCACCAGTTGGTAATTTCCCAGGCTATCCCTGTTCCCTTTCTTGAAAAGAGGAACCTCATCCGCAATCCTCCAATCCTCCGGAACCTCTCCCGTCTCCTTCGACAATGCAAAGATCATCGCCAGGGTAGACTATCAAGTTTCCGAACAAGGTGACTGCTGATGGCGAATCCAATTCCAGCAACACGACGCTCATCGCTACTGCAACTGCTCCAGAAACAAGTGTATCCACCTCCAGTTTCAATCAACTGACCTACGTTGGCAAGATGTGTTTCACTCAGGGCTGCAATGTCAATGTTGTATCTTGCAAGTTCTCTGGCAAATAAGGTTGTTCTTCTCTCCGGTCTGACTTCTGTAGGGTTGTCCAAAAGCGTGCGCATGTTCCAAGTGCCAATGGTAAGTGGTGTCACTTCGTGTTTTATTTTGTATGTTCGACCGCAAGATGGGATCCCTGCCAGCCGTGGTAAACTGGCCAGGGTGTAGTGAAGCAGGCAATGTCCAGGGCACCTTTTCTAGCCCCTTCCTCATTCTACAGAGGTGAGCAGTGCGTTCCTGAAGAGGACTGCTCAGTCGCCCAGGTAGATGCCGGGTTCCACTGCTGCTTCGGTCAGCGGAAAACAACCCTTAGACCTGAGCTGCCTGCGTGCAGGTCCGTGACTACAGCTCCCAGTGTATCCACACCTGCTGCTTCACCGCTCACCTATCGCCACAGGACTTCAAGGATTGAAGGACATTGGTGATGATGATGATGGTGTCGAAACTAGCGCTTGATTTGGATTAAAGTGAGGGAGAGTTGCGTAGCATCAGCCTCACTCTCTCTTCCCAATTCCCATCTAGATCCTGTGGCAAGACAAGAGTCATGACGGCTGGAGGTGGGATTAGGTGTAGTGGATGACCAGGACGTCTTCTGTGTCTTGTCCTGCTCTTTGCTTTCCACGATGCTTGCAGAGACCCCCTTTTTGACCGTTGGACCTTCCATTGGTCTTGTCCACTCAATCCACCAGACTCTGTCTTCACATGCTGGGACAGACATCTCCCTTTTTCACTGAGGGTTGAGACCCGTCGGCTACCCTCACCTGGTTTAGCCGGCTTGTCGAGGCCATTGTCCGGGGTGTGGCCGCTGTCACATGCGAACAGCCACAGGGAGCCACAGATGAGAGCTGAGTGCCAGGTGGGGACAAAGGATGGACAAACCACCCTGAGAGGACGCAACATATTCCCCCACCAAAGGTATTACCCCTCCCTGACACCCCATACATGCCCCCACATATATGTGATATATATAAATGATTTGGAAGAAGATGTAACTGGTGTGATCAGTAAGTTTGTGGACGACACGTAGATTGCTGGAGTTGCGGATAGTGATGAACATTGTCAGAGAATACAGCAAGATGTAAATAGGCTGGAAAATTGGGTGGAGAAATAGCAGATGGAATTTAATCCAGATAAATGCGAAGTGATGCATTTCGGTAGATCTGATGTATGGAGGAGCTATACAATAAATGGCAGAACCATCGGGAGTACAGACACACAGAGGGTCCTGGGTTTGCAAGTCCACAGATCCTTAAAGGTGGCAGCACAGGTGGAGAAGGTGGTGAAGAAGGCATATGGCATGCTTGCCTTTATTGGACAGGGCATAGAGTATAAAAGTTGGCATATGATGTTGCAGCTGTATAGAGCATTGGTTAGGTCACATTTGGAATACTGCATCCAGTTCTGGTCCCCACACTACCAAAAGGACGTGCAGCTTTGGACAGAGTACAGAAAAGGTTTACCAGGATGTTGCCTGGTATGGAGGGTCTTAGCTATGAAGAGAGATTGGGTAAACTCGGGTTGTTCTCCCTGGAAGGATGGAGGATGAGGGGCGACCTAATAGAGGTGTATAAAATTATGAAGGACTAGATAGGGTGAACAGTGGGAAGCTTTTTCCCAGGTCGGAGGTGACGAACACAAGGGGTCACAAGTTCAAGGTGAGGGGGTCAAGGTTCAACACAGATGTCAGGGGAACATATTTTACACAGAGGGCAGTGGGGGCCTGGAATGCACTGCCAAGCAAGGTGGTTAAGGCGGACTCGCTGGGATCGTTTAAGACTTATCTAGGTAGCCACATGAACTGACTGGGAATAGAGGGATACATACAAATGGTCTAGTTGGGTGCAAGAGCGGCGCAGGCTTGGAGGGCCGAAGGGCCTGTTTCCAGTGCTGTATTGTTTATTGTTCTTTGTTCTATATTAAGTTACTTACACTACAAACTAACCTGTCTCGCAGCATGTCACTTGACGAAGGCCCAAATTTGCACGGCTCAACAAATTTGCTAAGTCTTGTCATATATGTCGCAATCGACTCCCCTGGTCCCTTATAGCACAGTTAAACTTAAAATATTGCAAGATGATCAACAGTCTAGGGATGTAATGATCCTTAACTAAAGTTATGAAGTGGTCAAAAGTCTTAGTTTCCAGAGTTTCTGGAGATGTTAAATTTCTAATGAGGTCATAAGTTTGAGTTCCACAAACCATAAGCAGAATGACCTTTTTCTCATCTTCTCCTGAAATTTCATTAGCAGCGAATAAATAGCAGAGCCTTTCAATATATTGAGCCCAGTGTTCAGTCTCTAGAACAAAAGGATTGATTTTCCCCAAACTTTTTAACTTACTGTTGCTGCAGAGAATTTTTTGTATAATATGTTGACTTTCATAGAATCATAGAATCCTACAGTGCAGAAGGAGGCTGTTTGGCCCACTGGGTCAGCAACGACCACAATCCCACCCAGGCCCTATCTCCATAACCCCACGCATTTAACCAAGCTAGTCCCCCTGTCACTAAGAGGCAATTTAGAATCATAGAAATCCTACAGCACAGAAAGAGGCCATTCAGCCCATCGAGTCTGCACCTTGATTCTTGATTCTTGTGCCCTTGATTCCAGATGGTGACTGTCATTCCGATTTACCTTGTTGCCAAAATGTAATAATTACAAGTCCCTACAATTACTTAGCAAGAGAAAGCAATTTATTTATTCAGAAAGAACTATTTACAAAGAAGGACATTGAAGATATCCATACTCTTCAACTCCCAAGGATCAACTGCCTAGCTCAACCACCAATCTTGAACCGCTGCCCTTCAACCGCCGCAACACAAGCTTGGACTCGTGCCTCATTTCTGCAGAATAAGAGTTTGGACTCATGTTCAACTGCCACTCTGTGCAACTAAACTTGTGCTATACCAATACCATAGTGGCACAGTGGTTATCATTGCTGCCTTACAGCACCAGAGATCCAGCTTGGGTTACTGTCTGCGCGAAGTCTATACGTTGTCCCAGTGTCAGTATGGGTTTCCTCTGGGTGCTCCCATTTCCTCCCAGTCTGGAAGATGTGCTGGTTAGATGTATTGTCCATGCTAAAGTCTCCTTCAGTGTATCCAAATAGGCACAGGAATGTGGCAACTAGGGCATTTTCACAGTAACTTAATTGCAGTGTTAATGTAAGCTTACTTGTAACATTAGTAAATAAACTTCAAAAAACTATCGCTGCTGCTGTGTAAAAAAATTATAATCACACTGAACTTCCTGACAAAATTGAAATTAAAATCATAATTGATTCTAAAAGGGAGAACCAAATAGAAAAGTTAGTCCTTATTCTCGAAATGTTCATAACGAATTTGGGGCAGGCTTGCAACCACAGCATGTCATAACTAGTTACTCGTGTTTCATTTGCTGTGAGTGGTTTTTATCAGGTGCCATATCTATTCGATAGCCGAATGTTATACCCACCACCCTACCAGCATCCCAGTAACTGCAGTTCTTAGAACTGAATTCCAGTTTCCAGATCCCCTGGAAATCAATGCATGCCAACGTTATACGTCTTACTTGAATGCACAACTCTGTCGGTATAAAAGCAGCAGCACACAACCCAATTACTCTGGAACCCACCTGGTTTGATAATCTACCCCGAAGGCCGATATGTCCAAATCTGACTTCCATTCAAGAGGTTCTCGAAACATTAAAGCTGCTTCCTGTGGCTGCTTGGAATTAACATACTCCACAAATTTAATAATGCTGTTTAGTAGGGAGACGTTGAGAGGGGTAAATTCTAACTTGCCGACCCCGATACCAGCCGCCGTCCATTGAGCTGCTCGAGTCAACGCTATACCCATGTCGAACAGTGGCTGCAAACCAAACGAAAAAGACATGGGCGAAGTTAATAGGGGACCAAAAAATTTGTTTTCTCAACCTGTTCCTACTTGCATAGGATAAACAAAAATAAATGATCCCAAAACATCCAAGGGACGGGTGAAGTGAATGAGATAGCTTGACGCACTTTGGGCTGTCCTCTTCCATATCTAATTTTAGGGTCCACCAGCAAAAAAGCACCCTGTTACCATTCGCGATGCAATACTTACTTTTTATTGTTCTACCAATATCGATACATGTTTTCGAAAAAACAATGAATGGTTCGAAGTTAAAATCTACTGCGTTGAGGATCAAATCAGGATGGTGTCCATTCTCACCAAACCCCTTCTTCTAACCACTAAGTTTACACATGCTAACCGGTCCTTCCAAGCTGTCTGCATGCTGCCGATCTGATTGACTGTTCGTGGTGATCATGCTGGGCCCGGCGCCGGATGAAGGAAAACCCCCGACATCCCAGCCCTCTGTGCTCCCTTCCCCTCCCCTCGGTCCCAACCCGAGGCACTCTCACAACCCCAGCCGGCGCGGACAAGCGAACCAAAGCCGAAGCGTCAGGCAGATAACCAGCCTCACTTTATTTAAGGTAGAAACATCCAAATAAAAACACGTCCGAGCTGTGCTCAACCGAGCCAGCCTCCCGTCTCCCCGTCCGGCCGCAGCGGTGTGAGCGGTTGCTATGGAGACCAGCGGGCGCCGCCGTTGCTAGGCTACCACTCCAAACAACCGACGGGCCTCCTGCGGTCGAGGCGCGAGGGGGCGGTCGCGAGATCGGGGGGAAATAACGGCCGCGGCTGTAACCAGTGTGAGCAGGTCCAGTCTGGGTATCCGTCGCAGAAGATGTACATGTGTGAACCTCATTCAATAATCCAATAGCGAAGGCAAAAACAAAGTAATAATGTTTTTTTAACCCCCTGGCCAGGGTGAAAGCCTTGATTTTTGAGACGGGTTGTGATGTTTAAAAAATGACTTGGACAATGATAGAATTAATTGGAAGAATAATGCATGTACTGTTAAGATAGGGTAGAATTTATAATTAGTTGGAACAACAATGAAGCTACTGTTAATGGATTTCTTGAGCGAATGGAGAGTTGTGACTCTTTGTGAGATCGGGGATCAAAATTTAATTATGGGTGGTAGAAAATGTTGAATCTTCTGAGGCTTTAAGGTCCAATTATTATAGTGTCATCTCACGGACATGGCGAGGTTTGGAGGCAGCAATAGAAAGCCAAACAAGATTGCCAAATTTTGAGAGAACCAACTTTACTCACTTGGTGAGTATTTTCAGAGTAGGCCTGGCAGGTTTGAATGCAACCAGAGAATTTATTTAGAGAGTTGGTTCCAAATGGGGTCAATTAGCTCAGTTGACTGGACAGCTGGTTCATGATGTGGACTGTACTGGCTGAGGTTATTCCTGATGGCTCTGCATTCTCAATCTTGACCCCCACATCTGAGCTGTGGTGACTCTCAGGTTGAATCACCCACTAGTTCTCCCTCAAAACAAGAGAGAGAGCAGCCTATGGTCCTTTGGGATGTTCTTTCAGTTCTGAATGTAATGGATTAATACGTAATGATGCACAGCATAGGTATCAATCTGAAAGGCTTACCTGTTTAAAGATGATGATCAAGCAATTTAAAGTAGAAAAATACATTGAAGGTCATGAAGATAAGCACAGAACTAAGATACATTAAATACCAGAAGAGAGCCAGATTCCTGTGATGATTCCCATGCAGGGCAGGACCAGAAAATCTACCCCCTAGTAAATCTGATCAATAAGGGAGAAAACTCCAATGGCTGGCACAAATGAAAGTGGTTGTCAGCGTTGAAGGCTCATCATCTCAGCCTCAAGCTGTCTTTCCTAGAGTTTCACATGGCACCATCCTGGACCCAATTATTTTCAATTGCTTCGCTGATGACTTCCCCATGGCAGTGAAGTCAGAACTGGAGTTGTTTCCTGACTTTGTGTCCAACTTCATTCACAATATGGGGAGAGGGCGGGAAAGTGGAACTGAGCCACGACAGATCAGCCATGATCTTATTGAATGGCGGGGCAGGCTCGAAGGGCTAGATGGCCTACTCCTGCTCCTATTTCTTATGTTCTTATAATGAAGCTCACATGCAGCATGACTAACTACATAGTGATCTACACTGATGAGAAACTTTACTTAAAATGGAATAGTTCTAGATCTGTCTTTTACCCTGAGTAGTCATTGGCTCAACAACTATATAAGCAGAGCCATTGCTGCACATTGCATCTGGTTCAGTCAGGAAATAGTGTATGATACTGGGGAGGAGGGGGTGGGTGATAAGAACAAAGAAAATTACAGCACAGGAACAGGCCCTTCGGCCCTCCAAACCTGCACCAACTATGCTGCCCGACTTAACTAAAGCCCTACCCTTTCGGGGACTATATCCCTCTATCCCCATCCTATTCATGTACTTGTCAAGACGCCACCTAAAAGTCACAACTGTATCCACTTCCACTACCTCCCCCGGCAACAAGTTCCAAGCACCCACTACTCCCTGTGTAAAAAATCTGCTTCATTCATCTCCTTTAAACTTTGCCCCTCACACCTTAAACCTATGCCCCCTAGCAATTGACTCTTCCACCCTGGGAAAAAGCTTCTGACTATCCACTCTGTCCAAACCTCTCATAATCTTGTCGACTTCTATCAGGTCTCCCCTCAACCTCCATCACTCCAGTGAGAACAAACCAAGCTTCTCCAACCTCTCCTCATAGCAAATGGTCTCCATACCAAGCAACATCCTGGTAAATCTTTTCTGTACCCTCTCCAAAGCGTCCACATCCTTCTGATAATATGGCAATCAGAATTGAAGACTATATTCCAAGTGCGGCCTAATTAAGGTTCTATAAAGCTGCAACAAGACTTTCCAATTTTTACACTCAGTGCCCCGGCAGATGAAGACAAACATGCCATATGCCTTCTTGACTACCTTCTCCACCTGCATTGCCACTTTCAGTGACCTGTGTACCTGTACACCCAGATCCCTTTGCCTATCAGTACTCATAAGGGTTCTGCCATTTACTTTATGTTTCAGTAAATGAAGCCAGGAATTAACTAAAATTGTGGGATAGAGTTTAAGAAAATGACAAAGCATTTTGCATTTTCTTGTGGCATAAAAAAGTAGTAAGAAGTCTCACAACACCAGGTTAAAGTCCAACAGGTTTATTTGGTAGCAAAAGCCACTAGCTTTCAGAGCGCTGGCTGATCCTTCGTCACTCACCTGACAAAGGGGCAGCCAGTGCTCTGAAATCTAGTGGCTTTTGTTACCAAATAAACCTGTTGGACTTTAACCTGGTGTTGTGAAACTTCTTACTGTGTTTACCAAGTCCAACGCCGGCAGATTCACAGCATAAAAAATGCTCAGCTACTATTAAATGGGCAAATCTTCTTTCCCCACCTTAATCTTATAGGTTTGCTTAAGTAGTAAAACTCTTGAACTGTCAAATATATTGGAAATATCTTTAGAAAACTGTAATTTTCATCTTGGCTCCAATATTATATTTCCACATTCTTTTCAGTTATGCCACATAATTGTTTACAATGTGCACTGTTACCCCACCATGCGCACAAAACTTTTAACACCTCAACTATTCTTCCAGCTAACACTCCCCGGTTCCTCAGAAATAAGGTCAAAATGACTGAAGAGTGGAACTGCACAACTGGAAAGCATTTAATTACTTGTGAAATACGTGTCATACTTTATTAGTTTTCTTTGAACAAAAAACTAAATGAAATACTGTATGGTGATCCATAATTATTACCATCAGCACTTACTTTATGACATGGCAAGCCTCTACATTGCCCATTTGGAGGTAGCAATTATATTTCTGTATTTGAAACAGCTCGTAACTGTAATGGCTCCACCTTCACTTTTCATTTAACAACATTTTTGGCTTCTCAATATAATTGGATCTCAAATGGAGTTCCTATCTCCAAGTCCATTTCCATTGCCAAAACTGCCTTCAATTAACTTGGTTTTCCCCTTCATGTGAAACATTGAAATCTATCCAAGGCTTGAATCATGCCTCCAAATGTGGGAAGATATTTTAACTTTTTTTTTACAGGATATAGTGCCAGTCACCACCTATCTCACCTTTACCTGCAACATACTTTTCTGTCACACTCCACATGTCCATTTTATCAATGGGTGGTACTATGATCTCTCTTGCCATCCTACATTTTTTTTCCTACATCAATAGTCTATTAATATTAGGCCCCATTAAATTGTCTTATTCTAACAGCTTTTCAAGACAATAACAGTATCAAATACATTACGTACTTTCTTCCTGTAATCTTCATGGCTTTAAAAATTTCTTGCTGCCACTTCCATGTATGTGAAAGAAATACTGTATAGGAAAAGATAATTTAGCCCACCATCCTGATGTGACGCAGAAGGGCACACAATGACCTATCTCCTAACCATATTATCTTCTGGGAAGGGCAAAGAAAAAGACAAAACATTTGCAACCAATCAGAAAATTGCTTTGCAACTTAATCAAGCAATTAAGAAAAGTTTCAACAGCATTCATGATTTTGATTTCAGCATTATTCCTCAAGGTTGTAAAGTGGCAGCATAACCTATTTTCATTTGTCTTCTTGGCTTACAATTTTTTGTCCTGTAACCTACATGCTTTTTGGTTGTCCCCTGTAGCAGCTTATAACTCCTCAAAACTATAGCTAATGCGAAAATTACCCTTTTCTAATGCAGGTTTCCTTCTAAAGTACTGTGATGCCTTAACAATAAGTTAATAAGTGGCCTGCTCCCTCAGACAATGAGTATCTGTGGAAAGCAATATTCCTGGTATGTAATGTAAATATTTGGCTACATATTTTATGTTAATGCCTTCTATTGCAAACACCCTATTAATCATACATAATATGTGGAAATCAAGGGCAGAGATAGAGGTATCACTCACAGATCAGAAAGCTCAACTCTGAGGTAATCCAGCACTTACCTGGATGGCAGTCATCCCACTGAATTTATGCCCCATTGGGCAGATATCCCTCCTTCTTTCCCACCTCCCCCCAACACCCGACACTAGGGGTTACCCCAAAGATGCGTGGAGGGGTTTCCTCTGGGATGTTCCAGGTAAAAGTTTACCCGAGATTTGTCCGGTAGCCTAACTTCCCCGAACAATTGTGCTGCACTGGAAACCATCCAACAAAACTATTGAAATCACTAACCTTGCATGTTTCTACCAGTTTTACACCAATAATTACTCTTAAAGAGTTAAAAGAAATGAAAGCACTTCAAACTTTAGTGTAGCTATTTTAGAGACCCAGACAGAGCCCCACATAGGACCTCCTCGACTTCCTGGGGACCCCACCCCCGCACCTCCCTCCAAAGTAAGTGTCCCATACTCAGCAGGATTTTCACCAACCCCCTCGCCACCAACCCCCTCTCAGCCTGACACCCCCTTCTTCAGCCCAACTACCGATCTATGACCCTGCAACTCACCCCGCCACATCCGACTTCCCCATCAATGTTCAATTTCTCCCTCGATGTCTGAACCACCCCCCCCCAACCAATGTCCAACTCGTCCTAAAGTCTGACTTTCCCTAATGATATCCAAATTACCAACCTCCCATGCCTGACCTCCACACAATGTCCAACCCTCCCAGATGTCTAACTCTCCATGATGTCCGACAGCTCTTCAATGTCCAACTCTTCCCTCGCCGATGTCCAACATCCCCTTACTGTCTGTCTCCCTCCCCCACCGCATTGTCCAACCCCTCCCCCAAATGTCAAGTCCCCCTCTAAATCCCTACCACCGCATCACATCACTTATCTTGGAAAACCTACCTTTCCCTGGCCTGTTATTTTCAATGGGACCTTGAAACTTACCTGATTTATGGCTTTGTACGAATGGTTGCCTGGATTGGCTGCCTACCGACTTCTTTTGTTCAACTTTTTTTTTGTAAACTATTGAGTCAGTTGAATTCAAGTTTTTTTCTGTATTTTTAACTGAGTTGGGTAGTCATGACATTCCCAAAATATTTAATTTGTTTTCTTTCATAGTACAGTCAAGTTCAATGCCACATTCAGGTTCCAACTCAGAGATCAGATTTTAGTGATAGGTTTCTTTCAAAGGGCACTTCTGCTATTGAATTACTTAAAGGAGTTCTCACTGTTGCAGGTTCTGTGGACTCTGACTCTGAAGCTGGACTTCTAGTGGAGATTCAATGGAGTCTTCTGCAATAAGGCGTTTTAAATCTCTGCCTTCAGCTTGCAGGCCTTTCTCTGGAGAGTTGTCTGGCAATTTTTCCTCTGCACCTCTGCTCCTTTAGGATCTTACTTTCAGGTCAGAAAGCTTTGTTGAATTTTTGTGAGTCTTCCAGCATTTTGGTCAGTTTCTGCATTTTAGCAAAGTTCTATGTTTTTTCCCCATTAATGCCACCATGATATGAGAGTGTTAGTTTTCTGTAGGTTACGTGTAATTCCTTATTAATTACTAGAACTATTTCTACATGTACTGTAAAGGGTACAACTTAGGAACTGTCTTCATGCTTAGGTCTATGCACATCTCTATTCAACACCACGTTGACCCTGGACCTGGGTCATGTGCCTTCTTGTACCACTGTGTGGGCAGTACTGTACTTGGTCCCACATTAACCCTATATGTTCCAGACCTTTAAACTGCAGAGGACAGCATAATACTGTACTTTAACTTTGGATCACACATATTTGATGCATATTCCAGGCCATTATTACAATTGTAGCTGATATATTAGATTTACAGACTCAGGTTTTGAGATTCAAATTTATCACAACAAATTAACTACATGTTTGTCTTTGAGTGAATTATATGAAAGTCAATAATTTTTCTGAAATGCTGCTAAATTTTTGCTTGTGATTTCACAGGAATCAAGTGATTTGTTTGTCATAAACTTGTGCAAGTTTTTAGAACCATGGCACACAAGTCACATGCAGCTATTTTGCAGCTGAAGTACAGCTCCCACTTTTACAGTTAAAATATGGCATTACAGATAAAATAGGCCTGTTGTTATGGCAGATTAATCTGGATAATTCTGAAGAATCGCATGGAACTATGGCTGTGTTTGTGGAGCTGCTGCACCCATCAGCCCAACTCGAACCTGACTGCCCCCAGTAGCTGCTGCTCCTACACATAGTGCACCACACTGCCTGCTTTTGTTGTCTATCTGATGCAACCTTGAGTGTGGGAGTTGATACTCCTGTGCTGGGGATGGGGTTGGGGGGGGTGGCGGGGGGGGTTGTTGGAGGGGAGGGGTTTGTGTGTGGATGGGTGGGTGGTAGCTAGGTGATAAAGAGCCAGGCCAGCTGAGTCTGTTGGAGTTGGAGTGAAGGCTGAGGTTGAGGCCAAAAGGCAGACTAGAAGCTGAGAGTAGGGTGGGGGAGTCTGAGAATTAAGGTTTAAGGTTTGGGACCTTACAGCTGCTTCTCTCCACTCTAGTTCTGGCATTTCTAAGCAAGGTGAAAAAATACCGGTGGTGGTGGTGGAGGAGAGTGAGGTGAGGGGTGTACCATAGGGAAGTGGATATCAATAACATATGTAAACTTCCCCTGCCCACTACTTTAGTCAGCTCTTTGAGAAATCCAGTGATGTTTGTTACACATGATCTGACCTTTATAAATCCATGCTACGTATTTCTGATTAGCTAAAAACTTCCAGGATGTTATAGTATTCTGTTGTTAGTTGTAGACTGTATTAATTAGCTGATAACTGATATTAAGCTGACTGGTAGTACAGTGGCACAAGGGACGGCATGGAGGCACAGTGGTTAGCATTGCTGCCTCACGGCACCAGGGACCTGCATTCAATTCCGGCCTTGGGTCATTGTCTGTGTGGAGTTTGCACATTCTCCCTGTATCTACATGAGTTTCTTCTGGTTGCTCCGGTTTCCTCTCACAGTCCAAAGATGTGCGGGTTAGGTTAATTGGCCATGCTAAATTGACTTGGTGTCAGGGATTAGCAGGGTAAATACGTGGGGTTATTGGGAATAGGGTCTGAGTGGCATTGTGGTCAATGCAGACTCAGTGGATCAAATGGCCTCCTTCTGCACTGTAGGGGTTTTCTGGTTCTATTCTATGATCTGTAATTCTTTCATTTACCTCTCTCAAAGTGCATAATTTTCTTAACAAAGAAACAGTTCCTGAATGGAGTGAACTTTTAGAAGATGCAATATTCTCGTCTGCTTTGTTTAAAATACTAGGATGGAATCCAAATTGTTCTGAGATTTGTCACTGTTTAGTGTCTTTCTCAAGGCCAATTAGGGAGGCGATGACCTCATTGTATTATCGTTAGAATGTTAATCCAGAAACTCAGCTGATGTTTTGGGGACCCAGGTGTGAGGGCAACCAGGAATGGGTAATAAATGCTGGCCCCTGTCCCACAAATTAATTTAGAAAAGGCAACAAATGTTGGCCTCGCTAGTGATGCTCACATGAAAGAATAAAATAATTCAATTACTTTATTCATCAGTGGTAATTTATTTTTGTTAATTTTGACTTGTAAGTCCCAGATTTAACATTAGCTTAAATTTTCAAGATTGACAAATCACCGCTGACTCCCATAGTCCTGATGCCATTTCATGCGATAATGAGCATCAGTTGGCATTAGGCAGGCCTTGCACCTTCATTCAGGAAAAAGTCCCATCTTGGAGAGCTGCTGGCCAATCTGATTTTCTGACAACTATTCAAGCCCTCCTCAGCATGGTGGGGAGTGCCTGTAGCCCCCATCAATGACCTCCATTTCCGGCTGGCAGAGCTGGCAGTCATCTGCTTAGCTGGCAGCTCTCTAAGGTGGGCCTTCCTCCCAAGATCAGGGTGGAAGTCTCGCCTTAAAGCAATTAACTGTACTCCCAGTTTTAAATTGCTGCAGAGAGGCATCAGGATTATGGGCTGACTCCCCAGTGTTGGGGATTACAGCATCCCATAAAATCCAGCCCGAGATTGAACCTTGTCATATTATGATCATTTCTAAATATCATGTAGCCTCCCCACCACCGAAAGCATCCCTCTATCTCCCACCCAACCTCCATTGGTTGCAGGACATAGTTTGTTGCAAGAAACTATCCTGATCAAACTCAAGAAATTCACTGCCTTTCTGAGATTAGAGAGTAGGCATATCCCAATTTATATTAAAGTAAAATCTTAATATCATTCCAAATTGTGAGCTGGAAAATTCTCAACAGGGTAAGTATATGTGAATAAAAGAATATAAACCAAAAGACTTTCTGCAATCAGTGGTTGTGTAATTTTTATTGAGTTTACCACGAGCATTCAGCAACATTCTCACAGATTCTCTTTGACAACATAATTTCACTCTGTGCCACTGTTAATGAAATAAAGGCATTTTTTTTTTACTTTGTTTAGTAGATACATAACTGAACTTAATATTGCCCTTAAAGAAATCTACTCTTAAATATACCACTACAAATGTGATGCATGTCTGTAACAAATTAGGCAAGATTTAAATTTTGATGAAATTCCACAAGCACTATTTCCACAAAAGTTGGATCTTAAGAGCTCTGATTCATGGTATGGAAATCATAGAACTGCACATTAATGTCATTATATCATTGCTGAGGAATTTGTTTACTTTGATGTTTTATACATTACTGCCAATTTCAAATAAACACATTTGATCTGTGTACCAAATTACTTTATATTAATTCTCATTGTGCAGAATTCCTCATCTAGTCATGACTTAAATGTGAATCCAATGTTAAAATTATTCTTGATTATCCACAATGTTTGTATTCAGCATAGCAATAAAATGCATTGTGTCCTACTTATTCTGATTCAGTTGTATAATTAAAACTGAGAACTCACAGCTGCCAAGCTGAGGTGCATAATTACAGGCTGCACAACCACAAACCTAACAAGAGACAATGTTATAGATTATTTCCAGATTTAATGAGTGCTACAAAAATCACATAGTAGAAATTGAGTGTACTATTTATATCATGATTCTGTTTTAGTTACAAAATATTAAATGAGTCAATGACCAAATTATAGTATATACAGCAGTTTCATAATCCAAAATTAAGATAAAGAGTAAAAAATGACAATAGAGCAAAGCATGGGTTAGTATATAGAAGTTCATATGTAACTGCAACCCTGGAATGCAACAAATATGCACATTTCTTAAACAGTAAGAATTCAATTGTGTGCAAATTAAAAACAATAGCCAGTGTTATACAACAAGAGGAAAAGGACCTCGATGTATCTTCTGGTCTGGTGAGTTGTGTTGGCTGTGTCTCAATTGGTAGCACTCTTAGAAACTTAAACATAGAAAATAGGAGTGTGAGTAGGCCATTCATCCAATATCCTGTTCCCGCCAACTCCCCCCATATCCTTTGATCTTTTCACCCCAAGAGCTATACCTAAATCCTTTTTGAAAACCTACAACGCTTTCAATTATTTCTGTCCCGGAAACTTCAACTGCTAGTGTGTTTCGGGAGGGTTTAAACTAATGTGGCAGGGGGTGGGGATCAAAACAAAAGGTCAGTAAGCACAGAGGCTGGGGACGAGCTTGGGGCCAAGACAAGGCTATCAAAGAAGAAGAGCATTCTGGAGGAGGATGACCTCAGTGGGCCTGGAGGTCTGGAGTGCATCTGCTTCAAGGCAGATGAACTTAGGGCCTTAATGCTTACGTGGAATTTGGATGTGGTTGCAGTGACGGAGACTTGGTTAAAAGAAGGACAGGACTGGCAGCTGAATATTCCAGGGTACAAGTGTTTTCGGCGAGACAGAGGAGTGGCTAAAAGAGGTGGGGGAGTAGCAATATTAGTTAGGGAGCATATTACAGCAGTGCAGAGAGTGGACAATTCAGAGGGGTCATGTAACGAGTCATTGTGGGTGAAGCTCAGAAACAGGAAAGGTGCAGTCACTATGCTCAGGGTGTACTACAGGCACCTAACAGCCCACAGGAAGTGGAGGAACAGATATGTAAGGAGATTCTGGATAGGTGCAGAAAAAATAGGGTTGTTGTAGTGGGAGACTTTAATTTCCCTTGTGTAGACTGGAAAGTGCTTAGGACTGGGGGTCTGGACGGGAAGGAATTTGTAAAATGCATACAGGAATGTTCTTTGGAACAATATGTAGATAGCCCAACTAGAGAGGGGGCTATTCTGGACCTAGTACTGGGGAATGAGCCCAGTCAGGTCATCAAAGTTTCAGTAGGGGAACATGTGGCAAATAGTGACCACAATTCTGTAAACTTTAGGATAGTAATGGAAAAGGATGAGTGTTGTCCTATGGGTAGGGTGCTGAATTGGAGGAAGGCTAACTATAGCTGGACTAGGCAGGAATTGGTGGCTGTTGATTGAGAGAGGCTGTTCGAGGGTAAATCCACATTTGGCGTGTGGGAGTCTTTTAAGGAACAGTTGATGGGGCTACAGGACAGGCATGTGCCTGTAAAAAGGAAGGATAGGAAAGGTAGGATTCGAGAGCCATGGATAACCAGGGAAATTGAGGGTCTGATCAAAAAGAAAAGAGAGGCCTACGTTAGGTCCAGGCAGCTAAAAACAGATGGAGTACTGGAGGAATACAGAGAAAATAGGAAAGAACTCAAATGGGGAGTTAGAAGGGCAAAAAGGGGTCATGAAATGCCCTTGGCAGACAGGATTAAGGAGAATCCTAAGGCATTTTATTCATACGTTAGGAACAGAAGAGTTGTCAGAGAAGAAAATCGGACCTCCCAGGGACAAAGGAGGGGAATTATGCTTAGAGCCCAAGGAAGTAGGGGAGATCCTAAATGAATACTTTGCATCAGTATTCACAAAGGAGAGGGACATGTTGACTGGGAGTGTCTCAGAGGGAAGTGTTGACCCGTTAGAGAAAATCTCCATTACAAGGGAGGAAGTGTTAAGTTTTTTAGGGAACATTAAGACTGACAAATCCCCAGGGCCTGATGGCATCTATTCTAGACTGCTCAGGGAGACAAGAGATTAAATTGCTAGGCCTCTGACAGAAATCTTTGTCTCTTCATTGGACACAGGTGAGGTCCCAGAGGATTGGAGGATAGCGAATGTGGTACTGTTATTTAAGAAGGGTAGCAAGGATAACCTGGGTAATTATAGGCCGGTGAGCTTGACATCTGTGGTAGGGAAATTGTTGGAGAGGATTCTTAGAGATAGGATAGACTAACGGGACTGATGGTGGACAAGTCCCCAGGACCGGATGGAATGCATCCCAGGGTTCTGAAGGAAATGGCAGAGGTGATAGTGGATGCCTTAGTGATTATTTACCAAACTTCGCTGGATTCTGGGGAAGTGCTGGAAGATTGGAAAACGGTTAACATTACGCCGCTGTTTGAAAAAGGTAACAGACGAAAGGCAGGGAACTATAGGCCGGTTAGTTTAACGTCTGTAGTTGGAAAAATGCTTGAATCCGTCATCAAAGAAGAAATAGCGAGGCACCTGGAAAGGAATGGTTTGATAGAGCAGACACAGCATGGATTCATTAAGGGGAAGTCGTGTTTGACGAATTTATTGGATTTCTATGAGGATGTGACTAGTGTAGACAGAGGGGAACCAGTGGATGTGGTGTTTCTAGATTTCCAAAAGGCATTTGATAAGGTGCCTCACAAAAGGTTGCTTCAGAAGGTTAGGGGGCATGGAGTTTGGGGGTAAGGTGTTAGCGTGGATAGAGGATTGGTTGTCTAATAGGAGGCAGAGAGTTGGTATTAGTGGGTGCTATTCTGATTGACGGCTGGTGACTAGTGGAGTGCCGCAGGGATCGGTGCTAGGGCCTCAACTATTTACCATTTATATAGATGATCTGGAGGAGGGGGCTGAGTGTAGGGTGACGAAATTTGCTGATGACGCGAAGATGAGTGGAAAAGCAAATTGTGCAGAGGGTGTGGAAAGTCTGCAGAGGGATCTGGGTAGGCTGAGTGAGTGGGCGAGGACCTGACAGATGGAGTACAATGTTAGCAAGTGTGAGGTTATCCACTTTGGCAGAAATAATAGTAGGAGGGATTACTATTTAAAGGGCGAAAAGCTGCAGCATGCTACAGTGCAGAGGGACCTGGGGGTCCTTGTACATGAGTCGCAAAAACCCGGTGTAGCAGGCGATCAAGCGGGCGAATGGAATGCTGGCCTTTATAGCGAGGGGGATAGAATATAAAAGCAGGGAGGTCTTGCTGCAACTGTACAGGGCACTGGTGAGGCCGCAGCTGGAGTACTGTGTGCAGTTTTGGTCGCATTACTTGCACAAGGATATTTTGGCCTTGGAGGGAGTGCAGAGGAGGTTCACTTGGCTGATTCCGGAGATGAGGGGGTTAGCTTATGAGGAGAGATTGAATAGACCGGGTCTGTACTCACTGGAGTTTAGAAGGATGAGGGGGGATCTTATAGAGACGTGTCAGATAATGAAAGGGATGGATAGGGTAGAGGTAGAGAGATTCTTCCCGCTTAGAAAGGATAGCAGGACTAGAGGGCACAGCCTCAAGATAAGGGGGGTGCAGTTTAGATCGGAGTTGAGGAGGAACTTCTTCACTCAAAGGGTGGTGAATCTCTGGAATTCTCTGCCCGTTGAAGTGGTGGAGGCTACCTCGCTAAATATATTTAAGTAGATAGGTTTTTGACAGATAAGGGAATTAAGGGTTATGGGGAGAGAGCGGCAAAGTGGAACTGATCCACTTCAGATCAGCCATGATGTTATTGAATGGCGGGGCAGGCTCGAAGGGCTAGATGGCCTACTCCTGCTCCTATTTCTTATGTTCTTATGATATATGCACATTTAGAACAATAATCTCATTAGTGATAGACAGCATGGTTTTGTGAGAGGGAGATCATGCCTCACAAATTTTGTGGAGTTTTTTGAGGAGGTGATAAAAACGGTTGACGAGGGAAGGACTGTGGATGTCATCTATATGGATTTTAGTGAAGCACTTGACAAAGTCCCTCATGGCAGGTTGATGCAAAAGGTTAAATCTCATGGGATAAAAGGAGAGGTGGCTAGATGGTTGGAGAACTGGCTTGGCCACAGAAGACAGAGGGTAGCAGTGGAAGGATCTTTTTCCAGCTGGAGGTCTGTGACTAGTGGTGTTCTGCAGGGCTCTGTACTAGGACCTCTGCTATTTGTGATAAATACAAATGATTTGGAAGAAGGTGTAACTGGTGTGATCAGTAAGTTTGCAGATGACAGAAAGGTGGCTGGACTTGCGGATAGCGATGAACATTGTCAGAGAATACAGCAGGATATAGGTAAGCTGGAAAATTGGGCGGAGAAATGGCAGATAGAATTTAATCCAGATAAATGCGAAATGATGCATTTTGGTAGAACTAATGTAGGCGGGAACTATACAATAAATGGCAGAACCATCAATAGTATGGACACACAGAGGAACCTGGGTGTGCAAGTCCACAGATCCTTGAAGATGGCATCACAGGTGGAGAAGGTGGTGAAGAAGGCATATGGCTTGCCCTTATAGGACGGGGCATAGAGTATAAAAATTGGCGTCTGCTGTTACAGCTGTATAGAACATTGGTTAGGCCACATTTGGAGTACTGCGTCCAGTTCTGGTCACCACACTACCAGAAGGACGTGAAGGCTTTGGAAAGAGTACAGAAAAGGTTTACCAGGATGTTGCTTGGTATGGAGGGTCTCAGCTATGAGGAGAGATTGGGTAAACTGGGGTTGTTTTCCCTGGAAAGACGGAGAATAAGGGGAGACCTAATAGAGGTTTATAAAATTCTGAAGGGCATAGATAGGGTGAACAGTGGGAAGCTCTTTCCCAGGTCGGAGGTGACGAACAGGAGGGGTCACAGGTTCAAGGTGAGGGGGGGAGGTTTAACTCAGATATCAGAGGGATGTATTTTATCCAGAGAGTGATGGGGGCCTGGAATGCACTGCCAAGCAGGGTGGTGGAGGCAGACACACTGGGATCATTTAAGATTATCTGGATAGCCACATGAACAGACTGGGAATGGAGGGATACAAACGAATGGTGTAACTGGACCAATGAGCGGCGCAGGCTTGGAGGGCCCAAGGGCCTGTTTCCTGTGCTGTATTCTGTGTTCTTTGAATCGGTATCCAAGATCGCCATCGCAGATATCAGATCAGCTTTCTTGAAAGTTAACTCATGGAAAGCAACTGGCCCGGATGGGGTATCCAGATGAACACTCAGGTCCTGTGCGGACCAGCTGGAGCAGGTATTTGCAGAAATCTTGAACCTCTCCTTGCACCAATCTGAGGTCCCTAACTGCTTCAAGAAGACGACCATCATCCCTGTGCCAAAGAAGAGGCACGTGCCTTAATGATTATCGCCAGGTGGAGCTGACATCCATCATTATGAAATGCTTTGAAAGTTAGTCATGGCATGGTCCAGCCTCCCAGAGTGCCTGGTTCCATTGCAGTTTGCCTATCAATGCAACAGGTCCACAGCGGATGCCATCTTCCTGGCCCTATACTCAACCCTGGAATACCTGGATAACAAAGGCACTATCCTGTCTTATCCTGCTAAAATTTCATATGTTTCGATGAAATCCCGTCTCATTCGTCTGAACTCCAGCGACTCTATCCCTCCTTATACATCAGTCTCACCATCCCAGGAGTCAATCTAGTAAACCTTCACTGCACTCTCTCTGTGAGCATGAACATTCTTCCTCAGATGAGAGACCCAAAACTGCGCACAATATTCTAGATGCAGTCTCACCAAGGGCCTGTATTTTAAAAAATGTATTCATGGGATGTGGGCATCCCTGTCTGGACTAACACATATTGTCCGTTCCTGATAGCAATTAAGATGGCAGTTAAGAGTCATCCACATTGCTGTGGACCTTGAGTCACATGTAAGCCATATCAAGTAATGATGATAGATTTCTGTCCCTAAAGGACATTAGTGAACCAGATGGGTTTTTCCGACAATCAACAAAGGTCATCATTAGACTTCCCAGATTGTTATTGAATTTAAATTTCACCATCTGCCACAGTGGGATTCAACCATTACCTGAGTCTCTGCATTACTAGTCCAGTGAGAATTCCACCAAGCCACTGCCTCCTCAGAAATGAGAAAGAAAAGAATTGTCAAAGCCTCATGCAGATTGTTAAGACAATCTTCCAGGAGGTCTGGTTATTGACAGGTATGACTCAAGTCAACAGCAGTCTTTATGACAATTTTGTGGATTATTTTTCTTCTTGCAGGTGACAATACAGCAAATAGCAGATGCAGTAATTGTTGCAGCAGTACAGTAGCACAGTGAGCAGCACGGTAGCACAGTGGTTAGCACTGCTACTTCACAGCTCCAGAGTCCTGGGTTCGATTCCCGGCTCAGGTCACTGTCTGTGTGGAGTTTACACCTTCTCCTCGTGTCTGCGTGGGTTTCCTCCGGGTGCTCCGGTTTCCTCCCACAGTCCAAAGATGTGTAGGTTAGGTTGATTGGCCATGCTAAGAAATTGCCCCTTCATGTCTAGGGAAGTGTAGGTTAGAGGGATTAGTGGGTAAAATATGTAGGGATATTGGGGTAGGGCCTGGGTGGGATTGTGTTCGGAGCAGACTTGATTGGGCCGAAGAGCCTCTTTCTGCACTGTAGGGTTCTATGATTCTTAATTCATTGTTTAATTATTTATTCATTCACGGTAGTGGATGTTACTGACTAGGCCAACATTTATTGCCCATCCCCAATTCAAGGCTGAGCATTTCAACTTCCATGGAAGCACAGACTGCAAACTCGATAACCTGCATAATACATACCTGACAGTTGCCTGACTAATGTTGCACAGATGCCCTGTGGTAAGCCATAAAGGATGCAGAACTATGAATATTGGAGACCACTTGGCAGTGAAGTAAGTCTACAATTTCTTGTCATGAAGTTGACATATGTGCCCAATGAATAGCATTGATAGATGGGCATCACTGACAAGGCCAGCATTTATTACCCATCCCTAGTTGCACTTGAGGAGTTGGTGGTGAGCGGGCTTCTTGAGCCTTACGGTGAAGGCATTCCCAAAGTGCTGAAAGGGAGTTCTAGGATTTTGATGCAGTGGCAGTGAGGAAACAGCAATATCCTTCTAAGTTAGGATGCTGTGGGCTTGGAGGAAACCTTGGAGGTGGTGAAGTTCCCATATGCCTGCTATCCTTTTCCTTTGAGATATTTGGTGTTTTGAGTTTGGGAGTTGCTGCCAAAGAAGCACTAGTGAGTTTCTACAGTCCTTCCTGCACATGATGCACATTTCCACCATGTTACAAAAGCGATAGAGGGAGTGAATGTCAAAGGTGATGAATGGCATGTTGATCAATTGGACTGTTTTGTCCTGGTTGGTGTTGATCATCTTGAGTGTTGTTGAAACTCCATTCATCCAGACAGTGTTCCATCATACTCCTTGTGCCTTGGAGAAGGTGGAAATGTTTTAGGAAAACAGCAAATAGGTTACTCACTGCAGAATTTTCAGCCTTTGATCAGCTTTTGCTATCAGAGTTGTGTGGATGGCCCATTTAGGTTTCTGGTCAAAAGTAACACCCAGGACCCAGGAAATCCATGGTTGTGGATTCACTAATGCTGGTGCTGATAAATGTCACAGGTAGGTGGTTAGATTTCTCTTGTTGGTCATCCCTTAGGACTTGGTGCTGTAAATGTTGGTCACCTCTTATCACCCCAATTCTAAATGTTGTTTAGGTCTTCCTGCAAATGAGTATGAACTGCTTCATTATCTGAGAAGTTGTGAATGGAACTGTACACACGATGCAATTGTCAGCAAATTTCCCCATTTCTGAACTTATGATGGAGAGAATGTAATTGATGAAGCAGCTAAACATGTTTAGGATGAAGGCACAGCCACTCCCTACTCACCCCTCAATCCGCTCAACAAACTTCTGGTACCTTTGCCACCAATCCCATCTACCTGTATCATAGCATGGCAACATTATATTTAACCCTGAGTTGAATTTCAATTTATTTTCCTCATCATTATAAAAAACATACACTTCCATATCCATAACATCAGTTATCTCCATTCCAACTTAGCCTATCTTCTGCAAAATGTTCATCAATGCTATTGTCACTTCTGGACTTTACTAATCCTCAGCTATCCATCCTCCATATTTTGTAACTTCAGTTTATCCAAATCACTCCTGTCTGTTCCCCATACTGGCTTCCAGTACACTTAATACCTTCAATTTCAAATTTTCATCTCTATATTTAAACATTTTCATGGCTTTGCCTTTTTCTATACTGATAATCTCTTCCAGCCTACTGTACATCCCCCAGAATCCCCTATTCTTCCATTCTTAGCGATTGATGCAACCTCTTTAACCGCATCATTGGGGAAATGCAAGGTTACTCCTGTGGCATTCCCTTCTAAATTCCTCTTCATCACTTTCTTCAAGTCACTCCTGTAAGCTCATTTGTGACCAAACTATCTGGTTACACCACTGAATGACATCATGCCATTTTATTTTCACATTAAAATGATGAAAATGCAAGTTGTTGTTACCTGAAATAGCTACATTTATGTGTAACTGACACAACTAAAGCAAACAAATGAGTGGAATTGTTTCAATGCATGGTATATCTTTAAACAAAGGATGAACCCATGTCGGTTTTATCCATTGTTTACTGCTCATAGGGGAGGTTTCAGAGACTTCCTTTCATATTTGCAAAATAATAAGCTGAGCAGCCCAAAAATAACAAAGTGATTTGCTTTGAATTAAAAATCAAAGAATAGAAATAAAAATTCACGTGTTCACTCAATCAGCTTTAATCTTTTGGGAACTGTTATAAGTAAGTTATGGATCTAATGAAATGGTATCCAAACAGACAGAATTCTATTTCTTTCCAGCCTGACAAAACATTTTAGAAATGCGGTGATCGAGCAGGCGAAATTCTTACCAACAAACGTAAGAACCCAGTCAAGCACCACAATATCAGCTTGGATAGGTCCAGATTGCAAATAGGTTATCAATCCCCATGGCAGACTATGAAAACAAGTTATTTAAAATTCTATCCTTTCCACAGGTAGCAGCGGATAAAGCATTAATGGATAAACCAACTGAGGTTGAACAGATTGTAAAAATGTTGAGAGCCAAGACGAATGGGAAATTCCCAGAAATCATAGCTTTAAGACAAATTAATTTTACATTCAGTTTAAAGATCAGTTTAAACCATTTTTTATTTGATCTTTATCAGAGCAGCAGCCTCTTGTATGTTATTTTAGTTACTCCACCATTGACAATTGTGCAGGGGGGGCGTGGGGTGGGGGATAGTGGACAGGGGATGTCCTGACTTTGGTCTCTTGCACGCTCCCTATTTTACTCACTCCACTATTGACAGCTGTGTCCTCAACTGCCTAGACACTAACCTCTGTAATTCCCTCCCTAAATCTCTCTGCTTCTTTACTGATTCTCCTTACCCAACTCTTGGATCAAGCATTTGTTCAGTTTGAACACTTTGTGAAACAAAAATTGTTGTCTATTCAGCCTTGCTTGTTGATTTATGGATACATGTTTGATGTAGGCCAACTCAGATTGTCAACAGAGCAGTTACCTGCACTATGGATATGTTTGATAGATTTCCAATTCATGCTTGTTTTATCATTGAATCTTCTGGAACTGAACAAAGTGCATGTGAAGGACTTTTCTCAACCTTCATCTCAACAGTCAAGTGCTGCTATTTTCTGTCTTATGACATTTGGATAAGAACACAAGAAATAGGAGCAGGAGTAGGCCATCTAGCCCTTTGAGCCTGCCCCGCCATTCAGTAAGATCATGGCTGATCTGAAGTGGATCAGTTCCACTTACCCGCCTGCTCCCCATAACCCTTAATTCCCTTATCGATCAGAAATCTATCTACCTGTGACGTAAACATATTCAACGAGGTAGCTTCCACCACTTCAATGGGCAGAGAATTCCAGAGATTCACCACCCTCTGAGTGAAGAAGTTCCTCCTCAGCTCTGTTCGAAACTGCTTCCCCCCTACTTATTTTGAGGCTGTGCTCTCTAGTTCTGGTTTCCTTTCTGAGTGGAAAGAATCTCTCTACCTCTACCCTATCTAGCCCCTTCATTATTTTGTAAGTCTCTATAAGATTCCCCCCTCAGCCTTCTAAACTCTAACGAGCACAGGCCCAGTCTATTCAATCTCTCCTCATAAGCTAACCCCCTCATCTCCAGTATCAGCTTCATGAACCTTCTCTGTACTCCCTCCAAGACCAATATATCCTTTTGCAAATAAGGGGACCAAAACTGCACACAGTACTCCAGCTGTGGCCTCACCAGTGCCTTGTACAGTTGCAGCAAGACCTCCCTGCTTTTATATTCTATCCCCCTCGCGATAAAGGCCAACATTCCATTCGCCTTCTTGATCACCTGCTGCACCTGCAGACTGAATTTTTGCGATTTGTGCACAAGGACCCCCAGGTCCCTCTGCACAGTAGCGTGCTGCAACTTTTCACCATTTAAATAATATTCCATTCTACTATTATTTCTTCCAAAGTGGATAACCTCACATTTGCTCCATCTGTCAGGTCCTTGCCCATTCACTCAGCCTATTCAAACCTCTGTGCAGACTTTCCGCGTCCTCCACGCAATTCACTTTTCCACTCATCTTCGTGTTATCAGTAAACTTCGTTACCCTACACTCAGCCCCCTCCTCCAGATCATCTATGTACATGGTAAATAATTGAGGCCCCAGCACCGGTCCCTGTGGCATGCCACTAGTCACCAACTGCCAACCAGAAAAGCACCCATTTATTCCAACTCTCTACTTCCTGTTAGATAGCCAATCCTCAATCCACGCTAACACTTTACCCCCAATTCCGTGCACCCCAACCTTCTGCAGCAACCTTTTGTGAGACACCTTATCGAATGCCTTCTAAAAACACCACATCCACCGGCTCCCCTCTGTCTACCGCACTAGTCACATCTTCATAGAAATCCAGTAAATTCGTCAAACACGACTTCCCCTTCAAGAATCCATGCTGTGTCTGCTTGATCGAACTGTTCTTTTCTAGGTGTCCTGCTATTTCTTCTTTAATGACAGATTCTTGCATTTTCCCAACTACGGACGTTAAGCTAACGGTGTGGTGTCAAGTGGATGATGTGGTGTCAAGTGCTTGACCAAAGGAAAAAATCTGAGTAGAGCTGAGGGTCTTCCAGATGTACAGCTACATGTCAGACCTTTGAAATTTGTGCTTTCTGATAGAGGTCAGCAGCTAGGAATCTCTACATTTCCTGAGGCAACATGGAGGAAGTCTAATTGCTGCCATTCTCTGTGTCCTCAGTCAATCAAGATCCAGGGTGGGCTACCACTGAAGATTTCACTTTCTTCTCCCTACTCCCTTCTATGCCCGTAGTGTTTTGATCATTCAGTGAGCATTCATTCGAAGTTGGGAATACCTGTTCTAAACCTGTCTCTCTGACAGATAGTTGCATTGTGAAGAGGTGCAGGTCTTCTGAAATGAATCTTTGACCCTTCTTCACTGACCCTTCTTCCTGGAAGAGTGTTTTCATCACAGGAAATCTGGTCTGCGCATGTTATGTTTGCAACTTTAAGAATCTATTTGTAAAGAAGATCCTTTCTAAGTTGTATCACAACTCCTATTATTCCCATTTCAGTGTGACAATTAATCTAATTCTGAAATCAGCAGATCAAGACTTTCCCAGAACATCCCAAGTTCTTTCAAAAGTGAAAGAACTTGGGATCACCCTTATTAGGACCACACTGACATATCAATTTAGTTGAGGGATTATGGAGTCTAGCTCCTCCCTGAGATTTGAGTGTGGAAGACAGGTTGCCAGTCCTGTCCAGTGCTGAGGGAGTGTTGGACTGTCCTCATCTTCTGATATAATAGTGACCTCCAGCCCCATTTATCTATGGCCAACAATTCTCCCTCAGCTCCACCAGAAAAAACTGCTGAAATGTCAGCATTCTTATTACTCTTTGAGATTGTCCTTTGCACAGATTGGTTCAATGTCCACAAGTTCCCAAGATGTGTGATCAGATGTCACTTGTCCTTTTCACTCACTTTGATCCTTTCTCCTTGCTTGCTGTTCACAGTTAAAATCTACATTTCAAACTGTAAAAGAGTTAGTCATCGAGGTTTACAGCATGGAACAGGCCCTTCAGCCCAACTTGTTCATGTTGTCCTTTTTTTTAAACCCTAAGCTAATCCCAATTGTCCGCATTTGACCCATACCCCTCTATACCCAACTTACCCATGTAACTGTCTAAATGCTTTTTAAAAGACAAAGTTGTATTCACTTCTACTACTGCCTCTGGCAGTTTGTTCCAGACACTCACCACCCTCTGTGTGAAAAAAATTGCCCCTCTGGACATTTTTGTATCTCTCCCCTCTCACCTTAAACCTATGTTCTCTAGTTTTAGACTCCCCTACCTTTGGGAAAAGACTCTGTGCCCCACATTATTTTATAGACTCTATAACATCACCCCTCAGTCTTCTATGCTCCAGAGAAAAAAGTCCCAGTCTATCCAGCCTCTCCTTATAACTCAAACCATCAAGTCCCAGTAGCATCCTAGTAAATCTCTTCTGCACTCTTTCTAGTTTAATAATGTCCTTTCCATAAGGTGACCAGAACTGTACACAGTATTCCAAGTGTGGCCTTATCAATGTTTTGTACAGCTTCAACAAGATGTCCCAACTCCTGTATTCATTGTTCTGACTGATGAAACCAAGCATGCTGAATGCCTTCTTCGCCACTCTGTCCATCTGTGACTCCACTTTCAAGGAGCTATGAACACATATCCCTAGATCTCTTTGTTCTGTAGCTCTCCCCAATGCCCTAGCATTAACTGAGTTAGAGGGTTCGGTTGATTGGCCATGTTAAATTGCCCCTTAGTGTCAGGGGGACCAGCAGGGTAAATCCATGGCGTTACTGGGATAGAGCCTAGGTGGGATTGTTGTTAGTGCAGTCTTGATAGGCCAAATGGCCTCCTTCTAGACTGTAGGGATTCTATGGCCTTGTCTCAAATAATTACAATAAGCAAATAATTGACGTGTGCAAAAACGGAATGGCGATAATTATGGGGGATTTTAATCTGCATATTGATTGGATGACCCAAGTCGGATGCGGTGGGCTTGAGAAGAGTTCTTAGGATGCTGTGGGGATAGTTTGCTTGAACAGTATGTAATGGAACCTACGAGGGAGCGAACTATCTTAGATCTGGTGCTGTGTAATGAGGCAGGTAGAGTTAAGGATCTTCTTGTGAGGGATCGTCCTAGGACAAGTGATCATAGTATGATTGAATTTCTGATGCAGATGGAGGATGAGAAAGTAGGGTCCCGAACCTGTAGAACATTGAACATTACGGCGCAGTACAGGCCCTTCGGCCTTCGATGTTGCGCCGACCAGTGGAACCAATCTATTGACCCTCTAACCTAAACTATTCCAATGTTATCCATATGCCTATCCACTGATCATTTGAACGCCCTTAAAGTTGGCGAGTCCACAACTGCTGCAGGCAGGGCATTCCACGACCTTACTACCCTCTGAGTAAAGAACCTATCTCTGACATCAGTCCTATAATTACCACCCCTTAATTTAAAGCTATGTCCCCTTGTGTTAGCCATCACCGTCCGAGGTAAAAGGCTCTCACTGTCCACCCTATCCAATCCTTTGATCATCTTGTATGCCTCAATTAGGTCACCTCGTAACCTTCTTCTCTCTAATGAAAATAACCTCAAGTCCCTCAGTCTTTCCTCATAAGACCTTCCCACCATACCAGGCAACATCCTGGTAAGCCTCCTCTGCACCCTTTCCAGTGCCTCCACATCTTTCTTATAATGCGGCGACCAGAACTGTACGCAATACTCCAAGTGCGGCTGCACCAGAGTTTTGTACAGTTGTAACATGAACTCACGGCTCTGAAATTCAATCCCTCTACCAATAAAAGCGAACACACCGTACGCCTTCTTAACAACTTTATCAATCTGGGTGCCAACTTTCAGGGAGCTATGCACATGTACCCTGAGATCTCTGCTCGTCAACACTACTAAGAGTCCTTCCATTAGCCCTATATTCTGTACTCCTGTTGCTCTTACCAAAGTCCTCTGTTTGAACAGAGGGAGTATGATAGGATGAGAGCGGAATTGGCGAATATAGCTTGGGGGCGCAGTTTGGTTGGTAGGACGGCTGAGGAACAGTGGAGGATTTTTAAGGAGATCTTTTTCGGTACTCAGCAGAAATATATTCCGATGGTAAAGAATGACTGTAAGAGAAGGGATAACCAGCCGTGGTTATCGAAGGAAATAAAGGAGAGTATTAAATTAAAAGTTTGGACCGGTAGACGGGCGCCGCAACAGCTCGGTGACTAGCACTGCTAGCTGTGCAGATACATGGATTTGGGCCTGTGTCTGTGGGAGTTCGTGCATTCTCCCTGTGGTTGCGTGGGTTTCCTCCGGGTGCTCCGGTTTCCTCCCACACCCCAAAGATGTGCTCTTAGGCTGATTGGTTTTACCAAATTGACACTATTCTCCCCTGAATCTGGCTAAGTCAGGGGTTCTATTTGTAGATACGCAGGGTAGAATAGGTGTAGGGTGATGCGGCGGCGCGGGCTTGTTGGGCCGAAGGGCCTGTTTCCCGTGCTGGGTTGTTCTTTGTTCTTTGTTAAAAGCTGATGCATTCAGAGCAGCTAAAAATAGTGGGCAATTAGAAGATTGGGAAAGATTTAAAAATCAACAAAGAATGACTAAGAAGATGTTAAAGAAAAGAGAGATAGAGTATGAAGCTAAACTAGCTCTAAATATAAAAAATGACAGTAAAAGTTTTTACCAATATGTAAAGAAGAAGAGACTGGCTAGAGTGAATGTTGGACCTTTGGAGAATGAGAGGGGGGATTTAACGGTGGGCGATAAGGAAATGGCTGAGGCTTTAAATAAGTTTTTTGCCTCGGTCTTCACGGAGGAGGACACAAATAGTTTGCCAGATATTAAAGATAGAAGGATGGTGGGAGATGAGGGCCTTAATGCGCTTACTGTCACTAGAGAGGTATGCTTGATAGACTAACGGGACTGAAGGTAGACAAGTCCCCGGGACTAGATGGAATGCATCCCAGGGTTCTGAAAGAAATGGCAGAGGTGATAGCAGATGCCTTAGTAATTATTTATCAAAATTTGCTGGACTCGGGGGAAGTGCTGGAAGATTGGAAAACAGCTAATGTTACGCCGCTGTTTAAAAAAGGTAACAGACAAAAGGCAGGGAATTATAGGCCGGTTAGTTTAACGTCTGTAGTTGGAAAAATGCGAGAATCCGTCATCAAAGAAGAAATAACGAGGCACCTAGAAAAGAATGGTTTGATCGAGCAGACGCAGCATGGATTCGTTAAGGGGAAGTCGTGTTTAACAAATTTATTGGATTTCTATGAGGATGTGACGAGTGCAGTAGACAGAGGGGAACCGGTTGATGTGGTGTTTCTAGATTTCCAAAAGGCATCTGATAAGATGCCTCACAAAAGGTTGCTGCAAAAGGTTAGGGGGCATGGAGTTTGGGGGTAAGGTGTTGCGTGGATAGAGGATTGGTTGTCTAATAGGAAGCAGAGAGTTGGAATCAATGGGTGCTATTCTGATTGGCAGTTGGTGACTAGTGGAGTGTCGCAGGGATCGGTGCTGGGCCTCAACTGTTTACCATTTACATAGATGATCTGGAGGAGGGGGCTGAGTGTAGGGTAACAATTTGCTGATGACACGAAGATGAGTGGAAAAGCAAATTGTGTGGAGGGTGTGGAAAGTCTACAGAGAGATCTGGATAGGCTGAGTGAGTGGGCAAGGACCTGGCAGATGGAGTATAATGTTAGCAAGTGTGAGGTTATCCACTTTGCTAGAAATAATATTAGGAGAGATTATTATTTAAAAGGCGAAAAGCTGCAGCATGCTAAGGTGCAGAAGGACCTGGGGGTCCTTGTGCACGAATCGCAAAAACCCAGTCTGCAGGTGCAGCAAATGATCAAGAAGGCGAATGGAATGTTGGCCTGTACAGTGAGGGGGATAGAATATAAAAGCAGGGAGGTCTTGCTGCAACTGTGCAGGGTACTGGTGAGGCCGCGGCTGGAGTATTGTGTGCAGTTTTGGTCGTCACACTTGAAAAAGGATGTTTTGGCCTTGGAGGGAGTGCAGAGGAGGTTCACTAGGCTGATACCGGAGATGAGGGGATAGCCTATGAAGAGAGACTAAATAGACTGGGTCTGTCCTCTTGGAGTTTAGAAGGCTGAGGGGGATCTTATAGAGACATATAAGATAATGAAGGGGATAGATAGGGTAGAGGTAGAGAGATTCTTCCCGCTTAGAAAGGATAGCAGGACTAGAGGGCACAGCCTCAAGATAAGGGGGGGTGGGGGCAGTTTAGATCGGAGTTGAGGAGGAACCTCTTCACTCAAAGGGCGGTGAATCTCTGGAATTCTCTGCCCATTGAAGTGGTGGAAGCTACCTCGTTGAATATATTTAAGTCACGGGTCGATAGGTTTCTGATAGACAAGGGAATTAAGGGCTATGGGGAGAAAGCGGGAAAGTGGAACTGATCCACTTTAGATCAGCCATGATCTTATTGAATGGCGGGGCAGGCTCGAAGGGCTAGATGGCCTACTCCTGCTCCTATTTCTTATGTTCTTATGTCTCATCGAATGGAAATCCTACAAGACGAAGTACATGGGTCAGCTGTTGGAGATGTCATGTGTGTGGGGGATTATAGACCAAATTAAGGTCATTTGGATCATGTGCTTTGGGCACTTATGTGCTTGGGATCTACAGCCATCACAGTCAGGACAGTTCACTCCTGTGACTCCCCTGTAATTTCCATGACCTTCTTTTCAGACGGAGTGAGGGCTCATCCTTCGGGGATGCCCCTGCCTGCCTTTGCCTGTCCCCTCTTGTTGGAGAGCTTGAATCAGAGGACGGCAGGGAGATGTCACTGAGAGGAATTCTGGGAGACATGATGCAGTCACCATGACTGGACAGCAGATCCTGGCAGGACATCATCTGTGATCAACATAAGGAAGAGCATCAAATCAGAGGGTTGCAGGGAGAGACATCACTGAGAGGAATTCTGGGAGACATTGACACAGTCTTCACAGTAGATCTCGGCAGGGGCTCAGGCTGACTCCTGGAGTAGAAGGGGCAACTGGAGTGAGATGTAAATGTTCTGTGCCCTCTTGTTCCGTAGCCACTGATGGATGCTGCCAAGACCTACAGTGATAAAATGCTGCTCATGCAGCACTGCAGGACCAACTCTTGAATCAAGGCCTCTACAGTGGTTACCAACCTTCCAGTATTGGGCTCAGTGCATTGGCATTCTGCTGCTATCACCTCAGAATGAACATGGATGGACTCCTCCATTGTTCATAGCAATCTGAGGAATGTAGCTGATATCCCTTTCTGATGTTCCTTTGATTGTTACTGGAGCTCCACCAACTGATTTAGGACAGAGTCTGCAAGCTTGTCATTTGACTCAGACTCAGCAGGATCATGGCCTCCAGCAATCCTCTGAGTGCTCGCAACCTTGTATATTCTTTCCTCTGGCTGCTGTGGAGCAGATTGTGTGCTGTGCCCTGCAGATTGTGACCCTGAACCTACTCTAGAAATAGGTACCGCCAAAGTATGTATCTCTGTGCTTCTGGATGGTGTGATGGGTCTTCTACTATGGTGTCCTCTGGTTCCTCATCTGTGATGTTCTTGGGGCTGGAGATGAAAGTCTGGCCTGTGGATGCCCTCAGGAGCTTTCCAAAGATCGTAACTAGTGGGGAACCGTGGAGTTCAGTGCTGGGACTCCAGTTGTTCACAATATACATTGATGATTTGAACAAAGGAATTGAAGGCAATATCTTCAAATTTGCGAACGACTCCAAGCTGGATGTGTGTGTGTGTGTGTGTGTGTGTGTGTGTGTGTGTGCGCTGTGAGGAGGATGCAAAGAGGTTGTAGGATGACTTGAAAAGGCTGACTGAGTGAGCATATACTTGGCAAATGCAATATAGTGTGGATAAATGTGAGGCTATTCACTTTGATGGCAAAAACAGGAAGGAAGATTATTATCTGAATAGTGGCAGTTTAAGAAAATGGGAAGTGACCTGAGTGTCATGGTGGAATAGTTGCTGAAGGTTAGCATGCGGGTACAACAGGCAGTGAGGATTAGCATGCTGACCTTCATAGTAAGAGGGTATGAGTATAGGAATAGGGATGTCTTGCTGTAGTTATACAGGGCCTTAGTGAGTATTGTGTGCAATTTTGGTCTCCTAGTCTGAGGAAGGGCATTCTTGTTATTGAGGGAGTCCAGCGAAGGTTCACCAGACTGATCCCCAGATTGGCAAGACTGACATATGAAGAAAGACTAGATTGACTTGGGCTTGTACTCACTGGAATTTAGAAGAATGAGAGGGGATCTCATAGAAACAATTATAATCGTGATGAGATTGGACAGGCTAGATGTTGGAAGAATGTACCAGATGTTGGGAAGTCCAGAACTAGGAGTCACAGTCTACAAATATGGGGTAAATCATTCAGAACTGAGATGAGAAAGAACTCTTTTACGCAGAGAGTTGTGAACCTGTGGAATTCTCTACCACAGAAAGCTGTTTGGACCATTTTGTTAGATATATCCAAGAGGGAGCTGGAAGTGGCCCTTGCAGCTAAAAGGATCAAGAGGTATGGAGAGATAACAGGAGTGGGAACTGGAAGTACATGATCAGCGATAATCATAGTAAATGGCCTACTTTTGCACCTATTTTCTATGTTTCCTTTACTATCAGCATAATGGCTTGATTTTCAAACTCAGTGAAGATCTTGAGTTTGGGCACACCACCACCACCACCCCCCCCCCCACCCCCCGGCCACCTCCCTCACCCCCCAGCCACCTCCCTCACCCCCCACCCCCCCACCCCCGGTCTGGGATCTCTCCCTTTTATTGTAAGTGAGTTTGTGCGGCATGAATACAGACTTAGAGGGTGTGATCAAGATACGGGCCAGAACAGGTGGTAAAGATGCCTGGCAAGTAGAAGTGATGAGTGGAACCACGGATGGGATGAGAATGCAGACTCCAGAGGAGGTGAGAGCCAGTTGGAGATATGAAGGTGTGTGTATGAGGGAGCAGTAATATCCCTTGAGCTAGCAGTGGCTGAAATACCAGTGAATGTGTGATGGGGTTGTGACTGTCTGAGTTGAGTACTGAGATGGTTGACTTACCCTGGTGGCACAGATGAGATCATTCATCCTCTTCCTGCACTGGGTGGCTGATCTCTTTAGCACAGTGTTTACACTGACCCTGCTGCCATCGTCTCCCAAACCAGACCGGTGACCTTCTGTGGCACGAGCAGGGGTAGAGGTCATAGTGGTAGGCTTTGACTGTGTCCAACAGGTGCAGCTCCAGTGAGGCATCACTGAATTTGGGGGCATCAAACATCTTGCTTTTCAGGGCCATCTCTCTTATCTGTAACTGTCCTGGGCTACAGAGATTAAAAAGCTGCGCAAGGGTGCCGTTTAAATGTGGCATCTGGATTGAGAAGCAGAAGAGCTCATGCAGAGCAGGAAAACCAGAGGCCACCGACTAATGATTCAGCATGTTCTCCGTGCATACATAATTAAAGCGGTGAGAAATGGATGATGCAGTTTGTAAATCCACCATTGCAAAATGCCGTTTTTCATGTCTGCTCCCTCACTTACTGCAGTGGGGGAGAATCCTGCCCTAGTGGCTTAGTGCAATGGGGGGAGAATCCTGCCCTAGGTCTATTTTGTGATGACAGTAGATCAGTGTAAATACATGTGGGAGAATGTTCAATTATAAAGAAAGTGAAGTGCTAGGGAGAGTAATGTAAATTGTGTGCGAATATATGCCCCATGCAGCTACCTAACTAGGTGTTTGGCCCTGAGCACATTAATGAGGGCCAAACACTTATTGGAGAACTTCTTGAACCCACTCCACTTTCATAGGACAAAGGGATAACACCTGAAGGAAAGTTAACTTTCTTAAAAGTTTATTATTGTCACAAGTAGGCTTACATTAAGACCATAAGACAAAAGAGCAGAATTAGGCCACTTGGCCCATCGAGTCTGCTTCGCCATTCAATCATGGCTGATATTTTTCTCATCCCCATTCTCCTGCTTTTTCCCCATGATCCCTGATCCCCTTATTAATCAAGAACTTACCTATCTCTGACTTAAAGCACTCAATGACCTGGCCTCCACAGCCTTCTGTGGCAAAGAGTTCCACAGATTCACCACTCACTGGCTGAAGAAATTCCTCCTCATTTCTGTTTTAAAGGATCGTCCCTTTATCCTGAGGTTGTGCCTTCTGGTTCTAGTTTTTCCTACTAGTGGAAACATCTTCTCCGCATCCACTCTATCCAGGCCTTGCAGTATCCTGTAAGTTTGAATAAGATCCCCCTCATCCTTCTTAACTCCAACGAGTACAGACCCAGAGTCCTCGACCGTCCCTCATATGACAAACTCTTCATTCCAAGGATCATTTTTGTGAACCTCCACTGGACCCTTTCAAAGGCCAGCACATCCTCCCTTAGACATAGGGCCCAAAACTGCTCACAATACTCCACTTGGAGTCTGACCAGAGTCTTGTACAGCCTCAGAAGTATACCCCTGCTCTTGTATTCTAGCCCCCTTGACATGAATGCTAATATTGCATTTGCCTTCCTAACTGCCGACTGAACCTACACCTAAAACTTAAAAGAATCTTGAACAAGGACTCCCAAGTCTCTTTGTGTTTCTGATTTCTGAAGCATTTTCTAATTTGGAAAATAGTTATACCTCCATTCCTCCTTCCAAAGTGCATAGCCTCACATTTTTCCACATTGTATTCCAACTGTCACTTCTTTGCCCACTGACCTTACCTGCCCAAATCCTTCTGCAGCTCCCACTGCTTTCTCAAAACCACATGTTCCTTTGTGTATCTTTATATAATGTGCAACCTTAGCAACAGTGCCTTCAGTTCCTTCTTCCAAATTGTTAATGTATATTGTGAAAAGTTATAGTCCCAGCACCGACCCCTGAGGCACTGCACCAGTCACCGGTTGCCAGTCTGAAAAGACCCCTTTATCCCCACTCTCTGCCTTCTGCTAGTCAGCCAATCCTCTATCCATGCCAGGATCTTACCCTTAACACTATGGGCTCTTAACTTATTTAACAGTCTCCTATGCAGCACCTTGTCAAAGGCCTTCTGGAAATCTAAATAACTCACATCCACTGGTTCTCCTTTAACTTCCTTGTTACCTCCTCAAAGACCTCTAACAGATTTGTTAGACATGACCTCACCTTGACAAAGCCACGCTAACTCAGTCCTACTTTATCACGCACTTCCAAGTACCCCGCAATCTCATCTTTAATAATGGACCCTAAAATCTTGCCAATGACTGAAGTCAGGCTAACTGGCCTATAATTTCCAGTCTGCTACCTCCCACCCTTCTTAAACAGCGTGTTACATTAGCTACTTTCCAATCCTCTGGTACCCTTTCTGCCTCCGGTGATTCCTAACTGCCGCTGCCTCCACAGTTAACACTGCAATGAAGTTACTGTGAAAATCTCCTAGTCGCCCTCCGCCACCTGTTCAGGTACACCGAGGGAGAATTTAGCATGGCCAATCCACTTCACCAGCATGTCTTTCGGACAGTGGGAGGAAATTGGAGCACCCAGAGGTGCAAACTCCACACAGACAGTGACCCAAGGAATCAAACCCGGGTCTCTGGTGCTGTGAGGCAGCAGTACTAACCACTGCCACTGTGCTAGCGTTGAGAAAAGAGGAGACAGGTCTCATGGACAAGATAAGCTCAGAGAGGGCATGAGGAGGAAAGGGGAGAAACAAGAGAAACATGCAAATTCAGGACTAGGGCAGGGATGATTATTAAAGAAAGTTTGGCCAAATGGTTTCGTGGAAGAGAAGGATATGACAGGCAGCTTGTTGGATTGTCTCAATCTTAATGACAAAGAAATCCATGATGTCCTCGAAGATAAGAGCAGGAGGAGACCATTTAACCTATCAAGCCTGTCCTTGCATTATTGTTGGAGGTGAGGGTGGAGGAGATGGGGAGGGTGGGGTTGTGGATCAAGAAGAAGGTTTGCAATGGAGAAAATAAATCAGGGGTTATTTTGCATTCCAGAATGATCCAAGAATAATGAGTATCTTTAGCAGGTGAGAGCTGAACCTGATAGTGTTTTAAGTGGTCCAGCCAGAACTGACATTGAATGGTTAAACATTGCTAATCCTTTCAAATCTGCATTCTTTGGCCTTATAGGGGCAAAGAGGGTTATACTAAGGGAATATTACTTAAGGAGCTGCCCATCTCTTTGTGTCAACAGATGTCAGTGAATCCAGTGAATAGCTAAGGTCCCATTACAGAGCCTTGTGGAATACGAGTCACATCCTGCCAATCACAGCATCTGCCCAATATCTTTACTTACTGTCTTTTGCTCAGCTCAGCCAATTTCCTAACCAGGTCAGTAATTTGCTTTCAATTCCATGAGTTTTTTTGCTTTAACTAACACACTCTGATGAGGGATTTTATCAAATATCTTCCAGAAGTCCATATGAATAATATCCTTGGTATTCTCCTAGCCGCTATTTTAGTAACCTCTTAAAAATTCAGTCTGGTTTGTCAGACATAACTGATGTCTTACAAATCATTGTTGATTTTCTACTCAGCTGAAAAGTTTAAAGATATTCAGTAACTCTATTCTTAATTACCGACTAACAATTTGATGTTCAGCCAACACATTTCTTATTCCCTGCTTTCCTTCTTTCCCTCCCTTAAATAGTGAAATAACATACATAAATTTCTAATCTGGAGGAGTGGTTCCCAAATGGAGAGACTTTTGGAAAATTCTAGTTAGGACATTTCTCAATGTTCTCACCTTTTAATACCCTGGGATGGAAACCATCTAGTCACTTTTTAGTACCATTAATTTTTCCAGTGCTATTTGCTTATATTAATTTTATTGGGTTCCTGTCCCAGATTCAATAATAGTTTTCGTAGGCTGTCTGACTTATGACATTTTCCTCTACTGTAAATATTGATCCAAAGTCCTTGTCCATCATTTTATTTTTAATGACAACATCATAGATACCAGTTTTCAAGGGGCCACATTGAGTCTGACCATTCTCTTTTTCCTGATAGAATAGAATTATAGAATCCCTACAGTGCAGAAAGAAGCCAAACGGCCCATCAAGCCTGTACCAACAACAATCCCACTCAAACCCTATTTCCGTAACCCCATATATTTATCTTGCTAATGTCCCTGATACTACGGGGCAATTATACCCTGACCAATTCACCTAACCCACATATCTTTGGACTATGGGAGGAATTTGGAGCACTCGGAGGAAACTCAGCAGACACAGGGGGAACATACAAACTCTACACAATCACCTGAGGCTGGAATGGAACCTGGGTCCCTGGTGCTGTGAGGCAGCAATGCTAACCATTGTGCCACCATGCCACCCTAAATATACTTGTGAAAACATTTTTCTGTTTATCTTGATATCCTTTGCAAATTTATTTTCATACTTAATTTTTGGAGTTCTTACAATTCACTTTGTCACCCTTATTTGTTCTTTGCAGCTTTCTCATTCACCAGGATCTAGATAAGCCCATAGACATAGGAACAAAATTAGGCCACTTGAACCATCAAATCTGCTCTGCCATTCAATCATGGCTGATACTTTTCTCATCCCCATCCTCCTGCCTTTTCCCCATAACCTCTGACCCCCTTATTAATCAAGAACCTATCTATCTCTGTCTTAGAGACACTCAATGACCTGGTCTCCACAGCTTTCTGTGGCAAAGAGTTCCATAGATTCACCACTCTCTGGCTGAAGACATTCCTCCTCATCTATGTTTTAAAGGATCATCCTTTTATCCTCTGGTTGTAGTTTTTCCTACTAGTGGAAACAACCTCTCCATGTCTACTCTATCCAGGCATCGCAGTATCCTGTAAGTTTCAGTAAGATCTCCCCTCATCCTTGTAAATTCCAATGAGTACAGACCCAGAGTGCTCAACCATTCCTCATATGACAAGCCCTTTGTCCAGGGATCATGCTTGTGAACCTCCTCTGGACCCTTTCCACTATGAACTATGATTACATTTTTGTATGTTTTTTCTTTTAGTTTTAAGATCATCTCTAACCTCTTTAGTTGACCACATCTGTCTCTTTTGAACATCTGCCACTCATCTTCTATCATTTCACCCATTAACTGACTTGCTCAGTTTATTGTGGATAGTCTCTATCTCAGTCCATTGAATTGAGATTTACCTGCATTTTGAATCATAATCTCTGTTTCTGGTTTGTCCCTTTCAAATGCTACATTGAACACAAGTATATTATGATCACTATTTGTTACATACTCACCATTAAGACTGTTAATTAAATTTGGCTCTTACTAAATCTAATATGGCATTCCTTATTGTTGGCTCTAGCACATATTATTGCAGAAGAATACCCTGAACTCATTCAAGAAATAATGAAGAAATTAGCTGGTCCAGGTATTTAGAAAAATGGTAAATAGAATTCAATCAGCTGAAGAGTGACATAATGCCTGAAATTTTACCATCTTGCCTGCCACAGGAATCAGAGTGGGCACGGGGCGAACCATGGAAAGATCCCTTAACCTAGGACGGGATTTTATGGTTTTGGAACGAACAATGCTGTAAAATCCCACCCAACGTATTTGGGGAAGGCAAACAAAGCAAGGGAGTACACAGTAAATGGTAGAGCCTGGAGAAGTGTAGGAGAACAGAGGAATCATGATGTGCATGTGCACAGATCCATTAAGGTGTCAGGACAGGTGATTAAGAAGACATGCAGAATACTTTTCTTTATTAACCAAAGAATAAAATATAAGAGCCAGAAATACTCAGCCATTCGTGCCCATGTAGTGCCAATGGCAGTCTCCAACCAGATAAGTGAAGAGTGTTAGTGGCAATAACGGCCATGGCCACCATTGGCAAAAATGATGGTTGATATGCTTGGAGATGGCAAGAGTGAGCACCAGCATTGTGGTGACCCATGTAACATGAGAAGAAGCTGAAAGAGAGAGATCATAGAGTATGAGAGCAGGGAGTTTTAGAACTGTCCAAAACATTGGTTAGGCCGCAGCTTGAGTATTGCCTACAGTTCTGATCAGGGCATAACAGGAAGAACATGATCACTCTAGAGTCTGTGCAGAGGAAATTTATGAGGATGTTAGAAATAGAGAATTTTTACTATGGAAAAATTGGATAGGCTGAGGTAGTTTTGTTTGGAACAGAGGAGGCTGAGGAGAAATTTAATTGAGGTGTATAACATTATATGAGGGGCCAAAATCGAGTGGACAGGGTGATGAGATCCCCCTCAGCAGCAATTGAAAGTAATTTGTAACAGGAATAAAGGGGATAGAATAATGTCTTTTCACCTAAAGGGTGGTGAGAGTCTGGAACTCACAGTCTGAATGGGTGGTGGAAGCAGAATTTTAAAAGATACTTGGATATGCACTGAGCTGTCATAACCGGCAATGCCAAAGACCAAGGGCGTGATCTTACTGCCTGTTCACACCACACTCCTGCTGCAGCGAGGTTGGAAAATTTGGCAGCCAGCCAAATCTCCATTCACACCAGCAGAATGGAAAAATCCTGCTGGCATGAACAGTGGTAAGATTTCGATACAAGAGTTCAAAACTGGAATTAGACTACTTGTTTTTGGTCAGGACAGACATGATGGGCTGAATGGCTTCCTTCTCTATGATAAATTTTCTATGTTTTTATGTATGCAGATACAAAGCTGCTATAAAGACACTTGCGGTTACCACCTAGCAGGGAGCTGATTCATGCAGGAGCGTCAGCGGTCATCCTGAAAGCTGTCTGCATGTTCTTGCTGGTGATCTGTGGGGATGGTGCTGTGGAAGGGAACAGAGGACTCTTTCCTTCATGCTGATGTCACTGATGGGCTTAAATGCTAATAAAGGTTGACCAAGCTTTCTGAATTTTTGTTCATCTATTGACATCCCTTTTCAATTGAGCCTAGTCCTTTAAATTTCATTTATATCTAAGTTCCTTTCCCATCACCCTGTTTTCATTAAACTAGAGTGTATTTTCTTGCATTAGAGAACTGCAAGCTGTTTGCATTTAATATTTCAGATTGAAGTTATCCAAATTCTAAAGCATTTTGAATTGGCTTATAGTTATAAATGACTATCAGCCTTAAGATTTCTGTATAATACTAATCTGGCATTTCTATTCCACTCTAGGGGGAATTTTAACCTAACCTCCTCAGTAGGAAGCTGATCTGATCAAATCAGCTGCTCATTTTATGCACCCGAGCAAAGTAAAATCAGGAAGTGTGGGTGCTTGCTGTCTCCAGATTTAACAAAAACAGTACAGAGCACAGCCCAATTTCTTCCTGTGGACCTGTGTCTGCTGGGAACTCAATTAAGATTCTCAGATGTCATTTCACTGGGGATCTTTAATATACTTCACAGAACATAGATTACTCCCATGAATCCTAGCTACAGTTAAATGCAGATTTCGGAAGTAATTTTACCTCTGTGTACCACCCACCTTCCTAGTTTCCATTTTTTTACTGTTCATTTCATTACAACTAATCACAATCCCATGATGAAAACATATTAGAACATAGAACATAGAAAAACTACAGCACAAACAGGCCCTTCAGCCCACAAGTTGTGCCGAACATATCCTTACTACTAGGCTTATCTATAACCCTTTATCTTACTAAGTCCCATGTACGTATCCAAAAGTCTCTTAAAAGACCCTATTGATTCCACCTCCACCATCACTGCCGGCAGCCGATTCCACGTACCCACCACCCTCTGAGTGAAAACTTACCCCTGACATCTCCTCTGTACCTACTCCCCAGCACCCTAAAACTGTATCCGCTTGTGGCAGAAAATATTATCAGAAAATATTTGTTTGGAATAATTCTATGACACTATTCTCTAATGAGATGAACACAAGATAGTTGCAAAACAAGAATAGAGTCATGTAGTTGGCATAACATCACTGATAGAAATGTCAACAACTCACAGAATCACAGAATACTACAGTGCACAAGAGGCCCTTTGTCCCATCAAGTCTGTACTGAGGCATGACAGGCTCTGACCTGCCCAACTAATCCCACTTACCAGTACTTGGTCCAAAGCCTTGAATGTCATGGCTTGCCAAGTATGTGTCTAGGTATTTTAAAGGATATGTGAAATCTCGCCTCCATCACCCTCACAGGCGTGCATTCCAGACAGTCAACACCCTCTAAGCAAAAAAAGTTTTTCCTCAAATCCCCTCTAAAATTCCCACCCCTCACTTTCAACTTGTGTCCCCTAGTAACTGACAGTTCAGCAAAGGAACAGCTGTTCCCTGTCTATCCTGTCAGCACTCCTCATAATCCTGAGCACCTCAATCACATTGTCCCTCAGTCTTCTCTGCTCCAGAGGAAACAACCCAAGGCTATCCAACCTCTCTCTGTAACTTAAATGATTCCATCCCAGGCAACATCCTGGTGAATCTCCTTTGCACTCCCTCGAGTACGTTCTTTGCTGATGACACCAAGATTGGGGGAAAGGCAAATTGTGTGGAGGGTGTGGAGAGTCTGCAGAAGGATCTAGATAGGCTGGGCGAATGGGCCAGGAAATGGCAAATGGAATTTAATGTTGGCAAGTGTGAGGTGGTCCACTTTGGTAGGAAGAATGGTAGGAAGGACTATTACTTACGTGGCGAAAAACTGCAGCAGGCGACGGTGCAGAGGGGCCTCGGGGTCCTTGTGCATGAGTCGCAAAAACCCAGCTTGCAGGTGCAGCAGGTGGTCAGGAAGGCGAATGGGATGCTGGCCTTCATAGCGAGGGGGATTGAATATAAAAGTAGGGAGGTCTTGCTGCAGCTGTATAGGGCATTGGTGAGGCCGCAGCTGGAGTACTGTGTGCAGTTTTGGGCGCCGCACCTGCGCAAGGATATTTTGGCCCTGGAGGGAGTGCAGAGGAGGTTTACTAGGCTGATACCGGAGTTGAGGGGATTGAGCTATGAGGAGAGGCTGAATAAACTAGGCTTGTACTCGTTAGAGTTTAGAAGAATGAGGGGAGATCTCATTGAGACGTATAAGATGATGAATGGGATGGATAGGATAGAGGTGGAGAGACTCTTCCCGCTCAAAAAAGACAGTAAGACTAGGGGGCACAGCCTCAAGATAAAGGGGAGGCGGTTTAGAACGGAGTTGAGGAGGAACTTCTTCACTCAAAGGGTGGTGAATCTCTGGAATTCTCTGCCCGTTGAAGTGGTGGAGGCTGCCTCGCTAAATATTTTTAAGAAGCGGGTTGATGGGTTCTTGATAAGAGAGGGGATTAAGGGTTATGGGGAGAGGGCGGGAAAGTGGAACTGAGCCACAACAGATCAGCCATGATCTTATTGAATGGCGGGGCAGGCTCGAAGGGCTAGATGGCCTACTCCTGCTCCTATTTCTTATGTTCTTATAATGTGGCAACTAGAGCTGTATACAGTACTCCAGCTGCGGCCTCACCAAAGTTCTATACAACTTGATCATGATTCTGTGCTTTTGTAACCTATACCCTGATTAATAAAGGCGAGTGTACCATATGCCTTTTTCACCACCCTATTTACCTGCCTTTCCGCCTTCAGAGATCTATGGACAAACATGCCAAGTCCCTTTGTTCTTCAAAACTTCCCAGTGTCAGACCTTTCATAGTATACTTCCTTGTCTTCCACATGAAAGAATAGCACTTCTACTCAGTCTAAATCACCTGCTGCTTGCCATTTTTAACCAGTTTTGAATCTGAAGAGACATGTTGCCTATTCTGCTCAGAATTGTAAATGTACCATTTGATCTGGCCAAATGGTGCTTTCACGACATACTTATGCATTTGGAATAAGTTCCCATCATTTGCCAGTTCTGCCTTCAATCTGATGCAATCATAATTCCATTGTTTCATCCCTCCTTTGGGAAACTGACATTTCACCTTCCATGCAGCCGTCAGCCTTCCCCATTTCCCACTGCCGCTAGCAACACAAGATTCCAACCTACATTTCAAAAGAATCTAATTGGTTGTAAAGCACATTGAGATGTCTGGCGGTCATGTTAACTGCTATATAAATGCACTTAAGTTTTCTTTTCTCTACACTCTTTAATGTTTTTGGCATGTCAGCTACGACTCTCACCAACTTTTACTGATGCACTATAGAAAGCATTCTTTCTGGCTGTATTACAGTTTGGTATGGTTCCTGCTCTGCTCAAAACTGCAAGAAACTACAAAAGATCGTGAATGTAGCCCAATCCATCATGCAAACTGGTCTCCTATCCATTGACTCTGTCTACACTTCCTGTTGCCTCAGCAAAGCAGCCAGCATCATTAAGACTCCACACACCCCAGACATTCTCTCTTCCACCTTCTTTCATCGGGAAAAAGATACAAAAGTCTGAGATCACTAACCAACCGACTCAAGAACAGCTTCTTCCCTGCTGCCATCAGACTTTTGAATGGATCTACCTTGCAATAAGTTGATCTTTCTCTATACCCTAGCTATGACGGTAACACTACATTCTGCACTGTCTCCTTTCCTTCTCCATGAACGGTATGCTTTGTATGTTTAGCACACAAGAAACAATACTTTTCACTGAATGCTGATACATGTGACAATAATAAATTCAATCAAATCACGTGTCTTATTAAAAGAAAAAGATGTTGTGTTGGAAATCTGGAATGAAAATAGAAAAGACCAATATCAACTATAAAACCAAAAGCATTAACTTCTCAATTTTGTATTATTGAATGTTATCTCCTACCATTTTCCCTTGGTCTAATCAGAAACTTGGCCATTCATCCATCAAAGATCAGGGAAAACGATTGATGAAATTTAAATAGTGATATTGCTCTGTGATAGATGCTGGCATAAATAATGATGATGTGGAGATGCTGGCATTGGACTGGTGCAAGCACAGTAAAAAGTCTCACAATACTAGGTTAAAGTCCAACAGATTTATTTGGTAGCACGGGCCACAAGCTTTCAGAGCGCTAACAAACAAAATAAAGACACAAACTCAATTTACAAAATAATGGTTGGGTGAGTTCATGATCTCTAGTCCTTTTGGTATGTTTGTATCTTTGTATGCTCTGTTTGTGAACAGAACTCCCATTCACCTGATGAAGGAGCAATGCTCTGAAAGCTTGTGGTTTATGCTATCAAATAAACCTGTTGGACTTTAACCTGGTGTTGTGAGACTTTTTACTGGGCATGAACAACTCCAGGTCTGACTAAACATCAACGACAGACAAAAGCAGTTGAATCCAAGATTCTCAAGTCATAGGAGTGGATTTTAACTCAGCCTGTGTAGTTGAAATGGAGCTAATCAGTCCTGTTCTCACTGCAACTCTGACTGCTGCCATTTTTACCATTCACAAATGATCCTTAAAAGGGTGAATCAGGAACTCACCTGAATCAGGAAGGGGCCTCATTAATTGCATTTAAAAGGTCATCAGGCCATACAATTATACGATTCTAAATTCATATCCAAGGTTTAAATGGTTTGTCTTGCCTATTGAACCCCCGTGGCCAAACTGTAAAAATGTAAATTATATTTACAAGCTGTGAATTGCAGAATGTCCTTGGAAATACTAATCTAAAAAACTTTCATTAGAGCAAAACTAATTTAATAATCTGATGATGCTGATAAACCCAAATCTTGCCTATTGAAATGCCTTCTGAACTCAGGGTGTGAGATTGTCACAACATGTAAAAAGATACAATCAAAAATGGGAGGGTTTTGTGACAATAATTACCACACTTTTGATTTTTGCACTATATGAAACATATTTAAGGTTAACCATGGGCAAAATTGATTATCCATATACATGGAAACATATTCCCCTCATTGATCAACAGGGTGATGCAGTGCAGGATTTAAGGGAACAGTCTTTGTAAGTACAGATTAACTTGAAGGGTAAAGGTTACAGAGTTTGGAAATTATTGGACAGTCCTGATGTTTGTAAATTACCAGTGGTACAATAGAGTCTCAAAAGAATACCAAGGTTGATTACTGAGTTGTGAGCTTGACCATTTTCTCTACCCAGATGGATTACGACTCTTAAGTAAATTACATATTTCAAAGGGCTGTGAGTCAGTGAAATTCACTACCCCAAAGTGTGGGGGATATCAAGACATTGAGTAAATTTAAGGAAGAGATGGACAGATTTTTAATTAATATTAATAAGGATATTTTGGCCCTGGAGGGAGTGCAGAGGAGGTTTACTAGGCTGATACCGGAGTTGAGGGGATTGAGCTATGAGGAGAGGCTGAATAAACTAGGCTTGTACTCGTTAGAGTTTAGAAGAATGAGGGGAGATCTCATTGAGACGTATAAGATGATGAATGGGATGGATAGGGTAGAGGTGGAGAGACTCTTCCCGCTCAAAAAAGACAGTAGGACTAGGGGGCACAGCCTCAAGATAAAGGGGAGGCGGTTTAGAACGGAGTTGAGGAGGAACTTCTTCACTCAAAGGGTGGTGAATCTCTGGAATTCTCTGCCCGTTGAAGTGGTGGAGGCTGCCTCGCTAAATATTTTTAAGAAGCGGGTTGATGGGTTCTTGATAAGAGAGGGGATTAAGGGTTATGGGGAGAGGGCGGGAAAGTGGAACTGAGCCACGACAGATCAGCCATGATCTTATTGAATGGCGGGGCAGGCTCGAAGGGCTAGATGGCCTACTCCTGCTCCTATTTCTTATGTTCTTATGTTCTTATGATTTGAAGGGCTATGGTGAATGGGCAAGAAAGTGGAATTGAGGCCAAGATGAGATCAGCCATGATCATATGTTAAATGGCAGAGCTGGCTCAAGGGGGTAATTGCTTATTCCTCCTAGTTCTTATGATTCTATGATTCTTAAGGTCAGATTTTAGAGAAAAGAGTATATGTGGGGAGGTGTATGTTCATCTACCTACAGTGAGGATACTAGAGATTACTTTTTACAGCCTTTTAAATCATGTTGTTTAATATGAAATCTTTAAAGTTCATTTAGCTTGTCTTTATTTTGCAAACCACAAAGAGGGAGTGAAACCACAGTCTGTCATTCAGCATTAGACTCTTGTCTACGTTGTGACCAGGATCAATAGGGTCCATGAGGTGCAGTCAACCATAATGGGAAATCAAAATAAATATAGATGGTTGGAGGATGATAGAAATCCATTGATCTGACAGCTGAATCTTTTACAAGGCACTGTACATTGATCTTGTTACAGATCAAAGGTTTCAAGTGTAATAGTGAGGATTTCAATGATTTCTGCTTGCTGGGGAGCCTGAGAAACTACGAATCAAAGCTGTGTGCATACATTTGGGCTGATTGCACAGTTGGCAGACTGAAACCCAGGTGAAATTGATGTCTCCTCTCTGTCAGGGGATCTTGAAGGAGTCTACTCTCAGTTGCAGCTTCTGAAAGAGAGAAAGGAAAATCTCTGCTGTTGAATGGAGTCCTGCATTGATTTAAAATCTTACCAGGTGACGGGGACATGGAATTTGAAGTGACCTGATTGACCATTTCAGAATTTGCACAGCGGACAGGTAGAAATGCAGCTATATCACAGGGCTACCTGAAATCACCATGTCAGGGGTGATCTTCAGGTCTGTCAGGGCTAGAAGAGACAATCCAGCCATGACCCCATCTCAGTGGAAGTGGCAAGGCTAACCTATTGCAACCAGCCTGAGGCTCTGCTTGAGGGACCCTTACTCCACAGCTTGGCAGCAGCAGAAGGGAAAATGGCCACTGGACCTACCTCCTCAAGCACCCATGGGGTCCAATGTGCCAGGCCAGGGTGCCAGGGGCATTGCACTGGTGGCACTGCCAACACACGTGGCTTGCAGGGACTTGAATGAGGGGACTGAGGGAGAAAGTGGGCTGTGGGGATTTGATGGTGAAAGGAAGCTTGATTGAGGGTCTGAGGGGTAGGAGGCCTGAATGGGGTAGGGAATTGGGTCACCCTCATGCCTGTTTTTATTCATTTGAAGGACATGGGCATTGCTGGCTGGGCAGTTGAGAGTCAACCACATTGCTGTGGCTCTGGATTCATATGTAGGCCAGACCAGGTAAGGACGGCAGATTTCCTTCCCTAAAGGGCGATAGTGAATCTGATGGGTTTTTCTGACAATCGGTCATCAATAGATTCTTAATTCCAGATATTTTTATTGAATTCAGATCCTGTCATCTGCCATGATGGGATTTGAAATCAGGTCCCCATAACGTTAGCTGAGTTTCTGGATCAGTAGTGTAGTGATAATACCACTAGGCCATCGCCTCCACCTGTAAAGCGGATATAATAGCAAGAAAAAGAGTGAATGATAGAGTAGAGGGCAGGAGAGGTTAAGTGACAAAACAGATTTTTCCCAATCCCACATCATACCCTTGATGTGGAGATGCCAGCATTGGACTGGGGCAAGCATAGTAAGAAACCTCACAACACCAGCTTAAAATCCAACAGGTTTATTTGGAATCACGAGCATTTGGAGCGCTGCTCCTTCATCAGATGATCACTCATTATTTCCAAGAAAAGTAACATTCAACAACTTGTAATTGGAAGCAATTAGCAGTAACTTGCTGTAAAGTTTAATGGGCTTTTTATTCTATTATCATGTTTTTTTGTTTTCAACAATGGTTTGTTAGATTATTCTTGGACTCCCTTAATCATTGCAAGTACATTTTCAGTAAATATCATTTACATTCTTGGAACTGATTTGAATGCAACACTAAAAACAGAATCTTGTGGGGACATTTAGCCTACCTATATTTCTGTTTATTTACAAGTTTATTTATAATTTATTTAAATGCAGCTATACTTTTTTGTAAAGCCACAGATGTGCTTGTGGCTGCTCACCCACATCCTCAATAGTCTTTGGATGGTTTGGCAAGTTGATATAATGTGCAAGTATTCAGCCAAATCAATGGTAGTCTGTGTGGAGGATTGCAAGTCCAGATCCATACAGAAGCTCATTGAGTTCATATTCTTGAACTACACAAGTTTCACTCAGGTTCTGTTACACCAGAACGTTTACAGTCTTAATTGAATACTATTTGAAGTGTAAGCATTTCTCCATTCAGCGCAGTTTGATGGTTTACATAGATGGCTATTATATAACAATAACATTTATTCACAGTCCTTATGTTCCGGTTTTCTATGAAATGCTGCCTGGCAGGTAAGAAATATGAACACTTCATTAATTTATCTAAGTAGCCACTTTGCTTTCTATACATTGTGTTTTAGACAAATTAATATTGTTCATTTTTGGTTTGGCAACTCATACTTGAACATTATGACTTGTGGTGAATGGCACCATTCCTCCAAAACCATAAAACTGAAAATTTACCAGGTATCATGCATTTACCAGGTATCATGCATTCCTTTTGCATTCATTTTCATTGACTAATTAGTCAGGAAAATGTATCCCTGCTTTCTCTTGTATCTTCAAACACTGTGAGTGGATTAACTTTTCAAATGAAACTCTGAGGTTTACTTAAAATTTATAGAGGATAACTCACAATGCGCCCTGTAATCAGACATCTGCCTCACAAAGGAGGAAAGTAGCACAATCATTGGTGAGTTATTTAGACCTTCCTCCCAAATGGGATAGTTGTCTGTCAAATTAAATACACTGAATGGGTCTTAATGGATATTTTTTCATATCAATAAAGATTTCTATGGACCTTGTAACTATTTTTACAAATAAATCATGTTGTTATATTAACATTCACAAGCTACTAACTGTATGGAATGAAATAAAAACTGTAATCTCAAATGAAAAGATGAGCAATCAACAATGAAGTACTATTAATTTGTTTGACCAAAACAAATTATTGAATAGTGATATTTTACACATGGGACTTTCTAATGAGTCTCTTGATGTTAACACAACACGGCTAAATTGTTATTTACAGTGATGTAGTATCTCTGACATTGAAAACCTATTTTCCCCAAATTAAGTAATTTTTGTCCTACCACTTTGTTGTACATATAATTTTTCCTCTGAAACTATTTGATGTTGATATTATATCAAAACATAAATTTAATAATTTCCTGTATGCAGTGGACAGAATGTCCAAGCCACACATTAAGTTATATCATCTTCGTCTGGAATATTGACATTAATAAAACAATGGAACTTTTCCAGTTCTATAGGACAAATGTAATTTTTTGGCCTGAATCAGGGCTTTCTAATGCATCTGTTAAAGTAAGTCATGAATTATTGAAGTATTTGTTAGACATAATGTTCGTTCAAAATATACAAGAATATTGTACAATGTGAGTGACACTTGGAGAGAGAGAGTAATGAAAAAGGAGAGCTGAGACTTGTAAAAGGAATCTGCACCTCTTGAAGAGAAGTTCAGAACTGAGAATAAAAATAATCAACAATGTGAAAATAGAAAGGTATATTAGGCCAAACCAAAAAGAAGCATGGGAGAGGAATATATGAAAAGGAAAAGTTCAAGCTAAATTTAACCTACTGTATGGCTTTAAATTCATATAAGAGATTGCACACATGTCCAAGAGCACTGCATCTGAATCAAACCGCAGAAGGATTAATGCCATAACCTAAGATTGGGCAGCAGATTTTACCTGAATGAACAGGCTGCCATACACATAAAAAATTTGCATTTATATAGCATCTTTAACATTGTACAAACATTCTAAAATGCTTCATGGGTGCATTACCAGACAAAATTTGACATCAGGCCACAGGAAAAAGGTATTAGGGTTGGTGAAAAGTACAGTCAAGGATCTAAGTCTTATGGACTAACTTAAAAGTAGAGGGAGGCAAAGAGGTTTAGGGATAGCATTCCAGAATATGAGCTGACAAAATTGAAGGTACAACCACTAATGTTCGAACAGTGAAATTCAGGAATGCCCAAGAGACCAGAAGTGAAGAAGCTCATAGATCTTAGAGAGTTGTAGGATTGGAGGACATTACTGAGGGAGGAGTGAGGCAAATGAAGAATTTGAACACAAGGATGAAAATGTTAGAGTTGTGATGTTGCTGGATCAGATGTCAATGTAGGTCAGCAAGTATAGAGGTTTGGTGCAAGTTATAGTACAGGCAGTAAAATTTTTAATGAAGTCAAGTTTTCAGAAGTGGGAAGACGGCCAGGAGAATATTGGAACAGGTATTAAGTTTTACCAGAGGACCCATACCAATGATTTGCATTTCTCTCATTGCTGAAATTTCTCATCATGGTTACAGGGAATGGAGTCATTTACAGAAGTGGCTAACAGATCTGTGCCAATATCAATTTCATACATTGAACTCTCTATTAACTGCCAAACATAACATTAAACACGTTTGGTAACCTATTATTAAAGTGTTACATTTAAGCCTTACTCCATGAAATTTCTTTTCGGAGAGACTTAACTTTTAACTAAATTTCAAAACTTGGCATCTTGTCATATTTCTTACAATTCAAAAACACAAGGATATATTCACTTGAGTGACCAAACCTCAATCCACAAAATTAAAAAATGGTGAAAATCAGGCCGGAGGTGTAGGGCTGGATTCTCTGGCCGTTTACATCAGCAGGATTCTCCAGTCCTGCTGCAGTGAATGGAGATTTGGCTGAGCACCAAATTGTCCATCCTCGCTGGCACTGTGGTGGAGCATGAACAGATGGAGAATCCTGGCCATAATGTGCTAATATCATGCAATCATTCATGTTCATTTCATTATCATAATTATTCAGAGCTCCAAATAAGAATTTAAAAAATATGAAATAGGAGCAGAAATAGGGCAATCGGCCATCAAGCCTGATCTGCCATTCAAAAGATCATACAAACAACATATAAAAATATGAATTGGGAGCAGGTGTATGCCACTCGGCCTATCGAATTTGCTTTATCATTCAATAATATCATGTATGATTCATGCCTCCCATCATGCCATTCTGTATGGTTAAGATCATGGTGGTAAGGAATAACAGCTGAGGCCCTAATGCAGCAGGAACAAAACCAACCTGCCACCATTAAAAACCACTTCCTCTTCACAGATCCTATAGTCCATCCACCTACCTTCAACCTGCCATGCCAACACTGGGCACTGCTCAACTGTTTCTGTACTGACCAAGGCTTTTGCATAGCAAATCAGCACAAACGGGGCTTTGCAGGGATTCCAGAATCGGGCTTTAGTGCACTCCAAATAAATGCCTCACATCATTGAAAACTGCCCCTGACAAAATTCAGTAAGAAGTCTGACAACACCAGGCTTAAGTCCAATCGATTTATTTGATAGTAAACTCACAAGCTTTCAGGGTTTGCCCCTTCATCAGGTGAATGGAGAGTTCTGGCCTCAGACAGAACATATAACAGCACAGACAGTTTACAAATTACTGATTAGAATGCGAGTCTTTACAACTAACCTGCTATTCAAGTCTTAAAGAGGCCAATGTGAGTGGAAGGAGCATTAAGCACAGGTTAAAGAGATGTGTATTGCCTCCAGACAGTACAGTAAGTGAGGTTTTGCAAACCCAGGTGAGTCATGGGGGTTACAGATAGTGCGACATGAACCCAAGATCCCTGTTGAGACCGTCCTCATGTGTGCGGAACTTGGCTATCAGTCTCTGCTCAGCGACCCTGTACTGTCGTGTGTCGTGAAGGCCGCCTTGGAGAATGCTTTCCCAAAGGTCAGAGGCTGAATGCCCGTGACCACTGAAGTGCTCGCCAACAGGAAGGGAACAGTCTTGCCTGGTGATTGTTGAGCAGTGTTCATTCATCCGTTGTCGTAGTGTCTGCATGGTCTCCCCAATGTACCATGCTTCGGGACATCCTTTCCTGCAGCGTTGGCCGAGTTGCAAGGGTATGTACCGTGTACCTGATGGATGGTATTCTCACGTGTGATAAAGAACAAAGAACAAAAACAGCCCGGGAAACAGGCCCTTCGGCCCAACGAGCCCAAGCCGCCATCTTAACACCACCAGTCCCCCCCCCCCACCCATGACCCTTATCTAATGTTTTATGGCCATCCACATTGAGGGGAACTAATTTAGGGACAATTTATTGCTGCCAATCAGCCTAATAGCACACCTTTGGGGTGTGGGAGGAAACCGGAGCACCTGGAGAAAACCCACGCAAGCACGGGGAGAATGCGCAAACTCCCACAGACACTGGCCCAAATCCATGTGTCTGCACAGCAATCAGTGATAGTCACTGAGCTGTCGTCTTGCCCGGTATCTGGTCCAGTTTAAGCACACTTTTTTGAAGAGGTGACAAAAACGGTTGACGAAGGACAAGCCGTTGATGTCGTCTATATGGATTTCAGTAAGGCGTTTGACAAGGTCCCTCATGGTAGGCTGATAGAAAAGGTGAAGGCTCATGGGATACAAGGCCAGGTATGTAGATGGGTGGAGAACTGGCTTGGGAGGAGGAGACAGCGGGTAGTAGTGGAAGGCTCCTTTTCCAATTGGAGGTCTGTCACCAGTGGTGTGCCGCAGGGCTCGGTACTAGGACCTCTTCTATTTGTAGTATATATTAATGACTTGGAAGAGGGGGTAGGTGGTGTGATCAGCAAATTTGCTGATGACACTAAGATGGTTGGATTGGCGGGTACTGAGGAGCAGTGCCTGGCAATGCAACAGGACATAGACAGGCTGATAGATTGGGCAGATAGATGGCAAATGGAATTTAATCCGGAGAAATGCGAGGTGATGCACTTTGGCCGGAATAATGTGGAGGGGAGTTATACGATAAAAGGTAGAACTATCCGGAGTATAGATACGCAGAGAGACCTGGGGGTGCAAGTGCACAAGTCCCTGAAGGTGTCGGTGCAGGTGCAGAATGTGATGAGGAAAGCGTGTGGTATGTTAGCCTTCATAGGAAGGGGTATAGAATATAAGAGTAGGAGTCTGATGTTGCAGTTGTATAGAACGTTGGTTAGGCCTCACTTGGAGTACTGCGTCCAGTTCTGGTCGCCGTACTACCGGAAGGATGTAGAGATCCTGGAGAGAGTGCAGAGGAGATTTACCAGGATGCTGCCTGGTATGGAAGGGCTGTCTTACGAGGAAAGATTGAACGAACTTGGGCTGTTTTCCCTTGAGAGACGTCGGCTGAGGGGGGATCTAATAGAGGTTTATAAGATTATGAAGGGGATAGATAGAGTAAATGGTGGTAAGCTTTTTCCGCTATTAGAAATGGATAGAACGAGGGGTCACGGGCTTAGGGTGAGGGGGGCTAGGTATAAGACAAATATTAGAGGGCAGTTTTTCACGCAAAGGGTAGTGGGGGTGTGGAATGCACTGCCGAGTAAGGTGGTGGAAGCAGGCACGCTAGGGTTGTTTAAGAGTCACTTAGACAGCCACATGAGCGGTCTACATATAGGGGGATATAGCAGGCCTTACTAAACATTGTAGGCTTGGGATTCCGTTTTTGCCTCAGGGATGTTACAGTCTTTGCCTGTTTAATAATGAATCTTTGTCTCCACAGGCATTTAAGTCCACCTTGTTGACCAGCAAGGGGCATGCATGCGGCAGGTTGTAGTGGGCTGCTCTTGGATGTTGCTTCGGGAGTTGCCTATTGCTTCATGTCGTTAGTGTGCTTAAACTGGACCATCTCGAGGGCAACATGACAGCTCAGAGACTATCTCTGTTGCTGTGCGGACACATGGATTTGGGCCTGTGTCTGTGGGAGTTTGCGCGTTCTCCCCGTGGTTGCGTGGGTTTCCTCCCACATCCCAAAGATGCGCTTTTAGGCTGATTGATTGGGTAACAAATTGTCCCTATATTGGACCTCCCTGATCCTCGCACATTAGGCGTAGACTAAAATCATGAATAGGTCACTGAGACAATGGGACGGCGGCGCGGGCTCGTTGGGCCGAAGGGCCTGTTTCCCGTGCTGTGTTGTTCTTTGTTCTTTGTTCACACACTAACGACATGAAGCAGTAGGCCAATCTCGAACAACCAGGAGCAGCCCAAGTACGACCCATCACGTGTATGCCCCTCGTTGGACAACAAGGCGGACCGACTTAAAACCTGTGAATGAAAAGAGAAAAATAACATTATTATCGTACCATATCCATTTACCATACCAGGGACGCCCCAATGCTAATGACTGTTATTGAAAACAACCTCCTATATCCACCCATCTCCAACCCACTCATGTGCCTGTCTAAGTTACTCTTAAACAACTCTAGCGTGCTTGCCTCCACTACCTTGGCAGAGCATTCCATACCCCCACTACCCTCTGTGTGAAAAACCTCCCTCTAATATCTGTGTTATACCTCTCCCCCCTCACCTTAAGCCCATGTCCCCTTGTCCTGTGTGTCTCTATCATAGGAAATAGCTTACCTCTGTTTACTCTATCTATACCCTTCATAATCTTATATACCTCTATTAGATCCCCCCTCAGTCACCGTCTTTCAAGGGAAAAGAGCCCCAATTTATTCAATCTTTCCTCATACCCCAGTCCTTCCATACCAGGCAACACCCTGGTAAACCTCCTCTGCACTCTCTCCAGAGTCTCCACGTCCTTCCGGTAGTAAGGCGACCAGAACTGGACGCAGTACTCTAAATGCGGCCTAACTAACGTTCTGTACAACTGCAACATTAGACTCCAGCTCTTATATTCTATACCCCTTCCTATAAAGGCTAACATACCATAGGCTTTCTTCACCACACTGTTCACTTGTACTGCCACCTTCAAAGACTTGTGCACTTGCACCCCCAGGTCTCGCTGCGATTCTATACTCCTTATGGGCTTACCCTTTATCATATAACTCCCCCCTACATTACTCCAGCCAAAATGCATCACCTCACATTTATCCGGATTAAACTCCACTTGCCATGTATCTGCCCAATATGCCAGCCTATCAATATCCTGTTGTATTGCCAGACACTGCTCCTCACTGCCCGCCAATCCAGTCATCTTGGTGTCATCAGCAAATTTGCTGATCACACCACTTACTCCCTCTTCCAAATCATTTATATACACTACAAAGAGAAGAGGTCCCAGTACTGAGCCCTGCGGCACACCATTAGTCATGATGTGGATGTGCCGGCGTTGGACTGGGGTAAACACAGTAAAAAGTCTGACAACACCAGGTTTTAGTCCAACCGATTTATTTGATGGTAAACTCACAAGCTTTCGAGGGGATTCCCTCTTCGTCAGGTGAATGGAGAGTTCTGGCCTCAGACAGAGCATATAAAGCACAGACAGTTTTACAGAATACTGTAAACTGTCTGTGCTTTATATGCTCTGTCTGAGGCCAGAACTCTCCATTCACCTGACGAAGAGGGAATCCCCTCGAAAGCTTGTGAGTTTACTATCAGATAAATCGGTTGGACTAAAACCTGGTGTTGTCAGACTTTTTACTGTGCACACCACTAGTGACAGATCTCCAGCTAGAAAAAGACCCCTCCACTCCTACTCTCTGACTCCTCTTTGCAAGCCAGTTCTCAACCCATCTAGATACCTGGCCACATATCCCATGAGCTTTAATCTTCTCTACCAACCTACCATGGATGATGTCATCCATCGATGATCTGGCATGTCTTGCAGAGGTTGCTGTGGCAGGGTTGTGTGGTATTGTGGTCACTTGTTCTCCTGAAGGCTGGGTAGTTTGCTGCGAACAGTGGTATGTTTGAAGTTGTGCGGTTGTCTGAAGGCAAGAAGTGGGGGCATGGGGATGGCCCTGGCGAGATGTTCATCTTCATCAATGATATGTTAAAGACTCCGGAGAAGATGTTACAGCTTCTCCGCTCCAGGGAAGTATTGGACGACGAAGGGTACTCTGTCCACCATTTCCCATGTTTGCCTTCTGAGGAGGTTGGTGCGGTTCTTTTCTGTGGCGCATCGGAACTGTCGATCGATGAGTCGAGCGCCATATCGTGTTCTTATGAGGGCATCTTTCAGTGTCTGGAGGTGTCTGTCACGATCCTCCTCATCTGAGCAGATCCGGTGTATACGGAGGGCTTGTCCATAGGAGATGGCTTCTTTAATGTGTTTAGGGTGGAAGGTGGAGAAGTGGAGCATTGTGAGGTTGTCTGTGGGCTTGCGGTACAGTGAGGTGCTGAGGTGGCCGTCCTTGATAGAGATGCGTGTGTCCAAGAATGCAACTGATTCTGGAGAATAGTCCATGGTGAGTCTGATGGTGGGGTGGAACTTGTTGATATCATCATATAGTTGTTTCAGTGATTGTTCACCATGAGTCCAAAGGTAGAAAATTTCATCTGTGTATCTAGTGTGTGCGGTGAAGAAGTCTTGTTCGAACTGTGCATGACGATGTTGGCATATTGAGGTGCGAATTTGGTCCCCATGGCTGTTCCATGTGTCTGGGTGAAAAACCCTTTTTAAGGACTCAGATTGGACCCTCCAAACAGTCAGTGCAGGCACCTCCTCCTTCTCCCCGAACATCAGACCCCTTCCCCCATCCACACAGCTGTCCCTAGCATCTCCAGCACCCATGATTGTTTCCATCACCACCACAAAGAAATGAATCACCCCTACTTCACCCCCCCTCTTCTGCACCCATGTCGCTACCACTGAAGTCCATCCCTGGAACTGCCCCTGGCGCAGACTGGCATTGCCAGTTTGACACTATCAGGTTGGCATGGGCAGTGCACTGCCTGGGCATGTCCCTCCACCCCCGCACCCCCCTCCCTCACCTTTACACTCTTGGGGGTATCCCCCATTTTCAAACCGTTCTGATGTGACATCAGTCATGAACCTGTCTTCGAGGTATCCCCAAGACAGGTTCATGACTGATGTCACATCAAATCAGTTTGAAAATGCGGCGGGGGGGCGCGATACCTGGTTGGGGGGGGAGTCTTTAATTATATGTAAATTGTATTTAAATCTGGTTGACACCTGTTGAGGAACTGTGAAAATTTGAAATCATGACCTCACCAGCGAGATTCGCGATTTCCATGTTTTGCCAGGGTTTGAGCTCCCACCACTATTTCCATGGATGGCAAACGCGAGCTCAAGATCACCACCATTGATTTTTGACTTTGATGTTACTGTTTTGCAGTAATAGCTTGAACCAGACCTGTGGTATATAGGTATAAGTTCTATTCTTAACTCTCCAATTTGTACTCACCTTTCTACAGTTCAGTCTATCACCTATAGCTATATACCATTGTCCACCCCTCTCCTGCCCCCAAATTCACTTAAATAAACACTTGGTTTGCTACTGCTAAGCTAATTCGCATATCAAAAACACCTTCAAACAAATGCGCCCTTCTCAATTCCATGCTTAACTTTATTTTATTCAAATCTTATTTTCTTTCATCTTTACTCAGTTCTTATATATAAAGAACAAAGAACACTACAGCACAGCAATAGACCCCTCGACCCAACAAGCCTGCGCTGATCACATTGCCCTATCTAGACCAACCTGTATCCCTCTATTGCCCGCCTGTATCCCTCTATTGCCTGCCTATTCATGTGTCTATCCAGATAAGTCTTAAATGTAGCGACTGTGTCTGCCTCAATCACCTCACTTGACAGTGCATTCCAGGCTACCATAAGAAATAGGAGCAGGAGTAGGCCATCCAGCCCCTCGAGCCTGCCCCGCCATTCAATAAGATCATGGCTGATCTGTCGTGTCTCAGTTCCACATTCCCACCCTCTCCCCATAACCCTTAATCCCCTTGCCTATCAAAAACCTATCAACCTGCGTCTTAAAAATATTTAGCGAGGCAGCCTCCACCACTTCAACGGGCAGAGAATTCCAGAGATTCACCACCCTTTGAGTGAAGAAGTTCCTCCTCAACTTCGTTCTAAACCGCCCCCCCCTTTATCTTGAGACTGTGCCCTCTAGTCCTACTGTCCTTTCTGAGCGGGAAGAGCCTCTCCACCTCTATCCTATCCATCCCATTCATCATCTTATATGTCTCAATGAGATCTCCCCTCATTCTTCTAAACTCTAACGAGTACAAGCCTTGTTTATTCAGCCTCTCCTCATAGTTCAACCCCCTCAACTCCGGTATCAGCCTAGTAACCTCCTCTGCACTCCCTCCAAGGCCAAAATATCCTTGCGTAAGTGCGGCGACCAAAACTGCACACAGTACTCCAGCTGCGGCCTCACCAATGCCCTATACAGCAGCAGCAAGACCTCCCTACTTTTATATTCAATCCCCCTCGCTATGAAGGCCAGCATCCCATTTGCCTTCCTGACCACCTGCTGCACCTGTAGGCTGGGTTTTTGCGACTCATGCACAAGGACCCCGAGGTCCCTCTGCACCGTCGCCTGCTGCAGTTTTTCGCTATAAGTAATAGTCCTTCCTACCATTATTCCTACCAAAGTGGACCACCTCACATTTGCACCCTCCTGCACATCCCTACTAAACCCTCTTACCTTAAACTTGTGTCCCCTTGTAATTGTCATTTCTGCTTTGGGAAAAAGCTTCCACTGTTCACCTTATCTATGCCTCTCATAATTTTATACATTTCTATCAGGTCGTTCCTCGGCTTTTGTCTTTCCCACAAGAACAATCGTAGTTTATTCAATCTCTCCTCATAGCTAATACCCTCCATACCAGACAACACCCTGGTAAACCTTCTCTGTACTTCCTCCAAAGCCTCCATGTTGTTCTGGTAATGTGGCAACCAGAATTGGACACAATATTCCAAATGTGGTCCAACCAATGTTTGATATAATTGTAACATAATTTATCAACTTTTATACTCAATGCCCCGACCGATGATTTCAAGCGTGCCATGTGCTTTCTTCACCATCTTTTCTACCTGTGCTGCCACTTTTAAGGATCTGTGGACTGTACTCCCAGATATCTCTGTCTGTCTACGCTCCTGATGGTTCTGCCATTTGTTTTATAGCACTTGAATTGTATCTACCAAAATGCATTAATCCAGATTAAATTCCATCTGTCATTGCTCCACCAATTTTCCAGTCTATCTATATCTGCTGTATTGTCTGACAATCTTCATCACTATCTGCAACTCCAGCAATCTTAGTGTCATCTACAAACTTGCTAATCAGACCAGCTACATTTTCTTCCAAGTCATTTATATAAATTACAAATATCTGCCTTTTCTACTAAGATCTTGATATGGAGAACTCAGGTTACCATTACTTTGAATAGTGATGAATATTCTTAAATTGGTATTAGCTGTGACATATTTTTAATTGGATTCTGTATTGGAATTAAGACTAAGGGTATGACTTTCTGGTCACGCTCGCTCCAAAACTGGAAAATCCTGCCCGAGGTCAATGGATCTTTCCACAGTTTGCCCGATACGATTCCCACAATGGCCGGAACGGGAAAATTCACTGCTATGTTTTTTATCTTTTAGTCATTAACATTGCAATGGACTTAAACATCTTAAAGTGTGTTGTGTGTTAAATAGTTCTGTAATAAACTTGTACACACGTTGGTAGAGTACAATGTCTCCTCTACATGCAGAACCTATCTTTCTTGTAATTTCTGAAAGTGGTAAGAAACAATTTTTGAAGATTGACTCCTCCCCCGCCCTTCCAGGGACCCTTATAATATCCAGGCAGCTATAACTTGGCCAACAAATTATTTAACAGGCTATCTGAGTAAAGTAATATCTCTTAATAGTTGCTTTCCTTAGAGGAGAGTAGTTCACTTTCTCAGACCCAAAATAAGTATGTGTGTGAAGTTGCTGCCTTGAGCTCAGGTGAGAGCGATTATTGAGAGATTTCTCCCAATCTATATTTGTAGTCTTTATTTGGGGCTAGAGTTCTAATTCACTTCAGGAAAACCAATTACTGATAGTTCATTATCAGTTCAACAACAATTTCAAGATTGTAGCATACTTCTGGAGAAAATGATCACATATAATAGGAATACAGTTTAAATTTTAAAGCAGAACTGAATAGGAGGCTCCATTCTGTATTCTACAGTTTTGCTTTTTGAATGTTAAGTGGCATGTTGAATGTTAAGGGAACCAATGGCAAAAGGTTTCTGACTTTGTTTGTTACTAACAACAGATGAGAAGCTGTAGCTATACCAAGTAGCCAAGCTCAAGCATTCTCAAGCCTTAATACATGCTCCCAGTAATTAACTAATGAAATCATTAGAAAGTATGGAACAGGAAAAACCCTTCAGCACAAGCCTGTTCCTTCCACAGATCATGTGTAACTTGCCCTGGTACAGATTGAACCCAATTTATTTAATTCCCTGAGGGAAACCTCTGCAAGTTTCTCCTTTTCCCTCAATGCTAACAAAGTTATATATCTATCTAATCTTGCAACCTCCATTACTCAATTTTGACGACCAGTGGAGAGATAATAAATTAAGTGCAGTAATTCCAGAATTATACTGCCATGGAAAGACATATTTCAATAAGAAACTGTCATTAGTAGGTAAATAAGATATTCGCCAGACTTCCAAGAAACTTGTTATGTGCTGACATTGTTATGATATATTTTGTTACATTCAGCTTCTTGATTGCCACATAACATTTCACTGGGTTCTGAAACACTTCAGCTAAAAATGTCAGCTTAGTGGCTTCACTGTTAAAATTTACCTGATGAGATTAAGTAATATTGTCTTGGATGCACATTTCATTATTAGGGCCAGGGACCTGGGTTCAATTCCGGTCTCAGGTCAATGTTGTGTGCAGTTTGCACATTCTCCCTGTGCCTGTGTGGGTTTCCTCCGGTTGCTCCGGTTTTCTTCTACAGTCCAAAGATGTGCAGGCTAGATTGATTGGCCATGCTAAATTGATCCTAGCACCAGGCGGATTAGCAGAGTAAATATGTGGGGTTGCAGGAATAGGGCCTAGGTGGCATTGTGATTGGTGCAGACTTGATGGGCCAAATGACATCCTTCTGCACCATAGGGATCCTATTATTCAATGATTACGCTATTTGATTCACACAGGATTTTGTATTTGAGGGAAAGTGATTTTAAAAAATGATACACATGCAATAGAAACATGAAAATTCTGCATTATTTTGTAGTCTGTACATTTATTCATGCTTGAGATATACTTTTTCTCGTAATCTTCAATTAGTGTTGCACATTCCTTTGTATTTAATCTTGCGGTGGGATCTTGTATCATGTCTGTCTTGCAAATGTGGTGCCGACTGACTACATGATACTTAACCTCATGGTCCCCCCATGCTGTCACTATAGTTAAGAAAGCCCACCAATGAGCCGACTTTCTCAAAAGAATAAGGAAATTTGGCATGTCAGCAATGACACTCACCAACTTTTACAGATACACCATAAAATGTATTCTTTCTGGTTGTATCTGGGGTATGGATCCTGCTCTGGCCAAGACCGCAAGAATCTACAAAAGGTTGTGAATGTAGCCCAATCCATCACTCAAATTAGCCTCCCACTCATTGACTCTGACTACACTTTCCACTGCCTTGAAAATGCAGCCAGCATAATTAAGAATCCTACACACCCCAGACATACTCTCTTCCATCTTCTTCCACCCGGAAAAAGGTACAAAAGTCTGAGGTCATGTATCAACCAACTCAAGAACACCTTCTTCCCTACCGCCATCAGACTTTTGAGTGGACCTGCCTCGCATTAAGTTGATTTTCTCTACATTCTAGCTATGATTGCAACACTACATTCTGCACTACTTTCCTTCTCCATGAATGGTATGCTTTGTATGGCATACAAGAAACAACACTTTTCACTGTATTGTGAAATAATACATGTGATAATAATAAATCCATTCAAATCAAATCAAATAAAACTGCTCTCCATCTTTTCCCCCAAGTTGGGCATTTTTAAAATTTTCTTTTTGTGCATTAGTCTGCTAGTCCCTCACTGGTTCTCCCATTACAATGTACCTTGATTGTAGCACTCAGAATCATAAGAACATAAGAAATAGGAGCAGGAGTAGGCCATTTAGCCCTTCGAGCCTGCCCCACCATTCAATAAGATCATGGCTGATCTGAAGTGGATCAGTTCCACTTTCCCGCTTTCTCCCCATAACCCTTAATTCCCTTGTCTGTCAAAAACCTATCTACCCGTGACTTAAATATATTTAGCGAGGTAGCCTCCACCACTTCAACGGGCAGAGAATTCCAGAGATTCACCACCCTTTGAGTGAAGAAGTTCCTCCTCAACTCCGTTTTAAACTGTCCCCCCCTTATCTTGAGGCTGTGCCCTCTAGTCCTGCTGTCCTTTCTGAGCGGGAAGAATCTCTCTACCTTTACCCTATCCATCCCTTTCATTATCTTATACGTCTCTATAAGATCCCCCCTCATCCTTCTAAACTCCAACGAGTACAGACCCAGTCTATTTAGTCTCTCTTCATAGTCCAACCCCCTCATCTCTGGTATCAGCCTAGTGAACCTCCTCTGCACTCCCTCCAAGGCCAAAATATCCTTGCGCAAGTACGGCGACCAAAACTGCACACAATACTCCAGCTGCGGCCTCACCGGTACCCTGTATAGTTGCAGCAAGACCTCCCTGCTTTTATATTCGATCCCCTTCGCATAAAGGCCAGCATTCCATTTGCCTTCTTGATCACCTGCTGCACCTGCAGACTGGGTTTTTGTGACTCATGCACAAGGACCCCTAGGTCCCTCTGCACCATAGCATGCTGCAGCTTTTCACCCTTTAAATAGTAATCCCTTCTACTATTATTCCTGCCAAAGTGGATAACCTCACACTTGCTAACATTGTACTCCATCTGCCAGGTCCTCGCCCACTCACTCAGCCTACCCAGATCCCTCTGCAGACTTTCCACACCCTCCGCACAATTTGCTTTTCCACTCATCTTTGTGTCATCAGCAAATTTTGTTACCCTACACTCAGCCCCCTCCTCCAGATCATCTATATAAATGGTAAATAGCTGAGGCCCCAGCACCGATCCCAGCAGCATTCCACTAGTCACCAACCGCCAATCAGATTAGCACCCATTGATACCAACTCTCTGCCTCCTATTAGACAACCAATCCTCTATCCACGCTAACACCTTACCCCCAACTCCATGCCCCCTAACCTTCTGAAGCAACCTTTTGTGAGGCACCTTATCAAACGCCTTTTGAAAATCAAGAAACACCACATCCACTGGTCCCCTCTGTCTACCGCACTAATCACATCCTCATAGAAATCCAATAAGTTCGTCAAACACGACTTCCCCTTAACGAATCTGTGCTGCGTCTGCTCTATCAAACCATTCATAGGAATCATTGCTACAGACATGATGGGAATTAATTTAAACCACACTAATTTCTCTTCTCACCGCCTGCCCATAAACAAAAAGGTGTTTGATTTACTTCTCCTTTGAGTGGTGGTATATTTTCCAATTCCTTGGTTTTGGAGTTATCCAATTTCTATTAGTAACCCATAGCAAATTCATGATGGGATGAACTCAAAGGGTTAGTTTGTTTGCACACACACAAAATGTGGGAAGGGGGTCTTAATGCAGAGACATAGAGTCATAACAGTTTACAGCATGGAAACAGACCCTTCAGCCCAACTTGTCCATGTCATCCTTTTTTTAAACCCCTATGGTAGTCCCAATTGCCCGCATTTGGTCCATATCTCTCTTTGCCCATCTTACCCGTGTAACTGTCTAAATGCTTTTTAAAAGACAAAATTGTACCTGCCTCTGGCTGCTTGTTCCAGACGCTCACCACCTTCTATGAAAGAAATTGCCCCTCTGAACCCTTTTGTATCTCTCCCCTTTCACCTTAAACCTATGTCCTCTAGTTTTAGACTTCCCTATCTTTGGGAAATGATATTGACTATCTAATTGATCTATGCCCCTCATTATTTTATGGACCTCTATTAGATCACACCTCAGCCCCCTACACTTCAGAGAAAAAAGTCCCAGTCTATCCAGCCTTTCCTTCTAATTTAAACCATCAAGTCCCGGTAGCATCCTAGTAAATCTCTTCTGCACTCTTTCTAGTTCAATAATATCCTTTCTATAATAGGGTGACCAGAACTGTACACAGTATTCCAAGTGTGGCCTTACCAATGTCTTGTACAACTTTAATAAGATGTCCCAACTCCTGTATTCAGTGTTCTGACAATGAAACCAAACATGCTAAATGCCTTCTTCACCACTCTATCCACCTGTGACTCCACTTTCAAGGAGCTACAAACCTGTACCCTAGATCTCTTTGTTCTGTAACTCTTCCCAACGCCCTTCCATTAACTGAGTAAGTCCTGCTCTGGTTCAATCTACCAAAATGCATCATCTTGCATTTATCTAAATTAAACTCCATCTGCCTTTCATCAGCTCACTCAGCCAATTGATCAAGATCCTGTTGCAGTCTGAGATAACCTTCTTCACAGTCCATTATGCTGCCAATCTTGTTGTCATCTGCAAACTTACTAACCATACCTCCTGTACTGTCATCCACATCATTAATGTAAATGATAAATAACAGTGGACTGAACACCAATTCCTGAGGCACACCACTGATCACAGGCCTCCCATTTGAAAATCAACCCTCTACAACCGCCCTCGAGCCATCAAGCCAATTTTTTATCCATTTAGCTACTTCATCCTAGATCCTATGCGATTTAACCTTATGCAACAACCTACCATGCGGTACCTTGTCAAAGACCTTGCTAAAGTCCATGTTGACAACATCAACTGTACTGCCCTCACCAGTAAAAGCTGATGAGAAATATTCATTTAGGATCTCACCCATCTCTTGTGGACCCACTCATAGATGACCTTGTTGATCCTTAAGAGGCCCTACTCTCTCCCTTGTTACTCTTTTGGCCTTTATGTATTTGTAGAAGCTCTTTGGATTCTCCTTTGCCTTATCTGTCAAAACAATCTTGTGTCCCCTTTTTGCCCTCCTGATTTCTCTCTTAACTCTACTCCTACACCCTGTATACTCTTCAAGGGATTCACTTGATCCCAGCTGCCTATGCGTGTCATGTGTCTCATATCCCGAGTCATCCAGGGTTTCCTACTTCTACCAGCCTTGCCCTTCACTCTAAGAGGAACGTGCTTACAGTGAACCCTGGTTAACATGCTTTTGAAAGCCTCCCACTCACCAGATGTCCCTTTGCCTTCCAACAGATTCTCCAATTAATTTTTGAAAATTCCTGCCTGCTACCATCAAAATTGGCCTAGCCCCAATTTAGAATTTTAACTTTTGGGTCAGACCTAACATTCTCCATAGCTATCTTAAAACTAATAAAATTATGGTCACTGGTCCCAAACTGATCCCTCACTAACACTTCTGTCACCTGCCCTTCCTTATTTTCCAAGAGGAGGTCAAGATTTGCCCCTTCTCTAGTCGGGCCATCCACATATTGAATGAGAAATTCCTGCTGAATACACAGAACAAATTTCCCTCCATCCAACCCCCTATTACTATGGCTGTCCCAGTCAACGTTGGAAAAGTTAAAATCCCCTACTATACCACCCTATTTTTTTGGAGCTATCTGTAATCTCCTTACATATTTGCTCCTCAATTTCCTGCTGACTATTTAGGAGCCTGTAATACAACCCTATCAAAGTGATTTCCCCCTTCTTATTTCTCAGTTCTACCCATAAAGACTCAGTGGCCGAACCCTCGGATATATCTTCTCTCGGGAATGTTGTAATGTTTTCCCTAATCAAAAATGCAACTCCCCCTCCTCTCTTACCTCCTGTTCTATCTTTCCTGTAGCATCTTTATCCTGTCAGTCCTGTGTCTCCCTTAGCCATGTTTCAGTAATTGCTATAATATCCCAGTCCCACGTACCCATCCATGCCCTGCGTTCATCTGCCTTGTCCGTCAGGCCTCTTGCATTGAAATAAATGCAGTTTAATCTGGACTTCCCTTGCTCTCCACTCTGCTTTTGCCTGATTTGTCTGGTACTAGGAGTACTGACACTGTGTTTACTACTTAATGTGCTGTCTTTAACTTCTGTGCTATCCTCAATTTTCTCTTCTGTCTCTCTACTACTTTGGATCCCATACCTCCTGCCAAACTAGTTTAAACCCTCGCAAGTGGCTCTAGCAAATTTCCCTGCCAGGATATTAATTCCCTTTCCAGTTCAGGTGTAACCTGTCCCTCTTGAACAGGTCACCCCTTTCCTAGAAAAGATCCCAATGATCCAAAAATCTAAATCCCTGCCCCCTGCACCAGTTCTCAAGCCACGCATTCATCTGCCTAATCTTCTTATTCCTACTCTCACTAGCACGTGGCACCAGTAGTCGTGTGTTGGCATAGTAGCACAGTGGTTAGCACTGCTGCTTCACAGCGCCAGGGATCCAGGTTCAAATCCTGGCTTGGGTCATTGCCTGTGTGGAGTCTGCACATTCTCCCCATATCTGTATGAGTTTCCTCGGGGTGCTCCGGCTTCCTCCCACATTCAGAAAGGCATGCTGCTTATGTGCGTTGACCCTAACAGGTGTCCAACTGTGGCAACTAGGGGAATTTCACAATAAATTCATTGCAGTGTTAATGTCAACCTTCCTTGTGACTAATAAATAAAATTTACTTTACTTTTTAGTCAAGAAATTACTACCTTCAAGGTCCTTCTGCCTGACTCTCAATATTCACACTTCAGGACCTCATTCATCCCTTTTCCTATGTATGTCATTGGTACCAATATTTACAACAACCTCTGGCTGCTCACCCTCCCCCTTAAGAATGTCTTGCAACTGCTCCGAGACATCTTTGACCCTGGCACTAGGGACGCAACACATCATTCTGGAGTCTCGATCGTGGCCACAGAAATGCCTGTCTGTGCCTCTAACTCCCTATTACTACTGCTCACTTGCTCTTTGCCCAACCCTGCTCGACAGCAGAACAACATATAGTCCCTTGCGTTCATACATTAAAAGAGGAATAGAGAAAAGAAAGATTTGTAGTGCATAGACCACAAAGAAAAGAAATGGTGTTTTATGTGGGTTCCACAGTAAAGAATCAAAGTTTAGTGAGGTATTCCTTCGCAGAGGTCAGCAGGCAGAAAACTGATGCTTTACAAAAAATTCACTCATGAGATGTCAGTGTTGCTGGCTAGTCCAGCATTTATTGCCCATCCTTAATTGCCCTTGAGAGGATGGCGGTGATCTATCTTCTTGAACCTCTGCAATCCATGTGATGTAGGTACACCCACAGTACTGTTAGGGAGGGAATTCCAGGATATTGACCCAATGACAGTGAAGGAGCAGCAATATATTTCCAATTCAGGATGGTGAGTGGCTTGGAGGGTGTAATAACTGGAATTGGCTCGCTGTGGCTTCAACAACAAAAAGGGTTTATTAAACTATAATAATTATTTATGCTCCATTGGTATGACAGAAATATTGCACAGGTCTGCTGTCTTCACCTCCCTGGCTCCAACTGAATTCCTCCCAAACACCTGGGAGCCCTTGCTCCCAGTTGCCCTGACTTCCTGCGCTTCTGTTTCATAGGATCTGGCCTGATCACATGGCCCTCAAAGAATTGTTCCTTAAAAGGGCCCACGTTGCCACACTCCTTCCCCCTTAACTTGAGTCCACCTATGAACAAAAACAAAAGAGAAACACCATTAAACATAAGTGTACAGACACAATATCACATTAGGGACACCAAAAGAAAATTCATTTATAAAGTCAGTCAGTCTAGAGACTTCTGGTCTCTTGCTACAATACTGTACAGAGTCCTTTAGCAGCCATTGATTGGCAGAAGCAAAAGGCAAACTCATAGCTAAGGATCAATGTCTTCTCTGGTGCCTTCTTCTTCCTCAGCTACCAAATCTGGAGGCTCCCTTGGCTCCACAATGACTGCAGGTGTTCCCTGGTTCCAAAGCTGATACACATGAATCTGCAGTAAGACACACCTGTTGATCCCCTAGATCAGGCTCAGCTCTTTCCCTCAAAAGATCCACATGTTTTCTCACATTATGAACTTGTACTTTCAACATGAATGAAACTGGTCTCATTCTCTGTACAATTCTTCCTGGCATCCAGGCCAGACAACCGCCTAAGATTCTAGCCATTACTAGGTTGTCAACCTCAAATGAGCTATTTCCTTTCTTCAAATCATTAGGGCGGCACGGTAGCACAGTGGTTAGCACTGCTGCTTCACAGCTCCAGTGTCCTGGGTTCGATTCCTGGCTCGGGTCTCTATTTGCACGTTCTTCTCGTGTCTGCATGGGTTTCCTCCGGGTACTCTGGTTTCCTTCCACAGTCCAAAGATGTGCAGGTTAGGTTGATTGGCTGTGCTAAGAAATTGCCCCTTAGTGTGTAGGTTAGAGGGATTAGTGGGTATAATATGTAGCGATATGGGGGTAGGGCCTGGGTGGGATTGTGTTTGGTGCAGACTTGATGGGCCAAAGGGCCTCTTTCTGCACTGTAGGGTTCTATGATTCTATGAAATCATGGTGTTCTTTCTGTTAAGCTAGCCTAACCTTCATTGTCCCCAGCACATTTGGAAACAACAAATCCAAGCTTCGTAGGCTTTGTTCCATGAAGAATTCAGCTGCTGTAACCCCGGTGGCCATCGGTATATTGTTACATGATAACAAAAAGCTTGCCAAACCTAAAGTCAGTGGCTTCTGAGCTTACTTCTTCATCGTAGCTTTAAATGTTTGTGCAGTTCGCTCTGCCAAGCCATTCAAGGCTCAGGTGGGAACAGGCTGACTGAATGCAGCATATACCATTTGACCTGAAATATTGGCAGAAATCCTCAGCTGTAAACACTGTGTCATTGTCAGTCACTAAGAACTCAGAGATGCCATGGATGGCAAAGATCTGCCGCAACTTGTCAATGGTGGCTGTGGCCATGACAGACTTCTAAGTGGACTTCAAGCCACTTTTAATGTGCATCAATATACATATATGTGACGTGATTCATTTTGGTAAGACAAACTTGAATGCAGATTACAGGGTCAACGGCAGGGTTCTAAGGAATGTGGAAGAACAGAGAGATCTTGGGGTTCGTATCCACAGATCTCTGAAGGTTGTCACTCAAGTGGATAGAGCCGTGAAGAAGGCTTATAGCACGTTAGCGTTTATTAACAGGGGGTTTGAGTTTAAGAGCTGTGGGGTTACGCTGCAACTACACCAGACGTTGGTGAGACCACATTTGAAATATTGTGTTCAGTTCTGTCACCTCACTATAAGAAGGATGTGGAAGCATCGGAGAGAGTGCAGAGAAGATTTACCAGGATGCTGCCTGGTTTGGAGGGTAGGTCTTATGAGGAAAGGTTGAGAGAGCTGGGGCTTTTCTCTTTGGAGCGGAGGAGGATGACAGGTGACTTAATAGAGGTTTATAAGATGATGAGAGGGATTGATAGAGTGGACGCGCAGAGACGATTTCCTCGAGTGGATGTAGCTGTTACTAGGGGGCATAATTATAAGGTTCATGGTGGTATATATAGGAGGGATGTCCAAGATAGATTCTTTAGTCAGAGAGTGATTGGGGTGTGGAATAGACTGCCTGCTGTGTTAGTGGAGTCGGACACTTTAGGAACTTTCAAGCGGTTATTAGATAGGCACATGGAGCACGCCAGAATGATAGGGAGGAGATAGCTTGATCTTGGGATTGGACATAGCTCGGCACAACATTGAGGGCTGAAGAACATAAGAACATAAGAAATAGGAGCAGGAGTAGGCCATCTAGCCCTTCGAGCCTGCCCCGCCATTCAATAAGATCTGAAGTGGATCAGTTCCACTTTCCCGCTTTCTTCCCATAACCCTTAATTTCCTTGTCTATCAAAAACCTATCTACCCGTGACTTAAATATATTTAGCGAGGTAGCCTCCACCACTTCAACGGGCAGAGAATTCCAGAGATTCACCACCCTTTGAGTGAAGGAGTTCCTCCTCAACTCCAATCTAAACTGCACCCCCTCCCTTATCTTGAGGCTGTGCCCTCTAGTCCTGCTATCCTTTCTAAGCGGGAAGAATCTCTCTAACTCTACCCTATCCATCCCTTTCATTATCTTATACGTCTCTATAAGATCCCCCCTCATCCTTCTAAACTCCAACAAGTACAGACCCAGTCTATTTAGTCTCTCTTCATAGTCCAACCCCCTCATCTCTGGTATCAGCCTAGTGAACCTCCTCTGCACTCCCTCCAAGGCCAATATATCCTTGCGCAAGTGCGGCAACCAAAACTGCACACAGTATTCCAGCTGCGGCCTCACCAGTACAGTTGCAGCAAGACCTCCCTACTTTTATATTCTATCCCCCTTGCTATAAAGGCCAGTGAAGGGCCTTGCTATGAAGGACCTGTACCGTGCTGTAAAGTTCTACGTTCTATATATTGGCTAAACTTCTTCACAACATAGATAACCACAAGGCTCTCTTTAGCAATTTGAAAATATTTCCTCTCAGCATAGGAGACATGCATCCTGTGAATGATACGTCGAAGTCTATGTGCAAAGACAACGATGGTTGGGCCACCCACTTCCATTGATGCGTTTGTGCTGGTGGCAGTAATGACTGCTGGGTCTGACAACTCGGGCACTGGCTGACCATTTTTTCAATCTCCTTGTCTATGCCAGGCCACCAGACAGAGCTTCAGGTCACGGTCTTTATCCTGCTCTGCCCAGGGTGCGCATTAAGTAACTCCTATAGCGAATGTCATCACCCTGGAGTGACATTATAACATGAGCCCCCACAATCACATGCTATCTTTGCGTGTTATCTCTGTCCTATGCTGTAGATAGGGTCTCGTCTGTTCTGATTTGTCAAAATGCCAACCTTCTATCATCATCCTGTTAACTTTGGAGAACAATTGATCTCTACCAGTCCAGGACTTCATATATGCAGCTGAATTGTATATGAAGATGCAACACCAACACAATCCCTTCTGGTGACGTTATAGTCTGTGGAAGAGAGAGGTGGCTGAGTGCACCCACATTCAATATTTTTGCCCCTGGTCTATGCTAGAAGCTACGGTCGTATGCAGCCAACAAATAAGGCCCATCTCTATACCCTCTCAAAAGTAATCGGTGGGACAGACTTATCCTCTTGGAATAACCCTAAGTAGCTTGAGACCTGATACAATAGTGAAGTGTCTCCCATATACACATACTGGTTAAACTTCTTCACAGCAAAGATAACCGCAAGGCTCTTTTTAGCAATTTGAAACTATTTCTCTCAGCATCGGATAAGGTTATTGATGCAATTGACTTCTCTATTCCATCTAACATCTTGTGGAAAAGGACTGCTCCCACTCCACATGGCGATACATTACAGGGAACTACCAATGGTTTGGTTGGATGAAAATGTATGAGTAGTGTTGACTATAAGGCTGCTTACTTTAGCAAAAGACTCTTTTTGCAGTTCTCCCCATTCCCATTGTTGATGTATCTTCAGAAGCTGGTGTAACGGGGCCAACATGTGGACACATAAAGGAAAAATCTGCCATAATAATTAACCATCCCTCGGAAAGACTTCAAGTCTGTCACATTCTTAGATTGTGGTACTTCTTTAATAGCTTTCACCTTGTCCTTGAGAGGCTGCACTCCTTTGGCATCTGCTTTGATACTGAGGAAAGGAAGATAGCTTGCTGTAAGTACTGAGGAAATTAAGAATGGATCAGGGACAGGGTCTAAATAAAATTAGCGTAAGTAAAATATTGATAATGAGGGAATTAATGGAATTAAAGAGTGACAAATCTCCAGAATCCGACAGTTTCCATCCGCAGGTGTTAAAGGAAGTAGGGGAACACATTGTAGATGCCCTAACTAGACTCTTTCAGAGCTCTCTAGATTCAGGAGTCATTTCTCTGGACTAGAAAATTGCGCATAACTCTGCTTTTTAAAAAGGGTGAAAGAGGAAAACCAGAAAATTACAGACCAATTAGCCTAACACCTGAGGTGGGGACATTGTTGGAATCTATAATCAAAGATAGGGTAACACAGCACCTCAAAGATATTTGGCTTATCTGGGAGAGCCAGCATGGATTCATGACAGTAGGTCACGCCTAACAAATCTCACTGACTTTTGAAGTAAAGTTTATTTATTAGTCACAAGTAAGGCTTACATTATCACTGCAATTAAGTTACTGTGAAAATCCCCTAGTTGCCACACACTGGCACTTGTTTGGGTCAATGCATTTAACCAGCATATCTTTCAGACTGTGGGAGGAAACCAGATCACCCGGAGGAAACCCACGCAAACTCCACACAGACACTGACCCAAGCCAGGAATCGAACCTGGGCCCCAGCGCTGCAAGGCAGCAGTGCTAATCACTGTGAGGTAACTTAAGTAGTGGATAGGGGAATATCCATGGATGTTCTTTATATGGACTTCCAGACAAAGTCCCACTTAAGAAACTGTTGACTAAGGTAGAAGCTTGTGGAATTGAGGGCAAATTGCTGATATGGCTGGGAAATTGGTTGAGTGGTATACATCAGAAAGTAGGGAAATTGGGTGGGTACTCAAATTGACAGGATGTGATTAGTGATGTCGCACCAGGATCTTTGTTAGGACCACAGTTATTCACACTATTTATTAATGACTTGGATAATAGCATAAAAAATCATATTCAAATTTTCTGGTGATACAAAGTTAGGCAATATTGTAGACAGTGTTGGTGATAGCATAAAATTGCGAAGTGATATTGATAGACTAAGTGAATGGACAAAACTATGTGACAGGTGGATTTCAATTGTGAAGCAATTGTAAGCAAGTATGAAGTTATCCATTTTGGACTGAAAAAGGATAGGTCAAGGTACTTTCTGGATGGTATAAAGTTAAACATAGCAGATGTCCAAAGAGACTTGGAGTTCAGGTGCGTAGATTTTTAAAATGCTGCAGACATGTGCAGAAAATAATCAAGAAAGTTAATGGAATGCTGGCCTTTATATCTAGAGAATTGGTGTAAAAGCACACAGAAGTTATGCTGCAGCTATATAAAAAAACTTTAGTTAGATCCCACTTGGAGTACTATAAGCAGATCTAGGCACCACACCATAGGAAGGATATATTGGCCTTTGAGGGATTACAACATAGGTTTACAAGAATGATATCTGGACTTCAGCGGTTGTGTTATGAGGAAAGACTACACAAATTAGCCCTGTTTTCTCTAGAATTTAGAAGGTTAAGGGATGATCTGATCAAAGTCTTCAAGATACTAACAAGAAAAGGCAGGGTCGATATTTCCACTGAGATTCTAGAACCAGGGAGAATAGTCTAAAAATTAGGGCCAGACCATTCAGTAGAGATGTTACGAAGCATTTCTACACACAAAGAGTGGTAGAAGTTTGGAACTCCCTTCCACAAATAGCAGCTGATCCTAGATTAGTTGCAAATGTTAATTCTAAGTTAGATAAATTTTTGTTAAGCTGAGGTATTAAGGTTTTTGTTAAACAGAGGTATTAACGTCTTTGTTAATTGAGGTATTAAGGTTTTATGGGCCAAAGGCAGATATATGGAGTTAGGCCACAAATCAGCCATGAGCAAATTGAATGGGGGAACAGGTTCAAGGAGCTGAATAGCCTACTCCTGTTCCTATGTTCCTATGCATACAACCTCATCCACTGAAAAGTGCATTTCTCACATTTTAAGCAGATGCCTGTTTCTTTAATCTTTTTAGGACTTCTTTCAAGTTTGCCCTGTGCTCCTTGCGGAAGCTTTTGAAACTAGCACATTATCTAAGTATTCCACCACTTTGGGCTTCCTTGTAACAGGCATTCCATGGTGCACTGAAAGATGGCTCAGGCTGACAAGACACCAAGTGGCAATTAAGGGCCTAGTTCTCCCATTGCGACCCACAAATTTTTTGATGGGCCGGCTTGGGAGATGCATGTGTCAGAAATTTTACAGTTCCTCCGAGCTTTTACGACACGTGCGCATCTCTCAACCAGAAGAAAATGGTGCCACCAGGAATGCACAGAAGTCTGACGGGAGGTGAAGTAAGTAATTTGAATATGTTTTACATATATTTTAAACGCAACTATTGGGCCTAGATAGAACTAGCAGGACACCCCACCGGAGAAAAAGGGGGGGGGCAATCAGGGCCCCCCAGGGGTTGGGCGGCGGGAGAGGTCATACTCTCTGGGCATGGCTACCCTGGCAGTGCCAGCCTGTGCCCCCGGCACTGCCCAAGGGACAATTGCCCATACCCAGGGGCACTTTGGCACTGCCCACCAGGCATCAGACAGTGTCAAGGGGGTGAGACCTATTGTGGGTGGGCCTGGAATGATTGGTGGAATTGGGGGGGTCCTGCTGCCATTCTGCATTGGGACAGGGGAATTGGCGCTGGCCCAGGAATTGTTGTGGGGCCACGATCGAGCCATGGGGAGAGCTGAAGGGGCAGCACTGCAGGGGTCCCGGGCTAGCCAACAATTGAACTGGTGAGCAGAAGGGGCGACTGACAGATTGGGACCACTGCGCACGCGCAGAGTTCCGGAGCTATCAGTCTCAGGCGCGAACAGGCCTGCCCCAGCTTTTTAATGATACTCATGATTGTGACTTCTGCATTGCACAGAGTGGGGAGATTCAGGTCTGAAGCTGCACTAAGAAAACAGTCATGATCTAGAAAAGTTTTCCCACCAATTCAGCGCTTTTGGAAGAATTGCCACCCAAGTGTACTGATATAACTCTTTGTGGGTGTTAAAGGTTACCAACGTTTGGGAGTCTTCATCCAGCTCAAGCTGTTGATATGCATGACTCATATCTAACTTGGTGTACTCAAGGCCTCCTGCTAACTTTGCATAGAGGTCCTCTATGCTCAGAACAGGGTATTGGCCTAATCGGGTTCTTTGGTTCATAGTTAACTTGTAGTGTCCGGAAATGCTCACAGTGTGATCTGGCTTCAAAATGGGCACTATGAGTGCAGCCCATTCAGAAAACTACACTGGTTTTGTGACACCTTTTTGGTGGAGTGTGTAAGGCGGGCTCAAAAGAATTTAGGTGTAAACTCAGGGTTCAAGTAAATCTTGGTTTTAGTGACTTTTATTCAAACCAGTTCCCTTTGAAAAACTTTTGAATATCTGCACAGGAGCTCTAGAAAACCTCCATCCTGGACATTCGATATCTTCAGCCAATCCAACTTTATCCTTTTCAACAAGTCTTCATCCACAAGACAAAATTTTAATCACCAGAACTGGTAACTGTGCTGCTTGGCTGCTATAGGATACCGGTACTGCAGCTGTCCCTAATGTCTTCAGCATCTCTCCATTATAGGTCGATAAAATGGCCTTGGAACCACTCATCCTCAAGGGTTGCAGACCTTTCTGAAGGTATCTGAATGCTTGTTCACTTCTGACTGTGGCCAAAACTCCAGTGTTGACCACCAGCTTCAGGAGTCTGCCATTGACCATCAGGTCAATTTCAGTAAGTGGTATCCTGTTGAAATTTAATGTATAAGTTTTGGATCCCTTATTGGGTTCCTCAGTCAGTTGTCATTTTCTTTTCATGTGATCCATCTTGCCTGCTTTGCACTGCATCAAGCCTGCAAATAATTATTTTTCTTGCAGCAAAACATGTGAATATTTTGCACCAGGACATCTCTTTGGAGTGCTTGCCCCACACCGAAAACATTCTTCCTTTCTTGTTGCTGCATGACCCCTCCCAAGCTCTGCTGCACCCTCACTTAGGCTGTTTCTCACAGCAGCTGTTTATCTTGTTGAGCACACCTTGTAATTCACTCATACCTTGCTCAATGCATACAGTCACCTGGGCCATCTTGATTTTAGTTTCAGCAGCTTTTCTTTGTAATGTGAGGCTGTTTATCCCGTACACCAATTGGTCTCTCAACATTCCCCCAAAGCTGGGTTGAATTCACAGTGCCCTGCTAAATGGTGCTGTCTTGTCATGAACCTGAAGACTACCTCCCCAGTTCCTTCATGGGAAAATGAAGCTTCAAAATGATCTCTGACCAGTCCCACAATTTGACCGAAAGACTTCAGGGCCAATCTTACGAAAAAATTCTAAGTCCAGGACGACCGAGAAAATGAGAGTGTTTTTGATCCATATTTTGGGCAAGTCCAAATCTGCGATTTTATGCATGTAGAGTGAAAAAAAAGCAAAAAACCATTTTGACATAAATTGCCCGAATGCTAGCTGAGAGTGAAGAGACCAGTCACTCAGCCTCTACTGCTCTCAGTCAGCCTCAGTGGCCTCAAGCTGACCAGCCCTGCCCCCCCCACCCCAACACCCACCACCACCACCACCACGATTACCCACCCACCCAGACCAATGGACCCCACACCACCCTGAGCCAGACCAATGCCCTCCTCCCTCCCTTCACCGATCGCAGTATTAGGTGGCAGTGCTCCCCCCTCCCCAGTCACTGGCCCTGACATCCTCAGTGGCTCATCCCCACCCCTGATGGCCAGCCTGATCCCTCCCTCCTGTGCTCAGCTCCAATTGCCCCTTTCATCCCGCACTGATCGCTGTGCAGAGAGCACAGCAATTCACCCCATCACCAATTGGCCACCCCAAGTGGGCTTTGGCCCTGCTACCTTGGCACTGCCCAGTGCCTGGTGGGCACTGCCAGAGGGCTGGTTGGCAGTGCCATGCTCCACTGCCCAAAGGGCAACCCCCATACCCCTGATTTCCAGGGTGGCCTCAATGGCCTTCGGTTCTACCAGTGAGGCCATCACATCTGGTCCCCGTTGCTGGTGAAAGTGAAGCTAAAAGACAGTGCAGAGCTCAGTCCTGGCAGGAGTGGAGCCTGGCAGAGCTTTATATAAACAGCAAGAGAGAGGAAGGAAACTGATTTGGTGAGTAGTGGGTAAGGTTGAGTAATTGTTATGAGATTATTGCTTGTAGTTGGCAAGATCACAATTGGGAGCTGAGCTGTGAGGAAGCAGTGGGGCAAATCCAAACATTCCAGACAAAAACAGTGAGGTGAGCCGACGGCTGAGCTCGAAGTGATGTCGCTATTGAGAAAGTGACGTGCAGCAACAGAGGCAGCTGATTGGTGAGTAACAATCAGGTGAGTATTTCTTCCCTTCTTTAACTCTTTCAGGAACATTTGTTTGAAGTAGCTGGTGTTTAAAGTAGAGGAATATCCCTTGCGTAATAGTACTCTAGACAAAAGGGAGAAACTAAGAGCTAGGTTCAAGGGTATGGCAGGAGAAATCAGCACACTGGAATGCTCCTCCTGCAACATGTGGGAAATCAGAGACACTTCCATTTCCAAACTGGAGCTGCAGATGGACCCATTATGGAGCATCTGTGATGCTGAAGACATGGTGGACAGCACGCTTAATGAGCTGGTCACATAGAACATAGAAAAACTACAGCTCAAACAGGCCCTTCGGCCCACAAGTTGTGCCGAACATGTCCCTACCTACTAGGCTTACCTATAACCCTCTATCTTACTAAGTCCCATGTACTTATCCAAAAATCTCTTAAAAGACCCTATCAAATCTGCCTCCACCACCACTGCTGGCAGTCGATTCCACGCACCCACCACCCTCTGAGTGAAAAACTTAGCCCTGATATCGCTTCTGTACCATTTCAGCCCTGGGAAAAAGCCTCTGAGAACCCACTCAATCAATACCTCTCAATATCTTATACACCACTATCAGGTCACCTCTCATCCTTTGTCTCTCTAAGGAGAAAAGACCAAGCTCTCTCAACCTATCCTCATGAGGCATGTCACATAATCCCGGCAACATCCTTGTAAATCTCCTCTGCACCCTTTCTATGGCTTCCACATCCTTCCTGTAATGAGGTGACCAGAACTGAGCACAGTACTCCAAGTGGGGTCTGACCAGGTCTTATACAGCTGCAGCATTGTCTCCCGACTCCTAAACTCAATTCCTTGATTGATGAAGGCCAGCACACCATACGCCTTCTTAACCACATCCTCTTCCTGCGAAGCTGATTTGAGTGTCCTATGAACCCAGACCCCAAGGTCCTTCTGATCTTCCACACTGCTGAGAGTCTTACCCTTAATATTATATTCCGTCACCCTATTTGACCTGCCAAAATGAATCACCACACACTTATCTGGGTTGAAGTCCATCTGCCACTCCTCCGCTCAGTCTTGCATCCTATCTATGTCTCGTTGCATCTTCTGACATCCCTCAACACTATCCACAACACCTCCAACCTCTGTGCCATCGGCAAATTTACCAACCCATCCCTCCACTTCCTCATCCAGATCATTTATAAAAATCACAAAGAGCAAGCAATTGTAAGCAATTGCTGCACAGACAGAAAAGTATTCAGTGACCTCCAGAAAGAATAGTAGACATGGAGTAGGCAAGAGTCCTTTGTGGTCATCCCTCTCTCAACAGCCAAGTTTGTGGCACCACAGTTATCTCTGCTGCACAGTCAGGAAGGAAATAGACTAGAAGAGCTTTAGTGATAGAAGACTCCATTGTAAAGGAGGCAGCAGGCATTTCTTTGTCCGCAAATGAGACTCTTGAATAGTGTGTTGCTTTCCTAGTGCCAAGGTTGGGGATGCTTCAGAGCGGCTGCAGGGCATTTTGAAGGGGGAGGGGAACAGCCAGTGCTCATGGTATACGTCAGTGCCAACAACATGAGTAGAAAAAGAGATAAGGTCTTACCACAGGAAATTAGGGAGTTAGGTAGTAGATTAAAGAGCAGGACTTGTAATATCGCAACCTCTAGTTTACTTCTGGTGCCATTGGCTGTTGAGTATAGGAATAGGAAGATAGGACAGGTCAATGTGTGGCTAAAGTGATAGTGTAGGATAATGTAGAGCTCCTGCACTTCAGAAGTTCCCACTGCACCACAGTGTTGCAGTGGAGTTTGAACTCACCACTTTATGATCCAGAGCTGGGAGGTCTACCACCAACTGATAGGTTATATTTTTGATATCTCTCTTACTATAATGTTCCTGAATAGGATGACTATTTCACAGATGGCCCAGTAAACATGTTCCATAAGATTTTACAATTTGTGCCAATAAAATTAAAAATATACAGTAAGGCCAGATGTAAACTATATTACAAAAATGTGCACAGCTTAATGAATAACATAATTCAAAACACTCTATCTGCTCTTTATTAGATTCTTTCTCACCAAAGAAAAATGCATATTAGTATCAGATTGAAAACATTTCAAAGTTTAATATCTGAAGCTAAAATACTAACAACAAATCATTCACTTTTAACATTTTTTTGGCATCATTACAGGATCTAGAAATACTTTTCTACTACTATGTGAAATACAGGGAGTGTTTCCCAAACTGAAGCAAGATGCCTCTCTGAAAAAAGGGACTCAGTGATTGAGTTAATGTAGCCAGCTGACAAAGTTGTATAGTTCAGCCAATGCAAACATTTTGCAAAGTCACCTCAAAACACCTTCCTCTGCACAGCTTTAATTTTCCTTCATGTACCTACTCCAACTGAAATTATTTCCATCCCCTTCAGCCAATACTGGTCTTCAGCCATGCAACTCAGTCAACCTATCCATCGTGATCATCTCTCACCCCAACATATTCTGGCTGGCTATCCCTCATTACTTTAGTGTTAGTCATGCAGTTCCCTAAGCCGATAACCAGCATCTACCTTTTGCAGCATCCAAATGACTCAGTCTCTCCTTGTGCTTCCAATGGAAGAAAGAAGCTAAATATAGAAGGCCAAGAGAAAGCTATTTAAATTTCTTCTATATCTCTAGCTTTTTATGAATTCAGATTTTAATAGATAATAAATTAAACAATGTATTTTGCTCAACCTGAATGGAGGATAATTTGGCCATTCCCAGAAAATAAATGTACGGATCACGATGCACAATTAACCATGTATTTTGAGTGGAATGCAGGCAGCATCCAACTTCGTGCTACCTGCTCATAATGATTTCTGTGTGTAGCCAGCACTCCCTGCATCAGCGGCGGGGTCTAATAACATTATTAACTTACACTACCCAAAGTTAGCCTTCATCTCTTAAAGGAGAGGTGCACATTGCTGGAGCAGGTGCAGCAATCATTCTACAAGTGATTCTGACCCGAAATAGAGTGAAAAATGACTGTCCATGAAATAGAGAGGGCACCTAGGTTTCTGAATGCTGTGCAAAAGGTTTGATGGAGATTGAAAGTTGGTGAGGAAGGAGGCTCTCCGGATGTATGAGAAGGCAGTGGAAGCAGATAGTTTTGGAGATCTGTGTCAGGTGCCTAATCCCAAATTTAATCTTCAGAATTGTCATTGGCGAACAAAGGATTGCAATGTCTTTTATCTACAAATTCTTCACTTGCTTCAATGCCCTGCCTGCTGCAGTTGTAAATGCGTCTAGTTTGGGGGCGTTTAAGAGATCTCTGGATAGGTTTATGGACGAAAAGGGATTGGTATAGGCTAGTGGGTCATTGTTTTTGTAACTGGTCGGCGCAACATCGTGGGCCGAAGGGCCTGTTCTGCGCTGTAATGTTCTATGTTCTATGTTCTATGTTCCAGAAGATTCTCTGTCATTCAGCCAATTGTATAACCAGAAATTGATCACATGGCTCGCACATGCAATGAAATTACTTGTAAACTATGCCATTACACTTACTTCAGATTGCATGTCCCACACGTAATGGCAATAAAATTCAAGGCCACTATGTCTGCTCAAATATAAACAATTTCCCTTATTTAGTCAACACAGGAAGCTTCAGACTACAATTTCGAGACCTGATCCCTGAGTCAAAGCAACTTAATGACTGGCATCTGGTTTTAAATATAAATTGAACAAAATCCCAGCATACTTAATTCTTAGCCGGAATAGCCATTTTAAAACCACTATTGCCATTATTGTTGTTAAATCATTGCTGTAGTTGTTCTTCCTCCATCTATTCAAGGATCTGGAAGTTTAATGATCTCACTGAATATTAACTTTAATTATTTAACTGAAAATAGATACCACTGGGTTTAGGGAAAACCTTGGCCAAGAAATATTCCCGATGTGGAATCTATCTTCTCTCTCAAGATTTCTTCAGGACACTCTTCTTATGATGGTTAATCTCCAGAATTGTCCAGGGAAGATAGTGAATGCATCTTCACTGTGCTGTAATGTTCTATGTTCTATGTTCAAACACCATATCCTACCAACTGCACCACCAGCCTCAGCCACTGTTCAAATCACCAAATCCTGCCACCCACTTTGCATACTTACACACAATTTCTATCTATCAGGAGGCATACTTAACATTCATGTGGTTCACCTCACCCTCACATATAACAGTGTTGCAAACCTCATCTCAGTTTATGTTCAGTTTGCCAGATATTCAGCCACATTACCTAAACAAATTGGATGGCACTCAACGCCATACCTTTGTTGCGCAGGAGAAGCTACCACATGAACAGAGACAGCAAGAACAAACCAGAGGGAGAGGCATGTCATAATCTCCATGCAAAAGATGATGTTGACCATTATGAAAAGGGTCATGTCCACCAGCAGGGCTGAAGCCATTGGAAATGAGAGTATTCACATTCTTCAGCTTCATTCTCTTGTGACTGAGAAGCTGCTGATAACATAAGCATGCATTTCTTAGTTTCTCCTCTTCTATCACATAGCCCTACCTTTATTACTTATCCTTTTAGCTCCCCAGGAACTACAACTGCACAGGCTGTAGAAGCAGAGCAAGATGACAGTAAAGCAACACTGTTACTTGGTTTCTTGATTGCAGCCAACAGCTTAGATACTAACATTGCCTGAAATTTAGAGGATAGGATAGAGGCAGGATCTGTATTAGTTGAGACATTGGGAACAAGTGTATTGCAGCCAAGGAAGGGGAAAAAGATAGTGCAGGTGCCAGCTCACCAGAAGGCAAGGTCACATTCTTCTTCTGTTGCAGCAGACATGAACGTTGAATTCAGTAATCCAAGATATAGAGTAAGGCTGACACCAAATCCTTGGTGCACTGGAAAACCTGCCAGAAATCTAGCTTCATTCTCAAAGAAACTTGGAGGAATTCAGAAACAACTTGACACATGGCTTTGCATAGAATTTGAAGGCCGTGGAATGCTGTTATGGAATGGATGATCAGATTGTTCAACACACCTGCAGAAAAAACCATGATGCAGTATCTCATAGCTGATGTGCTTTGCTTCCATTACAGCACAAGAACCACCCAAACTTTCCTCAGTACAAGCTCATATAGTTGTCTTACAATCTTAACTTCCTGCCATGGAAGATTTAGTTGCTGCTACCATGGTACTGGATGCCAATGTGCAAAGGGGCTTTGAAGACATCACAGCACTGTAGCAATCTGTTTTCAACAGGTTTATTCCTTAAGGCTGTTTGTGGATACATTATTTAGCTAACAGCCTTTCTTTGCCTCCTCTTTTTAGGAGTTTGGCCTGCTCTATATGATTTTTTTTCACATTTATATTCAATGTCACAAGGTTGGGCTGGAGGTCATGCACTTCCACAGTGACATTCTTGATGCAGAAATCAAGAGATCTTACACTGACCTTATTTTGGCTGAAATCAGGACTCAATTAGCATTCACAGGCCTGTTTGGTGTGTCATTCCATCACACTGGCATCTGCAGTTTGATTGCACTGAATGTGCAATCCAAATGTTCAACTTTAACATCCTTAATTATAGATTCCAGAAAATTTGCTTGGACAAATGTTAAGCTAATTCTCCTGTAGTTTTGTTGTTTCTGTTTTCTCCTTAGTATAAAAGTAACATTCACTATTTTCAAAACCAATGAGACCTTTCCAGAATCTAGGGAATTTTTGAAAATTAAAACCAATGCATTTACTATCTCAGCAGTCACTTCTTTTTAGACTCTAAGATGAAGTCCATAAGGGTTGGGGACTTGTCAATTTGTGGTTCTAATAAATTTCTTAGTATCCTTTCCCTGGTGATTGCAATTGTTTTAAGTTTCTCCCTCCCTTTCACCTCCTGATTCACAATTATTTCTGAGATGTTATTTGTATCCTCCACAGTGAAGGTAGACACAAAATATCTATTATATTCATCTGCCGTTTCCTTATGTTCCATTATTAATCCCCCATTCACACTTTATTTACTCTTTTCCTTTCCAAATATCTGTGGAAATTCTTACTATCTGTTTTGATTTTTCTGGCTAGCGTTCTCTCATTCTTTAATTTCTTTCTCCTTATTAATCTTTAAGTCATTCTTTGCTGTTCTTTATACTTTGTCCATTCTTCTCACCTGTAATTTATCTTTGCAGAATTATATGCTTTTTCTTTCAACTTGATATGATCCTTAACTTCTTTAGTTAGCCATAGATGACGTGTCTTATCCCTTGAATCTTTCTTTCTCATCGAGATTCTCTCTTTTCTAAATATTCTAAAATTTTCCTTACGTCTGCCACTGCTTCTCTACTGATGTATCGTTTAACCTAATTTCCCAGTTTACATTAACCCCCATACCCTCGAAATTGCACTCATTTAAGTTTAAAACACTAGTCATAGATCCACTCCTCCCGCAATCTGAATGTGAAGTTCAATCATATTATGATCACTGCTATCTTGGGGCATCTTCACTTTGTCATTAATTGATCCTGTCATGTTGCACATTTCTAGATCTAGTATAGCCAGCTCTCTGGTTGGTGATAATATGCACTGTTCCAAAACTATCTGAGCTCATCATCCAGGCTACCTCTGCCAATCTAATTTGTCCAATCTATATATTGATTAAAATCATCCATGATTATCAGTGTACTTTTCTCACAAGTCCCCATTATTTCCTTCTGCAAATCCCATTTTATAGTGTGGTTACTATTAAGTGGCAGATAAACCACTCCCACAAGTGATTTATTACCTTTACTATATCTCATCCCTACTCAAACAAATTCTACATCTAAATCTCCAGAATTAAGGTGATCTCTCTCTATTGTAGCAATGTCATTCTTAATAAACAAAACTACCTTTTTAGAGATGCTATAGAGATGCATTTGACAAAGGAACATTTGTAATTATGGGTAACTTAAATCTGCATGTAAATTGGGCTACTCAAATTAGTAACAACACCGTAGAGGAGGGATTCCATGAAGTGTGAACAGAATGGTTTTCTGGACCAAACATTGAGGAACCAACAAGCAAACAGGCCAGCTTGTGCAATGAGAAAGGAAAAAAAATGGCAACCTAGTTGTGCCAGGCCCCTTGGGATAAGTGAGTATAAAATTATAGAATTCTTCATCAAGGTGGAGAGGGATGTAGTTGATTCTGAGACTAGGGTCCTGATTCCAAATAAAGGAAACTATGATGGCATGAGGCATGAGTTGGCCAAAATGGATTGGGGAACATTACTTAAAAGGGTAATAATGGATAGACAATGGCAAACATTCAAGAATGCATGGATAAACTGCAACAATTATTTATTCTGCTGCCAAAGTAAAATGGGAAAGGTGGCCACACCATTGCTTATAAGGGAAATTAGGGATAACATTAGATCCAAGAAAGAGGCATACAAATTAGCCAGAAAAAACAGCAGACCTAAGGATTGGGAACATTTAGAATTTAGCAAAGGAGGACAAATGGATTGATTAAGGAGAAAATAGAATACGTGAGTAATATTGTGGGGAACATAAAAATTGACTAAAAGCTTCCAGGGTATGTGAAAAGAAAAAGATTGGTGAGGACAAATGTAGGTCCCTTAGAATTAGAAATGGGAATTTATAATGGGGAACAAAGAAATGGCTGACTGACTAAATACATACTTTGGTTCTGACTTCACAAAGGAGGATGCAAATAACATACAGAAATGTTGGGGAACACAGAGTTTAGTGAGAGGGAGGAACTGAAGGAAATCAGTATTAGTAGGGAAATGGTGTTGGGGAAATTGATGTGATTGAAAGCTGATAAATCCCCAGAGCTTTGTAATCTACATCCCAGAGTACTTAAGGAAGTAACCCTGGAAACAGGGGGTGCATTGGTGGTCACCTTCCAAGGCTCTATAGACTCGGAAGAGATCCTACAGATTGAAGGGTCGCTAATGTAACTCCACCATTTAAAATGGAAGATAGATAGAAAATAGGGAGGTAAAGACCAGACAGCCTGATGTTGGTAGTGGGGACAATGCTAGGGCCCATTGTAAAATCTTTAATAGCAGAGCACTTGGAAAACATTGGCAAGATCGGACAATGTTAGCATAGATTTACGAAAGGAAAATAATGTTTGATAAATCTACTGGAATTCTAGTGAAGTTGATGAGAGAAAGCCGATGGATATGGGTATTTCGACTTTCAGAAGGCCTTCAACAAAGTCCTAGAGGGAATTAAATGTAATATCTCCAAATTTACAATTGGCACAAAACTGGTTGTGAGAGTGGACTGTAAGACGAATACAGAGATGCTTCATTGTGATTTGAACAAGCTGAGTGAGTGGGTAAATGCATGGCAGATGCAGTATAATGTGGAAAAATGTGAGGTTATCTATTTTGGTCGCAAAAATAGGAAGGCTGATTACTGTCTGAATGGCTATACATTGAGAGAAGAGAATATGCAATAAGACTCCAAAGCCCCCATATGCCTTGTATACCTGTCACTGAAAGTAAGCAAGCAGGTACAGCAGACAGTGAAAAAGAGCAAAGAACAAAGAAAAGTACAGCATAGGAACAGGCCCTTCAGCCCTCCAAGCCTGTGCAGATCATGGTGCCCAAACTAAATTACAAAAAAAAAGCTTTCTGCCCTTCCTCGGTCCGTATTCCTCTATTCCCTCCCTATTCATGTACCCATCGAGATGCCTCTTAATTGTTGCTAATGTGCTGCTTCCATCACCTCTGGCAGCACGTTCCAGGCACCTACTACTCTCCACATGAAAAACCTTACCCTCATATCTCCCTTAAACTTTCCTCCTTTTACCTTGAACCTGTGCCCTCTTGTAATTGATACTTATATCCTAGGAAATAGCCTCAAACTATCCACCCTTGTCTATGCCTGTCATCATTTTGTAAACCTCCATCAGGTCTCCCCTTAGTCTCGGTCTTTCCAGTGAAAACAGTCCTAGTTTATTCAACCTCTCATAGTCAACACCCTCAAATCCAGGCAATATCCTGCTTTGCTCCCCAGAGCTTTCACATCCTTCTGGTAGTGTGGCAACCAGAACTGCACACAGTACTCCAAATGTGGCCCCCAAGGTTTTATATAGCTGCAACATGATTTGCCAACTCTTATACTAAATGCCCCGGCGATGAAGGCAAGCATGCCATATGCCTTCTTAATCATCTTGGCCACGTGTGTTGCCACTTTTAGGGAACTGTAGTCAAAGAGGATGTGAAGATATCTGTTAAGGCCCCAGCTATTTCTTCCCTTACCTCCCTCAGTAACTTGGAATGGATCCCATCCGGCTCTGGAGACTTGTCTACCTTAATGCAATTTAGGATACCTTCCTCCTTAGATATATGGGCAAGATCTAGAGCATTCACACACCTACCCCTGATGTCTTTTTCCTTGTTGAATACCGATACAAAGTACTCATTAAGGATCACACCCATTTGCTGTGGATCCATGCATAACCTCCCTTCGTTATCCTTTAGTGGGCTGACTCTTTCTCTTGCTACACTTTTGCTCTTAACATATGCATAAAAAGCCTTAGGACTCTCCTTGACCGTGTTTACTAAAGACATTTCATGGCCTCTTTTAGTCCTCCTAATTCCGCATTTAAGTTCCTTCTTACTTTCTCTATACTCCTCAAGGCGTTTGTAAGTGTTTAGTTGTTTGTTGCATGCTTCCTTTTTCCTATTGATTAAGCTTACAATTTCCCTTGTAATCCATGTTTATCGAATTTTGCCATTTCTGTCCTTCATTTTTGCGGGGCATTCCTGTCCTGCTCTTCAATCAACTGGCCTTTAAAAGCCTCCCCGCATGCTGGACCTGAATTTGCCCTCAAATAGCCACTTCCAATCCATATTCCTCAATTCCTGTCTAATTTGGATGTATTTGGCCATCACCCAGTTGTTCTTATCTGAAGTCTTATGAAGTTATGGTCACTAAGCTCAAAATGCTCCCACATTGAAACATTGATCACCTGGCCCAGCTCATTCCCCAATACTATGTCTAGTATGGCCCTATCCCTGGTTGGATCGTCGACATACTGTATCAAAAAGTCTCCCTGGACACATCGAACAAATATCTCTTCCTCCGAGTTCCTGGCTCCAAGGAAGTCCCAGTCAATATGAGAGAAATTAAGTATTTCACAGCACATCTGATCCTCTGTCTTCTGCAGGTTGTTGTGAGGGCTATAGTACACTCCCAATATTGTGATTTCACCCTTCCTATTCCTGAGATCCACCCATATTGCCTCACTACATGATCCCTCCATGTGTCCTCCATCAACACAGCTGTGATGTGCTCCCTAATCAAAAGTGCCATTCCTTACCCCTTTTGTTTCCCCTTATGTCCCATCTAAAACAATTATAACCTGGAATGTTAAGCTGCCAGTCCTATCCGTCCTTCAATCATGTCTCCTTAATGGCAATAACATCATAATTCCAAGCAGTAATCCAGGCTCTCAGTTCATCTGTCTTATCTGTTATTCTTCTTGCATTGAAGCAAATGCACTCCAGACCTCCAGTCCTGCTGAGCCCCATGACTTCCCTCTGCTTGCTCTTACTCAGTGCTATGTTTATCTCAGTCTCACTTTATTTCCCAGTCCCTAAACTCACTAGCCTGCTGTTCCGGTTCCCACTCCTGTCCTACCTTCCTTAGAAGACATCCCAGTGATCCACACATCTATAACTCTCTCTAGCTCTTATCTCTCTGTTCTAAGCCTCAGTAGCACATGGCACAGGGAGTAATCCTGAGGTTAGTATCCGAGAGGAAGTGTTTTTAGCTCTCTACCTAATTCCCTGAATTGTCTTTGCAGGACCTCTTCCCTCTTTCTGCCTATGTTATTTATGTCAATGTGGACAATGACATCTGTCTGTTTACCCACCCATTTCAGGATGCTCAGAGACATCCAAGACATTGGCACCAGGGAGGCAACACACCATCCTAGAGTTTTATTTGTGGTCACAGTAAACCTCTGCCTGTCTATCTATTTTCCTACTGCTATCGCTCGCTTTGACTTTGTCCGACTCAGAACCAGTTGTGGTGCCGCAGGCCTGGCTACTGCTTGTATTTTCCCCTGAGAGGCAATCCCCCCCAACAGTATCCAAAACGATATACCTGCTTGAGAAAGGAATAGCCACAGGACACTCCTGCATTACCTGCCTGCCACTCTTGGCTGTCACCCATCTACTTGTCTGGACCTGTGGTGTGACCACCTTCTTGAAGCTAGTGTCTATCACACTCTCTGTCCACTGTATGCTCTTCAGTGTGTCCAGTTGCTGCTCCAACTGAACTACATGATTTGTAAGGAGCTCCCTGACACCTGTAACTACTCCTTGACATCAGTTCTTCCGTGACCCACTATTCAGTCGAGGTGACTGAGCCAACTTCTCCATGAAAGCTCCTCTGCTGCCTATGTTGGATTTAGGTGAAGACAGTCCCAGCACGATTCAGGTGAAGACTGTCCCAGTTGTACAGCTCCCACTTTCCCCAGTGTTGGTGCTAGTGTCCCCGGAATCAAAACCCGTTTCTGTCACACCAATCTTTAAGCATTTAACTCTAATCTGATTTACCCAACACTGCTACTCGCAAAACCTTTACTGCTGTTAGTAAACCTTACAACAACTAATAACACTTTACAATTACGAATAAACTTGAAGGTAAATGAGCAAAATGTTCACTAAGCAATCACTTACTTATATATCATCTTGTGATGACATACTTTAATTTCTCTCGGGAGCTACAGACTGGGCTAGATCGGACAGTTGTTGGAAAATATTAATTAATTTTTCGTCTCATTTATTTCCGAAACAGATTAATTTTCCACCCATGAAATTAAATAAAACTTGCTAAATAGACCATTTGAACACAACTTTAGCCTGATACATAGCCATCATTGCCCAGCTTCTAATCATTGCCCAGCTTCGTTAAATATTCCAAATAGTATACAGTAAAAGTTGGTTGCTCAATTACTAACAGCGAAAACAAATATTCTCAAATGCTGACCAGGATCATAAAGTTATGCTTTCTAACAGAATTGTTCTGTATGTTTTATCTAATCTGTAAATAGTCATTCTTGTATCCGTATAAATGCAAATTTTTCTATGATCAAAGTGCTATCTCACAAAGGAAATAAATAGCTTTGAGTCTGAATAATGCATGATCTCGTTCTCTTTCATTTTATTTGGACGGATATCAAGCACATTCATTTCCCACTTGGGACAGTTGATGGTTTCCTTAGACTGCTTAAACCATTGTATTACAAGGGTCACTGATAGAACTAATAGTGTAAAATTACATTCAGAAAATTGATTAAATTATGTAAATTCATGCATGTTTAAAATTAGTTGCATTTCCCTTGACTGTTCATCAAAAAGTATTCTGGCATGCACACATTTCATTTGTAAAAGATACAAGTAATAAGAAGAAAATAATTTGGCAAAATAAGCCTTGTTTAAAGGTTTAGACAATATAGTCTTCTTTAAGATTCGATGTTTCACTGACCTTGAAGAACTGTACAAAATATTGTGTCAAAATCCAGAATAATATAATGTATTTGACAATCTCCTCTTGTCTATCATTATTGATAATGCAAACATACTTAATATAGTGGTTTCTTACTTTCTACTCAAAGCAATCAGTATTTGCTTATGTTTCTGTTTCATCTATCTTTAACCCTTATATTCTATCAATGTCAGCCAAGTCTGACAGCTTACTAGCACTCTTGCCTCTGAATTTGAAGATTGTAAGTTAAAGTCCCACTACAGGACTTAAGCACAAAAATCAAGGCTAACATTCCAGTGCAGAAATAAAGAATTGCCACTTTTCAGATGACTTATTAAACTAAGTCTGGTTTGCCTGCTCAGGTGGCTGGCACTTTATCAAAAGATAGAATAGGGAAGTTCTTCCCTTTGTCCTCATCAATATTTGTCCCACACTCAACATCACACAAAAGTTACCTGATTGCTGGTGGGGGGTGGGGGGTGGGGGCGGGGGGGTGGGTGGTGGTGGTCCACTGCTTTTCTGTGTGTGATTGGTGGGGGGAAGGAGGAAGTCCACTGCCACTTATGTGTGATTAGTGGGGGGGAGGGGGGGTGTCTGCTGCCACTCTGTGTGTGATTGGTGAGGGAAGGGGGAATGGGCCCAGGATCGGTCTTGGTGGTGGGGTGTGTAACGGGGTCAGTTATGTTGTGGGGGTGGGGCAATGTCTGTGGGAGCCGGGGGAGGCATTATCCAGCCAGGAGCGATGTGGCAAGGGAGCGTTTTTCTTTCTTTTTAACTGCGCAAGCGCAGTTGGAGGCGCCGATCAGAGCTGCAGGACTTTGGGCAAGTTAAGCCCCACCCACAGGCTTCTGCAGCGCGTTTCAGAATGGCTAATACTTTTCCGGGCAGGGTGCATATGGACGCTCCTGAGAACAGGTCTAAAAGTCAGATATGAAACACTCCCAGTTTCAAGTCTGCCCAGCACTTAGAATTAAAATGATAAAATAGGGCCCATTGTCTTTTGTGGAACTTGATGTGTGCAAATTAGCTGCTGAGTTTCCTACATTACAATTACAATTCACAAGTATTTTGTTGGTTTTAAAGTGCTTTGAGATGTCCTGTGCTCCTGAAAGATGCTTTATCAATGCCAGTTTTTCTTTTTCTCATCTCATTTAAGGGCAGGTGACATGTTGTTGCTCAGTCTTACCTATGACAGAACACTCAAAATTGTTTACTCACGTATTAGTTAGAATAGGTTTTGCGTTTATCCAGATCCAGACTCTAAAACTATGGAGGAAGTCCTCCAATAATACAGGACACATTTTAGAATATCCTAACAAAACAAAGATCATTTAGCATTTTTAATTGATGTGTGGCAACGGTTAATTTATATTAAAGCTTATAATGACCAAATTGATTTCATCAGCATGATCTTACCATCTCGTTGCACGCAGCTGGGAAAATAGCATACAATGCTAAAACTTCTATTATGCCTGGCTCAAAATAGTTTACTATCTCCTCAGCCTCTTTTTAATGGCACAAACTGCTTATTAGCATGAATTTGATAGGATTTTAATAGTATTAGTGAGTTTGGCATGCATCGATGCCCCCTCCTGAATGTTTCCCATCTCTTTAGCGTGACACCACATGAATCACTATTGCTGTATAAAAGTGTGGCTCAGACACAGCAGTAGCGAAAGGAAGTGAGAAGGTAAGTATTACTGAGCACCAACCTCCAGAGTGCAGGGGGTGTTGTCAGGCACTGCCATGATGAGCAGTGGAGGGGGGGGGTCACCGCCAGCTTGCTCACATTCTGGATTTTCTGCCATTGCCAGGATGCTACATGTGCAGAGGGCTATCAACCTGTGGGCCCCATATGATCAAGAGGTGCCCTTCATCAATCGAAGGGTTCCACTCACTTAATGTTCAGATTGTATGACCACCTCTTGAACATCATGCAAATGTGTGCATAGAGGGACGATTGCTACATCCTGCGGAGTTTGGACATCTTCAGGGTCTTTGAGATCATCCTAGGCTGACAGGATGGCTCATGGGGGAACAAAGTCTATCTGTTATGGTCATGACTGATGATGCCTGTGCAGAGGCCCGAGACCAATGCAGAGACTCGCTACAGCAAAGCTTGCGTTGTCAACCAATCCATCACTGAGTGGTGCATCAGGCTCCTAAAGATGCAATTCCGCTGCCTGCTGGCCCTCTAGTACAGCCCCCTGAGGGTCTCCCACATCATTGTCGTCTGCTGCACAACCTGGTGCAGCAGTGGGGAGACATCCTGGTGGAAGATGACTGGGCTGATGCCCCTCGGAAGGCCTTCACCCATGTCTTTTTGGTGACCCTAAAACTTCTTAACCTTATATGCTGTACCGCTACATCTGGGTGCCTTCCCGGGATGCACATCAGAGATGGAGGCAGTCAACTGTGTGAGGTTTTTGGCGGGTGTCTCATAAGAACACAATAAGAACATAAGAACATAAGAAATAGGAGCAGGAGTAGGCCATCTAGCCCCTCGAGCCTGCCCCGCCATTCAATAAGATCATGGCTGATCTGTCATGACTCAGTTCCACATTCCCGCCCTCTCCCCATAACCCTTAATCCCCTTGCCTATCTCCTGCGGGGACTGGCACCTGGAGGGCCCCAACGACTTTCAGGTGTCACAGATTTAACCTGTTTAGCCTGTGAGATGCACCAGTGTCAGGAAGGGGGAATTCAGAAGTGCTGGGGACAGCTGGAGTCTCCTGGGTAGAAGGCCCCAGATGGGCTCCAGTGCTTCCTCCTTCCTCTGGGTGCTGGTTAGTCTCTGGGACACTCCATGGGACAGAGAACAGCTGTAATGATCTTTAGAGGCCATGGCATTTCCTAGCTCTGCCAGTCTTGGAGGCCTAGCTGCATCTGCACCATGGTGTGTGAGCCCTCAGCAATGGCCCTCTAGGGCTGAACCAAATTCTGGATCCCTTCAGTGATAAATCTCCAGAACGGGCCATGTCCTGAAGGCCAGCTGCGTGTCAACTGAAACTAGGCTGAGCTTGTGAGGCCTGCAGTCATGGCCTGCTTAAACTGGGTCTTGCTTTCGAAACCCATGGCCATGGCCTGCTATGTTTACAGCATGCTCCTGAGGCGCTCAGCCATGGTCCTCTAAGAATCAGTCATGCCTTAGACTCTGCCACTCATGGTTACTACTTCCTGCCCCACATTCTCCACTGCAGTTGCAACCCTTGCAGTGTTGGCCTGGGTGCCACACAATGCTGGCACCACCTCCTGCACCTGAAGGCTGTGGGACTCCTCCAAACAGCGTTGCAATTGCCGGAATGTTCCTGACAGCACCTTCTGCAATTCCTGACTCTGCCTTTGTATCTCCAGTAGCTTTGAGACAACTGATCCTAGCAGTTCGGCACCTGGCTGGGGGCCAGCTGTCTCCTTGGTTCAGAGAGACCTCTGCTTGCCTTGGATGTTCCCACTTGCACCTGATGCGCATTTACAGCTTTGTGGTGCTCGCCAGAAAGTGCTCCAAAAGCCTCACCACTGAGAAGATGGCCCTCCTCTCCTCCACGGCCTCCAGCAACCATCCCAACTCTCCCTCCATAAACTGTGAAGCTGCTCTACAAAATGCCATCTTCTTAGCATGACTGACTGCAAGTGCATTGCTAGTTTTAAATGCAGCCACCCTGCTTACCCACACAGAGCTGTAGCCACTTTGGGTAGCTCACGCACTTGTAGCTCCATGCTGGTGTGATTTTCGTGGAGGTTCTTTCATTGCAGTAAGTGTCAAAAAATTGTGATGCGAAATGTGCCAAAGAGTTCGGCACAAATCTCTCCTGTTTCTCCCTGTTACAACTCTTAGAAATTTTAGGGTAAATTTCTGCCCCATATCTTTGAGAAAGGTGAATTTTTATATCATGTCAAAGTTCTGTAGCCTGCTAATATACCTTAACACCGATTCTAGATGAACATAGAACATAGAACATTACAGCGCAGAACAGGCCCTTCGGCCCACGATGTTGCGCCGACCAGTTACAAAACAATGACCCACTAACCTAAACCAATCCCTTCTCGTCCATAAACCTATCCACGGATCTCTTAAACGCCCCCAAACTAGGCGCATTTACAACTGCAGCAGGCAGGGCATTCCAATCCCTCACCACCCTCTGGGTAAAGAACCTACCCCTGACATCCGTCCTATAACTACCACCCCTTAATTTAAAGCCATGCCCCCTCGTGCTAGCTTTCTCCATCAGAGGAAAAAGGCTATTACTATCCACCCTATCTAAACCTCTAATCATCTTATATGTTTCAATAAGATCCCCTCTTAGCCGCCTTCTTTCCAGCGAAAACAACCCCAAATCCCTCAGCCTCTCCTCATAGGACCTCCCCTCCATACCAGGCAACATCCTGGTAAACCTCCTCTGCACCCTCTCCAAAGCCTCCACATCCTTCCTATAATGTGGGGACCAGAACTGCACACAGTACTCCAAGTGCGGCCGCACCAGAGTTGTGTACAGTTGCAACATGACGCTGCGACTCCTAAATTCAATCCCCCTACCAATAAACGCCAAGACACCGTATGCCTTCTTAACAACCTTATCTACTTGACTCCCAACTTTCAGGGATCTATGTACACATACACCTAGATCCCTCTGCTCATCCACACTATTCAAAGTCCTCCCGTTAGCCCTATACTCGACACATCTGTTATTCCTACCAAAGTGAATTACCTCACACTTCTCCGCATTAAACTCCATCCGCCACCTCTCGGCCCAGCTCTGCAACCTGTCTAAGTCTTCCTGCAAACTATGACACCCTTCATCACTATCTACCACACCTCCGACTTTGGTGTCATCAGCAAACTTACTAATCCACCCAACTATACCCTCATCCAGATCATTAATAAAAATTACAAACAGCAGTGGCCCCAAAACAGATCCCTGAGGCACACCACTCGAAACCGAACTCCATGATGAATATTTACCATCAACCACCACCCTCTGTCTCCTATCCGCTAGCCAATTCCTGATCCAATTCCCTAGATCACCCCCAATCCCATACATCTGCATTTTCTGCAGAAGCCTACCATGGTGAACCTTATCAAACGCCTTACTAAAATCCATATACACCACGTCCACTGCCTTACCCCCATCCACCTCTTTGGTCACTTTCTCAAAAAACTCAATAAGGTTAGTAAGGCACGACCTACCCGCCACAAAACCATGCTGACTATCTCCAATCAATTCTTTACTCTCCAAATAACTATAAATCCTATCCAGAATAATTTTTTCTAAAACCTTGCCCACAACAGAAGTGAGACTCACCGGTCTATAATTCCCGGGGAAGTCTCTGTTCCCCTTCTTAGATGAATTCACCACTCCTGTTTTGAATCATATCCTACTGCAGATTGCCCTATATTATTCGTTTTATTATGTTAACCTAGTCATTCACTGGACAAAGTACTGCAGCTAAAATTTCCAAATATTTGATTGAAAAACATGGGCTAGAGTCATGCTGCCTGGCAATGTTATTGCACAATCGCCACCCATTGTACAGTTGTTATTTTGGCAATAACTCAACTTAAAATTGAATTAAACATAGCCTTCAATAAATAAAACATTAATTTAACCCAGATATTACTAAAATGAGCCATGTTTCACATTTTGTTTTGCAATAAAATTACACCAAAGGAATATAATTACAAGTCTAAAGATTTTCCAATTTACTGTTCTACAAGTCAACATGTCAGCAGTGAGAACTCATAAAATTACCCTTACATTTGAAGTAGAGTTTTGTACATTTTACTGTTTCGCAATGAATCTGTGCAGGAAAACAACTGTTGTCATTTTTTTCAGAGTAAGCTTCATTGTTCATTTACAGAATGTGCATATCTATTTTGTAATTAAGCTGACTATAATAATTATCTTGAACTTTATGTGCAGTAATAGTATTCTATACAATACTTTAATTATCTGGGAAATAAATGAGAAGTAAGGATAAAGGCATGTCACTTGAGCCTGAAGACTGAAAACTGCAAGATACAAGACCATGGAGGTGGTTTTCCAACTTCGCTATGTCAGGCGCAGATCATGCTGATGTCAGAAAATAGCATGTGAGCCTAAAAATTGGCTTCGCACTCACACCAAACAATTTCAAATGTCCCTGTCCCTTTCTACTGGCGCAAACCAGATCTCACCCAGTAAAGGCATGAGCCCGATTAGTATATTTAAAGTAGAATTTAAATATGCTTAGCCTATTTGATACCAGATTCTCCTACCTCCCAGGATCCTCCAGCCCTTGGAAGTGGCACAAGCCCAGCGAGAATCACGACTGGTCTCCACAAGCAGAAATCAAGCATCATAGCCAGGCTGGGGGGCTCGGAGGCCATTGAAGCCCCCATGTGGTCAGGGACATGGCTGAGCAGTGGTCATCTGGCAGTGTCTACCTGGTGCACTCGCAGTGCCCTTCTGGCACAATGGCAGTGCTCATCTGGCACACTGGCAGTTCCAGTTGGGCACTGTCACATTGCCATGGGCAGTGCCATAGGAGGGGGACCTGAGTGGGGAGTGGAACCCGAGTCGGGGGTGAAGCCTGAGTAGAGGGTGGGGCCTAAGTAGGGGCAATACAGGGGGAGTATGCTGGGGGGGAGGCCGTGAAGGGGTGAATCATAGAGAAGGCATTAAAGGATGGGGTATGGAAGGGGCATGAAGGAGAGGTCATGAAGGAAGGGCATGTTGGGAGTCATGAAGCGAGGGCTTCAAGGTCACCAATCCATATTTGTGAGGGCCTGTGCATCTCCTGATATCCATGGTGACAGGAAGGTGATCTTCCAGTGCACTGAGATTAGGACGCCCTTTCAAAACAATGCGCGATCACTTTGCAGCCAGTCCACCCCTCCCGGAACCAGCAGGCACCTCAACCTCGCCCAAAAAATAACTAAGTGTGGGATGATTGTGGTCCGGTCCTGGCTGATCACTTGGGGAAAATTCTGCCCAATGTCTCAATTTACAAGGAGGCAGTGGTGTAGTGGCTTCGCACAGGACTCGTAATCCAGAGATCCAGGAAATCCTCTGGGAACCCAGGTTCAAATCCTACCATGGCAGATGGCGAAATTTAATTTCAATAAAAAAATCTGGAATTACAAGTCTAACAATGAAACTATTGCTGATTGTCACTAATGTCCTTTAGGAAAGGAAATCTGTCGTCCTTACATGGTCTGACCTTTATGTGACTCATCCACAGCAATGGATTGTAGCAACTGCAGATGATACCAAGTTGAGTGGGAGGGTGAACTGTGACGAGGATGCAGAGATCTTTCAAAATGATCTGGACAGGTTGGATGAATAAGCTAATCAATGGCAGATGCAGCATAATTTAGAAACATAGAAAAACTACAGCACAAACAGGCCCTTCGGCCCACAAGTTGCGCCGAACTTATCTCTACCTACTAGGCTTACCTACAACCCTCAATCCTACTAAGTTCCATGTACTCATCCAGAAGTCTCTTGAAAGACTCTATCGAATCTGCCTCCACCACCACCGCCGGCAGCCAATTCCACGCACCCACCACCCTCTGAGTGAAAAACTTACCCCTGACATCTCCTCTATACCTACTCCCCAGCACATTAAACCTGTGTCCTCTTGTGGCAGCCATTTCAGCCCTGGGAAAAAGCCTCCGAGAATCCACCCGATCAATACCTCTCAACATCTTATACACCTCTATCAGGTCACCTCTTGTCCTTCTCCAAGGAGAAAAGACCAAGCTCTCTCAACCTATCCTCATAAGGCATGCCATCCAATCCAGGCAACATCCTTGTAAATCTCCTCTGTACCCTTTCAATGGCTTCCACATCCGTCCTGTAATGAGGCGACCAGAACTGAGCACAGTACCCCAAGTGAGGTCTGACCAGGGTCTTATACAGCTGCAGCATTATCTCCCAACTCCTAAACTCAGTTCCTCGATTGATGAAGGCCACTACACCATACGCCTTCTTAACCACAAAGTCTACCTGCGAAGCCGATTTGAGAGTCCTATGAACCCGGACCCCAAGATCCTTCTGATCTTCCACACTGCTAAGAGTCTTACCCTTAATATTATATTCCTTCATCCCATTTGACCTGCCAAAATGAATCACCACACACATCTGGGTTGAAGTCCATCTGCCACTTCTCCACCCAGTCTTGCATCCTATCTATGTCACGCTGCAACTTCTGACATCCCTCCAAACTATCCACATCACCTCCAACCTTCATGTCATTAGCAAACTTACCAACTCATCCCTCCACTTCCTCATCCAGGTCATTTATAAAAATCACAAACAGCAAGGGTCCCAGTACAGATCCCTGGTGCACTGCACTGGTGACCGACCTCCATGCAGAAAAAGACCCATCTACAACCATTCTCTGCCTTCTGTGGGCAAACACAGTAAGAAGTCTCACACCACCAGGTTAAAGTTCAACCAATTTATTTGATAGTAAACTCACAAGCTTTTGGGGTTTGCTCCTTCGTCAGGTGAATGGAGAGTTCTGGCCTCAGACAGAGCATATAACACCACACATAGTTTACAGATTATAGATTAGAATGTGAGTCTTTACAAATAACCTGCTATTCAAGTCTTAAAAATGCAGACAGTGTGAGTGAAAATAGCATTAGGCATAGGTTAAAGAGATGTGTATTGTCTCCAGACAGTACAGTAACTGAGGTTTTGCAAACCCAGGAAAGTCATGGGGGTTACAGGTAGTGCAACATGAACCCAAGATCCTGGTTGAGACCATCCTCACGTGTGTGGAACTTGGCTATCAGTCTCTGCTCAGCTGTCGTGTGTCGTGAAGGCCGACTTGAAGAATGCTTACCCGAAGGCCAGAGGCCGAATGCCCGTGACCGCTGAAGTATTCGCCAGCAGGAAGGGAACAGTCTTGCCTGGTGATTGTCGAGCGATGTTCGTTCATCCGTTGTTGTAGCGCCTGCATGGTCTCCCCAATGTACCATGCTTCGGACATCCTTTCCTGCAGCATATTAGGTAGACAACGTTGGCCGAGTTGCAAGAGTATGTGCCGCATACTTGGTGGATGGCGTTCTTACGTGTGATTATGTCATCCATATCGATGATCCGGCATGTCTTGCAGAGGTTGTTGTGGCAGGGTTGTGTGGTGTCGTGGTTACTGTTCTCCTGAAGGCTGGGTAGTTTGCTGCGAACAATGGTCTGTTTGAGGTTGTGCAGTTGTTTGAAGGCAAGAAGTGGAGGTGTGGGGATGGCCCTGGCGAGATGTTTGTCTTCATCAATGATATGTTGAAGACTCTGGAGAAGATGTCGTAGCTTCTCCACTCTGGGGAAGTACTGGACGACGAAGGCTACTCTGTCCACTGTGTCCTGTGTTTGTCTTCTGAGGAGCAGGGAAGCTACGACATCTTCTCTGGAGTCTTCAACATATCATTGATTAAGACAAACATCTCACCAGGGCCACCCCCACATCTCCACTTCTTGCCTTCAAACAACCGCACAACCTCAAACAGACCATTGTTCGCAGCAAACTACCCAGCCTTCAGGAGAACAGTGACCACGACACCACACAACCCTGCCACAACAACCTCTGCAAGACATGCCGGATCATCGATATGGATGACATAATCACACGTTAGAACGCCATCCACCAGGTTAGCGGCACATACTCTTGCAACTCGGCCAACGTTGTCTACCTAATATGCTGCAGGAAAGGATGTCCGAAGCATGGTACATTGGGGAGACCATGCAGGCGCTACAACAACGGATGAACGAACATCGCTCGACAATCACCAGGCAAGACTGTTCCCTTCCTGTTGGCGAACACTTCAGCGGTCATGGGCATTCGGCCTCTGGCCTTCGGGAAAGCGTTCTCCAAGTCAGCCTTCACAACACACGACAGCGCAGATTCGCTGAGCAGAGACTGATAGCCGAGTTCCACACACATGAGGACAGTCTCAACCAGGATCTTGGGTTCATGTCGCACTACCTGTAACCCCCATGACTTGCCTAGGTTTGCAAAACCTCAGTTACTGTACTGTCTGGAGACAATTCACATCTCTTTAACCTATGCCTAATGCTCTTTCCACTCGCATTGTCTGCATCTTTAAGTCTTGAATAGCAGGTTAGTTGTAAAGACTCACATTCTAATTAATAATCTGTGAACTATGTGTGCTGTTATATGCTCTGTCTAAGGCCAGAACTCTCTATTCACCTGACGAAGGAGCAAACCCCGAAAGCTTGTGAGTTTACTATCAAATAAATTGGTTGGACTTCAACCTGGTGTTGTAAGACTTCTTACTGTGTTTACCCCAGTTCAGTGCCGACATCTCCACATCATGACTTCTGTGGGCAAGCCACAAAGCAACGTCCCCTTGGATCACATGCCCCCTCACTTTCTCAATAAGCCTTGCATGGGGGACCTTATCAAATGCCTTGCTGAAGTCCATATAAACCACATCTACCGCTCTTCCTTTGTCAATGTGTTTAGTCACATCTTCAAAAAACTTAACCAGGTTCGTAAGGCATGATCTGCCTTTGACAAAGCAGTGCTGACTGCTTTTGATCATACTGTACTTCTCTAAATGTTCGTAAATCCTGTCTCTCAGGATCTTCTCCATCAACTTACCAATGACTGAGGTTAGACTCACTGTTTGATAATTTCCTAGGCTATCTCTATTCCCTTTCTTGCATATAGGAACCACATCCGCAATCCAAATTTGGGTAAGTGTGAGATTATTCACTTTGGAAGCAAAAACAAGAAGGCAGATTACTACTTGAATGGCTGAAAATTGGGAGAGGGGAGTGTGCAGCAGGACCAGGGTCCTTGTGCACCTGTCACTGAAGGTAAGCATGAAGGTGCAGCAGATGGTAAAGAAGGCAAATGGCATGTTGACCTTCATTTTGAGAAGTTTCAAGTACAGGAACAGGGATGTTTTGTTGCAGTTATACAGGACCTTTGTGAGGCCACCCGTAGAGTATTGTGTATAGTTTTGGTCTCCTTTTCTGAGGATGGATGTTCTTGCTCTTGGAGGAGGGCAACGAAGGTTTACCAGGCTGATTCCGGGGTTAGCGGGGCTGACATGTGAGTAGAGATTGACTAGGTTAGGATTGTTTTCGCTGGAGTTCAGACAAATGTGGGGGGAATCTCATAGAGACATATAAAATTCTAATAGGACTAGACAAGGGTCACAGTCTCAGGATTCTGGGCAGACCATTTAGGACAGAGGTGAGGAGACATTTCTTCACCCAAAGAATGGTGAGCCTGTGGAATTCATTACCACAGGAAGTAGTTGATGCCAACACATTGAATGTATTCAAGAGGCACCTAGATATAGCACTTGGGGTGAATGGGATTAAAGGTTATAGGGAAAAAGCAGGATTAGGCTGTGGAGTTGGATGATCAGCCATGATCATAACGAAAGGCGGAGCAGGCTTGAAGGGCCAAATGGCCTCCTCCTGCTCCTATCTTCTGTGTTTCTATGTTTTAACATGGCTGATTCTTATGTGCCCTTTGAAATCGTTGAGCAAGCTCAGTTCAAGGGAAATTAGGAATGGGCAACAAATGCTGACCCAGCCAGTGATGCCCGCATCTCATTGAAGAATTTTAAAAAATGAAAGACATCTCTTTTTCAGTGCTGCAGTAAAGTGTGCTCAGGTCTCTGAAATGGAACTTGAACCCACAATATATTGATTCAAAGCAAAAGTGCTACCAACTGAGCCGCAGCTGATACTTAAAATTATTCTGTTACCTCACATCTTTACCAATGGATGAAATGATATACTTTATATTTGCATAAGTCACAGCTAGCATGAGATAATTTCCAAAAATAATACAAAGTCACCACATCCCTCTCTGAATATAAAATGTATTAAAACTTTTGCATTCCACAATGATACTGTCAGTGGACATATTTCTATTGCTCCACAACAGTACTCACTACAATTTACTGTCCTAGCAGGAATTTTGCCTGCGAAATATAATAGCATCAGAGTAGCTGATTGCCAATAAAATATTGGACATTCAGCCAACCTGATTCATCTCATAATTTCCCTTTTTTGAAATCTACAGTGTTGATTAAATCTTTGACAAAACTATTTATAAATATATGAATTAGGTTTGTGCCATTTTTTTAAGTGTGATGTGGAAATTCCTTCAGATCTTTTCAGTTCATTCTCACAGACAGACTGAAATCCACAAAAAGCTGAAACTCGGTGCATCATTTCTTTCACTCTGCTTGATATTGTTTTCCATTGAAGTCAACAGAAAGTAAACTTAGGCGTGTTTTTTGGGCACTTTGTGCAATAAATGAAACAGTCTGTTTTGGCGAGTATGGACCCTGCCAGCAGGGGAGGGCCAGAGTCTATGCTAGCCAAAAGTTGGCTGCTCACAGTAGAGGGTGCAATTGCGCATATGCAGATCTCTCTGTCACAGAACAGAGAGAGATCTGTCAGGCACCTCCCCCCTAGATATCACTCCCTCTAGTCGCTGGCCAATTGGCCTCCCCACCTCCCTGGATATCGCCCCTCCCTCCCCCCAACCCACCCTTGGTTGATCACAGCCCCCCTCTCTGGCTGGTGGCCACCCCTTGGCCCAATCAATTGCTATGTGAACTCCCATCCCTGACAATGCCCAGGTGTAGAGTGTGCAGAAACTACTTCCCCCTGCCAGCCAATCCTGTTGTAGTGGGTGCAGCTGATTTCTAATGCAGAGTACGCAGCTCCCCCACCTCTGCTTTGGCCTTGCCCCCAACATGACCCGTCCTCTCCTCTTAGGTCCCATCCCCTCAGACCCCATCCTATGGGACTACGCAGTGCCTGGTGGACAGTTCCAGGCTGCCAGCTGTACACTGCCAGGTTGGCACCCAGGTACCCTGGAGACCATTGAGGCCCTCTGAGGGAGGCCTCAATGGCCTCCAGTCCTACCAGCGAGGTGTCACATCAAGTCCCCATTGATTGTGACCATGCATGATCTTCACCTGCAAGGCTGCTAAGACAAGTGAGCCTGGGACAATAGCTAGTTTCTATTTACAATATAATTAAATGTTGAAATCAGCCTAGTGCCCTTTTCAGGCACCATGCTGATCACGATGGATATCTGGGCCTGGTCTGATCGCGAGAGGCAAGAAATCAGACATGAACCAGATTTTTCACCTCTCACATGCTGTTACTAGCTTGCTCCTGCCAATTGACCGGTGGGACAAGAAGGTAAGATTTGCAGTGCTTGCAACTTCTGAAAGCCATTCTTCAGTGTCAGAACTGAGATCTTCTGGGATAAAGTTTGCAATTGCTCCAATCCTCAATACCATCTTTTAACAAGAAAATTGGAAAACACAGAATGATAAAGGACTATTCAAGTGTGCACAATAGGTTCCATATCATAGTGAATCCATTTTGTAGATCAAGTCTCCTTTGGCCCCAAATTTCAGATTCCCAGCATCAGTAATTTTCCTTCTCTCTCCTACAATACTAACTTACAACATTGTAGATATCTCTTTTGAATGATTTGTTTCTCTAATGTTCAACAACGAGTACCTTGTAAAAAAAATTTAAGTTTAAACTTAAAAACATTTGGAATCCAGGTCAATTTAAAATTTCATGTACGTGTTTTTTTTATTTTATCACATTTGTTGCATATAGTTTTTTCAGTAATAAGTCAGATTTCAATGACAGTGAAAATACTTTTATCCAAGTGCTATAAATTTATGCAAGAAAATCAGACAGATTTGTAGTGAGAGCAATACTGATCACTTTTTCTCTCTTCTACATGCAGGTTTCACAATAATATTACTTAATTTAACAGCAATATTTATTTGGTTCTCTTAGTAAAATGTTTGTGTTTCCTTGTTCGATGTCACCTTCTGTTCTTGTATGCCAGTTTTTCAATTTCATTTCCTTGACAAACTTAGACACTTCAGCATTTTGGTTTCTGGAATGATCACTCGTGCAGAAATCATTGCATCCCATTTATGAAACATGTGGAGTTGTAAACAGACAAATTATTTTTCTTGCGTTTTAATCAAATTCCAATGCATCCATTCAGTATAATATACTAACATGATGACATATAAATGATGTATTCAATAATGTAGCAGGAAAATCAATACCACTAAACAATTTTCTACAAAATTCAGTGGGGTATAGACAGACTGATTACAATTTCTGTCTTAAGCATAAAGCTTAACACATATTAATAGAGGTATGTTTCAAAGTAGTGTACATAATAACATCATTAACATTTTGAGGAGATCTATGATGACACTGCAATGCCAGATCCTTTTTCACCTTTCACCAATTTCCAATTCCTCCATTTCTGAAGGTGCTGACTCCATTCTGCAGTATGGTTCCACAATTACACTCCACTATCTTACTCAAAAGGCAATTTTTTCTGTGTGAGCCATGGCTATGAACTTTGTCAGGCTGACCACTACAAGGGACATTATAACCCAGGCCAGAGTTGCCATTGCTGAACATTCACATGTGTAGTCACAGCAAATGTCTCTTATTACCAAGTATAAGGTGAGAACTGTGACCATTTGCTTACCTTAGCTGCTGACGTCAGTTGTAGCATCTCCACCCCTCTTCAGTGTAATCCATCAGGGGTCAAAATTAGGACCTTCCTGACTTGTATGTTAAATGGGATAAACTTTTGGATCAATGGTAGATCTTTCAGACATATTTTTTAAATTACTGTTTTTTTTCCCATCACTGATTCATTTTTATAATTACTCCTTTGAATGCTTCTCTTTACTCACCTTCAATAAATATTTGATGCTTGAACACTTTTTGTTTTCCTGCTGTACATACTTCTCTGCTCTTTTATTGAAGGTGTTAGGTGCAATGGTGACCAAAACATTGATGACCAGTGTTGCAATTCCTCTAGAGACCAATAACTTTTAAAACAGATTTGATTCCTTGGTGACCCACTGAAAGTATCACAGGACATGATTTTATGTTTTACTGTAATAAACAAACTAAAACCAACATCAATTGAGCATTAATTAGTGGGCAGCTAATATACAATTGCAAAAAAGATATCCCTCTATTAACTTCTTAACATGATTGAAAACCCCATACTGTGTTTATACAGTAAACCACACTCTCTGTAAAGTCTTTACAGGAACCAGTCCAAAGCTCCGTCTTCCAGCATGTTTTACTTCTCCCCGTTTCACTAAGTCAGAGTGCAGGATTTAGCGGGCCTGTTGGCCACAGTCGCAAAGCCATCATGGCCGCAAAGTATTGCATGAAGCTAAATCAGGACTCTCGCTGGGTGAGATTTTCCGTCGTGATCTTCCTGGGCCCTCCCCACTGACACAGTCAAGTCCATGATCCAGGATTGAGGTCGCATCCTGTGTGTGTTGCCCTGAAGCCTGCTACTTGCTTTCTGTGTTGTTTTAGAGCAATGTGTCAGTCTGCAGCCTGTGTTCTTCAAAAGGTTTTGGTTGCATTGTGTCAGTCTGTTACCTATTTAAGTTCAATGAGCGCTGAATTGATCAGCTGTTAGTATGGGGGGTCTGGGGTGCCTGTGGGGGAAAGTTCATGAGTTAGGGGAAAGGTTATGAAAGTAATGGAAGTGGATCTAAGGGGTTGAGTGAATGAGACTCCAGAAAAGAAGGCAATACTGTGCTCAGCCTGAGGCGGCAGGTTGGGGCGGCGGGTGTTGTGGCTTGGTGTGTAGGTGCAATTGTTAAAAATTAATGGAGTAGCTGTCCAGGAGTCTAAAGTGTAAAAGCCTCACATCAATGAAATCTTGCGATGATGCAGCTTGAGTAAGAATGGTGCCTATTAGTCTTGCCTATCCCAGACAGTAATCATGCCCTCTAACATTCCTGAGACTTCTGCTCGTCAAACTAATTAGCCCTCATGAGTTAACCCTTAACAATGTCAGCTGCCCATATTCTCAAAGTCAAGGAGAGGAGTGATAACTCATGGTTCAAGGATAAACCTTTGGTGCATGGAATCAAGAGGGACTATGTCTGCATAAGTGCGACACCCCAGTGCTTGTCATTGATGATCCTTTAACCCTCAAAATGGACAGAACCATCCTGTTGACCTTGTCCATGAAGGATGAGTGACTATTGAAACCTCCTATCAGAACACCCAATGATGTAGACATTAAGGGAGGGGACAGCCACAGGGGAGGCCAGAGGTGACTCTGAAGGGGTGAGGGCAATGACCAGGACCAATCAATGACAGAAGGGCACCTGAGGTGTGAGTGAACAGTGGCAACCAGATAAGGTGCAGTAGGACTGGCAGCTTTCAGCAGAACAATGGATGAGGGGAAGTTCAAAAGTTAGGCACTTGAAACATCAACATGACTCTCTCTCTCTCTCTCGCTCCTGCTCTGTCTCTTTCTCTCTTGTCATTCCCTGCAGTGTACTGATGAAGATTGGTATGGAGCCAGTGGAGCTGGCTATTTTGTGAAGTATAGTGCTGGAGGAGCACACACTCCAGCTGCAACAAGTGGCAGCAACCAGGGAGCACCCAGCGTGAGGAGACCAAGGGCCACAGGGCAGGCTTAAGGATCAGAGGCAACACCAATCAACCAGGGGGTTCAAAGGTGAAGGAGGCTGTAAGTTTACAGGACCCATGTGTCTTTCATGATGCTGTTGGATAATATGTGCCATAAAAGACTCTACCTCACCAGGGAGACAGTGCAGTACCTGTGACACATTATGTCCAACTTGGTGCCACATAAAGGTGGAAGTCACCTTCTTCTTGTGGCCATGAGGGTCACAGGAACCTTCAAACTCTGTGTGACGAGTTAGTTTGGACTCCATGAGTAATCTGTGTGGCATTTTGCAATCAGCTGTGCATAAGTGGATCCATGAGATCATGGATGCTCTCTATGCGAGGCACTGGACTTGCAGCAGGCCCAGCAGCAGGATGAGAGCACTGTGGGATTCGTCACCATAGCTGATCTATCACTGATGTAAGGACAATCAATTGCACTTGAATCACTATGTGCCCCATGCATCAGTTTCCTGTTGGATTTGTTAGTGACTATCGTATATTTTTGGCCCATCATTTTGGTCTCCTCCGCAAGTGGAAATATTTTCTATACATCTATCTCTATCAAGTCACTCCTCAGCCTTAGAAGTTCCAGAGAATCAATAAATACAAATACATTCCTGATTGGTCTGCTGCAGTGTTTGAAATTATACAAGTTAATTGCAAGTGAATCCACCATAGGGAACTGGGTTCTGGAGAATCAAGAAGTCAGAGCATTACTCCTAAATATCAGAATATTGGAAGAAGTGATCAAAATCTTGGTTGAAGTGTTGGACTTAAAGCAAGTTTTTAAAGGTGAGAAAGATGTATAAATGGAGTGCTTATGGAGGGAATTGCAGACAAGGGCCCAGGTAGTTGATCACTTTTTTACAATGATGGGGCAAAAAGACAGGGGAGCGTACAACAGTCTGGAGTCAGCAAAACAAAGAGCTCTTTGTAGCTATAGGTTATAGAAGTTGTTGCAATAGGCAAGGCAAGACCATGGAGGAATTTAAAGTTGTGGTGAGGATTTCAAACTTGATGTGAACAAGATAAAGGCAAAATAAGATTATTTTATCTTTCTTAATGTAAAGGGATAGAGATGGCACTTAGGGCAGTGGCTTGCTCGTCCTGCCAGATGTGGGAGATCAGGGAGTAGTCTAGGGTCAACGATATCTGCAGGAAGTGTGACCAGCTGCAGCTTGTCACAGACTGCATGGTTCAGTTGGAGCGACAGGTGAACACACTGACGAGCATACAGGAGGCAGAGAATGAGATAGACACTACTTACAGGGAGATGGTCACACTGCATGTCCAATCAGGTCGATGGGTCACCACCAAAGGATGCCCCTCTCTAACAGGTATGCCATTTTGGATACTGTTGAGGGGATAGCCTCTCAGGGGAACATAACAGCCAGGCCTGAGGTATCACAGCTGGCTGTGCTATAAAGCAAGGTCAAGCAAAGTCCAAGCGAGTGATAGTGGTAGGAGACTCATTAGTTATGGGCACAGACAGGTGTTTCCATGGCTGTGTTTGAGACTACAGGATGGTGTGTTGACTCCCTACTGCCACAGTCAAGGACATCTCTGAGCGGTTGCATGAAATTCTTAAGGGGCGGGGGGGGTGAACAGCTAGAGGTCGTTGTGCACATTGGTACCAATTACAAAGGTAGAAAGAGCGATGAGGTCCTGCAAAGTGAGTATAAAAAGTTAGGGAAGAGGCTGAAAAGCAGGACGTTGACAGTAGTAAACTTGGGATTACTATCAGTGCCATGTGCAAGGAATAGTAAGATAGGACAGATGAATGTATAGCTAAGGAGCTGGTGCAGGTGGCAGGGTTTCAAGTTCTTGGATCACTGGGACCTCTTCTGGGGCAGGGATGACCTGTATAAGAGGGATGGGTTGCACCTAAACTGGGGAGAAACGAATATCCTTGCAGGGAGGCTTGCGAGTACTACTCGGGGAGGAGGGTTTTAACTACAGCAGCAGGGCAGCAAGTGGAGGGATTGAGGGGAAGGTAGATATTAGGACCAGTAAGTCTGAAAGGAAGGACTGGCAAGTACAGGTTAATAATAATGATGGGACTGATGGGCTGAAATGTGTTTATTTCAATGCAACAATTACTGTGGGCAAGGAAGCTGACCTTAGAACCTGAATCAGGATATGGGACAATGATCAGAGAGAGAGAACCAGCCCATCAAGCCTGCACTGACCACAATCCCACCCAGGCCCTATCCTCATAATCCTATGCATGTACTCTATCTAGTCCCCCTGACACCAAGGAGCAATTTAACATGGCCAATCCACCTAACCCGCACATCTTTGGACTGTGGAGGAAACCGGAGCACCCGGAGGAAACCCACACATACACGAGGAGAATGTGCAAATTCCACACAGACAATGACCCAAGCCGAGAATCGAACCCAGGTCCCTGGCGCTGTGAGGCAACAGTGCTGACCACTGTGCCACCGTGAACTGCGGCCATTACAGAAATTTGATTGACAGAGGGACAGAGATGGCTGTTCAACATTCCAAAGTTTTGATGTTTAGACAAGAACAGGAGGGAAAACAGGTGGAGGAGTTCCATTACTAACAAGGGTGAATGTCACATCTGCACTCAGAGACGACGATATGAATAAAGCTCAAAAATAAGAAGGGTGCCATCACTGATGGGACTATACTATACGACCCCAACAGCCACCAGGACACTGAGGAACAAATATGTAGGCAAATTATGGAAAGATGCAACAACAACAGGGTTGTCATAGTGGGTGACTTTAACTTCCCCAATATGGACTGGGTCATCCATTGAACAAGAGTCTTAGATGAGACAGAATTTGTTAGGACTCCACAAAAGGTTTCCTGAAACAGTATGTGAATAGTTCAACTAGAGGAGGGGCCATACTGGACCTTGTATTGGGAAATGAGCCTGGCCAGGTGACTCATCTTTCAGTGGGAGAGCATGTTGGAAACAGTGATCACCACTCAAAGAACAAAAAGAAGTACAGCACAGAACAGTAGCTGTCCAAGCCTGTGCTAATCATGATGCCCTAACTGAAAAAAGCTTCTGCCCTTACTCGGTCTGTATCCTTCTATTCCCTACCTATTCATGTAACCACAGTAAGAAGTCTTGCAAAACCAGGTTAAAGTCCAACAGGTTTATTTGGTAGCAAATGCCACTAGTTTTCGGAGCGCTGCTCCTTCATCAGGTGAGTGGGAGATCTGTTCACAAAAGGGGCATATAAAGACACAAACTCAATTTACAGCATAATGATTGGAATGCGAGTCTTTACAGCTAATCAAATCTTAAAGGTACAGACAATGTGAGTGGAGAGAGCATTAAGCACAGATTAAAGAGGTGTGTATTGTCTCCAGACAGGACAGTTAGTAAGATTTTGAAAGTCCAGGCAAGTCATGGGGGTTACAGATAGTGTGACATGAACCCAAGATCCCGTTTGAGGCCGTCCTCATGTGTGCGGAACTTGGCTATCAGTCTGTGCTCAGTGACTCTGCACTGTCGTGTGTCATGAAGGCCACCTTGGAGTGCTCCCAGGTGGAGAACTAGCCAAGTTCCACACACATGAGGACGGCGTCAATGGGGACCTTGCGTTCATGTTCCCCGCACATCTCCCTTAAACTTCCCCCCTCTCATCTTGAACCTGTGCCCTTTTGTAATTGACACTTCCACCCAGGGAAAAAACCTATGACTATCCACCCGGTCTATATCTCATAATTTTGTAGACCTCTATCAGGTCTCCCCTCAACCTCCATCTTTCCAATGAAAACAATCCTAGTTTATTGAACCTCTCCACGTAACCAACACCCTCAAAACCAGGCTACTTTCTGGTGAACCTTCTTTGCACTCCTTCCAAAGCTTCCACATCCTTCTGATAGTGTGGTGACCGGAACTGCACGCAATACTCCAAATATGGTCTAACCAAGGTTTTATATAACTGCAACATGATTTGCCAACTCTTGTACTCAATGCCCCGGCTGATGAAGGCAATCATGTCAAATGCTTTCTTAACCACATTGGCTATCTGTGTTGCCACTTTTAGGGTACTGTGACGTGCACGCCCAGATCCCTCCGTACATTAATATTTGTAAAGGTTCTGCCATCTACAGTATAATTCACACCTAAGTTTGATCCTCCAAAATGCATCATCTCACATTTGTCAAGATTAAACTTCATTTGCCATTTCTTTGCCCAAGTCTCCAATCTGTCTCCGGCAATCCCCAGCACCATGAGCAACTCTACCAATATTCATGTCGATCGCAAACTCACTAATCAGACCCCCCACCTTTTCCTCCAGATCATTTCTATATACTACAAACAACAGAGGCCCCAGCACTGATCCCTGTGGAACACCACTGGCTACAGACCTCCATTCTGCAAAACATCTTTCCACCGCTACTCTCTGTCTTCTATAAATAAGCCATTCCTTAAGTTTTAAGATAGCTATGAATAAGGATAAGGCAGGACCTGTGGGAAGCTTGGGGGAGGGCAAATTACAACAGAATTAGGCAGGAGCTAGGGAGAGTTAATTGGGAGCAGCTGATATCAGACAAGTCCACATTTGACATATGGGATGTGTTTAATGAACTACTGATCAGAATTCAGCACCAGCATGTTCCAGTAAGGAGGAGATGGCACAAAGATGTTATGGTAAGGGACCCTTGGATAACAAGGGAGGTTGTGAATTTAGTTGAAAAGGAAAAAGAAGCCTATGTAAGGTTTAGGAAGCTCAAATCGGACAGGGCTCATAAGGAATATAAGGAAAACAGGAAAGTACTCAAATAGGGAATTAGGAGAGCAAGAAGGCGCCATGAAATTACCTTGGCAAGTAGTGTTAAAGAAAACCCCAAAGCATTTTATACATACATTAAAAACAAGAGGATAACTAGAGAGAGGATAGGGACACAAGGATAAAGGAGGGAATTTGTGCTTGGAAGCAGAGGATGTAGTGAGATCCTAAATGAGTACTTTGCATTAGTGTTCATCAAGGAAAAGGACATGGAGGATAATGAGATTAGTGTGGAGCATGCTAATACACTAGGGCATTTGGAGATCAAGAGAGAAGTGGTGTTGGGTCTCTTGAAGAGCGTTATGGTTGATTAGTCCGCAGGTCTGATGGGATCTACCTCAGGTTATTGAGGGAGGCAAGAGAGGAGATTGCTGGGGTTCTCACAAAGACCTTTGTATCCTTGCTAGCTACTGGAAAGGTCCCGAAGGACTGGTGCGTAGCTCATGTTGTCCCCCTGTTCAAGATAGGAAAGAAAGCATAATCCAGGAAATGATAGGCTGGTGAGTTTCACATCGGTGGCTAGGAAGCTATTGGAGAGGATGCTTGGGGATAAGATTTACATGCATTTGGAAAAACGTGATCTAATTAGGGAAAATCTGCTTTGTGTGAGCAGGTCATGTCTTACTAATTTGACTGATCTTTTTCAAGGAAGTGACAAGGGTGATCGATGAGGATAGAGCAGAGGATATTGTGTGCATGGATTTTAGTAAGGGTTTCGACAAGATCCCTCATGGTAGGCTCGTCCCAAAGATTAAGATGCGTGGGATCCAAGGTGACTTGATGGCTAGGATTCAGAATTGGCTTTCCCATGGAAGTCAGAGAGTAGCGGTGGAAGGATGTTTTTCTGGCTGGGGGTACGTGACTAGTGGTGTTCCGCAGGGATCCATACTGGAACCTCTGCTGTTTGTTATATATATATAAATAACTTGGATGAAAACATAGATGATGAGTTAGTAAGTTTGCAGATAATACAAAGATAGGTGGAGCTTTGGATAACATAGAATGTTGTTAAAGGATATAGTGGAATATAGATCAGCTGCAGATATGGATGGATGGTTTAATCCAGGCAAGTGTGAGGTGCTGCATTTTGGGAAATCAAATGTTAATGGTAGGACAGCGTTGATGTAGAGAGGGATCTCGAGGTTCAAGTCCATAGCTTCCTGACAGTGGCCAAGTAGAATAGCGTGATAAAGCAGGCATTTGGCATGCTTACCTTTATTGGTCAGGGCATCAAGTACAAGAATCAGGATGTCATGTTACCGCTTTATAAAAGCCACACTTAAAGTATTGCATTCAATTCTGGCCGCCACTTTATAAGAAGGACTTGGAGGCTTTGAAGAGGGTGCAGAAGAAGTTTACCAGGATGCTGCCTGGATTAGAGGCTACGAGCTGAAAGGAGAGGTTGAACAAACTAGGGTTGTTTTCTCTGGAACGGCAAAGGCTGAGAGGAGTCTTGATAGAAGCCTATAAAATTATGAGAGGCAAAAAAAGGGTGACAGTCAGATTCTTTTTTCCAGGCTTGAAATGTTTAATATTAAGAGGCTTGCACTTAAGGTGAGATGGGAAAGTGCAAAGGAGATGTGAGGGCAAGTTTATTACACAGAGTGGTGGGTGTCTGGAATGCACTGCCAGGGTGTTGGTGTCGGCAAATATGACAGGGGTGTTTAAGGGGCTTTTAGATAAGCACATGAATATGCAAGAAATAGGGGGATATGGACCAAGAGCAGGCAGAAAGGATTAATTTAATTTGGCGTCATGTTCGGCACAATATCATGGGCTGAAGGGCCTGTTCCTGTGCTGTGCTGTTTTATGTTCTGTGAATGAGAGCTACTTTAGATCTACAAGGATAGAGAATAGCAGATTGCACGGCAGGTCAGGACTGGCAAGGGCAGGTCAGGGCTGAGTGGAGGTAGATGTGGAGTGGGATTAGGAGCATAGAGGAGTGAAATAGGAATTCAAGGGAGTGCAGACAGAGGCATGGGGAAGTGAACTGAGAAGGGCCTAGCATCTTGGGCATGGCAGAGGTATGATAACTGACAATAAAAAAAAGTAGACAGTGGTGGGGGAGAAGTTTGGGGCAGGTGAGAGCCACAATCTGTTGAACTCAAAAAAAAATGAGTTTAAGGTGAGGCAATGGAATTTGAGAGGAAATTGGGCCCAGATGAAGAGCCTCTTTGTTTGAACAGGAAACTCCATCTGTATCCTGCAAGATCTTGCTGCATTGTCAGCTGATGACAAGTGACACCAATGAAAATCATCTCCCATCATGTGATCATACATGTCTCCCGTTCCTGTTGCCAGCAATTTAAATTTTAATTAGAATCGTGTGGAAGCCAGCTCCAAATATGAGAGCAGAAGTGCTTCCTACTTCTGATTCTGCCATGAGGAATAACGTAACACAGATAAAATGCTGTCCTCTGCTTTGTTTTTGGTATATGGGTGGAGTTGGCAAGATTACATTTATTGCCCATTCCATGGGAGATTGATGGTCATTGAAGGTTGGGGAGGTAGTTCACACTGTACAGGTAAAAATGGTACAAGGTAAAATATATATAAAGCACTGTAAAGTGTCATTAAAAAAAAGTACTTAAAACTGCCAATAGCAATAGACTTCAATGGTCCAGCATTCCAAATCTTCTCAGAATATCAAGGGTAGCGTGGCAGCAGTAAGATTTAAGATTTGCATATCCCAAATTGAAGAAAAATGATAGAAGTGACAGCTGAAATATTTGAGAACTTCCAGAGAATGCACAAGCTCAGGTAAATCTTCTCCTATAGTACATTTAGTCAAAAACTAAAAGTCACATAGTGTTCATCCAGAGGTCAAAGAATACACTGAAATAATTTGTTTGTAAGGAATGAGGTGTTTGAAAGTGTCATATCAAGGAAGGTTACTTAGTGCAGTACATAAGAAGGAGCCGTTTTCTTGTTCAGTATTTTTTAACCAGCTAATATAAACAGTGAGATAGAAGAAAAATCAGCTATGACTACAGAAAAAGACGCTGAAAAGGAATGTTTCTTATTATAACAAAATTGTGATTGACATCAGAAAATCCTAGGAAGCTGAAAACGAGGCTGAGCTACAGAGCATGTGAAATCAATGAGTGCAGAATGGAGTTGCCAGAGTCCACAAGAAGAGGAGAAGAGTAATTCTGTCATATTTCAAATCATGAAGTCTGTGTGAGATGTGGTTGATGAGTTTAAATTTGTTTTATTACAGACTTTGGATTGGGATAGAAGCCACAATTTTTATGCGCAGCTACAAACTGGGATCATAAGGAAGAACAATACCAGAGATAATATAGTTTCTATATTATGACGCTAGTCGGCTTCAACATGCATGTATGTTTTGCCTGAATGACTTGATTTCGTCTGCAATTCTAGGTTCAGGTAGTGGCCTAAGTCAGACATCTCCTTGGCTCCTGAAATTGTGGCCAAAAATCCAACCAATGCTACTAGCTTGAAAGGCCTACAACAATAATGGCTGCCAGCTGTTATGCTTTCTGACTTTTGTCCAAATACTGTAGTCAGGAGGCCTCTATCCTGAAGACAGTTGGGAAGCAATTTGATTTGCACCTGTAACCAGTGAAAAATTGGCAGATGGACTGCATTGTCTGTTCAAATCTGGGATCAGGATCCAAATTATATTTGGCTGAGGTCTTATTTAAATGCAGCTACTAAGCTACGCGTGCTCTGAGTTGGTGCTCTGCTACAACTGATCAATTGTGGGAAGAAGGGAAATCAGTCAACTACTGAGCTGGCTGGCAGCTGGGGTTCTAGGAGAAGAAATACAAACCTAGTAAGGGCCTTAAGGATGTAACTATGACAAGGACTTGGAAGGAGATGTAGACTAAAGGGTTACTATCAGAAGCATACACAAAGCAGATGTAATGATGATGTCAGAGCGCATGACTGAGAAGTAGGAGAGAACTGGAAGGAGGAGAAGGTTCAACCTTGTGCAGAGGTCCAAATATAAATACTTACTGTAAATGAAGCGGAATGATTTTGAGGAATCCCAAGACCCCCATCTGGACCCCAGCATACAATAAAACATGGTGGCAATGAGTAAAAGACTAGGTGATCGTTAAAAAGAAGATATGGGACGAACAAAAGAGAGACCATCAAAGAAGGTCCAAAAGAAAAAACATGTCAGGCTCACCAAGATGACGGAACATCGCAGGAGCTGCTGATACAAGCTGAGACACAAACCAGAGACTGGACAGCAGTGGGTACAATCCATAAACAGCAAACAACAGCATAAAGGCAAAAACTATTCTACGACTCAGCAGAAGCATGAAATCCACACTACCAGTCCTTGACAGCACTGTGCATGTACCTACACCACAGAGATTGTAGCGATTCAAGAAGGCAGCTCCCAGTCACCTTCTTAAGGGTAATTTGGGATGGGTAATAAATGCTGACCTAACCAGTGATTCAGAATTAAGGCTCAACAGGCCCAGAACTGGGACAACTAGAGAAAATGGTTTACGAGGTATGGATCTGCTTCAAGATTACATAAAAATGATCAAAAAGACCAGATCAGTACACTTCTTTATGCAGTAGAACATCAGTAGGCATGACTACTGTACAGTTCTTGTATAGACAAAATCCCACATTAAGGATACCCTTTATTGTGAGGTGTGGCACTACCAACATGCTAAATGGGATATTCAAACAGATCTAGCAACTTGACTGGGCATCCATGAGGTGCTGTAAGACATCAGCAGCAGCAGAACAACGTAAGCAGCAAGTGATATACAGAGCCAAGCAATTTCACAACCAGTGGATCAAATATAAGCTCTGCAGTCCTGCCACATCCGCCCATGAATGGTGATGGAGACTCCACAAATATCCCCATCCTCAATGATGGAGGAGCCCAGTACATCAGTGCAAAAGGTAAGGTTGAAGCATTTGACACAATACTCAGCCATAAGTACCAAGTGGACAATTATCTCGGCCTCCTCCAGAGGTCCCCAGAATCACAAAAGCCAGTCTTAAGCCAGTTTGCGTCACTCTACATGTTGTCAATGAACAGCTGAAGGTACTGGATGCTACGTAAACTGTGGGCCCTGATAATGTTCTGACAATAGTATTGACGTCTTATGCTTCAGAACTTGCCAAAACCCCTGCCTATGCTGTTACCTTACAGCTACAATACTGGCATCTGGTAGCAATACAGAAACTAGGCCTCGTATATCCTATAAACAAAAAGCAGGACAAATCCAACCTGGCCAATTACCACTACATCAGTCAACTCTTGATTATCAACAGTACAATCAAGTGGCACTTGCTTAGCAATAACCTGCTCACTAATGCTTAGTTTAGGTTCTGCCAGGGTCACTCAGCCCCTGACCTCATTACAGCCTACGTTCAAACGAAGACAAAAATGCTGAATGTCAGAGGTGAACTGAGAGCCCTCGATAGCAACATCGCATTTGATCGAGTGTGACATCAAAGAGCCCTAGCAAAACTGCTGTCAATAGGAATCAGGTTGCAGTCTATCTGGCACAAAGGAAGATGGATGTGATTATTGGAGGTCAGTCCGCTCAGCCACCAACCTCCCCCCCCCATTCTGCTACTGCTGGACCCCACTGCCGACTATGACCCCCTCGACCTGGAGCAATCACACCCCCTTGCTCAGAATGATTGACCCTCGTCCAGAATGATTACGACTACCCCACCCCCCCCCCAGCAAGTCATCTTCCTCCCTGCCCCCACCGATCGCTGTTGCAAAGGGTGCAGCAATCCCCTCCTCCCTCCACCAAACGATCACTGTTTCAGAGTGCACAGCGGTTCACCCACCACCACAGAACGGCCTGCCTCCACCCCTTAAGGCACCACCCTTCAGCCAGTGGAGTGAAATGGGAAGATCGCTCCCTTTGCCTCCAGCCAAAGATTGCTGACCATGTTTAAAACACCATTCAGTCATTATTGTTTCAGGAGATTACCGTTTGAAATTGTGTCTGATCTAGAACCTTTCCAGAAAATAATGTCTCAGTCAAAAAGGCTTATGCTTTATGGACGACATACTCACACATAATTTCATGAAAGAAGGTATGATCATAGGGGTCAGAGCAGTCCTGAGAATCTTGCCGAACATTGAATGAAAAATGTGAGTTGTCAAACCTACGTTCACGCTTCTAAGTTATGTAATACAAGCCACTGGAATCACAGTTGATCTACAAAAAATGAAATTTTAAAAATATTTCCATGGATGTGGATATCACTGGCTGGACCAGCAATTATTGCCCATCCCTAATTGCCATTGAATTGAATGGCCTTCTTAGCCATTTCAGAATTTATCAGATGGATGTCGATCTAGAGATTACATAAGAATGACAGAAATCCTTTGCTATAGGACATTAGCGAATCTGATGGGTTTTACAATAACTTCACCAATTGCCATGGTGAATTTTGAACCCTGGTCCCCAGAGAATCACCCTGTGTCTCTGGATTACTAATCCAGTGACAATACCACTACACTATGTCACTCCATAATCAGAGAGGCTCCACAATTTAGGAATCTGAGGTTCAAAGATTCCTTAGGATGATCAACCACGTAGGTAAATTCCTACCAAATTTAGTAGATGTCAGTGAGCCCTTCAGATAACTTTTGAGACAGAATCAATAGTATTGCTGGAACGTGGAGCAAAGAAATGCTTTTGAAAGGATTAAACAACCTTTAAGCTCTTCTGAAATCTTGGCACATTACAACCCAGAATTACCAACCATAGCAGCAGTGGTTGCATTGCCAACTGTTCTGAGAGCATTTTTATTTCAAATGTAGAGAGATGGCAAGTGAAGACCAGTCTACCATGGCTCTGGGTTACCAACAGAAGCAAAACAATGATACATCATGATAGAAGAAGAAGCAGAGGCAGCATCGTGGACGTAGGATTGCATATCAAAATTGTATCAAACCATAACCCACTAATCACCCGTCTGAGCATAAATTGAATTGCAAAAATATCATCTAGAATCCAAAGGTTCATGTTAAGAATGATGAGATAATACTCCATCACAAAATATGTGCAAGGGAAGTAGCAAACAATGACAGACACATTGGGTGGAATTTTACGAGTTTTTTTTCTGTCTCCAGCTAGAGTGAAAATGGGAGAGTTCCTGGTCTGTTTTTTGGGTGAGTTTTCATGCCCAATCGTATGTACTCAGTCTTTAAAAATATGGGCTAGACTGTTTCTGGCCGCTAGAAGCAGTGGGTGGGGCCTAATTTGCCAGACAGCCTGAAACTCAAAGAAGAACAAAGAAAATTACAACACAGGAACATTGGAGGGCCCTTCAGCCCTCCAAGTCTGCACCGATCATGTTGCCCAATTGAACTAAAACCCCCTACTCTTCTGGTGATCATATCCCTCTATTCCCATCCTATACATGCATTTGGCAAGACATCTCTTAAAAGCCACTATCGCATCTGCTTCCACTACCTCCTCCTGCAGTGAATTCCAGGCACCCACCGCCCTCTGTGTAAAACACTTGCCTCATACATCTCCTTTAAACTTTGCCCCTTGCACTTTAAACCTATGCTTCCTAGTAATTGACTCTTCCACCCTCGGAAAAAACTTCTGACTACCCATTCTGTCCATGCCTCTTATAATCTTGTAGACATCTATCAGGTCGCCCCTTAACCTCCTTCATTCTAGTGAGAATAAACCATGTTTCTCCAACCTCTCTTCATAGCTAATGCCCTCCATACCAAGCAACATAATAGTAAATCTTTTCTATAACCTCTCCAAAGCTTCCATATCTTTCTGGTAGTGTGGGACCAGAATTGAACACTATATTCCAAGTGCGGCCTAACTAAGGTTCTATAAAGCTGCAACATGACTTGTCAATTTTTAAACTTAGTGCCCTGGCCAATGAAGGTAAGCATGTCATATGCCTTCTTGACTACCTCCTGCACTGCATTGCCACTTTCAATTTGACCTGTGTACCTGTACATCCAGATTCCTCTACCTATCAATATTCTTAAGGGTTCTGCCATTTACTGTATATTTCCCATCTGTGTTGGACCTTCCAAAATGCATTACCTCACATTTATCCAGATTAAACTCCACCTGGCATCTCTTCACCCAAGTCTTCAACCATAAGAACATAAGAAATAGGAGCAGGAGTAGGCCATCTAGCCCTTCGAGCCTGCCCCGCCATTCAATAAGATCATGGCTGATCTGAAGTGGCTCAGTTCCACTTTCCCGCTTTCTCCCCATAACCCTTAATTTCCTTGCCTACCAAAAACCTATCTACCCACCTCTTAAATATATTTAGCGAGATAGCCTCCACCACTTCAACGGGCAGAGAATTCCAGAGATTCACCACCCTTTGAGTGAAGAAGTTCCTCCTCAACTCCGTTCTAAACTGCTCCCCCCTTATCTTGAGGCTGTTCCCTCTAGTCCTGCTGTCCTTTCTGAGCGGGAAGAATCTCTCTACCTTTACCCTATCCATCCCCTTCATTATCTTATACGTCTCTATAAGATCCCCCCTCATCCTTCTAAACTCCAACAAGTACAGACCCAGTCTATTCAGCCTCTCTTCATAGTCCAACCCCCTCATCTCCGGTATCAGCCTAGTGAACCTCCTCTGCACTCCCTCCAAGGCCAAAATATCCTTGCGCAAGTGCGGCGACCAAAACTGCACACAGTACTCCAGCTGCGGCCTCACCAGTGTCTTGTACAGTTGCAGCAAGACCTCCCTGCTTTTATATTCTATCCCCCTTGCTATAAAGGCCAGCATCCCATTCGCCTTCTTGATCACCTGCTGCACCTGCAGACTGGGTTTTTGCGACTCACACACAAGGACCCCCAGGTCCCTCTGCACCGTAGCATGCTGCAGCTTTTCGCCCTTTAAATAGTAATCCCTTCTACTATTATTCCTGCCAAAGTGGATAACCTCACACTTGCTAACATTGTACTCCATCTGCCAGGTCCTGGCCCACTCGCTCAGCCTATCTGGATCCCTCTGCAGACTTTCCACACCCTCTGCACAATTTGCTTTTCCACTTATCTTCGTGTCATCAGCAAATTTTGACACCCAACACTCAGCCCCCTCCTCCAGATCATCTATATAAATGGTAAATAGTTGAGGCCCCAGCACTGATCCCTGCGGCACTCCACTAGTCACCAACCGATCTATATCCAGCAGTATCCTCTGATGGTCCTCATTGCTGTCTGCGATTCCATCAACCTTTGTCTCGTCTGCAAACTTACCAATCAAATCAGTTACATTTTCCTCCAAACCATTTATATATATTACAAACAGCAAAGGTCCCAGCACTGATCCCTGAGGAAACCATTTGTCACAACTTTCCTTTTATAAATACACCCTTCCACTGCTACTTTCTATCTCCTATGACTAAGCCAGTTCTGTATCCATCTTGCCAGCTCACCTCTGATACCATGTGACTCCACTTTCTGTACCAGTCTGCCATGAGGGACCTTGTCAAAGGCCTTATTGAAGTCCACATAGGCAACATCCACTGCCCTACTCTCATCAGTCATCTTCATCACTTCCTCGATTGGAGCCACAAACTGAGCATGCGCAGAAAAAGCAGAAGAAAAAGGCTGTACTGATAGTATGCACCACTGCCACCCCCCCCCACCATCTCCTGGGTCAGATAGAGCCTCTCCTCCCCATCACGGACATCAGAGATATCCCCAGCATTATTGAGTGGTTAGCACCGCTGCCTCACAGTGCCAGAGACTGGGTTCAATTCTGGCTTTGGGTAACTGTGTGGAGTTTGCATGTTCTCCCCATGTCCACATGGGTTCCCTCCAGGTGCTCCAGTTTAGAACATAGAACATAGAACATTACAGCGCAGAACAGGCCCTTCGGCCCACGATGTTGCGCCAACCAGTTAAAAAACAATGACCCACTAACCTAAACCAATCCCTTTTCGTCCATAAACCTATCCACGGATCTCTTAAACGCCCCCAAACTAGGCGCATTTACAACCGCAGCAGGCAGGGCATTCCAATCCCTCACCACCCTCTGGGTAAAGAACCTACCCCTGACATCCATCCTATAACTACCCCCCCTTAATTTAAAGCCATGCCCCCTCGTGCTAGCTTTCTCCATCCGAGGAAAAAGGCTATCACTGTCCACCCTATCTAAACCTCTAATCATCTTATATGTTTCAATAAGATCCCCTCTTAGCCGCCTTCTTTCCAGCAAAAACAACCCCAAATCCCTCAGTCTCTCCTCATAAGACCTCCCCTCCATACCAGGCAACATCCTGGTAAACCTCCTCTACACCCTCTCCAAAGCCTCCACATCCTTCCTGTAATGTGGGGACCAGAACTGCACACAGTACTCCAAGTGCAGCCGCACCAGAGTTGTGTACAGTTGCAACAAGTTTCCTCCCACAATCCAAAGATATGCGGGTTAGGTTTATTGACCATGATGAATTGTCCCTTAGTGTCAGGGGCATTAGAAGGGTAAATATATGGGGTTACGGGGATGTGACCTGGGTGAGATTGTTGTTGATGCAGGCTCGATGGGCCAAATGGCTTCCTTCTGTACTGTAGCTTCTATGATTCTATGATCTCCCCCCTAAATAACCCCCAGATCCTCCCCCACCCCACATACTTTCAGCCCTGATCCCCAAGCATCCCCCCACCTCTGCCAAGAGTATCATAGCACTTGCCCTCTGAGGGCCAACCTCTGCAGGACTTGTGCCATCAGATTTTACATGGCTCCTTCTGTATCCATAATCGCCAGGAAAGGGTGAAGACAGGGCTGGTGTATCTGAGATCCTGGTCTTCATTCCCTTTGAGAAGTAGACAGTGGAGCTTGCGGAAGAGGAGAGGATGCAAATCATTAGCAACAGCATGATCAAGCTGGAGCATAGAACATAGAACATTACAGCGCAGTAAGAGCCCTTCGGCCCTCGGTGTTGCACCGACCTGTGGAAACCAATCTAAAGCCCATCTAACCTACACTATTCCAATATCATCCATATGTTTATCCAATGACCATTTAAATGCCCTTAATGTTGGCGAGTCCACCACTGTTGCAAGCAGGGCATTCCACGCCCTCACTACTCTCTGAGTAAAGAACCTACCTCTGACATATGTTCTGTATCTATCACCCATCAATTTAAAGCTTGTTCCCTCATGCTAGCCATCACCATCTGAGAAAAAAGGCTCTCACTGTCCATCCTATCTAATCATCTTGTATGCCTCTATTAATTCACCTCTTAATCTTTTTCTCTCTAATGAAAACAGCCTCAAGTCCCTCAGCCTTTCCTCATAAGACTTTCCCACCATACTAGGCAACATCCTGGTAAATCTCCTCTGCACCCTTTCCAATGTTTCCACATCCTTCCTATAATGCGGCGACCAGAACTATATGCAATACTCCAACTGCAGCCACACCAGAGTTTTGTACAGCTGCAACATGACCTCATGGCTCCGAAACGCAGTCCCCCTACCAATAAAAGCTAACACACCGTACACCTTCATAACAACCCTATCAACCTGGGTTCAACTTTCAGGGATCTATACACATGGACACCGAGATCTCTCTGCTCGTCCACGCTACCAAGTATCTTACCATTAGCTCAGTACTCTGTATTCCTGTTACTCCTTCCAAAGTGAATCACCTCACACTTTTCTGCATTAAACTCTATTTGCCACCTCTCAGCCTAGCTCTGCAGCTTATCTATGTCCCTCTGTAACCTGCAACATCCTTCTGCACTGTCAACAACTCCACCAACTTTAGTGCCATCTGCAAATTCGCTAACCCATCCTTCTATGCCCTCATCTTGGTCATTTATAAAAATGACAAACAGCAGTGATCCCAAAACAGATCCTTGTGGTACACCACTAGCAACTGAACTCCAGGATGAACATTTCCCATCAACCACCACCCTCTGTCTTCTTACAGCTCGCCAATTTCTGATCCAAACCACTAAATCACACTCAATCCCATACCTCCGTATTTTTTGCAATAGCCTACCATGGGGAACCTTATCAAATGCTTTACTGAAATTCTTATACACCACCTCATCCACCTCTTTGGTCACCTTCTCAAAGAACTCAATAAGGTTTGTGAGGCACGACCTACCTTTCACAAAACCATGTTGACTATCCCTAATCAGATTATTCCTTTCTAGTTGATTATAAATCCTATCTCTTATAATCCTTTCCAAAACTTTGCCCACAACAGAAGTAAGGCTCACTGGTCTATGATTACCAGGGTTGTCTCTACTCTCCTTTTTGAATAAGGGGACAACATTTGCCATCCTTCAGTCTTCTGGCACTATTCCTGTAGACAATGATGACATAAAGATCAAAGCCAAAGGCTCTGCAATGTCCTTCCTAGCTTCCCAGAGAATCCTAGGATAAATCCCATCTGGCCCAGGGGACTTATCTATTTTCACACTTTCCAGAATTGCTGACACCTCCTCCAAATGAACCTCAATCCTTTCTAATCTAATAGCCAGCATCTCAGTATTCTCCTCAACAACATTGTCTTTTTCCTATGTGAACACTGACAAAAAATATTCATTTAGCGCCTCCCCTATCTCTTCGGAAGTGAGCACCTGCTAATCTTGTTGCATGCAGCAACTTACTGCAGAAATCTCAAGTAAGTTGCATGCAGCCCAGATTCCTCTACCTCCCATGCACTTAACCTTCTGTCCTGTGTTGCAGGAAGGGACCCCAATATGCTTGGGCCACCTGGCATCGCAGCCCCCACTGCTGCTTGCTTAGAGCTTGGAAGACTCCTCGGAGGAAGCAGATGAAGGGACCTCCAAGGTCGGCATCAGCTTTCACCTCACAACTTATCATCTCAGAGACTCTCACATAGGTGGGTCAAGTTAATGGTGAGGCATCTGGGTCACTCTCTGGTGTGCATGACACATCTGCTGATGCATATTGGTTGGAGGAGGGAACATCCAAGACCTCTGGCAAATGGGGGCCTGCCGGAGGCGAGGACTCAGCTGGCCTCACGCTACATGCTGGGACTTAGCGATCATTTCTCCTTCAGTTACTGGAGATGCAGCAACAAAGCCAGGGAATGCAGAAGGGACTGACAGCAACACTGGGCTGACTGAGAAGTTGTTAGAAGGAGTCCCAAAGCTTTCAGGTGGACCAGCTATTGCCTGTCTTGCATGGTTCTCAGGGCAATACTGCAAGGGGGCTTCCGTGGTGGACAGCCTGGGGCAGGTGATATTCACCGTGACTGGCTGGTTTCAAACGATGGCTAAGTCACAGCAGGCCACAGCTGAAGGCCTCAACAGACTTCTCGCGATTCTGCACTGATGGCCAAGAAGCTGGAGAACTTGCAGGAGACCCAGTGGGACAGTGACAAAACACAGCAGGCTATGGCAGCAGTCCTTGGGAACGTGGCCCAGTCACGGAGAATCATGGCTGAGAGGCTGCAGAGCGTGGCCCATGTTCAGAGGGCACTTGCTGCTGCCATTGATGATAGCCCTTGATGGAGAGAGCTCAACCACTATGGCAAGAACGCAGGTGATCTCCAGGACTGGCAGGGCTAGGAATAATGAGATCATGCAGCTGAATGCATGGCTTAGGGATTGGTGCAAGGTAGAGGGCTTTACTTTTATAGATCACTGGGAAGTATTTGTGAGAGAAGGGCACCTGTACAGGAGGGTTGGGGAAAATTTGAATGGGAGGGGGACCCATTAGCAGGGAGTGTTTAGGCAGGGTTTAAACTAATAGGGAGGGGAGGTGGGGATGAGACTGATAGCTCATTAGACACTGGGGTCGGGAGTGAGTTGGGTAGGTTTGGGTGAAAGGAAAATTATCAGGGGGAAGGAGGTTTGGAGTGGCCTGGAGGGTTGGACTGCGTCTGTTTCAATGCGAGGAGTGTGACGGGTAAAACGGATGAGCTTAGGGCCTTGATGTTCGTGAGGAATTTTGACGTGGTTGCAGTGACGGAGACGTGGTTAAAGGAAGGGCAGGACTGGCAGCTGAATGTTCCTGGGTATAAGTGTTTTAGGTGTGACAGAGGAGGGTTGAAGAGAGGTGGTGGGGTGGCGTTGTTAGTAAAGGAGCACATCACAGCAGTGCAGAGGGAGGATAATATGGAGGAGTTAGGGATTGAGTCGCTGTGGGTGGAGTTGAGGAATAAAAAGGGAGAGATTACGATGCTAGGGGTATACTATAGGCCACCCAACAGCCTGAGGTCGGTGGAGGAAGGTATTTGCAGAGGCATTTTAGATAGGTGCAGAAAGAATAAGGTGGTTATAGTGGGTGACTTCAATCTTCCTGGAGTGGATTGGAAGGTGCCTAGAGTTGGAGGTACGGATGGGGAGGAGTTTGTAAAATGTGTGTTGGAAGGGTCCTTGGAGCAGTATGTAACTAGCCCGACTAGGGAGGGGGCTATACTGGATCTAGTGTTGGGTAATGAGCCGGGGCAGGTGGTTGAGGTTGCGGTAGGCGAACATGTGGCTAACAGTGACCACAAGTCCGTCTACTTTAGGATAAAAATGGAAAGGGATGAGTGCCATCCGAAGGGGGGGGTGCTGAACTGGGGGAAGGCGAGCTATAGCCGGATAAGGAGGGAGCTGAAGGACACTGATTGGGAGGGGCTGTTAGCGGGCAAGTCCACGGTTGGTAAGTGGGAGGCTTTCAAGGGCAAACTGTTAATGTTGCAGGAAAGGCATGTGCCGGCAAAGAGGAAGGATGGGAAAGGCAGTATTAGAGAGCCGTGGATTACAGGGGGTATTGAAGACTTGGTCAGGAAGAAGAGAGAGGCATACGTTAGGTCAAAACAACTGGGAACGGAGAGAGCGCTGGAGGAATATAGAGAGAGTAGGAGGGAGCTTAAAAGGGGAGTTAGAAGGGCAAAAAGAGGGCATGAAGTGGCTTTGGCTGATAGGATTAAGGAAAATCCAATATACTCTTATATTAGGAACAAGAGAGTAGTTAGAGGGAAAGTTGGTCCTCTTAGGGACAAAGGAGGGGAGCTATGCATCGAGTCTGAGGGAATGGGGGAGATCCTGAATGAATACTTTGCGTCGGTATTCACGAAGGAGAGGGGTTTGGTGTCGTGTAATGTCTTGGAGGGATCTGTAGATCATTTGAAGGAAATATCCATCACGAGGGAGGAAGTGCTAGGGTTTTTAGGTAGCTTAAAAACAGATAAAGCTCCGGGGCCTGATGGTATTTATCCCAGGCTGCTTAGGAAGGTGAAAGCTGAAATTGCTGGGCCTCTGACGCGCAAATCTTTGTCTCCTCTTTGGACACAGGTGAGGTCCCAGAGGACTGGAGGGTAGCTAATGTGGTACCGCTGTTTAAAAAGGGCAGTAGGGATAACCCTGGTAATTATAGACCAGTGAGTTTGACATCGGTGGTAGGAAAATTATTGGAAAAAATTCTTAGGGCATAGGATGTATAAGCATTTGGAGCATTGCGATCTGATTACGGATACGCAACATGGCTTTGTTCAGGGGAGGTCTTGCCTTACGAATCTGGTAGAATTTTTTGAGGAGGTGACAAAAACGGTTGACGATGGACGAGCCGTTGATGTCATCTATATGGATTTCAGTAAGGCGTTTGACAAAGTCCCTCACGGTAGGCTGGTAGAAAAGGTTAAGGCACATGGGATACAAGGACAGGTAGCTAGATGGATTGAAAACTGGCTGGGCAACAGGAGACAGAGAGTAGTAGTGGAAGGGTCCTTTTCTGGCTGGAGGTCAGTCACCAGTGGTGTGCCGCAGGGCTCAGTACTAGGACTTCTCCTCTTTGTAATATATATAAACAACTTGGAAGAGGGCATACGTGGTGTGATCAGCAAGTTTGCGGATGACACCAAGATGGCAGGTTTGGCAGATACTGAGGCGGATTGTCAGGTAACACAGCAAGTTATAGATAGGTTGGTATACTGGGCAGATAGATGGCAGATGGAATTTAATCCTGACAAATGCGAGGTGATGCATTTTGGAAGGAATAATGCAGGGAGGAGTTACATGATAAAAGGTAGACCGATTAAGAGTATAGAAATACAGAGGGACCTGGGAGTGCAGGTGCACAAGTCTCTGAAGGTGTCAACACAGGTAGAGAAGGTTGTGAAGAAAGCTTATGGAATGCTAGCCTTTATAGGAAGGGGTATAGAGTATAAGAGCTGTCGTCTAATGCTTCAGTTGTACGGAACGTTAGACCGCATTTGGAGTACTGCGTCCAGTTCTGGTCACCTTACTACTGGAAAGACGTGGAGACCCTGGAGAGAGTGCAGAGGAGGTTTACCAGGATGCTGCCTGGTATGGAAGGACTGAGTTATGAGGAAAGATTGGAAAAACTGGGGCTCTTCTCCTTAGAAAGACGGAGATTAAGAGGGGATCTGATAGAGGTGTATAAAATAATGAAGGGTAATGATAGAGTCAACAGTGGCAGGCTTTTCCCTAGATTGGGGACAACTATTACGAGAGGTCACGATCTAAGGGTGAGGGGGGAGAAGTATAATTTGGATACTAGAGGAAGGCTTTTCACACAGAGGGTCGTGGGGGTATGGAATGCGCTACCAAGTAAGGTGGTGGAGGCAGGCACGTTGGACTTGTTTAAGGTTTACTTAGATAGACACATGAGTGAAACAGGGATGGAGGGTTATAGAAGACAGTATTAAAAAGGGTCAGAGCCTCAGGACGACACTGGAAATGTAATATTACATGTTAATGTTTTGTCTCTTTTAATCCACAGGTGTTGGCCCACCTTGTTGTCAAACGAGGGGCATGCACACGGTGGGTCATGCGTGGGCTGCTCTTGGAGGTTTTGAGAGTGGCCTAGTACTTCGTGCCGTTGTGTGTGCTTAATCCTGAACCAGAAGACGGGCACCACAACAGCTCAGTGACTATCACTGCTAGCTGTGCAGATACATGGATTTGGGCCTGTGTCTGTGGGAGTTTGTGCATTCTCCCTGTGGTTGCGTGGGTTTCCTCCCACACCCCAAAGATGTGCTCTTAGGCTGATTGGTGTACCAAATTGACCCTACACTATTCTCCCCTGGATCTGGCTACATTAGGGGTACCATTCACATACACACGGGGCAGGGTCGGTGTAGGAAAATGCTTTGTTGAAATGGCGGCGCGGGCTCATTGGGCCGAAGGGCCTGTTTCCCGTGCTGGGTTGTTCTTTGTTCTTTGTTTGTTCTGGAGTTCAATGCAGAAGCATTGCCGTTCCATGGAGTCAAACAGGGGCCCACAGGAACCCCAACAGAAGAAGAAGGACTTGAGGCCATGTCTAGGCCTCCACCCAGGAAACTGTGGCTGTGGCCATGACACTGCCCCCCCCCATCTCCACTTTACCCACCACCCAGACGTGGGCCCAAGTGCCAGCGTGCATGCAGAGCTCAGGTAGGAGTCAGACTAGTTTTCACCAGGGCATCATGCATCAACACAATGGCGCATAGAGGGTCGTCATCACCGTCCTATCTACCACAGAAACTCATTAACTCACTCCGGTGTTACAGTGTTGCAGGAGATTCTAGGACTCCAAGGGTGTGGAGGGTGGAGGGGGGAATGGAACCCAAGTGCAGCAACACAGGCCCCTAGTGACCAAAATGCATGCTGATCAGGGCCTACCTCACTGCCCTCGCATGCTTGATCCTTGCTGCCATAAGCCCTCCAGCGTCTGGATGATGTTGCCCATTGTCGTCCTCCCTCCTCATCTTCCTTCTCCTCTTCCTCCTCCTCCTGCTGGACAGCCTCCTACCCAGCGATGCCCAGCTGGTCAACCTCCATGTCCTTCACCTCCTCCAAAAGGCCTTCGCGCTGTTGCGCAATGTTGTGCAGGGCACAGCGCACTACCGCAATGCGGGACAATATCAGGGGGCCATATTGGAGGGCCCCACCAGGGCAACCCAGGCATCTGAACTGCATTTTGAGGAGCCTGTGCACCATTCCAGTATTGAACAGGTGGCAACATAGGCCTCATTATACCAGGTCTCCGCATCAGTATCAGGCCTCTGCACAGGCGTCATCAGCCAAGTCCTAAGTGGGCACCCCATGTCCGCCATGAGCCATCCCTGCACCCTGGGGTTCTCCTCAAAAACTTTCGGGACATGTGAAGTCAATATAAAGCTGTCATGCACGCTACAGGGCTGTCTGGCACAGACGTGCATGATGTTCAGCTGGTGGTCACAAACCAATTGCATATTTATTGAGTGGAAGCCCTTTCTATTCATGAATCTTCCTGGATTCTTCACCGGGACCTTGAGGGTGACGTGGGTGCAGTCTATAGCCACCTGCACATTTGGCATCACCATGATAGCCGTGAATCTTGCAGCCCGGGCTTCCTGCTGGGCTTGGTCCATGTCAAATTTAATATACTGGGCAAACAGGGTATCCGTGGCCTCCTTCTTACACTTGCGGATGAATGGTTGGGAAATGCCACAAAGGTCTCCACTGGTGGCCTGGAAGGACCCGGTCATGTAAATGTTTAAGGCGGGCATCACTTTTACAGCCACCAGGAGTGGGTGCCCCCCCCGTGCCACGAGGTGCCAGTTCCTGCAATAACTCGCACAGATGTCGCTCTGCTCCTGAAGCCAGTGGCAGCATGCAATGTCCAACCAGTTCCAAAGGACACTTGCATGCAGAACCTACCCCCTCCATTTCCCCCCCATCTCCCCCCGCCCCACTCTCAGGATGAGTGATGGCCACATCCTCCCTCCAGTGGCCATCTCCCTCTACTCCTGTGAGTGGTAAGGTCTGGGCCCTCTCTGTCCACAATTCATCCTCCTACTCCTCCTGCTCAACCCCAGCAGCAACCATAAGAACAGCAAGATCAATTGCTTGCATTGCAAAAGCCATCACGTCAATTTGAAGAGGACGGCAGAATTTGAGGAAGGGGAGAGACAGCTGGAGAAGGGTCACTGGAGGAGGAGGCTCCACAAATATCTCCATCATAAATACTGGAAGAGCCCAGCACATCAATGCAAATGATAAGGCTGAAGTATTCGCAACAATCTTCAGCCAGAAGTGCCAAGTGGATGATCCATCTTGGCCTCCTCCACTGGTCCTCAGCATTTCAGATGCCAACCTCCAGCCAATTCAGTTCACTCCACGTGATATCAAGAAATGGTTGGAGGCACTGGATGCTGCAAAGGCAATGGGCCCTGATAACATTCTGACAATAGTACTGAAGAATTTGCCACTCCCTAGCCAAGCTCTTCCTGTAACGTTAAAACACTGGCATCTATCCAATAATGTGGAAAATTCCCCAGATAAGTCCTGTACACAAAAAACAGGACAAATCTAACCCAGCCAATTGCCGGCAAATCAGTCTACTCTCGATCATCAGTAAAGTGATGGAAGGGGTCATCAACAGTGCTATTAAGAAGCACCTGCTCAGCAATAACCTGCTCATTACAGCCTTAGTTCAAACATGGACAAAAGAGCTGAATTCCAGAGGTGAGAGTGATAACCCTTGACATCAAGGCCACATTCGACTGAGTATGATGTCGAGGAGCCTGAGCGAAACCGGAATCAAAGGGTATAATGGGCAAACTCTTCGCTGGTTGGAGTCATACCTGGTACATAGGAAGATGGCTGTGGTTGTGGAGGATCAGTCATCTCAGCTCCAGAACATCTCTGCAGGAGTCCCTCAGGGTAGTGTCCTAGGCCCAATAATCTTCACCTACTTCAATGATCTTCCCTCCATCATAAGGTCAGAAGTGGGGATGTTTGCTGATGATTGCACAATGTTCAGCACCATTTGCAACTCCTCAGATACTGAAGCAGTCCATGGTCAAATGCAATAAGATCCAGACAATATCTAGGTTTGGCTGACAAGTGGCAAATAACATTCATGCCACACAAACTCCAGGCAATGACCATCACCAATAAAAAATACTCTGACCACCGCCCTTTGACATTCAGTGGTATAACTATCACTGAACCCCCCCACTGTCAATTTCCTTGACCATTGACCAGAAACTCAACTGAACTCATCAGATAAACACAGTGACTACAAGAGCAGGTCAGAGGTTAGGAATACTGCGACGAGTAACTGGCCTCCTGACTCCCCAAAACTTATCCAGCATCTACAAGACACAAGTCAGGAGTATGATGGAATACTCCCCATTTGCCTGGATGGGTGCAGCTCCAACAACACTCAAGAAGCTTGACACCATCCAGGACAAAGCAGCCCACTTGATTGGCACCACATCTACAAACATTCAATCCCTTCACCACTGACGGTCAGTGGCAGCAGTGTGTACTATCTACAAAATGTACTGCAGCAATTCATCGAAGATCCTTAGACATCACTTTCCAAACCCATGACCACTTCCATCTAGAGGAACAAAGGCAGCAGGTAAATGGGAACACCACCACCTGCAAGTTCACCTCGAAGCCACTCACCATCCTGACTTGGAAATATATCACCGTTCCTTTGCAGTTGCTGAGTCAAAATCCCAGAATTCCCTCCCTAATGGCATTGTGGGTCAACCCACAGAACATGGACTGCAGCAATTCAAGAAGGCAGCTCACCACCATCTTCTCAAGGGCAACCAGGAATGGACAATAAATGCTGGCCAGCCAGCGACAGTCATGTCTCATGAAATAACTAACAAAAATAACTCTTTCCACCAGCCCAGCAACACATACTCCCCCCCCACCCCATAGACACCCAGTAGCATACACACAACCCATACTCTCCCCACAGACCCTCAGCAACACACACTCACATATCTCCCCATATGGCAACACAGTCCCCCAATTCCCTCCCCCCAACTCACAAACACACACCCATACCCCATCAGCAGCAGTGCTTGCTGCTACTTACGTTAGGACCCAGAGTCAGCGCTAAGACTGGAGGTCAGCAGTCTGAGCCAGATCCGTGCTGAGTGTCTGAAATTGAACCCCCCCCCCCCCCCCACTCACCCCACACACTCTCAGGCCTGACCTGAAACGCAACATGGCTGCCCATTGTCACAGATACCATTCAAAGGAGCCTAACCAGAGGATTCACAATTCATCAAGGAGGTTGAAGTATATACATAAAAAGTAAAGATTATTTCTTAGTCACAAGTGGTCTTACATTAACATTACAATGAAGTTACTGTGAAAATCCCTAGTGCCACACTCCAGCACCTGTTTGGAGGCAACTGAGGGAGAATTTAGCATGACCAATGCATCTCACTAGCACGTCTTTCGGACTGTGGGAGGAAACCACAGCACTCTGAGGAAACCATGCAACATGGGAAGAATGTGCAGACCCTTGCCTAGACCCTTAAAACACAAAACAGGAGTAGAGTGGCAATCTGACAGGGAATGTCACTCTTTGAAAGATTCGGGCCTAACACCAAAAATCTATGACCTCGTCGGCAGCTGGGATGCTCCAATGCTGTTACAGTGAATGGAGCTTTGACTGAGCTCCAAAATCTCCATTCTCACTGGCAGCAGGATGGCCACAGTCGAAATCAGAGAATCTCGCCTTAAGTCTTTCTACATGCTCAATCATGATTGATCTTATTCATTCCTCTAATTTTTCCAACTTCTGTTGACATGATAAAAAGTATTCAGTGATAAGGTAGGCCATTGTCGTGATTATGTTGTAACAAACACTCAAAATTGTGTGCTTTTATTTCTAGAATATTCTATTAAAGAATATCAAACTAATACAACAGGAGGACCATATAGTGTTCAGTTAGCAGAGTCTGCAAGTACCATACAAAAGGAAGTTCCTGCAAATGTTCAGTAGAGATGATATAGCACCTAACCACTCTTGGCAATGTGGCATTTTACAGTTGAACTAAATGAATTACATCACTTGCACAAAGATCCAAAAGCGGATCATTCCTGTTCCATAATATTTTGTAATGAATTTTGATTCAAACATGTTGTCCTAATGTCTGTAATAAACATTCTACCCATTGTTCTACAGTCTTCATCAACCAAACTTATCCAAATTTATTTCTATTTTTAACTATTATAAATCCAGTATGAGCTACTTAATGCAATTTTATTGAAAAGAAGCATAGAATCCTCTCCTCCTATCTCTTTAGCAGTTGATCCTTCAGTAAAAGCATCCCTTTTAGTATTGTTAATGCTTCCTACCTTTTTAAAATCCTGATGGTGCAGTTGCTACTTCTACTGGGTCAGTTGGGATTTCTAGTTCACCACTGTTAAATATATACCACCTTGTAAAACCAACAAAAGAATTTGAGAACCAGACTGCCTAAAGAAGTTTTAAGTGTCTGGACTGACATTAACCATATGGTGAAAAGTCGACAAATAAATTATCCACCTTCCAAAAATCTACTCCTCTGTCTCCTTATGAAACCCAAACAAATCATTAGCATTTCCTTGAAGTAACATAATGATCAAGAATCTGGCACTTTAATAATAATGTCTGCTCTATTCATTTGTTTATAAAGCTGAAGGATACCACCAAATTTACTAAACAAGTTACATGATATTCAAAATAATTTAAAGAACAAAGAAAATTACAGCACAGGAACAGACCCTTCAGTCTTCTAAGCTTGCACCAACCAGGCTGCCCAATTGAACTAACACTCCCTACCCTTCCAGGGACCATATCCCTCGATCCCCATCCTATTCATGCATTTGTCCAGTTGCCTCTTAAAACTCACTATCGTATCTGTTTCCACTACCTCCCCCTGCAGGAAGTTTCAGGCACCCACCACCCTCTGTGTGAAAAACTTGCCTGGTACATCTCCTTTAAACCTTGCCCCTCACACCTTAAACCTATGCCCCCAAGTAATTGACTCTTCCACCCTGAGAAAAAGTTTCTAACTATCCACTCTGTCTATGCCCCTCATAATCTTGTAGACTTCTATCAAGTCGTCCCTCAACCTCCGTTGTTCCAGTGAGAACAAACCAAGTTTTTCCAACCTCTCTTCATAGCTAATGCCCTCCATACCAGGCAACATCCTGGTAAATCTTTTCTGTACCCTCTCCAAAGCCTCCACATCTTTCTGGTAGTGTGGCGACCAGAACTGAACACTATATTCCAAGTGCGGAATAACTAAGGTTCTATAAAGCTGCAACACGACTTGCCAATTTTTAAACTCAATGCCCTGGCCGATGAAGCCAAGCATCGCCACTTTCAGTGACCTGTGTACCTGTATACCCAGAATCCTTTGCCTATCCATACACGTAAGGATTTCTGCCATTTACTATATATTTCCTATCAGTATTAGACCTTCCAAAATGCATTACCTCACATTTGTCTTGATTAAACTACATTTGCCTTCTCTCCACCCAAGCCTCCAACCGACCTGTATCCTGCATGATGATCCTCATTGCTATCCACAAATCCACCAACCTTTGTGTCATCCACAAACTTACTAATCAAACCAGTTACATTTTCCTCCAAATCATCTATATATATTACGAACAGCAAAGGTCCCAGCACTGAATCCTGAGGAACGTTACTTGTCACTGGCCTCCATTCAAAAATGTACCTTTCCACTGCGACCCACTGTCTTTTATGACAAAGCCAGTTCTGTATACACCTTGCCAACTCACCTCCGATCCCATGCAACTTCACTTTCTGCATCAGTCTGCCATAAGGGACCTTGTCAAAGGTCTTACTGAAGTCCATGTAGACAATATCAACTGCCGTACCCTCATCAATCATCTTGGTCACTTCCTTGAAAACCTCAATCAAGCTAGTGAGACATGACCTCCCCTTCACAAAACCATGTTGTCTGTCAATACATTCACTCATTTCCAAGTGGGCATAAATCTTGTCTTGAAGAATCCTCTCCAGTAATTTCTCTATTACTGATATAAAGCTCATTGGCCAGTAATTACCTGGATTATTCTTGCTACCCTTCTTAAACAAAGGAACAGCACTGGTTATTCTCCAATCCTCTGGGACCTCCCATGTAGCCAATGAGGATACAAAGATTTCTTTCAAGGCCCCAGCAATTTCCTCCCTTGCCTCTTCCAGTATTTTGGGGTATATCCCATCAGGCCCTGGGGACTTGTCTACCTTAATGTTTCTCAAGAACCCTAATACCACCTTTTCCATCTCAACATGACTCAACATAAACTTAAGAACCAAAAGAATTAAAAAGATGTTAGTACAAACTCTAAATCATGAGCCTCCCATTACAACTAGTGTAAAATATTAAGCGTGCTTAAAAAGTATTTTCTAGCTTTATTTTTGTTTGCAAGATGGTATGTGTATTGCATGGACAGATAATTAATATTTTGCTCACAATTATGTAAATCCTTCATAATAATTTCCTTTCTATAGAACAAAGAGAACAAAGGAAAAACAAGTGCAGCACAAGAAGCCCTTCAAGCCCATGCCGATCATGATAACCTCACTAAACTAAAAAAGACCTTCTGTCCTTACTTGGTCCATATTCCTCTATTCCTCCCTGTTCATGTACCCATCCAGATGCCTCTTAAATGTTGCTAATGTGCCTGCTTCCACCACCTCCTCTGGCAGCATGTTCGAGCACTCACTACTCTATGTGAAAAACCTCTCCTACACATTTCCCTTAAACTTTCCCCCTCTCACCTTGAACCAGTGCCCCCTTGTAATTGAAACTTTTACCCTGGGAAAAAAACTATGACTATCCACCCTGTCTATGCCTTTCATAATTTTGTAGACTCTATCAAGCCTTCCCTCAGCCTCTGTCTTTCCAGTGAAAGCAACCTAGTTAATTGAACCTCTCATAGCCAACACCTTCAAGATCAGCCAACATTCTGGTGAATCTTTGCACTGTCTCCAAAGCTTCCACATCCTTCTGATAGTGTGGTGACCCGAACGACACATAATTCTCCAAATGCGGGTCTCTTAATTTTCTATTTCCCAGAGACAAGAGCCCCCATCTGCTCCGCCTTTCCTGATAGTTTCATATATATTAAAATTAACTCTTTGCTTTTCTATTTTACTCCTCCAGAAATGAAACCCAGTATTTTGTTTGCATTTTTTTGGATTTGTTAACCTATGCTGCAACTTTTCACAATTTAAGCATTGTATTCCGAAATTTGAGCCCTGGATCAGTTAGTTCTTGTGCCTTTTCTTTGAAATTAAACATCAAATACAGCATTAGTGAAAGAGTGTAGAAAGGGAAGCTGTAATTGAGACCCCTGGGAGGTGTGAGGCTCTACAGCTTTGGGTGTCTTTCTTCCATTGTGCCTGATCTGGCCTTACACCTGAGATGTAAGTACACACATAGGGGTGAGCGACATTCCATTACAGAGATGTAGGCCGGGAGACATCAGCAGAGGGCTAGCGGATTGCGAGTCTCCCAATCTACATTTTTAGATGTAATCAGCCCCGTGCCGAAAAGCAGTGCGGGATTGATTACCATATTGAAATTGCAATTTCAATACAATTAGCGGTAAGTCTCCGGGCCCGCTAGCATCTCCCTCCCCCCACCCACCCACCCAACCAGAACAGATTCTCGCCAGTGGGGTTTACAACTGGTCCCCATTAACAGGGACCAGTTGTGCTCACCCTGCTGGTGGGGACAAAGGCCATTGAGCTCCCCCCCCCCAGGATGCGAGGGGTGACCCTTAGGCAATTCCAGCCTGTCAGTGCCAGCCTGGCATCCTGGCACTGCCTATTGGCCATCTGGGCAGTGTAAAGGGGGAGGGGCCTACTGGGGAACCAACTGATGGTCATGGAGAGGGGGGACATGCTGCAAACTCTGCAATGGAACTGGTGGGAAGAGGGAAGGAGCAGGCAATAAGGGCGACAATGGGGTTGGAGGGAAGATCGGGGCTGGCCATAGGAGGGGGTCAGGGAGATTGGGACTGGTCATGGGGGGCTAGCGATTGGGGCTGGCCCGGGAGGGGGGATTGGGTAGGTCAGTGATTGAACGGGGGTGGAGAGGTCGATGGTCGGGCAGGTTTGGGAAACGATCAGTCGGTCAGCGATCAGGAGGCTGGGGAGAGGGGGGGTTGTGTGCATTTGCCGATCTTCCAACTGACAGATTGGTATGTGCAGTGGCCCACTCAGCTCTATGCTGCCAGCCTCTCCAACAGGATGAGGGCCTGACCCCATTTCCTGGCATGAATCTCCCTGAGGCTCTATGGAGCACAGAGTGCTGGAGATTTGTGAAACAAAGTATGCCCAAAAAACAGGCAGTAATATCTTCTATCTGGCAAATTTGTCATGTCAGTTCAGCTTAGCGGTCTTCTCTCATTGCAATACTCTATTTTAATATCTTGATTATGTCTACAAGAACAACTTCATTTATGCATAACTTTTATCAAGCAAAGTTTCATACCAAGATGCAGAAAGGACAGTGATAGATTTTAAAGAATGTTTCAAAGAAGGAAACTCAGACAGAGAGGTGGAAACATTTAGGGAGGCAATACAGGTGTTAGGATTTTGGTAACTGCAGATAAGTTCAACAATACTGATTCAAATCAAGGAAATGCAAGAAGCCAGAATTGGAAGTGTGTGAATATCTGAAATGGTTTTAGGGCTGAAGTAGATTACAAAGATATGGAAGGGAGAGCTCATGGAGGGATTTGAAAACAAGGATGCAGGATGGGATTTTACAGCCTCGTTATTCCCAAAGCTGTAAAATCCAACCCAAGATCAACTGACCTTTTTATTGTACACCCTTGCACACTCCAATTCCTATGGCCGTTGGGGCCATTAAATTCCGGCTAAGAATTTTAAAATTAAGGCACTGCTTTCATTTCTTTAGTCGCCTCTTTATTTGAAACCATGAATCAAAATGGAATTAGGAAAGAAGTCTGAAACTTCTTGGGAGACTGGAGAAATAATAAAACCTTCAAAATATATGTTTTCCAATAGAAAAAAAAAGTGACCCAATCTTCAGCTACTACATTGCCCAGTATATGTGGCCAGCCTTATTTTAGAATCTGCATTTTAAACGAAGTCTTTTATTTCGTCACTCTTTCAGAAATAGATTAATCAGAACAGGCTTACTTATCTACAAGTATTACAGAGAATATTACAAGAGATATCAAAGTAATGCTTGAAGCAATCAAATTTCTCAATTTTCTGAGACATTTTGTGTCAGCCATGTACAAACAGACAAATCAGGAGCAGGAATAGGCCACTCAGCCCCTCAAGTCTGCTGTACCATTCAATAAGATCATTGCTGAATTCAATATAACTTTAACCCCACATCCCTGTCTACTCCTGATAACCTGTCACCCACTTGCGAATCAAGAATTTTGTATAGATTCAGGTGTTCGTCATTGCAGCTTTTAAAATAATCATGTCTTATCTGTTAAATTATCTAGATGGATGCACTGACTAATAAATAATCAGTGCTTGTGGCTTCCGTCATACTTTACAGTCATCATCTCTGGAGAATTAGCAAGCACTTAGTTGATACTCTGCCATTTCTTATTCCCATGTGCATAGTGAGACTTGCAATTATAGAAGCTACTATGTGTCAGTCTAATATGTGTGTAACAAGTGCTTTCTTTTTAGATGGGACATAGCAATCATAACTGGAACACAATGAAAGTAATTTTAATAGAGAATTTAAAAAGTGATGATGTTTTTTCCATTTCAACATCACCTAATCTCCAATTGTATTCAGTTACATTCATCAAATGGGAATTATCCCAATGAACAGCACACTGGGATTTATTCAACATGTCAAAATCTATCCTGTGCACAATGGCATTACAATTTTGTTACATCCATGCCAAATATTCAGCCAGCAAATTACTCGTAACAGAAACATTTAATTTTTATAATGTACTTTGACTTCTGGCTAAATAATTGTGAGGACTATGCTGGATTTAACTGCAAATGCAGCCTTTTATTTGAAAATGAAAAACTGCCAAAGTCACACCACTAGGGTTTTAAATTAAAACAGGATGTGAGACATTTCTTTGTCAGCACTGAAGAATGTTCCTTGAAGATGAAATATTTGAAATGTCAGTGTGGCAATTTCCTGATATAGTTCAATTTTCACTGTTGTATCATTTGTCTTGGACAGACAATTTATTATGTTTCACAAGACGTGACTACTGGCACAATAAGCTGCATTAAAAATGTTCATTCGGCTTTCATATATATCAAAAATTGCAATTGTGAGGAAGAATTCCAGAGTTGTTGATCATCGGTGTTTTTCTTGTGGGAGGCAAGGCAGTAAAACGTTGTTATTACTTGCCCTGGATATTATTTACAACACTAGTCTACACCTTCAGTCTTTTTTACAGTATACAATTTGTCTTGGACTCTTCTGTCTTCTCAAGTGCCTTGCAACACAGTACCACCGGCAGCTGCAATCAAAAGTGTGTTTTCATAATGGTTAATAAAAACAACGCTTGAATTTTTAATTCAGGTGGTACAGTGATATAACAAATTGCTGATTGCTGTGCTGTTCAATGGAAATGGTAGGATGCAAGCTCTGAATGTAAAATATCAATTTGTACACTATAGATATTCAATCTCATCGTTGCTTTCAGGAAAAGATGTGAAGTGGAGACCAAATACTCATCTGTATGACAGAGGGAACACAGAAGAGGGATAGAGGAAGAGAAACTTAATGAAGACTGTGCTCATGCAACTCATGTAGACAAAGTTAGAGACAATGGCCCAAAGAATAGTCAAGCTGACTCAAAACACTAACTCTATTTCTTTCTTCAGAGATGCTGCCAGACTGCTGAGATTTTCCAGCATTTTCTGTTTTTGTTTCAGATTTCCAGCATCTGAACTATTTTGCTTTTAATATAGACAATGGTGTTGACTACCTCACCACAATCTTGGTCACTATTCTGCCAGTTTTAAAAGAGGGGTAAGAAGAGAAAATCATTTTTATTAAAAACTCATCAGGTGCATAATATTGTTTAAAAGGAACTGCTGCTAGAGTAATCTGAATTAGGTGTTTGTAAGTTGAATAGGACCATGAATATCAACATCAATCTACTGGGCTGAATGTCTTGTTTCTGTACTGTAATTCTGACAGTTCTATATAACCTTGATGAGGAATTTTAACATTGAGGAGTGCATAGGTTTAGAGGCATCCGAAAGCAGACAAAAACTGGCAATGCACCAGTTTTTAGGTTTAACCTATGCATGTTCAGCTGTGTGTGCGTCACCCCCTCTGGAGAGGCGCCTTGGCAATTTAAATGTTTGGATCACTGAGTGATATTTTCACCATCATTTAAATTTAACAGCAGAGTCGTGGATTTCCCCTGAAACTTGCCAATGAAACTAAGGCAAGAGAACAACAATTCATGGGGCTCATTAAAAGTCAGGAAAACACAACTATAAATCCGCAAAGCTTACAGCTGCTTTCTTACCCCACAGGAAAGTCGTGTTAAGAGTACCTGTGGTGAGAGAGCAATTTTCACCCTTTGAAGGTATCGAGATAATTAAGATGCCAGGGCTGCCTGAGATTGGAACTTGGACAAGGAGCAAGATAACCAGCAGCAACAACAGCTTGCAGTGAGAAGACCTGTAGATTTCAAGCAGAGAGGGGAATGACAGAGGGGGTAAAGCTCATAAGAAGCAGTACCCTTGTAACAAGAGTAGAGATAAAAGGTCAGCTTCTCTGAACCCGCAGAGGAATGGTGCTTCCAGGGGTTCAGGTTTTTGCATCAGGAGTGGCAGACATCTGCAGCCTCTTATTATAAGATCAGCTAAACCTGTTAGCCACACATTACCTGTGGTTGTGAAAATGACAAATATCATCAATATTTTTTGGCTCTTGATTCTTCCAGCAGATTGTCTGCCAGGGCTGACAATTAACCTCGCCTGTGAAAATACTGGCCAGAATAAGCGGGTGCTTGGGTCTGTGACTCTGGCTGATCTCCCACAGGTGTAGGATGTTATTGACTGCACACACGTGGCAATCTGCACACCACCAGATCAACCAGGAATGTTTGTAAACCACAAGGGTTTCCATTCCATCAATGTGCAGCTGGCCTGAAAACACAAAAAAAGATTTATGCAGTTGTGCACCAGATTCCTGGAAAGCTGCCATGATGCTTTCATCTTGAGGCAGTCCAAGCTCCCTGACCTTTTTGGACCTGCAAGCAAACTTATGAGGTGACTGCTGGGAGACAAAGTCATTTCACTGTAAAATGGACACTTTGCAATTTCTCATATACTCCTTTTCTTATATTCATTCATGGGATGTGGGTGTTGCTGGCTGGGCCAGCATTTATTGACTATCCCTGAGAGTATTTTAGAGTTAACCACATTGCTTTGGATCTGGAGTTACATGTAGACCAGTCCAGGTAAGGTTGAAAGATTTCCTTCCCTAAAGATCATTAGTAAACCAGATGGGGTTTTACGACAATCAACAATGGTTTCATGATCATCGTTAGACTTTTCAATTCAGACTTGTTTCAATTGAACTCAAATTTCACCATCTGCCACGGTGAGATTTGAACCTGGGTCCCCAGAGCATTACCCAGTTCTCGGGATTACAAGTCCATTGACAATGCCACTTCTCCACTGCCTCCCCACATGCGTTCCCTTGTGTAATCAATTACAAAGCTTTATTTACCATTCATGACTAAGTGTTGTGTAACATGTGGATCACCAAAGTTTAATTCTGACACATAGAACGCCCCAATCTCACCATCTCCAATGGTCAGTCATATTGAAATGTAATTGATCTCCAGTACTTCCTCTCTACAGTTGTCGACTCGGAACCCAATGAATAACACCTCAAGTTCTCTCTCACCCTAGAGTTCCTCCTCCTGCAATGTCTCATTTCTATGAGTGACTGTAATGGTGTGTGATTGGTTGATGTACACAACAATATGTAGGCCAACATGCAACTGATAGTTACACAGTCACCATTACTGAGACTATCATTGATTATCACAAAAACCCATCCGATTCTCTAATGTTCTTTAGGGAAGGAAATCTGTCTTTCTTATCTGGTCTGACATGCAAGTGACTCTAAACCCACAAAAATGCAGTTAATTTTTAATTGCTCTTTGAAATGGCTCAGCAAGACATTCGGTTCTAGGGGCAATTGGGGATGAGCAACAAATGCTGCCTTTGCTAGTGATGCCCATATCCCATGAAAAAAGAATAAAGAAACTGCTCTAACCTCTCCTGACCTGGTTAGGACATTAAAGCTCTTCCTACACTGAATCCAGGAGCTTGGCTCCCGTTACTGCCCTTCTCTCCTGTGCCTTATATATTACAGCAGCAGCTTTCATCTTCATGTTGGTTCCTCACTGTAAGCCAGGAGTACAACCAGAGCAAGCGATGCATTGTTAAATCAAGGCACAACCTTATTTTTCCTGAATCACTGCTGAGGCTTCACCCCTTTGTTCAAACTCAGTTCCATTTTGGATTACATCTTTATGTATTGCAGTTGAAGTTGTGTCATGTAGGTCAGCATTCTGTCTGTCGCCATGCGATCAATGCCATACATGGAAGTAGTTTAATAATTAGGTAGCTATATTAAATTTCCACAGTTAGATGCACTGAAAATTTTTCCAGATTTCTGGCACAGTAGCACAGTGGTTAGCACTGCTGTTTCACAGCTCCAGGGACCTGGGTTTGATTCCTGGCTTGGGTCACTGTCTGTGTGGAGTTTGCACATTCTCCTCGTGTCTGCATGTGTTTCCTCCAGGTGCTCCGGTTTCCTCCCACAGTCCAGAGATGTGCGGGTTAGGTTGATTGGCCATGCTAAAATTGCCCCTTCGTGTCCTGAGATGATTAGGTTAGAGGGGTTAGTGGGTAAATGTGTGGGGCTTGGTGGGGGGGGGGGGGGGGGGTAGGGCCTAAATGGGACTGTGGTTGGTGCAGACTTGATGGGCCAAATGGCCTCTTTCTGCACTGTATGGTTTCTATGAATTATCTATTTGGTACTTCTTTGAATACAGCTTCAATTATTATTGAAGTTACTAATTTTAGTGGATATCTTCAGCATCATCATTGATTAACATAGCTTAGAAACTAGGGGGACTTTAGCCTTCAGCCTGCCAGTAACCCAATATCTATACCAGGGTGTGCCTCATTAATGGACATATGATGAGCTTCACTCCACAGCATCATGTGTTCTGGTCTGGTGTCACGAAGGGCAATCCATTATTTGGTCAGCAGAAAGGTGGCTGTCAGTGGGCAACCACCCCCTTCCTGATGACATATCCTTCAGTCAGGCACCAGGAGAATACATTCCACCATGGGCAGCCCACAAACAACACACTAGTGTCTGCTTTGCAAGGTTCCCTGCATGACAATTATCCTATTCACCACTGGTTGAATATCAGTGGCAGCAGCATGAGGCCTTTAGTGGGCAATAATTGTCTACTTAAGGACCTCAATTGGCAGGAAGGCTCCCATGAGTCTTTTCACCCTGGACTCAATTTGAGCAGCGGTGAGAAAGTGGTGGGGCCCCCGCCTCCAACCCTAACTCAGGTGAAGGTATTGAAATTCTACCAAAAATCACTTGACAGTGTAGCACTCCCCCAGTGTTGCACCAAAATGTTAACAGCTCTGAAGTAAGGCTCCGAAGCAGGCCTCGCTATATCAAAAGTTGAATTGGAATGGATATCTTTCACAATCAAATATACAGTTGTCAATTGCACTTGGATTCAAAACACTGAAATTTCCAGTAAGTTTTCCTGAATCGATGTTCATACCTAAAATGAATTGCCCTTGCACTGATTGCAATTGTTGTCAAGTTCAGTCGTCTCCAACACCCAATATACCAGCATTCACAGACAATTAGCTCAATATTATCCTTTTCTAACACTTCACATCTAATATTAAATCAGTAAACTACAAGGGGGATGTCTGTCCCATTTAACTCAGTAGTGGCAGTATGCATACCAGTCAGCAAAAAAAATAGAAGTATACAGCACAAGAAGCTATTCACCCCCTCATGGCTGTGCCAGCTCTTTGAAAGTTATCTGATTGATCCCATTCCCCTTTTCTTTCCCATAGCCCTGTAAAACATTTCCCTTTCAAATATATTTTCAATTCTCTTTGAAAGTTCATATTAAATCTTCCCAAAGGCAGCACGGTAGCACAGTGGCTAGTGCCGCTGTCCCACAGTATCAGCTTTGATTCCAACCTCGGGTTATCAAGGTTTGTGTGTTCTCCATGTGTCTGCATGGGTTTCCTCCCACAGTCCAAAGATGTGCAGGTTAAGTGGATTGCCCCTCAGTATCCCAAGATGTATACGTTAGGGGGATTAATGAGGTAAATATGTTGGATGACAGGAATAATGTTGGGTGGGATGCTCTGTCAGAGAATTGGGGCAAACATGAGGGGCCAAATGGCCCCCTTCTGCAACATTGGGATTCTATGATGATTCTATGAACAAAATAATATAGATTTATATACATAGAGACATGCTCATCCCAGAAAGCCATAACCAATACAAAGTAGTCACCAGCTAATCAGCTGTCAAAATCCCAAATAAATATCAAACAAATTAGCTCACAGTTATCTTACATCCAAGTTTTGTTGTTACAAATATTAACTAGTTTTATCAGGTCAATAAAAATATATGTATGATTCTGTACTTAATGTCTGATAGCACTACAGGTTCCTATTAGGACAGAATATAAAATTAGTTTATGAATTAATGTAAGGATAATCCTACAAGTGAAATCCTACAAATAAAATGAAATCATTACTTATTCTAAAATTGTAATTGGATCAATGCTAGAATACAAAATGATATTATGCATTAAATTGTCCATTAAAATGTAACCTGTGTACTGAGTGTTCTAAAATAAAACAAATTCATATAAAGTCTCAAAAATTTACAGGTCAATATACACGGCATGGATCTTTCATTTTATAATCAAAGCCCAATAAATGATCATATAACGTACATTCCTGCTGTTATTTATACACACCTTGATTACGGTAAATTATTTCACTGTGTGATTTATATACGGATGTTCATTGCCTACAAAATTATTTAGACATGTTCCTATTAGAAATAACCTCAATGGAGCTGTTTCCACAGTGTTGAAAATCTTTGACCAAATGGACGTCCAACCCTCAAGTGATCGATGTCAAATGTTAGTCTAAAAATGTTTGTAAGATATATCATTCAGTAAGCAAAAGTACAGAAAAGCAGGAATCACACTGAGCATGTTTCAATGTACTGTGAGAAATCTTCTTTTCAGTTTGAATGTTCACAGCATTTGACTGCAGCAGTTCCATCACCAGTGTGCTGAGGCTTGGGGGAGTATTTATTCCAATGAAAATACATCAGTCAAAATGGTAATATATACAATAAAGATGTTAAGCTTATAACAACTCACTCAACAATTAAATTAGATCTGACAAACCAGAAACTTAATCAGTAATTAATTAAATACGCATTACCATAATAGACTTCTCCCTTGGATTGTTAGCTGTGGTAATTATAGTAAACATAATCAATTTTTCTTGGGTGATTGCACGATGGTACATCACTGAGTAAATGGTTGCAGGCCGCAGCTCCTCTTTAAAAAGATTTCATGTGTGAACATTGGTTAACATGTACTCAGCCAAAACTGTAGACCACAGATCTGGAGAAGCCAGATGTCAGATAAGCTAAATATGCACAATTCAATGATGTCTTTTGTTAATATAATTACATTCTGTAGAACTCTTGTCGAGCGCTTGAACCACGTACAGTTGAAGATCCAATTCAAATCCAGATTTGTTTTTAATGCAGTGCTTGGATAGTTTGGAGCAATCACTGAAATAGACACTATCAATTAAGTAGGTTTCTAAAGAGAGAGATGCTACTGAATGGATCTGTAGTGACTCCAGGGAGAGACAGGATGGGAGTGTGACAGTGTAGCTAAGATAGAAAGTTTAGGTAATTGCGCATCATGACAAGGTGAAACTATTCAGCAGCCTATATTTAAACAGCTCCGTGCATATATTAGAAATATAAATGACTGATACTGTCATAACATCAAACTATTGATGTGCATTCAGGCACTGCTTATAAAAATTACAATGACATGGTTCAGGAATGTAAGGATTTTCCACTATCTACACGGTCTAGTCTGTGTTGGCTCAATTTTGAGGAAAAAGAATCAGAACCAGGACACGAACTACCATTGCTGTAAGAACACCTTTATGTTTAGTGTTTGTTTATACATGTCCTGATTCTACTCAAAATGGAAAATATTAATAGGTGTATTGAACATAGTACTGATGTTTCTTTTCTGGTCGGTCATAAATATGGAAAATACTTTTGAAGTGGTTTAATGCCATTTTCACTTTACATTGAATCTCAAATGTTGCATGGGATCTCACTCCTTTCCTTCATCAGTGACAGTACCTTCGACCATCTTTCCCCTACAGTAATAAATTATTCTTTGTATGCTACATTTCTCTCCAGGTTCAAAATTCCACTTGCAAATGACCTCCTTAAGAGATTTTCTGCCATTTTCTCTCATTTTCCTTCTCTCTTGTCTGGTTCTATGTATGAAGTGTTTATATCAAAGACACTATTTGAATATAAGTTGCTTCTAGTCCAAAATGATTGCTTCAAAAACATTTGCAACTTTATTAAACCTCAGAAAAAAGACAGTAAGCAAATGCTACTGCTTATCTAATGATCAAGACAAGATCCACTTATTGTTAGACTATTTCCAAAATCTAATTGAACTTTAAAAGATGCTCTTCACCCACCATTATTAATCCAGGAAGTAAATAATATTGTTAAATAAAAGCACTTTAATAAAGCCCCAGGTCCCAATGGTTCAGCTGGTACTCCTTTTACAAAATCTATTGGGATCCCTGAAAGCATTTTCAATTAACAATATTTCTGGAAAGAATCAAGTTATGTGCAGTAAGTGCATTTATGAAAGGGTCATCAGAATAAAATGCTATGCACTGTCCAGAACAAGATAGAGACAGAACGATATTTAAAACTGGCATTTAATTAATTTCTTTAATAAGAGAAACACCTCAAGTCCAGTTAAATTAAAACCAGCTTTATATCAAAGAAAGCAACAATTATGATTTATGAAAAACAGGCACATCAGAAAAAGTCTCTGCATGTTTGATGGTGCTCTAGGTTATAATTAGTTGGCCAATTAGGAAGGTTCCATTCCGGCAAAGTCTTTAATTCATTGGAACACAAACTCTTATTCAAACTTGCATCCAAAGGTGGCTTCAGGGAATTTGTTTCAAGTGTTACAAAAACATTATGTACGTATTCAAATAATTGTAGGATTTTTTTTCCTGCCAATAAGTAGGATGGGATGATTTTTTTTAATAAACATGTTTTGAAGGGTCAAGCAGGGTTTGCTCACTTTCCCTTTATTTTCACATGAAGAAATTTTTAAAAGCTGTTTTAGCAAGTAACAGTTGTATAGTTGGCTAGGATTGCATCCAGATTATGGGTTTACTGCTGATGGAAAGTGGTTAAGGTCCAAACTGGCTCTATAGTCAAGAGCAGTAAGTTTGCAGGAAATCCCACACTGCTGCATTTCAATGTCAGATTTGGTTCTGACACTGGATTTATGACTGCAGTGCCAGTGCTTTGTGCTGATGGTAGTTAGAGGGTAAATATATCCCAAGTATCATATCACACAAAAAACAATTGTTTCTGATTTAGCGTTCTCAATATCATTTTGAACATTTTCAGACCTCAAATGATCTACCTTTTTTTTTTAAAGGCAGATTTCAACGATATGTCAATTTAAACCAAAGCTTAAATACTTAGGATTATAAATATTAAAATATTAATTCATGAAATGAGAATAACAAAACTACTTAAAAGGTCCATGCAGTAATGGTGAGAGGTCATGTGGGAGATTGTCTCAAACCAACAGATGCTGATACTTGTATTACATCTCTCCAATACAAACCTCAACTCCAGAAACAACAGGTAAAAATTGAATACAGGTATCACATGAACTCTGCTAATTTGTGCTGGTAGGCCGATCTGCCAACAAAATTGAATGATAAAGACAAATGGATACAAGAAAAAGATTGAGTCAGGAAAAGCAGGGTGTTTCTAGATCACCTGAAGATTTAGAGATCTAATGGAAAATTGAAGAGAAAAGTTCAAATCAGAGCAGTTTGGAGAAGAGGGAACTGAGCCAGAAACTGTTGTAGACAGATCAATGAATGACCATGATATGTAAAGGCTGTTGGTAAATAAATTGTGAGATTTCATCAAACAGATTGTGATAATAAATTTGCCCAGAAGTGGCTGTGTCACATCTGAGTCACAAAATTGTATCTTCAACCTCTACGCCAGAGATTTGAAGCTGACACCTTATTGCAGTGCAGTGAAGTGTCACACTAATGGAAGTGGCATCCATCAAATGAGACATTAAAAAAGGACCTGTCTACCCTTTTGGTGGGGGCGGGGGGGGGGGGGGGGTGGGTGGTTTGGTGGAGAATAGGTTGAAATGAGCAGGCATTGATAGCCAGTTGCATAAACAGATCTTACAGAAGCTTGTAACACTATCAGGTGATATAATCTTATCTCTAGCATCATTTTGCAATCCAAAAAGCCAACGGAAAGAATAATACATAAGTCTCCCTTGACTGAAACCAATTACAGGGTAATAGATGAAGGGCTCTGGTGAACCATAAAATTTACCGTTAATTATGAAACTACCCAATGGTCACTCAATTATTGACAGCACATTACAGCTTCAAGCGTGCTGCTACCTTGATAGTCTGACTCCAGCACTATCAGAGTAGAAGTTCTTCCATTCTTAGAAACCACAATAAAAGACAAAGACCCATAAGTGCATGAACCTAATAAAATAAAAATGAGTAGTACCAGGAAGTTGTGATTAGGCAGTGTCAAAAGCCTTGGTTTTTAATAATTTGAGCATTATCAACGAGGGAAGTAAAGAGTTATACAATTTTGAGGAAGTGAGAACTAAGTGAGATACTGATGAATTAACATTTTCTACTCCTTTATTTCAACACAGTACAAAGAAGCATGTGCAATTTTAATAAGGAGAAGGGGAGCATTATTCATTGAAGAGGATAAGTCCCAGGGATCATTTCCACTACATACCTGCCAGGTGTCTATCAGGTGGGGAGGTTTAAAATCATTTTTGTTGTTTCTGATCAAGTGAGAGATGACTTCTTGTGATGGTATAAATTTGGCAAAACACCCCAAAGCAAAACAACAAGCAGAAATTTCCAAGGCTGCCTCACAGCGCCAGCAACCTGGGTTCAATTCCTGGCTTGGGTCACTGTGTGTATGGAGTTTGCCCATTTTCACCATGTGTGTGTGGGTTTCCTCTGGATGCTCCAGGTTCCTCCCACAGTCAAAGATGTATGGGTTAGGTGGCCATGCTGAATTGCCCCTTAGTGTCACGGACACTAGCTAGGGTAAATGCATGAGGTTATGGGGATAGGGCCTCGGTGGGATTGTGGTCGGTCCTTCCACACTGTAGGATTCTATGATTCTATGTCATTGGAGGTAGATTTAGGGAGAGTGGGTGGGAAAGTTCCAAAAACTCACATTAGCTCAGGATCCCAAAAAAATCCTTCACCCTTCTGGTTTTTAACAACAAGCAGGGAACTCCCTTGGATCTGTTGGGTAAGTAATTAAGCATCTGTTGGAAATCATTAAGAAGCAAATTTTGTGATACTTTAACATTGAATCCAAGTTCCTAGCGATGGAAGCTGTTTCCCAACAACTTAGCAACTCACCAAATATCTCCAAAGTGAATAAACTACAGGAAGAATCTCTTCAGTAAAACTGACAAGCTGAGATGGCTTTGATCAGTTAGACTGAAGAGCTCCAATCATGACCATTGGAAGACTGTTGATTTAAAGTATTTATTTTATCAGGGAATGCTGTTGCTGCTTGACTGCTAATTGTCAACTTCTTGGAAGGCATTTCACCTGCAGCTGCACTTCCCTATTGCCAGCCTTCACCATAGTATGAGGGCAGTTTAACCTTCCATCTCTGATAAAGTTCAAGAGTAAAGGCTGCATAACCACCTACAGCTCCAGCAGCATCAGGGGAAAAACAAGCAACAATATCAGCTAACTACTCATCAGCAGCCTGCCCCTCCAAAGTAAGAAGTCTCACAACACCAGGTTAAAGTCCAACAACTTTATTTGATAGTAAACCCACAAGCTTTCAGGGTTTGCCCCTTCGTCAGGTGAGTGGAGAGTAGCTGTAAAGACTCACATTCTAATCAGTATTCTGTAAACTGTATGTGCCTTTATGTGCTCTGTTTGAGACCAGAACTCTCCACTCACCTGACGAAGGGGCTACGCTGAAAGCTTGTGGGTTTACTATCAAATAAATGTGTTGGGCTTTAACCTGGTATTGTGAGACTTCTTACTGTGTTTACCCTAGTCCAACACCAGTATCTCCACATCACGCCCCTCCAAAGGGCAGAGATGATGAACAAAGATGTCCATCTGCTTTGGTTATTGCCATGAAAGGGGCTTGAATTATTCATGCAGGTGTAAGATCAAAGAGTGCTTCAAAAGTGCTGGGTAAAGAAGGGAAGATCTTAATGTTTCATATACTTTTCAGAACAAAGGATGGGTTTGAAATTGAAGTTGATTAGTTTAAAGCTCTGGGGCGGAATTCTCCAGTTTTCGCTAAGTGCCCATGCCGATGGGAAAACAGGACTGTTTACCGCTGGTGCTGGCAATGTCAGTCAAGTGAGATTCAGCCACCTGAAATATGCAAATGAGGTCATCCCAGGAACTCACCGGTCAGCCCCACTTTTCAGAGCTCACCATATGACCCCTTACAACTCCTACTCTGCCCACCTCTCCCAGACCTCCACTCAGGCCTCTTTTCCTGCCTAGACCCCCGCTCAAGCCCTCCACCACCTCAGAGCCTCATGCAGGCCCACCTTTAGGCCACATACTTAGGCAGTGCCAATGGTGCACTGGCCCTTGGCACTAACAACCTGGACAGGCATCTTGAGCCCAGAGGGAATTCAAGGAAATACATCCAGTGGCCATTTGCCCCACTACCACTGCCAGGCTGCAGAGGAAGAGTCCTTCAAGAGTCCTGGGGGAGGGATGGGGAGTGTCAAGGTGTTGACTTCACCACTGTCCCCTAGGATAGGGGACTCATGGCTGGACTGCTTCTACTAGCTCTGGCAGATCTGAAGATCACCCCTGGCATGATGATTTCAGGCAGTCCTCTGATCAACATTTTCATTCCTGTCAAAAATTTTAAGTGGCCCAGTCACTTTAATCTCCATGCCTCCTGGTTACCAGTCAGGACTTTAAATCACTTCAGCAGTCCATTCTTCAGCAGAGATTTCCCCGTCAAAAGCTGCAGATGTGAGCAGATGCCTTTGAAGTTTTCTGTCAAGAAGAAATGTTAATTTCACTGTGGAGGGCAGGGTTCCATTCTCCACAGCTGTGCACTCAGTCCCAGTATGTTCATACACCTTTGATTTGAAGTCTCTTTTGTGGTCTGCAAAAGAGGAAGTTAGACCACTAATTCACTTTGAAATACAACTGTCAATCAAGCTTAGAATCTCTGTCAACATTGTGGTTAGGATCAATGAGGTACTTGAGCCCCATTCAAGTATGAAGGGAAATGTAAATAAATGCAACTGACTGGAGGCGGAGTAGAAATCCATTAAGCTGTCAAAGGAAGTCTATTTTGAAGCACTGCACTTGGAAGTTGATCAAAGGTTTTCAATACAATAGAGAGGAGTTCAAAGATTTCAGCTTGCTAGGGAGGCATAGAGACTTCAAATCAAAGCTGTATGAATACAGTGGGCTGAGTGCATAGCTGTGGAGAATAGAAGCCCCCCCTCAGTAAAATTGACATTGCTCTGTGTCAGAGAACTTGTGCTCACACCTGCAGCTTCTGACAGGGAGAAAGGTGCTGTAGATTGGAATGCTGCAATGATTTAAAATCCTGCCAGGTGACCAGGGGGCATAGAGATTAAAGTGACCTGGCCACTTCAAAATTTCCGCAGGTGATGGGCAAGAATGAAGATGTTGATCACAGGGCTGCCTGAAATCACCAGGCCAGGAATGATCTTCAGGTCTGCCAATGCTAGAAGAGGCAGTCCAGCCATGAGACCCTCATTCCAGGGGAAAGTGGTGAGACGAACACCTTTCACCCTGCCCCAGCCCACCCAACTCCCAGGACCCAAGAGATGCTTCTTCTGCAGCCTGGCAGTGGTAGAGGGGCAAATGGCCAATAGACATACCTCCTTGTGACTCCTTGGAGCCCAAGGTACCAGGATGTTAGTGCCAGGGGGCAGTGTACCAGTGGCACTGCCAAGACATGTGGCCCATCAAGTCACCTGCATATCTGCATGGAGGTTTTTGGGGTGGGGGTGGGGGTGGTGTGCGGTGGGGGAGGTGACCTGTTTGTGACTTGAGTGCTGGTTGGAAACACGAGGAGGTAGAGGATCCCCCTTTTTGCTGAGGGGCTGTTGGTGCTCCCCTGGACTCTTGGAGCCCAGCACATCAAATCCATGTTGGTGATTGCTAGCAGCAAAGTCCTCCCATTGCAGGTCCTGCTGGAGAGAAGGGTGAATGGTGAAGGAATGGGTTTGCATATCCATCAGGTTGCCTCCCACTATGGGCAGAAACTCAGTTGGGGCCTGTGGGGCAGTTCAGGTGAATCCCGGTTGGCTTGAAGCCTGTTGGGAATTTTGATTTTGGCTGACTGCATTCAGTGGGACATCAGGGTTCCCACAGGCCATCTGATGGATGTTGGAGAATCCTGCCTGTAATCTGGAACACAGGGATACACTCTTTTGTTTTGAATTTGTGTGATATATAAATGTGATATATAAACAAGCAGTTTATATCTGGGTCTAGAACAACTTGCAAACAGGCAGAGAAAAAGATGCCAGTAGTTGAAGCTGCAACCTAGGGGCAGTTTTGTGAAGCAGAGGGCAAATTTGCCAGAAGCCGTAAGCAAGAATGCAGTGAGACTCATGTGTGACCACAATAGGAAAGTTTAAGGTGAGTTGGAGGGCCATCTAGCGAGATGGTAACAGAAAGACCCCAGGAAATCTCACAACTCAGAGAATAATGGGAACACTGAGGAGAATCACAGGGAATTCCTAATGTTGGGGTGTACCTTGTTAAATCCTAAGAGAAGTGAAGGAACTCTCAAGACTCTATAAAGTATAGGAGAAATCATAGGTGGAAAAAGTATAGAAGTGAGACTAAAAATAAAAATGCTGTGAATACTCAGCAGATCAGGCAGCATCTGTGAAGAGAAACAGAGTTAATGTTTCAAGTTGAGTCTTCCTGTTCAGATTTTCAGTCTTAAAATATTCACAAAATAGATAAGTTTGTATTTATTTTGTTTAACTTGCTTTTAAGAGCTTTTATTTGAAACATGAAACCTTGTGGCACAATTCTTTCAGTTAATAACTGGGAGTTTGCTTTCTCAAAAAAATGGCCTCCCTCTAGATCATAATACAGCCCTTAAGCATATATTGCCTTCTTTATGTTTTATGACAAAATAGATCACCTCACACTTCTCTGTATTAAATTCCAAATCCACCTTGTCAGCATATTATGCTGACCTATCTAAGATCTGTTGCAGTCGATTGGTATTAAACTCCCTGTTGCTGCATCTCTAAGTTCGAAGTCAACAGTATATTTTACTCTGTATTCCAATATCCAAGTCAGCCATATGTATCAAAAAAATAGTCCTGCTGCTAACTTACTCAGTTAATGGTAGGGCATTGGGGAGAGTTACAGAACAAAGAGATCTAGGGGTACATGTTCATAGCTCCTTGCAAATGGAGTCACAGGTGGACAAAGTGGTGAAGAAGGCATTCGGCATGCTTGGTTTCATCAGTCAGAACATTGAATACATAGAACATAGAACATAGAACATTACAGCGTAGAACAGGCCCTTCGGCCCACGATGTTGCGCCGACCAGCTTTTAAAAAAAAACACTAACCCACTAATCTAAACCAATCCCATTTCGTCCATAAACCTATCCACAGATCTCTTAAACGCCCCCAAACTAGGCGCATTTACAACTGCAGCTGGCAGGGCATTCCAGTCCCTCACCACCCTCTGGGTAAAGAACCTACCCCTGACATCAGTCCTATAACTACCCCCCCTTAATTTAAAGTCGTGCCCCCTCGTGCTAGCTTTCTCCATCCTAGGAAAAAGGCTATCACTATCTACCCTGTCTAAACCTCTAATCATCTTATATGTTTCAATAAGGTCCCCTCTTAGCCGCCTTCTTTCCAGCGAAAACAACCCCAAACAGGAGTTGGAATGTCTTGTTGAAGTTGTACAAGACATTGGTAAGGTCACACTTGAAATACTGTGTGCATTTCTAGACACCCTATTATGGAGAAGATATTATTAAACTAGTAAGAGTGCAGAAAAGATTTACTAGGATGCTACTGGGACTTGATGGATTGAGCTATGAGAGGTTGGATAGACTGGGACTTCTTCTGTGAAGTGTAGGAGGCTGAGGGATGACCTTATAGAGATCTATAAAATAATGAGGGGCACAGATTAACCAGATAGTCAATATCTTTTCCCAAAGGTAGGGGAGTCTAAAACTAGAGGTTTAAGATGTGAAGGGAGAGATACAAAAGTGTCCAAAGAGGCAATCTTTTCATACAGTGTGGTGTGTGTCTGGAACAAGCTGTCGAGGTAGGTACAATTTTGTCTTTTAAAAAGCGTTTAGATAGTTACATGGGTACAATGGGTATGGAGGTATATGGGCCAAATGCGGGCAATTGGGATTAGCTTAGGAGTTTAAAAAAAAGCAGCATGAGCAAGTTGGGCCAAAGGGCCTGTTTCCATGCTGTAAATCTCTATGACTCTAATTCATATAGACTTCAGCCACTGCATCCAATTAAATTAGTCAAACAAAATCAACTTGTAAATCCATGCGGGCTCTCTTTAATTAACTCAATGCCTGTCAATATCAAGGCAGCAGTATTTCTACTTTAACTTAATGAATTCTAGTAATTGATATGATAAATGCAGCTTTATTTAAGAGTATCAATTACTGCTTTCTCTCCTTTCTGTTCCCTTGATAAAACTAGCTCTTTTAACAACTTTTCATGTTCACTTCCATCCTCATGTCAACTATGGCTCAGTGGGTAGTACTTAATAATCTGTGTCTGCAAGTTATGGCTTCAAGTCTATTCTAGGAATTTGAGCACAAAAATCTACTTAAATAAAGCACTGAAGAAGTTCTGCACTATCAGAAGTGTTTTCATTGGGATGACATATTAAACCAAGGTCTTATCTTAGGGGGAGATGCTAGGTCAGTGGTAATGTCACTGGAGTACTAAACTAGCGACCCAAGCTCATGCTCTGGGGCCATGGTGAAATTTAAATTCAATTAATAAATCTGGAATTGAAAACTTAGTAACGGTGACCATGAAAGTATCATTAATTGTTGTTAAAACCCATCTGGTTCATTAATATTCTTTAGAGAAGGAAATCTCTATCCTTGTCTGGTCTGGCCTGACCTTAGATCCACAGCAACGTAACTGATTCTTAATTGCTCTTCGTGTTATGATTGCAGCTGATGTTATTACTGAACAAGTAAGATCCCAAGATGTAACCTGATTTGATGGAACCTGATTTGATAGATCCCAACTTTTACTTTCTGTTTAACAACACGGCGGCTATTGAATAAAGTCACAGGACTTAGCTGGGACATTTTTAACAGAAGAATAAAACATTAAACAATAAAAGATGAACTGTAATACAATATGCCTTCACCCAACTGTACATTTACAAATTCACAATGATTACACAAGCTACAAATTCTATCTTATACTCATGTTTACAATAAGTATATAGTCCATGAGAACCAATAGGTGAACTGTGGTCAGGTACACGACACTCTGAAACCAAATGACAAACACCATCTAAACGTGGCTCTCTCATCAACTCTTCCCAACACTTGTCACATTGTGAACTAACTGGTCTCACTAGAATTGTCCTTCACGCCCTTAAATCACCTCCCAAACATTGCTTTCTCTAGGTCTTCATCAAGGAAGCATTCCCGGATTTCAACTTCTCCCTCCTATATTTCTCGGCCCTGGAGCATCATATGCATTCAAATCTCACCTTCCGTGCAATCTCTCATACACACAGCTGTGCTTTACAGGCCTGTAATAAGGAGTCGCCAACCTTTGGATCTCTGGCTTCTCACAAGACTGCATTAACAAAGGTCTGCAAGTTGCAGCCTTGTCTTTTAACTTGAAGCCTCTGCTCCTTACTCAACGAATTATTTTCCTCTGACTAGAAGGTTTTCTTGGAACTTTCTTCTGCACCTCTCCCCGTTCTGGGATATTTCTGTTCTTTAGTTTGGGCCTGCTCTCTGCAGGCTCCCTTCCTGTCCTGCTGGAGAGAGACTTATGGTCCCCTGCGCCTCAGAGCATAATGATAAACCAGCTTCAAACTGCTTTCTGTTCCCCTATGCCACTCCCAAACTGGGCAACAACTTTTTTCATAGCCTGGGTGGAACTTTTTGATTTTATTTTCTACATGTTGTCTCCAAGGGAGGGTAGCCTGCCAGTTGCCTTACCAGGATTTCCTGCTGTAATTTTAAATATAAAAATGGAAAGGGCAGGTGCCACAACATCATGCTGGCTGGCTCAACAGAACACGGTGCTCTTTAAAGAAAGAAAAACACAAATAACTCATGGAAGCCCCACCTCGATACACTGGAACACACCCCCCCACCCCAGGGATTGCCCCCATCTGAACCTTCCCAACAGAAGGCACCCATCACCCCCCACCCCCCCAACCCCAGACGTTTCCCCCATCTGAACCTCCCCAACAAAAGGCACCCCCACTCACCCCTGCAGAGAGGCCTCCGATAGTGGAGGCAGTGCCCAGGGACCACCAGAGTACTGTCCATGCATGATCCTCTCCCTCTAGCCTGTACTTACCTGTGCGCCATCTGTGGGCTCTGTTGCCCATTCCTCATTTTCCAAAAATGTTTTGTAAACCCTGCTGCTTGAAGTTATGTGGGGAGGGGGACATAGTGGGGAGGCCTACTAAGTGTATGGTAATATATGCCAGTGGAGTTCCTGACCCTAGCAGGAACACCATTACGTCACTGGCAAAGGGTCACAGACAACTGCAAGTGAAATCCCATTGGCATAAAAGCTGTTTTGGGACTCCTGCTGGATCTCTGCTCCCTCCAACAATCCCGCCTGCTGAAAACAGGGGTGGCAGTGAAAGCCCCTGATCCCCAAGTTTACTCTAGAGTTGTAAAACCTCAGTACAATGCAGGCATCTTTTAAAGTAAAACTGGAACAAATTTCACAATTACAGAAATACAATTAAACTTTAAAACTATGGGCTGATATTACAAATAAAGTTGTGCTCATTTTTGGGTGCAAAAACTTTGTAAAGTCAGGCATGAGGCAACTAGCGTGATCCGTGCCCATCTCCACACCGGCTCCCCCTTTACCAAGGCCCGAAAATGGCCATGATTGGGACCACATCCGAAATGGGCGCGACAGCCATTTAAATGCATTTGCATGCATTTCAATTGACTTAATGGCTGCACGCCCAACCTCACCGGCACTTCTCCCTTTTATCACTGCGTCCACCCATCCAGATTTGGCGCGAAATAAACACGCTGTACAAAAGTTTGATTCGGGTGCTCCAGCTCGTGTGGAGGTAAGTGTTCAGTGTCCAATGGCTTTCTGCTTGGGATTGGTGTGTGTGCGGGGGGTGGGGTCTGCTGCCGTTCTGCCTGTAATCAGTGAGGGGGAAAGGGGGTCTGCAGCCACTCTGCCTGTGATCAGTGAGGTCAAGGGGTGGGGGGGGGGGGGGGAGAGGCTGGGATCATTCTGGGTGGTGGAGGGGATGGGGCAATAAGGGGGTAATATCGTACTGGTGGGACAACGTCTGTGGGGCCTGGGAGCGATGTGACAGCAGAGCCACATTCCATCCTTTTTTTCAGTTGGAGGCGCCAATCGGAGCTGCAAGATTTTGGGCACTTTAAGCCCCACTCACAGGCTTCTGCAACGCGATTCGGAATTGCTGATATTTTGGCAGGCAGAGTGCATATGGGGGCACCTGAGAACAGGTTGAAAAGTTGGATCTGAAACACTCCCAGTTTCAAGTTTGCCCAACACTTAGAATGAAAATGGTAAAATAGGGCCTGATACCTTAATTCTAATAGCCACAAAAACAAATATAAATTAATTAAACTTTATCTATTTCCCACAATCTGAAATGGCCAAGCAAACCACTCAGTTTAAAGGGCAATTAGGATTGACACTGAAATCCCATGAAAGGACAAAAAAAAATGTAAACAGTCCCATGGCACTAATTTGAAGAGGAGGGAGTTCTCTTTGACCAATACTTGTTCTACAACCAACATCACTGAAGCCAGTCATTGTAAATTGACTGTCATCTTTTATATTTAAAAACAATGACCATGTTTCAAAAATATTTCATTTATTGTCAAGCATGTTGAGATGTCCCGACATCACAAAAGGCACTATTTAAATGTACATCCTTCTTTAGCACTGATGATAAAGACATTGCCTCACATAAAATATGTACCAATTTCTCCACGATTTTGCCTCTCCCCATCTCTGTAATCTCCTGCAGTCTCACAAGTCTCCCTAGATATCTAATTCTGGTGTCTTGTGCAGAGGGACCTGGGGGTCCTTGTGCTTGAGTAGCAAAAACCCAGTCTGCAGGTGCAGCAGGTGATCAAGAAGGCGAATGGGATGCTGGCCTTTATAGCGAGGGGGATAGAATATAAAAGCAGGGAGGTCTTGCTGCAGCTGTACAGGGCAGTGATGAGGCCGCAGCTGGAGTACTGTGTGCAGTTTTGGTCGCCGCACTTGCGCAAGGATATTTTGGCCTTGGAGGGAGTGCAGAGGAGGTTCACTAGGCTGATACCGGAGATGAGGGGGTTAGACTATGAAGAGAGACTAAATAGACTGGGTCTGTACTCGTTGGAGTTTAGAAGGATGGGGGGATCTTATAGAGACGTATAAGATAATGAAAGGGATGGATGGGGTAGAGGGAGAGAGATTCTTCCCACTTAGAAAGGACAGCAGGACTAGAGGGCACAGCCTCAAGATAATGGGGGGGCAGTTTAGAATGGAGTTGAGGAGGAACTTCTTCACTCAAAGGGTGGTGAATCTCTGGAATTCTCTGCCCGTTGAAGTGGTGGAGGCTGCCTCGCTAAATATATTTAAGTCACGGGTAGATAGGTTTTTGACAGACAAGGGAATTAAGGGTTACGGGGAGAAAGCAGGAAAGTGGAACTGATCCACTTCAGATCAGCCATGATCTTATTGAATGGCAGGGCAGGCTCGAAGGGCTGTATGGCCTACTCCTGCTCCTATTTCTTATGTTCTTATGTCCCGATTTGAATCGCTCATTGATGGATGTACCTTCAGTTGTCTAGGTCTTCTGCTCAGAATAGTCTTCCTACACCTCTATACCTCACTTTTCTCAGACACTATTTAAAACCTACTTTGGGGACGGCATGGTGGCACAGAGGTCAGCACTGCTGCCTCACAGAGCCAGGGATCCGGGTTCAATTCTGGTCTTGGGTCGCTGTCTGTGTGGAGTTTGCACATTTTCCCCATGTCTGCGTAGGTTTCCTCTGGCTGCTTCAGTTTTCTCCCACAGTTCAAAGATATGCAGGTTAGGTTAAGTTAATTGGCCATCCTAAATTATGCCTCAGTGTCATGGGATTAGCAGATTAATACACGTGAAAGGATAGGGCATGGATAGGGATTGGTGTCAGTGCAGGGTCGATGGGCCAAATGGCCTCCTTCTGCACTGTACGGATTCTATGATTCTACAATATTTCTTCAATCGAGTTATCATCTGCTGATCTAATACCTTGTGGCTTGGTGTTACACTTTATTTTGTAATGTTCTTGCTAAGTATATTGCGATGTTTTATTACATTAAGGGCACTATACAAGTCTAAGTTGTTGTTGGATGGTCTTCACCTTCCACCCTCAGAGTAGGATCCCTCAACCACTCTGCACAGCCTCCAGCATAATGTCAAGGACGGCATAGGTAAACCTTGGGGAAGCTCTGTCATGGATGTCTTAAAGTGGCTGAAAGCATAAAAGACAGATGGATTTAAATTTTCTGATAAAGATACAAGTCAAGATTTTAATTTTGTAGATATTGCAATACATCAAATTCACTTAAAATTGCACATTACAACTGAGTAACATTTTCATAGAGCTGCTTGGCATATCATAAAGATAACCATTCACTTCACTAAAAACACCACAGAGAAATTAAGTTTGGTAATGTAATAATGTGGGATACCTAGGAAAATGTTATTAAAATTAGAAGATGCAATGAAGTATAACTATTTTATCCATGAGATTCTCGACATATAATAAAACTCTAATTTATAAACCATGTGCAACTCACCTAGCAAAATATAATTACAATGCACTTACTTACTGGTGGCATTATCAGCACAAATTAGTGAGGTAAGTTTACATGGAATGTTGAGCGTGATTTAATACCAAGTTTCTTACAGGCATTAATAACCAACACCTTTTAAAATACGCTTGTGAACCACACCATCAACATGGCAAAACATAATTTTTCCAAATAATTCTCTTATATAATATTTCACTAGATTTCCTTTTATTGTACAAGACACACGTGAATTCCTCTGGTTCTGATGACATGCTAAGTCAGAACCACCAATGCATCCTATTTAGATTTTCTTCGCCAGCAACCTACCCCATATAGTTTTCACTTGAAACAAATACCACCTACAATTTACTAAAATACACTCATATTTCAGTGTTTTAAAAAATAAAATCCCTGTCACCTCATAAGGTCACAATCAGTAGTAAAACCAGAAAGTGTCTACATTTATTCCCCAAGTAGTGAAAATATTTTAGCACTGCTCATTTCAGGTAGATGAAAGCTTGCAATTAGCAAAAGTAACATAGTTTACTATTGGACATTAAAAGTGCAAAAAAAAAGTGGCAATGTTTTACTTCAAAGCACCATCCGTTCTGGGAATGACCAAGATTACCAGGCTTCCAAACAACGTCCAGTTGCATTATTATTATTTTTCCCTTTCGTGGTTTTATGAATGTAGCCAATTGACTGGAATCCAAAAAGGATTTTTCTCCAGATTATCCAAGGTGGTTTTCAGCTCTTTGTAGGCAACTGAAAGGTCATCATTCACCAGAATTTTGTCAAAGAGATGTGAATACTGAGCTTCAATTAGCTCTCCGGATTTGACCATTTCTTGAAGATCTTCTTCCTGCAAAGAAATGGCAGAAATTGAATACTTAACTAAAAAGATTATTCACTGAAATGCGAAGATCAAAATCAGCTTTCCTTTTCCATCCTCGGTCCATTCCTTCATGTGTTAATTTTTGCTGAATAAATAGAATTGTAGAAACTTAGAGCACAAAAAGAGGACATTTGGCCCATCATGCTTGTGCTGGCTCTTTGAAAGAGGCCTGCTGTCTAATAGCTCTACTCTCCTGATTCTCCTGTTCCACAGATCTTGGAAAATTATTTTCCTCTGCCTCTGAACTTGGAGCTTACACACAACCCCAAAATCTTCTGGCCAAGTTCTCCTACAACTTTCTTCCTGTCTGCTCCCAGGCTAATTGTCTTTCACAGTGAGGCCATTGTAGACTTCTTCCTCTAGCTCCAAGCTGGGTTAATCTTCCAGCCTCTTTTTCACTCATAAACCCAGTCTGCAAATTGAGTGTGAGTTCCCACCCACATTCTGTATAATGTAGTTAGTATTTGCTCTACTTAAGGTACAGGTCTCGTTAACATTTATCTATTTTGCTCCCTTGATTCTCAGTGAGCTGCAAACTACACAAGATCCAAGCTGTCTCTATCTTTGATAGTGCTGAGTTTGTAGGAAATCCTGTAACTTGATTCCCAAAATTGCTTCACCTACCCCCTTCTCCACAGCTGTGGATAACATTTAGCCCATTCTCCCAAGTAGAAATGGTAATCAGCTATCACTGACCACATCTTACTAACATTAACCTTAACCTTAATAGGCCCAACCTTTTCCCTAGCAAATAACTTCCAGATTCTATGTTTATAAAATGTCTTAAGATTAAACTTAATGTTGCCTGCTAAATTTTCCTCGCAATCTCTCTTTGCCTCCAAAATTAACTGTTTCAATTCCTCTGTGCAATATCCATAATCTTTCTGGTTACTAATCAAATTTTGTTCCTGACATGTGATAAACCTAATTTTCCTGTATTATTTTATCTTTTATTTTCATTGTCATCAAGGTTGCATATGTTTTACTTTTCAATTGAACGTGTGTAGTTTGTACGAGATTTCACATTTAAAAACATCTATTACTAATAGAGATATGAGAATTATATATTATGTTGTGTAAAGTGTTGGGATTAAACCATTGAGTGTATATCAGGTATAACTAACTTATTTCCATAATTGTGTACACTTAATGGGCAACAATCCAAAAGGGATCAGGGATGAACCATACACAGGATTCAAGTGGTTAATGAAACTCATTGGGAAATCCAGCTAATCTAAACAAATTTAGAAAGTCCCAGAATCCATATCCACCTGGGGTTCAAAATCCTGCAGAGCTCCCTCATTGTTATGATCTCAGTTGAAACCACTACCTTCTTTTCAAAAGAAAGAAATTCAAAATCCCAGTTATTTACTGAAAGAATGAAGCCACAAAAATTCTACAGTTTAAAACAAAATAGATTTTAATATTCAAGAGTCAAACAAAGCAAATACTATCTTGGCTAGCCAGCTATATTCCACATCGATAAGCAACATTATAAACACACACTAACAGGAAAATTGCTTCAATTATTAACTGCAGATACATAAAATGAAAGATACAATTAACAAATGGTATAAATTGGCTCTGCAGCCCACTTAGCATATTTGCCAACAATCTCAACCCTGTTCCCCCTCATGCCCCTCAGACACTGTCTTCCTAAGCCCCCCCCCCCCCAAAAAAGTCTCCTTCTCCCCCCGCCAAAAACATTGTATCCCTCTTTCCCCTGCAAAACACAATGCTACGATCTCTGTGGCAGACAGGATGGGAAAATTTCCAACCCCACCGTCTCTCTCCATCGCTCCCAAAATACTCTGCCTCTCCCCTCTCAAATACTCTGTCCCCTTCTTCCTGCCCAAACACTCCTCTCTCCTCCTCCATTCTTTCTCTCCCCTCACACCCTCCCTCTCCATGACCATTGCCATCTGGAAGGACAAGAGTAGCAGAGACCTGTGATCACCAGCATCTGAAAGTTCCCCTGCAAGTCACTCACCATCCTGACTTGGAAATATATCCCTGTTGCTAGATCAAAATCCTGGAATTCCTTCCCTAACAGCACTGTGGGTGCACCTACACCTCATGGACTGCAGTGGTTCAAGAAGTGGAGATGCGGCATTGGACTGGGGTAAACACAGTAAGAAATCTCACAACACCAGGTTTAAGTCCAACAGGTTTATTTGGTAGTAAACGCCACTAGCTTTCGGAACGCTATTCCTTCATCAGGTGAGTGGAGAGTTCTGATCACAAACAGGGCATATAAAGGCACACACAGTTTACAGAATACTGATTAAAATGCGAGTCTTTACAGCTAATTTTCTATTCAAGTCTTAAAGGTGCAGACAATGTGAGTGGACCTCCTCAGAAGACAAACATGGAACACGGTGGACTGAGTGCTCTTCGTTGTCCAGTACTTCCCCGGAGCAGAGAAACTATGACATCTTCTCCGGAGCCTTCAACATGTCATGGATGAAGACGAACATCTCACCACAGCCATCCCCACACCCCCACTTCTTGCCTTCAAACAACCATACAACCTCAAACAGACCAATGTCCACAGCAAACTACCCAGCCTTCAGGAGAACAGTGACCACAATACCACACAACCCTGCCACAGCAACCTCTTCAAGACATGCCGAATCATCGACATGGATGCCATCATCTCACGCGAGAACACCATCCACCAGGCACATACTCTTGCAACTCGGCCAACGTTGTCTACCTGATACGCTGCAGGAAAGGATGTCCCGAGGCATGGTACATTGGGGAGACCATGCAGACGCTACAACAATGAATGAATGAACACTGCTCGACAATCACCAGGCAAGACTGTTCCCTTCCGGTTGGCGAACACTTCAGTGGTCACGGGCATTTGGCCTCTGATCTTCATGTAAACGTTCTCCAGGGCAGCCTTCAGGACATACAACAGCGCAGAGTTGCTGAGCAGAGTTCCGCACACAGGAGGATGGCCTCAACCGGGATCTTGGGTTCATGTCACACTATCTGTAACCCCCATGACTTGCCTGAACTTCCAACATCTCACTTATTGTCCTGTCTGGAGACAATACACATCTCTTTAACCTATGCTTAAGCTATCTCCACTCACTTTGTCTGCACCTTTAAGACTTGAATAGCAGATTAGTTGTAAAGACTCGCATTCTAATCAGTATCCTGTAAACTGTGTGTGCCTTTATATGCCCTGTTTGTGATCAGAACTCTCCACTCACCTGACAAAGGAACAGCATTCTGAAAGCTAGTGGTGTTTACTACCAAATAAACCTGTTGGACTTTAATCTGGTGTTGTGAGACTTCTTGCCGTGGTTCAAGAAGGCAGCTCATCACCAACCTAAGGGCAATTAGGGATGGGCAATAAATGCTGGCCTAGCCAGAGATGCTCATTTTCCATAAATGTTTAAAAAATAGAAGCATGTTATTGGATTCGTTATTGGATCTAAAAATATGGAATAAATCAGAGCAGATAAATAGAAATAGGAGAACATCTAGGCAAGAGTAACCATGATATAATGCATTTTAAGGTGATGATAGCAAAATACATAAGTATGCCAAAAACAGGTTAATAGACTGGAGAAAAACTGATTGACGGCTGAGAATTAAACTCTAGAAAATAACACGGGCAACAATATTGGCAAACCATGATGCAGAATAACACATTTAAAATGGTGTTCAACAGAGTGCAAGAAAAATATATCCTGTGAAGAGGAGAGAACAAAACAAACAGATGAATAAAGAATTGGAAAAATTAGGGCTTAGGAAAAAGGCACAAGTTAAGTACATATACTGCAACAGAGTGTATGATAACAGATTAGGAGATAAGTAGAATAAACAATTAAGAAAGCAAAGGAGAACTATGAAAGTAAATTATCAAGCAAATCGAAACATTAAAGTAAAATATTTAATAGATACATCAATAATGAAGAAAAGCTGTGATACAACAGATAATGGTAGAGAAATGGCAGAAGTATTAAATAATTATTTTGCTTTGGTATTAACCAGCGAGGCAGAACACTAAAACATAACATTAAAAGATGAGATAAATACATTTACTATAAGATGATGTATTGAATAAACTAATTAAATTCAAAGAGGATAAAGATCCTGGTATGGACAGATTGCATCCACGCATTTTAAAAAGATCTAGGGAAGAGATAGCAGAGGCATTACTACACATAGTTAATACTTCATTAGAGAACGGTGTAGTGCCTAAGAGTGTAATTACTACATTTAAGAAATGGACAGAACTTGTCCACAAATTATAGACCAATCAATTTATGTGAAGGAACTAGAGGGTTCCAATGACAGATTTAGATGAGAAAAGATGGATGGAGATGTGAATAAAGTATAAATGCTGGAACTGAATAGCCCATTTCTGTACTGTATATCCGATGTAAAAATCCTGGAACCCCTCACCTAATTACTATGGTGGATGTACCCATATAAACACTGACTGCATTAGTTCAAAAATGTGGCTCATCACCATCTTCTGAAGGACATAAATGGCCTTGTCAATGGTGTCCATATTTCATAGAATGAATAAAAAGTATATTTTTAAAATCTAATTAAAAATCACACATTTGCATGATCTGATTCAATCAACCCTTGCCCTCTAATCTTGCTTCATCTGAAGACTATAACTGATGGCCACTCTCCACGTGACAAGCAATTCAGTAATAAAAATTATACCAATTATATCAGGAATTCATGATCACTAACAATGTTACACTCTGTCTGGTATTGGCATGTGTGATGAATAGATTAGAGGGGGACAAGGTCCAAATACATAAAATTATGTTGAAAGCATCTCAATACGAGTTCTCTCTTTTCTATATCATCACAACACAAATATGGAACAACACAAAAATGAGCAATATTGTGCAAACCTGCAAGAACCATGGTACTTGGTTTCTTGTTTGTACAATGGTAGTAAAATCTTTTACTTAATAACCTGGGATCCCAAATCTCTGCAGACAGACTTATATTATCTTTACCCACAACTCCAGGTGTTAACATCAAAAGTGTATTTTCACATTTTTCCCCCCCTCTGCTTGCATAACTGGTCAAGCCTATTGGTAGCCAGAAATGTGTTACAACACTGAAAGGTTTATAAAAACTGGATAATTTCCAAAAATTTTTGAATGATTATTTCTGCTGATTTCCTGTGTCATGAGAAAGCTGTTACTATAAACCTTGCCTGTGTGTGGGTGTTGTACATGTATTTTAAACATTGGTTACTGACAATTTATTTTTTTAAGCAGTCAGCAATGGTTTTTAATCAAAGAATAAATTAATAGAGCAACATCTATGCCAAGAGATACCAAGGAATGGTATGTTCGACCTGTTGCTTCTGGTTGGAACTGTCCATTTTCTTCAATAGGATAGCAGCATTTTCTTAATTCCAATCATTATATTGTCAAAAACAAATGAATGAAGTACTAATTTCATTCGATTAATGAATGAAATACTAGACTGTGGTACATAAAATGATATAACCTGTTTTATCTTAGAGGTACCTTATCTGATCTGTGAATAAGTCTGAAAATAATCTCGTCATCCAAGAAATTAAAATTTCTTTTCTCACCATGTTGTTTAACTAATGTATGGTGAAATTGATACTGAAGTCTGATAGCAGATGATAAATTCTTTTCCTATCCCATCCTGTGTGATAATCCTGGGCTGCTCAAAGGGTGGTGAATCTCTGGAATTCTCTGCCCGTTGAAGTGGTGGAGGCTGCCTCGCTAAATATTTTTAAGACGCGGGCTGATGGGTTTTTGATAAGAGAGGGGTTAAGGGTTATGGGGAGAGGGCGGGAATGTGGAACTGAGCCATGACAGATCAGCCATGATCTTATTGAATGGCAGGGCAGGCTCGAAGGGCCATATGGCCTACACCTGCTCCTATTTCTTATGTTTTCCAAGGGCACCACTGTGATGCCTTTTTTTATGTAAATCAAATACCACCAGTCAACCATTTAAATGAGGGGAGAAAATTAAGAAAAGTACCACTGCTGAACACATTCCTATCATCATCTGATATCCACATATGTGCAATTTTCAACAAATGATAGAGCGTAAGATCAGGAAGTACACAGAAATGGAGATAGATTGGGAAGTAGATAAACTTACAATTTTCCTTAAATAAGAACAGACTATGTTCAATCCTGAAAACACTTGCAAAAATCCAAACACAGCACTGCAACTGGACTTACTCAATTGCTTAAGTAGCCTTGATATTTTTCCCACACAGTATAAGTAAGCATCCTTACAGTTATAAAAGATTATGCAATTGGTCTCACCATAAGAAAGTCATGTGAGGTCTGCTCATATGGAATAAAAACAAACTGTCACCATCAGTGCACTTTCAGATTTAAAGTACAGAAAAGGCCAGTTCACTAAATTGTTGAAAGGGTAGCAATATAGAACACAAGTATTGAAATTTCATCATATTTGATCACAAGAGAACCATCTAACTCTGGAAGTCAAGACAGGGTGTAGAAAATAGAAATATAGATGAAGATACTAAAAATAAACATTAGAAAACTTTAAAATACTAATATGGCTTGCAAGTAGAAATGCAAGTTTTATACAGAGAGGTTTGTGAATATTCTTCAGGCCAGATTCATTACCAATCATTTAATTTCAGACAACACTCTTGAATGTACCCATTGTGATGTGTTCATTTCACGTACTGAGCACCTCTGTGATCTTTCTGATTGAGACTGCTAATTTAGTGCCAGTGAGTGCCAAACTATTACACCAATTAGACAATGGTCCTTTGCTTACAAGAAATGACTTTTGATTTTGTGCCTCAAGAGGAAACGTAACATATTCAATTATTCAAACTTTTTGGAAATGGTTTATCATACTGCTGGTAGAATTACAGGAGGAAAAGTAACCTCCCACTTCCAAGATATTTTGCCCTTCCTAACAGTACTGTTGATGTAAATCACCTTGTCAATGATGCTCATATCCCATGAAAGCAGAAGAAAAAGCATCTACTGCAATGAAAAAAATTCAGGGGAGACTCTTACAAGAGGGCCATAATACGATTTGCACTGGGGAGAACTCAGTTTGCAATTCCCCCTACCTCTGGCCGGCAACATAACCTGGATCATGCCTAAGGAGGTTAGGAACTAAATTAGCATATTTAAATTTTCATTAACATATTCAGATTTGTTTTAAGCTAAAAGTCACCGCCCCTTCAATTCTCACACCCACTGATGCAACATGAATGGAGACCAGATGTCATAACCATGATGGGAGAGAGTCTTGGAACACATTGAACCCCCCGGGTGGTTAGGGGCATGGCTAGAAAGAACAAAGAACAAAAACAGCCCGGGAAATAGGCCCTTCGGCCCAACGAGCCCGCGCCGCCATTTTAACATTACCAGTCCCCCCTCCACCCATGACCCTTATTTATGCTTATGGCATTCCACATTGAGGGAAACTAATTTAGGGACAATTTATTACCTCCAATCAGCCTAATAGCACATCTTTGGGGTGTGGGAGGAAACCGGAGCACCTGGAGAAAACCCACGCGAGCACAGGGAGAATGCGCAAACTCCCACAGACACTGGCCCAAATCCATGTGTCTGCACAGCAAACAGTGATAGTCACTGAGCTGTCGTGTTGCCCAGCATCTGGTCCAGTTTAAGCGCACACTAACGACATGAAGTACTAGGCTATTCTCGAACATCCAAGAGCAGCCCTAGTACAACCAATCGTGTGTATGCCCCTCGTTGGACAACAAGGCGGACTGACTTAAAACCTGTGAATTAAAAGAAAAAAAGCCCATGCACTGCCCTCTGGTGCCCTGGCACTGCCAACATGGACATGCCAACTTGGAATTGCTGGGAAGTGGGGCCTGAAGAGGGTGACGGAAAGGCGTGGGGTTTTAATTGACTCCATAGTGAGGTATCGCTTACTGGGTGCTGGTGGAGGGAGGTGAAAGAGGGCATGGAGGCCTGATGCTGGTGATTTGTGGTGGGAGTGACATACTAACAAGGATGTGTGGTTGGGGGTCGGGGTAACTTGGGCATTTAGTGATAGGGATGCATTGCCCCTCTGTGGTCAAGAGTTGGGGTGTTCCCCGAGTCTGTGGGGGAGGAGAACTTCAACATTACTTTAAAAAAGGCATCCTGATCTCTGAGGAGATTATCTTGCTGGTGTCCTTTGGTCCCGTTCTCATTCAAATCACTTTGCACAAATCACCCCCACCTCCAAAAAAAAAAGTTTAAGTGTGGGTGAATTGCGACCGGGATCCCAATGTCCCTCCTAATTGCACCGCGTTTCTCTCTGGAGACCACATTTAAAATCTTCTTTTAAATAGGAAAATTGCACCCTCAATCCGAATAGGGATATAGGTGTAGGCTGATCAGCTTCCGAATTCTGGTATTTAATGCAGGATCCATTTTCTGGTATTTAATTTGTGTATCAAATCTTACTGAAACAGCAACATGAGCCATTGGTTAGATACTTTCCTGCACAGTTCTGCTCAAATATAATTTACACTATAAATTCTTGGAATTATGAGCTGAAAACAGCCAAATGGAGGCAATGGGGAAATCTGGGACTTAGTGAACAGAAACAACAGTTCATTTCCTTAACCACTGAGATTTGGGATTAAGAAAAATGCAGAGAAATGATGGAGAAGGAAATAGGGTGAATTAGAGTCTAACCAAGCGGGAGAGGAAAGAGAAAGAGGAAAAGTTAGAAAAAAAATACTAAAAATCTCCAAAAATAATTTAATACATGTTAGAATGAGATTGAATTGGCTTCTTTTTGAGCTTGAGGTTGATTGACATTATATTAATGATCACAAAGTTTAAAGGGTACTTAAGCTCTTCTATAATAGCTCTAACTTTCTATGGGAAGTTGAATGGGCAATTAATATCAAAATCCTCCAGGTTCTTAAAAATAATGGAGGAAAATAGAAAATAGGAGCAGGAGTAGACCATTCGGCCCTTCAAGCCTACTCAGTTATTCATAATGATCACGGCCAATCATCCAGCAAAATAGCCTGATCCTGCCTTTCCCTCATTTCCTTTGATCCATGTTGCCCCCAAGGACTTTATCTAACTCCTTCCTGAAAACATGCAATGTTTTGGCCTCAACTGTTTTCGGTGGCTTACCAATCTCTGCGTGAAGACGTTCTCCCATTGTCTTTGGACAATGGCCCCTGGTTCTGGACAACAACTACAACGCTCCCCACGCACCACCACCACCGGAAACATTCTTCCTACATCTACCCTGTCCAGTCCTATTAGAATTTTACAGGTTTCTGTAAGATTCCTCTCATTCTTTTGAACTCCAGCAAACATAATTCAAATCAACTCAATCCCTGGAGAAGTTGAGGGTAAGCTGCTATAATAGAAAACAAACAATGGAGCACTTTAAATTGATCAGCAATTTACAGATTTTATTTTTTATTTGTTCCTGAGATATAGGCATCAATGGAAAGGCCAATATTTCTTGCCCATTTCTAATTGTTCTCAAGAAGATGATGTCATAGGTCTTCTTCCCCTAAACTTGCTGGTTGATTTGCAATTAATAATGCTGTGCACTGTGAATTTGACCCAGATTTTTAGTTCCAGAAAGATTAGATCCTAGATCTATTGCCTTGATAATCTAAAATAAGTAAGAATGCAATTCTGTCTGTTTGTTTCAAGTTGTTTCATATTCCACCAGTGAAAATTTTACATTTTTCTATTGTCCAAGAAACCCTGAAGCATTAGAAAATTGATACACAAATGGCTTTTACTTCTGGAAATTATGTTCTAGCACAACTCAAGCAGACATCCCACTGAACGATGGTTGTTAAGAGTCTAATGGGAACCATTCCTCCGTAGACTGGCCATAAGTCTGCTACTAGTCCAACCGCACACATCATAAAGATAACTACAAAAATGTAAAATCATTCACTGATGTAGACTCTTTACACTGAGAGTACGGATTCATTGTTTAATGGGAGATCTACATATCCACAGCAGCATTATTTCCATTATCTCATATTTACCCAAAACAGATAAATAGTAATTAAAATTTTATACTTATCTAAAACAGTTTTGAGTACAAAAAGTTTTATTGTCTATATAAACTGCAAAACATACCGTGAATGATTTGGCAGAGCCTTTGTCATCTTTGCTTGAAATGATTTTTGCATTCTTTCTGGTTTCTCTGAGGCGTTCAAGTGATGGTGGCTTGATGAATATCACATATGGTTTAAATTCCAATGTCCTCAGATGTTTTATTGTCTGAAACATTTAAGTAGTGTAATGTTATTTTTCTTCTTAGCGTATCAGGTTCAAAATCATATTGAAAAGTTAAATTTACCTCTAATGTGCTACCAATAAACACGTTATACAACTGCTGTGACTTGGTCTCCTCTTAATGATTCATAGTGCTTCACAGAACGTTATTGTTTATTTGTGGGTGATGTTGGCATGACTGCATTTATTGCACTTCCCTTGTTCTGCAGAGAAGGTAATGAGGGCAAGTCCAAAGGATATTTATTAGAATGGACTACATCCTCATTATGTAACTACAGTCAGACCAGATAAGGGTGTGAATTTCTCTTTACTGAAATATGTGAGAGCCAGTTGGGTTTTTACACAATCCAGCAGTATTCAAGGCCATTTTATTCTGGTACTAGCTCACAAGTTATCCCATCTCTCCTTTTTTCACCCCAATACTCCCTCTCTCCACACCCCAATCACTGTGGTTCTTGCAAAAATGTATAGGATTTTCACCTGAATCATTGTTTATTAAATATTTTAATTCCTAGAATGTATTTTATCGTCAGTAGCATCCAGCTGTAAATAAAAGAATAGCATGCAGCAGAGAGTTTACAAGTGATGGTTTCAGTGCTGGTCATTTGCTATCACAGACGAATGTTTAAGGAAGTTACTCAAGGAACGAGTCACTGATTTTTGACAATGATGCGCCAAAGCATCCTCAGGTTAAGTTTTGCTCAACAAAATAATCCCAAGTTGTGGAAGGTTTAGCACCTGTCAACTGCACTCAGAACCTATTTTGAAGTAACTGCCTCCCATATTTTAGACGCATGCCCTAATTCCTGCCAAAAACATCTGGTGTTAAGGGAAGAGAATATGGTGTCAGACTTCACACATAAATTTATCAGCTTCCTTCATGAGTGGTTGAGTAACATTCCAGAAGTAAGGCCTGGGATGCATCTGGCTTATTCTGAGACAATGGTAGTGCTTATCTTGTCACCCTGCTCAGTCAAAACAGTATTCCAGAAAGTTTCAATACTGAGCCACTGCCAGATGTTATGTCATGGTTTTTGTGTCTCTTCACAGTAAAAAGTCTGACAACACCAGGTTTAAGTCCAACTGATTTATTTCATAGTAAACTCACTAGCTTTCGGGTTTGTCCCTTCGTCAGGTGAATGGAGAGTTCTGGCCTCAGACAGAGCATATAAAGCACAGACAGTTTACAGATTACTGATTAGAATGTGAATCTTTACACCTAACCTGCTGCTCAAGTCCTAAAGTGTGTCTCTTCACATTCCTTCCACCTTGTAGATATAGGTTTTCAACTGCTACATTCAATGCAATGTAGAATGATTTGAATAAACCTGTTTGACAATGGCCCAGGTTTTTAATAGCAATCACAGAAGAATTATATAATTCCTACAGTGCAGGAGGAGGTCATTCGGCCCATTGTGTGTGCACCAACCTTAATTCAACCCAGGCCGTATTCTTGTAACACCACATATTTACCCTACTAATCCCCTGACACGAGGGTAAATTTAGCATGACCAATTAACTTACCCACATATCTTTGGACTGTGGAAGGAAACTGGAGCACCCAGAGGAAACGCATGCAGACATGGGATGAACGTACAAACTCCCTACAGACAGTGACCCAAGGCCAGAACTGAATCTGGGTTCCTGGTGCTGTGAGGCAGAAATGCCAACCATTGTGTTACCATGCTGCCCAGAATGCTGGGAGAAAGTTGTAATAGTTAGTGTTTGCCATTGCTTCCCCTCTGAAACTGACCACAATTTGCTGAATCCACACATGCACTGTTAAATTCAGAAGTTTTTGTCAGTAATTCTGCACTTCTCTGTAAACAAGCTGTACCCTTGCAGACTACAATTAAATAGAAATCATCACACTGATGAGAACTTCCAGTCTTAACTACTACTGAAGGACCCCTCTGGAAAAATAGCTGTATGTTTTTGTAATTCCAAATTATTACATGCTGCTAAGAATTTCAAATTTCATTTGTTTAAAAAAGTTTGACATTTGAGCTTCTAATGTGTATGGCCTAATCATGGCCTTTTACTTCCTGGTTTGCCCAAGAGAATTCTCCAATGTGATTCGCTGCTCATCCTGCCTGATGGTATCACTATTGCTGGATCCTGGAGATTCCCTCGACTTGCTGCCAAATTCAAATCTATATAGGAAAAAGGAAATTCACACCAGAGAGATAGCTAGATCATCGTAGACGACTTTCTTCAAGGTGAGAGGCATGTTCTGTCACTTTACTGCTGACTGTAAAACCTGGAACAATATTGCAATGGTAGCTGAGGGAGACGCAGTCTCTAATAATCTTCACTTCCCCTCATTCTTTGACCAGCTATTCTTATTTCTGTTTTCTCAAACTTGTTATTTTTATTACATTCATTTTGAGGGACTACAGGACTCAACTATTTTTGTGATATGATACTCTGAAACTTTCCACCTTTATGTATGCCAACTCCTGTAGCCAGATTATATTTGACAAGAGATGTCTGGGTTCTGCTGGATGAGGGTGGTCTATAGTCACAAGTCTGAATGAAGTACTCAGATATCTGATCTTTAAGAGGCACAAGTAAACTACATTCTGTGCTTACCTTGCAGTTTAGAATATCAGTGGTAGAACAGCAATTTGTCTCCAGCTGCACAACCCAAAGATTTTAATTTTTAGGTCTTATGGGAACAGGGGCATGAGGTGGGAAATTCACGGCATCGGACAGCATGCCTGTTCTCTATCTCCGTGCCACCCCAGGTTATTTTCCTGGGCACGGGATTGGGGTCTGGCAGGACTACCTGCCTACAGTTAGATGTTTTTAAAAAAATATTTCATGGGATTGGTGTGTCACAGGCTGGGTCATGATTAATTGTCCATACAACTAATACAATGAATGGTAGATGGCGTTTAATTTAGACAAATGCAAGGTGATGCATTTTGATAGACTGAACCAGGACAGGACTTACTCAATTAATGATAGGGCACTGGGGAGGGTTACAGAACAAAGAGATCTAGGGGTACATGTTCATAGCTCCTTGAAAGTGGAGTCACAGGTGGACAGAGTGGTGAAGAAGGCATTCGGCATGTTTGGTTTCATCGGTCAGAACACTGAATACAGGAGTTGGAATGTCTTGTTGAAGTTGTACAAGACATTGGTAAGGCCACACTTGGAAACGTGCTGTTCTGGTCACCCTATTACAGAAGGGATATTATTAAACTAGAAAGAGTGCAGAAAAGATTTACTGGGATGCTACTGGGACTTGATAGATTGAGTTATGAGAGGTTGGATAGACTCTGAAGTGTAGGAGGCTGAGGGGTGATCATATAGAGGTCTATAAAATAATGAGGAGCGTAGGCAAGGTAGATAGTCAATATCTTTTCCCAAAGATAGGAGAGTCTAAAACTAGAGAGCATAGGTTTAAGGTGAGAGGGGAGAGATACAAAAGCGTCCAGAGGGGCAATTTTTTCACACAGGATGGTGAGTATCCGGAACAAGCTGTGGAAGCAGGTACAATTTTGTCTTTTAAAAATCATTTAGATAGTTACATGGGTACAATGGTCATGAAGGGATATGGGGCAAATGCGGGCAGTTGGGATTAGCTTAGGAGTTTAAAAAAAAGCGTCATGGACAAGTTGGGCCGAAGGCCTGTTTCCATGCTGTAATTCTCTATGACTCTAATTCACATACTTCGCAAAGGTGGTGATAAACTGCTTTGTGAGCCACTGTGGTTCATGTAGAAGGGAATTCCAGAATTTTGGTCCAATTATAGTGAAGGAATGGTGATAATAGTTCAAGTCAAGATGGTGTGTAGCTTGCTGTCCTTGTCTTCCGAGGAGTTAAAGGTCATGAGTTGGAACGATGTCATCTTTCAAAGTCTTGGTGTGTTGTTGCAAAGCATGTTGTTTATAGTACAGCTGCCACTATGTATCAGTGATGGAAGGAGTGAATGTTGAGGTTGGTGGATGGGGTGCTGATCAAGTGGACTGCTTCACTCTGGAAGGTGTTGAGTTTCTTGAGTGTTGTTGGAATCAATTCAACTGTTTAAAAGCTTAGTTAAAACCTATTGCTGGAATCCAGGCAGCTTCCAGAACCCTGGATGCAATGGGGAAGAGGGTAGCTGGTGGCTACTGTAGGGGGGAGGGAGGGGGAGCAGGAAGGCATAAAGACCCTCCATGCCCTTCTAGCTTCAACTATAGCTGCAGGCCACAGGATCCCCTCCCCCAATCCCAAGCACTGAGATTATTTTCTAATTTAAATTTCATAGAGTTGAAGAGGAGCACCTCCATCATGGGATGCCTTCCACCTCAGCTACTGTGAAAGGCAGCCTGTTACTTTTTTGGTGCTGGAGGCTCTCCCATAGACCCACCAGCTTTAAAAGCACAACATGTCCTTGGTAGGATAGCAAACCCTGCCTCTGGCCATGATTTGGGTCATCTGTCAAAAATCTCAGCTGATCAACTGTTCCCCACACGATTGGTTAAATTTAGTGTCATAGAGTCATAGAGGTTTACAGCACGGGAGCAGTCCTTCGGCCCAACTTGTCTATGCCATTCTTTTTTTTATCCCCCTAAGCTAGTCCCAACTGCCTGCATTTGGCCCATATCCCTCTATACCCATCTTATTCAAATAACTGTCTAACCGCTTTTCACAAGACAAAATTGTACCTGCCTCTACTACTACCTCTGGCAGCTTGTTCCAGACATTCACCACCCTCTGTGTGAAAAATTGTCACTCTGGACACTTTTGTATCTCTCCCCTCTCACCTTAAACCCATGCCGTCTAGTTTTAGACTTCCCTAGCTTTGGGAAAAGATATTTACTATCTAGCTGATCTATGACCCTCATTGTCTTATAGACCTCATTAAGATCACCACTCAGCCTTCTACACTCCACAGAAAAAGGTCCCAGCCTCTCATAACTCAATCCATCAAGTCCCAGTAGCATCTTAGTAAATCTCTTTTGCACTCTTCCTAGTTTAATAGCATCCTTTCTATAGCAGGGTGACCAGAACTGTATACAACATTCCAAGTGTGGTCTTGCTGTCTTGTACAACTTCAACAAGATGTCCCAACTCCTGTATTCAATGTTCTGACCAATGAAACCAAGCATGCTGAATGCCTTCTTAACCACTCTGTCCACCCGTGACTCCACTTTCAAAGAGCTATGAACCTGTAACCTAGATCTCTTTGTTCTGTAACTCTCACCAATGTCCTACCATTAACTGAGTAAGTCCTGCTCTGGTTCAGTCTACCAAAATATCACCTCACATTTATTTAAATTAAACTCCATCTACCATTCGTCAGCCCACTGACCCAATTGATCAAGATCCTTTTGCAATCCGAGATAATCTTCTTCACTGTCCACTATGCCACCAATCTTGTCGTCATCTGCAAACTTACTAACCATGCCCCCTATATTCTCATCCAAATCATTGATATAAATGACAAATGACAGTGGATCCAGCACCGATCCCTGAGGTACACCGCTGGTCACAGGTCTCCAGTTTGAAAAACAACTCTCTACAACATTCTGTCATCAAGCCAATTTTATATCCATTTAGTTAGCTCATCCTGGATCCTGTGAGATTTAACCTGGTTCAACAACCTACCATGCGGTATCTTGTCAAATGTCTTGCTAAAATCCATGCAGACAGCATCAAACTGCACTGTCCTCATCTACCTTCTTGGTTTCCCTTTCAAAAAAACTCAATCAAATTTGTCAGACATCATTTTCCACTCACAAAGCCATGCTGATTGTCCCTGATCAGTCCTTGCCTCTCTAAATGTCTGTAGATCCTGTCTCTCAAAATACCTTCCAACAACTTACCCACCACACTTTTCCTTACAGCCCTTTTTAAACAAAAGCACAACATTTGCCACCCTCCAATCTTCAGGCACCTCACCTATGACTATTGATGATTCAAATATCTCTGCTAGGGAACCCACAATTTCCTCCCTAGCCTTCCACAATGTCCTGGGATTACTTCATCATTTCCCAGGAACTTATCAACCTTGATGCACTTTAAGACTTCCTGCACCTTTATTTACTGGAGTTCTATGAGGATGTGTCTAGGGCGGTGGATAGAGGAGAGCCGGTGGATGTGGTCTTTCTAGATTTTCAGAAAGCGTTTGACAAAGTGCCTCACAAGAGGTTATTGCAGAAGGTCGAGGGACATGGAGTTGGGGGTAGGGTGTTAGCGTGGATAGAGGATTGGTTGTCAAATAGGAGGCAGAGAGTGGGGGTCAACGGGTGCTATTCGGATTGGTGGATGGTGACTAGTGGAGTGCCCCAGGGGTCGGTGCTGGGACCTCAGCTTTTTACCATTTATACAGATGATCTGGAGGAGGGAACCGAGTGTAGAGTGTCGAAATTTGCTGATGACACCAAGATTGGGGGAACGGCAAATTGTGCGGAGGGTGTGGAGAGTCTGCAGAAGGATCTAGATAGGCTGGGCGAATGGGCCAGGAAATGGCAAATGGAATTTAATGTTGGCAAGTGTGAGGTGGTCCACTTTGGTAGGAAAAATGGTAGGAAGGACTATTACTTACGAGGCGAAAAACTGCAGCAGGCGACGGTGCAGAGGGACCTCGGGGTCCTTGTGCATGAGTCGCAAAAACCCAGCTTGCAGGTGCAGCAGGTGGTCAGGAAGGTGAATGGGATGCTGGCCTTCATAGCGAAGGGGATTGAATATAAAAGTAGGGAGGTCTTGCTGCAGCTGTATAGGGCATTGGTGAGGCCGCAACTGGAGTACTGTGTGCATTTTTGGGCGCCGCACCTGCGCAAAGATATTTTGGCCTTGGAGGGAGTGCAGAGGAGGTTTACTAGGCTGATACCGGAGTTGAGGGGGTTGAGCTATGAGGAGAGGCTGAATAAACTGGGCTTGTACTCGTTAGAGTTTAGAAGAATGAGAGGAGATCTCATTGAGACGTATAAGATGATGAATGGGATGGATAGGATAGAGGTGGAAAGACTCTTCCCGCTCAAAAAAGACAATAGGACTAGGGGGCACAGCCTCAAGATAAAAGGGGGGCGGTTTAGAACAGAGTTGAGGAGGAACTTCTTCACTCAAAGGGTGGTGAATCTCTGGAATTCTCTGCCCGTTGAAGTGGTGGAGGCTGCCTCGCTAAATATTTTTAAGACGCGGGTTGATGGGTTTTTGATAGGAGAGGGGATTAAGGGTTATGGGGAGAGGGCGGGAAAGTGGAACTGAGCAGCGACAGATCAGCCATGATCTTACTGAATGGCGGGGCAGGCTCGAAGGGCTGGATGGCCTACTCCTGCTCCTATTTCTTATGTTCTTATGTTCACCTCTTTCTCTGTAATATGTACACTCCTCAAGACATCACTGTTTATTTCCCCAAGTTCCCTAACATCCATGTTTTTCTCAACAGTAAATACTGATGAGAAATATTCATTTAGGATCTCACCCATCTCCTGTGGATCCGCATAAAGATGACCTTATCAGCCAAAACAATCTTGTGCCCCTTTTTGCCCTCCTGATTTCTCTCTTAACTCTACTCTTACACCCTCTATACTCTTCAAGGAATTCACTTGATCCCAGTTGCCTATGCATGTCATGTGCCTCCTTCTTCTTCTTGACCAGGGCCTCAATATTCCGAGTCACCCAAGGTTCCCTACTTCTACCAGCCTTGCCCTTCCCTCAAAAAGGAATGTGCTTATCCTGAACCTGTCTACTTTTAACGGCCTCAATTGGCTGCCTGTAAGTCTTGCTGCCCTATACTTAATTTGAGGGAGATGGGAAGGCAGTGGGAACCCCTACCACCTGATCTTACACTTACTCTGTCTCCAAATATGCCTCAGGGAGGAGGGGGACTCTAGTGCAACTATTTCTCACACAGTGCAGGTTTCTGAGCTCCATTTGACCTAACAGCAAGGTCCTGAAGCCCACAGGAAATTGTGTGCATAGTTTCAGAAGCACTTTCAGTAAGGGGCCAGCTCAAAAAGGAAACTTGGATATCTAGTTCTCCAATTTTGGGTAGAATTGATTGCTTCAGGTAAGCAAATCATTTTTGTTACTCTATGGAAATGTATTTACAGTAAGCATCATTATGCTGGAAAGGCCAGCTTATGCACAAGCATCATTTCAACCAAGAAGTTAAGCTCAATGGTCATTTTTATTTTAATACAAGTGCCTGAGGCAGCTTTGATCTCTGTGATAAACTGACTTCAGCAGTCCATTGAAATCAGATCATAACAAGATGACTGAAATTACACAATCCCATTACTGACTGAGGAAATATAGCAATACTTAGATCCCCAAAGTTTATCATCCATCAAGAGCAGTTGGGCATGTACCAAAGGCTGCCAGTAGAGTAAACTTTAAAAAGATGCCATTAATATTAGAACATGTATCACATCCAAAATACAATGATCAGACAACGAGCAAAATGATCCTTTTACAAACAGCTTGCAAGAAGAGGGGAGACTTGATCATGTTACCTTCACCACCACTCCACAGGTTTTCTATATAATGTTCTAGAGACCATTTCTTCAAGTGGATCATTTTTGATTGAAATAGCTTCAGAAAATCACTTGCTCTACACCCTCAGTAGCCCAGTCCATCATGCAAACCAGTCTCCCATCCACTGACTCTGTCTACACTTCCCGCTGCTTCGGGAAAAACAGCTGGCATAATCATGAACCCCATGCACTCTGGATATATTCTCTTCCACCTTCTTCTATTGGGAAAAAGATACAAAAGTCTGAGGTCACGTATCAACTAACTCAAGAACAGCTTCTTCCCTTCTGCAATCAGACCTTTGAATGGACTACCTTATATTAAGTTGATCTTTCTCTACACCCTTGCTATGACTGTAACACTACATTCTGCACCCTCTCCTTTCCTTCGCCCCAATGTAGTCTATGAACGGTATGCTTTGCCTGTATTGCGCGCAAGAAACAATACTTTTCGCTTATACCAATACATGTGACAATAACAAATCAAATCTTTGCCAAGTACAAGTTAGTCCAGGCTAAAATACTGCATTGTTTGCAATAATTCTAACTTTCTAGGAAACAGAATTAGCCTTACCATCTGACTAAAAACATAAGAAAAGATAGGTTAATGTTTCAGGTAGTTATCAGAATTGGCAAGGAATAGCCATCCAAAATTTTTAAGCAGTGTGCTTATTGGGGCAGGCTTGACGGACAGAGTGGCCTACTGCTGTTGTTCAGATGCTGACAGATACACTATACATTTCCAGCTTTCACAGTTTTTCTTTCTTGTTTGGCAGATTTGACTATCCATGTTATTTTACACAGCTTTTCCAGTATTGAAAAGCATAGTGAATCTAATGTTCCACTATGTGTCACGTTTTGAAAAAAGGAAACAGAAATCAACTTGCTGCAGCTTGGGAAAAGCCTTGTAACTGGAGCAATCTTGCTTTTGCTAGTTCTAACTGCCACCAGTGAAGTCAGTCATCTTGCATAAGTGATTTGGGTGACCCACGCCCAGAGACATCTAATAACATAGTCTAGAACAAAAAAGGAGGCTAGAAATTTGTTTTGCATTTTTCACAGCTAACTCACAGAAGTGAAATGTTCCGGATGGCAGAACAAACCAAACCAACTATATAGGTTATATATACTGTATGAGAGCAAGCCAAGTGCAAACTGAAATAGGCGTGGATAGATTCCAATGTAAACCTTTCAAAGGCAGTCACACAGTTTATCAAATATGCGATGGTATCTGATGACTAAACATTGGTTGTCATGCTGTGGAGATGCTGGCATTGGGCTGGGCTGGGGTAAACATTGGTTGTGCAGCAATCATCTGAAAATGAAGAATTGAAGCTCCAGCTGTGTATTCTAAAGCCAATGCTGCACAAAATAATTTGCTAAATTACTTGCGGTCATGCCAGTAATAATGTGATCATTAAAAAGTTAGCTCAGAGCCTAATAAGTCTCTGATGTGATACAATCCCTGGATTGTGTGAGAAAAGTCATGTCTAAAACATTGCTTGGAGCAAAGTTTGGGATATTTTCAAAAATACCCATTCTTTGTCTCCCACAGAAAGAACAGTCAAAATCTTTAGAGGGGAGAATAATGACAGTCAACATGAGCCCAATTATTATACTTGTTAATTAAACATGCAGGCCTGCATTTTTTGGTCAATGGGACAGCCATAATGCTCACCATAAACATTGAAGATAACTGCCCATGAATAACTTGTACGTTCTGTAACTCAGGTTTCACCTTTCTCTAACATTAGCACCATCAACTTGAAGGAGATTTCCACTATCCAGCAGCAGTGATATCATGAAGCAGGTTAAGCAGCTGATCACATTGAAGAATTCGCACAGAAAACAGTTAATCTTCAGATTTTAATAATTTTACATGCAGAAATAAAAATTGGGAAGGTAGAAGCTGAAATATAATAGTTTAAAAATCCATAGAATTTGTTATTCATCATGGGAAATTTGACATTCTGTAGATATGAAATATGTTTTCAGGGCAAAAGAGGTTGTTCAGCAGTAATTATGAACATGGAATGCAGTTAAAGACCCAGTTGCACCTCATTCAACAAAACATAACATTTGCAAGGATTTTTAAAAGTCAAATGTCCATTGATGGGGTCTTCACAGCACAATCTGTAGAGTGGGGAAATCGCTGACAGCAATTTCTTGATTTCCTCATTTAACTATGCTTGCATTGATGCCGGAAGTTGTAATGATGACCAACAGTGACAGTTTTGCCATCTTTACAAATCTGGTCATTGTTGCAGTACTCAAATGGTTATACAGTTGGATTTGGGAATTTGTGAACTGCAGTTGTTTCGCAATAAAGCAAATGATCCGATTCTCCACGCATTTTACTGTTTTTTTAACTTTATTAATATTTTCCACTTCAAATATTTACAATTTTGGGGTTTAGTATATATTAAGTGTTGGCTCTTTTGAATTGACTAAATATATGGGGACAAAAATTTCTAATTCAGGCACAGTCAGGAAATTGCACATTTTGAGAGGCTTTCATTTTCTATTTATTGGCAGAATCACACACATAAAATCGGCTACGAACCAGAGCAATCCAGCAGCATAGTCAAACCGAATATATCCTTCCATCAAGTAAGTATTTATGAATGGTAACCTGGTGTAGTTTTATTAATACAGCTAAAAATGGTTTAACAGCACAAATAAACCATTTTTTTAATAGAGATAAATCAATTAAGAACCAATTCTCACTTATAACGAGGTTGGGGAGAGAATTCATCAACCTTGTTCACCACTAACGAGAATCCCAATGTCTTGACTTCAGTCATTGGCAAGATTTTAGAGTCCATTATTAAAGATGAGATTGCAGAGTACTTGGAAGTGCATGATAATATAGGACTGAGTCAGCACTTTGTCAAGGGGAGGTCAATGCTGACAAATCTGTTAGAGTTCTTTTGAGGAGGTAACAAGGAAGTTAAATAAAGGAGAGCTAGTGGACATGATTTATTTAGATTTCCAGAAGGCCTATGACAAGGTACCACATAGGAGACTGTTAAATAAGTGCCCATGGTGTTAAGGGTCAGATCCTGGCACGGATAGAGGATTGGTCAACTGACAGAATGATATGGAGATGCCAGCGTTGGACTGGGGTAAACACAGTAAGAGGTCTGACAACACCAGGTTTAAGTCCAACCGATTTATTTGATAGTAAACTCACAAGCTTTCGAGGTTAAACTCTTCGGCAACTGGCAGAAGGCAGAGAGTGGGGATGAAGGGGTCTTTCTCAGGATGGCAGCTGGTGACAAGTGCTGTGCCTCAAGGGTCAGTGCTGGGACTACAACTTTTCACAATACATATTAATGATTTGCAGGAAGGAACTGAAGGCACTGTTGCTAATTTTGCAGATGATACAAAGATATGTAGAGGGGCAGATAGTATTGAGGAAGCGGGGGCTGCAGAAGGACTTGCGCAGGTTACAGGAGTAAGCAATTAAGTGGCAGATGAAATACAATGTGGAAAAGTGTGAGGTTATGCAATGTTGGAAGGAGTAATGGAGGCATAGACTATTTTCTAAATGGGAAATGCTTAGGAAATCAGAAATGCAAAGGGACTTAGGAGTCATTGTTCAAGGTTCTCTTAAGGTTAGCATGCAGATTCAGTCGGCAGTTAGAAAGACAAATGCAATTTTAGCATTCATGTCGAGAGGGCTAGAATACAAGAGCAGGGATGTGCTTCTGAGGCTGTATAAGGCTCTGGTCAAACCCCATTTGGAGTATTGTAAGCAGTTTTGGGCAGGGTAGCATACTGGTTAGCGCTGCTGCTTCACAACTCCAGGGACCTGGGTTCGATTCCCAGCTCGGGTCACTGTCTGTGTGGAGTTTGCACATTCTCCTCATGTCTGCATGGGTTTCCTCTGGGTGCTTCAGTTTCCTCCCACAGTCCAAAGATGTGCGGGTTAGGTTGATTGGCTATGTTCCTAACCGCAATGTTTCTGAACATTCTAGTTCTGCATGACAGTAGCAGGCAACCTTAAAGCAACAAGGACTTTTATCTTCATTAACTACAGTGTTGACCGCCCCCCCCGGTCTCTTGGAGGACCCTCCTTCTGCAGCTTGGCAGAGGGACATATGAGCAGATTACTTGCTTGACAAACGTATCTCCCCTGCCCCCCAGTCCAACGCGCTAGATCAGGATGTCACCACTGGGGCAGTCCAAGGTTTGGCACTGCCAAGCGGTAGGACCAGGAAGAGAATGCTGGGTCTGAGGGGACTCTTTGGCAGAGTCCTTGTCTGGTTGGGCTGGAGGGAAGGGGGGGTGGTGTTGTATTACCCTCACACCTGCATGGTGCGGCAGTGGCTGCGGCGGCGGGGGGTGTGGGGGGGGGTTTAGTGAGGGTCTTCCCTGTGCTGAAGGGTTATATGTGTTCCCCTGGTCAGCTAGTTGAGAGGGGTGGTGTCGCCTCTTCTGTTGTGGGGAAAGGGGGCCTGTGGCTGAATGCTGAGATCAGGGTGCCCTTTTGCCCTGATCTCTGAAATGCATGGATGGCCGTCGTATTTCCTGTGATGCATCAATTTCTATTGATCAGGTGAGTCCTACCTCACAGACATTACTAACTCCAGTGGGAAACACTTCAGATTTCCTGCTGGGATGCACATTTAGGAGCAGAATCACAGCCAATAACAACTTGACAAAGAGGAAAATGGTGCGGCAACAGAAATTACATAACAATGCAATTCATTTAAACACTAAGAGCGGTATCTTCCCATCCCACCCACCATGGGAATTGTGGCAGGTGGGACAAAAATTCGATGGACTATGCAAAGGTCAGTTGACATTGGGCAGGAATTTCTGGCCTTGGGGTGAGCACCGGAAAATACAGCCTTAAATGTTTAAAAACCTGGATTTTTATCCTCAAGCTGAGGAGTGGGAGGATTCCCAGCTTACCCATTCACCTCAGGGGAAAGCGCCTGAAAGGATGGAATTTGCATTGTAGGGGGGCAGGTGGTTATGAGCTGGCATCTGGCCAGCTGACCTGGGGAAAAATTTGGAGGCAGCCACAAAGACTTCTAGATGCCGGTGCACTGTTCAAAAGGCCTGCATCATTGCTGTAGGACTTTGTCCAGTTAACATACAAAGACCCTCCAGCTTTTACCCTCCCAAGCATTCTGCATGCCCAATCATGACCCTTATATCCCTCATGCCAAACTATGCCTCCTGTCAATAATTCATAGAGCCCCTTGTGGCAATGTACACCCCTCCATCCACATGGCCACTCATTAGAACACAAAAGCAGGAATGTAATGATGGAACTGTATAAAATGCTGGTTAGGCCACAGCTGGAATTTTGTGTACAATTCTGCTCACCACATTACTGGAAGGACATAATTGCTCTGGAAAAAAAAGAGGAGATTTACAAGAATGTTGCCAGGGCTTGAAAATGACAAAAGACTGGATGAGCAGGGATTGTTATCCTTGGAATTGAGGAGGCCGTGAGGTGACCTGATTGAGGTAATGCAGGATGATAGGGGAACTAAATAGGATAGACGGGCATATTTTTAAAAATTTATTTACGGAACGTGGGTGTTGGTGGCTAAGCCAGCATTTATTGTCCATCCCCAATTACCCTCAAGAAGGTGATGCTAAACTGACTTCTTGAGTTGCTGCAATCTCATGGTGTAAATACACCCTCAGTGCTGTTAGAACATAGAACATAGAACATAGAACACTACAGCACAAACAGGCCCTTCGGCCCACGAGTTGCGCCGATCACATCAACACCTACCAACCTACAGACCTATCTATAACCCTCAATCTCATTAAACCCCATATACTCATCCAGAAGTCTTTTAAAAGACCCCAGCGAGTTCGCCTCCACCACCACTGACGGCAGCCGATTCCATTCACTCACCACCCTCTGAGTGAAAAACTTACCCCTAACATCACTTCTGAACTTCCCTCCTTGCACCTTAAATCTGTGTCCTCTCGTAGCAACCATTTCAACCCGGGGAAATAGCCTCTGAGAGTCCACCCTATCTATTCCTCTCAACATTTTGTAAACTTCTATCAGGTCGCCTCTCAACCTTCGTCTCTCCAGGGAAAAGAGTCCCAGCTCCCTCAACCTAACTTCATAAGGCATGCCTCCCAGTCCAGGCAACATCCTTGTAAATCTCCTCTGTACCCTCTCAATAGCTTCTACATCTTTCCTATAGTGAGGCGACCAGAACTGCGCACAATACTCTAAATGAGGCCTGACAAGGGTCTTATAAAGTTGCAGCATTACCTCCCGACTCCTAAACTCAATCCCTCGATTAATGAAGGCCAGTACACCATACGCCTTCTTGACCACCTCCCCCACCTGCGAGGCCGATTTAAGAGTCCTGTGGACCCGGACCCCTAGATCCTTCTGCTCTTCAACACTACTCAGACTTCTGCCCTTAATAGTGTACTCATTCATCCCGTTGGTTCTGCCAAAATGGACGACTACACATTTATCCGCGTTATGGAGGGAATTCCAGGATTTTGATCCAGCGACAGTGAAGGACAGGCAACATATTTCCAAGTCAGGATGGTGGCTTGGAAGAGAAATTCCAGGTGGTAGTATTCCCATGTCTCTGTTGGCCTTGTCCTTCTAGATGCTAGCGGTAGGGATTTGGTGATTGCTGTGTGAAGAACTTGTAGATGGTACACACTGGTGTCACTATTCATCAGTGGTAGATGAAGCATTTGTGGAAGAAGTCCTGGTCAAGTGGGCTGATTTATCCTGGATGGTATCTACTTATCCAGGAAAGTGGCTGTAGATGGTGGACAGGCTTGGGGAGTCAAGTGGTGAATTACTTACCACAGGATTCCTAGCCCTGGACCTACTCTTGCAGCCACAGTATTTATATGGCTAGTTCATTTCAGTTTCTTGTCAATGGTGACCCCCAGGATGTTAATAATGGGAGATTCAGTGATGATAATGCTATTAAATGTCATGGGATGATAATTAGATTCACTTGTCGGAGACGGTCATCGCCTGCTGCTTGTGTGATGTAAACACTACTGCAGATGCTTGGTTTTCCCTATGGACAGGTAAATTACCAGAGCAAATTAGGGTGACTGATAGAAGGGTTAGAGGGGACAGGGGGGAAAATTTCATCACCCACACAATGGTGAGACTTTGGAATTCACCTGGTTAGGCAGTGGAGGTAGAAACCCTCAACTTGTTTAAAAAATACTTGTACCTGCACCCAACCTACTGAAATGTGCAAGGCTACAGACTAGGCGCTTGAATGGATAACTAGATTTTTTTTTGTTTTCAGTCAGCACAGACACGATGGTCTTAGTGGCTTATTTCTGTTCCTTACTCTTTCTATGGTTCATGTCCCCTATGTCAAGCCGTGGCACTTCCATGTTCAGTGAGTCACTATACACAGTATAGAAGAACCAATGAATCTTATAGTGACAATAGGATGTGTAGTAAATATCATTCATTCATAACTTTTCACTATGTTAAAAATGTCCTTTTACAAAAGTGTTAATCATTTATATCCTATCCAGTTTCAATAGCTGAAACTGCAAATACTTGAAACATTTTAACTTTGCGTAGAAAATATTGTGCAATTGACAGCAGAGATCAGACAGCTTGAGCTGTCAATTAAATGTTGCGTTTTCTGTGCTCAGGTATTTCAACATACTCAACAATGTCTGAACTCTCAGCCAAGCCTTAAGATAGATTCTTGGCTGAAAACATAGATATCTTTCAGTGAGCATACCTTTGTCACTGGAGCATGTGGGATTGTGGAGGTTGTTTGGAGGGCATAACTAGTATGGGGGCTGAGGGTCTATAGCTTGGCATTGAAGGCATAAGGAGCAATGGGTGTGGTGGAAGAGCATAGCTTGACAGAAACCATAAGGTTTCATGGGGGTGTTTGGGAGGCATTTCCTGCCATATCTTGGCATTGAAGATATGAGGAGCAATGGGGAATGGATAGAGGGGCATAGCTTGGTATTGGATACGAGGGTCCATAGGTGTTGTTTAGGTGCAGGTGGTGGGGAGGCATACCTTGGCTTGGGGAACAAGAACTCTTTGAAAGGTCCTCTCATACAAACTATGGTTCACAACACCACTGAGTTGCCGCAAACCAGGCTCATTAAAACCCAGGCCTGACTCAATGCAAGTCAGGAGTAAAGGGAGCAGGCTTTGGCCTTAACCAGTCTACATCCTTAAAAAAGCACTTCAGAAAATTAGAAACCTCAAGCATGTGGTAGGGAATGCTGGAATCTGATTCCACCTGCTATTTTTAAAGGTTTCCTGAGTCAGCATGACTCTGAAAATCCAGCCTAAAAATCACTGAAAATAACTTCAAAAAACCATTGAACAATTTAATAGTTTCATATGTATATACCGATCACTTAAAGAACTATTTCTGATCTGCAAAATTTCTGTAATGTGCCTGCTAGTCCATGTATGTCTAGCAATGTGAGTGCAATTTGAAGAGCCTTACCAAACCAATACGATTGGTGGAATTTGACAATCTTGACCTGGCAGCATGGACAGTTTGGGTGGGGCTCGATTTTGGTGAATCAAATCTTGAATCAGTGGAAATAATCACAGAAAACATAAACACAAGTGTATTTTGGTGTAATTCACCTGTGCATAAAATTCACAGATTTCCTGTGCTAGTTTAGCCGATTCCACCCGAATTGTGCTGATGTTATGGATTTTCTACAGTGGACTAATGAACTATTCTAATGATTGAGTTAGAAATATATTTGTTGCCTCTTGGATTGTACAGAGGATAGTCACCAAAGACAAAAGTTATATTCATCATGTACCTTTGACATCCTCAATGATTACACAAAAGATTGTGCCCTTCTAACAGAAATGGTTCAATTCCTCTGTACTGTCCACACATATTGTTCCTTATGCATAGTTTATTTAATATTAGTTATTGCTTGGCTGCATTGCATTAGTTGGCTTTCATAATTTTCCATTCAAATTCCAGATCTTGGCCACATGCTTATAAACAGTCCCATCCAATAAGAGAAAATGAAAATCTGGAGGAAAATTATTTTAGACTGTTCAACTTGGTTATCAGTGACTAACAGTTGGAACCTGGAGATAATTCACGTGGCTTCCATCTTGCTTGGTAATTTTTGCACAACAACAGGAGACAAAAAAGATTTAGAAAAGGGAAAAAATTGTATTCTAGCCTCTGGGAAGATTGGCATGTTTTCATATGCTTAAGAGTTGAAAGACAATTTTGTTGAACAAGGTTAGTGAATTAAATAGTTGACTGAGCAAACATCTGAGAGATGACCTCAATACATGCAGAGAAGAGTTCTCTCAGGGCATAAATTGCCAGTCCTGTTCTCCTTCCACTCCTTGTTTGTGTTAGAAGAGACTACAAGAAGTGAAATGCTTTTTTGCTACATAAAGACTTTTACTTATTGCCATAAATTACAGTAGGATAATTAAGTTGCAGTATGTAAGAGTACCTAGATTAACAGAATTTAAATAATTTGAGAGTTATTACTTTCACAATTATTTAACATATTACCACCACAACTTTAGCATATTCATGAAGACTAACAAACCAAAAAGTCTTTTGTGTGTTGAAGAAATGTGTTTACTTACATGACATTGTACATCCAACAGGCATACTTTATTCTTGGCCAATACATGTCGAACAGAATCTATACTTGTTCCATACATGTTTCCTCTGTATTCTCCATGTTCAATAAACCTGGAAAAATCAGAATCAAAATAACATTGACCAATTGTTGACCCATACTTCTTTACAGACTACATTCATTAAAAAGTTGAGGGTACACATAATGCATATACATAGGCAATTTATAGGTTTGAACTACATTTAGTCGTTTGAAGTCAGTGAAATAAATGAAATCAAAACTTGTAGTGTAAACAGAAAATACTCCATATAACTAAGGAAATGCTTATAACTGCTTCTGCTTACATAAAAATACAAATACATATCAAACCTTCATAGAATACATCAAATTATTTTTAATAACTGCTAATTAGATTTTGAATGTATGGCACAAGTTTATGAAATGAAGAACACAGTGATGCCAAGTTTAAGAATTCGATAACAGAATAAAATGGTAACATTTAATTCCCTGAGCAACTTGCCAATCTGATTTCCCAAGTAACCTATTGTTCAAATATTCCGATACTTTTCATCACTGCATCTGAAACTTTCCAGATGTGTTGGCTGGAAATAGAGTATGCCATTTTTCAACTTACTTGTTATTTTGTACATCTGTCTCAAACAAGTGCTTGGAAATAAAATGATATTCCACTCCATCAGTTTCCTGGCTTCTTTTTGGCCTCGTTGTATCTGTGGATGACAAAACACAAAAATAAATATTTTCAGCATTGCCAATGTTAGGATGGTTGTTCAAAATCAGTTTAAAATATCAGAATCAAATACTACTGATGCCATTAGCATCTTTAAAAACCTAAAAAATTTAAACTTTTGTTGATTCTGAACAACCGCATGATTTTAGTGTAACCAAAGCAACAAGTTTGTAAAATTTTTCTATTTTGCTGGAGCATTTGGCAATCATGCCCATCGACAGAAACATAATTAAAGCACTTGAAAGTTTCTGCATGTTGTTGAGTGCAAAGAGTTCCTAAATTAAAATTAATTACAACTGACATATTGCCTTATATAATCCAGTATTATTCTGACTACTAACAGAAAATCTAGCAATGTTGTATGATCTAATTTTAATGTCACCACTGCTGCTATTCAGAAATATGGCAACTGTCTTTTTCCTCAGCATAGTCCTTTTTAAAGCCAAAATATGAGGCACTGGATTGGTATTTTATGCAGTAGATTGAAAAGTTTTTCCTTTATAGCTCATAAATGTCAGGATGGCTTCAAAAAGCTGACAATTATGTGGAATAAAAGGAATAATATCATACATAGAAGGAAAATCCTTGCTGATTTGAGAGAAGTAATTAACTACGTATTGTTTCTTCCACCTGAAGAATACCACAGAAGTATATTTATTTAGTCTACAGACAGTTTCATACATGGTATACAAGTGGCACAAAAATCATTAAACAAAGATTTTTTTCATGCTTCAACTGCACATCCTGAGCTTTTTTAAAGTTACATTTTTTAAAGTCAAAGAGACAGCATCACATTTCATTAAATATTTCATAAATGTTCCTGGCAAGCACTCCATGTTTTGAATAGAACTGGCTCCTGTATGAAATACTGCAGACTAACCTATTCCCTTGTGATTAACAGTAAAACGAGATAGTAACAAGAGGTATAATGATAATGGAAAAGAATTGAATTGCTTGCACAGAATATAGGGAGTGTAAAGTTAATACCATAAACCAGAGTGATTTTTGGGATGTAGCCCAACGTAAAGGTTGGCTAGAAGTATTTAATTTTTGATGAATTATTGTGAATCTTTATTGCTCCATGGAAAAGTTGCAATGTTGGTCAACCTTGACTGGTTTCTTTTTATTGCTTTCTCAATCAGTACCAAAAATCTACCAGAGAATAAATATCACTCATTCTAACTTTTCCTAAAGGAATTAAAGGTGTGACTTTATAAATTCACTCTCTGGCATGGAGCAATTCCCACAATATTAGTGAATGGAAAATGTTAGAATGGGGGGTGACTGAATTTCTCATGCATTTTGGCAATGCCTAAAATTACCCCATAAATCTTAATAATTGCCATTAATCCCCTCCATTCAAATTAAAATTACTGTTTCTAGTTTTTATTTTCTTTACTTTAGCAGGTATTTTTAAAAAGTCATTTAAATATTATGTTAGCAAGACTTTTATGAACTATTAAAGATGGATGCACAACCACCATGGTTAATTAGTGACATGAGGGAACGGTTTGCATGCTTCCTATTTGACTGCAGCCAATTGTTGCCAAACAAGTAGCTCCAAGTCTTTCAATCTGTACAGTAACCAGCGCATAAAAACAAAAGCAGCAAATCTATTTTCCCTTGTTCAGTGTACTACCTAAACTAGGAAATTCAACAACTCCAAGCAAAAATGTTATTAATGCAACTCATACAAAAAGATATCCAAATACAATTAAATTTAACAGGGATATAATTAAAAAGCAATAGAGCAGACAAAACAATTTCTGTGTGAGCGTTTCACTGAGGATTGGAAAGATGAACTCAAATTATATAGGAGAAAAGGAAAATATTGTGTGAACAATTCCGATAGCTTACCCTCCATTTTGCTCATTTCTGTATAATCTCCCAACTCACACCTGTTAATCTGAAGCTTTTATTTAGCTATTTTATTTTCTGAAAGGCTGTGTTCATTGGTTTGGAGACAGTGGGCACGATCTCACCGGTTTGACACACCAATCAATCAGTATGGTAAGCAGGAAAGATAGGGAGAGGGGCCTGAAATTTGATTTGCATCCAGTGCAAACTCTCTTTACATAGAATGGACTACATTTAAATGTCCTCAACAAGTTTGGAATGGCAGACCACCAACACCCACCCACCACCACCGCACCCCCCCCCCCCCCCCCCCCCCACCCCCGGCAAAATGTCATGCCAGTGTGCATCCCTACTGCTCTGCAGTCAGGGGGGATCAGGCGTCCTGGCCACAACTTATTCTAAGTGCCAAATAAGGGAGAAAACAGGAGAGAAAGGCACTGTTCTTTTCAGCAAGCCACAAGTAGCAATCTTACAGCACTCAGTGCAAAAAAAAAGCCCCAACAATTCTCCCCAATAAGCAGGGGTGGGGGGGCGGAGGCATGGACAAGGGTGTTAAACTTCCAGTGAAACCAGCTGCAGAGCTCTTGGGGCTTCTTGCCCTGACCTACGAGTGAACTGGAAAATCTCCTGCCTCATCCCGCACTGGTCTCTCCCCCAAATCCTATCTCCTGGCCAATCACCACCCCCCACCATCCACAGTCGTCTACAGAGCTCCACTCCCCCACTCCATCTACAAAGCTCCTCCTCACCTGTTAATCATGTCATTCCAGGCATCAAGCCATTTTCACCAGCAAAACAAAGCTGGTAACATCGGGTGAGGCAAAAATCTGGGCCAAACTGGATTTTTAGCCTCTCACACAAGCTTACTGGCTCACTGAGCCAAATTCAGCTCATCATTTTATTCAGATTTTTACTTTTTGCTTGATTGCAGCCTTAAGTATTTGATGTTAAAATGGATTGAAAGTGTTATATGTGTGCAATGTGGGGTGTACCAAACCAAAAACAGAAATAGAGAATTTCAAATTAATAATTACACTCCAAACAATCTAAAGGGAACTTTACTTAACTGGTCAATAATTGAACAATAAACAGATTATGATCTTCTAAAATCCTGCTGCAACTGAACTAAGGGCTGAATGACTATTGGATAAGATTCAAGAAACCTGCAGGTTTTCTGTCATGAGTTTAATTCTTTGAATGACCTTGCTGTTGACAAGTTGGCTGAATTTCCCCACATCACAACTCAGGCTACATTTCAGAAGTGTTCATTGCGCTTTACAGTGCTTTGCGAGGTCCTAAGATTGTGAATGATGCTGCAGAAATGCAAGTCCTCTCTAACAATTACCAACATTTAATGAATAAAACCTTGGGAGATTTGTAACAAATTGGCTTGGCGATATATATCTGATCCACATCCCTTTGAAGGAAAGAGTCATTCCATAACAGCTTCTTGAACAACAGCAACTATAAATGTTTGATGTACATTTGGAAGCAAATATTCTCAATTCTACCAGTCATCTAAAACACTGTTTAATTTCCATTCACATGGGTCATAAAATCTTCCAATGTTTATTTAAAATTTGTCAGTGAAAGTGCATTATAGTTATAAGTTAACAGTAGTCACACTTAAAGAAGTGTTTTGATAGGCCTTCGCTAGCTCGATTATTAATTATGCACATGTGAGTTCTCCTCCGAATCTTCTGGTGGGCTGCCAACTGATTTGAATGCCCTCTGCCAGCTGATGAGTTTAAAGGTCTCGGTGCCATATTTGAATACCAGTTCAGCACACTTACATCAATCTCTCCAGCTCACTGTCTTCACCAGACCATGCAGGATATTTGCAACCCAGTGGGAAAAGGCAAGTAGCTTCAAGAAGAAGACTGTTTCTCAATTCAACCACACTCCCAGAGCTCAATTGTGAGGCACACATGCCCACTACATCTGGAGTCTGTGCACTCCCTTCCATTAAACATGTTATCACTTTGACCCCCTTGTTTGTGAGCTCTGCATGCATGCAGCCTTCGGAAGGTAGGATCAAAAAAGGTCATTCAGCTCATCAAGCCTGTTTTGCCATTTAAGGAAATCATGGCTGACATGCGGCCTCACTCCATATACCTGCCTTTGGCCCAAATCTCTTAATACCTCTGATTAACAAGAACTTATCTAAGATTTAAAGATAGCAATTAATCTTGCATCAACTGTCATTTATTTATGAAGACCGTTCCAATAGATAGATGTTGGCCACTGGAAAGGCACAGACAGTAACACCCAAGAGAGCTTACATATTGGGTTTGAATAACATTCATTGTGTATTTAGATGTTTGTTGAAAGGTTGCGTTGTTTGCACAAACTTACCAATGTGCCATTCTTTAGATGGAATGTTAAACTGAGTGTTGGCTGTAGATTTAGATGGATGCTGAATGTCTTAAAAAAGAGCAGAAAGTTCTCCTGGCTTCCTGGCCAACATTTCTTTTCCAGCCATTATCACTAAATCTCAGGAATTTGCTAGTGCAAAATGACTGCTGCCTCCAATCACTACATTTCAAAAGATGATTCATTCAGTGAAGTGCTTTTGATAGGAACACAGGATCAGGAGTAGGCTATTCAGCTCTTCAAGCCTGTTCCATGATTCAGTGAGATCATGGTTGATCTGTGGCCTAACTTCACATAATTGTCTTTGGCCCATATCCCTTAATACCTTTGCTAAACAGAAATCTATCTATCTCAAATTTAAAGTTATCCCAATCTAACATCAACTGCCACTTGTGGGAGTGAGTTCCAAACCTTTACCACTCTACATGTGTAGAAATGCTTCACAACATCTTGCCTGAATGGTCTGGCCCTAATTTTTAGTCTGTGCCCTAGATCTAGAATAGAACAACAAACAAAGAACATACAGCAAGGGAACAGGCATTTTGGCCCTCCAAGTCTAAGCTGATCTTGACTAAACTAAAAAAAACTTCTGCCCTTACTCAGTCCTTATCCCTCTATTCCCTCTTATAATGTACACATCCAGATGCCTCTTAAATGCTGCTAATGTGCCTGCTTCCAGGCACCCACCACTCTGTGTGAAAAACTTCCGCTACACGTCGCCTTCAAACTTTCCTTCCCTCACCTTGAACCTGTGCCCCCTTGTAACTGACAGTTCCATCCTAGGAAAGACCCTCTGATCCACCCTGTCCACATCTGTCATCATTTTGTAGACCTCCTTCAGGTCTCCTCTCAGCATCCGTCTTTCCAATGAAACAATCCTAGTTTATTTAGCCTCTCCTCATTGTCAACACCCTCGAGACCAGGCAACATCCTGGTGAACCTTCTTTGCACTTTCTCCAAAGCTTACACTTCCTGGTAGTGTGGTGACCAGAGCTGCATGCAATACCCCAGATGCAGCCTAACCAAGGTTTTATATAGCTACGACATGATTTCCAAACTCTCGTACTCAGTGCCCCTGCTGATGAACGCAAGCATACCATATGCTTTCTTAATCATCTTGGCCATCTGTGTTGCCACTTTTAGGGAATTGTGGACCTGCATGTCCAGGTCACTCTGTATGTTAATGTTCCTAAGGGTTCTGCCATTTACAGTATAATTCACACCCAAATTTGATCCTCCAAAATCCTCGCCTTTGTCCAGACTAAACTCCACCTGCCATTTCTGTGCCCAAGTCTCCAATCTATCCACATCTTGCTGCATCTTCTGACAATCCCCAACTCAGCAACTCCACCAATCTTCGTGTCATCGGCAAGCTTACTAATCAGACCATCCACTTTTCTTCCGTATCATTTATATATGCTGCAAACAACAGAGATCCCAGCACTGATACCTGTGGAACACCACTAGCTATAGATCTCCATTTTGAAAAACAATCTTCCACCGCTACTCTCTGCCTTCTATGACCAAGCCAGTTCTGTATCCATCTAGTCAGCCCACCCTGAATCCCACGTGATTTTTGTTTCTGTACCAGTCTGCCATGTGGGACCTTGACAAGTGCCTTACTCAAATTTATATAAACCACATTCACAGTCCTTCCCTCATCAATTATCTTTGTCATCTCTTCAAAAAACTCTATCAAGTTGGCGAGACATGACCTTCCCTGTACAAAAGCATGCTCTGTCACTAACTAGTCCATTTTTTTTTCAGATGTGCAAACATCCTGTCCCTCAGTATCTTCTCCAAAAGCTTCCCCACCACTGGCGTCAGGCTCACTGGCCTATAATTTCCTGGATTATCCCTGCTTCTTTTCTTAAACAAGGGAACAACACTGGCTATTCTCCAGTCCTCTGGAACCTCACCTGTGGTCAAAGTGGATGTGAAGATATTTGTTAATGTCCCAGCTATTTCTCTCCTTGCCTCCTGCAATAACTGGCGATAGATCCCATCATGCCGTGGGGTTTTGTCTACCTTAATGCAATTTAGGATTCCCAACACTTCCTCCTTCGATATACTGACATTCTCCAGAACATTCACACACCTATTCCTGACAGCAACATCTGTCATGCCCTTCTCCTTGGTGAATACCGATACAAGGTACTCATTAAGAATCTCACCCACTTCCTGTGGCTCCACTCATGGTTTCACTTCATAGTCTTGAATATTCTTTCTCTTGCTACCCTCTTGCTCCTAATATATGCATAAAAACCCTTGGGGCTCTCCGTGACCCTGTTTGCTCAAGGTATTTCATGGTCCCTTTTAAGCCTCCTAATTCCACGTTTAAGTTCCTTCCTACTTTCACTATATTCCTCAACGACACTGTCAGTTTTTAGATACCTAGATCTGTCGTAGGCTCCCTTTTTCTTTTTGACTAAGCTTACAATTTCCCTCATTATCCATGGTTCTCCAATCCTGCCACTTCTATCCTTTATTTTTTTGGGGACATGCCTGTGCTGTACTTCAATCAACTGGCCTTTAAAAGCCACCCACATGCCAGACATAGATTTGTCCTCATATAGCCACTCTCAAAACACTTTCTCTTGTTCCTATCTAAATTTGGGGGTAATTGGCCCTCGCCCAATTAAGCACCTTTACCTCAGGGCCACTCTTGTCCTTATCCATAACTACCCAAAATGTTATAGAGTTATGGTCACCAGAATCTCAACCAGTGGAAATAATTTATCTACTCTGTATTTTACTTTTCGTATCTTGAAGACGTTGATCAGATCACCCCTTAACTTTCTAAATTCTAAGAAAACAGGTCTAATTTGTATAATTTCTCCTGAACTCCAGGGGTTTAGAGTTAAACTAAGCCTTGTTGGGGTCTAGCTTCCCTCCCCTCAGTCTTCCTTCTCCCTGCCATTGTTCTTCTCCTCCATCCCCCTACTTGCCCATCTCCCTACCATTGTGAGCCTTCACCCACAGCCTCCCACATCTTGCACAGCCCTCACCCCCTTGCAGCTGTATAGGGCATTGGTGAGGCCGCAGCTGGAGAACTGTGTGCAGTTTTGGGCGCCGCACCTGCGCAAGGATATTTTGGCCCTGGAGGGAGTGCAGAGGAGGTTTACTAGGCTGATACCGGAGTTGAGGGGATTGAGCTATGAGGAGAGGCTGAATAAACTGGGCTTGTACTCGTTAGAGTTTAGAAGAATGAGGGGAGATCTCATTGAGACGTATAAGATGATGAATGGGATGGATAGGATAGAGGTGGAAAGACTCTTCCTGCTCAAAAAAGACAGTAGGACTAGGGGGCACAGCCTCAAGATAAAGGGGAGGCGGTTTAGAACGGAGTTGAGGAGGAACTTCTTCACTCAAAGGGTGGTGAATCTCTGGAATTCTCTGCCCGTTGAAGTGGTGGAGGCTGCCTCGCTAAATATTTTTAAGAAGCGGGTTGATGGGTTCTTGATAAGAGAGGGGATTAAGGGTTATGGGGAGAGGGCGGGAAAGTGGAACTGAGCCACAACAGATCAGCCATGATCTTATTGAATGGCGGGGCAGGCTCGAAGGGCTAGATGGCCTACTCCTGCTCCTATTTCTTATGTTCTTATGTTCTTGTCTTTGATAGGCCAGAGCCCCCTCAGCCCTGGCCTCCCTCACACTCTACCTCCAGTCGAAATTTGGACCATGAGTTCCACAGCACAGTTCTACCCAGATAAAACACTGCTGTGTGGCATCAGGATCAAGAAGACCCTTGTACACTCCAATGCTAGGAGCAGTATTGATCTGACTCAGTGACACAGGAAGGTCCATGGGTCCAGCAGCTCAGTGCTGTCCATGACGACCAAGTTGGCATAGAGATAGAGGCAGGAACCAGTCTGCCCAGTGAACAGCACATCAGGAGCAATGCAGCACTATGGCAGAAAGCTGTTGTATTCACCACACAGTCTCTGGTGAAATAGAGATGCCTTGTGCACGCCTTTCATTAGTAATTTGGGCTTGACACTGACATAAATTCTCATGGGTGTGATGCAAGATTAAAAGGCCTGATGGGATGCCAGTGTTTGCTGTTTTAATGACCATTCATGTGTTGCAAAACAATGCAAATAACATTTGTACAACCTGCCAGGGGGAAGAAAGAAATCAGGGGAATTGCAATAGGATTTTAGGCAAGATTTTTGTTGACTCCAACCAGATTCAACACATCTGCCCGCAAAGACTGGTTGGGAGAATTCCACCCATGGACAAAAGAGCTAAATTTCAGAAGTGAGATGAGAGTAACTGCCCTTGACATGAAGGCAGTTTCTGACTGAACACGCATGAGGAGGTTCTAGTAAAATTGAAGTCAATGGGAACAAGATGGAAAACTATCCACTGGCTGAAGTCATACCTAGCACGAACGAAGATGTTATGAATGTTTGTGGCCAATTATCCTAGCTCCAGGACATCACTGTAGATATCCCTAGGCATTTTCAGCTGCTTCATCCCTTGAACGTGAGGTCAGAAGTGAGAATATTTGCTGATGAATGAAAGGTTGCCAGTCTCTAATTGGTTTGCACCAAAAACTTGGAGGTCTGGTCCAGGATCATAACAGGCAGCAGTTGCATGGAAAAGTCATCACATGCATGTTCCCCCAAAATTCACACACCATCCTGATTTGTAAATGCATCACTGTTTCTTCATTATACCAGGCTCAAAATCCTGGGATTCCCTTCCTTACAGTACTGTGCCTGTATTACAGCTGTTCAATATGGTGGTTCACCACCACCTTCTCAAAAGCAATGAGTGATGGACAATTAATGTTGATCTTGCGAGTGCTGCACACACCCTGTGAATGAATCAAAAAATTCGGAGAATCGCAAGATTGAATAAAAAATGTTGAGCTTAAAAGTGACTGTTAAAAATAAACGTTGTTGACAAGTAATTAGAAGGCCTTTTTGATGATGGACAAACTGAGTAAATGAAACTCTTTCTACTTTCAATAGGTTTGACACTTATGTCATTGCTTCAGCGTATAAATAACTCTAGGTTAAGTTTAAATGGAGAAAGTAAAGGGTCTCATACTCACGTGGAATTGTTACACCATAGTGCTGTGAGTCACTAATCAACAGTTTTCTTTTAAGCTCATTCAGCCCAACTCCTGAAGGACCTACAAAAGCAAGAAGAGCTTTTAAAATCTCAAACTATAACTGCAGAAATGTTCCCTTCATTAGACATCAATAATGCTTTTCTTTCATTCAAATTTGTACTAAAAGTTATAAACAGCTCCATACAACTACTATCTGCTTTACGATAGTGCGATAATCAACCAATCTTTGAGTACAATGCTATTTGCATATATACAGATTTAAACCCTGATACCTATACAAGTTACCAAAATCTCCAATTTACAGGAGTTCTCGTCACAGGCTAAAAGAACATTTTACATTTCAATGTAAAAATTTCAATGATTATTCTTCCACACCTTGGCTCACAACCTTCACCACCACCCCTACCCCCTTCCAGCCAGCTGCTTGGCTGCAGCAGCTCATATACTATCAATTCCAGAAGTGGATTGTACGACACAGTCCATAAATGTACCCAACACTTCAGTTTTTTTAAAATCACATCTCAAGGCCAACACCTTGCTGTAAGTTCTGACAAGCTTTCCAAAGATTTAAGCTGTTAGAGGCTCCTGGGCTATGTGTAGAATGGTTCAATAATCTTCAGTAAAAGCTTGCCAGACAGTTTTACTGTTCCTTCCATCATTCTTATAATATTCACCTGGCCTTTAAAAATGTAATACAACTTCAATCCCAAAGGGCCATCAAAAAATGTAAGTATTAGATGGTTTATGTTCTTGCACTCTGGGTAAAATGTAATATAAAAGTAGTGAGCAATTTAAACGTTTTGAACGTCTAGGTACAAAGGAGTAATGACAGTGAGTGCAAATGAAGGCCTCATTGAAAATGTTGATTTTTTTCAGATGGTAACTAATTTGTGCATTTTGAGCGTCATCAACTTCCCGTACTCAGGAACAAAAGGAAGGAACAGAATTGGAAAAATTTCGGCTCTACATCTGGCTGGTCCCAAACTAGTATCTTTCAAATCCCCAAATCCCTCAAATATCTGTCTAATCCTTAATTATTTCCATAGGATCTGTTTCTACTACCCCTCTGGGTAGTCCATTCCACATTCACTACCCACTGGGTAAAGCAGTTAAATGTAAATTGATTATGCACTTCCCTCTTCTGAGCTTGAGCTTCAAGATTTTGTTCCTTTTCCATGCTGTTACAATCGAGATATTGCTTACTTCCCCAAATCAACCATCATAATGTACATTTTGAGAAAAAGGTGTTCTAAAACAGAGTAGCTTTCCCCAGACAGTATCACGCTGGTTACCCATAAGCAGATGTGCAATCTGGAACCTTGGTGTTGACAACTGTTTTAGAACTCTGTTTGTCTGAGAAGAATTTTTATTAACCAATATTAATATCTAAGTACTCAGTCAAGGCATCAAGTTATGTTTACTAAAGCAACAGAAAAGCTGCAAGAGGCAATTTTGTCACCTCTAATGTAGTCAGTTGTACAGCAAAATCCTTCCACTTTAAGAATCCCAAATGTACTGGAGTACACTTGTACTTTATTTTGTAATAACATGCAGACTCATGACAATTTATTTGCATATGGTCTACAAAATAACAAGACAGTTTCCAAACTGAACCAAATGTTACCTTATCTTGGTCTTCCTATAAAGATTCAAGGAAGTACATGTGCTTAAGACATGGAGATTTGGTCTGGATCACAAGGCAGATTAGTGGATACACATGATTCCCACTAGGGCACTAGCAGGTATTGAGCAGTCAGAAGCAACCTTTATTTAAAAGGCAAGCAACTAGACTGCTGAAGAGAAAAACTTCGACCACCAAACCCAAGTTAATACTTCGCGGCAGATCCAAGTTTATAACACTGCCTTCCTCCCTCATGAACATATCTTGTGCAGCACACCATCCAAATCCTTGCAAAAATCATTAAGGCCATAGCACTTCCATAGTCCGAGTGTGTAATTTTTAGACCCCTATTCTTTAAACTTATGTTGATTCCCTCCCATCACAGCATATTGCCCAGCTGTATATTTATCGCTCGACCTGTGTAACTTCAAAAGTTTCACCAAGAAAATGCTTAGCAGGATGCAATTTTTTGATAACTATTTCCCTTTATAAACTTAGGTACCATGTTATGTACCTTACCTCTAGGACATTACTTCTATTTCTAAATAGAGGGTCAAGGATATCACAAATTTTATTAACTGCTGCTTTAAATAAGGTTGTACTAAATTCAGAAGTAGAAATCTGTGCATGCTTGAAATCAGAAATAGAACAGCAAATGCGAGAAATACTCAGTAGCTCTGGCAACATTTATTGGGAGTGAAACAGTGCTTATGAGCTGAATTTTAGAGGAATCTGTATTGCTCGTCTCTCCCCACCCCCCTCTCAGTGCAGGTAAGTTCTGCCATCGATAGCTGTTGGCCAAGCTCCAGTGATCCCAGCCACAGACGAACTCAATTGTGGGCACTGCAAGCAGATGAAGAGGACACGGCTTCTGGACAGAGGGAAGTCCCTGGTTTTGGATGGTGAAGGAACATGGAGCCCCGGGTTCGGGAGATCAGTGTGTTTTGGAAGCCAGGCTGGCAGGATCAAAGTGGCAGCTACATTTTGGGGTTGGGGGAGCATACTTCCCGCTTCTAAGCAGTTAGCTAAAAAAAACCGACTCATTCCTATCCATGGTAATGGCATGGACAGCACAATATTCCAATGTATTGGCTTGGTAATAAGTGCAATTGCCCATTCATTATTGATTTAAAAATGGCAGGCAGATTTTTTCACCCACCTGCTTACCTGAATATGGGGACCAACTTGGGGGTGGATATGGTAAGCTAGCCATCTACAAAGAACAAAGAACAACACAGCATGGGAAACACACCCTTCGGCCCAACGAGCCTGCGCCGCCATTTTAAAATTATGAGTGCCCTCCTCTACCCATGACCTTTGTCTACACCTGTTGGGGAAGATCGAGGGGAGACTAATTTCGGGACAATTTGTTACACCAATCAGCCTAAGAGCACGTTTTCGAGATGTGGGAGGAAACCGGAGAAAACCCACGCAATCACGGGGAGAATGTGCAAACTCCCGCAGACACCGGCCCAAATCCATGTAACTGCACAGCAAACAGTGATAGTCACTGAGCTGTCGTGTTGCCCGTCAGATGGTCCAGTTTAAGCATACACTAACGACATGAAGCACTAGGCAACTCTCGAAGCAACATCCAAGAGCAGCCATCGCATGACCCACCGCCTGTATGCCCCTTGTTGGTCAACAAGGCGGACCGAATCTCCTGTGAAGTAAAAGAAAAGACATCAATAAACATGCAAAACATAGACAGACATTTATGGAATTCCCAGAAGCGCAGAAATAAAGCAAGTGAGCCATGAAATACGTTAGAAGGTCCATAGGAATCAATTGATTCCCAGGGATGTGCCAAAGCTCTTGACCTTTATTTAGAAAAGTCTCCTGTATTCCTCCATCTGTAGTCCGCTCATGTGCCTGTCTAAGTAAGCCTTGAACAACCCTAGCTGTCTCAATCATCTGTTGTATTTTACATGCTCCCCGCCCCTTTTGTCACTGAAAACACAACCAGTATGGGGAGAAAAAGGGGGGTCACAATAACCAGCCCAATCTATCAGGTTGATGACTGTCCATCAGGATTGGAAAAAATTAGAGATGTAGTTGGTTGTAAGTAAACACAGAGGCAGGGAAGTGAGAGAGAGTGGGGAAGAGAACAAAAGAAAGCCATGTGATAGGATGGGAAAGAAGAAAGATTAAATAACAAAATAATGATGGCATGAGACAAAATGTAGTAATCGGATAACTAAAGGAAAAAAGTGAGCGATAAATGGAATTAACAGAATCCTCACCAACAGCTGCCGTTGAGCTTCAAATGTTACCCAAAGCTTCTGGTTATCTGTCATTTTAATTGTTCACTCTATTCCCACTTTGACTTTAACGTCCTACAGTGTTCCAATGAAGCTCAAAGCAAGCTTGAAGAACAGCATCTCATCTTTTGATTTGGCACATTACAGCCCACCAGGCTCAATATGAAGTTCAACAATTAAAACTTCTTGCCTGTTCGCCTTCCTTTTTTATTCTTTACGTTTTTGGGCTACAGTTTTGGGAGTGGTTCTACTTTTTTCATTTGCACCTCCTTGAAACAGCCCTTTGCTTTCTTTACTTGCCCCATTACAACCTCCTTTTACATTGCACTGTCATCTTCTTTGCCATTTAATTGTCCTTGCTTTCCACCCTATCAAAGACCTTCTCTTTTAACCTTTCTTTTCCTTCCCTTCTGTGCTTGCTCAAACCAGTTACATCTCCATCCATGTCCTGTTCTGGTGAAAGATCATGGACCTTAACATTAACTCTGTTTCTCTCACTCCACAGAAACTGCCAGATTATTTCCAGCATATCCTGTTCCTTTTGTATTACGTACACCTGGGTCTGGTTTCTCATTCTTTCATTTTCCTTTCACTGCCAGTTGAATGCCTTATTTGACTTTGAATGCGTTATCTGACATTTCTATGTATTACGATACAATATAATTTCTGTGCTGGAGTGAATTTAATGCTGATTCTCTAAATTCATTTGATTTTTTTGATTCATATTCTGGATCTTTCAATAGCCCAAATAGTGAAAACAATTATAATTTGTTTATATTTCTGTGTTTAAACCTCATTTTTCATTCAGGCTATCCTGCCAATTAACCTCCATAATCCTAGGTTTTATATATCCTAGGTCACCATACCAACATTATCTTCATAATTTATGAACTGATATTTGTTCACCTTATGCGTTGCATTACTTCCATTGTTGCTTTTGCAGATGTTTTTAATTCAACCACATATTTGCTACATCCTCAGACTTCTCTAACTGTACTCTATTACCATTTAAGATGTACCTTCCTTCAGTGCAATTATATGTATGCCCTGTAATGTCTTCATTGAATTCCTGGGAGCAAGTCATTTCAAGATTTTGAAATTTTATGGATGTGTGGAATGTTGTTGCAATGCCTGACCACAAGTGTAGGAACTGGCAAATACCTTTGATGTAAACATTTACTTGAAACATAAAGTTGCAATATAACATTATTAAGCAGTAATCAAACTTGTTTTATTTACCCAAATATTGCATGTTCCATGTTTGAATCCCCAAAGTGCTGTTTTGAAACAGTTTGTGAGTTGCTTGGGTCTGTTCAAAAACTTCTGAACAACAGATTTCTGGACCAGAGAGGTTATACTGGGTCAACCTTTAAGAGTTAAACAGGTTCTTTTCAAGATAATTTGAGACCTGGTTCCGCAATCACTTTAGTTAAGTAAACCTATTTTCCAGACTTAGCAAAAGAAACTCTCTGGGCATCTATTTATGTGGAAGAGAATTTGATTCCATCAAGATGGACTTGTCTAATCCAGGTATGGCTAAAATGGAAACCATTTGGATAGAATTGAGACACATAAGGGAAACAAGACTAGCTCTGGACATCTGCTATAGATCTTCAGGTCAAGTGGAAGGTATTGACAGAGAGCTTTATAGTTAAGTATAATGTATACCGGAAGATATGCAATTATTCTAGATGATTTTAGTTTCTCAAAGATAGATTGGTAAATGTGTAAAGTGTGTAACCAAGAGTCAAAATATGTTGCATGGCACAATCCTGGATTGTTACATGGTCAAGGGACCTACAGAGTGGTGCTTTTGAACATAATATTAAGTTACTAACATGGGATAGTATAGCAAAGAACATTTTGGCATCAGTAACCACAATATGGTAGTATTTAAGATTAGTCTCATGATGGAAACAAGAGTGAGTACAATAGATGCATTCATTTTTAGAAAGGCAGATTCTGAGGGGTGAACTAAGGAAATTGGATTGGACAGCGCTGTTGGAGAGGAAAAGCATAGAAGCAAAGTGGATCATGTTTAGAAGTACTAAATGTAGAATATTGAAAGGTTACATACCACTTGGGAAGGAGGCTTAACAGAGTTATAGAATTATATAAAACGTACAGCTTAGAAACAGATCATTCAGCCCAACTATCATATGATGTTTACGTGCAATACTAACCTTCTCGCAGCTCTTATGTAACTTTTATCAATATTTCTTCTATTTCTTTTCTTCATATCTTTATCTAGACTTTAACTACAAATCTCTTTGTCAAACCCTTCCACTTGACCTGAAGATTTATAGCAGATGTCAAGAGCTTGTTTCATTTCCTTTATGTATCTCAATCCTATCCAAATGATTTCCATCTTATCCATACCTGGATTCGACAAATCCATCTTGGTGTAATGAAGTTCTGTTCCACATAAAATACACACCCATGGAGTTTCTTTTTGCCATGATTGGAAAGTAGGTTTACCTAACTAGAACCATTGCAAGTTTCAAACTAGATGGACGAAAACTGATTTAATTTTTAAAATCTAATACACTATAAGCCCTGCAGTCTGGAAATCTATTGTTCAGAAACACTTGTTCAGAATTTTCTGCAGCAGACCCAAGCAACTCCCAGGATGTTCAGTATAGTGCTTAAGGAGCAGAAACACGGAAGACTCAGGGATTGGGTAAATAAAACACTTTTGATTAGTGCTTTATAATGTTGTGTTTATGCTTCAAGTAAATATTCATATCAAAGTTGTTTTCTGGTTCACGCACTTATGGCCAAGCATTGTAACCTCATTCCATAAGTCTGGTCCCAGGCATTTGATAGAGAGCTCGCAGTACATACAACATGATTGCTGCCTGTTGCACTCAAAGAAGGTACATCTTATAGAGTTATAGAGTACAGCTAGAGGGGTCTGGGGGTTGAATCACTGTCATGGACAGAATTATGCTTTTTCTTATTGTCTCTGATTAATGACGTTTTGTATATGAGGTGTGTGTATTTTCTTACCAGAGTGGTTGCCCAATTTAAATATCAGCAGCCAGACTTTTTGAGAGTTTTAAAATGAAGGTTATTTATTTGTCCCACACTTGTCTCAGAGGTTTAAAAAAAATCACACTTACCTGACTCTCACCCAGGCGGCACAGTGGTTAGCACTGTTGCCTCACAGCTTCAGGGACCTGGGTTCAATTGACTAAATTGACTCTGGTGTCATGAGATTAGCAAGGTAAATATATGGGGTTACGGGAAGAGGGTCTGGGTGGGATTACAGTTGGTGCAGAATCAATGGGCTGAATGGCCTCTTTCTGCACTGGAAGGATTCTACGAAGATGTTCTGTCAGAGAATCAGTGCAGACACAATAGACCAAATGGCCTCTTCTGCACTCTAGGGATTCTATGATTACTCTTGCAAAGACCAGATACAGAAGAAGGGAAAAAAAACAACACAATTACAAAGAATAATTATCTCACTGGAACGATGGAGGTTGAGGGGCGACCTGATAGAAGTCTACAAGATTATGAGGGGCATGGACAGAGTAGATAATCAGAAGCTTTTTCCCCAGGTGGAAGAGTCAGTTACTAGGGGGCATAGGTTTAAGTGCAAGGGGCAAGGTTAAAAGGAGATGTATGAGGCAAGTTTTTTTTACGTAGGAGGTGATGGATGCCTGGAACTTGCTGCCAGGGGAAGTAGTAGAAACAGATACAATAATTAGTTTTAAGGGTCATCTGGACAAATACGTGAATAGGATGGGGATAGAGGGATATGGTCCCTGGAAAGGTAGGGGGTTTTAGTCCAGTCGGGCAGCACGGTTGGTGCAGGCTTGGAGAGCCAAATGATCTGTTCCTGTGCTGTAATTTTCTTTGTTCTTTGGTCTCTTTCATGACAGACCTTTAATTTCTTAGGTGAATTGATGTTTTTGTTGAAGTGAAGGTTTTTTTCAAAGAGCACTCTCAGTCAGCTGGGAGGCTTTTTGTAATTGAATTTCCAAGATGTTGATTCTCTGGTGAACTTGTACTTGGAACAGGTTGGAGAGAGTCCTTCCCGCACTGCCCAGCTATTTCTGTTCATTACCTTGGCTGCTTTGTTGGCTCGATGCTTCTCTGAAGGCCTCGACAGGCAGGAGTTTTCAATTTTTTTTAAATGCTGTCTCTAATGGTAGACTGCAGTTGGCCAGCTGCCTTGCTGTTTATTCCCACCATATTTGCAAACATGAAGAAAAAAGAGATAAGGAGTGGATCTCATGATGCCATGCTGGTGGAGTGGGCTCACTCCAAAATACTCGGCTCCTAGCAGATCAACCATTTTCAAAAGGCACCCCGATCAAAAATATTCCCCCCCATGGATCCCCAGTGGAAGGTTCCTCCCCACCCCCCCCTCCCGAACACAGTGCTAGGGTATTGCCCAGACCTGACCCTCACCCCCGAAGGCTCTGTACTTAACTGTGCATTCCTGGCAAGGACCTGTCAGGACCTGTTGTAAACCCGTCTGACGTAATGTCATGCCAACGAGGAACTTCCTTATGTGTAGGTTACTACAGTGGGGAGGCCTGCTAATGGCATTCAAGCGTAGTGTAATGACATTCCGTATCTTTCATGGCAGGCACTCCATTATGTCATTGGTGGCTGGGCGGGGACTATTGGGCCAGGCAGGGACTAACTCAGTGTAAATGCCATTTTGGGATTCCAACTGAATTCTCTGACCCCTGTGAATTTCCCATTTGCCGAAAATGGGTATGGAAAATCTCCCTATCTCTATATAGAGTGGATTCTGACTACTTTAAATGCAGGCAACAAACATGATCTCACCCATGTGACCTGTTAGAAGTCCAAAGTCCTTTGGCAAATAAGCTGGGTGGCCAGGTTGATGGCATGGCGTCATTGGATCCACCTCTTAACTTTTTTTCTTTGTTTTGCAAAATGAAAGGAAAAAATAGCAAGGCAGCTGGCCAACTGCACTCTACCTTTCCTGCTGGAGGCAGCATTTAGAAAAAAAATTGAAGAATTCTGCTTGCTAAGGCCTTCAGAAAACTATCGAGCCAACAAAGCAGCCAAGGTAATGAACAGAAATAGCTGGGTAGTGAGGGAAGGACTCTACCCAACCTGTTCCAATTTTAAGTCTGCCAGAAAATCAACATCCTGGAAATTCAACTACAAAAAGCCCCACAGCTTACTGAAAGCTTATAAGACCTTCACTTCAACTAAAAACGATAAACTGGGTGACCAGATCCTGTGTGCTGTCACACCCTGAGAGTTTGAGATAGTGATTGTGTTTTTGAAATGACCCTTTTGAATTAGTTCCAGGGAAAAGCCATCAAGTCTGCACCATGTTAAGATGGGGAGTATTTTAATCTGCAAGAGAAGTCAGGTATTCCTCATCCATGATGTGGGTATGCCAGCGTTGGACTGGCGTAAACACAGTAAAAAGTCTGACAACACCAGGTTTTAGTCCAACCTATTTATTTGATAATATACTCACAAGCTTTCGAGGGACACCCTCTTCGTCAGGTGAATGGAGAGTTCTGGCCTCAGACAGAGCATATAAAGCACAGACAGTTTAGAGATTACTGATTAGAATGCGAATCTTTACACCTAACCTGCTGTTCAAGACCTGAAGTGGCTGATAATGTGAGTGGAAGGAGCACTGATCACAGTTTAAAGAGATGTGTATTGTCTCCAGACAGTACAGTAAGTGAGGTTTTGCAAACCCAGGCAAGTCACGGGGGTTACAGATAGTGCGACATGAACCCAAGATCCCTGTTGAGACCGTCCTCGTGTGTGCGGAACTTGGCTATCAGTCTCTGTTCAGCGACTCTGCGCTGTCGTGTGTCATGAAGGCCGCCTTGGAGAATGCTTACCCGAAGGTCAGAGGCTGAATGCCCGTGACCACTGAAGTGTTCGCCAACAGGAAGGGAACAGTCTTGCCTGGTGACTGTCGAGCGATGTTCATTCATCCGTTGTCGTAGCGTCTGCATGGTCTCCCCAATGTACCATGCTTCGGGACATCCTTTCTTGCAACGTATCAGGTAGACAATGTTGGCCGAGTTGCAAGAGTATTTACCATGTACCTGGTGGACGGTATTCTCACGTGTGATGATGGTATCCATGTCGATGATCCGGCATGTCTTTCAGAGGTTGCTGTGGCAGGGTTGTGTGGTATTGTGGTCACTGTTCTCCTGAAGGCTGGGTAGTTTGCTGCGAACAATGGTCTGTTTGAGGTTGTGTGGTTGTCTGAAAGCAAGAAGTGGGGGTGTGGGGATAGCCCTGGCGAGATGTTCGTCTTCATCAATGATATGTTGAAGACTCCGGAGAAGATGTCGTAGCTTCTCCGCTCCGGGGAAGTACTGGACGACGAAGGGTACTCTGTCCACTGTGTCCTGTGTTTGCCTTCTGAGGAGATCGGCGGTACTCATAGATCGGCAGTTCCGATGCGCCACAGCGAAAAACTGCACCGATCTCCTCAGAAGGCAAACACAGGACACAGTGGACAGAGTACCCTTCGTCGTCCAGTACTTCCCCGGAGCGGAGAAGCTACAACATCTTCTCCGGAGTCTTCAACATATCATTGATGAAGACGAACATCTCGCCAGGGCTATCCCCACACCCCCACTTCTTGCTTTCAGACAACCACACAACCTCAAACAGACCATTGTTCGCAGCAAACTACCCAGCCTTCAGGAGAACAGTGACCACAATACCACACAACCCTGCCACAGCAACCTCTGCAAGACATGCCGGATCATCGACATGGATACCATCATCACACGTGAGAATACCGTCCACCAGGTACATGGTAAATACTCTTGCAACTCGGCCAACATTGTCTACCTGATACATTGCAAGAAAGGATGTCCCGAAGCATGGTACATTGGGGAGACCATGCAGACGCTACGACAACGGATGAATGAACATCGCTCGACAGTCACCAGGCAAGACTGTTCCCTTCCTGTTGGCGAACACTTCAGTGGTCACGGGCATTCAGCCTCTGACCTTCGGGTAAGCATTCTCCAAGGCGGCCTTCATGACACACGACAGCGCAGAGTCGCTGAACAGAGACTGATAGCCAAGTTCCGCACACACGAGGACGGTCTCAACAGGGATCTTGGGTTCATGTCGCACTATCTGTAACCCCCGTGACTTGCCTGGGTTTGCAAAACCTCACTTACTGTACTGTCTGGAGACAATACACATCTCTTTAAACTGTGATCAGTGCTCCTTCCACTCACATTATCAGCCACTTCAGGTCTTGAACAGCAGGTTAGGTGTAAAGATTCGCATTCTAATCAGTAATCTCTAAACTGTCTGTGCTTTATATGCTCTGTCTGAGGCCAGAACTCTCCATTCACCTGACGAAGAGGGTGTCCCTCGAAAGCTTGTGAGTATATTATCAAATAAATAGGTTGGACTAAAACCTGGTGTTGTCAGACTTTTTACTGTATTCCTCATCCAGCCATCTTCTTGTACCATTAGTGGTTTTTAAAAACATAGGCCAGAATTCTCTGGTGGTTCATGCCAGAAAGATGAACCACCTTTGCCATGGGTTTCCCAGTGATATAATGACCTACTCCTGTTTCTATTTTCTATGTTGTTTATGACATGGGATGGAGTCAGTGAGAAATCCCATTGACAGTGATGGATGAACAGCATGTGGCCTCCCGCCACCAAGAAACACTCTGCTGGAGGCCAGAGAATCCCGCCATAAAATATTCACTGAGAATTCTTAATATACTAAAACATGACATTACATAAAAATTTAAAGGTAAGAGGACAAGTAGAAAATCCCAGAAATAGACAGGCAGAGTTCTGGAAGTTTATCTTGGGAACATTCAGTGTAAAAGCATAGATGTTGCATCAAATTTATACCAGACATTAGTCAGGCCACATATGAAATATTGCATGCCGACACCTCACTTTCTCTGAAGTTACACAATATGACGTTAGCACAATTTTTAAAAATGTGTTTGCCTGAGATTATTCTGTTATTCCAACGCAGTCACCCACCAGATATTTTTTAAATGAGTTAAAGGCTTTCCTGAAATAGCATGGAGAGAAATTTCAGACAAATGCATTAAACACTTTTCAGCCAGTACATCAGGGTAATTATTGAAACCTACTCGGCTGAATGTGCAGAACACAATTTTTTCTGTCACATGATAAGAAAAAATACAACCTGAGATCTGTAAGAACAGCGATACTCTTCACTGCAGTTTACAACCACTTGATTCCCAGTGCCATTATCTGCGATTACACATTCTTTAGTGAACTGGAAAAGCAACAGGTTATGGTCCATTAAGCTTCATTCACAGCTAGTGTTGACTCTTTCATACAAGGAACACTTCTGTGGGAATGGACTAGAAATCAACTGCTGTAAAATGCTCTATTTAATGCTTGGGTGAGAATAAGGGAAACTTGTCTACTAAAGACTCAAATTTAACTGTCAGTGTAGACTACCTGAATTTAAACCCTTAAAAAAGAAATCCAATATTTCACCCTACCTGACAAGCGATCGAGTAGCATTGTGTATAATTTTAGAAATATTTTTTAAATTATGAATAAGTTATTCTGGGCAGAATAACCTCATTTCCACTGGTCTCATGCTGATCTAAGAATGTTCTATGTCACGAACTGTGTCAACCCATGAGTGATCCAATTGTATTTAACACTAACCACATGTCACTGGGTCAAGGGTAGAAGGGGGATCAAGAATGTGCAGTCACTGTTGCCCCACAGTACTATATAGACTTAATAAAAACATTTTTTTAAAACACATTTCCCAATGAAAACACTTGTAAATATATTCATAATTTTTGAGAACATTTTCATTGGTAAATTAATGCAGGCACTGCAAGTCAGTGCTTATGTTACTGGACTAATAATCAAGAAAATGTGCCAGTTTGAGAATATGAATAAAGTTTTTTTTAAATCTAAAAATAAGAAGCTGGTGTTTATATAAGTAATCATGTTGGATAGTTGTAGAAGGCTCAACTAGTTCTTGTAGAGAACCTGCTTAGTCTATAACAGTATATCCAGTACCTGGTCAAAGTAGTTGATTCTAAATTGTCTTCTGAAGTAGTGCAGTAAGCCACTCAAATGGATCAACACTTACTCTGCAACTATAGGTGGAAAATAAATGCTGGCCTTGCAAGCAAATCCCATATTTTGAGATGTGCAAAAACTCTCTTTACTGAAGTGTGATGCTGTTAGTTGAGTGGGATGATTTCTGATGATTTCAGTGCAAAGCCCTGGTGGCATGTGGCTTCCATGTCCCCATGGATGTCAGTTTGTGGGCTTTTGTCTTCATCTCGCTGGAGGGAATTGATTGTTTGTGGAATTCAGAGTTAATGGATGTATTTTGCATTTTGGGGCAGTTAGCCCTGGTGGAGCGGTGATGCATCCTGGCTTTTTGGCTAAGGTATTGTGCTGGGAACCTTTGCTTTCTCCCTAGTCTTTCTCTTCTTTCCTCCCTTCCTTTTTTCAACAATCACACTGCCTTGTACTGGCAGTGGATTGGGAGTCATAGTTGATTGGTGAGGAAAGAGAATGCATGGCACTGTAAGAGGAATGATCTCTGCCAAAAAATTGCTTTCCCTTCTTCACAAAATGTTTCTTTGTCATGCTCTCCGTTTACAGAGCAATGATTGTGAAAGCTACAGATTTGATTGCATAATATACAATAGGTGCAGAATGGACTATATATTGTAATAGAAATAAAATATAGATCAAACTCCATAAACTAACAGCTAAAGGACCAAGCCAGAATGAAAATAGAACATAGAACACCACAGCACAAACAGGCCCTTCGGCCCACAAGTTGCACCGATCACATCCATACCTACCAAGTCATAGAACTATCTGTAACTCCCAATCCCATTAAATCCCATGTACTCATCCAGAAGTCTTTTAAAAGACCCCAGCGAGTTTGCCTCTACCACCACCAATGGCAGCCGATTCCACTCACTCACCACCCTCTGAGTGAAAAACTTTCCCCTAACATCTCCACTGTACTTGCTTTCCAGCACCTTAAACCTGTGTCCTCTCGTAGCGACCATTTCAGCCCTGGGAAATAGCCTCCAAGAATCCACCCTATCTATTCCTCTCAACGTTTAATAAACTCTATCAGGTCACCTCTCAACCTTCGTCTCTCCAGGGAGAAGAGACCCAGCTCCCTCAACCTATCTTCACAACGCATGCCTCCCAATCCAGGCAACATCCTCGTCAATCTCCTCTGCACCCCTCCAATAGCTTCTGCATCCCTCCTGTGGTGAGGCGACCAGAACTGCGCACAGTACTCCAAGTGGGGTCTGACAAGGGTCTTATAAAGTTGCAGCATTACCTCCCGACTCCTAAACTCAATCCCTCGATTAATGACCATTTGCCTTCTTGACCACATCCTCCACCTGCGAGGCTGACTTAAGAGTCCTATGGACCCGGAAAATAGGGGAAACCTACCAAATACTTAGGTGTGGGGTTCTTTTTAAAATTGGTAGCTCTTTAGAAAACACAACTAGGATCTGACATGGTCACCCCACAGCTTAAGGAAGTGCACTTAGAGATGGAATGGGTGAGCAGCAGTTGGAAGAAGAGGGCAGGACAGGTAGTCAGGAATGCCAGAGGGCATCTCACTGAAGAACCATTTTTCTGTATTGAAAACAGTGAGAGTAATGGTTCCAATGGTGAGTGCAGCCAGAGCTCTGTTCACACACTGGCTCAGGTGCACAAGTGAGGGTGGGGGTGGGGGTGGGAGGGGTCAAGAATGGAAGAGCAATAACGGTGGGGGATTCAATATTTTGGGCTGTAGAAAGTTGTTTCTGCGGCCACAGACAGGACTCTAGGATGGTGTGTTATCTGCAAGGATGTCACTGAACAACTGAATGGGGAGGGTGAACAGTCAAAGGTCATGGTTCACATTGATACCAACAACAGGTAGAAAGGGGGATGAAGTCCTGCAAAGAAGGTGAGATGATACAGGATTGAGGTGTAAAAGATTATGAGGGGTATGGACAGGCTGAATAGGAAGCAGTTGTTGCCCTTGGTTCAGGAGTCAATCATGAGGGAGCATAGTTTTAGGTGAGGGGCAGGAAATTCAGAGGATATTTGAGAAAACATTTTTTCACTCAGGATAGTGAGAATCTGGAATGTACTACCTGGGAAGGTAGTGGGCGCTGGAAAGCTCACAAACTGTTAAAATGTATTTGGATGAGCACTTGAAATATCATAACATGCAAGGATATGGGATCAGTGCTTGAAAATGGGACGACTATGACTTTGGTGGTAGTTATCGTAGGTGCAGACTCCTTGGGTCAAAGGGCCTTTTCTGTGCCGTACGACTCAATGACTATCTGCAGCCTGTAAAAGAGTATAAGGTAACACTGTGTGGGGTTTGGGAAACTTTCCTGATGGTGGGAGGGGGATACCTCTGAACATGATAGTGCATGATGTGGAGATGCCGGCGTTGGACTGGGGTAAACACAGTAAGAAGTCCAACAAGTTTATTTGGTAGCAAACGCCACTAGCTTTCGGGGCTCTGCCCCTTCGTCAGCTGAGTGGGGAGTTCTGATCACAAACAGGGCATATAAATGCACACACTCAGTTTACAGAATACTGATTAGAATGCAAGTCTTTACAGCTAATCAAATCTTAAAGGTGCAGACAATGTGAGTGGAGATAGCATTAAGCATAGCTTAAAGAGATGTGATTTGTCTCCAGACAGGACAGCAAGAGAGATGTTGCACACCCAGGCAAGTCACGGAGGTTACAAATAGTGTGACATGAACCCAAGATCCAGGTTGAGGCTGTCCTCACGTGTGCAGAACTTGGCTATTAGTCTCTGCTCAGCAACTCTGCTGTCGTGTGTCATGAAGGCCGTCTTAGAGAACTCTTACCGGAAGATCAGAGGCCAAATGCCCGTGACCGCTGAAGTGTTCACCAACAGGAAGAGAACAGTCTTGCCTGGTGATTGTCGAGTGGTGTTCATTCACCCATTGTCATACTGACTGCATGGTCTATGCTTAATGCTATCTCCATTCACATTGTCTGCACCTTTAAGACTTGATTAACTCGCATTCTAATCAGTATTCTGTAAACTGAGTGTGTGCCTTTATACGCCCTGTTTGTGATCAACTCACCTGACGAAGGGGCAGGGCCCCAAAAGCTAGTGGTGTTTGCTACCAAATAAACCTGTTGGACTTTAACCTGGTGTTGTGAGACTTCTTACTATGACAGTACAGGCAGCCTCGAGATGGGGCGGGGCGAGGCCCACAGAGCACATCAACAGTTATGGTTTCAGTTGGGAGGGTTGGAATACCCACAACAATGGCAATTGGATCCAGGATTATTGGTGAGGGGCGGGGGGGGTGCTGCGGTTTGGAGAATAAATGGAGATCTCTACCTGCACACTGTGGGTTTCAAGGAAGATTAGAGGCACAGAGGGAGGGTCAAAGCTAGTTTTGACAAAACGTTTGAGCAGCACCACATTGTGAAATCAATTTAATGGCGCAGGCAGAAATAAAATGATGACACGAAGATGAGTGGAAAAGCAAATTGCGTGGAGGGTGTGGAAAGTCTGCAGAGAGATCTGGATAGGCTGAGCGAGTGGACGAGGACCTGGCAGATGGAGTACAATGTTAGCCAGTGTGAGGTTATCCACTTTGGTAGAAATAATAGTAGGACGGATTATTATTTAAAAGGCGAAAAGCTGCAGCATGCTATGGTGCAGAGGGACCTGGGGGTCCTTGTGCACGAGTCACAAAAACCCAGTCTGCAGGTGCAGCAGGTGATCAAGAAGGCGAATGGAATGTTGGCCTTTATAGTGAGGGGGATAGAATATAAAAGCAAGGAGGTCTTGCTGCAACTGTACAGGGTACTGGTGAGGCTGCATCTGGAGTACACAGCGCAGTTTTGGCCGCTGCACTTGCGCAAGGATATATTGGCCTTGGAGGGAGTGCAGAGGAGGTTCACTAGGCTGATACCGGAGATGAAGGGGTTGGACTACGAAGAGAGACTAAATAGACTGGGTCTGTACTCGTTGGAGTTTAGAAGGATGAGGGGGGATCTTATAGAGACGTATAAGATAATGAAGGGGATGGATAAGGTAGAGGTAGAGAGATTCTTCCTGCTTAGAAAGGATAGCAAGGCTAGAGGGCACAGCCTCAAGATAAGTGGGGGGTGGGGGGGGGGGAGGAGCAGTTTAGATCAGAGTTGAGGAGGAACTTCTTCACTCAAAGGGTGGCGAATCTCTGGAATTCTCTGCCCGTTGAAGTGGTGGAGGCAACCTCGCTACATATATTTAAGTCACGGGTAGATCAGTTTTTGATAGACAAGGAAATTAAGGGTTATGGGGAGAAAGCGGGAAAGTGGAACTGATCCACTTCAGATCAGCCATGATCTTATTGAATAGCAGGGCAGGCTCGAAGGGCTAGATGGCCTACTCCTGCTCCTATTTCTTATGTTCTTAAAAAGAATCTGGATGGGAAAGATCAGGGTTAGTGAGGGAGGAATCCAGGGCTGCACTAGCAGCTCTACACAGGGCACCCTCAATCTACTTGCACTCAGAACACTGAAATGTGGTCAGAGATCAGAGAAAATTTTAAATTCTATCAAGATAGATAAGTCGCTGGGACCGGATGGGACGTACTCCAGATTACTGTGGGAGGTGAGGGAAGTGATTGCAGAGTCCCTGGCAATGATCTTCACATCGTCGATGGAGATGGGAGAGGTTCTGGAGGATTGGAGGATTGCAGATGTGGTTCCTATTTTCAAGAAAGGGAATAGGGATAGCCCGGGAAATTACCGACTGGTGAGTCTGACCTCAGTGGTTGGTAAGCTGATGGAGAGGATTCTGAGGGACAGGATTTATGAGCATTTAGAGAAGTTTAGTATGTTCAGAAATAGTCAGCACAGCTTTGTCAAGGGAAGGTCGTGCCTTACGAGCCTAGCTGAGTTCTTTGGAAATGTGACTGAACACATTGACGAAGAAAGAGCAGTGGGTGTGGTTTACATGGACTTCAGCAAGGCGTCTGATAAGGTCCCCCATGCAAGACTTCTTGAGAAGGTGAGAGGGCATGGGATCCAAGGGGCTTTGGCCTTGTGGATCCAGAACTGGCTTGCCTGCAGAAGGCAGAGAGTGGTTGTGGATGGGTCCTTTTCTGCATGGAGGTCGGTCACCAGTGGAGTGCCCCAGGGATCTGTTCTAGGACCCTTGCTGTTTGTCATTTTCATAAATGACCTGGATAAGGAAGTGGAGGGATGGGTTAGTAAGTTTGCCTGATGATACGTAGGTTGGTGGTGTTGTGGATAGTCTGTAGGGATGTCAGAAGTTGCAGCGTGACATAGATAGGATGCAAGACTGGGCAGAGAAGTGGCAGGTGGACTTCAATGCGGATAAATATGTAGTGGTCCATTCTGGCAGGACCAATGGGATGAAGGAGTACAATATCAAGGGTGGGAGTCTTAGCAGTGTTGAGGAGCAGAAGGATCTTGGGGTCCGGGTCCATAGGACTCTTAAATCGGCCTCGCAGGTGGAGGATGTGGTCAAAAAGGCATTTGGTGTACTGGCCTTCATTAATCGAGGGGTTGAGTTTAGGAGTTGGGAGGTAATGCTGCAACTTTATAAGACCCTTGTCAGACCCCACTTGGAGTACTGTGCGCAGTTCTGGTCACCTCACTACAGGAAGGATGTGGAAGCTATTGAGAGGGTGCAGAGGAGATTTACAAGGACGTTGCCTGGATTGGGAGGCATGCCTTATGAAGATAGGTTGAGGGAGCTAGATCTCTTCTCCCTGGAGAGACGAAGATTGAGAGGCGACCTGATAGAGGTTTATAAAACATTGACAGGAGTAAATAGGGTGGATTCTCAGAGGCTATTTCCCAGGGCTGAAATGGTCGCTACGAGAGGACACAGGTTTAAGGTGCTGGGAAGCAAGTACAGAGGAGATGTTAGGGGCAAGTTTTTCACTCAGAGGGTGGTGAGTGGAATCGGCTGCCATCGGTGGTGGTAGAGGCGAACTCGCTGGGGTCTTTTAAAAGATTCCTGGATGAGTATATGGGATTTAATGGGATTGGGAGTTAAAGATAGTTCTATGGCCTGGTAGGTATGGATGTAATCGGCGCAACTTGTGGGCCGAAGGGCCTGTTTGTGCTGTACTGTTCTATGTTAAAAGTGAAAGATTTCCTTGAGAAGGTTCCATTGGAGCCATTGCCATTTCTAGCACTATAACAAGAGGTGGGAAAAAATCATGGTCTTCGTTGTACAATAAGTCCTTCACAGCATTAATACACAGGAATGTGAAAAATGGGAATGCAGGAGGCAGAAGTGCTGCACATATACCAGATAATCAATGAAAGCCTCTAATGGGCTTTCTTTATTTAGTATGGATAATGACCCAGAGGGCAGCCAGTCATATCTTATGCGCAGGTTAAGTGAAATCAGAATGTCAGATCTGAGGTTGGAGAGTTGAGTTTGATGATGTGGCGCATTTCATTAATGGCTCTATAAGATTGAAATGTTAAGAGTGCAGGTTGGCATTTTGTTCACCTCACTTTTGATAAAGACAGCCAAGTTGTTAGATTTAATGGTTTTGCAGCTATCTCAGGCTTCATACGAGCGCATGTGGCTCTAAGGGCTCCAGGGCATTAGCCCCTGACATTCATTAGCTGGACATTCCACTCATGTTCAACTTGTGTGCAATCATCAGAAGCTCACAATGCATGTTTGTGCCCAGTACACTGGAGTTACCACATTCCCACTGTCCCTTAATGCCATGCCATAATACTGCAAGTAATTTACTTCCAGTCCACACTGACAGCAAGTTCTCCATTTGTATTTGTACTTTCAACCCTCATGGTTCACCAGGTCGTGGTGGATAGGCCAGTGGTGAATCCTGCATGTGCACGTCCTGGGAAGTGAAAGTCGACACAGCAGCTTTAATGCCTTGTCAAAGAGCTTGATGCAGTTGTGGCTACCTTGATGGGAAATAATAGTTGACAATGAAATGAGCGCCTGTTTGAGACATCATCTTGCCTGGTCTTGTGCTTTGCCACTACTGCTTAGGCGACACAATGGCAGCTATTCCTTTAGGCTGCTGAGCAGCCCTTATAATCTCACAAGCAATATTCATTTAGCTCACAATTCCAATAAAAATTCTGACACATCTTTCTGACATCACACAGGAATCTGGTAAACGATTGTGAAGTTCAGAAAGGGAGGCGATGATTAAGTGGAAGGGTGGCAATGAAGGCACACAAATGAATATGCACGATGCCTTCAAATGACCAAATGACTTTGATTGACATTAAATATATTTACAAAATGGAGGGTTGATACAGTGATTGAAAACTTGTGACCCAGAAATGATGTTAAGATTCCTTAACTTTCCGAACCCTCCACCTGGTTGCAGCCCCAACATCTACAGCAAAGGTAGACTGGTATGCCCTGTTGTCTTTGATGACCTTGTCCGACATTCTCTCGTGGCCCGAGGTCTGCAGGGCCTTAGTCTGATAAGAATCTTCTGCTCAGGGGCAATTGCTTCCTCCACAGCCTGACCAGCAGAAATGTATGTTGTCACAGTTAGAGGAGACTGTTAGCAGCTGGACAACCTTGGAGTATCCTATATGGAGGGCCTCTGGCTTATCCACCTGATGCATATCCTCCATGTGGGTGCCTGAGGGTCCCTCAAATTCCTTGATGAAAGGGACAGCTGTAGAGGTCAAGGTGCCCAGCCCCCTTGCCACCAATGCCTATATGGGAGTGCAGGTCAGACTGCATATCTGGCAATACCTGCTGGATCAAGGTGCTGGCACGTTGGAGTCATGTCAAGAGACAGAATGCAGATAGAGTCTTCCATTCTCCGCTCTAATCTACTGAATGACTCTTGTATGTCGGCCTGATACTCTGCCGCAGTCTTTGAATCTCCAGCATTGTCTCAGTGGCCACTCGCAGAGGCTCATCATCTGACTTGGACTCAGCAATTGTCTGATCCCAAGCAGCCCTCAGAATTCCAGAGACCTGGATTGCTATTGCCACTGACTGCAGTAATCAGTGAGGTGTTCTCCAGAAACTGAGCTCGAGCCTGATTTACATAGGTGAATGTGTCTCTGCACTGGTGGAGGTATATGTGAATTACAGGGACAGATGATCTTCTGATGGCTCCTCAGCTTCCTCTTGTGGTGTGCTGGGGCTGATGCTTGCCCTACTCCTCTACCACACCTGTTGGCACCACTAAAAGAGGAAAGGGAGATTTATTTTCATGAGCAGATAGAATACAAGATTGTATCATTCATTGTGAAAGTCAGGAGGGTATGAACTCATGGAGGTTTCATCCATACTAGATTACTGCAAGAATTCAGTTGAATTCAGAAGGCTATCTTGCTTCCCCATAAGACCAATTCCTGTCCTCTTGAAGTTTAGACAGCTCGGTGGTTTTGGTTGTCCGTCCTCTCTTCTGGGACTCCCCCCCTTTTATCGTGTACAGTCTTGGACATTGTGAAGACAAAATGAATAAATGTGAGAAGGAAAGGAACAAAGGTTGGGAAATTGTAAGTCTCCTGTGTGTGGTATACACTCCCAAGAAAGAGCTGAGGACAGAGATGATGCGACATGATGCAAGAGATGATGATGTGAAAGTATCCATGAGACAGGCAGTGCTGCTGTGTCCCCTGCTAATGTGTGTGATCCCTGAAGGAAATAACCATTTGACTGCATAATGACATGATGAGAGTGAGAGATTTGAGTGAGCTGAAGATTTACTTAACCTGGTAGAGCTGATGAGATAATTCATCCTCTTCCTGTATTGGATGACGGAGAGATTGCCAGTCACACTGACCTGATTTGCTATGGTTTCCCAGGCTGGAAAGGTGAGACTCACCATTCTTTGGATAACAAACATCTTAGTGTTTACGTATTACTCTTATATGAACATAAGAAATAGGAGCAGGAGTAGGCCATCTAGCCTTTCGAGCCTGCCCCGCCATTCAATAAGATCATGGCTGATCTGTCGTGGCTCAGTTCCACATTCCCGCCCTCTCCCCATAACCCTTAATCCCCTTGCTTATCAAAAACCCATCAACCCGCGTCTTAAAAATATTTAGCAAGGCAACCTCTACCACCTCAACAGGCAAAGAATTCCAGAGATTCACCACCCTTTGAGTGAAGAAGTTCCTCCTCAACTCCATTCTAAACCGCCCCCCCTTTATCTTGAGGCTGTGCCCCCTAGTCCTACTGTCCTTTCTCTCCACCTCTATCCTATCCATCCCATTCATCATCTTATACGTCTCAATGAGATCTCCCCTCATTCTTCTAAACTCTAACGAGTACAAGCCTAGTTTATTCAGCCTCTCCTCATAGCTCAACCCCCTCAACTCCGGTATCAGCCTAGTAAACCTCCTCTGCACTCCCTCCAAGGCCAAAATATCCTTGCGTAAGTGCGGTGACGAAAACTGCACACAGTACTCCAGTTGCGGCCTCACCAATGCCCTATACAGCTGCAGCAAGACCTCCCTACTTTTATATTCAATCCCCCTCGCTATGAAGGCCAGCATCCCATTAGCCTTCCTGACCACCTGCTGCACCTGCAGGCTGGGTTTTTGCGACTCATGCACAAGGACCCCGAGGTCCCTCTGCACCGTCGCCTGCTGCAGTTTTTCTCCACGTAAGTAATAGTCCTTCCTAACATTATTCCTACCAAAGTGGACCACCTCGCACTTGCCAACATTAAATTCCGTTTGCCAGTTCCTGGCCCATTCGCCCAGCCTATCTAGATCCTTCTGCAGACTCTCCACGCCCTCCGCGCAATTTGCCGTTCCACCAATCTTGGTGTCATCAGCAAATTTTGACACCAGACACTCGGTTCCCTCCTCCAGATCATCTATATAAATGGTAAATAGCTGAGGCCCCAGCACCGACCCCTGGGGCACTCCACTAGTCACCAACCGCCAATCTGAATAGTACCCATTCACCCCCACTCTCTGCCTCCTATTTGACAACCAATCCTCTATCCACGTTAACACCCTACCCCCAACTCCATGCCCCCGTACCATGAAGGTGTCGCGGCCATACCTCGGTAGTTTTTTTCTGCTGCATGGACTGTTGAGCTGGAGAGAGTGAAATGACTATGCTAAGGCAGCACTTGAATGTGGGGCCCAGACCTTCAACCCCATAGGTAAAGACGAGGCACATGTGCCAATGTGATTTAGAGAGCTACTTGTGTACAAATAATTGAGGTTCCGAGTGTGAAATTGAGCACAATTTCCCACTCCAACCAGCAGGAAATGTTCTTCAGACCACATCTTCCCTGGCACTCTTTCAAAAGTAAAAAATTATGATTTGTACAATCCTGGGAAAAAATGTTGAGAACCATCCTAATTTTGTTCACATAAGCAATTTTTCAATGTATGCAGACATATAGCTTTTTATCATCTCACCACTGCAAATTTCAGGAAAGCTCCCTTCTCTCAGATTTGGTGAACCCCCTTCTGTTGGAGGAGCTGCCTGATCAGGGTCACATACTGACACTATGGAAGGTTCCTTTGATAACATTAGGTAGCTACAAAATAATCTCGAAGTAAATTTGCCAGATTTTATGCTGTAAGAACAGGTGGTAAATATTTGGTACCAATGTACAGGCCGAAAAGGGTTTCATCATTTGGTCAAATTAAGTTTTATTCCAACATAAAGGAGATCAAGATAAATGAGTGATATTGTCTTTTAATTGAACTGGATTACATCATATTTTCATATTCAGCATTAATTCCAGTTTAGAAATCCGATTAATCTTTGCCGATTGATTTCCCCAACTATCGACATATCTGATTGTTAAAAATTGACAATAATTTAACATTAAGGGATCTCTCGAAGCACCTGGTAATGGCAGTGTTCAAAAGCTATGTGTCACAGGCCTGTATTTCCATAATTATTGTGCTGGGTGTAAAGTTCATTCAAGCATGTTGTTGGATGATTTTACAAGCATAAAAATCAGCTGTAAGTCACTCATGGGTGGCTGATTTATTGCAAGCCAAATGAAAGAACAAATCTGTTTATTTTAACTTAAATTAACCTGCTCTTTTGGGCCGAGCATTATAAATCAAATTTACAAATTCTCAAAACTCTCCCAAAGAATGACTAATTGACTGCACAACAATACTTCTGTACAGCATTATCGCAATTGTACAGATTCATCAGAATGCTACTTTGAATTATTTGATATTCAGTCAAAATGCAAGGATAATGCCTTATTAATGTTATTTAGTTAAGGAAAATTTCACGATAGAATTCATGTGAGCAGAAACTTGGGTGAAACATCACCCCCAGTTTTTTAATCGAAACTCTACTGCCACAATAGACACAACATTCCTGACGCCCATCTGTATATTACCACTCACTCCTATGCTCTCAGCAAAGTAGATTTAGTAGTAGGAGTCAGGTTATCCTAATAACCCTTGTAAATTGAAACTGTTGCTTTCTCCTGGTAGGAGTTGGGCAGTTTCTGATGAGGTGGCTGGGAAAATTCAAGATTCCATCGATATCAATTGACAGATAGATCTACTTTTTTGGCAGTGAGTTGGGCCTCTGTACTATTTCTCCCTGCTGCAATCTTAGCCCAGGACTCATTCAACCCCAAAAAATAAATTTAAAGCAGCCGAGTTGCAAAATTATTAGCTCCCTGCATCAGTAAGATACTTCTTCTGGAGCAGAAAGACAGAGGAATTGTAGGAGAGGGTGGGTATTTGAAATTAATGTTTATTAAACAGGAGTGAGCATGCTGAGTCCAATGGTCTCTTGATATAGTCCTGAAGTGCTTGTGCAATTGTCAAGTGCTAGTCTTTGCTACAAATTTAGACATTAATTATAAAGGCATGTCAAGATATGATCACCAGCTAAGGACCAAAAAGGGTTTTTTGGTTAGTCAATTATGAACAGATTTTTGAATGACATTTCCAGCATCTCTACTGCTCACACATCTTTGTTTCCATGCATCTCAGCAATTGAGGTACAAGTCCTAAATGGGCACACTGTAAAACAGGAAACAGGTTATCCTTGTAATGTCAACATTGGAATGTTTTGTGTAGTTTTTTTAAAATGGGATACAAGGGGCTGGATTTTTAAAACAAACCAGATTCTGGATTGGAGGCAGGTGGGTGCATAACTATTAATGCTGGTTCCCCAACACGATCTGGAGCCATTTTTAAAAGGTGGGTAGCCAACATAGAGTACCTAAATTTAGTTGAGAGGTTAATTAAAGCCCCATTCACGTGCAGAGTAAGACTTCAAGCTGGCAAAGCATGCAGCCCATACTGGCCGATGGTGGTGGTGGTGGCGGCTGGGGTGGGTGAGGGTTGATGGATCATAGGACGGACCTCCTCCTCCACTCCACCATTCGTAATGCTTGCTGTGCCAAATTGCAGCTGCTGTCCATTCCCTGGAGGTGTTGCCCTCCAGGATAATGGTCAGACAGCTGTGGCATTTTACAAAATAAAGTTTACCTACCTGTTCTTGCCTCTGTGTCCTCACATCAGCTGCATTCACCTGGGCCTTTGGGGCTGCTGATCTCAGACTACAAGACAGCCTCTCATTGCCCCCCCACCCAATGGTAGCCACTTGCCTACCAACTATGATTGGACAGTAAACACATCCTCTGGCTTTTGAGTGGCCATAACCTTAGGAATTGGGTTGGGCATGCTGACCCCTGGTCTCCATAAAAATATGCAAAATCAAACAAGAATGTTTTGGTGACAATAGCAATGGTACAGCAATATTAAGGTTAAGAAAATTACAAATATATGACTCAAAATTAGTGATTAGTGATAGCCTTTTTCCTCGGATGGAGAAAGCTAGCACGAGGGGGCATGGCTTTAAATTAAGGGGGGGTAGCTACAGGACGGATGTCAGGGGTAGGTTCTTTACCCAGCAGGTGGTGAGGGATTGGAATGCCCTGCCTGCTGCAGTTGTAAATGCGTCTAGTTTGGGGGCGTTTAAGAGATCTCTGGATAGGTTTATGGACGAAAAGGGATTGGTATAGGCTAGTGGGTCATTGTTTTTGTAACTGGTCGGCGCAACATCGTGGGCCGAAGGGCCTGTTCTGCGCTGTAATGTTCTATGTTCTATGTTAAAATTAAGGAAGTGCAATACAAAATTAAAAGAACTTGCATTTGTACTTCAGGACATCCTGAACGCAAACTGCTCACAGCTAGCTCCCATAAGCAGAAACGTGATAAGTAACCCAGTAATCAGTTTTCAGTGTTGGTTGAGAGATAAATGTTGACAAATTCACTGGGAAAAATCCCTTGCTCCTCTTTGAAACTGCCATGTTATTTCTTACACTGCCCTTAGAGAACCAAGTGGGCTTTGGATGAAATGGCACTACTTCAGCATACAAAGTTTGATAATTATCTCCTCTGATTCTACTGTGGCTATATTGTGCAGCTTTGTTGACTGCTTTCTGCATTGATTGGGCATGTTCAGTATCAAATGTACAGACATCTTGATTCCTTTCAGTTTCATCCTTTGTTATTTAAGCACCTTTCAGAAAATTTTCATGAATATTTGTTTTTTTTTGCTATATGTAGCCCATACACTTATAAACATCAAATTCCATCAGTAATGCTTTGCGCATTTACATATCTTATGTAATTGTTGAGATGTCTTGCCCAATTTTACAGCCATTCTTAATTTGCTGTGATCTTGAACTGATCACCTTCCATTGAGTTTCTAAATCCACGTTAATTGTTTATGTAAATTAGAAACAGCAGTGTGCTGAAATTGAACCCATAGGCATCTAATTCGGCCCCGCTTTCCTCACTTTACCATAACTCCTCCATCAGACATGCACTGTTTTCTACCCTTTAGCTGATTTGTTATCCATTCAATCCATCCATGGTTTACCATTAACTCTATAATTTGAATTTAAGTCATAATTATGCATGTAAAACATATTTTAAAATCAAAGTACTGTTTATGACAGCCTTAAGTCAACATATGTTGTCACTTGTTTAAACACTTTACAAAGCTTGGTCAGGCAGGATCTTTCCCTCTGAATCTAAGCAGGCAGTTAATTGATTTCTGTTAATTGATTTCATCATTTCACATGGACTAGAAGTGAGACAAAAGGGTCTGGGGTTTCTGGTGTCGTGTTTTGTCATCCTTTTCGAACATGGATACATTAGATGGTTTCAATATGCTTGTAACTTCCCAGTGTCCATCTATTCCCACATAGTGCATTACAAATTAATTTGGTTTTCATCTATCCCAGGGAATATATTTGTTTCAAGTCCATTTAGCCAATGTTACCATGTATATTGTTATAAATATACATGGTACGAGCTTTTTGCTCATGGCAACACTAGGTAGCATGCTGTGATAAAATTTCAGTGTCTTTTTTTGGACACTTTGTAAGATACCTACGCACTGGTGTGAGGATCTGAACCCTTGATTTGGCATCCCAATGTGTGTTCAATGAGAGTACTGGTATACCCATGTGTTTTGTTGTATCTATTCACTGTTAGGTATAGGACTCATGAAGAGTTGTTATTGGCCACAAGTGCACTATAGATCGATCATTATTCCTTGCCCCTTCGGTAACTGTCTATTTGGAATTTGCACGTTCTCCCTGTGTCTGCATGGATTTCCTCCGGGTGCTCCGGTTTCCTCCCACAGTCAAAAGATGTACGAGTTAGGTTGATTGGCTGTGCTAAATTGTCCCCTAGCGTCAGGGGTATTAGCAGGGTAAATATGTGAGGTTGAGAGGCTGGAGCCTCAGTGGGATTGTTGTCAGTGCAGGTTCAATGGACCAAATGGCCTCTTTCTGTGCTGCAGAGATTCTATGATTCTTGTATATTCTTCAGAATAAAGTCACATTTGATTGTCTCAGAATGAAATTATGCACATCCTTGAGAACTTGTGAATTGAGGGACATGATTTTCCATTGAAAGCAATATACCAATTGTACTTCAATGGAATAATTAACCTCCTCAATTTGTGCATGTCAGGAAATCATGTCCAATGCTAATTTGGAAATAAAGCAGCCAGCTGTTAAAAAATATGAAGCTAGATGTGTGACGGAATATGGCTTCAGTTGCCTCTTTAGTGGTGCACTAAAGTGCAAATTGGTATGAGTAGGCCATTTGGCCCTGTGAGCCGGTTCCACCATTCAATAAGGTCATGGCTGATTTGATTGTAACCTTAGCTCCAATTTCCTGCCTGCTCTCCCCAAAACCTTTGACTCCTTTGTTGATCAAAATCTATCTAACTCGACCTTGATTATCTTCAATGACCCAATCTCTGTTGCTCTCTCAGATGAGGATGCAAGTCATTAAACTTTGAAATTCTCTTCCCAGTCTTAAATGGGAGACCCCTTATTTTTTAAACTGTGTCCCCAAGTTCAAGACTCCTCCATTCGAAGAAACATCTTCTTAGCATCTATCTCGTCAAATGCCCTCAGGATCTTTTATGTTTCAATAGGATCGCTTCTTATTTTCCTGAACTCCAATAAGCATAGGCTCAACCTTTCAATATTGGAAAATCCTTTAATTCAAGTAATCAGTCAAACGAACCTTCTCTAAACTGTTTCCACTTGAATTATATCTCTCCACAAGTAAGGAGTGGGGTCCATTAAGAAGTCTCACAACACCAGGTTAAAGTTCAACAGGTTTATTTGGAATCAGGAGCTTTCAGAGCGCTGCTCCTTCTTCAGCACTCACCTGATGAAGGAACGGTGCTCCGAAAGTTCATAGAACACAGAAAAACTACAGCACTAACAGGCCCTTCAGCCCACAAGTGGTGCCGAACATCTCTATCTACTAGGCTTATCTATAACCTCAATCCTCCTAAGTCCCATGTGCTCATCCAGAAGTGGCGTGTATGGGGTGTCAGGGAGGGGTTATACCTTTGGTGGGGGAACACGTCGCATCCTTTCAGGGTGGTTTGTCCATCCTTTGTCTTCACCTGGCACTCAGCTCTCACCTGTGGCTCTCTGTAGCTGTTTGCATGTGACAGCAGCCACACCCCAGGCAATGGCCTCGACAAGCCGGCTAAACCAGGTGAGGATAGTCTACGGGTCTCAATCCTCGGTGAGAAAGGGAGATGTCTATCCCAGCATGTGAAGACAGAGTCTGGAGGATTGAGCAGAAGAGACCAATGGAAGGTCCAACGGTCAAGAAGGCGGACTCTGCAAGCGTCGTGGAACGCGAGGAGCAGAACAAGACATAGAAGACGTCCTGGTCATCCACTGCGTCTAGTCCCACCTCCAGCCGTCTTGACTCTTGTCTTGCCACTGGATCTAGATGGGAATTGGGAAGAGAGAGTGAGGCTGACACTGTGCAACTCTCCCTCACTTTAATCCAAATCAAGTGCTAGTTTCGACACCATCATCATCATCATCATCATCAGTCTCCTGTTCAACCCTTGAAGTCTTGTGGCAATGGGCGAGCGATGAAGCAGCAGGTGTGGATACACTGGAAGCTATAGTCACGGAACTGCACACAGGCAGCTCAGATCTAATGGTCGTTTTCCGCTGACCGAAGAAGCAGTGGAATTCGGCGTCTACCTGGGCGACTGAGCTATCCTCTTCAGGAACGCACTGCTCACCTCCGTAGGAATAATGATCAATCTATAGTGCACTTGTGGCCAATAACAACTCTTCATGAGTCCTATACCTAACAGTGAATAGATACAACAAAACACATGGGTGTACCAGTACTCTCATTGAACACACATTGGGATGCCAAATCAAGGGTTCAGATCCTCACACCAGTGCGTAGGTATCTTACAAAGTGTCCAAAAAAAGACACTGAAATTTTACGGAGGAAGGGGCTAGAAAAGGTGCCCTAAACATTGCCTGCTTCACTACACCCTGGCCAGTTTACCGCGGCTGGCGGGAATCCCATCTTGTGGTCGAACACACAAAACAAAATACAGGGTGACACCACTCACTTGGAATGTGCACACGCTTTTGGACAACCCTACAGCAGACAGACCAGCGAGAAGAACAGCCTTAGTTGCCAGAGGGCTTGCAAGATACAACACTGACATTGCAGCCCTGAGCGAAACTCGTCTTGCCAATGTAGGTCAGTTGACTGAAACTGGAGGTGGATACACTTTTTTCTGGAGCGGTCAGGGCAGCGATGAGCGTCGTGATGCTGGAGTTGGATTTGCCGTCAGGAGTCACCTTGTTCGGAATCTTGATAGTTTACCCAAGGGTGTGAATGACCGGCTTATGACATTACAGCTTCTGCTACAGAACAGAAGTCAAGCCACCCTGTTCAGTGCCTATGCCCCCACAACGAACAACCCGGACGAGATGAAAGACAAGTTCTACGAAGAACTAGATGCCCTACTATCAGCAGTGAGCAGTACCTACAAGCTGATCTTGCTTGGCGATTTCAATGCAAGAGTAGGGTGTGACTCTGAAATCTGGCAGGGAGTCACTGGGAGGCATGCAGTGGGCAAGTGTAACAGTAATGGCCTACTCTTACTGAAGATCTGTACAGCACACGACTTTCTCATCACCAACACAACCTTCCGTCTGCCTACCCGTAACAAGAACTCCTGGATGCACCCCCGCTCCAAGCATTGGCATCTTATCGACTATGTCATTGTCAGGAGAAAAGACAGGCAGGATGTCAGAGTAACCAAGGCCATGTGTGGTGCTGACTGCTGGACAGATCACAGGCTCACTGTCTCAAAATGAGGCTCCACATCAGAGCCAAGAGGTGACCACAAGAAAGCAAAGTTATGAAAAGAATCAATGCGGCCAAGCTAAAGAACCCCAGCATAGCTTCAACTCTGGCTGAAGACTTAGAAATCAAGCTTGCTGACCTACACCTCGCAGGCAGCGCTGAGGACGACTGGGAACGCTTCAGGGATGCTATCCAAACATCTGCGCTGAAGACGCTTGGGCTCTCTATCCACAAGCAGCATGATTGCTTTGATGAGAATGATGAGGAGATACAGGCTCTACTTGTTGAAAAGCACCATCTTCATCGGGCCTGTCAGAATGACCCATCTTCAGCTGCCAAGAAAAATGCTTTTACCAGTGCTCGCAGTACAGTCAGAATAAACTGCATAAAATGCAGGATGCCTGGCTGAGTGCCAAGGCAGGTGAAATACAGGGATATGCTGACAGAAACGACTTGAAACGGTTCTATGAAGCCCTCAACACTCACTATGGACCTCCCCCCCTCCTGAGTATAGATGGTACAACTCTCATTACAGAGAAGGCTCAGATCCTGCAGAGATGGGCTGAACACTTTGAAGCCATCCTCAACCGACCATCATCTCTTAACGATGAGGCAATAGACAGGATTCCCCAGGTTAATATCAACAGTGCCATGGGTGACCCACCAGTAGTAGCCGAAGTCACAAAAGCTGTCAGCCAGCTATCCAGTGGCAAAGCCCCAGGGGCAGATGCCATTCCCGCAGAGATCTATAAAGCTGCTGGTCCTGCACTTATCAAGAAGCTCACCGAGTTGTTCCAGTCCTTTTGGAAGTAAGGATCCATTCCTCAGGAACTTAAAGATGCTTCCATCGCACACCTCCACAAGAGGAAGAGCAATCAGCAAGTATTCGACAACTACCGAGGAATCTCGCTGCTCTCCATCACAGGAAAAACCCTCGCAAGAGTCCTGCTAAATTGTCTGATCACTCATCTGGAGCTGGGCCTGCTTCCAGAGTCACAGTGTGGCTTCTGCAAAGGTCGTGGGACGACTGACATGATTTTTGCTGCATGCCAACTTCAGGAGAAGTGTCAGGAGCAGAATCACGAGCTCCACACAACCTTTGTTAACCTCATGAAAGCCTTCGACACTGTAAGCCGACAAGACCTGTGGAGGATCATGTCAAAGTTCGGCTACGCCCCCAAATTCATTCAGATGGTACGCCAGTTCCATGATGGCCAGAGTACTGGATGGCGGAGAATCCTGAGGCATTCCCAGTCATCAATGGCATTAAACAGAGCTGTGTGCTCGCACCCACACTGTTCAGCATGATGTTTACTGCCATGCTGAATGATGCCTTCCAGGACAGTGTTGCTGGAATCCGCCTCAAGTAGAGCGGATGGGAAGCTTTTCAACCTGAGGAGACTTTAAGCTATTACCAAACTGAAAGAGACTGTTCTGAGAGATTTCCTCTTTGCCGATGACTGCGCTCTGTATGCTGGCTCAGAGCCAGAGAGGCAAGTCAGTATGGATAAATTTTCCACGGCTTGTGACAACTTTGGACTCACCATCAACATTAAAAAGGCCGAAGTCACGCACCAGCTTGCTCCTCATGCACCGTACACAGAACCCATAATCACAATCAAAGGGCAGAAACGACAGGCAGTGGACCAGTTCACTTATCTTGGCAGCACCCTCTCCCAAGCAGTGACTACTGATGCAGAAGTTAACTGCAGAATAGCAAAGGCAAGTTTTGCTTTTGGTAGACAGTATTCCACTGTATGGGAACTTCAAGGAATCAGCCCAGCAACAAAACTGAAGGTCTACAGCGCCGTGGTACTCACTACCCTCCTCTATGCCTGTGAAACGTGGACTGCGTATTGAAGGCATGCAAGACAGCTCAATCATTTCCACATGACTTGTCTTTGCAGAATATTACGCATCCGATGGCAAGACAAAGTACCAGACACTGAAGTTCTCTGTAGAGCAAGTCTACCATCAGTCCACACACTGCTGATGAGAGCGCAGACCCGGTGGGCAGGTCATCTCATCCGTATGTCAGACAAGCGCATACCCAAGCAGCTCCTTTTTGGGGAACTCTCTGCTGGAAGACGCTTGCATGGAAGGCAGAAGAAACGCTTCAAAGACACACTCAAGGCCTCCCTGATGGCATAAGAACATAAGAAATAGGAGCAGGAGTAGGCCATCTGGCCCTCCGAGCCTGCCCCACCATTCAATAAGATCATGGCTGATCTGTCGTGGCTCAGTTCCACATTCCCGCCCTCTCCCCATAACCCTTAATCCCCTCTCTTGTCAAAAACCCATCAACCCGCGTCTTAAAAATATTTAGCGAGGCAGCCTCCACCACTTCAACGGGCAGAGAATTCCAGAGATTCACCACCCTTTGAGTGAAGAAGTTCTTCCTCAACTCCGTTCTAAACCGCCTCCCCTTTATCTTGAGGCTGTGCCCCCTAGTCCTACTGTCCTTTCTGAGCGGGAAGAGTCTCTCCACCTCTATCCTATCCATCCCATTCATCATCTTATACGTCTCAATGAGATCTCCCCTCATTCTTCTAAACTCGAACGAGTACAAGCCTAGTTTATTCAGCCTCTCCTCATAGCTCAACCCCCTCAACTCCGGCATCAGCCTAGTAAACCTCCTCTGCACTCCCTCCAAGGCCAAAATATCCTTGCGTAAGTACGGCGCCCAAAACTGCACGCAGTACTCCAGCTGCGGCCTCACCAATGCCCTATACAGCTGCAGCAAGACCTCCCTACTTTTATATTCAATCCCCCTTATTATGAAGGCCAGCATCCCATTCGCCTTCCTGACCAGCTGCTGCACCTGCAAGCTGGGTTTTTGCGACTCATGCACAAGGACCCCGAGGTCCCTCTGCACCGTCACCTGCTGCAGTTTTTCTCCACGTAAGTAATAATCCTTCCTACCATTATTCCTACCAAAGTGGACCACCTCTCACTTGCCAACATTAAATTCCATTTGCCAGTTCCTGGCCCATTCGCCCAGCCTATCTAGATCCTTCTGCAGACTCTCCACACCCTCCGTGCAATTTGCCGTTCCACCAATCTTGGTGTCATCAGCAAATTTTGACACCATACACTCAGTTCCCTCCTCCAGATCATCTATATAAATGGTAAATAGCTGAGGCCCCAGCACCAACCCCTGAGGCACTCCACTAGTCACCAACCGCCAATCCGAATAGCACCCATTGACCCCCACTCTCTGCCTCCTATTTGACAACCAGTCCTCTATCCACGCTAACACCCTATCCCCAACTCCATGTCCCCTGACCTTCTGCAATAACCTCTTGTGAGGTACCTTGTCAAACGCCTTCTGAAAATCAAGAAACACCACATCAACCGGCTCTCCTCTATCCACCGCCCTAGACACATCCTCATAGAACTCCAGTAAATTTGTCAGACACGACTTCCCCTTAACGAAACCGTGCTGCGTCTGCTCTATCAAGCAATTCCCCTCAAGATGCCTCGCTATTTCCTCCTTGATGACGGATTCTAACATTTTACCTACAACAGACGTTAAACTAACCGGCCTATAATTCCCCGCCTTCTGCCTGGCACCCTTCTTAAACAACGGCGTAACATTAGCTGCTTTCCAATCTTCCGGCACTTCCCCGGAATCCAGCGACGTCTGGAAAATAACCACCAAGGCATCCACTATCACCTCCGCCATTTCTTTCAGAACCCTCGGAGGCATTCCATCCGGTCCTGGGGACTTGTCCACAATCAGCCCCTCCAGTCTGTCGAGCACCGCCTCTCTAGTAACAGTAACGTCATTGAGACCCTCCAGTCCTACCACCTTTCCATCTCTAACACCCGGACATTGTCATAAGTCGCCTGACATTGACACGACCACCTGGGAAACGTTGGCACAAAACCGCCCTACCTGGCGCTGCCTCATCCACAAGGCCATCAAGCTCACGAAGCAAGGTGTATTGCTGAAGCACAACTTAAGCTCAAGCTGCACAAGTCCAGAGCCACCAGCGCAACAGCTACAGTGTCTACACAAGTCTGTCCACTATGGGCCAGGACATTCTGTGCCCGAATTGGCCTGATCAGTCATCTTCGGACACACCGCAACCAGCCTCAAAATGACCAATGGTGTTGAGGTCCTCATTGATGACGATGGACGAACAACAACATCCAGAAATCTCTTAAAAGACCCTAACGAATCTGCCTCCACCACCACCACCGCCGGCAGCCGATTCCATGCACCCACCACCCTCTGGGTGAAAAACTTACCCCTGACATCTCCTCTGTACCTGCTCCCCAGCACCCTAAACCTGCGTCCTCTCGTGGCTGCCATTTCAGCCCTGGGAAAAAGCCATTGAGAATACACCCAATCAATACCTCTCAACATCTTATACACCTCTATGGGGTCACCTCTCATCCTTCTTCTCTCCAAGGAGAAAAGACTGAGCTCTCTCAACCTATCCTCATAAGGCATGCTACCCAACCCAGGCAACATCCTTGTAAATCTCTTCTGCACCCTTTCAATGGCTTCCAAATCCTTCCTGTAATGAGGTGACCAGAACTGAGCACAGTTCTCCAAGTGGGGTCTGACCAGGGTCTTACACAGCTGCAGCATTATCTCCCAACTCCTAAATTCAATTCCTCAATTGATGAAGGCCAGTACACCAGACGCCTTCTCAACCACATCCTCTACCTGCGAAGGCGATTTGAGCGTCCTATGAACCTAGACCCCAAGATCCTTCTGATCTTCCACGCTAAGAGTCTTACCCTTATTATATTCCTTCATCCCATTTGACCTGCCAAAATGAATCACCACACAAAATGAATCAGATGGTTTGAAGTCCATGTGCCACTCCTCTGCCCAATCTTGCATCCTATCTATGTCTCGCTGCCACTCCTGACATCCCTCCACACTACCCACAATACCTCCAACTTTTGTCATCAGCAAACTTACCAACCCATCCCTCCACTTCCTCATCCAGGTCATTTATAAAAATCACAAACAGCAAGGGTCCCAGAACCTGAACCTGGGGCACTCCACTGGTGACTGACCTCCATGCAGAAAAAGACCCATCTACAACCACTCTTTGCCTTCTGCAGGCAAGCCAGTTCTGGATCTACAAAGCAACACCCCCTTGGATCCCATGCCCCCTCACTTTTTCAATAAGCCTTGCATGGGACACCTTATTGAACGCCTTGCTGAAGTCCATATATACCACATCTACCGCTTTTCCTTCGTCAATGTGTTTAGTCACGTCTTCAAAAAACTCAACCAGGCTCATAAGGCACGATCTGCCTTTGACAAAGCTGTGCTGACTATTTTTAATCATACTATACTTCTCCAAATGCTCATAAGTCCTGTCTCTCAGGATCTTCTCCATCAACTTACCAACCACTGAGGTTAGACTCACCAGTCAATAATTTCCTGGGCTATCTCTACTCCCTTTCTTGAATAGAGGAACCACATTTGCAATCCTCCAATCCTCCGGAACCTCTCCTGTCTCCATCGATGACGCAAAGATCATCGCCAGAGGCTCTGCAATCTCTTCCCTCACCTTACACAGTAACCTGGGGTACATCCCATCTGGTCCCGGTGACTTATTTAACTTGATCTTTTCAAAAGCTCCAACATATCCTCTTTCTTAATGTCCACATACTCAAGCTTTTCAGTCTGCCGCAAGCTTCCACCACAACTACCAAGATCCTTTTCTACTGTGAATACTGAAGTAAAGTATTCATTGAGCACTTCTGCTATTTCTACTGGTTCTATACAAACTTTCCCACCATCACATTTTATAGGTCCTATTCCTTCACATCTCATCCTTTTGCTCTTCACTTACATGAAAATGCCTTAGGGTTTTCCTTAATCTTACCTGCCAAAGCCTTCTCATGACCCCTTCTGGCTCTCCTAATTTCCTTCTTAAGTTCCTTCCTACAGATGAGCTGAAGGTGTGGATTGACACGTGGAAATATGACATTATAGCCATTAGTGAAACTTGGCTACAGGAAGGGCAAGACTAGCAGCTCAATGATCCAGGGTTCCAATGTTTCAGGTGTGATAGAGGCAAAGGGATAAAAGGTTGGCGGGGGGGGGGTTGCAGTGGCATTGTTGGTCAGGGAAAATGTTACAGTGGTACTCAGGCAAGATAGATTAGGGAGCTTGTCTACAGAGGCCCTATGAGTGGAGCTGAGAAATGGGGAAGGTATGACCATATTAATAGAGTTGTATTATAGACCACCTAATAGAATTGGAGGAGCAAATCAGCAGTGAGGTAGCTGACAACTGCAAGAAACACAAAGTTGTGATATAGGGGATTTTAATTTTCCACATATAGATTGGGACTTGCATACTGTTAAAGGTTTAGACGGGGTAGAGTTTGTTAAATGTGTTCAGGAGAATTTTCTACATCAGTATATAGAGGTGCCAACTAGCGAGGATGCAATATTGGATCTCCTATTGGGAAATGAGTTAGGGCAGGTGATGGATGTGAGTGTGAGGGAACACTTTGGATCCAGTGATCATAATGCCATTAGTTTCAACCTGATCATGGATAAGGATAGATCTGGTCTTCGGGTTGAAGTTCTGAACTGGAAAAAGGCCAAATTTGATGAAATGAGAAGGGATCTGGGAACTGTGGATTGGCACAGGCTGTTCTCTGATAAGGATGTAAATGTAAAGTGGAAGGCCTTCAAAGGAGAAATTTTGAGAGTGCAGAGTTTGTATGGTCCTGTCAGGATGAAAGGCAATGTAAATAGGAATAAGGAACCTTGGTTCTCGAGGGAGATTGTAATGCTGATTAAGAGGAAGAGAGAGTTGCATGAAATGTACAGGCAGCAAGGAACAGATCAGATGCTTGAGGAGTATAAGAAGTGCAAGAAGCTACTCAAGAGGGAAATCAGGAGGGCTAAAAGAAGACATGAGGTTGCTTTGGCAGACAGAGTGAAGGAAATTCCAAAGAGCTTCTATAGGTATGTTAGGAGCAAAAGGATAGTGAAGGATAAAATTGGTCCTCTTGAAGACCAGAGTGGTAGATTGTGTATGGAACCAAAAGAGATGGGGGAGATACTAAATGGTTTTTTTGCATCCGTATTTACTGAGGAAACAGGCACAGAGTCTAAGGAGCAAACAGGTAGGGAGGTCATGGAATCTTTACAGATTAAAGAGGAGGTGGTGCTGGCTGTTTTAAGGCAAATCAGAGTGGATAAATCCCCAGGTCCGGACAGGGTATTCCCACAGACCTTGAGGGAAGCTAATAGTGAACTTGCAGGGGCCCTGGCAGACACATTTAAAATGTCAGTATTCACAGGGGAGGTGCCGGATGATTGGAGGGTGGCTCATGTTGTTCCGTTATTTAAAAAAGGTTCCAAAAGAAATTATAGGCCAGTAAGTTTGACGTCGGTGGTGGGCAAGTTTATTGGAAGGTGTGATAAGGGATAGGATCTACAAATGTTTGGACAGACAGGGACTTATTAGGAAGAGTCAACATGGCTTTGTGCGTGGTAGGTCATGTTTGACCAATCTATTCGAGTTTGTCGAGGAGGTTACCAGGAAAGTGGATGAAGGGAAGGCAGTGGATGTTGTCTACCTGGATTTTAGCAAGGCCTTTGACAAGGTCCCTCAGGGGAGGTTAGTTAGGAAGGTTCAGTAGCTAGGTATACATGGGGAAGTAGTAAATTGGATTAGACACTGGCTCAATGGAAGAAGCCAGAGATTGGTTGTGGAGGATTGCTTCTCTGAGTGGAGGCCTGTGACTAGTCGTGTGCCGCAAGGATCGGTGTTGGGTCCATTGTTGTTTGTCATCTATATCAATGATCTGGATGATAATGTGGTAAATTGGATCAGCAAATTTGCTGATGATACAAAGATTGGAGGTGTAGTGGACTGTGAGGAAGGTTTCAAAGCTTGCAGAGGGATTTGGACCAACTAGAAAAATGGGCTGAAAAATGGCAAATAGAATTTAACGCAGACAAATGTGAGGTATTGCACTTTGGAAGGACAAAGCAAAGTACAACGCACAGGGTAAATAGTAGGACTCTGAAGAGTGCAGTTGAACAGAGGGATCTGGGAATACAGGTACAGAATTCTCTAAAAGTGACGTCACAGGCAGATAGGGTCGTAAAGAGTGCTTTTGGTACATTGGCCTTTATAAATCAGAGTATCGAGTATAAAAATTGGAGTGCTATGTTAAGGTTGTATAAGGCATTGGTGAGGCCTAATTTAGAGTATTGTGTACAGTTTTGGTCATCTCATTACAGGAAGGATGTAAGTAAGGTTGAAAGAGTGCCGAGAAGGTTCATGAGGATGTTGCTGGGTCTTGAGAAGCTGAAATACAGAGAGAGATTGAATAGGTTAGGACTTTATTCCCTGGAGCGTAGAAGAGCAAGGGGAGATTTGACAGAGATGTATAAGATTTTGATGGGTATAGATAGAGTGAATACAAGTAGGCTTTTTCCACTGAGGCTTGGGGAGAAAAGAACTGGAGGGCATGGATTAAGGGTGAAAGGAGGAAAGTTTAAAGGGAATATTAGGGGGGGCTTCTTCACGCAGAGTGGTGGGAGTGTGGAATGAGCTGCCGGATAAAATGGTAAATGCTGGGTCACTTTTAACAGTTAAGAAAAATTTGGACGGGTTCATGGATGAGAGGGGTGTGGAGAAATATGGTCCAAGTGCAGATCAGTGGGACTAGGCAAAAAATGGTTCAGCACAGACAAGAAGGGCCTGTTTCTGAGCTGTAATTTTCTATGGTTTCTAAGTCGTATACTTCTCTAGATCCCTAACATTACCTAGCTCCCTGAACCTTGTATACACTTTTCTTTTTGACTTGATTCATTACAACTTTCGTGCACCACGGTTCCTGTAACCTATCAAAACTTCCCCGTCTCATCGGAATGTTGATTCCAAATAAACCTGTTCAACTTTAACCTGGTGTTATGAGATTTCTTACCATAAGTAAGGAGGTTAAAACTGCACAGGGCATTCCAGATGTGCAGAGTGGGATTTCCAGCTGGCAAAGCTGGCCCTGTACAGTTGCAGCAACACTCCCTCCCTACTTTTAGGCTCCATTCCTCCTGCAATCTCGACCAACATTCCACTTGTCTTCCCAATCCCCTGCTGCACCTGTATACCAGCTTTCTGTGATTCATGTACCAGGCCACCCAGAATTCAATTCTCTGTATCATAGAAACCTGTAGTCTCTCTCTAATTAAATAGTATTCTGCTTTTCTGTTTTTCCTACATTATACTCCACCTGCCAATGTTTTTGCCAACTCAATAATCTGTCTATATCCCTTTACAGATACTGTCTTTTTCCACAACTTGCATTCCTATATTTGTCTCATCAGCAAGTTTAGCAACCACATACCCAGTCCCTTGATCCAAGTAACTAATATAGATTGTAAACAGTTGATGCCCTAGCACTGAATCCTGAGGCACTCCACTGATTATAGTTTGTTAACCCTAAAATGAACTGACTTGCTGCTTCTTGGCTTGAAATGTGTGCACCTAGTTGAGATCCTTGCAGTCTTATTCATAAAAGTCTACTTACGCCAAGGAAGCCAACTCTATCATTGTTATCTGGGACACAGAATTACATGGTTTCTGTCCTGAATCTGGCCATACTGCACTCCTTCACTCTGGCATGCCTGCCAATAATGACTGCATCATGATGAGACAGAAAGTTCGGGTGTGTTTTTGACTTTTGCAATTTCTCCTTTTTTAATAACTAACTCTCAAGACAAATTCAGTCTAAAGTAGTGAAGGATCAAGTTTTCACTTTGGGCACAAAATTGCATCCAAAATTGTACCGGTTTTTGACAAGTCCTCCCACTCCCCCATTTGCCCGATTTTCCACTCATGTTTTGAAAGGACTTTTTAAAAAATTAGCTCAAAAATCATCCTTGATGTTCTTATGAGTGGTAATTTGCTGCGGTTTGATGAACACAGCTGAAAATGGATTTATCATAAAAAAATAAGCATTTTACATCAGGGTCAATTGACCAGTTGAGAGTTTCCAATTCTTAAATTACTGAAAAAGACGATGAAAGGACACATGAACCTGGCCGAGATTGTGATGTTGACAAAACTAGTACAAAATATTGCAGAAACTCTACCATACCAAAAGTAACTGCACTTGAAATTTCCCTTTCTTTTTCGCAGGTGACAACAATTTTGGGCCAACTGCACTGAAAGACTGGCACAACTTAGTGGAACCTCTACGCCTGAATTTTCAAATATCCTCCACAGTTGCATAGGTTTGCCATTCTTGGCTGTACCTTCCCCTCTAACATTTGATGTTCATTGCACACGCATGCACGCAAACACACTTGGACAGAGTTATCAGAGAGCTGCATCCTTCCAGACTTCAGAAAAAAAGGGAGAATGCTTTGATGGATTTTTCTATAATTGAATTCAAGCCTTCTTCAGAATCGGCTTCCTTGATGCACAGCAGATGTTGGGAGGAAATACTTAAGAAATTACCAATGGAAAGATGGTTGCCAGTAAATTTTGCATTGTTTCACAATACATTCTTAGGCCTTTAAGAAAAAGGTGATGTTAGTCTGCATTTTTTGTCCTCGTACACTACCAGCTAGCATATGATTTGTCCATACCTTAACGATATTACTACTGAACAAAACTTAGCTTGTTTAGATTTTATCAAACCTAGTAAAAAAAACCTGTTACAATATACCTGCAACACATCTGTAAAAGCATATCAAAAAGTGCAGCATCTTTCTTTGTTAAATAAATTTAACTTAAAAGAGAAGAGAAGCTATCTTATAATAAACACTCCTTTTTTCCCCATTCTCTATTATTAAAACATGTAACATAGGCAGACATATCTTTTACTTGTAGCATGTGGATTGTTCCCACACCTACCCGACATAATTAATTTATTACTGAAAATCCTCAGGGAAATTTTAAAGCAGCGCTATAGAGAATCCAGAAGAAAAGCAGTTAGTGCCAGTTATGATACTAATTTAAAGATGTCCTGAGCCAAAAATAGTCTGTACGCCTGCTGTACATTCACTAGCATGTCCTTTCTGACTCCAGTACTTCTTGATCAACATATTATTCAGATTGGTCTTAAATTCCAACATGTGCATGATTCTGCATGGCTGATGCACTCATGTTTGATGTCACCAAAACAACTCTGCAGTACTGGAGGAGAAAGCAAAAGAAATTCAAATAACGACCATTCTTAAGAGCCTAATAAAGCTGAGATTTGTTGTAATTCAGCAAGGGGCCACTCCCTCAAAACAACTGTCCTGACAATCTTGAATTGGAGCATTATTAAGCCAATGTGGAATGGTGAATGAAGCTAATTTTGCAGGGTTAGGTCAGATGCAACCTCTGCAGTATTCTACACCCAGTAGTGAATGGAGGTGGACAATTAAACAATTAACCAGAGGAAAAGGCTCCACAAATATTCCCATCCTCAATGATGGGGAAGCCCAGCACATCAGTGCAAAAGATAAGGCTAAAGTATTTGAAAACATATTCAATAGAAATGTGAGTGGATGACTCAGCTTCCTCCTGAGTTCCCAGCATCACCCAAGATGCCAGTCTTCAGCCAATTTGAATCACTACATGTGATATCAAGAAAGTTTAACTTCAATAGTGGGGAAACTTGTAGAAACAACAAATCAGGTCAAAAATTGATGGTCAAATAGACAAATCAGGTTGATTAAGGAAAGCCAGAATGGCTTTGTTAAGGGAAAACTTTGGAGGTTGAAATACCTTGGAGTGCTGTCGAAATAAGCTAAAGGTATTACAAATTGCAGCCAGAGTACAGGAAGGGTAAATACAGGACCAGATTTTGCAGTCAGCAGCAAGTGCTAAAAGGTGACCACAAAGATCAATTGATCTCTGTGCCAGCTCTCCAAATTGCACCCTGGCATAATGCCATTCCTGCACCTTTTCTCTGTACCCTGGCCCATGGTTTGCATTCAAGTCATCATCTAATGCCCTATTGAATACCTCAATTGAACTTGTCTCCACCATATTACCAGGCAGTGCATTCCAGACTCAAACCACTCATTGCAAAAAAATTGTTTTTCTATCCACACCTTCCTATGTGATTACTAATTTGATTGCAAATAATTGTTTCTAAAAGCTTGCCCACTGCTGATGTTGAACTGACTGGCCTATAATTGCTGGGGCTATTCTTATAACCTTTTTTGAACAACATTTGCAATTCTTCAGTCCTCTGGCACCTCCCCCGAATCTAGAGAAGACTGGAAGATTATGGCCAGTATCCCTGGAATTTCCATTCTCACTTCCTTCAATACCCTTGGATGCATTTCATCTAGTCTGGATGCCTTGTCAACTTTCAGTATTAACAGTCTATTCAATTTTGAATTTTTAAAGTTTTAATTTTTGTATTTAATTTTGAATCCTCGAGGGACAGAACTTCCTTGTCTGTCACCATGTTCTGGGCAGCATCTATCTCCTTGGCAAAAACAGATGTAAAGTATTCACCTAATACCTCATCCATGCCCCCTGCCCAAATGTGTAAATTCCCTACTAAGTCCCTAATCAGCCCTATTTTGCCTTTTACCATCCTTTTACAATTTATATACCTATAGAATACTTTGGGATTCCCCTTTTTGTTGGCAGCCAGTCTTTTCCCATAATCCCTCTTTGCCTGTTCTTTTTCGCTTTCCCTCTGAGCCTTCTGTATTCCTCTCAGTTCTGAACTATGTTTTCTACCTGATACCTGTGATAAACACACATTTTCTTCCTCATCTTAATTTTAATCTCCTTTTTAATCTAGGGAGCTCTGGATTTGTTTTTCCTATCTTTCCCTTTTAAGGAAGTATACTTTGACGGTGTCTAGACCAGTTTTGTTTCAAAGGTAGCCTATTGTTCAATTACAGTTTTTCCTGTCCAATTTAAACAGCCCAGCTCTGTTCTTGCCCCATTGAAGTCCGTTCTTCCCCAGTTAATTACTTTTACTTTGGACTACCTTCCTTTTCTGTCATCATCCTAAACATTACAATATGATCACAGTCTCCTAAATGTTCCTCCACTAACACAATCTACTCAGCCCACCTCATTTCCAAGAACCAGATGCAACAGCACATCCTTTTTGTTGGACTGGACACATTCAGCTGTAGGTTCTTCAATAATGACTTAGCACACAGTTAAAAACATAGTTCATTTCTTATTAACAAGGCATGACTTTTCCAGTGGGTTTGAAATAGTAGAACACAGGAATTTCTCATTACTTCACTGATTTATAATTGATTTCACTTGTGTAGGCATGAATACACACCCTATGGAGAAGCATAAAAATCACTGACAACAGCTTCTTGATTTATGTTTTTAATTGCACATGTGCAGTCTCCAGAAGTTGCTGTTAGTTATATGGGAGTGATGATATCAAACACCATCAGTGCTCCTCAAAATACGGCCATAATGCTCAGTAACAGTCAGAATCTTGGATTTTTCTACTTTATACCATCATGGGAACATCAGCATGAAGTTTAAGATGGCCCACAAACACCTTTCCAAAACAGCTGGGGGTGGATAAAAACTATAGCCTTCATCAATGTCACTTATGTCCCAAGAACCCACCAAAACAAATTCCCATTTTCCTGTATTCTTAATAATTTAATTGAGGTATATATAGCAAATAAGAAAATTGAAGTTTATTTATAAATTATAGAAGAAAATGATAGGAAAGAAAAATTGTAGAAGAGATCTTCAATAGAAATAAGTCAAACTTAAGGAAGAGGACTAGGAGATATCATTCGAGGATAAGGGGTAAACCTTTTAGGACTGAGGTGAGAAGAAATTTCTGCACCCAGAGGGTGGTGAATGTGTGGAATTCACTACCACTGAAAATAGGTGAGGCCGAAACATTGTGTGATTTCAAGAAAAAAAAGAGATATAGCTTTTGGGGCTAAAGGAATCAGGGATTGGTTGGAGGGGAGGGGGTGGAGAGGCTGATATTGTATTTAGTGTATTGTATTTAATGATCAGCCATGATCAAAATGAATGCTGGAACAGGTTCGAAGGGCGAATGGCCCACTCCAGCCTCTCTTTTCTATGTTTCTATGTTTCAACGTATTTATTAGCCTTCCAAATCACAGAATTCCTACAGTGCAGAAGACGACCATTCGGCCCATCAAATCTGCACCAGCCACAATCCCACCCAGGTCCTATTCCCGTAACCCCACATATTTACCCAGCCAATCCTCTGACACTAAGGGTCAATTTAGCACAGTCAATCAATCTAACCTGGACTGTGGGAGGAAACCGGAGCACCTGGAGGAAACCCACTCAGACACAGACAGAACATGCAGCTTCCGTACAGATAATGACCCAAGCTGGGAATCAAACCCAGGTGCCTGCCACTGTGTCACTATACCACCCCTGGGACAGAACAGTACTAGGATTTGTTGACAAGTATTAAGCAAATTGAATGCAAACGCACAATAATTGGTATGGTCATTCTCAAAACAAATTGTTAATAAAACCACTTACCTATAAAATCATTTACCTATCTCAACAGGTCAATACAAGTTCAAAGAATTAGCTACAAAAACACAATGGGACATAGAAAATGACACCTACCAACAAGAACTACCAGTCTGTACTTTTCATTAGGTTGATGTTGGTAAGAGACAACTTCTTCGTATGTTGGTACATCTGCTGTATCATACTGTTCACTTCTTTTACTTTCATACATGGATTTGTTCGTCTTTCTGTCCTTTCTGCTCAGTCGAAAACTTCTCCTGAGACCAGCTGTAAAGATTTGAGAATTGTTAGCAATTTAAATCAGTATGAAGCCCAATTAAAAGTTATTGTCCATAACAAAGAAAGAAAATTGGCATTATCTATGACAATTCTACCATCCATCAAAACCATCTGGGGTGATCATGCTTTCTTTTGAAAGAATGCTAAAAAAATGTTTTGTGGAACATTTTCTCTTTGTAAACAGATTGTAGAAAGATACATAACCTTAAAAATAAGTATATATACATACATACGTAAACTAACTTTATGGGTCAAGTCAAAATAAGCAATTATCAAATTGAGATTGACTTCACAGTTTAACTCTAACTTGAACATTTTGAATTCTCAACCAACTGCCCCCACCTCATGTGCCAGTATGTACCTCATTCTCATGTTTTTGCTTTCAGACAGTGCTCATCCTTTTTCTGCTATCAATACACTCTGCAATTTTACTTTCATAGCATTAACCTTTATCTCCTATTAACATCTATCCTGGATTAAAGTTTTGGACTTTAATATCACTATATCACCACACCCTTTGTCTGGCATTCCATGATATCTTTGTCATTTAAACACTCCTGCTCTCTAACCTATACCTGACCTTCTATTTTGCTCCATCTGACCCCCAAGCCTTTTCCACTGCATAAAACCGATCACATTTCTACCGCTTGCTTTGAAGTTTTTAAGAAGTCATATTGGACTCTAAGGTGGGAATTTTTTGTCTAAGTGCTGGGTGGACTTGAAACTGGGAGTGTTTCAGATTGGTCTTTTGAGTGTGTTTTTAGGCCCCTCAATACCCATTCTGGGTGGGATTTAACGTGCCCAATAACCTTCAGAGGAAGATAGATTGCACGTAAGGCTTCTGATGCTGCACATACACATTAGCGGTAGCGGGGTCTGACAGACAAAGAGAGAACTGTCAGTCGCCTGTAGGCAGCCTGAAGCAGCTTTCCCACCGCACCCCCTGCAATTATGGGGGTCCGTGGCCCAAGATACAGCACCCCCCCAGACCCTCCTGCCACCCAGACCAATTGTGGACCCGCTGCCTTTCCCCGACCGAATGCTGCAGAGTGGCAGCGGGCCCCCCCACCCATTAGCCCCACCTCCACTGTCCCCCACCCTCGAATAGCCCTACCCCCTAGCAGTGCCTGGTGGGCACTGCCTAAGTGCCAGTCCGGCACTGCCCAAGGGGCACCGCCCACTTTGCCCTCGACCTCCCTGAGGGGCCTCAATGGCCTCTGGTTCCACTAGTGAGGCCAAATCAACTGTTCCCCATCCATGGGGAACTTGTCTATTCCTCAATGGCGAGAACCTTTCTCAATGAGGTCATAAAGGCAGGTGAACTCGGACGATTAAGCACTTCACTAAAAACATGTAAATGCTTCTTTAAATAAATTTAAATATATTAACCTGCCTCTCACCTATTTCCGGCAGGAGGCTGACTGCGCCAGAAATCCAGCGCTCGTAAAATGGCACCGGTCGTGAAAACCGGTGCCAATTGCTTTACATCCCACTTTATGATTGTGTCATGCCTGAAAATGGGCGCAATGTGATGGTAAAATCACCCCGAAGGTTAACTCTGTTCTTCTTTCCACAATGCTGCTAAGCCTGTTGAAATTTTCTGTTTTCATTTGAGATTTACAGTTATCACAGTATTTTGCTTTTATATTATTGAGATAAAGGAACTCAACTAAAGTCTGGATGACTTTATCACAACAAAATAAATAATGTACTGGTAAATTAGGTAATAGAAAATAATTATTGGAAACTGTGGCACAGTGAATTCGCATATACGCTTTTCATCAAATGGGTGTTAGTTGGAAATCAGCCCACACTGATAGGGAAAAGTTTCTTCAATCTATTGTCTACAACGCTAAGTGGAATGAATTCTGAACGTATGCTCGTATTCCAAATTTGACACAAAGACTAAGCAAGAAAACTTATCCAGCAAAATAACACCAACATCTGCATGATGTGGAAAAGGCACAAATGTACACTGATGGGCATGGTACTGGTAAGTGGGGAGATGGTAGATTGTATTAGATGTTCAGGGTAAGGCACATGGTTAAGGCAGAGTGAAAACAGTCAAACTGAGTTGTTATGACAGTGACCCAGAATATCTAATGCAGACACTGGGTAGCTCAATTGTGAACATTTGGCATTCTTTGCAGTGGATAATCCTTCCATTGATTAGCACAGAATTTTCTTTCCAAATGAAAAACTATTTAATCTGCAACCAGAAACATGAGTTCTCTAAAAGAATAACAGTATCATACTGTCTTCAAATATTGCAGCATTCCCAGATTTTCGTTGCATATATAATGTAAACTGTTTAATTGTGCAAAGCAACATCTTGATGTACACAATGCATTGGGTACTTGCTCCAACAAACTTTTAGAAACATGGGTCCAATGGGTCAAAACTGCTTCATCCAAAGCTGATTAGACCAAATGCGTGGAAATGTTTAGAGGGGCCAGGCTTCCAATCCATGAGGCAGAAGAACTCCCTCAGCACTGAAATTCACACAGAAAACAGCAAAGAAAATCAGCGCAGAAGCCTCGCCCCTTTTGTGCAGCACCAGTTGCCCCCAGATAAATTTAAATGTCCAGTGAGAATGTTAATGAATGGAAGAAATAGTGGGGTGGGTGAGCTGGGTGAGTAATTGGGTGAGATGGCAGGTGGGTTAGGGGATAGTCAGGTTTGGTTGGGAAGAGTTGTCAGGTCAAGGCTGTCAGATCTGATCAAAGGGATAGTCAAGTGGTGGAGGATAGTCAGGTCTGGTCAGGGATAGTCAGTTCAGGAGTTTAGCGTGGTCAGGAAGACCAGATGTTTCAGATGGGAGTTGGGGGGGGTGGGGGGGAGGTGGTGAGTCTGGTAGTCAGAGGGAGGGGTAGTGCTTGGGCACAATGTGAGTGATTGGATGTCAGATCTATAGTTACCCAGGAGTTAGATTAGGATGATTTTGAATAACATTTCTTGGGTAACTAGCCAGGAAAATAAACTGGAACTGTCAAAAGTCTCTAACTCAAACTTAGCTTTTTCAGAAGGTCCTGGGATGCAGAGAAATTGCTCACTGAAAGATCAAACTTCCTAAGCAATTCTCTTGGAGTCAGCATATTGGGACTTCCAGCCATCTGGAGATCTGAACATCTGGGCCATGGTTCTGATCGAGACTAAATACGACACATAACCAAAAAGCAGATAATTTAGGTAGCTTTCTGCACAAGTTACAAATTGTGTGCAGAACTCTCAAACAAGCCACACAGCTAAGGACTTTTAATTTAATTTCAGCAATTCAACAATTATTGATGGACAAGAAAGCAGAAGTGAAAGGATCTCCTACTTAATTTCATGACACAAATATATAGGCAGCAATAAAATAAATAGAAATCAAGAAGACGACAAAAATCTGTGCTAAACTTTAAACTGCTGCTAGAATATTCCAAAACTAAACGTAATAGAAAAATAAAGTATTTGGTTTCAGTCGTGAATAAAGAGAGTGAGGGATTACATGTAGTGACTGAAGAAACTGATAAAAATCAGGAGTAGTTATATGCGTGATGCAAAATTCAATCTAATTTATTGGAAAGTAGAAGTAGAAATACATGGTAAATGTCAGACACATCTGTATCTGATCAAGGAAAGAATGTTAGCCCGAAGAGGATTTATACCTTTATTTTAGAATTACAGCTTCAACTCAGGTCCATCACCCAACAGAAGAATCAAGAATGATGTATGTACTCACCACTCACACATAATTAGCTGATGCCTCCCATTGACAATTAATGGGAGTTAGTAAGAACTTAAACATTTTACAAATGTTGATATATTTTAGACTCAAGTTCTATTGCAGTATTTTAGTCACAACGATATTTAAATTAGCACTATCTGAAGGAAGATATTAAAACTTGAATGGTATATTACACCAAATTTATGAACCAACTCAATTAACCAGAAAGAGACTAATGTTCTGGCTTAAGAATTTTTCAAATTATTTACTTTCACCTCTAGCTCATGATCTAAATCTGGCTCAGGCAGATGGCACTGAGTCTATTGCATTTGACAACCAATAAAGATACCAGTGAAGCAAGTCTGGAAAGTTTCAATCCAAGTCTCCAAGGATATAAATCCACAACACAAATTAATACTAATTTGGAAACCCCATTCTGAATACAGGAAATGGAAATGGTACAAAAAATTGGAAAGGGGTTTATCTTCTGAGGGTATGATATACTTGATCGTTTTTAGATTATATTCAACATATGCTCAAAATTCGGTTGATGGGTATAAACTGGGCTCTGTTTTGTCTGTCACTATATCAGCTCACAACTGTAACATTACAATTTTATCTAGTTACAAAACAATGCAGAAAGCTAGGAAGTGAATGAACAAAGACAATATAAACAAACTTTCTAGTTCAATACATTCTCGTTCGGGCAAATTTTCTCCATCCATGTTTCACAGATGACTAAAGATGATATTACTGACTTAAGATTCAAATCACTCAGCTGCCTACGTTTCATACTGGCCTTTGTTTTGCCTAATCAAATCATTCTGTGAAGTAAAATTTATTTGAGGCAGAAATACAAGGAAATCAACATTTCCCATGTTATATCAGGACTGTTAATATTATCAGGACTGTCATTATTATCAGGACTGGGATTATTATTTAAAAGGCGAAAAGCTGCAGCATGCTATGGTGCAGAGGGACCTGGTGGTTCTTGTGCACGAATCGCAAAAACCCAGTCTGCAAGTGCAGCAGGTGATCAAGAAGGCGAATGGAATGTTGGCCTTTATAGCAAGGGGGACAGAATATAAAAGCAGGGAGGTCTTGCTGCAACTGTACAGGGTACTGGTGAGGCTGCAACTGGAGTACTGTGTGCAGTTTTGGTCGTCACACTTGCGGAAGGATATATTGGCCTTGGAGGGAGTGCAGAGAAGGTTCACTAGACTGATACCAGAGATGAGGGGATTAGCCTATGAAGAGAGATTGAATAGACTGGGTCTGTACTCATTGGAGTTTAGAAGGCTGAGGGGGGATCTTATAGAGACATAAAAGATAATGAAGGGGATATAGGGTAGAGGTAGAGATTCTTCCCGCTTAGAAAGGATAGCAGGACGAGAGGGCACAGCCTCAAAATAAGGGGGGGACAATTTCGATCGGAGTTGAGGAGGAACTTCTTCACTCAAAGGGTGGTGAATCTCTGGAATTCTCTGCCCATTGAAGTGGTGGAGGCTACCTCACTGAATACATTTAAGTCACGGGTAGATAGGTTTCTGATAGACAAGGGAATTAAGGGTTATGGGGAGAAAGCAGGAAAGTGGAACTGATCCACTTCAGATCAGCCATGATCTTATTGAATGGCAGGGCAGGCTCGAAGGGCTAGATGGCCTACTGCTGCTCCTATTTCTTAAGTTCTTATGACTGTCTGGAATTTGCAGTGTTCCTTCGTTTGTTTGTAATAGCAAAGCACAGACCGCACTATGCATTTGCAAAATCCAAAACATCCACTGATAGAGTGTGATTCTGTGATGGGTCAGCACTTGCTGAACAATTCTGACTGCTCCAACAGCTGCACTCAATGATCAATTTAAGATAAATAGTCAAATTCATAATGTGGCTCATTTATATGCAGGGGTTCACTCTGCAAACAAAAGGGATAAGCCTTGCCCTTATTTTGAATTATATGGTAGCTTGGAGAGCCTAAAATTCCTGATTGTTATCCCAATGTAAATGCCACAGCCTGTGTTAATTTGCCAACCAATCAGCATCCCTTCCTTTTATATTATATTGGCTGTTGGAATGGTTTAAAATTGATTATTTTTACTTCTATTCTGATGAGTGCACGACAAGAAGCTTTGGCAACAAGTCTCTCTTCTTAACATTAATTTGGAATTTTTTTTTGCGTGTTAGTTTACCAAGTTTTTTTAATTCTTTCATGGGATGTGGACTTTGTCAGCTAGGCCAGCTTTTATTGCCCATTCCTTGAAAAGGTGGTGCTGAGTTGCCTCCTTAAACTGCTGCAATCCATGTGGTGTAGGTGCACCAATTGTACTGTGGGACTTTCTTAACAGTACAACTGGTTAGGCTTGGAGGGGAATTTGCAGGTAGCGGTGTATATTTGCATCTGCTGCCCTTGTCCTTTCCAGTGGTAGAGGTTGTGGGTTTCAAAGGTACTGTTGAAGTAACCTTGGTGAATTGCTGCAGTGCACCTTGTAGATGGTACACATTGCTGCCACGGCAAGTCTGTGGTGGAGGAACTGAGTGCCTAAAATGGTGGATGAAATGCCAATTAACAGGCTGTTTTGTCAGAGTCATAAATGTCATACAACACAGAAAGAGGCCTTTAGGCCCATCATGTCCGTGCCAGGCATCAAGCATTTACCTATTCTAATCCCATTTTCCAGCACTTGGTCCGTAGCCTTGTATGCTATGGCTCTCCAAGTGCTCAACTAAATGTTTTTTTAAATGTTATGAGAGTTCCTGCCTCTACCACTCCTTCAAAGTGTGTTCCAGATTCCAACCACTTTCCGGATAAAAAACTTGTTCCTCAAATTCCCTCTAAATCTCCTGCCCCTTACCTTAAATGTATGTCCCCTGGTTATTGACCCCTCTACTAAGTGGAAAAGTTTCTTTCGATCTACATTGTGCATCTCAATTAACTCCTCCCTCATAGCCTTCTCTGTTCGAGGGAGAACAACCCCCAGCATAAGCAGCCGCTCTTCATAGCTGAAATGATCCAGCCCACACAACATCCTGGTAAATCTCCTCTGCACTCTTTCTAGTGCAAACACATGCTTCTTTTGGTTCTGTACAGTCAGAAGCTTCTTCAGTGTTGTTGGAGCTGAACTCACCCAGGAAAGTGAAGGGTACGCCATCACTCACCTGATTTGTGTCTTGTAGATGGTGGATAAGCTTTGACGAGTCAAGAGGAGAGTTATCTTTTGCAGAATTCCCAAATTCTTTTAACACATAGTAAAAATGCAATCAATTATTGTTGGTCTTTGTATTGGTTTAACTATTTATAATTAAATACTGTTTTAATTTTGCAAATTCTGTTCACTGTCCCACAGTAATAGTTAGATGTATAGATCTTACTATCCACAACTTAAAAATGAATACACTTCATAAGTAAGCAGTTTTTTGACTTTTTGATGTATGCTTGAGCCAAAAAGCAGTATCAAGAGCAGATGAATTCAAGGCCCGAAACACAAGCTTATTCCCAATGGTTTTGCTCATCATTTCACTGTAATTATTAATTCAACTATTCATTTTCATGATGAAGCAGAGTGGCATTTGAAATATTTGCGACTAAAGAGGATTATAATTTACAGCAAAGGGAAGGGAATTTTCCATGATGGTTTAAACTATCAAAATGGTTGGCTAGAAATACAAAATTGTCACAAATTATAGCTGTTAAAGCATGGAAATGCCTGAAAAATTGAAACTGCTGCTGAGTTGCAGCCAACTGAATCTGATGCTTTTTGTATGAATTAAAAGTTAGTAAGAATTAGCAATCCACCCTTTGTTGATCCCCATCAAGTTTCTATCTTCTTGGGTACAGAAATACGGCCTCAGTGAACAGTTACATGTCAAGATTAACTGATTCACAATTAATTCCTGACCTAACAGCACTGTAGTTGTATTGACACCACAAAGACTGCAGTGGTTCAAGAGGGCAGCTCACACCACTTTTTCAAAGGCAATTAGGGATGGGAAATAAATACTGGCCCAGCCAGTGGTGGCCATATCTCATGAACAAATATGTTTTAAAATGCTGTTTTCTCTGCCCAAGGCTGTCAACATTATCCTCCCCTGGGAAGACAAGGCACAGCTGAAGAAGGTATGATGCTTTCATCCTTTACTGCAATAAACTTTTCCGAATAGGTTTCATTTGGAACTCCTTGTTACTAATCTGAATAAACTGCTCGCCATTATATGAGAATCTCTTGGAAATTCACATTACAGCCATAATTTTCCAACTGTTCATGCTAGCAGGATTTTCCCAACCCATTGCAGTGAACAGAGATTTGGCTTGTCACCAAATTCTCCATCTTCAATGCAGCTGGAGCATGTTGTGCATGAGCAATAAGATTGTGCCTCACATGCTCAGTTGACCACGCCAGTGGAGGCATTCACGGGCATTTGGAATCCTTTTTTTGTAAGATATCAGGATGTAATAGAGCCCAAATATGTAACATGAGCTTGAATACTCAAATTAATAGTGGTATTCCAAGCACTTACCAACCTATGAACTGAATACGATGACCACTTGCTGATGGGTATAACTGTCCACCTAGGGAACTCTGTGTCACTGGTCATGTGTTCTGTGGGTCCTTGCAAGGCTAATGAACTCAATCCTAGAGCAGCATCTTCAACTGCACACATAGCAGGTGTTTCTGGGAGGTGGGCTCAGTCCTAAGACTCAAGACTACTGCCACTGCTTTCCCAGATTCCTTTTCCAGAACTTCTCTTGCCTTTGGGCATTCTCGTTGGATTTGTCCCTTCAAACAGGGAGTTCTCCCAAGTCGGTTTTTTCTGAGCAAGGGTCTCCAAGGCATTAATGTCATTGTTGTATTTCTTGGGGCAAGCCTTCAGGGTGTTTTTGAAGCACTTCCTTTGTCCTCTTCTTGTTTGGGCCCATCCTTGAGCTGGGTGAAGATGATTTGCTTTGGCAGTCAGGACTCTGGTATCCTAGGCACATGGCTGGCCCAGCAGAGGTAGCTTCAGCTGATCATGGCCTTCATGCTGATGTTCTTGTTTCATTCAAGGATGCTCATGTCAGTATGCCTGTCCTCCTAGCTGATGCGGAGATTCCATCTCAGATAGTGTTGATGGACCTCTCTGCCCTGAGATGCCACCTGTACATAGACCAGCTTTCTGAGCTGTATAAAAGAGTTGGGAGGATAACTGCCTTGTACACAAGAATCTTGTGTCAGCAGGAATGTCGCACTCATCAAAGACTCTCACCCTTAAGCAGCCAAACATGGCACTCAATGCTGGATCTCTGTATCGATATGGGAAATGTTCCAGGTTTGGAAGGATTTCTCCATTTATCTTGATGGAGGGAGAGAATGGATCTTGCCCTTGGATGGATTGATAAAGGTCACGAGTCTTCTTAAGGTTGAGACCAAGATCAATTTTCTGCAATGCTTCTGCAAAGGTGTCAAGTATAGTTTGGAGATTCTCTTCTGAGAGAGGGAGATGGCATTGTTATCTGCACACTGAAGTTTCACTCTACTAGAAAGCTTGTTTTTGACAGGGTGACGAATGGCAGGAACAAAGTTGGAGAAAAGGGTGGGGATGATTATGCACATCTCATGAATGAATTAAAAAAATTGTGCACTTGCACAGAAAAGTGCCTTGGGAAGGGGTGAGGCTGCTGCGGTGATTAGAGAGCGGAACAGGATTTTGGGGAGGGAACGGTCCTTTCCGTTTGCTGAAAGGGATGTGTTTAATGGAGGAGGAGGGGGAACTTGGTGGAGAACTGATCTGTTGAACACGGAGGCGGGCGGTGTGGTAGGTGAGGGCAAAGGAAAGCCAATCGTGATTCTGGGAGGGGAAGGGGAAGGGATGAGAGAAGTATGCGATATGGAATGGACACAGAGGACAGCCTTGTCAACCACAGTGGTCTGGTGGGGTGGGATCCTCAACTGAGGAAAAAGGAACACATACCAAGTGTTCATAAAGAGGAAGGTCGCAATATCACAACAGGTGCAAATGAGACAGAGAAATTGAACACTGGTTAGTAAATTTTAAGCACTGCATATTTAGGATTTACAATTTAAACATCAGCTTCCTCAGTTGCAGTCCATTATAAAAATCTAACACAAGTGTTAGTCATTAGCATCATGTGTTATCAGTATATTTATTTTGTTTCCACTCAAAAAGATGACGGAATCATTATAAGTGCCCAAAAACACAAACAGTTCCTTTATGAAATACATACTTTGCAGCAATAATTTGTATTATATTAAACATAATATCCTTTAAAAAATACATCCCAGAATACTTCTCAGGATGGAGTCTTACAGATTTGACACCAAACTAGATAAGGCATATTAGGGCAGATGATCAAAAGTCTCGCCGGAAGGAAAAGCCTCGTCTGAAGGAAAATCTTAAAGGAAGAAAGAAAGGAATTTAAGAGCTTAAGGCCTTGGCAGCTGGAGGCATGACCACCAGGCATCTCAGGGAGTTATGGAGCTGGAGGAGATTCTGAAGATAGGGAAAGGCAAAGCCATGGAAGGATTTGAGAACAAGGACAAAGAACTTAAAATCAAGGTGTTGTTTAACAAGAGCCAGTGTAGCTCAGTGAGCACAAGGGTTTGGGGTGAAAAGGACCTGGTGATTTTAACAATGACGCATGCACCATGAACCTTTGTGCACTGCAAGAGCTAGGAAGTACTTCTATGAATGTATGTTTTGATAATGATGCCTTCATCAGCAGTGAGGAAAATAACAGGTCAAAGGGAAGAAGGCAGTCTTCAGCAGTGATGATGCATACTGCCTTGAATTTTTTTCAGCTCGTCCAAGGAATTAAATGGCTGCTTGGGGTTGGTGTGGGAGTGGGCTGTGGGAAATCTTGTTATGATGTTCCAGTCATCGTGTGTGGGGGGCAGGCTTGATAAACTAGCTGGTCTTCTCCTGCCTGTTAATTTCAAATGCTCCTATTTCAATCTGTATAACAAATGCAAAACTAGACAAATGTAACTAATAGTACATATGATATTTGACAGCCTTTCTTGTTCACTTTTGGAACTTATAATCAGTTGTTCAAGCTAATGAAATCGGTTTGCAACAGTAGGCCTCTCTTACAATGCATATATTCTCATCAAAGAAAAGTACAATTGCTTAAACTTTCAGTGTCCTGCCATCCATTTAGTTGTATTTTCTTGGTTCCAGTATACAGAAGATCTGTTATTATCTGCATGCTTTTCAAAGATAATTAGACTTCACACTTTACAACAAAAAAAATGTTGAGTGTGACCAGCTGGCAAAAATAATGCATTAATCAGACGTGCAGAATAATTACACTCCAGTTGGGAAATAAAGAAATTAACTTGTAATGTTGAAGGGTAGGTAGACTTGGCGGATAGTCATTGCTATATGAAAAACATTCTTTATTTGTGTTCATTGACTCTAACAGCTTAGCAACATCTGCATTACATTCAAAACATACAATCAATTGGATGATTAGTTATAACTATTTGATTGGGTATGCACATTTAATTAAAATCAGATGTGTAAATGTTCCTGCTGCAAAATTTCCTGCTGCCAGGTAGTGCAAGCTATACGGTCCAAGTTAATCTGCATGTTCCACTCTTCCTCCTATCTGTTTGTCCTTAAAGTGATCAAAATGCAATAAATAATTCAAAAGCTATTAGAAATTAAATAATGCTCATGTTGTTCTATATTTCTTTGATATTAATTCAGATGTTTGTTTTGTGAAAGATAGATTTTAAAAGATAGGACTGCAAGAACATGATGGCTAGAATTGTTTTTATAGAGGCCACTGCAGTGATCTCCATTTCCTCTTGGTCACCCTGAGCGTTCCTAAAGTATTCACTTCCATAATGCGGATTCCTGGACCCTCCAGCAAATAATATGTTGTAGCAAAAGTACAGTTTCCTTTTACTTCAGAATTTCAAACTGTACAAGGCAATTCCTAACAAGCTCATTGCGGGCAGATTGATGATGCATTAAAAATAAATTAAACTATAAGAATTTATACATGGATACTTTTCTCACCATAGTCATCTCATGTTGATAATGGAAATCAACTAATAACACAAATAATAATTGAAAAACCTAACTATAAATCACATGAGACTTATCATTACAATGCTTTCTTTTCAAGTTCTTTACTAGCAGTGCAGATGCAGCTGAAAATGACTAAGTACATATTTTAAAGTGCTAATTCATAAATGTTACTATCTTTATCCTAATTTATATTCCTGAAAAGTCAATAATCCTACAAGTTGGCAGAATTCTCCCATCTTGTACCAAGTCCCATGGTGGGGGCAAAAATGAGGAGTGTTACCCCTGTGGAGACCAATGGGAAACCAGGCCATATCATTACTCATGCACTGGGGGTTTTATGCTGTATTATGTTGGGGGTAGGCATGATGGCAAGAGTCCCACCATCATGTCTGAGCGCCATATTGAAAATGCTGATTTTTGGGCCCTTGCTGAATTCAAATGGGTTGTTTCATTGAAGCATCAGAGGATGAGGAGAGACCTGATAAAGATTTACAAGATTATGACAGGCTTGGATAGAGTGGATGGTCAAGAATCTTTTTACCCAGAGTCAAAGGGTCAATTACTTGGGGGGCATAGGCTGAAAGTAAGAGGGGGAAAGTTTAAAAAATGTAAGGGGCATGTTTTTCACACAGAGGGTGGTGAATGCCTGGAACGCGCTGCCGGAGGTGGTGGAAGCAGATTCTGTTCCAACATTCAAGAGACATCTGGATAGATACATGAATAGGTAGAGAATAGAGGGATATGGACCACATAGAGGCAAGAAAATATTAGAGAGGTATCTATGCCAATACAGATGTGATGGACTGAAGGGCCATACTGCACTGTACTGTTCTTTGTTCTTCCCCCACCTCTGAACCTGCTGGTGGGCACAGTAAGAAGTCTCACAACACCAGGTTAAAATCCAACAGGTTTATTTGGTAGTAAAACCCACAAGCTTTCGGAATTCTGTTCCTTCGTCAGGTGAGTGGAGAGTTCTCTCACTCTCCACTCACCTGACGAAGGAGAGAGAACTCTCCACTCACCTGACAAAGGAACAGAATTCTGAAAGCTTGTGTGTTTTACCACCAAATAAACCTGTTGGATTTTAACCTGGTGTTGTGAGACTTCTGACTGTGTTTACCCCAGTCCAACGCCGGCATCTCCACATCGTGACTGCTGGCGGGGCCATGGGAGAATTCATTCCGTCCTCGTGCACCTGGAAGAATTCCACAAATTTCCATAAACCACAGTGTGGTCAGAAGGAAAGGTTAATAATAGCAAGTAGCTCTCTTGAAGAATCTATTCGTAAGATACTTGCGACGTTGGAAGGTTTCTGGATAAAAGTTACCTAGTGTGTAAAATCTGAGTACACAAGTTATTGCAGACTTTTGTTGATTCAGAAAAGAAAATGTACTGAAGATAACTTCAATTAATAAAAAAGAAAAGTAAGACACAACTGAAACTAAAGCTGCAATTCTCCCAAAGGCACTGAATTGGCGGGAAAACTGTTCTAGGTACTGACTGTTTTCTCAGTTCAGCTTCTCACCCGAATCTCCCCACTCTGTACACTGCAGAGGTCTCAGTCGTGAATCTCGTTAAAAACCCAAGAGGGCAGAGCTGACAGTTCTGGAGCTCTGCGCATGTGCAGTGGCCGCGATCTGTCCGACACCCCCCTTGTTTGCTGGCCAGCTCAATCGCTAGCCAGCCTGGGACCCCCACAGTGCTGCCCCTCCAGTGCCCCCAAAGGCCCAATCGCAGCCTCCACAACAATTCCCACGTCAGCCCTGACTGCTCTGCATCATGGAGTGCCCCAATGTCCAGCCACCACACCCCCAACCTCCAGCAGTGGCAATTTCCCACCCCATCCCCCAGCAGAACCCCACCCCCCCCATCACGGGGTCAGATCCTCCCCACAGCCCGCCCCAATCGCTGGTCCCCCTTAATCCCAGACTGATCGCTATGTAGCATGGCAGCGGGATCCCACAGCCCCACCGATCGCCCCTCGGCCCTGCCACAATAGGCCCTGCCCCTTGGCACTGCCCAATGGTGCCAAGGTGCCCCTTGGACTTGTGCAGTGCTGAGGGCATAGGCTGGCATTGCCAGAGTGCCCATGCCCAGAGAGCACCACCCACCGCTGCCTGCCCTTCTGGGGGCCCTGATTGCTCCTCTTCATTCTGGCAGTTTCCCGCTAGTTCCCCAAACATGGGGAGCTACTCTAAACCCTGCCGGAATGAAGTGCTCCTGGCAGGGTGGGAGATTCAATCGGGACTGGAAAGTTCCTGATAATTACATTTAAAAGACATTTAAAACATATTCAAATTACTTATCTGCCTTCCCATCAGTTTCCAGTGAGGTCTGACTGGCGACTGTTCACCGGTTCTGGGAGATGCGCATGCGCAAATCCCGGAACAAGTCCAGCGATGCGCACCTCCCAGCTCGACCCGCCAGAAAAGTTGAGGGTCACGATGGGAGAGTCATGGTCTAAACGTGTAATAGAGCTAGAGAGGACAAACTTGCATTAATTTAGTGCCGTTAATGATCTCCGGGCATCCAATAGTGCTTTATGGTCAATTAAGTATTTTTAAAGTATTACAAGTGCACTGTTGAATTATAAAAAATGTGACAGCTAATTATCTCCCAGCAAGTGAGAATGAGTAGATAATGTACATTAGTTATGTTCATGTAAGAGATAAATATTGGTTGAGACACTGAGCATAACACTCCTGTTCTTCTTCGAAATAGTACCATGGAATCTTTTACATTAAACCTGAGAGAATAGAAGGAACTTCAGTTTAACATCACAACTGCCAGTGTAGTAATACCTCAGTACTGAACTGGATCACTAGCATAGATTTTTGTACTCAAGTCTCTGAAGTGAGACTTGAAGCTAGAACATTCTTACTCAGAAGTGACTCAGAAGCAAGCTGAGCCAAAAACAGACAATCGTACTTTATATCTTGGAATTATGGACTGCTGATGACAGAATGGACAATACTCACTATGCTGAAGTCTTAATAGAGCACATTAATGTAAAAATGCCTGCATTTCTGTCAAGGTTTAGATTATCAGACATACTTTTTCAGCTCCACCATTTTTTTGATTAAATAATGAAAAAGACTAGGAAACAGGATAGCGTTTATACAGATCTGACTGAAAAAACAGGCAAAGTGGATTTCAGTTAACAAATGAGTCAGTGAAGACATGTTGATGTTCAATAAAAAGGATAAATTCATGTAACTATAAAAAAGTTCATGAAAGTAAAATGAGATTTTAATTATTTGGTATTACATACTACTATGGTGGCCTAAAAGTATATAGCCCACTCCATAGATTCTCACTGAAAAGCACATATCAATCTAGTTTTGAAAAAAATTATATCTCAGACTCACTTTTTAAATGCTGTTGTTAAAATGTAGCTGATACCAACATGTTTAGGTGTAACAGGTTTCCTTCCATCAATGATAATTATCCAGATCTTGCATGAATAATAATGCTAACAACACTCACTATTATGATGGAATAAAATAAACAGCAAGTTCCAGACATGCACAATTAAAAATGGAAACCTGAAAGCTGCTGCCTAAATTGTTCTGCTTCTCACCAAGCTTAATTGGTACATTGGTACCTCAACCATAGATTTGGCATCAACACATATGTAAGATCATGAACTTGCTGCTTAACCAGTGGATACTCATCAAACTTACCAGAAAAAGTAAACAAATTGAGCACTAAATCTTAATTACAGCCATCTTATTGTTGCTAAAAGAAACAAAATAGATTTTAAAATAAATTAAAATAAAAAACTTTTATTACTTTTTCTTTCTGTCTCTCATCTCCCTCTCTCTCTCAATTCACACTTTCTGATTTAGCCTCTTCAAGTTTGATTTCCCTAGTTCCATGGGGAAGAGTTTTTTACGAAGTTTATGGGGCAATTCTCCCAAAAAAATTCAAAGAGCTGAATTCGTGTGAAAATCGGACTAACTTCTATTGGGTTTTTTTGTGGGATTTTCAGATTGAATCTTGACACTGAGCACTGCAGAGTGCCCTCACATGATTCATTCTAAAAATCAATGATGGAACCTATTCCTGCCCAAGAGGCTGGCAACGTAGCACTGAGCGGGCCACTATGCATGTGCCAATCTGTCAGTGCCAAGATCGGCACATGCAAAGTAGCCCCGCACTGTTGGCCTCCCGATTGCTGGCCAGCTCAGCTACTGGCTAGCCCTGCTGAGGCCCCCATGCCCCCCATCCCCCTTACTGGATGGCCTACTGGACCTCTCAGAACAAACCCCCCAACCACCAAGCCAACTCTGATCTTCTCCCCGACCTCCAATGCTCCCTTGGCAGTCCTGATCCCCATCACCCCCTTGGCAGACCCAACACTGTCCCCCCACCCTCCCACTTCCTTAGCAGTCCCGACCCCCTCCAACTTGGATAGCCAGCCCCAAAAAGTAAGGATAGGCAACAACATCTCCTGCATGATCATCCTCAAAACCAATGCCCCACAAGGCTATGTTCTCAGCTTCCTAATATACTCCTTATACACCCATGACTGTGTGATCAAATTCCCCTCAAACTCAATTTTCAAGTTTGCTGATGACATCACCGTAGCGGGTCAGTTCTCAAACAATGACAAGACAGAGTACAGGAATGAGATAGAGAATCTGATGAACTGGTGCAGCAACAGTAGTCTCCCTCAATGTCAACAAAGCTAAGGAGATTATCATCAACTTCAGGAAGGGTTGTGGAGAACATGCCGTTATGGTTGAAAGCTTCAAGTTTTTAGGTATCCAGATTACCAACAACCTATCCTGGTCCCCTCATGCTGACACTATAGTTAAGAAAGCCCACCAAAGCCTCTACTTTCTCAGAAGACTGAGGAAATTTGGCATGTCAGCTACAACTCTCACCAACTTTTACAAATGCACTATCGAAAGTGTTCTTTCTGGTTGTATCACTGTTCGGTATGGCTTCTGCTCAGCTCAAGACTGCAAGAAACTACAAAAGGTCATGAATGTAGCCCAATCCATCACACAAACCAGCCTCCCATCCACTGACTCTGTCTACATTTCCCGCTGCCTCAGCAAAGCAGCTAACATAATTAAGGACTCCACGTAGTCCAGACACACTCTCTTCCACCTTCTTCTGTTGGGAAAATGATGCGGAAGTCTGAGGTCACGTACCAACTGACTCAAGAACAGCTTCTTCCCTGCTGCCATCAGACTTTTGAATGGACCTACCTCGTATTAAATTGATCTTTCTCTATGCCCTAGCTATGACTGTAACATTACATTCTGCACACTCTTTTCCTTCTCTATGAATGGTATGCTTTGTCTGTATAGCACACAAGTAACAATACTTTTCACTGTATACTAATAAATGCCAATGGCAGCCCACTTGCCATTGTTAACAGGATGAAGAGTGTGTGATCAGTCAATTAAGATGTCACATCCCTGTGTTGAAGGGTACTTCGATGACATCGTGTGTTCAGTGCTCTATTTGATCTGGAACATTTGGTAGAAAAATTCATCTGTTCATATCCTGGACTGAATTATCCAATGCAATTGCTTAAATAGTTGTACTATTTCTGTCATGCACCTGTAAACAAATTTTTTCTGGTATTTCTGGCTCAAATTCAAGTTTTTAAAGTTTATTTATTAGTAGGTTTACATTACACTGCAAATGAAGTTACTGTGAAAATCCCCTAGAAAATCCACCTTACTCTAACATACGGTTCTTTCAAACATGTTGATAATCCAGCAGCAGTCAGACAAAGCATCTGTATCATATGAAATATTGAAAAGACATGATAAACCTAACTAAGAATTATTAAGGTGCTTACATTTTGCTAAAATGTGTACCGCTGATCCCTTTTGACAGATTACTGGGATAGTGACTGCTTTCAAAGAAGTAGAATGGAAAAGAAAGTCATGCAGAGTGTGAAAGGCGTTGTTTATGTACAATCATCAATTTTTGCTCATGCCTAAGGTGAATTTCTACCTCAATGTCTCATGCCTCTCTGCTTTTTCTTAGACATCAAACAGTAGCAACTTCATACCATAATTGGACATTTAGAACTCCACTGACTTCAATTTTATTTCTTTGACAATTTCTCATTTAAAAGATCAGCATCAACTGCACAATCACCGCAGCAAGAATATAAGAGTATGTGCTTATAAAACACTGCTGTCAAGAATATAATAAGCTTGAATTTGAACTTTCAAAGACATCACTAGACTTCCAGGCTCAGGTTTTCTGTTGCTGTTTGGGAAAAATTAAATTTGAAGGTAAATCGAAAAATTTAGCTACAACTTCCACAAAATAAATTATTTAACACTTGAACAAACTAAACAGCAAGATGAGTCAAAACAAATCTGAAGATTATGCACCACTATAGAGAAAGACATTGAAAATAAAGGAAGTGAAGAAACAAAGGATTAGCATGCGCTGTGTCTATTTGCTCACCTATATAGAGTCCACTGACAAGGTCACCATATTCAGCATCTTCTGGAGAAAGGATATAACCACAATCAACAAAGACCAGGAAAAGAAGCAGAACAGTTAGAGGCTCAGGCACAAATGCAGATACAATGAAACCATTATGCGAAGTAGCCTCTAATTAACCAAACACTAGACTGCTAGCAGTTCTGAGTTTTCAATTTGGGCTGGAATGCCCTTTCCAACTGTATAATAGTTTTTGCAAAATTATTTGTAAAGAGGAAGAAAAAGAAACAAGTGCGTGTCATGGCACTTAATATCAAAATCAGTTTCATAAAACATACTTATTTGAAAATAAACCATTTTACTTTCTAAATGATTTCAACATTGAAACAAAGCTTGTTCCAGCATAATGAAAAAAGTCTACTGATCTTTTTAATCAAAACATTTAGTTGCTGTTCCCCCACTTGCCGTCTTCTCACAGGCACACAATCTTTTTCCAGGGATACAACAATAAACAAAGCAATAAACTAGGTTTTGATTCTGGGTTTTCTGGACAATTATTGGTAAACTATTATCATAGTTATCAGGCCATTCTGGTTTTTAGAAGGTGTTTTGTCATATCTGCAATTCTGTTTTTGTGAATTTCTTTTGCTTAAAAACATTTAGTGCTGTCAAAACTTGTCGACCTTTTCTGTTACAAGTCCAATTTTATAACAGTCCACATTTATAACAGAAACTTCTGTTTTAAAGTTGTCTTGTAGCAACTGGATCAGCTTGTTGCAATGCTATTACTAGAAATGGTGGGGTGAGGGGGTGCAGGCTTGTTGATATAACATGTTAAGTTTTCATAGGCAGTTTTCATTATGTAGACAAAGAAATTTGTCATTGGTATTATAAAGAGAAAAATGTATTTGAAAACGGGGACTGATTAAGACCTGCACACCCGATGATTTGCACTTTCTAATGCTATTTCACCTCGAGACAAATTTAGTCTTGACTTCACGTCAAACAAATTATTAAATTTATATTCTGTTTTAAAAAATACATGAGAGGACACATATTGTAAAAACTACTGAAGGTTAGCCAGCACTCAAGGATTTTGCTAAGTATACATAGCCTATATATAGATCTTGCATAAAGCAGAGTAAGCAAAGATCAAAAGGACAAAGAATATATATTTTTCATTCCAAACCGTGTAAGAAAGGTGATTTTAAATTTATCATGTGTTGATAATTGAATCACAGAATCCCTACAGTGCAGAAAGAGGCCATTGACCCATTGAGTCTACACTGTTTCTCCTGAAAAATTATTCCACCCAGGCCTTCCCCTCTGTGACCTCATGAATTTACCATGGTTAATCCACCAACCTACACAACTTTGGACATGAATGAATAACTTAACGCAGCCAATCCACTGAACTTGCTCATCTCTGTTTGGACTGTGGGAGGAAAGCAGAGCACTCAGAGGAAACTCACAGCCTTGGGGAGAACGTGCACATCTTTTGAAAAGAACCATCAACTAACATGCAGAACATTGGTCTGTCTGCTGCACGAGAATGCTCACAATTGGAGTTAAAAATCAGTTCATTTTATGCAGACTTATTGATATTCACTTTAAGAAGTGTTACCAAATTATATTTCAGCCTATGAAGTTACATATTCTCTAAACAAAAGTATGGGAAACAATTTCTCCATGGCAAAATCATAGAATCATAGAACCCTACAGTGCAGAAAGAGGCTCTTTGGCCCATCGAGTCTGCACCAAACACAATCCCACCCAGGCCCTACCCCCATATCCCTACATATTATACCCACTAATCCCTCTAACCTATGCAACCCTGGACACTAAGGGTCAATTTAGCATGGCCAATCAACCTAACCCACACATCTTTGAACTGTGGGAGGAAACCAGAGCACCCAGAGGAAACCCACGCAGACACGAGGAGAATGTGCAAACTCCACACAGACAGTGACCCGAGCCGGGAATCGAACCCAGGACCCTGGAGCTGTGGAATAGCAGTGCTAACCACTGTGCTACCATGCTGCCCTCAACCAATCAGAACTGACTGGCCAACCAATTTTCTCATGCAGAAGATATTTTGTTTCCTTTGAAATTTATTTTAGCATCAGTCCTGATGAGTGTAAGACAAAAACTTTATGCTTTTAGCAATGTAATGTTGCCTTAGTCCCAGAAGACCATAGGCTGCTCTCTCCTTTTAACACAGTAAGAAGTCTCACAACACCAGGTTAAAGTCCAACAGGTTTATTTGGCAGCACAAGCCATTAGCTTTCGGATCTCTGCCCCTTCATCAGGTCAGTGGGAGTTCTGTTCACAGACAGCACATATAAAGACACAAACTCAATTTACAAAATAATGGTTGGAGTGCGAGCCATTACAGATTGGAGACAATACACATCTCTTTAATCTCTGCTTAACCCTCTCTCCACTCACATTGTACCTTTAAGACTTGATTATCTGTAAAGACTCGCATTCCAACCATTATTTTGTAAACTGAGTTTGTGTCTTTATATGCCCTGTCTGTGAACAGAACTCCCACTCACCTGATGAAGGGGCAGTGTTCCAAAAGCTAGTGGCTTGTGCTACCAAATAAACCTGTTGGACTTTAACCTGGTGTTGTGAGACTGCCTACTGTGTTTACCCCTGTCCAACACTAGCATCTCCACATCCTGGGTCTTCTTTTAACCCAATGACCACCACACCTCAGGTGAAGGACAAGATTAAGGGGGCAGGCCTTCATGAATAACCTCAGCTGATACAGGAGTTGAACCTGTTGGCATTGCCTTGCATTCCAAACCAGCTGCTCAGCCAACTGAGCTAATCAATTACTTTTTTTTAAATCAACCTCTGTACTATCAAGCAACTGGTTTGAAAAGTCTACATCAACACTTCTGCAAGAAGGAGAACTGAAACTAATGTGTTACAACTTGCTTTAAATGGCTGACTATCTTCCACTGTTTAGCAAAGTAACTGTAATTGAGATTCTAACATTAACCATAGGAAAATTCTTGGAATCCAGAGAGAGAAGACACCAAGAGACAGAGAGAGAAAAAAAATTAGTAAGCATTATGTTTAATCAAATATTTACCATTAATCAAATCAGCAGGCATGAACTTGTTAAAAGTAGATGTTTCCGACAAACTTAATAGTTTTTTTTAAAGTAACCAGTTAAAATGAGAAAGGTTCATTCATCGGATATTTAAATTCTGAAAATAGTTAATAATCATCTCGTGAGACTTCTTGCCAAGAAGGAATGTAATACCATGGATAGAAAAGGTAGTTATACAGAACAGAGTTAGGATAAATGGCTGTTGCTGAGATTAGACAAGGGTTGATAGATATATAATGTATCAACATGACATTAACTTTAGCTCTAGATGTAGGTCCTTTGACAGCTTTATGTTGAATTTTGCTTATATTAAAGAAGGAACTGAGTAAACAGGAAGGGGAACATTGACAAGTGGTGGAAAGAACAAACAACTGACAAGTGTAATTTCATTTTAAGAAATGCAAGACCATGACTTTTTGATGATAGAACAAGGAATGAAAGGATGAAATACATGGAATGATGGTAAAGACTGTTGGATGAATAGTGAAACCTAAAAATTAAAATACACCGATTCCTGAAAGTCCAAATGCAGTTACATAAAAGTTGTTAAAAAAACTAGCATTTTGTGTTTTCCGAATGGAAGCATAGGTTACTAGAGTGAAGAGCATATAATAAATCAATATGCGGCAATGATGAGGCCGTAGTTGCAATGCTTCAGTGTTTTGAGTTACCACATCATTGAATGTGTATTAAAGCAGATTCACTGGGATGATTCATTAGAATGATAAAGCATAGTTATGAGAAGAAACTTAAAATACTGGTACCATTTCCAAAACAGGATTTGTGTTAATACAAATGTTCTTCTGTAAAATAACTAATTTTTTTTTCTCCATTTATCCTCAAAACCAATTTCATTTGGTTTGGCAATCAGAGATGATAAATTTCAAGTGGTGAAAAGAGCAAGGATACAGATTAGAAATACTTCTTTGTGCTGTTGTGTGCTGGAGCATTAAATACTTTGTTACAGGCAGAACTTAAAACAGAAAAAAATACCGAGTTACGAAGAGAACGTGTGGCAGTGCGAGTAGTTTTGTATTCTGCCAATGAAGAGCTGGTGTTCATTTGTTACACTAGAAACTTCTACAGTTCTATGATACTCCACCAAACAATGCAATTCCAGCAAGGTATTTAACGACAAAAATCGGCTGCAGTGACACATTAGACATTCAAGCTGGAGTTATGTAAAATGCAAAGTGTATTAAACTTCATAGGCATAGAAACATGAAATTGAATCAAAAAACATTCAATCATTTCACACTGTACAAAAGGTTCAAGTACTAAGGATCATCAATTTTGCTTTCTTTCCTTTTTAAGGATGGGTCTTCTTCCTTTAATACTATTCTATCAATCAGACAGGTAAGATCATGTTCTCCTCTCAAGAGTACTTCCAGGTAAAATTCCATGATGAGCAGCCAGCCATCAAACATCTGTATGTATTGACAACATAAGTGTGTGTTTGGACCTCATTCACAAAAAGGATGGAGCATACAGAATCCAGCAAAATTTACTTAATTAGTTTATCTTCTCTTTCAGTAATCCACACTGATCCTTGCTCAAACATAACTCTGCAATGAAACAAATCTCTTGGCACATACATCCATGTTTATTTTTGATCATACACATGGTCTCATTTTAAAATTTTCCCATCTGGAAAAACCTGGGATCATAGCAAGGGACAACTGACAAGCTTCAAAATCTAAAATAGTCTATTTCGTACCCATGGTTCAACATTTCAGCATCCGGGTATGTTTTATTCTTGCAGCTTTCCAACAATATTCTTGTAAATTTGATTTGATACATAAAAGTAGGTTAACAGGAATATTAAATAGGATCCACATCATAAAGCCTGAGATTATTTCTCTTAAAGGCAGAGCAATGAGTGAAACTGTGTTGCAAAATACAGAAAATGGCAATTTGCATGTTATTCTGTCCTTTAACTTTCCATTTAGTCTGTTTTCCAGCAGAAACCCAGTCAACAAAAAGAGAATTCACTGGTTCTATTCATTACAGTTCAAACTCAAATACTCTTAACTAATAATGTACAAAATAGTAATTACAGGATACAAAAATATCAAACCATACATCTCATACGTATATACCTTAATAATCTATATCTTCAACACAAAGAAAAATAGAATTGCTAAAGCAGTTTAGCATTATTAAATATATTTTTAATTATTACATGACAAATGTATTTGAGTACAGAACTGATACCAAATACCTTCAAATTCCTCTGGGAAGCAGAAAAGAATTCAAAAAGTACAAAATTAAAATGGCTAGAAGTAAAATTATTAAAATGATGGTAATTTTGTTTTAAATAGGCAGCAAAAATTAACCTACCATTCTCAACAGTTTCCTCATCTTAGAGCAGCCAACAAAAAGGGAGGGGAGAAAAAAAGAGAGGTTTTGCCTTTTTATAACTATCAGCAAGATGAGAGCACACTAATTCTGGTTTCACTTTGGTACACACCTCCACGTGCAAAATGATTGAGGGTTACATTGCATCTAAACGGAATCCGACATTGCTGAATTATTTATTTTTAAACAAGATTTGAAGTTTCCATAAAATTTAAGAAAAACTTTTAATAATTTATATTCAATATATTTATAAATCAAATCATAAACTTACAGATTGAAATATGCTTTGGAATGCAATCCACTTTTATCTTCAAATATATTACTGAGCCAGCCAAGCTATTTTCAATGAGATGCTATCGTTTTAAAACCTCCAGGCACTAGTTTTATTACACAAAAGAATAAATGTTTCCCATACAAAGTAAAAGCTTAGTGTTAAGATAACTATCTCTAATTTCCCAACTGAACATTGGGTTAGGGTTTCCGCTCATTCACGCTAATAGTATCATTGCAATCTGGGCTTTTCTTTCTTTATTCTTTCATGAAATCTGGGCCTCCTTGACATAAGCCAGTATTTGATGCCCATCCCCAAATGCCCTTCAACTGAATAACTGCCTAGGCTATTTCAGACGGCAGTTAAGTGTCAACCACATTGGATCTGGGGTCATATGTAGGTCAGAGAGTTCTGAAAGAAATGGCGGAGGTGATAGTGGATGCCTTGGTGGTTATTTTCCAGACGTCGCTGGATTCCGGGGAAGTGCCGGAAGATTGGAAAGCGGCTAATGTTACGCCGTTGTTTAAGAAGGGTGCCAGGCAGAAGGCGGGGAATTATAGGCCGGTTAGTTTAATGTCTGTTGTAGGTAAAATGTTAGAATCCGTCATCAACGAGGAAATAGCGAGGCATCTTGAGGGGAATTGCTTGATAGAGCAGACGCAGCACGGTTTCGTTAAGGGGAAGTCGTGTCTGACAAATTTACTGGAGTTCTATGAGGATGTGTCTAGGGCGGTGGATAGAGGAGAGCCGGTGGATGTGGTCTTTCTTGATTTTCAGAAGGCGTTTGACAAGGTACCTCACAAGAGGTTATTGCAGAAGGTCAGGGGACATGGAGTTGGGGGTAGGGTGTTAGCGTGGATAGAGGACTGGTTGTCAAATAGGAGGCAGAGAGTGGGGGTCAATGGGTGCTATTCGGATTGGCGGTTGGTGACTAGTGGAGTGCCTCAGGGGTCGGTGCTGGGGCCTCAGCTATTTACCATTTATATAGATGATCTGGAGGAGGGAACGGAGTGTATGGTGTCGAAATTTGCTGATGACGCCAAGATTGGTGGAACGGCAAATTGCGCGGAGGGTGTGGAGAGGCTGGGCGAATGGGCCAGGAACTGGTAAATGGAATTTAATGTTGGCAAGTGCGAGGTGGTCCACTTTGGTAGGAATAATGGTAGGAAGGATTATTACTTACGTGGAGAAAAACTGCAGCAGGCGACAGTGCAGAGGGACCTCGGGGTCCTTGTGCATGAGTCGCAAAAACCCAGCCTGCAGGTGCAGCAGGTGGTCAGGAAGGCAAATGGGATGCTGGCCTTCATAACAAGGGGGATTGAATATAAAAGTAGGGAGGTCTTGCTGCGGCTGTATAGGGCATTGGCGAGGCCGCAGCTGGAGTACTATGTGCAGTTTTGGGCGCCGCACTTACGCAAGGATATTTTGGCCCTGGAGGGAGTGCAGAGGAGGTTAACTAGGCTGATACCGGAGTTGAGGGGGTTGAGCTATGAGGAGAGGCTGAATAAACTAGGCTTGTACTCGTTAGAGTTTAGAAGAATGAGGGGAGATCTCATTGAGACGTATAAGATGATGAATGGGATGGATAGGATAGAGGTGGAGAGACTCTTCCCGCTCAGAAAGGACAGTAGGACTAGGGGGCACAGCCTCAAGATAAAGGGGGGGGGCGGTTTAGAACGGAGTTGAGGAAGAACTTCTTCACTCAAAGGGTGGTGAATCTCTGGAATTCTCTGCCCGTTGAAGTGGTGGAGGCTACCTCGCTAAATATTTTTAAGAAGAGGGTTGATGGGTTTTTGATAAGAGAGGGGATTGAGGGTTATGGGGAGAGGGCGGGAATGTGGAACTGAGCCACGACAGATCAGCTACGATCTTATTGAATGGCGGGGCAGGCTCGAAGGGCCAGATGGCCTACTCCTGCTCCTATTTCTTATGTTCTTATGTTCTTAGAATGGGTAGGGATGACAGTTCTCCTTCCCTCATGGATATTAGTGAACCACATGGGTTTTTACGACAATCGATGGTGGTTGCATTGGCACTGTCACCGAGAACAGTTTTATATTCCAAATGTATTAATTTAATTTAAATTCCACTAGTTGCTGTGATGGGATTTCAAAGCATGTTCCCACGACATTAGCCTGGGTTTCTGTGTTACTAGTCCAGGGACATTCCCATTTTGCTATACTGATAAACCCAAAAAATTGAGGAATACTAAAAAAATCTGAAAGTGTTTTCTATGATCTAGTTTAAGATCCAGTTCATCTGGATTAAGAGCTGTCCACAATGATGTGCAATCTATCAAATGTGGAAGATTCATTCAAATAGCCATTTGGTAGTACAAAACTTGAGTATTGCTGAAAAAAGACATTTTGTTGAAGCTTTTCATCTTGCATTCATCAAGACAATCGAAAAATACTAATGAGGGGAAACTACAACTTGATACTGTATGAGAAGTAGGTGCTGAGTGTATGAGAGTCTACCTCAGTTTACTCTGGAAGGGCAAGGTACCTCAAATATTTGTGCGACAGATAAAGTTAGCTGTTTCACACTGCTACTATGCAGCAGCAACACAAGTGGTTTTAGCAACTAACAAGCTGTCAAGCCAAAAAGACGTTCTGCACAACACACAAATGAAAATGTAGCATGTGACTTTTGGTAATGGTGTGAAGTTAAGTATGTAAACCATGCACCCCGAAGACTGGTGGATCATATTGTCGCTTCCTCTGTTCATAACATTCATAACATAATGCAGACTATCCCAAACTACCTGTGCATGTGACACTTAAAACAGTGTCCAACATTAGATGTGATTCTGTGGTTGAACAATACTCATCAAATAATCTTCAATGTGCTAAAAAAATTACACTGACAAACAATTTAAGGTTGTCAATTGGACTCACAGTGTGGCACAGTTGCATGCACTTTAAATTAAATTTGTTAATACACAGGGCCCTGTTCTTTATAGACAGAAGGAACATGTACGTACATTTTGCCTGTTTCAGGTAAACATAAAATGATTCGCTGGTTCAATGCCTGTTTTAAATTTTCAAATAATGCTTTGCAATTAACTGTGAGTCACCATTAATTGGTAGATTTTTCATGGCAACACCTCTACCAATTAAGGTCTACATGCCAACCAATCAGCACTCATACAGTATAAAGTTGTATTTACCCCTGATAATGGCATTCTTGTGATTGTCCTAATTAATTGAAAGGGGTTTAAAAAAAAGAAACAATTATGTTCAATCAATTATGCTGTTTTAGGGAAGACTGTATGCAAATGCATTCCATTGTAAACTTGAACTGTAACCTAAAGTGAGATTTCAAGCTTATTTTGGGAACAATTTCTTGAGTGCATCCAAAACAACAATTCTACTCCATTATCTTGAGACCAAGTTTTTTTTCTCATCTTCCAGATCTTGTGATGAGATCAATGGAAAATATTGCATCATCTATATTTTGTGGCTTGCTATAATTTTTTCTGTAAACACCACTGTTGCTCTAAACTGCTGTAATTAGATATGTGCAATTCTGAAACTCTCAACCCTTGCCTTTCATTAAGGGGTTGAACTTTATATACTTACTAAAACTCGTATTTCTTTTATTTATTTGCATTAATCATTCATGGGATGTGAGCATTACTGGCTAGGCCATCATTTATTGCCCATCCTTAACTGCCATTCTGAAAGTGGTGGTGAGCTGCCTTCTTGAACCGCTACAGTCCATGTGGTGTCGGAACACCCACAGTGCTGAGGGAGGTAGTTTCAGGATTTTGACCCAGCAACAGTGAAGGAATAGTGATATACTTCAAAGCCAGGATAGTGAGTGACTTGGAGAGGAACTTCCAGATGGCGGTGTATCCATATATCAACTGCCCTTTTCCTTATAAAAGTTAGTGTTTGTGGGTGTGGTGGAGGCTGTGAACGTTTGTAGATGGGGTGCCAAAGAAACGGGCTGCTTTGCCCTGGATAGTGCCAAGTTCTTAGAATGTTGTTGGAGCACACTTATCCAGGCAAGTGTTAAGTATTCCATCAACAGCTGATCTATGCTTTGGAAATGGTGGATAGGTGTGGAGAGTCAGGAGATGAAATTTTCATTGGAGGATTCCTAATTTCTGACCTGCTGTTGCAGCCAGTGTTTATATAACCAGTCCTGTTCAGTTTCTGGTCAATGGCAACACCCAGAATATTGATGGTAAGTGATTCAGTGATGGCAATGCCATTGAATGTCAAGGGGTGTTGGTAAGATTCTCTCTTGTTGTAGATAGATATTGTCTGGCACTTGTGTGGCACGAATGTTACTTACCACTTGTCAGGCCAAGCATGGGTATTTTCCAGATCTTGCTGCATTTGGATTTGGACTACTTCGATACTGATGGAGTTGCAAATGGTGCTGGCATTTCTGACCTTATGATAGAAGGGAGGTAATTGATGAAGCAACATAAGATCGTTGGGCCGAGGACACTACCTGAGCAATTCCTGCAGTGATGCCTGGAACCAAGATGATTGACCACGAACATCCACAACACTTATGCTGGGTTTGACTTCAACTAGTGGAAAGTTTCCTCCTTGACTCCCACTGGCTCCAGTTCTGCTCAGGCTTCTTTATACCACACTCAGTCAAATGCTGCATTGATATCAAGGGCAGTTACTTTCTGCTCACCTCTGGAGTTTTGTTCTTTGGTCCCTGCTTGAACTAAGGTATAATGAAGTCAGGAACTGAGTGGTCCTGGCAGAACTCAAACTAAGCACCAGTGAGTAGGTTATTGCTATGCAAATACGCTTGATAGCACTACTAGTGACCCCTTCCATTACTTTACTGATGATAGAGAGTAGACTGATGTGACCACAATTGGCTGACTTGTCCTGCTTTTTGTGTACAGTACACACCAGGACAGTTTTCCACTGGTAGATGCCAGTGTTGTAGCTACACTGGAACAACTTAGCTAGGGGCATGACAATTTCTGGAACTCTATTTTGGAGCTAGAATATTTGCAGGCCTTTGCAATATCCAATGCCTTCAGCTGTTTCTTGATATCATATAGAGTGAATCAAACTGTCTGAAGACTGGCATCTGTGATGCTGGGGACTTGGTGTTTGACTTGGCCCCGTGAGACTTCATGGTGTCCAAAGTCTCCCTCCCGACTATATACCACTGTGCCGTCACCTCTGTTAATGTCTTGGACAGGACAGGACGTTATTTGTAATTTATAATCTTGTGAGTAGTTTGTCAGACATCTCTATGAAAAAGCCAATGGACTTTTTGGTTGAGGCCAGGTGATCCATCCAGCTTGAGAGTTTTTGATTATTTCATACAACTGAGTGGCTAGCTAGACCATTTCAGAGAGCATTTAAGAGTCAACCACATTGCTGTGAGTCTGGAGTTACAGGCAGGTGAGGTCACGTAATGCCTAAAGGGAATGAGTGAACCATATTTTTTTTAATACGATAATCGGCATGGTCATCGTTGGACTTTTAACTCCAGATATCTATTGAATTCAAATTTCACCACCTGTTGTAGGATTTGAACCCGGAACTCCGGCGCATTACTCTGGGTCTCTGAATTACTAGTCCAGTGACAATACCACTACGCCACTACCTTTCCAAATGCAAATTAATTAGGTAAACTGATGAAGACAAATGTCTGCAAGAAAACTGCCACGACAGACAAAGTACATTACTGCAAAATGAAAAATTGCTTACAAATACATGGTTTAGATTATTTTTAAACTTTTAGCCTTTTCAAAATTGGTACCATTAACAATGCATTCTTTTTGTCTTTGTTCAAGTTCAAATGCATCTGAATGTGGTACCCCAATTGAGAGACAAAACTTGCCGGTTAAACTAGGTTACATCTTGTTCAAATGAACAACATTTGGATGCAGTTATAAACTTCCTCCTGTTCATGTGGTCTCAATTCCACAAATCAAAAGTTAAATCAAAATGAAAAAAAATACTTAAAGCTATCCAAGATGTAGAGAACCTTGCAATGTCAGTCTACAATTCATGCCTAGTGCTATAATAATAGCCAAAGATGTCTGGTGCAGCCAAAGGTACAGAGAGCTGTTTTTAATTCATTCATACAAAATGCATACTTTAGAACATGGCAACCCAGCTGCTGAAACAAAAAACTTAAGGGAGCACATTATTTGGTATGAAGGTGCCCAATTTTTCCAAGTCACGCAAGAATACCCTGAACAATCAAGAAATCCAGTTTGTTTCTGTAGGTGTTAAGACTGAAATTCCTAAGTGCTTGAAAACTGGCGAAGTGCTATATGTTAAATTCAATGAAAATTAGATAATAAGGGGATTTGGAACACATTAGAAATCAGCACGGGAAAGGATGATAAAAATATATTAAAGTCTGTTCTAAGGCTTGTACGTGTAGAAACAGCCCAAACGTTCTGCTTGTTTAAGTACATAAATCCCAACTGTATGAGTCTTAGTTCTGCCTACCAGTTAATAAAGCTTTGACTCAGATGAGTACAGGATGGAGTGGGTGATGAGGACTGACAGAATAAAAACAGAAACACTGTAAATATTCAGCCCGTTAGGCAACATCTGTGGTGAATAATCAGAGTGAATGTTTCGAGTCAAGAACCTTGCAGTAGGCTTTTGGCCTGACAGGTTATGCTATATTTTCGCTCCAGGGACAGGTAGGTTGAGTCAGAAACTTTCCACCCAGGGCACAAACTGCCTCAGGGGAAAGTGTCTCAACTAATGCTGTTTTCACTTCGGGGCCAACACATGCCCCCACCACCCCCATGATCCCATAGAGCCCCCACCCATCTGCCCTTTTGGTCCTCCATGCCAACTCAACCAGTTACAACCATGGACAGATATCATGAGACATGCTTAAATGAAATAAGATAAAGATCTAAATATCTGTTGCCGTTTTCAATACAATAAGCCAATATTGCCCCTCATAAAAGCCCATTCAAAACTTGAAATGACCTTCAAGTACTTGATCCCTTATCAAAACTACCAGCTTTGTATTCAGAAGCTCAAAACAGCTAATACTTTGATAATTTATTTGAATTGTTCATCCAACTGAACTGAGATAATTGTAGATTAAAGGAGCCAACCCATTAATAATGACATAATGGTGGACCTTAGTAAAAGAACAGATATCGTAACAGCTAGAACCGATGTCATTCAACTCTCAGACACAGGCAGACTTGTTTTTTTAAGAGTTAAGAATTTAAAACCTTGTTTTTTTAAGAGTTAAGAATTTAAAACCTTATCCGCCCTTCATGTCTTCTCCGTAAATTCATGATTCCCACACTGTAGGGTAAGGGCCTTGCTGCAACAAAAACAGAGTCAGTTTGAACTGGGCCCTGCTGAGTTTGGGTTTATGAGCACCCATCGCCTCACCTCCTTTCCACTAATAGTGGAAATGGAATCTGTCAGAAATAAGGCTGGGAGTTCTGGATTTGGGTCTTGTTGCCATTTTTAAATGGTCCATGGAGTCTTCACGACTCCATGAAAAGACAGCCTGATAGATCTGTTTCTTTCTCCACTGACGCTGCTTGGCCTGCTGAGTACTATCATCATTTTCTGTTTTTATTTCAAATTTCTAACGTCTGCAGTAGATGCTTTGGAAGAGGATAAATAAACAGGACTAATTCACTGTTTGGAAATAACTGCAGTTTCTTTACATATGCACGAGAGTAAAAAAAGAAACATTTTCCATAAATGCAGTCTACTGACTTACATGATCGTCTATTGGAATTCCTTTGTGGATGAACAAAAGCTACAGGTCTTCGAAGTGCAAATCTCCTGTAAGAAACCAATTACAAAAACTTAGCATTGGACCTGTGTTTGATTGGAATACCAAAAAAAAACTTAACAAATATTACAGCATCATATTATTCTAGTAGAATACTGCAAAGCAACACAACGCATATGATTTTACTGTAGACAAAACAAATCCTTAAGCTTTCAAATTTTAGTTAGTGGAGCCAAAAAACTGCTAAATATCAGCCCTGTATTGCACATCAAACTATTTTCCATTGTCTTATTCCAAAACTGGAATGCCACTGATGGTATCATTTACTGTCAACTACTTCAACTAGATATGAGGAAATCCAAACTATTTTGGCATTGAGCTTACTACTTCTATACTCTACACAAACATTCTGCTTTCATATTACTATAGTCAGAAAACAAAGGCTTCTAAGATATCTCCTTCCAACGTGTATTTTTAGCACCAAAGTATGTTCATGAAGTTTGTTATATTTTTGCAACTGTTGTAAGGCTGTGTACTTGGTGGTTACCTCTCTTGGAACTGCTTTGAAGGGATTAGTCCTGCTCTCAGATTGGCATCACACTCGCGTTTGGCTTGCCACCAAGTTGCATCATCTTGGCTGACGATCTGAAGAATATCTCCCTTCTTGAAAGAAAGCCCAGCTTCTTTACATGGAATTGCTTTATCCTCATTAGGGTCATATTCAAATAAAGTCCTAACAAACATCTGACAAAAAAATGTCATGTTTATTCTTGTTTATCTGTGACGTAACTATAACACTTTGAACACAAGAACTTGCATCTGCTAATGTTGTGGTACACTACAAAATTGAATGAAGCAGCTCATTCGAAGAATTTGGGGAGGCAGGAAAAGATAATTTCACCAAATTCCCAATACCATACGAATCACAAACAGTAATCAAGTTCAAATTGTGAAACTATTAGGCAAACAAAAAATGTACATAGCTTAGCAAAATTAACAACCATATGAACTGCAGGGATTCAAGAAAGCAGCTTACCACCACCCTTCTTGGGGGTAAATAGTGATCAGCAATAATTGTTGGGCTTTTTCTCCACATAAACCTAGCAAAAAATCAGCAAAGGAAATGTTTCCCAAAAGTACAAAGGTAAAAACTTAGCTATTTATTTGGAAAATCAATATCCCTTTTACACACACAAGAAACTTACAACTACAAATGCAATAGCTATAGCTGATGCTCTTAATTCATAAAACCAATTATTACTTAAAAGAAAAGGTAACATTGTTCAGTATCATAATACTTGTGATCACTGTACTTTGCCAATGGTTAATGCAATCAGGACACGAGAATTAGCACTTGTCCTTCAACATGTAGCACCAACCTATCTTTCTAGTTCATTTATCAAGTGCTGTGTCCTTCTAGGCTCCCAAAACTTGTAAACATCATCCAACCATGGCTACATTCCAATTCAAGATTATACTGACATGCGCCAAACAATTTATAAACAGCGGCCCACAATCAATCATATTGGCATTCAAGCATATGTTGGTGAGACAGTTAAGTGCCTGTTTCCTGCACATGCTCAATACAGATCATTGGAAACAGGAGCAAGTTTCTGTGAACAAGCAGCTTTCCCTAACCGTAGGAGTACCAAATTTGTTTTTCAACAAAATTTTGTCACATTTTTATGTTGTCACTGAATTTTTTTTTAGTCTATTTATTAATGTCACAAGTAGGCTTACATTAACACTGCAATGAAGTTACTGTGAAAATCCCTCGAGTCGCCACACTCCGGCGCCTTTTTGGGTACACTGAGGGAGAGTTTAGCATGGACAATGCACCTAACAGTCTTTTGGACTGTGGGGGGAAATGGGGGCACCAGAGGAAACCCATGCAAATATGGGGAGAATGTGCAAACTCTGCACAGACAGTGACCCAGGCTGGGAATCGAATCCAAGTCCCTGGTGCTGTGAGGCAGCGATACTAACCACTATGCCACCATGCGCCAGTTAGGATTCATGGTATTAAAAGTAACAATATTTTAAATGCCGTTGAAACAGCTCCCATTATTTTATGATGAGCTTAGTCAATGAATTTGAGAGGATAGATGCTACATTCTTTCTCCAGTCTGTGTCTGAGTTATCAACCGCTATGTTTCAACAAGTCCAGAACAACTGCATCAATATTCATCATATTGGACAGGTACATCAATTACAGCAACCTCTCATGATCACTTTCTACCTGGAAGCACACATGTGAAAGTCAGTAAGGGAAGGAATGGAATGGACTTCTTTGTAATCTTCCTCCAGCCAAATAATCTTCCCATATTCACTAAAGTAATGAATGACCTTCCCACCAACATAAGGTCAGAAGTGGGAATGCTCGCTGATGATAGCGCTATATTCAGCACCATTCACAACTCCTCGCATAACGAAGCAGTGCACGTCCACATGCAACCAGACCGAACAAGATTTAGGCTTCGGCTGGTAAGTGACAAGTAATATCTGCGCCATTCAAATGTCAAGCAATGACCATCTGGACAAGAAAGAATATAACCATCTCCCTTTGACACCAGCATTACCATCACTGAATTCCCACAATCAACATCCTGGGGATCACGATTGACCAAATGCTTAACTGGGTCAGCCATACAAATTCTGTAACTATAAGAGCAGACCAGAAGCTGGGATTTTGGGGTAAATGATCCACCTTCCAAAGATTGTCCCTTGTAGATGGTGGACAAGATGATGCATGTTGGAATAGTCCCCATCTCCAACAACAGTGAGGAAGCTTAATACTATCCAGGACAAAGGAGCGGCACCATTACTTTGAACAATCCCTCCCTTCACCACTGGTGTACAGTGATAGCAGTGTGCATCATCTTGGAGATGCATTGTAGCAACTCACCAAAATGCATTCAACAGCATTTTCCAAACCAACAACCTCTACTATCTAGAAAAACATGGCAGCATGCAAACACAACCATCTGCATGTTCCTTTCCAAGCCATACACCATCTTGACTTGAAATTGTATCATTCTTTCGCTCTTGCTGGGTCAAAATCCTGGAACTCCTTTCCGAACAGCATTGAGAGTGCAGCTCCATCACATTGCAGCTTTTGAGAAGGCAGTTGGTACACAACCACCTTCTCAAAGGTCATTGAGATGGGAAATAAATATAGCAGTACCAGTGGAAAAATGTCTAACATTTAACTTGAATAAGCTGCTGACTACTTCATCACAGGATGAGAGAAGCAGGCAAAAGAATGGAAAGAACCAAGTCTCCCCCTACCACACATTAAAATCAGTAAATTACAGAGGAGCTGAATAACAGAACCCTTGAAGAATGATCATTGAACCTAAAAGAGGCACAGGACAAAATGTAGAATGACCTTTTAAATATTTATTTCTATACAAAAACAGATAAAATGTTTAATTGGCCATTAAGCTACTGTTTTTGAAGCCTTCTGTTTGGTTATGTTTGTTGACAACAAGACAATCTGCCTTCACTCCAGCTCAATGGGTACTGAGATAGCTGATAAACTGAACATGCAATCGGCATATTCTACCACATACAGGTAGTGCTTGAAGGGTCAGGTAGTCAAGTTGTTTAGAGGTTTGTGTGCATTTTCTGATGCTTTGACTTGGTTTTCTGGACACTCAGCAAAAGGTCCATTTTCTCATATGTTTCAGAGGGGTCACAATACGGACCAGGAACTCAGTTTCTGAGTGAGTGGACACACAAGAGCCAAAGGCATACTGAAGATGGAGGGCTTTTGGTTTTGGATTGAATAGTTCCTGTCTGTTCTGTACATTATTTCCACTTTGTAACAATAATTAAACTTCAAAAGAAAATTAAGTGGCTGCTACATTCTTAGACATATCCTGGGGATGTGAAAGGGGTTAGATAAAGGCAAGTTCTTTCTTTGCCTGTCGAGATAACTTAATCCGGAGCCAATAAAGTCAAACACGAAAGAAATAAAGGGAAACTAGAACCTAGATACACTTTCTAGTTTGACAATCCTGTTCAGCATGTTGCACACCCATATTTTTAAAATCTGGTTGCCTCTTATTTATTAATACAACAAAATGCAAGTTCAGCTTCAGTCAGTAAATACTTCTGATTTCAAATCATAAAGTGCAGTTAATCTTCATAATGCCAAGCAAAATCAGATATTTCCATGTTACTACATTTGCTGCAGTCATCATAGGTTCCATCTTCAGCATATGTTTTCATGGCAAGTCTTGAAACTGCCTAATCGAGGTGCAAACAGATCTGGATGTGTAGATTGGAAGTACCCACTGCTCATGCATGAAGTCCAAAAATGTGCAGGTTAGGTGGATTGGCCATGGTAAATGCATGGAATTACAGGGGATAAGGATAGGAAGGGGTGTGGTGGGCCTGGATAAGGCACATTTTTGGAGAGTTAGTGCAGATTCAATGGGCCAAATGGTCTCTTTCTTCACTCTAGAGATTACAGCTGCTGGCAGTCTTTTCATCACCTTTACAGTAAGTCTCAGGTAGGCTTTAGCCTCTGGATGACTGGATGAGATATGATTAAATACATAGTGTTAATAATCCTAATTTGAATGTCCTGACTGTCAATGCTTCCAGTTGTCAAGAATCAGGTAAAAATGGATTGGTCTTTGAAGATTGCTGATTCCACGCTAAGTGGCTCTTGGCTGTTCTGTTTAATTTTAAACACAGTTAATAATTAACAAGTAGAGAAACATTCGGTGAAATTATGATAATTATTGCATTAATTGTTAGAGGAATTTCAGTTTGATCAGCAGATAGGTGCTACATTGAACCAAAACTCCATTAAAAACTCAAGTTACAGAAATGTGGCATTTCCTGAGGGAGAACAGCTTAAATGGTCTAAACAATTATAGACAGTGAAAAAAACACTTTTGTTTTTGATAGCTTTGACAAAGGGTCTTGAGCTCTTTTCCCTCCTTACATATGCTGCCAGACCTGCTGAGATTTTCCAGCATTTTCTCTTTTGGTTTCAGATTCCAGCATCTGCATTATTTGCTTCTATCCACTTTTATCTTGGATAGCTGAAAAGCTAAATATTACCAAAAAAATGTCACAATGAGCTTTAAAGCCAGCCTCTCTGAAGATGACCTGGAACAACGGAACACCAAGTCTGAAGACACCAGAATTGTTTATGGTTAAAATTTTCAGATCAATGAGATCCCAGATTCGAGAATCAGTTTAATTTCATCTTGCTGGAACATTAAACATAACAGCATGGATCTTTCAACCAGTGGCAAAAGAATGGTGCTCACCTCACTAAGAACTGACCACAAAGTTTTGTGGTTCACTCAGCATAGATTTCCTCTAATTCGGCACATGTTCCAGTGAGGCACTGTCTATGGAGAATTTATGGTGTCCAGAGAGGCAGTAAAGCTTTTCAATCAGGTTGAAGAGTCCTTAGCAAGAACTTGTATTTATGGAGCGTCACTACATAATAAAACCTCCCAAGGTGATTCACAGGAGCAAAACAAAACAAAATTGGGCACTTAACCACCCTAACAGCAAGCAATTAGGAAAGCAAATGGCATGCTAGCTTTTATTGGCAGGGGGCTGGAGTGCAACAATTTGAAAGGTCTTGCTGCAGTTGCATCGGATTTGGTAAGATTGTACCTGAAGCATTGTGCATATTTTTGGTTTCCGTATCTAGGGAATAATATACGTGCTCTGGTGGCACTTGAAGACACTACGTAAAGCCTACCTCCTTAACCAAGTTTTTGGTTTTCTGCCAATATCTCCTGTAGTAATTCAACCGAACTCCAGTTTCCCATCATCAAGCACCCTTTACTGTGTACCAAGGAAGAGACTGCTCCTGTAGCTCACAGCTAGGTGGTGCAATGCGCCAGGAACCTGACTTAAAAGCCCCTGTTGAACACCTCCTATTGGCAAGCCTCTACCTACTCAATAAGGGAGTTCGTACTCCATGAAGCTCACAGAGAGATCTAGCGACGATTTCTGTCATAACATCTCCTCTGTGGTTCAGTGTCACATTTCGTTTCATAATGCTCCAGTGAAGCATCTTGGAACTTTTCATATTTATAAAGCCCCATTAACATCAGCTTATTATGTCGAAAGTTGGTACGTGTGAAGGTTCACTACATTAGTTCTCAGGATAAAAGGTTCGTCCTGTAAAGAACAGCTGATTAACTTGCATTTATACACTTTGAAGTTTAGAAGATGAGAGGTGATTTCATTAAAACACATTCTGAAAGGGCTCGATGGGGTGGGTACATAGGGTGTATCCACTAACTGGATAAGAAAACTGGAACATGGTGGGGGCACAGCATCAGGATAAGTGGGTTAATCATTAAGGATGAGATGAGGAGAAATTTCTTCATTCGTGGGTTGAGTGTCTTTGGAATTGTCTACCCCAGAGGATTATGGATGTTGTCACTGGATATACTTAAGGCTGAGATAAGCTTTTCATCTTTCAGGAATCAAAGGAAATGGGGATCCAGCATAAAAGTGGAGTTGAGGTAGAAGATCATTCATGATGGTTATCAAATGGCAGAACAGGCTTAAGATGCCATGCAGTTTACACCTGTTTCTTCTTATGTTCTTATGGTTTTATTAGGCAATATTAGGGCGGATGAACAAAAGCCTGATCAAAGAAGTAAGTTTTAAGGAGCATCTTAAAGGAGGAAAGAGAAGCACAAAGGTGATAAGTTTAGGGTGGAAATTCCGGAGTTGAGGATCTTTAAAGTTGAGGGAATAGCCACCAATGTTGGACTGATTAAAAGCAGGGATGCTCAAGGGGCCAGAAATATAGAAATTCAGATATGTTGGAAGGTTATGCGGCTAGAAGAAAAAGAGATGAGGAGCAAGACCATGCAGCAATTTGAAAACAAGCATGAATTGTTGCTTAACTGGGAGTTAATATAGGTTGGGTAGAGAAATAGAAGGGGGTAAGGATAGAACCTTGGTGGTTTCCTCAGATAACAATGCAAGAATGGACAAGAAGCCTTTTCAAGTGACTCGCTGGCGATGATGAGATAGAACAAATGGGAGCAGCTAAGAACAGTCCTACCCAGTTGGAGAGATGTAGGATCAATTTGGAATGATCAGCTGCTTCAAAAATTGCAGACCGGTCAAGGATGGTAAGAAGGAATAATATTTCTTTGTCACAGCCATACAGGATGTCATTCTGAATTCAGTAAGATGTGTTTGGTCCTGTGGTAAGGGCAGAAACGGACTGAAGAGATTCAAACAGTTTTGGGAAAGAATGCATATTCGACAGAACATTTTCAAGGACTTTGGAGAGAAAGGCAATATGGAGACAGAGTGGTAGCTTGCAAGGACAGAACGGTAAAGGATTGGTTTCTTGAGGAAAGTGATGATCACAGAAGATTTGAAACAAAGAAGAGATAGAAGCTAAAAAAGTTAACTAACCCGAGAGCCAGCAATTTTAGTGATCTGTAGTTTAGAGGCAATTATGTCAGGAGACATAATTATAGCGAGGGGGATTGAATATAAAAGTAGGGAGGTCTTGCTGCAGCTGTATAGGGCATTGGTGAGGCCGCAACTGGAGTACTGTGTGCATTTTTGGGCGCCGCACCTGCGCAAAGATATTTTGGCCTTGGAGGGAGTGCAAAGGAGGTTTACTAGGCTGATACCGGAGTTGAGGGGGTTGAGCTATGAGGAGAGGTTGAATAAACTGGGCTTGTACTCGTTAGAGTTTAGAAGAATGAGAGGAGATCTCATTGAGACGTATAAGATGATGAATGGGATGGATAGGATAGAGGTGGAAAGACTCTTCCCGCTCAAAAAAGACAATAGGACTAGGGGGCACAGCCTCAAGATAAAAGGGGGGCGGTTTAGAACGGAGTTGAGGAGGAACTTCTTCACTCAAAGGGTGGTGAATCTCTGGAATTCTCTGCCCGTTGAAGTGGTGGAGGCTGCCTCGCTAAATATTTTTAAGACGCGGGTTGATGGGTTTTTGATAGGAGAGGGGATTAAGGGTTATGGGGAGAGGGCGGGAAAGTGGAACTGAGCAGCGACAGATCAGCCATGATCTTATTGAATGGCGGGGCAGGCTCGAAGGGCTGGATGGCCTACTCCTGCTCCTATTTCTTATGTTCTTATGAGAACAGGAAATGTCTCTCATGGACAAAATGAGCTTGGAGAGGGAGGGCATGAAGGAAAGTAGAAGAATAGTGGGATATAATTCAAGGCTGGCTGGTGGGAATTGGTGACATGAGACTAAATTTGGTCCAGTCGGTTAGGAGAAGGGAAGGTAATGGCAGAGGTAGCTGATGAAACAGTCTCAATTTTGAGGACAATGAAAACCATGAGCTTCTTGCATTTGTTATTGGTGGTGGGGATAGAAGAACAGGGAAAAAGGAGTTTTAAGAGATGCCTTAAGAATGTAAGAAGTAGCAACAAAAATCAACCATAAGACTAGAAATAGATGATTGCTTCCTCCACCGTTCAATATGATCACAACTAATATTTTGCCTCAACTCCACTCTTTCGCTATCTCCCTTACCCATGGATGCCCTAAGCAATCAAGAATTTACTCATCTCAGCCTTAAACACAGTCAACCAAAAAGTGACCATGAATGGACACAGCAAAAACTTAAGCTACATATGTTAATTTATGTCGCAGCAATTAGATTGTATATATCAGAGCAGTGAATAAAGAACAGCAAGAAAACAGAAGAGAATACAAATTTTGAGTGATAATTCCCATGTTAAGTTAAAGTCGATGGAGTTTGGTGGAGTAACCTTGAAGCATCGATGAACTTTTGCCCAAACTCAGAGATGTGTGTGATGGGTAAATCAAATCCAGAAGCTATTTAAAGGGTGGAGTACTACAGGGCACACTTATGGAAGAGTTCTAGTTGAATTGGACCTAGAAAGATTGCAAAATATGTTACACGACAGAGGAAGACAGTAAAGTCACCACACAATCCACAAGTGAACAGAGAGATCACAGGTCATTTTCAGAGTAAATGTAAATCTACTTGTGACTAGTAAATAAACTTTACTTTAGATGTAAAAGTTAAACTTTCAACAAGGAACTAGAAAAGGTCTTGAATGTAGCCCAATCCATCACGCAAACCAGCCTCCCATCCATTGACTCTGTCTACACTTACCGCTGCTTCGGCAAAGCAGCCAGCATAATTAAGGACCCCACGCACCCCGGACATTCGCTCTTCCATCTTCTTCCATCAGGAAAAAGATGCAAAAGTCTGAGGTGAAGTACCAACTGATTTAAGAACAGCTTCTTCCCTGCTGCTGTCAGAATTTAGAATGGGCCTACATTGTATTAAGTCGATTTTTCTCAACATTCTAGCTATGACTGTAACACTATATTCTGCATTCTCTTGTTTCCTTCTCTATGAACAGTATGTTTGTCTATGTAGCGCATAGAAAAGAAACAATACTTTTCACTGTATGTTAATACACGTGACAATAATAAATCAAATCAAATAAATGTTATTTGTTAGTTACAAGTAAGGCTTATATTAACACTGCAATGAATTTACTGTGAAATTCCCCGAGTCGCCACACTCCAGCGCCAGTTCGGGTCAATGCACCTAACCAGCACATCTTTTGAACTGTGGGAGGAAACCAGAGCACCTGGAGGTAACCCCATAGACACGGAGAGAACATGCAAACGCCACACAGACCCAGGGACCCAAGCCAGGAATTGAACCTGGGTCCCTGCTCTCTCCAAGGTGGCCTTCACGACACATGGCAACGCAGAGTCGCTGAGCAGAGACTGATAGCCAAGTTCCGCACATGACGATGGCCTCAACCGGGATCTTGGGTTCATGTCACACTATCTGTACTCCCCATGACTTGCCTGGGCTCGCAAAATCTCACTAACTGTCCTGTCTGGAAACAATACCTCTTTAACCTGTTCTTAACGCTCTCTCCACTCACATTGTCTGTACCTTTAAGACTCGATTACCTGAAAGGACTTGCATTCCAACCAGTATTTTGTAAATTGAGTTTGTGTTTTTACATGCCCTGCTTGTGACTAGAACTCCCACTCATCTGATGAAGGAGCAGCGCTCCAAAAGTTAGTGGCTTTTGCTACCAAATAAACTTGTTGGACTTTAACCTGGTGTTGTGAGATTTCTTGCTGTGAAGCAGCAGTGCTAACCACTGTGCTGCCATGCCGCTCATTATTTCAACCAAGGACAGTATAACGCTGGCCAGGAACTGGACTGCAGCTGAAACTAACAAGCCAAGAGGATCAATCGAATCAATCATAGGATAAGCAGGAGATGGAGTCCCTCAGACCCTCCATCACAGTGGGATAACAGCTGAAGGTGATCAAAAATACTTAAAAATATAAGCAATGGAGCAGCAAATCAGAGGCTGGGCAGCTCAGATGCGCACTGTAATCCTATGTAGTCCTGTACAGAAGTGAAGGCCTGAGGTTCAGAAAAGTGAATAGAATCCAGGAATTTCAAACCAAAATTCGACAAACAACCCAGAACTCACTGAGGACAGCAGTCAGCAGATATTATCAAGGATGGGCGGTGACAATTGAAACTAGCAGTTAACTTGAAATTAAGGCTAAAATGGACCCACTGTTCGAGAAATGTCAACAGTGGAATGGGAAGATTTGGGGACAAAAGGCGAACTATGACAGCAGTTGGCCAAACAGTGAGGTGCACAAGGAGGAGCTCCCTTGGGAGCTGACAGTCCAGCAGCCATCTTGAATCAAGAATTCACTAGCTAGGAAAGCAATGGCGCAGCTAAGTAGGAAGGTGTTAAAATCAAAAGTATCAAAATATTAAGGTTATAGGGATTAGGACGACAAGGATGCAACCTTTCTGGTTCAACCTGAGACTGTGGTCATACAGAGGATGGAACTGGGGCTGATCAATAAATATGGCAAGCTAAAGACAATTACTTTGGTATTTCCAAAGAAAATGTCACTGATGGACATAATCTATGTGAGACATAGAAGGGAAGAGTCAAGGATTGATCCTTGAGGGACAACGGTGTGGGAACAGGAAGAGAAGTCATTTTAAGTGATTCGCTGGCAATGGTTAGATAGATAAGAATGGAACCAAAACAGGAAAGAGCTTTAAATGAAACAAACAAAGTAAATTGTTGAAAATGTTTCTTTGAAATTTTCCCAGGCATCATATGGTCTAATCAATAGCCCCGTCTTACATGAATAAGGTTTCTAACATAAACATGCAAAACAATACAACTCAGAACATGCCCATACATTTGCTGACACTTCAGTGCAATACTGAGGAAGTGTCTGAGGTGCCTTTTTTCGGTTGAGGTGTTAAGTTAAAGTCCCAAAGTCCCAAACTCCTAGAGGTTATGACAGGTCCATGACACCACTGATAGAAGAGCAGGGGGAGTTCTCCAAGAGTTGTGATCAATATTTACTCTCAACCAATATCACCAAACAGATGATCTGATTGTTTAACTCACTATTGTTTGTGGGACCTTGCTGAAGGCAAACTGGCCCTCACATTTGCTTACATTGCAACATTTTAAAAGGACTTCGACAGCTGTGAAGTGCTTTGGGTTACTAAGGGTGTAAAAGGTGCTACTTAATACAATTCGTCCTTGGCTGAAAAAAGTGAATAATGTGGGACAGTGGAAAATCAGATTAGCACCCCCAAAAATAAAATTATGTTATTCCAGCTTACCCAAATTATATTTTCCCTCGGCATCTGGATGTTATAGGCCACACATCCAATTATGATATTTCATTACAGTAAATTTAATAGTACTTGGACAATATGCCACAGCAGTCATTTCAACATTTCTCGACCAGCGTGATGACTGATAAAAGTGACAGAACATAGCAATAAAAAGTAGTACTGTTTGGAGCAAAAGTTAATTTTCAGATGCATTTCCTGAGATAAAATAAAGCTGACATAGTTTTTCAATGTTTACTGATTCTAGGCATTCTATAAAACATAATATAACTTTGCCAATTTCACAAAGTTAGGAGCAAAATCTGATGCAAATGCTGGCAAAATTCATAGACTAAACACAATACTGTCCATGTTAATGCATTCCAGGCATTTCCATCGTACAAATATACAACTCATAAATGTTTCAGTCATACTTAATGGAAAGTGAATCCCCTTTCCACCTGCTGTGCAGAACCAGAGAAGCACAATCTGAGTCTTATTTTATGATGTACTGTAGAAAATGTCACTCTCAGTATACAATTATTAAGATAAATATTATAATTTAGAATACCAGTGATTACATTTGCAGGATGTATTTTAAAACATTTTCATGTTTAACAGACCAAAAGCTGCCATTTTTAATGATAAAAATTCACAATGGTTTAAGAAAGCAAGCTAAGGTTCACTTGCATTAACGGTTTTTTAAAGTTCGACATCAGCTCCTCCAATTGTTCAAAAAACAACTACTAAAAGCTGTAACAGTTAGTGGTCATGTTTGTCAGCAACGTAAGTTATTTCATTGGCATCAGAGACCCAAGTATGAGCAAAAGAATTGCTGAGTGTTAAACCTTGTTCTTGATGCTAACGCAAGAATGGTTCAAACCTTTCGACAGTGTGCAACTTTATTCTTGATGTATCAAATGATAGTGTTCAAATCAAAAGCAGCTACTTGTTAATTGTTGACAGGCCTGACTGATACAAATTTGAGAGTTAACAAATTTGAGAGTTCACTATATAACTGCATTTTATTTGAGAAATATAAGTTATTCCAAAATGCCACCACATGACGACCAGCCTAGGCTTGCTATAAAAAGCTTTCGTAAAATATAGTTACATATTTATAAATACAAACAGTACTCAAAGCAATTTATAACAAAACTCATTATTCTTGATTAACAAGAGGTTCCCAACAAATTTATTTTGAATTATTTCAATTTAAAAAGCATGAGATTATGTTGAGAGGTGACCCTGCCTCCACTACACGATTTTTATTCTTTTGATAAAATTGGGTCAAAACCTCCTGATTTTATCCATCAGGATAAAATTCAGCATTAGGATGATAGCTCAACCTAACATCTGGGGGCTTGTGTCTGGACAGCACTGTCGGTGTACCTACACCTCAGGGACAGCAGCAGTTAAAAAAGGTGGTTCACCACCACCTTCTATAAGATAACTAGGGATGGGCAATAAATGCTGGTTGAGTCAGTGACACCCACATCCCACAAATGAACAACAAAAATATGTCCATAAGTTTGTTAAAGTCTTTACTCCAAAGTGGCTGAGTGGTACAACATAGAGAGAACTAATTATCTTACCGCAACTGGCTGCATGAGTCTAAGAGCTGAGAGTTCACTATATAACTCCTCCCTGCAGCCTCGCAATTGGTCCAGTATGGCTGTCAGCCCCTCCCGCAAACCCTATTGCTGCATCTCCAGCAGCTGAGGGAGAAGTGATCTCAGAGGCCAAGCATGTAGCCTGGGGTCAGCTGTGTCCTCACCTGCAGCAGGCCCCCACATGCCAGAGGCCTCAGATGTTGAGATGGCTTTTGCAATGCAACCAATCAATCTTGCTGTTCTTTTGGTTGCTGCTGGAGCTGAGGAGGAGGAACTGGAGGAAGAATTGCGGGCTCAGGAGGCCCAGGCCTTACCACTTGCAGGACCAGAGGGAGACAACTATCAGGTGGCTGCCATTCACCCAGAGCGGGGGCACAGAAGGAGGAGAGGAGAAGGAAGGAGCAGAGACCCCGGCAGTTCTGTGCACGAATGTCCTTCGAGGAAACGTCGGATATCGTATGCCCCTACATCTCCGACTCTGAAATGATACCGTGCGACACCTGTGCAACCTGTTGTAGGACCTGGCACCTAGGAGTGGGGGGATGGGGGGCACCCACTTTCAGTAGCTGTCAGATTGACAGCCACTCTGAACTTCTATGCGACTGGCGCCTTCCAGAGCCTGAGCGGAGATGTCTGTGGCATTTCACCGTCTTCAGCACACACCTGTGCCAAGCAGGTCACTGAAGCCCTGTATGCCCGTGCTGGGCAGTACATCAAATTCAATCTGGACCAGGCCTATCAGGAAGACCGGGCTGCGGGATTTGCTGTAATTGTGGGGATGTCGAATGTGCAGGGAGCAGTCGACTGCACCCATGTCACCCTCAGGACCCTCCTACAGAATCTACGACAATTTGTTAATAGGAAAGAGTTCCACACCTTGAATGTACAAATCGCTGCAATGACAATATGACCATCATGCACATCTGCGCCAGACATCCAGGCAGCGTGCATGACAGCTTCATTGTAAGGAGCTCAGACATCCTGCAAGCATTTGAGAAGGAGCCCAGGCTGTGGAGGTGGTTCCTGGGTGATATGGGTTACCCGCTTCGGACATGGCTGATGACGCCTGTGTGGAGGCCTGTGACTAAGGAGGAGACTCGCTATAATGAGGCTCATGTAGCTACCCATGCGACAGTAGAGAGGGGTATTGGGCTCCTCAAGATGCAATTCCAGTGCATGGACTGATCCGGAGGGGCCCTCCAGTATAGCCCCTTGATCTCCTTCTGCATAGTGGTGGTGTGCTGTGCCTTGCACAATCTGGCTCTGCACTGACGTGACTTCTTGGAGGAGAAAGAGGACTGAAGAGGATGACCAGCAGGAGGAGGAGGAAGAGGAGGAGGAGGTACAGGAGGAAGAGAACGCCTTGGAACACCAGCCAGACAGTGGAGGGCTGGCATCTCAGCTGAGGCATGCAAGGGTGGCTAGGGAGGCTCTGATAACCAGGCAGTTCGGTCGCTTGGGGATGGTGATTGTGTGTTCTATTCCCCCCAACCCCACCTCCCCAAAAATGCCTTTCATTTATCCTGCACATTGTCACACCAGAGCGGTGGGCCTGGCTACTCTACATCTGTGATTTTTTTCCCCAGGCAGGAAGGTGAAAACGACTCGCTAAGCACCATTCTGCTGGTGCCCTGGTGCAAACCAGTCTGACTACTGCCCGAGATCGACATGCAAACTGGCACCTGGGCCCATGTCTGCCTAGTGGGTAAGGGATCTGAAACCACCATACTGAGCCCTGGGGCAGGTGGGTCGGGGGTCAGGAGGTCATCACTCGTGGGGTATGAGAGACCAATGGCTTCCTTTTCTCAGTGACACTGCATTGAGGGGTGACCCCAACTGATATCACCATGAGACATCCACCGGGTGATTGTCAATGGGCAGGAATCCTATTCGAGACAACCTATTCGCAGGTGGTTGTTGAGAAAAAACATTTATTTACAATATATAAGCTGGTGAAACATAAAAACTTGTAAACAGAAAACGTTAAAGTGCTTATATTTCTTTCTAACTAGTACAGCCCTTCACCCGTGCCATCTCAGTGCAACCACAACTTCCTAACCTTATTTGGCCTAACACTACGCCTCAGTGAATCCCCAGCATGTACTTCGGAGGTGGAGGGGCCCAGCTGCCCACCTCGCCCCATGGCCTGTGATTGCGCGTGGCTGGCGTCCTCTGGAGGCCCAGGACATTGAGGGTCCTGGTCTGCTTCCTGCGATGTTTCCATGACACCTCTTCATCCTGCTGTCCCAGATATGCCCCAGTATCAGGAAGGGGGGGGTCAGAAAGTGTTGCCATAGCCACAGTCTCTTGGCTGGAAGGCCCCAGCGTGGGCTCGAACCCTTCCTCCTCCCTTGGGTCACTCCATTGCATGCTGGTGCTTCTGCAGTGAGCTCCAGAAGCTTCAGTGTCACCTGGCACAGCCGGTCCTGGAGGACCACCTGCGTCCTACCCATGGTGGTCAACCCCTCTGCAATGGCCACTTGAGTCGTGGGCCATCTCTCACTGGCCACAGCAAGTGCCCTTGGGGACTGGCCCACACTCTGCAGGCCCTCAGCCATGGCCCTCTGAGACTGGGTCACCTTCTCAAGGGTTGCTGCCACTGCCCGTTGGGTCTCCTGCAAGCTCTCGAACCTCTCAGCCATGGACCGCAGAATCTCAAGAAGCCCGCTCAGTCCCTCCGCTGTGACTCAGCCATTGCTTGCAGCCTGCCACCCATGGTAAGGATCCTCTGCCCCAGGCTTTCCACTGCAGACGGCAACCTTGCAGTATTAGCATTGGAAGCATGCATGACAGGCAATAGCTGGTCTGCCTGAATGCTTTAGGACTGCTCCCAGCAGCCTCGCAGTTGGTCCAATGTGACCGTCAACCCCTCCTGCATGCCCTGGCTCTGTTGCTTCATCTCCAGCAGCTGAGGGAGAAGCGATCTCAGAGGACCAGCAAGTAGCCTGGGGCCAGCTCAGTCCTCACCTACTGCTAGAGGCCTTGGACGTTCCCTCCTCCATCTGATGTACATCAGCAGATGTATCGTGCTCACCAGATTGTGACCCAGAAGCTTCAACACTAACTGGACCCACCGATATGTCTGTTTCTGTGATGGTGAGTTGTCAGGTACAAACTGAAGAATAAACGGTGTCACCTCCAGAGGTACCTTCACCGATATCCTCCAAGGACTTGTCCGAGCTATTGTTCTCAGGGTGGATGGGAGCTATTGCCGGGGCCTGCGGTCCAGAAGGCCCTGGGGCATCAAGTTCTGTCGCTGAAACACAGGACACAAGGTTAAATGCAAGGGAGGGAGAGGGATCCAGGATGTCAAACACGTGAATCACATGTCTCCCTTGAAGATAGAACAATTAACCCAGAAACCCAATCACAGAAAAGGCTCTTCGGCCCTACAGCCCTCCAACCCTGTAGTGACCAGGCTGCCCATCTGATTTGTTTGCCCCTGTCCTTCCGGGGGCCATATGCCTCTATTCCCACCCCATTCAGATAGCTGTAAAGATGTCCCTTAAATGTACCTATTGTTTCTGCTTCCGTGACCTCCCCAGGCAGTGAGTTTCAGGCACCTACTATCCTCTCTAGGCAAATAAACATGCCTTGTACATTTCCTTTACACCTTGTCCCTTGCACCCAAAACTCGTGCCCCCAAGAGGCTGCCTCAAAGTGAGTGTAGGAATGACAGCTGCTCACTTCTGGACAGCAGACCAACAATGCTGTTGCTGAAAGCCCGCGTCTCCCCTTTTCTGGGAGCACTAGTGCCCGCTCCTCGAACGGGATGAGGACCTGGAGTCGTGGCTCACCACCCCGTCTTCGCCCTCTCACGGGTATTGTGCTCAGTCTTCTGTGGTGGAGACAGAAGGAACCATGAAATAAATGGTGGCGTGATTCATGCAGAGAACCAGGTGGTGACTCTTAGATGGCAAACACGGTGGGGCTCATTGAGGGGAAAGGAAGGAGGTGCTTGGGGGTCAGGAGCTGGAAGCATGCAGGGTGCTGGGAATAGGAGGATCTGGGGGAGATATGGGGGAACATACTAAATGGTGTTCAGCACTCACACTTGATGCATGGATGAGGTCATTGATTTTTTTCCGGCACTGCCTCACAGTTCAGGAGGGCAGTGCCCTGACACTAACCAGGGTGGCGACTGCCTCCCAGGCCACATGGCCATCAGATCCCCTGGTTCTGCGTCCACCTGGGAGGAAGGGGGTATCCCATCTCGCCTCTGCTGCATCCAGTAGCCTCCCCAAGTCGTCCTCAGAAATTCAGGGGATGCTGGTCGTACGCATATTGTTCTGTACTGCCTGCCTGTCCATTCTTGAGTTTTTAATGGAGCTGCCCATCTATTCCCATCTCATTCAGATAGCTGTAGATATGTCCCTTAAATGTCCCTATTGTTTCCGCTTCCACAACCTCCCCAGGCATTGAGTTCCAGGCACCCACTATCCTCTCTATGCAAATAAACATGCCTTGTACATCTCCTTTACACCTTGCCCCTTGCACCCGAAACTCATGCCTCCAAGAAGTTGCCTCAAAGTGAGTGTAGGAATGACAGGTGCTCACGTCTGGATGGCAGACAGACCATGCTGTCACTAACAGCCCGCATCTCCCCTTCTCTGGGAGCACCAGCACCTGCTCCTCGAATGGGATGAGGACCTGGAGGTGTGGCTCACCTGGAGGTCTTCGCCCTCTCACGGGTGTTGTGCTTGGTCTTCTTCTGTGGACAGTTTGACAGAGCATTCCAGCAAGTTCCATGCAATTTGCTTGTTAGCATTGAGGGGAAAGCAAGTGAACATTTGCAGGTGTGCTGCTGGTGAGGGGTTGTGAGGGCGGAGGGGGTAAATGAGTGCCTCAATGATTAACAACAGGGGAGAGAGAGGGAGGTGTCACACAGCCATCGGAGTGTAAGCGAAATGGGGCTTTGTGCAGGAGGGTCCAGGCTGGGGGATCAGGGGATCTCTCTGCCTGATATCTGTAGGGTGGAGGGGGGAGGAAGAGGGGCCACGATTACTCTGGGTGGCAGAGGGTGGGGGGGATAGGTAAGTCCGTAATGTTGTGGAGGTGTATCAATGTCTGTGGGGGCGAGGGGGATGCATTATCCAGCACTGGAACGATGTGACAGGTGCGCTTTTTCAATATTTTTCTAACTGCGCATGCGCAGTTCAAAGCTCCAATCGTTTCAGGCGTGCTAAGCCCCACCAACTGCGCAAATGGGACTGGAGATTTTTTATTTCAGGCTGAGGGCATATGGGAGCGCCTGAAAGCAGATTTCTAAGTTGGATCCGCATTACGCCCAGATTCAGCACTTAGAAGATGGTAAAATCAGGCCCGAAGTCTTAACATAATTGTGAGCAGGAAGATGCAAAAAGTATAAAATAAGTCAGAACTGAGTATTAATTGACTGTTTCACTCAGGGACAGGGGAAATAAAATTGTTGTAAAAACATTCCCTTGAAGTTGGGACCAAGAGATAGTGGGTGATGACAGAAGGCTGCTTTAGTGACTGGAAGCCAGTGTCCAATGGCGTACCATAGGGATCTGTGTTGGGCCTCCTATTATTCGTCATTTATATAAATTGACTTTGTGGGGGTTAGGATTAGTAAGCTGACTTTGACTATATTGACTTTGTGGGGGTTAGGATTAGTAAGTTTGCGGATGACACAAAGATTGGACAGGTGGTTAACAGTGAGACGGGAGTGTCTTAGGCGACACTTTGGAAGGAAGAATGGTAGGAAGGACTATTACTTACGTGGCGAAAAACTGCAGCAGGCGACGGTGCAGAGGGACCTCGGGGTCCTTGTGCATGAGTCGCAAAAACCCAGCTTGCAGGTGCAGCAGGTGGTCAGGAAGGCGAATGGGATGCTGGCCTTCATAGCGAGGGGGATTGAATATAAAAGTAGGGAGGTCTTGCTGCATCTGTATAGGGCATTGGTGAGGCCGCAGCTGGAGTACTGTGTGCAGTTTTGGGCGCCGCACCTGCGCAAGGATATTTTGGCCCTGGAGGGAGTGCAGAGGAGGTTTACTAGGCTCATACCGGAGTTGAGGGGATTGAGCTATGAGGAGAGGCTGAATAAACTAGGCTTGTACTCATTAGAGTTTAGAAGAATGAGGGGAGATCTCATTGAGACGTATAAGATGATGAATGGGATGGATAGGATAGAGGTGGAGAGACTCTTCCCGCTCAAAAAAGACAGTAGGACTAGGGGGCACAGCCTCAAGATAAGGGGGAGGCGGTTTAGAACGGAGTTGAGGAGGAACTTCTTCACTCAAAGGGTGGTGAATCTCTGGAATTCTCTGCCCGTTGAAGTGGTGGAGGCTGCCTCGCTAAATATTTTTAAGAAGCGGGTTGATGGGTTCTTGATAAGAGAGGGGATTAAGGGTTATGGGGAGAGGGCGGGAAAGTGGAACTGAGCCACGACAGATCAGCCATGATCTTATTGAATGGCGGGGCAGGCTCGAAGGGCTAGATGGCCTACTCCTGCTCCTATTTCTTATGTTCTTATGTTCTTATGACAAGAAGATATAGACGGAATGGTTGGCATCACATCTACAAATATTCAATCCCTCCACCACCGACTGTGTGTACTATCTGCAAGATGCACTGAGCAATTCACCAAAGATACTCAGACAGCACCTTCCAAACCCACAACCTCTTCCACCTCGAAGGAGAAGGGCAGCCGACAAATAGAACACCACCAGCTGCAAGTTCCCCTCCAAGCCACTCACCATCCTGACTTGGAAATATATCGCTGTTTATTTGCAGTCACTGGGTCAAAATCCTGGAATTCTCTCCCTAACAGCATTGTGAGTCAACCCATAGAACATGGACTGCATCGATTCAAAAAGGCAGCTCACCACCACCTTCTCAAGGGCTACTAGGGATGGGCAATAAATGCTGGCCAGCCAGCAATGCCCATGTCCCACGAATGAATAAAAAAAGTCAAATGGGCAGATAAGTGGCAAATGGAATTTAACTCTGAAAAGTGTGAGGTGATACACTCTAGAAGGAGTAATTTGACATGAAAGCACTCAGTGAATGGTAGAACATTAGGAAGTTTCGTGGAACAAAAGGACCATGGTGCGTTTGTCCACAGATCTCAGAAAGCGGAAGGGCACGTTAGTAGGGTGGTGAAAAAGGCACATGGGATACTTGCCTTTATCAATCGAGGCGTAGATTACAAAAGCAGGGAAAACATTTGGAGCGGTATAGAAATTTGGTGAGGCCACAGCTAGAGTAGTGTGCAGTTCTGGTCGCCACATCATAGGAAAGATGTGATTGCACTGGAGGAAGTGGAGAGAAGATTCACCAGAATGATGCCTGGGATGGAACATTTAAGTTATGAAGTGAAAGCGTGGGCTGTTTTTGTTGGAGCGGAGAAGACAGAGGCGATTGAGGTGTACAAGATTATGATAGGCATGGATAGAGTGGATAAGGAGCAGTTGTTCACCTTAATTAAAAGGTCAGTTATGAGGTGACATAGGTTCATGGTGAGGGACAGGAGGTCGGGGGGATGTGAGGAAAAACCTTTTTACTCAGAGGGTGGCAACAGTCTGGAATGCACTGTCTGGGAGGATGGTAGAGGTGGGTTGCCTCACATCCTTTAAAAAGTATCTGAATGAGCACTTGGCACATTGTAACATTCAGGGCCAGAAACTGAAAATGCTGGGAAATCTCAGCAGGTCTGACAGCATCCCTGGGGAGAGAAAACATAGAACATAGAACATAGAACATTACAGCGCAGAACAGGCCCTTCGGCCCACGATGTTGCGCCGACCAGTTACAAAAACAATGACCCACTAGCCTATACCAATCCCTTTTCGTCCATAAACCTATCCAGAGATCTCTTAAACGCCCCCAAACTAGACGCATTTACAACTGCAGCAGGCAGGGCATTCCAATCCCTCACCACCCGCTGGGTAAAGAACCTACCCCTGACATCCGTCCTGTAGCTACCCCCCCTTAATTTAAAGCCATGCCCCCTCGTGCTAGCTTTCTCCATCCGAGGAAAAAGGCTATCACTATCCACCCTATCTAAACCTCTAATCATCTTATATGTTTCAATAAGATCCCCTCTTAGCCGCCTTCTTTCCAACGAAAACAACCCTAAATCCCTCAGTCTCTCCTCATAGGACCTGCCCACCATACCAGGCACCATCCTAGTAAACCTCCTCTGCACCCTCTCCAACGCCTCCACATCCTTCTTGTAATGCGGGGACCAGAACTGCACACAGTACTCCAAGTGCGGCCGCACTAGAGTAGTGTACAGTTGCAACATTACACTGCGACTCCTAAATTCAATCCCCCTACCAATAAACGCCAATACACCGTACGCCTTCTTAACTACCTTATCTACTTGATTCCCAACTTTCAGGGATCTATGTACACACACACCTAGATCCCTCTGTTCATCCACACTGTTCAAAGTCCTCCCGTTAGCCCTATACTCGACACATCTGTTGCTCCTACCAAAGTGAATTACCTCACACTTCTCCGCATTAAATTCCATCCGCCACCTCTCGGCCCAGCTCTGCAACCTATCTAAGTCTCCCTGCAGACTATGACACCCTTCCTCACAATCTACCACACCTCCAATTTTGGTGTCATCAGCAAATTTACTAATCCACCCAACTATACCCTCATCCAGATCATTAATAAAAATTACAAACAACAGTGGCCCCAAAACAGATCCCTGAGGCACACCACTCGTAACTGTACTCCATGATGAATATTTACCATCCACCACCACCCTCTGTCTCCTATCTGATAGCCAATTCCTGATCCAACTTCCTAGATTACCCACAATCCCATACATCTGCATTTTCTGAAGAAGCCTACCATGGTGAACCTTATCGAACGCCTTACTAAAATCCATGTATACCACGTCAACTGCCTTGCCCCCATCCACCTCTTTGGTCACCTTCTCAAAAAACTCAATAAGGTTAGTAAGGCACGACCTACCCGCTACAAAACCATGCTGACTATTTCTAATCAATTCATTACACTCCAAATAACTATAAATCCTATCCCTAATAATTTTTTCTAAAACCTTGCCCACAACAGAAGTAAGACTCACCGGTCTATAATTCCCAGCAAAGTCTCTGTTCCCCTTCTTAAACAATGGGACAACATTCGCTATCCTCCAATCCTCCGGGACTACACCAGAGACCAATGACGACCTGAAGATCAGAGCCAGAGGCTCTGCAATCACCTCTCTAGCCTCCCAAAGAATCCTAGGGTAGATCCCATCCGGACCAGGGGACTTATCTATTTTCAGCCCCTCAAGAATTTCCAGCACATCCCCTTTATCAACCGTAATACTGTCTATTTTACACCCCTGCAACCCAATGTCCTCCTCAGCTATATTCATGTCCCCCTGCGTGAACACCGAAGAGAAATATTGGTTCAATACTTCTCCAATCTCCTCCGGTTCCACACACAACTTCCCCCTGCTGTCTGTAACTGGCCCTAATCTTGCCCTGACCAACCTTCTGTTCTTGACATACTTATAGAACGCCTTAGGATTCTCCTTAATCCTATCAGCCAAAGTCTTCTCATGTCCAACAGCCAACATTTCAAGCATACATGACCCTTAGTCAGAACTACTTCATCATCTAGACTTGAAATGTTGGCTCTATTCTCTCCCCACAAATGCTGTTGGACCTGCTGAGACTTGCCAGCATTTTCTCTTTTTGTTTCAGATTCCAGCATCCACAGTATTTTGCTTTTATAACATTCAGAGCTATGGGACAAGTGCTGGCACATCCACTTAGATAGGAGTTGAGGTGTTTCCAATGCGTCGATGCGGACTAAATGAGCAGAAGGGCCTCCTCCGCAATGCATGGTTTTACGATTCTATGAAGATATACAGATAGCAAATGGACAACACTTTGTTCCTACAATGTTCTCCAGCATTTAAATCCTTCTTGTTGCTTATCGCAAACATTTGCTCAAGATTTTTCTTTGTTAACCTATTAGAGGAGAATAAGTATGATGGAAGTAATCAAAAAAGTTAGCATGTCTATGCTAGTTGATTCAACTTTGAATGAGAATCAGTCTCTTTCTTTCTTTTTATTTGAGCCCCAAATCAAAATCAAGTTCCAAGTTTCTCTGGAGATGTAACTACCTGGCTCATTCATTTCCCTGATTTCAAGAAAGTTGTTTAATATCATAGCTAGGATTAAAATGTCAATTGGAACACATTAACTGAACAGCTGTAAAAATTATTTTACAGTCATCCCCTGTAAAAGTAATCTTGACAAATAGGGCTCAAAGAATTAAATGCACATTATAAGGCATTATAAATTAAAGCTCTGTTCTATTTCTGCATTCCTAACAAAGGAAACAATATCTGAGCTAAGTGTTTTGATAATTCCTTAATCCTTACCACCAAGCGGATTGGTGGTGGATCCACAAGGTAGCGACTGTCAGACACAGTTCATTTATTTTCCTCTTTCATTAATCTAATATATCACTTCAGCCATTAAAGGTTACACTACATTACCTTGTGGGTCAGAGGAAAACCATTTCTATCGTATGAGCATCACCAAAACAATAAATGCTAGACTAGTTTTACAAGCTGCTAACCACAAATACAACAGTGAAGTGAAAGCATTTATGGAGTAACAAACACTTGAGCATTTGTGTTAGTTGACAAAAGTTCCTACATGTTTGGAGGTCAGACAGGGTGACTTTTAGAGAGTATGATACAAATAAGCAAAGTAACAATAACTGCATTTATAACACCAAACAGGTCTCAATACTCTGTACAACCTCGCTTCATTATTGTCAAATCAGCTCCTTTTATTGCATTATTGGATCCAGGAATACATCAACATGGCATGGGCAGGATTTGTTGTACAGAAGTTACAAACACAAATCTCATGCCTGTGCACTTAGTTAACAGCAAATTTATACTATCTTGGCCCTATACTAAGTAGTCATTTTGCAGAATCTACACACAAAGACATTCTTAAAATCAGGACAACAAATAAGCAATAGGAAGAGAGGACACTGGAAAAACTCAGCAGGTCTGCCAGCAACTATCAGGAGAGAAACAAAGTTAATGTTTCAAACATTTTCTAAAGACTGGTGGAGTGAACAGTGAGGGCAAGGGGTTATGAAGAATGACAAGAGGTGCAGGAAATGGGTCAAGCTCCATTGCATGTCCTGTTAAGCACAGTGGGAGAGAAACTTTGGTTAAGGAAAAAGGCAGACATCTAACACGAACCAATTTAAAGGTAGCATCAACTGAGTCGATGTGATAGAGGTGGAGAAACTGAGAGATTGGGATGCAGTCCTTACTGGGAATAGGGTGTGATAAGCAGTTTAGTTACAGAACACAGAGCCGATAGAAATCCAGATATGCTAATGATGACATAGAACTAACTCCAGCTAGGAACTGCAGCTGGTGGGAGCCATCTCTCTTTTCTACCGCTGACACGCAACACAAGAGGTCAGAGCAGGAATGGATCCTATGGCCCATCAAGCCTGCTCCACCATGCAACATAATCATGGATGCTCTTGAACTTCACCTCTGCTTTCTTACCGTAACGCCATATCCCTTGATCTCTTGAGACATCAAAAATCAGTCTATCCAAGACTTATATAATCTTTAACAATGTAACATCTACAGTCCTCTGAGATAGACAAGTCCAGAGATTCACAAACCAAATTTCTCATCCCAACCCTAAATGATTGTCCCCTATGCTGATATCGCTCTCGTGTTTCAGGTACCCCAGCCAAGGAAAACAATTTCTCCGTTCTACCCTATTAAGACTCTCCAGAATAATATATGTTTCAATGAGATCACTTCTCATTTCTCCAAATCCAAGAGACTATATTCCTCTCATCCCAGAAACCAATCAAGTGGACATTCACTTTATTGTCTCCAATGCAACTGTATTCTTCCTTAAGTATGGAGTCCAACACTGAACACAGTATTTCACATGTGGTCCTGTACAAATGAAAGTCCTGTACAACTGACTTTTTAATTGATGTACTCCAATTTCTATGCAATCAAAATCAATAGGCCATTACCTTCCTAATTACTTGCTTCCTATATGCTGATTTTGTGTTCTTTAATTTGTTCATGGGATATGTTTAGGACATCGATTGTTCATCCCTAATGTCCCTTGGGGTGCTGGTAGTGAACTGCCTTCTTGAACTACTGTGGTCCATGTGTTGTAGGAATACCCATAGTGCTGTTAGGGAGCATCAGGATTTTGATCCAGCATCAGTAAAGGAACTGTGATATAATTCCAAGTCAAGGATGATGTATGGATTGGAGCGGAACTTAAAGGTAATGGTGTTTTCATGTATTAGATGTCTTTGTCCTTCTGGGTGGTAGAGGTCAAGGGTAAGGTACTGTCGAAGGAACCTTGAAGCACTGCTGCAGTGCATTTTGTAAATGCAGTGTGTACACTGCTGCCAGAGTGTGTTGGTGGAAGAGGGATTGAATGTTCAATCAGTGGATAGAGTGTCAATCCAGTGGGCTGCTTTGTCCTGGATGATATCAAGCTTCTTGAAAGTCATTGGGCTGCACTCATCCAGGCAAGTGGAGCATTCCATTAGACTTCTGACCTGTGCCTTGCGGATGGTAGAAAGGCTTTGGGGTGTCAGGAGATGAGATACTCGCTGCACAATTCCATTCTCTGATCTATTCTTGTAGCCACAGTATTTACAGTAATGCCATTGAATGTCATGGAGAGATAGTTAGATTCTCCCTTGTTGGAGATGATCATTGCCTGGGCATTCGTGTGGCATGAATGTCACATGTCACTTGTCAACCCAAGCCTAGATATTGCGGAGGTCTTGCTGCATTCGGACATGGGCTGCTTCAGTATTTGGAGAGATGCAAACGTTTCTGAACGTTGTGCAACCATCAGTAATCCCTAATTCTGATCTCATTATGAAGGGGAGGTCATTAATGAAGCAGCTGATGATGGTGGAGCCTAGGACACTCCACTGGCTGCACTGATGTCCCAGAACTGACTGACTTCCAACAACCACACCTACCTCTGTGTCAGGTATGACGCCAATCAGTGGAGAGCTTCCTCCAAATTTCCACTGACTTTAGTTTTTCCAGGGTAGTCACCTTCACTTAGAATTCAGCTCTTTCATTCATGTTTGGACTAAGGCTGTAGTGAAGTCAGAAGCTGAATGCCTGAATGTCAGTGAGCATGTTATTGTAGTTTAAATGCCATTTGATAGCATTGTTGATGACTCCTGCCATCACTTTGCTTAAATTTGAGAGTACATTGATAGGGCAATAATTGGGCTAGAGTTTCTTGCGGATAAGACAATTTTCCACATTGCTGGATAAACACCAGTATTGTATATGTACTGGGAGAGTTTAGCTAAGGAAGTGGCAAGTTTTGTAGTACAGGTCTTTAGTACCATTTTTTTCCAACTGTTACTGCCTCAACAACATTTCTGGAACAATGAACTCACAGAAGCTTCCAACACAGGACTTGTGTACATAATCTCAATTGACTCTTCACTGCATTATTGATTAAATTCAGCATTGCCAGACAATGTATTTTAACAAGTTAGTAAACTCAGGTTGTATCTATCTGTTCAGGTCCTGAAAATAACCATTGCATTATTCAAAGGTCAGCAAATCCTCCTGATCTCCTGCCCAACATCTAATCCTCACCAATATCCCCATATCAAATCAGAATATTTATCTCATTGTTTGTGGAATCTCTTGTAATGTGATTGTTACATTTCCCTTGAGTACAAATTATTGAGTCATTAATTTTAGGAGGCTGCTCTGCTCATTGAGCTTATGTTAGATCTTGGAAACATCAAGTAAATTCATCCCAATACTCTGTTTGCTCTCCATAGCTCTGCAATGTTTTTCTTTTTTGAATAGTTATCCAATCCTTTTTGAAAGTCATGATTAAATCTGCTTTCACCACATTTTCAGATCATTGCTCACTGAGTGAATAAAACTTCCTTCGTCCTCTGGTCCTTCTGCCAATTCCTTAAATCTGTGTCATCTGATTACTAATCTTTCTATCAGTAGAAACAGCTTTTCCTTTTGCTGAATCTTTCCTATTACTGAACATGTCTGATAATTCTTCGCAAAATCTTCTGCATTGCAAAAATAATCCTAATTTATCTAATCTCTCCATAAAACTGAAATCCATCACCCCTGCTATCATAGTAAATCCTCTCTGCAATTTCTCCAAGTCCTTGACATCCTTCCTAAAGTCTGATGCCCAGAAACAGATGCAATTTTCCAGAGAAGAGAATCGAGAAAGGTGCTGCATATCTTTATGATTTTGTACGTGATTATTGTCATTATTTTGCTTCCCGCACTGAGTGGTGTGCAAGATACTTTCATCTGATTCCATTGCAAGATTTACCTAGAACAGGTGACTAGTCAGAGACTTATAATCTGAGGGGTGCGATTCTGCACTAAGTATGGCTGATCAGGTGTCTCTCCCACTCTTACAACCTGTCGGCAGCATATTGTTGTAAGGATTTGCAGGTTGATACTCAACCTGCTGGCCACATTATGAACGTACCTTCCCTTGCCATTAAGTCCTAGGATGGGACTCGAACCTGGACCTTCTGGCTCAGAGACAGGGATGTTACCTACTGTGACATAAGACCTACATAATTGATTACACTTCATGTAAATCATTTCACATCTTAGGACACTCAATGGTTATAATTCATATGGTCTTTCTTTATTACTTATGTTTGCAATTTGTATTTATAACTTAAGTATACCAGTTTATGTTTATTAAAACTGCTCTGCAACAATAAAATGTTTTTGGAACTCTGATCAATGATTTCTACATGATCTTGGACAACAGACTTTTATAGAATCCTTCCTCCACATTAGAAACAAAAGTGGAAACTTGCAACTCAAATCGAACTCACTCCCAAATCTACATGGTTGCTCAGATAGTGTTCTTAAAGGGTAGGGCGACCTATTGAAATAAAATTTGTATTTGCTTCTGGGGAGAAGAACACCTAAACCCTCCCTCAAAATTCTTGGTAATGATCAATTGCAGTCATTAAAGGAGGATGCAGTAAATATTTTCCATTTAAAATCATGTGCATCTCTGAATCGAACTTCAAAATATATAACATTTCTCAGTATTAATAAATGCAGGGATTTTTTTCAACTGCTTTTCATTAAATGACAACAAAATGTTAATTTAGCGACCAATGCTTCACAGTGCCACTGAAAAATATCATGGGTAGGATCTGTGGGTGTGGTGGTGGGGGAGGATGGAGATCTTTTGAACAAAATATTTAACTTGTTGAACTGAAAACTTGGCTTATAAACTTCAAGTTTTAAAAATATATATTAATAAATTGTATAATTAGATTTATTGACAGAATCAACAAATGTGTGCAGTGCGTTACTATGTACACTGGCATATCATTTGAATGGATAGCAAATATCTCTGTATGCATATATTACACCAATATACATACATACACACTCAAATACATTGATATTCTATATAATGCTTTAATGCACATACATTATATTGTCAAATCGTATCAGCAACCTTGTTCGATTATGCTAACCTAATAATGTGATCCACATTCAATGTTTACAAATAAAAATCGGCAGAAAGAAGTTGATCATTTCTAATATTGCCTTATGATCACGCTGCAATGGATTCACCAGAAGCAGCATAAGCCATGTCATGTTCAGAAAAATCCTTAATCATTTTTAACTGGTTAAGATACTTACCTTGCTTTCTTTAGTTGGAGACTCCTCTTTAATGCCAGGAATGATTTTAAAAGTTATTGCTCCTTGTGACTGAGCCTAGACAAAATTGTAAAATATTAGTTAATAAGCTACAAGTACAACTTGTCATTGCTTGCAAGAATGTCAAAAGTAACTAATCATACAATGAATTTCAAAAAGATTAAAATTAGCTCTCTCCATTTATGTTTTTATCAGTATCTTTCTATCAATGGTTCTTAAAACTGGATCTATCACTCAGAAGGTCACCATACCCTCCCAGAGGTGCATACATATGAGTGGGATTACCTTGTATCTGATTTGAGGATTTATAATGGATTTTCACCAAATCACCACATTCTCTTAGAAATAGTGAATGTTCTCACAAGGCCTAGAGATTTACAGTTGCATTCAAAGAAAAACCATATTAAAACAAATAGCAGTATGATGCTAAGCAAATAAAGTTAGAAGCTAAGTATAATAAAAAAAACTGCTCAATTAATTGCTTGAGTTTAGCTTTGCATTTAGTTTAAAGGCCTGCCAAACTGATTAATTATATTCTTCATACTTTACTATGAATTCCAATTTTCAGCACAATTAACTGTATCAAGGAAACTGGCTACATATCTCCCCAAAAAAGCTTTTAAACTAACTACTGGGCTTTTTCACAAAACCTGCTTTTAATTCCAATGGTGTTGAAAGGTTTCTAGGAAATAACAGTTGAGGCCTCCTCTCAGATCGAGAGAAGTTTGCTGCAAGGGACAGAAACAATTTGTATGTTAATGTCAAACAGCTTGTGCTATCCACTCAACAATGTCTCCATCACTGAGCTGGTGACTTCTTTATGTCACACAAATGGAATGAGAAGAAAGCTGAAAAAAGTGTGACGAGAATGATAAGTAGAAATAATTGTGGACAGAAATCATGTATAGATTGCACAGTAATCTACCAAGAAATCATGAAAGTGTGAACTGGATGCACCCATGTTTTCAGTCTTCTGTGGCATGCCAATTAAAGCATGACAATATTCATGCGTCTGCTCAGAGAAATTTGGAGCCAAATTAGGCTACAACATGAAAAATGTACCAGCTTCACACAGTAAACATGGAAGCAGGAGTAAACCATTTGGCTTCATGAGTCTGTTCTGCCACTGAATTAGATCAAACAATAGATCTTAACTCAATTTACCTACCTCGGTCCAAATTGTTGTAGCCGTAGCTAACAAAATTCAATCAATCTCAATTCTGAAATTTTCAACTGGTGCAAACTCAGCAATATTTTAGGAAAGGACTTCACTTCACCCTTTGATTGAAGTAATGTTTCTGGTTATCATCCTTAATATAGCCGAGTTCTAATTTAAAGGTTATGCCCTCTTTGGATTTGCTAAAAAGGCATCGTTTTTTTCTCCATTTGTGCTGTCATTTCCTCTCATTACCTTAAACACCCCAATTATCATCCTTAATCTTTCACTTAAGAGGATAAAAGCCTAGTGTATGTACAACCCTCATAATTTAATCCACTTAGATACAGTGTCATTCTAGTGAATGGTACTGCAATTCCTCTTGAGCTATTATGTTCTTCTGGAGGTATAGTGCCAGAACAATATGAAGTGCTCCAGATCACTTTAACCAAAGTCCGTACAACTGCATCAGAACTTTCAGCTCTTTGCATTCCAGCCTTATTGACAATAAAATTATTTTGTTACTTGAATTAGCTTTTTGCACTAGTTGACTAATATTTAGTGAATTCTGGATAATCAGGGAGATGGTGGTGTAATGCCAATGATACAGGGCTAGTAATCTAGAGGTCCAGGCTAATGATCTGGAAACATGGGCTCAAACCCAACAATGGCAGCTAACTTAGTTGGCACGGTAAAAAGCATTGATCAAAACAGAATATTTTTTAAAAGCTAAGAAACTAGCTCAAAGTATCACTTGCCATTCTTTCAATCCCTCCTTCAGAAATTGAACAGCTTGCTCCACAAAACCATTTGAAGCTAGATGAAAGGGTATAGTACACACATAGCATATGCCATTCTTTGGCTGAATTCTTGAAATAATACACTTGTAAACATAGTGCTGTTAGCCGAAACAAACAAATCTGGTAAACCACGAGTTGCAAAAATTTGACACAGCTTTTCAATTGTCACAGAAGCTGTAGTATTACTCACATGTCCTTCCAATCACTTTGAATGCACATCTGCGACAACAAAAAATATGTAATTCATCAAAGTCCCCATCAAGTCTGGACTTCCCAAGGGTGAAGTGGCACTGGTGGTGCCATTTTCTTTTTATCTGATACACCAAACAGGACTTCACCTTGTTCTCCCAATCCAGATCCATATTCAGTTACCAAACATACGACCCAGCTAGACTTAGCAGTCAAGAGGCACCGGGATGAGCCACTTCAATTTCATCCAATGACTTGCAAATGACCAGAGGGGAGAACAATTACTCTTGATTCCCACAGTGTGCATCCATCCTGTACACCTAACTCATCCTTATGATCGCATAAGGTTTCAACTCATCACATTCATAACAACTGGTCATCCTTGCCTCTGAAATTTCTTGACTTAAGATAGGATCTCTCTCCGTCCACTATCTAATTGGTTTAGCTCACTGGAGATTAGGCAAATCTCAAGTAAGAAAATTACCTTGTACACAATATCTTGGATGACAAATTTGGTAAAAAGAGGCAATTCAATATGCCTGCATTTGTGCTGTCTTTCCCTGCTCAGTACACGACATTGTACTGATAAGTTGACAGTGCAAGTGCCAAGTGCTGTATTCTTGATGAGACATGGGAGCATTACATTTCAACTCATTACACTTTGTCTCATCAACAGCTGGTGGTTGGTACATATGGTGAACAAATGACCATGGAGAGAAAGTACCATGGAGCAAACACTGTTGACAGATCTGGCAAGAACTTTCTATAATTGTTTACTAAGCCCAAAAATGCCCTAAGCACGCACACATTTTTGGGCCCCGGAGCTTCCTCAATGGCTCAAATGTTTCCTTCCATAGGATATGAGCCTTGTGAAGTGATTCTGTGGTCTAGATACTCTACACTTCGTCTGCAAACCGCATTTGCTCCTCTTCAGTTGCAGTACTGCCTCTGAAAGCTTTTTCAAAATTTGATCCAAATTGCTGAGGTTCTTCTCATAGTCTTTCCTGTAACTGAGGTGTCAGCCAGGTAGACTGCAACCTGCAGAATCCCTTGCAACATGTTGTCCCTTGTTCTTTGAAAGATCACCAGACTGGAGAATAAGCCAAAAACCAAATGATTATATTTGATCAACCCTTCACGCATGTTGATGGTTACAAACCACTCCAAATCTTCCTTAGAGTTTTAAAGTTACAGTTTGTTTTAAACTTCAGTTTTTTTTAACATTTGAAGTTTATTTGTTAGTGTCACAAGTAGGCTTACATTAACAAAGCAATTACGTTACTGTAAAAATCCCCTAGTCGCCAAACTCCGACGCCTGTTCAGGTACACTGAGGGAGAATTTAGTATGGCCAATGCACCTAATCAGCACATCTTTCGGACTGTGGGAGAAAACCGGAGCATCGAGAGGAAACCCACATAGACACGGGGAAAACGTGCAGACTCCACACAGACAGTGACCCAAGCTATGAATTGAACCCAGGTCCCTGCCATTGAGAGGCAGCAATGCTAACCACTGTGCCACCATGCGGCCATTCGGTCACTTGCTCCCTCTAGCAAGGATTGTTGATATGCCTGGCTCATTTCCTGTTTTGAAAATATTTTACCTTTGATTTATTATTCTCACATGTATTAACATAGAGTGAAAAGTATTGTTTCTTGCACACTATACAGACAAAGCATATTGTTCATAGAGAAGGTAACAAGAGAGTGCAGAATGTAGTGTTAATGTCATAGCTGGGGCGTAGAGAAAGATCAACTTAATGCTGGTTAAGTCCATTCAAAAGTCTGACAGCAGCAGAGAAGAAGCTTGAGTTGGTTGGTTCGTGACCTCAGACTTTTGCAGCTTTTTCCCAACCGAAGAAGGTGGAAGAGAGAATGTCCAGGGTGCGTGTGACCCTTAATTATGCTGGCGGCTTTTCTGAGGCAGCAGGAAGTGTAAACCGAGTCAATGGGTGGGAGGTTGGTTTGCGTGATGGAGTGAGCTACATTCACGACCTTTTGTAGTTTCTTGCAGTCTTGGGCAGAGCAGGAGCCATACCAAGCTATGATACAACCACAAAGAATGCTTTCTGTGGTGCATCTGTAAAGTTGGTCAGAGTCATAGCTGACATGCCAAATTTCCTTAGTCTTTTGAGAAACTAGAGGTGTTGGCATGGGGGGAAAAAGGACAGCCTGTTGGTGAACTGGACACCTAAAAACTTGAAGCTCTCGATGCTTTCGAATTCATCCCGTTGATGTAGACAGGGGCATGTTTTCTTCTATGCTTCCTGAAATTGAAGACAATCTCCTTTGTTTTGTTGACATTGAGAGAGGGATTATTGTTGCTGTGCCAGTTCACTAGATTTTCTATTTCATTCCTGTACTCTGACTCGTCATTGTTTGAGATCTGACCCATTATGGTGGTGTTGTCAGCAAACTTGAAAATCAAATTGGAGGGGAATTTGGCCACACGGTCATAAATGTATAACAAGTATAGTAGGCTGAGAACATAGCCTTGTAGGGCACTGGTATTGCAGATGATCGTGAAAGAGGTGTTGTTGCCTACCCTGACTGATTGTGGTCTGTGAGTTAGGAAGTTTAGAATTCAGACGCATCTCCCACAAGAGTTAAAAACAAATCTTCCACCCTAGGTAACAGATAAGCATCAACTTGGAGACCTGGTTAATGGTGAACTTGTAGTCACCACATATGTGCATCAGACCATCATTTTTAAGGATAGGAACAATTGGAGCTGCCCAAAATTGGAATCATTGAGCCTATTCATTTTGAATAAGCTCAATGATTCCAAGCCTTGGCAGCCATTCCACCTCCTTCTCCACTTTCCTTATCTGGCACAGAGCACTGTTCTGGGCTTGAAAACGCGAGTAGTCATCTGAGGATCTACGTACAACTTCATAGTTGTATCATACAGTGTACCCACTTCATCCTTGAACACTTCTGATCTTTCGTAGCAACATCCCTGGTCATCCTCATGTGCTTGACCTCTCCCCAGTTCAACGGAATTTTGCTTAGCCACTCATGGCCTAGCAAACCTGACCTCTTCTTTTTGACTATAAGGAGACGTGCCCTTGCTTCTTGACTATTGCAAGTAACATGGATTTCCAACACCCCATGAAGAGGTATGGGCCCTCCAGTATATGTCCGAAGATTAATCTCTACTGGAGTAAGGACTGGCACTTGATTAGACATCAACTTGTAGGTTTCCTCACTAATTATAGATTTGGAGGTTCTGATGTTCAACTCCAACTTGATCTGTTTACTTTTGACTACAACTGAAGCAAAAGTTTACTCGCCTTGCACCTCACTGATATTGAGCATATTTTAAGCATGCACGTCTGCCTGCTCCAACTTTTCCATGTAGTGCGTAACCGATTAAAGCTTCTTTGAAGTAAAAGTTTCTTGCTCAGCCCTCATCTTGCCCTTTTCATCCTAACATTTCTTCACTAAATGCTCTTTTCTGCATTGCTGACAAACAGCACCCATAAACTTAGAAAGATCGACATTGTGTGATCCTCCACACCTAAAACATTCTACTGCTTTCACCTTCCTGCTTGCAGCTCATTTCTGTACTTGGTGCAGCATTCCTGCCTGGTCATTAACATTTGCCTGCTGAATATTTCTAGCATTGCTGGTAGCCACCGCCATACCGGAAGATATTCCTAGAGCCTCCTTAAAACTCAGTGTCGCTTCCCCCAACAACCAATGCTGAATGTGCTTCTAATTAATGCCGCAGACAAACCCATCTCTGAGCATATCTTCTACAACTGTTCTGAAACCACAATGTTCTGAAAGCTGGCATAATGCTGGAACAAAATTAACTACCAATTGACCTGCTTTTCAAAAAATAGTTATAAAATTTGAATCTTTGAACAATCACTGAGGCCATCAGATTGTGATGATTCTGGGCCACAGCATGGAAATAAGCAAGTTCTTGGATTCAATGGCATGGCCACATTCCTCATCAACTTATAAATCTACACCCCACAACGGTCAGGAGAATCAAGCACAGCTTCATTTCATCTTCTGTTCCATCCACTAAAAATAAATACTGCATCATCTCTACATATTCAGCCCAGTCCTCACATCCCTCATCAAACTCTCTGACTTCCCTGAACATAGTAAAAAGTCTGACAACACCAGGTTTTAGTCCAACCTATTTATTTGATAATATTCTCACTAGCTTTCGAGGGGACAGCCTCTTCGTCAGGTGAAGAGGCTGTCCCCTCGAAAGCTAGTGAGAATATTATCAAATAAATAGGTTGGACTAAAACCTGGTGTTGTCAGACTTCCCTGAACATAACCATGGTGCTGCTAACTTGAAATCCAGTCAAACAAATGCACAACATAAACCAGTTAATCACTACATACAATCTCATGATGCCACGCTGAACATCAAAAACTTAATTTTCTTTTAACTTGCTGTTTTCCCCTTGTAACCAAAAAGATATGGTAACTTGAGACCACAAATAAGGTAGCTGAATATGCTATTTAAAGAATGATCTGTTTTATATAAATAAATAACTAAGTTTAACAATAACAGTAACTTAGCAGAACATTAAGAACATAAGAACATAAGAAATAGGAGCAGGAGTAGGTCATCTAGCCCTTCAAGCCTGCTGATCTGAAGTGGATCAGTTCCACTTTCCCGCTTTCTCCCCATAACCCTTAATTCCCTTGTCTATCAGAAACCTATCTACCCATGACTTAAATATATTCAGCAAGGTAGCCTCCACCACCTCAATGGGCAGAGAATTCCAGAGACTCACCACCCGTTCCAGAGACTCACCACCCATTAATTAGTTATAACTATGAAAATGGGAGCATGTCATACTGGTCTTGCTTGCAGAACACAATGCTCAGAACCCTCAACAGATACCAGTAAAATAATTACTTAGGAAAAAAAGGCTTATAAGAACACTTCTTACTCCAAATTACATGCTGTAACACTTGCCCATCCCTAATTGCCCTTCAACTGAATGGCCCATGATGTCATTTCAATTAATTAAATCTACTAAAAGCTAATCTCAATAATAGTGACCACAAAACTAGCTTCAATTGTCATAAAATCCCATCCAGTTCATGAATGTCCTTTCACGAAGGAAATCTTCAGTCCTTGTTCTGGCCTACTCCAGACATCCAGGAACATGACTGACTCTTAAATACCCTCTGAAGATATTGAGAGATTGAAATATGGGCCAATGATGGAGGCATACCCCCTCAATCCTTTCTTGCCCAAGACACAAAGCAAGGGGATCTGCCTCCCCCAATCACCATCTTTGAGCTGCTCTACTCAGCTGAAAAATTGTGACCAGAAGGACATGGCCATGGAAGGACCTCAACTGGGACAAAGACAGGCAGGCTTTCCGGCCTCACCCATAGGTTTGTGGGCATGTCAGGGGCAGGCAGGAAATTATTCAGCGAATTTTATAAACTCACTGCCTGGAGACCCAGCAGCAGACTACCGTAACATTTTGTCCTTGAAAAACATTAGCGATTATCTAATCTTCAGTCACCACATCCATGTTTAAAGCTCTTTGTAAAATTTCTACTGCAGCATCCCTACTTCTCATCAACTCGGCCACACATTTTGTGTTATAAACCAATTCTAAGAGTGAAGATTATGGACAAATTGTGATCAAACTGTTATAGGTGTCAATAATTAATCATTCCTTTTGATGAAACACAAAGTTATAACTGTCTCTCCAAGGTGATGTGAGAAATTTTCAGAAATTAAGTGATTAGGTAATTGCAGCACAGGAGGCAGCCATTAAGTCCATTGAGTCCATGCCGACTCTCTATTCAGACTCTGGACAATAGTTTGTAAATGCTCTGTAAATTAAGGTGCACAAACCTGACATATTTGACAACTTTGTGCTAGTAAACATAATTAGGCTAGTCAAAAAAAGGAGTGACTCAATAAACTATATATTAGTTAATTCCCTGTTATTTATACCAGTCATTAATTGTGTAAATGAGTGCATTTCTATCATAGTTATATAATTTGCCAATCGTGCAAAGCTAGGAGGTTAGGTGCAAAAAAGTACAGCATTCAGAAAGATCTGGACAGATGGGGTAATAGGACATGAATTTTCATGTGAAGGCAAAGAGTTAACTACATAAAAAACAGACAATTCCTAACAATTAGTTGAGAGGGGTGGGGAGAAAGGAAATACATACCAATATCTGAATAATTTCTTCAGGTCTTTTATCATCAACCACAATTCCGTTAACTTCCTTCAGCTCATCTCCGATATGGATGAGGCCTATTTTAACAAAACATATTTGACCGTGTACATAAATGATGTGGGCCATTCTCAATGACTATATTTTGAAAATGCTTTCACAAAACTGTACAAGTTGGTAAATTGTACCACTTCTGTCGGCAGCCCCCCCACGCATTATTCTTGCCACAACAATTGCACCGGTGGCTTCATCTCTTCTTATTGTTGCTCCCTGTCAATCCAGAACAAAAAAAAAGAATTCTTCACCAGTCTATTTAATAAGCAAAACCAGAGAACCAAGTCTATACACACACATACACACAGAATACAATAATTATGATTGCATTTCACTGAAAAGACGTTGTGGCTTAGACACCACAATTGTCGCGTTTTTATAAAGGCACCATTTACTGAAGAATTAACCTCAATGTAACGTGAAGCCCTTCACTGAGTAAATGTTAAAGGAACTGAATGATGTACATTTCAGTCATCCAAATACTTCTAAACAATGCACTGAATACAGCTTACTTAATTGAAGGCTGGAATTTCAGTTTTTAAAGAGATCTTAATGATTGACATTGAAGTTTATATCATAAAAAAGGAGCATTAAGATTGTACAATACAGAGGTAAGAATCAAAATCAGGGCATTTGCTTTGTACATCGATTACAATTAATCCACTGTCACCATTAAACACATCGTAGAACATCATACATTAAAGCCTGTCTGGATGAAAATGCATTTTGATTGGTTTAACTTAGAAACCAACAGGTGCATATTATTACAGCTCAATGTATTTTGCCAGTTTCTTAAATTCAGCTCAAATAATTTTAGAAATTTTGAGCATTTATTCTGAAACAAATAGAAATTACTGATCTGCAAGTAATACTATCACTTGGATACATAACAAAAATCCAGTCAAAAGCTGCCAGGGCAGCTTGGCATAAAAACAGAAAATGAGACATACACATGAGAGAGATTATCTATGGAGAAACAAAGTTAACAGTTCAGTCAATGTTCTTTCTCTCTCCACCAAAGCAGCCTGACCTGACCTATCTCTGTTTTCATTTCCGAAATCCAGCAACCACACTCTTTTGGTTCAGTACATGTTGGAATTGAATTAAAAGAAACTTGTATTGATTTGCATCCTTAATATGAAGCAGCCATAATCAGACAAAAATTGATATATGGCCCAAGGAGAAGATATTAGAGGGCAACTAAAAGACTGTCAAAAGAGTACTCTTTAAAATAAGGCCTTAAAGGAGGAGGGGTGGAGAGATTTAGGGAAGGGATTTCAGAGCTTACAGCCTAGATTAAAAAACACAATCTCCCAAAAGTGGATTTGGAAAGGCAAAAATGTTAATCGGCAGAACGTGGACTGCAGGGAGAGGACAATAATCAGTCACCATGCATCCATCTGAGTATGCAAATCAAGCTCTGCTACTCATTCCCCCCTGCTATGATTCTGCAGCAGTGTGAATGGGCACTGTAGAAACAACTGCATTCCTCACATTATTGCTCAAATACCATCATATTGATTCTGGAACTGTAATGTAAAGAACCTTGTTCAAACAAATTTTACATTTGTGTGGTCTCAGATTTAAGTTTATACTCCATAAACTTTATCCCAGTTCATCCAGTAATAGGTAGTGTGTGGCATGTTTGAGTCTCTATCACAAGGTGCATGAAGTAGATATGTCATGTGAGATAGATGAAAGATAGAAAGGTATCTGTAAGTTGCTGAAGAGGGCAATGTGCAATGGAAAAGATAATTAACAGGTGAACGTATTGTTTAAGGCTTCTATGCAACTACAAAACAACAGAAAAGAGGATATAATCTAAAGGTATCACTTTACCAGAGGCTCTTTGTTTTTGACAAGTCGAATGATTTTCACTGAATCTTCATCATCGTCAAGATCATCTGGCATAGGGGGCAATACAGGGTCATAATTCTTCATAGCCACTGTGTCATGAACCGACAGTAAAGCCTGCAAATATCCAGTTGATAAACCATCATCCATTACATAAAACACTCTGGTAAAAGTTACAGGCAAGAAAGATGATGTTTGTCATGTGGTGTCAGAAATTCACAACATAAAGCATAGAATAGCAGATGTTAGTTGATACAACAGCTTTTTTTGGTAAGGTAACATTATTGTTGACAAAATACATGTCTAGGTTTTGAAAATCTGAGGTTTGAACATTTTATCCCCATTCCTGTCCTTATCCAAATAGTTATTTCAATCATAATAAAAACAGAAAATGCAGGAAAGACTCAGCGGGTCAGGCAGCATCTGTGGAAAGAGAAACAGAACTGACAGGCAGAATCTTGTGCTGTTCCCTGGAGCAGGAAGTCAGGCCAACAGGACAAGAGTGGAGGGGAGGGTCTTGCATGCTGGGTGTTTGTTTTTATTTGTTCATGGAGTGTAGATTTCACTGGTTGGACCAGCATTTATTCCCATCCCCAAAGGGATTTAAGAGTCAACCACATTACTGTGGTTCTGGAGTCACATGTAGGCCAGACCAGGTAAGGACAGCAGATGTCTTTCCCAAAAGAACATTAGTGAACCAGATGTATTGACACAACAATTGACAATGGTTTCATATTCATAATTAGACTTTTAATTCCCAGATCTTTATCAAATTCAAATTTCACCATTTGCCATGATGGGATTCGAACCCAGACCTTCAGTCTCTGGATTACTAGTCAATTGACAATATCAGTATACTCCCCTTGGAATTCTATAGAACAGGTGGCATGGATAAAACGGAAGGTGGGCACAAAGGCAGTAACTGGTGTAGGCTCAGCAAGGGCAGACAGGACACATGGAGGGTGATGGCCAAATGCACACACATGACACTGCATTCTCTCCCACAACCTCAAGCACCTGTAATGCAAAACAAATCTTTCCCTTGGCTCCAATAACCCATATACAATACCACATGGAAAACGACCACACAGCCTTATTTCAGCAGGGATGCCCTCTTGTCAACCTGCTCCAAATGGGTAATATGTCGCAAGAAAGGGAATAATGTTAGTGAGAGAAAATGAGGAATTACCATTGTGTGGAGAAGCAGCTACTACTGCTGTGAACTTTGTGTTAACAACTAAGCAGCATGTTTTTACAAGTTGCTTTTCTGTTTGAAAGGAAGATAAGGCTTTTAGAGATTTAAACAACAATGAGTCACCAAGGTGGGCCTTGCTAGTGAAAATGGTTTTGAAACACTTGGGCTGAATGGATCAATTTTTGAAGGACAATGGAAGATTCAACCTGACAGGACAGGGAGAAGTGAATCTTGGAGAGCTGGAATTAATTTGGGATTTAATGTTGTATTGCTACCCATCTGCCAGAATGCAAGATAAAGTAAAACCATTTCAGAAGGTATATTTCAGATGCGTTAAACTACCTTTTCTTCAACTGTATGTATTAGTTACCTGTTAAGCAATGTTTAGTCTAGGATGATCATGGTTTGCTTTAGCAAAAGTCCTGAAATAGTGTCCTGTGATTCTTTCCATTGGTTACTGGGAAATCCATCTTTTTAAAAACTGTTTTTGGTCTCTGTGGGAATTGTAAGAATAGGCAGTTGGGATTTTGAAAGTTCAGGTGCAAGAGAAATTGGGAATTTTTTTTTTCTGGAATTGACTCAGAGTGGTGTTGGGTGGGGGAAGGAGGATGTGGGTGGAGGGTGATACAATGAAATGATCAGAGATGGCCTCCTCTGTAATCAACATATAGGAGTAGCAAGGCCATGTGAAATGGCAAGGTCAAAAGGGTGATCATGAATATGAGGGGGGCACAATTCTCTCATCCCACTGCACTGCTTTTGTGGTGCAGTGGGCTGGAAGATTCAAGCAGAGGCCATTTTGTTGGCTCCCCATTGGGCGCCATGGCCTCTGCTCATCTCTGGCAGCCCAATTCCTGGCACCATCAGCTCTGTGCCAGAATTCAGCATGGAACTGCATAATGTACACAGATCCCGAGTTAAATTCTATTTATACAGCATTAGGAGGCCTGTTAGCCTCTCACCACCCCCCCCTCCAGTGCCAGGAGTGGTTCACTCCAGCGGAGTATAGTATAGCTCCCCAGTTGCGGGGAGCTGTGGCCCAACCCCCTGGAGTGAAGGGGGGCAATTGAGGCCCCCCAAAGGGTCAGGCACGTGGGGTGTCCTCAGGCATTGCCACCTTGGTAGTGCCAACCTGGGCCCCTGGCATTGCCACAGGGCAAAGTGCCAATGCCCAGGAGGCACAATGGCATTGCCCATCAGGTATAGGGCAGTGCCAAGGTTGCGGGACCTGATGGGAGGGCAGGGCCTCTGGAGGATGATCAGTGGGGTTGGGGGGATCCTGCTGTCACTCTGCATTTGGGCTGAGTGACAGAAGGAAGGATGCCAGCGATTGGGGCTGCTGATGGAGGAGCATTGAGGCCGGGGTGGGTGGGGAGGGGGACAGAATGGCGATGAGGAGATCATGGGGCTGGCCAGCAATTGAGCTGGCCAGCGATCTGGAGACCAGCAGTGCAGGGCCACTTGTGCAGGCACATGCGCAGTAGCCCACTCAGCATAATGCTGCCAGCCTCTCCAGCGGGAATAGGACCTGCATGCTGAAGTTCAGCATGATTAATTCTAGTGCAGTCTGTGATGCACAGCGCGTGGGCATCTGGGATGACAAGGAGATAGGAAAGATTAGACCGAACAGGCACACTAGATGGGAAGATTGCAGATAAATAGGATGGAGAAGTTGGGTTGTTGTTCTGTAAGAGGCAGGAAAGAGTGTTTCAATGGACTCTTCAGAGAATGCCAAGGGAGATAAAATGATCATCAGTACAGGCCACGAGCGACAGAATTACTGTAACATTTGCTGTAGAATTGAAATCAGTCACTTTTTCTTTCAGAGTTTCAACTACTGTAGGAAGCTGATTAGAGCATTTTGCTGAACTCACCTCTATAGGTACCTTGGAACATACATGCAGTTTTTTCCTATCCAATCAAAGATTGTGTATGCTCAATGGTGACTGTTCACTCCACGATTAAAACTTTGTGAAAACTTCACCATTCATTGGCACTGGACCAGTTTTGAGGGAATGCTGCATTGTTTGCACGGTGAGTGCTGCCTGACTATGAGGAGTGCTTTTGGTGTTGGGTGAAAACAAGAGTTCAAGTGGTAAGTCCATAAGGAGGTAACATAGAACACTACAGCACAAACAGGCCCTTCGGCCCATTAGCTGCGCCGATCACTTCTATACCTACTAAGCCATAGAACTATCTATAACCCCCAATCCCATTAGATCCCATATACTCATCCAGAAGTCTTTTAAAAGACCCCGGCGAGTTCCCCTCCACCACCACCGACGGCAGCCGATTCCATTCACTCACCACCCTCTGAGTGAAAAACTTACCCCTAACATCTCCTCTACACTTGCTTCCCTGCACCTTAAATCTGTGTCCTCTCGTAGCGACCATTTCAGCCCTGGGAAATGGTCTCTGAGAATCCGCCCTATCCATTCCTCTCAACATCTTATAAACCTCTATCAGGTCGCCTCTCAACCTTCATCTCTCCAGGGAGAAGAGTCCCAGCTCCCTCAACCTATCTTCATAAGGCATGCCTCCCAATCCAGGCAACATCCTTGTAAATCTCCTCTGCACCTTTTCAATAGCTTCCACGTCCTTCCGATAGTGAGGCCACCAGAACTGAGCACAGTACTCCAAGTGGGGTCTGACAAGGGTCTTATAAAGTTGCAGCATTACCTCCCGACTCCTAAACTCAATCCCTCAATTAATAAAGGCCAGTACGCCATACGCCTTCTTAACCACATCCTCCACCTGCGAGGCCGATTTAAGAGTCCTATGGACCTGAACCCCAAGATCCCGCTGCTCTTCAACACAGCTAAGACTCCTACCCTTGATATTGTATTCCTTCATCCCATTGGTCCTGCCAAAATGGACCACTACACATTTATCTGCGTTGAAGTCCATCTGCCACTTCTCCGCCCAGTCTTGCATCCTATCTATGTCCCGCTGCAACTTCTGACATCCCTCCAGACCATCCACAACACCACCAACCTTCATATCGTCTGCGAACTTACTAACCCATCCCTCCACTTCCTCATCCAGGTCATTTGTGAAAATGACAAACTGCAAGGGTCCTAGAACAGATCCCTGGGGCACTCCACTGGTGACCGACCTCCATGCAGAAAAAGACCCATTTACAACCACTCTCTGCCTTCTGCAGGTTAGGTGTAAGGATTCGCATTCTAATCAGTAATCTCTAAACTGTCTGTGCTTTATATGCTCTGTCTGAGGCCAGAACTCTCCATTCACCTGACGAAGAGGGAAACCTCGAAAGCTTGTGAGTATTATCAAATAAATTGTTTGGACTAAAACCTGGTGTTGTCAGACTTTTTACTGTGTTTACGCCAGTCCAACGCCGGCATACCCACATCATTCTGCAGGCAAGCCGGTTCTGGATCCACAAGGCCAAAGCCCCCTGGATCCCATGCCCTCTCATCTTCTCAAGAAGTCTTGCATGGGGGAACCTTATCAAACGCCTTGCTGAAGTCCATGTAAACCACGTCTACAGCTCTTCCTTCGTCAATGTGCTCAGTCACACTCTCAAAGAACTCAACTAGGTTCATAAGGCACGATCTGCCCTTGACAAAACCATGTTGACTATTTCTGATCACTCTAAACTTCTCCAAATGCTCATAAATCTTGTCCCTCAGAAGCCTCTCCATCAACTTACCAACTACTGAGGTCAGACTCACTGGTTGGAATTTCCCAGGCTATCCCTGTTCCCTTTCTTGAAAATAGGAACCACATCTGCAATCCTCCAATCCTCCGGAACCTCTCCCGTCTCCATCGACGATGCAAAGATCATCGGCCAGGGGCTCTGCAATCACTTCCCTCACCTCCCACAGTAACCTGGGTACATCCCATCCAGTCCCGGCAACTTGTCTATCTTGATAGGGTTTAAAAGTTCTAACACATCCTCTTCCTTAACATCCACATGCTCAATCTTTTCAGACTGCCGCAAACCTGTAGTACAACCTCCCAGATCACTTTCCACCGTGAATACCGAGGCAAAGTACTCATTAAGCACCTCTGCCATTTCTTCCGGTTCCACACAGACTTTTCCCCCTTCACCTTTTATAGGTCCTATCCCTTCTCTTCTCATTCTTTTACTTTTCACATATTTGTAGAAGGCCTTGGGATTCTCCTTAATCTTACCTGCCAAGGCCTTGTCATGACCCCTTCTGGCTCTCCTAATTTCCTTTTTAAGCTCCTTTCTACAAGCCTTATACTCCTCTAGATCCTTAACATCTCCTAGCTCTCTGAACCTTTTATACACCTTTCCTTTCTTTCTGACCAGGTTCACCACAACCTTCGTGCACCATGGTTCCCACGCCCTACCAAAACCTCCTTGTCTCATCGGAACGTTATCGTGCAGAGCTCCAGTCAAACATTCCTTGAATATCCGCCACCTTCCTTCTGTACTTTTCCCCAAGAATGCCTCCTTCCAGTTTATTCGTCCAATTATCTGCCTGATGTCTTCATATTTCCCCTTACTCCAGACAAACACCTTCCTAGCCTGCCTGATCCCATCTCTTTCCAATGCTATCGGGAAGGAGATAGAATTATGATCTCCATCCCCAAGATGCTCTCCTACCGAGAGATCCGACACCTGTCCTGGTTCATTAGCCAGCACCAGGTCAAGTACAGCCTCTCCTCTCGTAGGCTTATCCACATACTGTGTCAGGAAACCCTCCTGCACACACCTAACAAACTCCTCTCCAACCAAACCCCTTACCCTTGGGATATTCCAGTCAATGTTTGGGAAATTAAAGTCTCCCATCACGACAACTCTGTTATTACTACATCTCTCTAGGATCTGTTTCCCTATCTTCACCTCAACTTCCCTGTCACTACTGGGCGGCCTACAGAAAACACCCAGCAAAGTTATCGACCCTTTGCTGTTCTTAACTTCCACCCACAATGACTCTGTAGGCAATCCCTCCATGGCATCCTCCTTCTCTGCAGCTATGACACTGTCCCTGATCAACAGTGCCACTCCACCACCTCTTTTGCCCCCAACCCCGTCATTCCTGAAGCATCTGAATCCTGGCACCTGAAGTACCCAGTCCTGTCCCTGAGATATCCAAGTCTCTGTAATGGCCACATCACATTCCGAAGCAGCAATCCACGCCCTAAGCTCATCTACCTTATTTACTACACTCCTGTAAGTGGTCATTAAACTTGCCTTCAGTGTTAGCTAAATTAGTTCTTATTTGGGAAGTTGAAAGCTGCACTTTAGTGCATTCCTGCGATTGGAACTAGCTGACTCAGCTCTCAACTGAACTTGGCTGGTTAATTGTACAATTAGTTAAAACCTGTTCCAGGTAATTTTATAAGTTGTGCCTACAATAACAGAAGCCAGTAAGTGTTGCTCTGTCTGCAAGGTGACTGTTGCCTGATTGTGAGGAATGCTTTCGGAATTGGGTGAAAATAGGGAGTTAGGTGAAACAGACAGAAGAGGCCACAAGGGAGAATGCTGATTCGTCAGTAAGTGCTACTCTTGATTCTCTGAAACTGACAGAGTTCGGACTCACAGGAGGGCTGTGATTTGAGTGGCTAATAGGGAGCTGTACTAAATTTGAAAATCCATTTAAATTACTGGTTAGAAATTGCGTTGAGACTGAGGTAATGCAATATATCATTTAAAAAAGTACATCATAAAATTAGAAAACAAAGTAAAAAATAATTAAATAAAATGGAGATGGAGGGTCAGGTGAGATGTTATTCATGCATTATGTGGGAGCTGGTGGATCACGTTATAGTTCCCAGTGAGCATGTTTGTCGTAAGTATTGGTTGCTTGAGGAGCTCTGGCTCAGAGCGGATGAGCTGGATTCTGAACTTTGGATGTTGTGACACATCAGGGAAGAAGAGAAATACCTGGACACTGTGTTCCAGAACGCAGTCGCACCCCTTAGATTAAATACCTTGAATTCGGCCAGTGGTCAGGGACAGGAAGTGCGGCTGCGAGTGAGGCAGATAGAGGGATCCAGAAGGTAGGGTTGCAGGAGCCTCAGTCCCTGAACTTGTTCAACAGGTCTGAGATTCATGCTCCCTGTGTGAACAGGAATGGGTACCACAGGGAGGATGAGCAAACATCCTCCCTGCAGGGAGCCGTTCAAGTAGGGGGAGAAAATAGAGTTGTAGTTGTAATTGGGGATAGTATAGTTAGGGGCACTGACACTGTTCTCTGTGACGAAGATCGAGAATCCTGAAGTTTGTGTTGCCTGCCTGATGCTCGGGTCCCAGATATCTCATCTGGGCTGCAGAAGAACTTGGAGTGGGAGGGCAAAGATCCAGTTGTCATGGTCTGGGTAGGTACCAACAACATAGATAGAACAGGAACGAATGGAGTATGAACAGCCAGGAGCTAAATTAAAAAGCAGAACCAAAAAGATTATAATCCCTGGATTACTACCCGATCCACGAGCAAACTGGCGCAAGGTCAAGAAGATAAAGGAGATAAATGCGTGGCTCAAAGAACACAGATTGAAATTGGCTGGTTCGATGTTGTGGGCATCAAAGAGACGTGGCTGCAAGGGGATCTAAATATCAAAGGATATGTATCCAATCGGAAGGATAGGTAAATGGGCAAAGGAGGTGGGGTAGCCTTGTTAGTAAGGAATGAAGTTAAATCAATCGTAAGAAGTGATATAGGATAGAATCTCTGTGGGTGGAGTTGAGATAAGCACAGGTAAAAAGACCCTGATGGGAGTTATGTACAGGCCCCCTACATTAGTCAGGATGTGGGACAGAAAATAAATCAGGAGATAGAAAAAGCATATAAAAAAGGCAATATTACAATAATCATAGGGGACTTCAATATCAGGTAGGCAGTGGATCCCAAAAAAAGAAATTTGTGGAACGTCTAAGAGATTGTTTTTTGGAGCAGATTGTGACAGAGCCTACTAGGGAACAGCAATTCTGGATTTGGTGATGTGTCATGAGGCAGTCTTGATTAGGGAACTTAACATGCAGGAACCCTGAGGGAGCATTGACCACAAAATGATAGAATTTACCCTGTAGTTTGAGGCAGAGAACCTGGAATCAGATGTAATGGTATTACAATTAAATATAGATAAGGTGACTATCAAGACATGAAGGAGGAGTTGGTCAGATTGGAAAGGGAGCCTAGCAGGGAAGACAGTGGAACAGCAATGACAGGGGTTTTCGGGGGGGTTATTCCGGAAGCACAAAGGAAATTCATCCCAAGGAGGAGGAAACATGCCAAGGGAAGGACGAGGCATCCATGGCTGACGAGGTAAGTCAAGGACAGCATAAAAGCAAAAGAAAAAGCATACAGAGGCGAGGATTAGTGGGAAGCCAGAGGATTGGGAAGCCTTTAAAACCAAGCAGAGGACAACCAAAGAAGCAATAAGGGGGGAGAAGATGAAATATGAGTGTAAGCTAGCTAGTAATATAAAAGAAGATAGGAAGAGTTTTTTCAATATATAAGGTAAGAGAGAGGCAAAATAGACATTGGACCACTGGAAAATAAGGCTGGAGAAGTAATAATAGGAAACAAAGAAATGGCAGAGGAACTGAATTATTACTTTGTATCAGTCTTCACGGTGGGAGACACCAGTGGGATGCCAGAGCTCCAGGAGAATCGGGGTCACAGGTGAGTGCTGCGGCCATCACTAAAGAGAAGGTTCTGGCGAGACTGAAAGATCTGAAGGTGGATAAATCACCTGGACTGGATGGATTACACCCCAGGGTTCTAAAAGAGATAGCTGAGGAAATTGTGGAGGTATTGGTGGTGATCTTTCAGGAAACCCTAGAGACAGGGAGGATCTCAGAGAACGGGGAATTAGCAAATGTAACACGGCCGCTTAAAAACAGAGGGAGGCAGCAGACAGAAAATTACAGGCCAGTTAGCCTGACTTTGGTCACTGGGAAGATTTCAGAGTCCATTATTAAAGATAATTTATTGAAATTCTATGAGGATGTGACTAGTGCGGTAGACAGAGGGGAACTGGTGGATGTAGTGTTTCTCGACTTTCAAAAGGTGTTTGACAAGGTGCTGCACAAAAGGTTGCTTCAGAAGGTTAGGGGGCATGGAGTGGAGGTAAGGTGTTAGCGTGGATAGAGGATTGGTTGTCTAATAGGAAGCAGAGAGTTGGTATCAATGGGTGCTATTCTGATTGGCGGTTGGTAACTAGTGGAGTGCCGCAGGGATCGGTGCTGGGGCCTCAGCTATTTACCATTTATATAGATGATCTGGAGGAGGGGGCTGATCACACGAAGATAAGTGGAAAAGCAAATTGTGCTGAGGGTGTGGAAAGTCTGCAGAGGGATCTGGATAGGCTGAGCGAGTGGGCGAGGACCTGACAGATGGAGTACAATGTTAGCAAGTGTGAGGTTATCCACTTTGGCAGGAATGATAGTAGGAGGGATTACTATTTAAAGGGCGAAAAGCTGCAGCACGCTACGGTGCAGAGGGACCTGGGGGTCCTTGTGCATGAGTCACAAAAACCCAGTCTGCAGGTGATCGAGAAGGCGAATGGGATGCTGGCCTTTATAGCGAGGGGGATAGAATATAAAAGCAGGGAGGTCTTGCTGCAACTGCACAGGGCATTGGTGAGGCCGCAGCTGGAGTACTGTGTACAGTTTTGGTCGCCGCACTTGCGCAAGGATATTTTGGCCTTGGAGGGAGTGCAGAGGAGGTTCACTAGGCTGATACCGGAGATGAAGGGGTTGGACTATGAAGAGAGACTAAATAGACCGGGTCTGTACTCGTTGGAGTTTAGAAGGATAATGAAAGGGATGGATAGGGTAGAGGTAGAGAGATTCTTCCTGCTCAGAAAGGACAGCAGGACTAGAGGGCACAGCCTCAAGATAAAGGAGGGGGGGGGCACAGTTTAGCACGGAGTTGAGGAGGAGCTTCTTCACTCAAAGGGTGGTGAATCTCTGGAATTCTCTGCCCGTTGAAGTGGTGGAGGCTACCTCGCTAAATATATTTAAGACATGGGTAGATAGGTTTTTGGCAGACAAGGGAATTAAGGGTTACGAGGAGAAAGTGGGAAAGTGGAACTGAGCCACTTCAGATCAGCCATGATCTTATTGAATGGCGGGGCAGGCTCGAAGGGCTAGATGGCCTACTCCTGCTCCTACTTCTTATGTTCTTATAAGATTGCAGAGTACTTGGAAGTGTATTATAAAATAGGATTGAGTCAGCACGGCTTTGTCAAGGGAAGGTCATGTCTGACAAATCTGTTCGAGTTCTTTGAGGGGGTAACAAATAAGTTAGATAAAGGAGAGCCAGTAGACATAATTTATTTAGATTTCCAAAAGGCCTTTGACAAGGTGCCACATAGGAGACTGTTAAATAAGTTAAGAGTCCATGGTGTTAAGTGTGGATAGAGGATTGGCCGACTGGCAGAGAGTGGGGATAAAGGGGTCTTTTTCAGGATGGCAGCCAGTGACTGGTGGTGTGGTTCAGGAGTCAGTGCTGGGACCACAAAATTTCACAATAGAAATTAATGATTTAGAAGAAAGAACTGAAGACACTGTTGCTAAGTTTGCAGATGATACAAAGATATGTAGATGGACAGGTAGCATTGAGGAAGCAGGGGGGCTGCAGAAGGACTTGGACAGGCTAAAAGAGTAGACAAAGAAGTGGCAGATAGAATACAATGTGGAAAATTGTTAGGTTATGCACTTTGGAAGGAGGATTGGAGGCATAGGCTATTTTCTAAATGGAAAAATGCTGAGGAAATCAGAAGCACAAGGACTTGGGAGTCCTTGTTCAAGATTTTCTTAAGGTTAACATGCAAGTTCATTTGACAGTTAGAAAAGCAAATGCAATGTAAGCATTCATGTCGAGATGGTTAGAATACAAGAGCAGGAATGTACTTCTGAGGCTGTATAAGGCTCTGGTCAGACCTCATTTGGAGTATTGTGAGCAGTTTTGGGTCCCATACCTAAGGAAGGATGTGCTGACCTTGGAAAGAGTCCAGTGGAGGTTCACAAGAATGATCCCTGGAATGAAGAGCTTGTCATATGAGGAATGGTTGAGGACTCTCAGTCTGTACTCACTGGAGTTTAGAAGGATGAGGGGGAATCTTATTGGAACTTACAGGATACTGTGAGGTCTGGATAGAGCGAATGTGAAGAGGATATTTCCATTAGTAGGAAAAACTAGAACCAGCGGGCACAACCTCAGACTAAAGGGACGATCTTTTAACACAGAGATGAAGAGAATTTCTTCAGCCAGAGAGTAGTGAATCTGTGGAACTCTTTGCTGCATAGGGCTGTGGAGATCAGGTCATTGAGTGTCTTTAAGACAGAGATAGGATATGTTCTTGATTGATAAGGGGATCAGGGGTTATGGGGAAAAGGCAGGAGAATGGGCATGACAAAAATATCAGCCATGATTGAATGGCAGAGCAGACTCGATGGGCCGAGTGGCCTAATTTTGCTCCTTTGTCTTATGGTCTTATGTTAGAGCTGTGTTTTTCCAGATGAATTGTAATGCCATACGTCCACTTAAAACTAAACCTTTAAGAAATAGTTTAACTCATCATTTGGTAATATAGAACTGACGTCTGCATGACAAAAAAAGCTTTGACAACATTCCCCTTTTTGCAGCAATACTTGAATAGCCCAAATAGGATGGTAGGAGTTGAGGGCCTGAATGCGATTACTGTCACTAGAGAAGCAGTGCTTGATCGACTAGCGGGACTGATGGTGGACAAGTCCCCAGGACCGGATGGAATGTATCCCAGGGTTCTGAAGGAAATGGCAGAGGTGATAGTAGACGCCTTAGTGATTATTTAGCAAACTTCGCTGGATTCCGGGGAAGTGCCAGAAGAGCGGAAAACGGCCAATGTTAGGCCGTTGTTTAAAAAAGGTAGCAGGCAAAAGGCAGGGAATTATAGGCTGGTTAGTTTAACGTCTGTTGTTGGAAAAATGCTGGAATCCGTCATCAAAGAAGAAATAGCGAGGCACCTAGAGAAGAGTTGTTTGATAGAGCAGACGCAGCACAGATTCGTTAAGGGGAAGTCGTGTTTGACAAATTTATTAGATTTCTATGAGGATGTGACTAATACGGTTGACAGAGGGGAACCGATGGATGTGGTGTTTCTAGATTTTCAGAAGGCGTTTGATAAGGTGCCGCACAAAAGGTTGCTTCCAAAGGTTAGGGGGCATGGAGTTGGGGGTAAGGTGTTAGCGTGGATAGAGGATTGGTTGTCTAATAGGAGGCAGAGATTTGGTATCAATGGGTGCTATTCTGTTTGGCAGTTGGTAACTCGTGGAGTGCCGCAGGGATCGGTGCTGGGGCCTCAGCTATTTACCATTTATATAGATGATCTGGAGGAGGGGGCTGAGTGTAGGGCATCGAAATTTGCTGATGACACAAAGATAAGTGGAAAAGCAAATTGTGCGGAGGGTGTGGAAAGTCTGCAGAGGGATCTGGATAGGCTGAGCGAGTGGGCGAGAACCTGGCAGATGGAGTACAATGTTAGCAAGTGTGAGGTTATCCACTTTGGCAGAAATAATAGTAGGACGGATTACTATTTAAAGGGCGAAAAGCTGCAGCACGCTACGGTGCAGAGGGACCTGGGGGTCCTTGTGCATGAGTCACAAAAACCCAGTCTGCAGGTGCAGCAGGTGATCAAGAAGGCGAATGGGATGCTGGCCTTTATAGCGAGGGGGATAGAATATAAAAGCAGGGAGGTCTTGCTGCAACTGTACAGGGCATTGGTGAGGCCGCAGCTGGAGTACTGTGTGCAGTTTTGGTCGCCGCACTTGCGCAAGGATATTTTGGCCTTGGAGGGACTGCAGAGGAGGTTCACTAGGCTGATACTGGAGATGAGGGGGTTAGACTATGAAGAGAGACTAAATAGACTGGGTCTGTACTCGTTGGAGTTTAGAAGGATGAGGGGGGATCTTATAGCGACGTATAAGATAATGAAGGGGATGGATAGGGTAAAGGTAGAGAGATTCTTCCCGCTCAGAAAGGACAGCAGGACTAGAGGGCACAGCCTCAAGATAAGGGGGGAGGGCAGTTTAGAACGGAGTTGAGGAGGGACTTCTTCACTCAAAGGGTGGTGAATCTCTGGAATTCTCTGCCCATTGAAGTGGTGAAGGCTACCTCGCTTAATATATTTAAGACACGGGTAGATAGGTTTTGGTAGGCAAGGGAATTAAGGGTTATGGGGAGAAAGCGGGAAAGTGGAACTGAGCCACTTCAGATCAGCCATGATCTTATTGAATGGTGGGGCAGGCTCGAAGGGCTAGATGGCCTACTCCTGCTCCTGCTTCTTATGTTCTTACATTCTTATGTTCAGCCATTACTCAGAAAAGCCAATCCCATGTCATTATTTGAAGCGCAGTAGGGCAATTTTCCACATGTACTGGCCAAATTCATTCCACGAGCAAACAGATTACTTGGTCACTTAACTTACTGCTGTTTATGGGACCTTGCTACATACAGGTTGGCTGCTGTATCTACCTACATTATAACAGTGACTGCATTACAATTAATTGCTTCATGGGACTGTGAAGTGCTAAGAGACATCCTGAGACCATGAAAGCCGCTATATTCATGCAAGTTGCCTCAAAAAACCTGCTGCTATTCAATAAATGTTTAGCAAAGACTAGTTTCCAGATTGGAGAATTTTTCAAAATAAAAGCACTGTTGGCTCAAATTGGCACCTATTTTTCCAGTAATTTAGGTTAACAAAAAAAAACAAATATTGCATATAAATCTGGCTTTTTAATCCTCCATGGACTTAAGTCAACAGAACTAAAAAATTGCATTTAAGTTAAAAATTGAATTAATTTTAGTTTTCTGTAACAAGAAAGTAATAATTCACCAGAGCATAATTATATGTAGTTTCAACAATGTAATTTAAGATGATCGGCATGACACACCTAAAGGACAGGCCCCAACTCTTTCCAGAGAATTCAAGGTTAGAAACATGAGGCCAGTGTGTTTGTGCTAAGCCTTGGGCACAAAAGTTATGGCAGATGAAAACACACTTCTTTCAATTCTGCAGAAGCAACTCTTGGCATAAGTGGAAACACATGCATTATATTTCTACTTCAAGGATCTCAACTCTCAGTCCTGCCCCATACTCAAGCCTTTGTTTCTGTGTTATGCAATAATAAATTACCATTTAATGACCACAAAGCCACTTAAGCAAAAAGCTGAATTCATTGTGGTAAGGACCCCCATGATCACATTGGGCATATTTACCTAAGTAAATTCGATTTACAGAAACGTGGAAAAAATCCTTGATGAAATAGACCAAATTAGTCGTAGTAAAGAACTGATGGGTGCAAGACAGTAAGGTTTCAACAGCATGGCACTTTCTGCAGCAGTATTCAATTTATCCAATATTAGAAATACATTTAAAAGAAAAGTTACAGAGAGTAAATTTCTTGACCTTTTTAGATTTGCTTATTATCCTCAGTATGTTAAATAACTTTATTCAGTTATTCCCAAATAAAAGCAAAAAAAAACTCTCGAATTTGGAACATTGGAGAATGAGTTGGAAATTTCCATAGAAAACAGCATTGCAGCCTCCTTTGAAAAATGACGGTAATGGTGAAGAGTGGAAGATATTCTATGCAAATTGCAGTTGATTACTGGTTCAAAGGAGACATCTGGATATAAATTGTCCCATTGGTAAGACGCAACATGGGTTTATGAAGGGAAGGTCATGTTTGACTAATTTGGAGGAATTCTTTGAGAACATTACATCTGCAGTGGACAATGGGGAACCTGTGGATATGATGGATCTGGAGTTCCAGAAGGCATTTGACAAGGTGCTGCACCAAAGACTGCTACATCAGATAAAGGTGCACTGTGTTACAAGTAATGTATTAGCATGGATAGAGGATTGGTTAATGGAAAACAAAGAGTGGGAGTAAATGGGTGTTTTTCTGGTTGGTGATCAGTGACTGGTGTGTGCCTCAGGGATCAGTGTCGGGACCGCAATTGCTCACGATTTACATAGAAGATTTGGAGTTGGGGACCAAGTGTGTCAAAATTCACAGATGACACTAAGTGGCAGAGCAAAGTGTTCAGAGAATGCTGAAAGTCTGCAAAGGGATATAGTAGTCGAAGTGAGTGGGCGAGGGTCGAGCAGATGTAGTACGATGTTGGTAAATGTGAGGTCATCCATTTTGGTAGGAATAACAGCAAAATGGACTATTATTTAAATGGTAAAAAATTGCAGCATGCTGCTGTACAGAGGGACCTGGGTATCCTTGTGCAGGAATCTCAAGGAGTTGTTTTGCAGTGCAGCAGGTAATTAAGAAAACAAATGGAATTTTGTCCTTCATTGCTAGGGGGATGGAGTTTAAAAACAGTAAGGTTATGTTGCAGCTCTATAAGGTGCTGGTGAGGCTACACCTGGAGTACTGTGCACTGTTCTGGTCTCCTTACTTGAGAAAGGATATACTGGCACTGGAGGGGGTGCAGAGGAGACTCACTAGGTTGATTCCAGAGTTGAGAGGCTTGGCGTATGAGGAGAGACTGAGTAGACTGCGGCTATACTCATTGGAATTCAGAAGAATGGGAGGAACATAAGAACATAAGAAATAGGAGCAGGAGTAGGCCATCTAGCCCTTCGAGCCTGCCCCGCCATTCAATAAGATCATGGCTGATCTGTTGTGGCTCAGTTCCACTTTCCCGCTCTCTCCCCATAACCCTTAATCCCCTCTCTTATCAAGAACCCATCAACCCGCTTCTTAAAAATATTTAGCGAGGCAGCCTCCACCACTTCAACGGGCAGAGAATTCCAGAGATTCACCACCCTTTGAGTGAAGAAGTTCCTCCTCAACTCCGTTCTAAACCGTCCCCCCTTTATCTTGAGGCTGTGCCCCCTAGTCCTACTGTCTTTTTTGAGCGGGAAGAGTCTCTCCACCTCTATCCTATCCATCCCATTCATCATCTTATACGTCTCAATGAGATCTCCCCCTCATTCTTCTAAACTCTAACGAGTACAAGCCTAGTTTATTCAGCCTCTCCTCATAGCTCAATCCCCTCAACTCCGGTATCAGCCTAGTAAACCTCCTCTGCACTCCCTCCAGGGCCAAAATATCCTTGCGCAGGTGCGGCGCCCAAAACTGCACACAGTACTCCAGCTGCGGCCTCACCAATGCCCTATACAGCTGCAGCAAGACCTCCCTACTTTTATATTCAATCCCCCTCGCTATGAAGGCCAGCATCCCATTCGCCTTCCTGACCACCTGCTGCACCTGCAAACTGGGTTTTTGCGACTCATGCACAAGGACCCCGAGGTCCCTCTGCACCGTCGCCTGCTGCAGTTTTTCGCCCCCTAAGTAATAGTCCTTCCTACCATTCTTCCTACCAAAGTGGACCACCTCACACTTGCCAACATTAAATTCCATTTGCCATTTCCTGGCCCATTCGCCCAGCCTATCTAGATCCTTCTGCAGACTCTCCACACCCTCCGCACAATTTGCCTTTCCCCCAATCTTGGTGTCATCAGCAAATTTCGACACCCTGCACTCGGTTCCCTCCTCCAGATCATCTATATAAATGGTAAATAGCTGAGGCCCCAGCACCGACCCCTGGGGCACCCCACTAGTCACCAACCGCCAATCCGAATAGCACCCATTGACCCCCACTCTCTGCCTCCTATTTGACAACCAATCCTCTATCCATGCTAACACCCTACCCCCAACTCCATGTCCCCTGACCTTCTGCAATAACCTCTTGTGAGGTACCTTGTCAAACGCCTTCTGAAAATCCAGAAAGACCACATCCACCGGCTCTCCTCTATCCACTGCCCTAGACACATCCTCATAGAACTCCAGTAAATTTGTCAGACACGACTTCCCTTTAATGAAACCGTGTTGCGTCCGCCCTATCAAGCAATTCCCTTCAAGATGCCTCGCAATTTCCTCCTTAATGACGGATTCTAACATTTTACCTACCACAGACGTTAAACTAACCGGCCTATAATTCCCCGCCTTTTGCCTGGCACCCTTCTTAAACAACGGCGTAACATTAGGAGATCTTATAGAAACATAAGATTATGAAGGGAATAGATCAGCCAGAAGCAGGGAAGTTGTTTCCACTGTCAGGTGAAACTAGAACTAGGTGGCAAAGCCTCAAAATAAGGGGGAGTAGATTTAGGACTGAATTGAGGAGGAACTTCTTCAACCAAAGGGTTGTGAATCTGTGGAATTCCCTGCCCAGTGAAGCAGTTGAGGCTACCTCATTGAATGCTTTTAAGGCAAGGATAGGTCAATTTTTGAACAGTAAAGGAATTAAGGGTTACGGTGAGTGACCGGGTAAGTGGAGCTGAGTCCACAAAAAGATCAGCCAAATCTTATTGAATGGCGGAGCAGGCTCGAGGGGCCAGATGGCCTACTCCTGTTCCTAGTTCTTACGTTCTTACATAAAGAGGTCTCGAGTTGTACCTTGAACATCAATGAATTTGTAGTTATATACTTCATGAAGGAATGAGATGTAGCATCCTTGCTGGAAGCTAATTGTGGTTCAATTTGAATGTGACACAGATGACTTTGGTAATTTCACAGCATAGTACAAGCCTTCAGGAAATAAGCATAGATGGTCATCATTGCACTTGTGTGTGCTTTTTGAAAAATTATGAATGAATAATATCCCGCGTGTGACAAATAGGGAAGTGGGGATTCAGAGTCCAGGAATAAACAGCAACTATGCAGTCCTGTGTAGCCTCCCACGTTCCATCCTTTGTGAACTTGAGATCATTCAAAACTCTGTTGCCCTTGCCCTAACTCTGCCTCGAGTCCCATTTACCCATCATTCCTGTGTTTGCTGGGTTTCGCCCGGTTGCTCCAGTTTCCACCCACAGACCAAAGATGTACAGCTGAGGTTTTTTTTTAATTTATTTATTTGTGTCACAAGTAGGCTTACATGAACACTGCAATGAGGTGACTGTGAAAATCCCCTAGTGGCCACACTCCGGCAGCTGTTTGGGTACACCAAAAGAGAATTTAGCATGGCCAATGCATCTAACTAGAACGTCTTTCAGACTGTGGGAGGAAATGCATGCAGACACAGGGAGTGCGTGCAAACTCCATACAGACAGTGACCCAAGCCAGGAATTGAACCCAAGTCCCTGGCACTATGTGGCAGCAGTGCTAACCACTGTGTCACCATCCCGCCCTTGGGATGGCCATGTCTCTGTGTCCCAGGATGTGTAGGTTAGGGGGATTAGGGAGGTAAATATGTGAGTTATGGGGTTAGGGCCTAGGTGGGATGCTCCATCAGGGAGTCGGTGCAAACTCAATGGGACAAATAGCCTGCTTCTGCACTGTCAAGATTCTATGTGTAGGTTTAACAATGAACAGTTCAGCCCAGTTTACTGGAGTTATTTCCAAAGACTTTGAAGTTTATTTTACTTAAAACATCTGTGACTCTCCCTTCAGCTACTCAAATCCAATATAAATTCATTCATATTTGTCACAATTTTTAAAAGGCTTCCTCTGTTAGGTTATTAACTCATTCTAGCTTGTTGATCAAAACCAAATCTAGGATGGCCTGTTTCTTTGTTGGACTGAAAGCGTAGTGCTAAAACACTGCCCTGAATACATTCTCAAAATCCACTGCATTTATGGCTTAAGGTGTACTGCCTCTCTGACTCTATATCATTATGAAAGGCAGACTTGCCTTCAGCAGGAGGCTGGGAATTCCAAATCCTGTAAAAAGTCTGACAACACCAGGTTTAAGTCTAACCGATTTATTTGATAGTAAACTCGCAAGCTTTCGGGGTTTGTCCCTTCGTCAGGTGAATGGAGAGTTCTGGCCTCAGACAGAGCATATAAAGCACAGACAGTTTTCAGATTACTGATTAGAATGCGAATCTTTACACCTAACCTGCTATTCAAGTCCTAAAGTGGCCGACAATATGAGTGGAAGGAGCACTGATCACAGGTTAAAGAGATGTGTATTGTCTCCAGACGGTACAGTAAGTGAGGTTTTGCAAACCCAGGCAAGTCACGGGGGTTACAGATAGTGCGACATGAACCCAAGACCCCTGTTGAGACCGTCCTCATGTGTGCAGAACTTGGCTATCAGTCTCTGCTCAGCGACTCTGCGCTGTCGTGTGTCGTGAAGGCCGCCTTGGAGAATGCTTACCCCAAGGTCAGAGGCTGAATGCCCATGACCACTGAAGTGTTCGCCAACAGGAAGGGAACAGTCTTACCTGGTGATTGTTGAGCGATGTTCATTCATCCGTTGTCGTAGCATCTGCATGGTCTCCCCAGTGTACCACGCTTCGGGACATCCTTTCTTGCAACGTATCAGGTAGACAACATTGGCCGAGTTGCAAGACTATGTACCGTGTACCTGGTGGATGGTATTCTCACGTGTGATGATGTCATCCATTTCGATGATCCGGCATGTCTTGCAAAGGTTGCTGTGTCAGGGTTGTGTGGTATTGTGGTCACTGTTCTCCTGAAGGCCGGGTAGTCACAGCAACTTCTGCAAGACATGCCGGATCATCGACGTAGATGACATCATCACACGTGAGAATACCATCCATCAGGTACATGGTACATACTCTTGCAACTCGGCCAATGTTGTCTACCTGATACGTTGCAAGAAAGGATGTCCCGAAGCATGGTACATTGGGGAGACCATGCAGACGCTACGACAACGGATGAATGAACATCGCTTGACAATCACCAGGTAAGACTGTTCCCTTCCTGTTGGCGAACACTTCAGTGGTCATGGGCATTCAGCCTCTGACCTTGGGGTAAGCATTCTCCAAGGCGGCCTTCACGACACACGACAGCACAGAGTCACTGAGCAGAGACTGATAGCCAAGTTCCGCACACGAGGACGGTCTCAACAGGGATCTTGGGTTCATGTCGCACTATCTGTAACCCCCGTGACTTGCCTGGGTTTGCAAAACCTCACTTACTGTACTGTCTGGAGACAATACACATCTCTTTAACCTGTGATCAGTGCTCCTTCCACTCATACTGTCGGCCACTTTAGGACTTGAACAGCAGGTTAGGTGTAAAGATTCGCATTCTAATCAGTAATCTGTAAAGTGTCTGTGCTTTATATGCTCTGTCTGAGGCCAGAACTCTCCATTCGCCTGACGAAGGGACAAACCCCAAAAGCTTGTGAGTTTACTATCAAATAAATTGGGTGGACTTCAACCTGGTGTTGTCAGGCTTTTTACTGTGTTTACCCCAGTCCAACGCCGGCATATCCACATTAATTCCAAATCCTGACAGACCTCAAGAGTTTCTGCACATGTGCAGACCAGGAATGGGCCGCACACGTGCAGATTTGAGTTTTTAAGTTCTCTGAGTCTAGGATGCCTGTATATTCAGGGACTGGTGCAAGAAACCCAGGTCAAGTGTCATAAGCAAAGGACAGAGAGAGTCCCAAAGGGGGAGGGGATAGGGAGTGATCCCAAAAAGATAAGTCCCAGACATGGGATAGGGAAAGGATGAGGCTCCAGTTAGATTAAAAAGAAAGGGGCAGGAAAATGGATTCAGAGTAGGAAAAGGGCTGCAATTAACAGACTTTAAGAGAGCTCAGGAAACCTGTGGAATTGTGACTTTGTTTTCGTAGTGCCTTCGATCTCAAACATTCTTTCTTTTAAACAAGTTATTGGTCCCAAACCAGATCTTACTTTGGGATCTCACTGGAGTCATTTTGTTTTTGCTATGCTAAAAACCCCAACTCCACCCAGAGTACTGTAAATCATCACTATTGCTCGATCTTTCAAAACAACCAGAGTCTTAAAATCAATATGGTTCCTTATCACTTCATAATATTTCCACTATCTGGTCATCCTTCAACAACTGGGTCCTCAGACAGTTTCAGAATTATGAATGAACACAATCAGCTAGAATCCAGATGATTAGAATAGAAAAGTCAACAGGTACTGAAGTTCAACTTTCCCTCTTTGTATTATGTGGCATAGCATTTTAATACTTGCACTTCAAAAACATAAACTAACCTTAATTAAAAACACCCAATGTTTTTCAACAACATTATCCTTTGTAGCCATAGGAAAGCAACTAAGAAGATAATGCTTGAAAATAACATATTGGTTTAACTAAAAATATTTCAAGTTCATTACAGCTGATTGCACTGCCTGCAGCTATAAGCTGCATCTTCTAAAAAAACATAGCCTGCAAACAAAAGCTCAAACGTTTACGCAGGATAGGTTCATACTGTAACTATTTTGAGTCATTTAGTTATTGTAGAGAACGTAAAAGTACAGTCAAAAATCTTTTGCTCTTTCTAATCCATTCCTGAATGCAACACATTCTCAGACAGATGTTAAGGATATTTTGTACTATTTATCCATGATGATAGCACAGCTGGGTCATTACAATGGCCCTCAGCATCTGCAGTGAGAGAGGCGAGAGAAAAAGTAAACACAGGTGGTCTTATGAAAGGCCATGGACCTAACATATGCTAATTCTGTTTCTCTCTCTACAAATGTTGCCAGACCTGCTGCGCATTAACAACATTTTCTGTTTTTGATTCAGTTTTCTAGCTTAAAGTATTTTGTTTCAAGTGCAACTCATTTTAATGCACTTACCTTGTTAGATGTGCTACACATTCAGCATTAAGCAAGAACCATTCAAACTGAGTTTACTCATGAGATTTGTTGCAACTCAATTACAGTCGTGATAAAAGGTTAATACTGTGTTGCCCTTCATCTTCACTCTATTACCAGTGAGCAGCTGGTAGATTATAATGTCTATTTGGGATGGGTGCTAGTTGACTGCTAATACTCGGGAGAAATTTACTGAGCAGTTGCAAAGAAATCAGCAAATAAATCTTGATGACGATGAAACCATTGTCGAAAAAATCCGTCTGGCTCATTAATTCCCTTCAGGAAAGGACATCTGCAATCCTGACTCTACAGCTGCAGCTGACCCTTAACAGCCCTCTGAAATGGCCAAGCCAGCCACTCAGTTTATGGGTGATTAGGGATGGGACAACAAGTACAAGCCTTGCCAATGATGCTACAACCCACATAAGAATAAGAAAAACATTCCCACACAGTAAATCTTTCATTCCATTGTACTGAGCTTCTTTTGATTTGATTCTGATTTTTGGTTTAATTTATTCTCGCATGTATCGGGATTCAGTGAAAGTCTTGTTTCTTGTACACTATAAAGACAAAACATACCGTTTATAGAGTAGGGTAGCATGGTGGCACAGCAGTTAGCACAGCTGCCTCAAACTGCCAGGGACCTAGGTCTGATTCCCAGCTTGGGTCACTGTCTGTGTGCAGTTTGCACGTTCTCTTTTTGTCTGCATGGGTTTCCTCTGGGTGCTCCAGTTTCCTCCCACATTCTCACAAGGTGTGCAGGTTAGGTGGACTGGCTATGGTAAATTGTCCCTTACTGTCAAGGGGACTAGCTATGGTAAATGCATGGGATTGTGGGGATAAGCCCCGAGTGGGACTGTGGTCCGTATAGACTCAAAGGGCTGAATGGCCTCCTGCGTTATAGATTCTATGATTTTACGATTCTCCATAGGCGAGAAGAGGGTGCAGAATACTGTTACAGTCATAGTTAGTGTGCAGAGAAATATCAACTTGATATAAGATAGGTCCATTCGAAGTCTAATTGCAGCAGGGAAGAAGTTGTTTTTGAGTCGACTGGAACATGATCTCAGACTTCTGCATCTTTTTCCCAATGGAACAAGGTGGAAAAGAGAATGTTCAGGGACCTTGCTTCTTATTCTAAACAGCAATGTAGGGTCATAACTTCCAACTAGCATCTGAAAAAGCCTGTTAGAATTACAAGACTTTAAATACCTGGTCTTGGAAAATGCGCTGAAACCACTGATGACTGAAGCCCTGCATCATAGAAACACAGACAACAGAAGCAGGAGTAGGCCATTTAGCCCTTTAAGCCTACTCCGCCATTCATTTTGATCATGGCTGATCATAGAGTTCAATATCCTACTCTGCCCACTTACCCCCCATATCCGTTGATCTCTTGAGCCCCAAGAACTACACTTAATTTCTCCTTGAAATCAGACAACATTTTGGCATCAACCAAATTCTGTGGTAGTGAATTCTACACATTCACCATCCTCTGGGTGAATAAATTTCTCCTCACTTCAGTTCTAAAAGGTTTACCCCTTATTCTCAAACTATGACCCCTAGTCATTGGGAACATCCTTTCTGAACCTACCAAGTCTAACCTTGTTAGAATTTTATAAGGTCTGTGAGATCCCCTTTCATTCTTCTAAACTCCAGTGAATATAATCCTAACCGACTTAAGTCTCTCTGGATGTCAGACCTGCCATCCCAGGAATCAGCCTGGTAAACCTTCACTGTACTCCCTCTATAGCAAAGACATCCTTCCTCAGATAAGGACACCAAAACTGCACACAACATTCCAGATGTGGCCTCACCAACGCCCCACACAATTGCAGCAAAACATCCTTATCCCTATACTCAAAATCTCTGGCGATGAAGGTCAACATACCATTTGCTTTTTTTTACTGCTTGCTGTACCTGCGTGCCTACTTTCAGCGGCTGATGCACGAGGATGCCAAGGTCTTGTTGAGTGTCCACCTCTCTCAATTTACACCCATTCAAGTAATAGTCTGCCTTTCAAATATTGCTACCAAAGTGGTTAACCTCACATTTACCCACATTGTACTGTATCTGCCATGAACATGATCACACACTAAGCCTGTCATAAGAACATAAGAAATAGGAGGAGTAGGCCATCCAGCCCTTCGAGCCTGCCCCGCCATTTAATAAGATCATGGCTGATCTGTCGCTGCTCAGTTCCACTTTCCCGCCCTCTCCCCATAACCCTTAATCCCCTCTCCTATCAAAAACCCATCAACCCGCGTCTTAAAAATATTTAGCGAGGCAGCCTCCACCACTTCAACGGGCAGAGAATTCCAGAGATTCACCACCCTTTGAGTGAAGAAGTTCCTCCTCAACTCCGTTCTAAACCGCCCCCCTTTTATCTTGAGGCTGTGCCCCCTAGTCCTATTGTCTTTTTTGAGCGGGAAGAGTCCATCCCATTCATCATCTTATACCTCTCAATGAGATCTCCTCTCATTCTTCTAAACTCTAACGAGTACAAGCCCAGTTTATTCAGCCTCTCATGTCCAATCACGCTGAAGCATCTCTGCATCCTCCTCACTGCTCACCCTCCCACCCAACTTTGTATCACCTGCAAATTTGGAGATAATTATTCAGTTCCTCTTTCAAATCATATAATGTGAACAGCTAGGGTTCTAGCACAGATTCCTGCAGAACCCCACTAGTCACTGACTGCCAATCAGAAAGAAACCTATTTATGCCAACTCTTTGCTTCCTATCCATCTCAAGACTTTGCCTGCTTTAACTTTACACAGTAGTCTGTTATGTGAGACCTTGTCAAAAGCCTTCAGAAAGTTTAAATAAAGCACATCCACTGGTTCTCCTCAGTCAACTCTACTAGTTATATCCTCAAAGAATTGCAATGCATTTTTCAGGCATGATTTCTCTTTTGTAAATCCATGCTGACTTTGTCTGATTATACCACTGCCTTCCAGATTCTGAGTTACCAAGTCCTTGATAACAGACTGTAGCAACTTCTCCAGTATTGACGTTAGGCTCACTGGTCTATAGTTCCCTGCTTTCTCTTCATTTCCATTTTTGAATAACAGGCTTATATTAGTTACCCTACAATCATAGAACATAGAACATAGAACATAGAACACTACAGCACAAACAGGCCCTTCGGCCCACAAGTTGCGCCGACCACATCACCTACCAACCTACAGACCTATCTATAACCCTCAATCTCATTAAACCCCATATACTCATCCAGAAGTCTTTTAAAAGACCCCAGCGAGTTCGCCTCCACCACCACTGACGGCAGCCGATTCCATTCACTCACCACCCTCTGAGTGAAAAACTTACCCCTAACATCACTTCTGAACCTCCCTCCCCGCACCTTAAATCTGTGTCCTCTCGTAGCGACCATTTCAAACCGGGGAAATAGCCTCTGAGAGTCCACCCTATCTATTCCTCTCAACATTTTGTAAACTTCTATCAGGTCGCCTCTCAACCTTCGTCTCTCCAGGGAAAAGAGTCCCAGCTCCCTCAACCTAACTTCATAAGGCATGCCTCCCAGTCCAGGCAACATCCTTGTAAATCTCCTCTGCACCCTTTCAATAGCTTCTACATCTTTCCTATAGTGAGGCGACCAGAACTGCGCACAATACTCCAAATGAGGCCTGACAAGGGTCTTATAAAGTTCCAGCATTACCTCCCGACTCCTAAACTCAATCCCTCGATTAATGAAGGCCAGTACACCATACGCCTTCTTGACCACCTCCTCCACCTGCGAGGCCGATTTAAGAGTCCTGTGGACCCGGACCCCAAGATCCTTCTGCTCCTCAACACTACTCAGACTTCTGCCCTTAATAGTGTACTCGTTCATCCCGTTGGTTCTGCCAAAATGGACGACAACACATTTATCCGCGTTGAAGTCCATCTGCCACTTCTCCGCCCAGTCCTGCATCCTATCTATGTCCTGCTGCAACTTTTGCCATCCTTCCAGATCATCCACAACACCACCGACCTTCGTGTCATCAGCGAACTTACTTACCCATCCCTCCACTTCCTCATCCAGGTCATTTATGAAAATGACAAACAAGGGTCCCAGAACAGATCCTTGAGGCACTCCGCTGGTGACTGACCTCCATTCAGAAAAAGCCCCATCCACAACCACTCTCTGCCTTCTGCAGGCAAGCCAGTTCTGGATCCACAAGGCCAAAGGCCCTTGGATCCCATGCCCTCTCACCTTCTCAAGAAGTCTTGCATGGGGGACCTTATCAAACGCCTTGCTGAAGTCCATGTACACTACGTCCACGGCACTTCCTTCGTCAATGTGTTCAGTCACAATCTGTAGGAACTAATCCAGTGTCCAAACAATTTTGAAAAATAACCACCAATGGATCCACTATTTCCAGGGCCACTTCCTTAAGTACCTCTGGGATGAAGATTATCAGGACCTGGAGATATATCCACTTTCAATCCCATCAATTTCCCGAAAACCATTTCTCTACTAATGCTGATTTCCTTCAAAACAGCTCCTGCAATCCTCAGTGTAGTCCAAGAGCATAGGATTCCCCTTTCTTTTACTGCTCTGGCAGAGAGGAGGTAAGTATCCAAGGTAAGTGAATGGGTTTTGGGTGGTTGGCAGGGTTGTTGATCAGGGTGGCATAGGGAAAGGTCTGGCCAGGTTGGGAATGAGAGTTGGGTGTGCCCCATGCGGAGATCGACCTGGGTATTTTAAATACTTGCACAGAACTAGAACTTAGGAGGATTAAGAGTCATTTCAAAAGGCTGTCAGCATTATGCCAGCACAGGATAAAAGGTTAACTGCCGGCTGAATGCAGTTGCTCTCCAATGATGGCCAAAGGGTGAGGGTGAGGGTATCTGGAGTGATGGCAGAGGGAATTGGTATTTATTGTATTCAAAGGAACAGCAGGCAGGGAGGCAGCCCCAGCAATTTGTTCAAAGGGACTACCACTCTGTCACAACAATTTTTTCAAGTATTTTTCAAAGTTTCTTCAGCCTTTCTGGAATTGGCCTCAGAATCCACGTCTTCCTCAACAGTGGCAATAATTCCCGGTGGCACTGTTAAGACTACTGAGCTGACAGCCTTCTGATTGGGCTAGCAGTTCTATGGGACTGGTGACCACGCTGCACAGGACAGCAACCTTTGAAGCTGCTTACTCAGGGGCTGCAGGTCATAAAATCAAGGGAACATTCCTCTGGCTGGCAGTGTTCTGGCCGCTGTTGGGATATTTTGGTTGTTCTGAAATCCAGACCTAATATCACAAGAAACAAGAACATGCTGCAATGTTAAGGATTTGTAATGTGGGTTCTTTGTTGCCCTCTGCTCGGAGAAAGTGTCCCCTGTGCACCTGCTTCACAGATGTAATGAAATTTTGGCTATCATTCAGCCAAGTCAGTTTTCTGCTAATGTCAAAAAATTGTCATGAACTTAAAAAATTCCTAGGAATGGACTGCATGAACACTCTTTTCATAGACTTCTACAAAATTATTCCATGAAATAGAAATTATAACATGTGTGATCTGTTATACATGATTCTATATGTTGTGTTGTCAACATACAAGATTGTTATATTCTTGCCTCCAATTGTCACCTCTGGGAAATAAATCTGACTTCCTGAATAATTGTTCTGTGCGCAGACTGAATATTTTGGTGACAGTACATTGCCTCATCATATTCCTCCCTTCCTTCAAGCATATCTAATCGTTCATCTTCTGATCTTGATATTGCGCCCAATCTAAGCTCTTGATCATCTCAAATCTTTGATGTAAATGTCATATTTCAGGAATTCATCTATTAGCTTTTGGTGATAAACATGATTGACACAAGTTGAGAGAAATCAGGAGGGAAAAAAGGAGACACGTGATTGCTCTGGCAGATAAGGCAAAGGAGTATCCAAAGAGATTCTACAAATATATAAAGGAAAAAAGAATAACTAGGGAGAGAGGAGGGCCTCTTAAGGATCAACAACGTCATCTATGTACAGATCCACAAGAGATGGGTGAGATCGTAAATGAATATTTTTCACCAACATTTACTGTTGAGAAAGACATGGAAGTTAAGGAACTTGGGGAAATAAATAGTGATGTCTTAAAGAGTGTACTGGAAGTCTTAAAGCACATCAGGTCGATAAATCCCCGGGACTTGATGAAATCTATCCCAAGACGTTGTGAGAGGCAAGGGAGGAAATTGCAGGTTCCCTAGCACAGTTGAGTGCCTGAAGATTGGAGGGTGGCAAATGTTGGGCCTTTGTTTAAAAAAAGCTGCAGGGACAAGCCTGGAAACTACAGGCCGGTGAGCCTAGCATCTGTAGTGGGTAAGTTGTTAGAAGGTAGAGACAACATCTACATTTAGAGAGGCAAAGACTAATCAGGGACAGTCAGCATGGCTTTGAGAAAGAAAAATCACATCTCTCAAATTTGATTGAGTTTTTTGAAGGGGTAACCAAGAAGGTAAATGAGGGCAATGCAGTTGATGTTGCCTACATGGACATTAGCAAGGCCTTTGACAAGGTACCACATGATAGGTTGTTACATAAGATTAAAACTCATGGAATCCTGGGTGAGGTAGCCAAATAGATGCAAAATTGGCTTGATGACAGAAGACGGGTGGTTGTAGAGATGGTTTTCCAAACTGGAGGCCTGTGACCAGTGATGTGCCTCAGGGATCGGTGCTGTGTCCACTGTTATTTGTCATTTATATCAATGATTTGGATGAGAATTTAGGAAGCATGGTTAGTAAGTTTGCAGATGACACCAAGATTGGTGTCATAGTGGACAGTGAAGAAGGTTATTGAAGATTACAGCAGGATCTTGATTGATTGGGCCAGTGGGCTGATGAATGGAAGATGGAATTTAATTTAGGTAAGTGTGAGGTGATGCATTTGAAAGATCGAACCCTACTCAGTTTATGGTAGGGCATTGAGATGAGTCATAGAGCAAAGAAATCGAAAGGTATGGGTTCATAGCTCCTTGAAAGTGGAGTCACAGGTGGACAAAGTGGTGAAGAAAGCATTTGGCATGCTTGGTTTCATTGGTCAGAACACTGAATACAGGGGTTGGGACTTGTTGAAGTTGTGCAAGACATTGATAAGGCAACACTTGGAATACTGTGCGCAGTTCTGGTCACCCTATTATAGAAAGGATATTGTTAAACTAGAAAGAGTGCAGAAAAGATTTGCTAAGGTGCTACTGGGACTTGATGTTGAGTTAAAAGGAGAGGCTGGATAGACTGGGACCTTTTCCTCTGGAGCATAGATAGCTGAGGGGCGATCCTAGAGGTCTTTAAGATAATAAGAACATAAGAAATAGGAGCAGGAGTAGGCCACCTGGCCCTTCGAGCCTGCCCCGCCATTCAATAAGATCATGGCTGATCTGTCATGGCTCAGTTCCACTTTCCAGCCCTCTCCCCATAACCCTTAATCCCCTCTCTTATCAAAAACCCATCAACCTGCTTCTTCAAAATATTTAGCGAGGCAGCCTCCACCACTTCAATGGGTAGAGAATTCCAGAGATTCACCACCCTTTGAGTGAAGAAGTTCCTCCTCAACTCCGTTCTAAAACGCCCCCCCTTTATCTTGAGGCTGTGCCCCCTAGTCCTACTGTCTTTTTTCAGTGGGAAGAGTCTCTCCACCTCTATCCTATCCATCCCATGCATCATCCTATACGTCTCAATGAGATCTCCCCTCATTCTTCTAAACTCCAACGAGTACAAGCCTAGTTTATTCAGCCTCTCCTCGTAGTTCAACCCCCTCAACTCTGGTATCAGCCTAGTAAACCTCCTCTGCACTCCCTCCAAGGCCAAAATATCTTAGTCAATATCTTTTCCCAAAGGTAGGGGAGTCTAAAACTAGAAGGCATAGGTTTGAAGTGAGAGGGGAGAGATACGAAAGGTCCAGAGGGGCAATTTTTTCACACAGAGGGTGGTGAGTATCTAGAACAAGCTGCCAAAGGTGATAGCAGAAGCAGGTACAATTTTATCTTTTAACAAGTGTTTAGACAGTTACATGATACGCCAAATTTCCTTAACCTCCTGAGAAAGTAAAGGACTTTCTTAACTCCAGTGTCGACATGCAAAGACCAAGACACGTTATTGGTGGTCTGGACACCTAGAAACTTGAAGCTGTTGACCATTCCCACTTTGTCCCCATTGATGTTGACAGGGGCATGTCCTTCACTACGCTTCCTGACATTGTTTTGTTGACATCGAGGGAGAGATTATTGTCCTTGCGCCAGTTATCAGATTCGCTACCCTGTACTCTGTCTTCTCTGTGCAAGCTCAGCTTTACCCTGTTACATGACCCTGCCTATCAATCATCCAATCAAACCCCCACTCTGCAAGAACATCAAGAACAGCAGAATAGCATTAGTTCAGATTAAAACCAACATTCTCGCAATTATTAACAATTATGCTGCTGCAGTAACAACAAAGGACGCCGGTTATAGACAGAATGGCTCCTATAAATTGGAAGGGACTGCAATAAACATCCTGCACAGAAACAGGACTGAAATAATTTCTTAAACACATAATATCATATCACAGTGTTGTAAGTAAAATGATACCTCTAAGGCCAGTTAAGTCAAAGTATAGCAAGTTTCTTCAAAAGCTTTTGGGAGATACACCTGATACCTAACAGCGGCTCCCTAGGCTTCACTCCGAGCACAAATTAAGAGCACATATTTATACCCCCCCCAAGCACATACGCATTTTCTCATTCTCGGCAGGTTCCCAGGCTGTGGCTTGCCTTCCATTGTGTGAACATGGCTGCCTCGGTGGTTTCTTCATGGTTATCTCAAGGCTGCAATTGTCCCACATCTCACATGGTGTGATTAGCTATTAGCTAACATACAGGCTGGCACAAACAAGTTAACTGCATACAAGGCAACATGGCCGGTATAACAATTTTATGCTCGTAGGTACCTGTATAGCATATAATATATTGGTAAATAGTACATAAACAGTACATAACTATATATAAAGGCACGCAACTAAGCAACTAAGTTAGACAGAAGCCCATAATATTAAAGATACAAACATAGATACTAGCCATGTTCCTGAACACATTTAGCTGGGACTATCATAAACTTGTGTACAACAGCAGGGACAGCTGCTTTCTTATCTATCTGGGATACACGATAACAAGTCTTACAATACATTTTTACAAATCTCTAAGTATTACAAAGTTCATTAACCCATTCCCTACTTCACACAGCACTGTTTGCAGAATCAGAAAAGATTCCACAAAATATCATAAATCAAGTACTATCTCTGAATTGAGAATACGTATTAGGTATGAACACCAAAAATAATCGTAGTCAGAAGGAATACATTAGAGGATAGTCAAAAGAAGTTTGAAACGGATATCGTCACATTGTTACAAGTAGATAAGTTTGTCTATTTAGGACAAATGATGACAGAAGATCATAGGGTGGCACAATGGTTGGCAGTGCTGCCTCACAGTGCCAAGGACCCAGGTTCAATTCCAGCCTCAGGTCACTGTCTGTGCGGAGTTTGCACATTTTCCCTGTGTCTGCATGGCTTTCCTCCGGGTGCTCCAGTTTCCTTCCACAGTCCAAAGATGTGCGGATTAGGTTGATTGGCCACACTAAATTGACCCTAGTGTCGGGGGATTAGCAAAGTATGTGGGGTTATGGGAATAGGGCGTGGGCGGGATTGTGGTTGGTGCAGACTCAATGGGCCGAATGGCCCCCTTCTGCACTGTAGGGATTCTAGAAGATGGCAGACGTGATGTGATTTGAACAGAAAGCCGACAGAGATCTCTCCTAGAGGGCAAAGTGAAAGGCAGCATAAAGAAGGGTCAACCCAAGTGTAGTTGGATGACGCAGGTCAGAAGTGGGAAAAGAACTTTAAACGTTCATCAATTGGCCCAATGGTAAAATACCAGCTGAGGTAGATAGACAATAGGTATTGCAAGCCCCTGCTGTCCCAATTGATTTTACACTGTGCTAGTCTGCTCCCACAGGGCATTAAATTCCAACCCATATAGCACCTACTGGCATCTAATTCTGCCTGTCACTTTTAGTGCATTTCACCATCTAACCAATATTCCTTTGGTGATTGGAATTGATTATTTTACCTAACACAATGAATTTGCACGAATGACTTTGCCGAATAAATTCCGACACCAATCTCACTAACCGTATCTTCAAATCATTCACGTACAGTGTGACAACCACACCTCAAGAAACAATGCATTTCGTTTCCAAGCACTGATAAACTGCCTTTCCTTCTGATTTTGCAATTCTTCCCTTTTATCCATTTTTTACAATCCAAATTACTTCACATAAATCTATAGCTTCTCCATCAATCTTTTGTGTAGCACTTTGACAATGGTTTTCTAAAGGTTCATGTCTACCACATCCATCAATCTCGCAGTAATTTTTCCTGCTTTGGATGCTGATGAAATGGTGGTAATTATCACAGTAGGGTTGCAATTCTAAACTGACCAGCGATGCTTCAGTTGTACAGAACCCTTGTCAGATCCCATCTGGAATACTGTTTTCATTTTGAACATCTAACCTATGGAAATATGTACTGGTCTTGGAAAGGGTATAGTGTGGGTCAGGAGAACCAAGAGAGCTCAAAAGGTTAAATATTGGCAAGTTGCATAAACATTACTTACTCCAATTGACAAGGTTGAGTGTTGCTCTAAAGGTGTAGTAGAAATTGAAGGACTTTGATAGGCTAGAGAGAGAAACAATTTCTTCTGGTGACAGAAGCTATAGAATACAATGTTAAAATCAGAGCCAGGCCACTTACGAGTAGTCATGATTTTTTTTCCCCTCATACTCGAAGGCGCTTCACCACTAACATTTTGCTTAAAGTTGACAAAGTTTGAAATCCCAGTTACCCGCTCAGAGAAAAAAGCCACAAGATTCCATGATTTTAAACAAACAAAACACTGTTACACTAAGTCAAAGTTAAACAGTCTAAAATGTCTACCTTCTACTCTAATATTCAAAATTAACATGAAGTAAATATGAATTAACAGGCAAACTGTGATCGGATGTTACCTCACTGTATGCTAAATGGTGACCAAGACAGATCCCACAACTTCACCATATATCAGTGACCAATAGGCGTCACAGAGTCTCACTAAAACTCTGCCTCCTTCGCAAGGGATTTCAATTCTTCACTTTCGAAGATCGAGCTCTCTGAATTTCTTCAAAAGACACTCTGGTTTGGACTGCATCAACGATTGCTCATCTCCTGCTGATTCATTCTCTCCTCCTGATACTGCATTCTACCGGATTTAGAAAGTTGCCTGCCTGCTTCTAATTACTGGCACAATTCCAACTCCTTTGCTCTGCTAACTTCATTAAGCTGGCAATGCCCCTGGATTTCTTCAAGCTCCAATCCCCTGGTTCCATTGGGCTATAATTGGCAGCCAGGGCGCCTTCTCAGCTCCACAGGACTTCCTGCCTGGAACCTACTAACAGTCCCCAAAGCTTCTCTGTGAGCTACAAACTACACAAAATCAAATTGCAACCAACCACCTCTCCCAGCAAGTACCCAGATAAATGAAACCAGGAGACCTTCCCAAGTTCCACCTATATCCATGAAAATGTAACCTTTCAGGTTTCACTTTTCAACCAATTTAGGTCTTAACTCCCAATACAAAACTTCGCTCTTCACTGCACTTCTTTGCAAGCAGTATAGACATTATAGCTGCAGTTCTCTGGCTAAAAAACCACCTGCTGTGTTATGGCTCCATCTCCTAGATTTTGACTACATTAAAGAAACAGGAGTCTCCTGAATTGTCATTTTCTTTCAGGTGTTATAGCAATCTCTAAAAGCCCAGTATTTCAGTTACCTCACCTTCACAAAACTATCTTCCCAAAACTAAACATTACCTCTAAAATATTGACAGGAATCATGAACCAGTTATTTGTCACAAAATGTAACAGAAATTTGGATCTTCCTCCCTTAGAAGGCTGTAAAAGCTGGGTCAATTGCCATTTCCAAGAATTAGAATGACAGATTTTTGTTAAGTAAAGATTTCAGGAGATATGGAACAAAGGCAAATAAATAGAGCTCAGGTACAAATCAGCCATAATCTATCTGAATAGTGGCAAAGACTCGAGGTTGAACCGCCCATCCCTGTTGTTTGGTTCAAACGTTCTTGAGATTGCATTCAGAGATCTGGTCCGAGAAGATTTTCCCAGCATTATTTTTCTTGGATTGGTCTGGATTTTGTTTCTCTTTTATGCATCTTTCAAGAAATTACATAATTGCCAGTGGGTGGCACACTGAGGGGCCATGGTGCTTTATCCTGTTCATTAAAGGAAGAAATAAAGATCTAAATTTATATAGCACCTTTCATGGTCTCAGGATATGCCTAAGTGCTTTACAATCCAATAAATACCTTTGAATAGTCACTATTGTAAAGTAAAAAGTGGACAGCACGGTGGCACAGTGATTACCACTGCTGCCTCACAGCGCAAAGGACCCAGGTTCGATTCTTGGCTTGGTTCACTGTCTGTGCAGAGTCTGCACGTTCTCCCTGTGTCTGTGTGAGTTTCCTCCGGGTGCTCCGGTTTCCTCCCACAGTCTGAAAGGCGCGATTAGGTGCATTGGCCATGCTAAATTCTCCCTCAGTCCACCCAAACAGGCCCCAGAGTGCAGTAACAAGGAGATTTTCACAGTAACTTCATTGCAATGTTAATGTAAGCCTACTTGTGGCTAATAAATAACAGTTCATTTCCGCACAGCAAGCTCCCAAAGGTAGCAGAGTGACAACAAGGAGATAATCTGTTATTGTGATCTCAACTGAAGGAAAAATATTGGCTCGGACACAATGCATTGATGCTTGGCTCTTCATAAAAATAGTACTATGGAACCTTTCACATCCACCCAGGTGGCAGATGTGGGCCTCAGTTTTGCATCTTATCAGAAAGAAACCACCTCCAGTGGTGCAGTACTTAACTTGTGTCTGCCTTGGTTTATGTGCTGATGTCTCAGGGGTGGGACTAAAACCCACAACTTTGACTCAATATTACCAACTGAACACAGCTGACAAGTATTTAGAGCCTGTAATCTCCCATCAGCTAGATTTCCACTTGCTTTCTTATCTATTTTAGCTTTTACTATTTCTAATTTAATTTTCCCATACCATTGTGAATTAGCAACCGTGCCAAGGTATCCCTTTCAGGTGGTCTTGTGCCAATTTCCGAAATACAATTTGGGCTACCATTCACTCGAGTAGCAGTACATAACTTACACACACACCAAGTTCAAATTGGCTTGTGTTACATTGTATAAATGGCTTATAAATGCACATTTTTAAGCTTTGGATTGAAGTATAAATTATATTCCAACTTTGATGGATTTTTTTGAAAGTCCTCCACAAAGCCTGTCCGGCTCTTTGCGGGGGTAATAAATCGATTGAAATCGTCTTGACAGTTTACTCAATGCAGAAGTTGCTGCTGGGAACACTACTCCCACCCAGGCAGAAAGGAGCTACATTGGGCAGTTAATGTTATTTCAGAAGTTTACAAAGACTCCATTTTCTACCAAATTCAGTGGAAAAGACCACAACTGGATGTTAACGCTACCAGACAAAAATATTAACTTGGATCATGCTCTGTAGACTAAGCAAAAAAGCTACATTCAGAAATGTGCATAAAAGCTACTTTGAAGCATCACCATTTCTGGTTTTCTAAGTGACTTGTTTGAAGCACATCACTGTTTACCTCCATGATTGGCTGGCATGAGGTGCAAGATTGATTGTTGAACTTGGCAATATCATATTCAATTATCATTCCGGCACAGAATTTCAGATTTGAGAACTGGGAATGTTTCCTACAAGGCTTTACGGTCCTTTAGAACATGAGGAGGCAATAAAAAGGCCATTCATTCCATTGAACCTCCTCCTTATATTGTCTACTAGATCATTAATTCTACTTCAACATATTTTCTCATGAAATGAACTATGCTGCTAAAATATTGCTTGAATTTAAAAATACCTGAATATTGATTTCTCTCTGCATCTCTAACACTCAATCTTGATCTGCTAGCCTTGATGGGCAAGTCCTGCACTTCCTCCAGTTCAGAAACAGAAAACCTACGTCTCAAAGAGAATTGACCACTTCACTCTTTACTTAGTTGAAAATCCTATCCAACTCCTTTCTGAATGAGATAACTGACCAAGTGTCAACTGTTTTTGCTTGGAGTCAATTCCACACATCTGCTAATCTGCTGGTGGAAGAAAGATTTACTTTATTCATCTCTCATATTATGCGACATTAGTTAATTTAAAATTCCTCCTTCTTGTTCTAAAAGTACCTTACAATCAGCATAATTTGTTCATCTCAGTGGTTTGAAAATCTGGAGTGTTCGTGAGCAAAAACAATGTTTACCTGACATTGCACTCTCTTTTCCCATACACAGTCCTGAAATGTTTGCTCTATTCTCTCTCCACAGGTGCTGTCAGACCTGTTGAGATTTTCCAGTATTTTCTGTTTTTGCCCTGAAATACTCTTGTTGAAATTTTCTTAACTTCTAATCGAATGTACTGTAACTTTTTAACAGAACACAAGACAGAAAAGAAATTGTTCGTACAGCTCCACGAACTTGCCCTGCCATTCACCAAGATCATGTTTGAACTTCTACATCAGCTACTTTCCTGCCTATCTCCGTATACCTTTAAGTGCCTTCCCAGCACTGTCCAAAGAATCTATCAAACTCAATCTTGTATTATACCCCTCTGGGGTAGAGAATTCAGGTTCGGAATCCTCTGAATGAAGAAATTTCGCATCAGTGTTAAACGGTCATCCCTTTACCTTACCAAAGTGGATCATTTTGTAATTTCCCACATTATGCTACATCTGCCACATTTTTGCCAATCCCTGAACCTGCATATAATTTTCTGCATTCTCCTCACAGCTCAATTTCCTAACTAGGGCGGAATTTTATGACATTTTTTTCGAAGTGTTGGCCCCAATAAGCAAACTGGAACGAATGCCATTGAGAAGAAAAGTGGACGTATATTCAGCCTCTTTCACAAAAAATATTTTGTCCTCATGTTTCACACGGTGCCCGTGGTGGCCTGTCTATGATTCACTCACCCCCACCATGACTCAATGGCTGTTCACATTTAAATGCCTCCCCAGGACTTGTTCCAAGCCCATTCAGGGGGATGGCTATCAGAAATACTGCATCACAATTCACAAAGGGAGCCCTCACCAAGCTTCTGGATGGGGTTGAGCAAAGACAGGAGACTGTCTACCTTCAATCAGGCAGACATCCTGCCAGCAAGGTTACCAACCTCACCTGGGAAGGTGTGGCCATGATAGTGAGTTCCAGTTGATTCGATAAGAGGATGGGGCTAAGTGTCAAAAGAAATGAATGACCTTCTTCATGCAGCCAGGGTAAGTCTACCTCTTCATGTCTCCCACAGCAGCCATCACACTCTCATGGTGATTCCTCTCCCAGCCATCTCACTGGACCCAACACTTGTCATTGTGCTCTATCCACCCAAGTCCCCAGGACTTATTCTGCTCCTCACATCCCCGCTCCCATGAATGCCAGACTTCATCACCATCTAGTTTGGCAGGATTCTTGCCTACATGCTCCTAATCTGTCTCACTGCAGGACAAACTCAAGCACAACCAGCATGAATGGGCTCAGCCTGTGAGAATCATTCCTGAGCTGAAGACCCTAACCCCTTTTGAAGGAAAAGCCCTTGATCTGGCTGGCAAGGAGCAAGACTGGAGCTGAGAGAGAGCTAAGATTTTACCTGTTAAAAACCTGTTTAAAATAAGTTTAAAGCACTTTACTCTTTGTAGAACTGTTTAAAGCATTTATTTATTGTATTTACTGCTTTAAGAATTCTGAGGGTGTGGTGAAAAGGCATTTGTGGACCAGCCTGCTTTAAATCAGCGCCAGGTTTAAAAGGAGGCCTGGTGTAGACAGCGGGCAGCGTCTGAGCGGGCAGCGGAGTGAGGGGGAAGCAGAGTGAGTTAATAGGGCTTAATATCAAAAAGGGCTGGAGGGAAAAAAGGCCAGGTGAGTTTGTTTGAAAAAAAACAAGGAAAAAAAATTTTTTCAAAACTACTACAGCAAGAAACAAGGAAAAAAATTTTTTCCCCATAAAAATTACAGTGAATAATGGAGGGGCATGTGATGTGTGGTTTCTGTATGATGTGGGAACTGGCGGACCCCAGGGTCCTTCCCAGTGACCATGTCTGCAGTAAGTGCAGGTTGCTGGAGGAGCTCCAGCTCAAGGTGGATGAGCTGGCCTCTGAGCTACAGACACTGAGGCTCATCAAGGGGAGAGAGGGTGCCCCTAGACTGGCTAAATCTAAGGGTCAGGGACAAAAGGGGGCTGCTGGGAGGAGGAGGAAGGGGGGTGAGGAGCGGAGGCCTCAGCCTCTTAATCTGCATAACAGGTTTGAGGTTCTTGCTTCCACTCTGGAAGAGGACGAGGCAGGTGAGGTTGGTGAGCAAACTGCACACGGTACAGTGATGCAGCAGGACATAGGCAAAGAGAAGGGGAAAAGGAACGTAGTAGTGATTGGAGATAGTGGGGTGAAGAGTATTGACACTGTCCTTTGTCACAATGACAAAGTGCACAGAAGGGTGTGTTGTCTGCCTGGTGCTCGGGTACAGGATGTCGCAGCTGGGCTGCAGAGGAACCTGGAGTGGGAGGGTGAGAACCCGGTCGTTGTAGTACATGTGGGTGCCGGCGACGTAGGCAAAGTGCGGACTGAGGATCTGGGGAGGGAGTATGAGAAGCTGGGAATGGAATTAAAAAGTAGAACCGACAAGGTGGTAGTCTCTGGGCTACTGCCTGAACTGAGTGCAGACGGGCGTAGGATTGACAGGATAAAGGAAGTGAATGGGTGGCTCAGGGATTGGTGTGGGAGGAATGGGTTCGAATTTATGGGGCATTGGCACCAGTATTGGGGTAGGTGGGACTTGTTCGGGCGGGATGGGGTTGGTCTGAATCGTGCTGGGACCAGAGTGTTGGCGAATCGAGTAAAGAGGACTGTAGACAGGGCTTTAAACTAATTGGGGGGGGGAGGGTGCGAGGGTAGGTGACGCTACGAGGTCTAAAGTTAAGGATAGGGTACAGGTAAGGGAAGAGGCCAAGGATGTCCCAATTGGTGGCGTTACGGCAAATAGGGTCCAGGTGAAGGCTGGGATGAAAGCACTTTATCTGAATGCATGAAGCATTCGGAATAAAGTGGATGAGCTGGTGGCGCAGATCGACACAAATGGATACGATCTGGTGGCCATTACAGAGACGTGGCTGCAAGGTGACAGGGACTGGGAGATGAATGTACAGGGCTATCAAGTGTTTAGGAAGGATAGGCAGGAGGAAAGAGGGGGTGGCGTAGCTCTGCTGATTAAGGATAGTATCAAGGTGGTAGCAAGGGATGATATCGGAGCCAAAGAGCAGAAAGTGGAATCGTTGTGGGTGGAGATTAGGAACAGCAAAGGGAGGAAGACGCTGGTGGGTGTCGTCTATAGGCCCCCGAATAATGATCTGGAGGTGGGGCGGGCTGTTAACACGCAAATAAGTGCGGCGTGCAGGAATGGGACGGCAGTAGTTATGGGAGATTTCAATCTGCATATTGATTGGTCGACCCATGTTGGACGAGGTGGGCTCGAGGAGGAGTTCCTGGAATGCTGCCGGGATAATTTCCTTGAACAGTGTGTGTTGGAGCCGACGAGGGAGCGAGCTATCTTGGATCTGGTGCTATGTAATGAGGCGGGTAGAATTAGGGACCTTGCGGTGAAGGATCCTCTTGGAGAGAGTGATCATTGTATGGTGGAGTTTCTGGTGCAGATGGAGGAGGAGAAAGTGGGTTCCCGGACACGCGTCCTTTGTTTGATTAGAGGGGAGTATGGTAGGATGAGAGAAGAATTGGCGAATGTGGACTGGGGGAGTGCGTTGGAAGGTAGGTCTGCTGAGGAGCAGTGGAGGATCTTTAAGGAGATCTTTCTTGGTGCTCAGCAGAAATTTATTCCGATGGTTAAAAAGGACAGTAGGAAGAGAGGTAATAAGCCGTGGATAACGAAGGAGGTGAAGGAAAGTGTTAAATTAAAAGCGGAGGAATTTAGAGTAGCTAAGAGTAGTGGGCGAGAAGAGGATTGGGAAAGGTTTAAATGTCAACAAAGATTGACAAAGAAGTTGATAAAGGAGGGTAGGAGAAGCTATGAGGCTGGGCTAGCACTTAATATAAAAAAGGATAGCAAGAGTTTTTATAAATATATAAAAAGGAAGAGGCTGGCTAGGGTGAACGTTGGTCCTTTAGAGGATGAGAAAGGGGAGCTAGTGGTAGGGGATGGGGATATGGCTAAGGTCTTGAATAACTTTTTTGTTTCTGTCTTCACGGAGGAGGACGTGAATAATTTGCCGGGTGTTAGCGATGGAAAGGTGGTAGGAATGGAGGGTCTTAATGACATTACTGTTACTAGAGAGGTGGTGCTCGACAGACTGGAGGGGCTGATTGTGGACAAGTCCCCAGGACCGGATGGAATGCATCCGAGGGTTCTGAAAGAAATGGCGGAGGTGATAGTGGATGCCTTGGTGCTTATTTTCCAGACGTCGCTGGATTCCGGGGAAGTGCTGGAAGATTGGAAAACGGCTAATGTTACGCCGTTGTTTAAGAAGGGTGCCAGGCAAAAGGCGGGGAATTATAGGCCGGTTAGTTTAACGTCTGTGGTAGGTAAAATGTTAGAATCCGTCATTAAGCAGGAAATTGCGAGGCATCTTGAAGGGAATTGCTTGATAGGGCTGACGCAACACGGTTTCATTAAAGGGAAGTCGTGTCTGACAAATTTACTGGAGTTCTATGAGGATGTGTCTAGGGCAGTGGATAGAGGAGAGCCGGTGGATGTGGTCTTTCTGGATTTTCAGAAGGCGTTTGACAAGGTACCTCACAAGAGGTTATTGCAGAAGGTCAGGGGACAGGGAGTTGGGGGTAGGGTGTTAGCGTGGATAGAGGATTGGTTGTCAAATAGGAGGCAGAGAGTGGGGGTCAATGGGTGCTATTCGGATTGGCGGTTGGTGACTAGTGGGGTGCCCCAGGGGTCGGTGCTGGGGCCTCAGCTATTTACCATTTATATAGATGATCTGGAGGAGGGAACCGAGTGCAGGGTGTCGAAATTTGCTGATGACACCAAGATTGGGGGAAAGGCAAATTGTGCGGAGGGTGTGGAGAGTCTGCAGAAGGATCTAGATAGGCTGGGCGAATGGGCCAGGAAATGGCAAATGGAATTTAATGTTGGCAAGTGTGAGGTGGTCCACTTTGCTAGGAAGAATGGTAGGAAGGACTATTACTTACGGGGCGAAAAACTGCAGCAGGCGACGGTGCAGAGGGACCTCGGGGTCCTTGTGCATGAGTCGCAAAAACCCAGCTTGCAGGTGCAGCAGGTGGTCAGGAAGGCGAATGGGATGCTGGCCTTCATAGCGAGGGGGATTGAATATAAAAGTAGGGAGGTCTTGCTGCAGCTGTATAGGGCATTGGTGAGGCCGCAGCTGGAGTACTGTGTGCAGTTTTGGGCGCCGCACCTGCGCAAGGATATTTTGGCCCTGGAGGGAGTGCAGAGGAGGTTTACTAGGCTGATACCGGAGTTGAGGGGATTGAGCTATGAGGAGAGGCTGAATAAACTAGGCTTGTACTCGTTAGAGTTTAGAAGAATGAGGGGAGATCTCATTGAGATGTATAAGATGATGAATGGGATGGATAGGATAGAGGTGGAGAGACTCTTCCCGCTCAAAAAAGACAGTAGGACTAGGGGGCACAGCCTCAAGATAAAGGGGAGGCGGTTTAGAACGGAGTTGAGGAGGAACTTCTTCACTCAAAGGGTGGTGAATCTCTGGAATTCTCTGCCCGTTGAAGTGGTGGAGGCTGCCTCGCTAAATATTTTTAAGAAGCGGGTTGATGGGTTCTTGATAAGAGAGGGGATTAAGGGTTATGGGGAGAGGGCGGGAAAGTGGAACTGAGCCACAACAGATCAGCCATGATCTTATTGAATGGCGGGGCAGGCTCGAAGGGCTAGATGGCCTACTCCTGCTCCTATTTCTTATGTTCTTATGTTCTTAAGACTGCAGCTGTGCAGAGAGCAAGGTATAAGAAGGAGATATCACATCCTCAACACATCCAGCCATGGTGCAAATCCTTACCTTCAGTTTGGTCCTCTGTTGTACTGATGCCACCTCACTCCATTTGCAGGTCAGTCAACCAACCTGGACCATTCTCACACCCTTTGGAGGCCACAGACCCAAGGAGCTCCAAGCAAGACAACCCAGTGATAAGCATTGAAGGGGTGGTACAGCTGTCACCTGCACCCTCTACTAGCACAGGTACTCTATCAACCTTGGTGGGAATAACTAGTAGGCAAATTTGAGAGTCACTCACTGGTAAGCACATCACAGTTGAAAATCCACAGCAGGTGGAAGATGGGAAGTCCAGGATCCAGCACTCGGAGGGATGATGGAGCCCAGGACTCTGCTAAGCCCCAGGCCGATGACCTGTCCTTGGGTATGGCTATCCCAGAGCTGCTGCAGCTACAGAGGCAGAATTGCCAGCATCAGGAAGGAATGATAGCATTCTTCCTCAGACAGCAAGGCCAACTCAAGGAGTTCGAACACCTTCTGAGGAGATAGTGCTGTCAGTCTGGTGCAACAAGGCCAAAACTGCGACGGTGGCATATGCACTGGTGACTTTGGCACAGGACATGCACTCTATGGCAGAAAATGATGTCCATGGCAGAGGACATGAGTTCCATGGTGCAGGGCTCATAGGCCCCTAATAGCAGATTCTAGTTTTTTTTCCCTCACAATTGATGGCAGGCTATCTAGCCGAGAGTACCTCATTTATTCTCTTCTTTCATCCTTGGACAGCAGGGTTAGATTTGTTATTTTCCAAATGGCAGGGACCATTTGAGAATCAGAGTAATTTTGATGAAGAAAACTTCCATTGTCCTCGCAGCGATAGGCCACTTTGCCCTCAAGCTTCCATTCAGTAACATGGCTGATCTGATTTTAACTTCAATTCCCCTGATAATAACCCCCAACACCACTGCCCCCCCCCCCCCGCCAATTTATCAGGATTTTATCCACCTCTACTTTGAAACATTCAAAAACTCTGCTTCCACATTTTTTGAGGAAGTGTTCTAGATTCCTGATCTTCAGAGAGACAACTCCATATTTTTAATATTTAAACAGTGATCCCGAGTTAAAGATTCTCTCATAAAAGGAAACAACCTTTTCAGATCCACCTTCTCAAGACCCCTCAAGATCTTCTAATCTATACTGTATATAAACCTTGCCTGACCAACCTTTCACAGAAAACACTCCAGGCACAAGAATGACTATCTCACTGACATTGCCAATACACCACCATCTCCCACTAAAGTAGTGCTATGGGATCTCTGATATCCATCTGAGCAGACAGATGGAACCTCAGTTTGACATCTCAATTGAAAGACTGCACTTCCAACACTGCAAGACTCCCTCTAGGCTGCACCGCCTTTCACGTTGCATGCACTCAAGCCCTGAAGTGGGACTTGAACTCAGAACTCTTTGCTTCAGAGGCGAGTGCTACCAACAGAGCTACAGCTGACACTGTGTCTGACTCTCTTCATATGCTCTTTTGTAAACTGTAAACCAATAAAATAAACTAATAAAAACCTGCTCAAAGGAGCACTGAGACAAAAAAAAGACTTTCAAAGGAAACTTATCATTATCAAATGAATTTAGTGTTCGCGGGTTGATAATGCACTCCAGCTGCTGCATGGACCCAACTCTCTTTACACAGTTTGCCTCCTTTGGAAATAGTGAAAGGATTCCCAGGCTCATTATCAGCCTATAAAACTGTGTTATGAAGTTCAAGTTTGGGGCTCGAACCATGATGTGCTGGCACAGAAGGAGGACGTTACCAACTACATTGTAAGACCTCCCTGACACCCTTTTAATTAAATAAATGATGAATGAATTAAACACAAATAAGAGGGAGAGACAGCCTTTGGTGGGGCCTGAATCTCATCAAGGCCTTCCATGCCCGTTGGAGACCGTGGGGGCTTGGGTGCCTTATCGACCTCTTTAATCACTTTTCAGTTTAATGTTTTAAGTTTAATTGGTGATTTGTTTCTGCTTAGGGCAGCATCCCTTTAAGGGACTTCCCCTTTTATTTTGTCTCAGTTTCTTTAACCTAGTTTAGCTGGTTGACTCCAAAGGAGTTTGGGCGTGACTCTCTTGCCATTTTTAATATAGCCGACCTAAATGAAAAAGTGTATTTGGTGACCGCTTTTGTGCCTTTGAAGATGGCAGATTTGGCCAGTTCCCTGGCAGCATGAGACAGACAGCAGTCCAGACCTCTCTGACCACTTCTGGCAGTGAACGAGCTGCAAGGCCTCAGACGCAATGCACTCAAAAATGTTGACTATGAGGCAGTTTATGATACTCATGTCCTTGGATGAAATCCTGATGGAAGGTTGGACCTGGTCAAATCCCAGTACACACAAATGCAAAAGCTTTGCCTGCAAGATTTCCTCTGCCTCTTGGAGACTTTAGTCAGCAGCTCTTGAATGTCTTGCAGACACCGAGTTGCAGCTGCCACCTCAGGTATTCTGCTCCACTTCAACCCTTAGTACTTAACCAAATAATGTCCATCACCTGTATATCTTTAACAACAAAAGTAAGCACCCGTTAATATCCAAAAGATAATGTTCAATAACTTTCAGCACAGCCCTTCTGGATATTAGAAATTACAGTTTAAGGTATTCAGAGAAGTTTGCTCGAAGGTTAAAAGGTCAATGGTGATGTTGTGAGCAGGGGTACAAATCAGAGTGTAGAAAAAGCCCTTCGGCCCATCTAGTCTGCATGAAGACATAGGAGACACCTGACCTCCCACCAAATCTCATTTACCAGCACTTGGCCCATAGCCCTGAATGTTATGTGCCAAGTGCTCACCCAGATACTTTTTGAAGAATGTGAGGCAACCTGCCTCAAACACCCTTCCAGGCAGCACATTCCAAACTGTCACCATTCTCTGGGTAAAATCATTTTCCTTGCAACCTCCCCACACCCACTGCACCTCATCTTGAAGCTACATCCCCTCATGACTGACCCTTCAACTAAGAGGAACAGCTGCCCCCTATCCACTCTGTCCATGCCCCTCAATCAGGTCGGTTACCCTCAGTCTTCTCTGCTCCAATGAAAACAACCCAAGCCTATCCAACCCCTCTTCATAACTTAAATGCTCCATCCCAAGCAGCAACCTGATGAACCACCTCTGCACTCCCTCTAGTGCAATCACATCCTTCTTATAATATAGCCATCAGAACTGCATACAGTACTCTAGCTGTGGCCTCACCAAACTTCTATACAACTCTAACATGATTTCCCTGCTTTTGTAATCAACGCCTCAATTGATAAAGGTAAGTGTCTGATATGCCTTCTTCCACACATGCCAGACATACTCTCTTTCCCCCTTCTTCCGTCAGAAAAAAGGTACAAAAGTCTGGGGTCATATATCCACTGATTCAAGAACGGTTTCTTCCATCAGATTTTTGAATGGACCCTGCTTTGCATTAAGTTGATCTTTCTCTACACCTTAACTATGACTGTGACACTACATTCTGCACTCTTTCCTTTCCTATAAATGATATGCCTTGTCTGTATAGCATGCAAGGAACAATACTTATCACTATAATATTTTTCACGTGACAACAATACATCAAATGCTCTTATGTCTTCAGAGATCTCGACAAACACACCAAGGTCCCTTTGTTCCACAGAACTCCCAAGTGTCACGCTGTTCATTGAACATTTCCTCATCAAATTACTCGTTCCAAACTTTTCTTCAGGTTAAATTCCATCTGCCACTTATCTGCTGATTTGACCATTCCATCTATATCTTATTGTAGCCCAAGTCACTCCACCTCACTGTTAACCACCTGTCTGACCTTTGTATCATCCATAAACTTACTAATCCTACCTCCATGTATCATCTATGTTGTTTATATAAATGACAAATAATAGGGAACCCAACACAGATTCGAGATACACACTGGACACTGGTTTCCAGTTACTAAAGCAGTCTTCTGACATTACCCTCTATCTCCTACAACTGAACCAATTTTGAATCCACGTTATCAAATTACCCTGTGTCCCATGTGCATATGCTATCTTTACAAGTCTCCTATGTGGGACCTTGTCAAGGACTTCGCAGAAATCCACATAAACTACATCAACTGGACCACCTTCATCTACAAGACCGGTCACCTCAAAAAATTCAATCAAATTTGTTAGTCATGACCTTTCTCTGACGAAGTCATGCTGACTACCCCTAATCAAGCAAAGGGCAGTACAGTGGCATAGTGGTTAGTACTGTTGCCTCAGTGCCAGGGATCCGGATCCAATATCAGCTTTGATCACTGTCTGTGTGGAGTTTGCACATCCTCCCTGTGTCTATATGATTTTCCATCAGGTGCTCAGTTTCCTCCCACAGTCCAATTACATGCAGGTTAGTTGGATTGACCATGGTGTCAAGTGTAATAGCAGGGGTTACGGGGATAGGGTGTGGGTGGGAATGCTGTCAGTGCATGGTCAATGGGCTGAGTGGCCTCCTCCTGCTCTGCAGGGATTCTATGATTCTAAGCCTTCCCTCTCGAAGTGGAGGTAGATGCTTTTCTTCAGAGAGAGTGGAGAGAGGAAAAGTGGAGGAAGATTTTAGTTTGAGAAGTTTGTGATTTGATTTTTGTGACATGCCTCATCATACTGTGGTCATGCCTTGCCTTTAGCCGATTTAGTTTTATTCAACGACAGGACACAAATAAAATCCCAAATCCCAAGCAGGAACTGCCACCAGGATACAAAAAGATAATGACACCAACTGTGAAGAAACACTTTAGGTAACCTTGTGCTTACTCCTGTTAAAATTCCACAGACATAGGAGCAGAAGTAGGCCATTTGGCCCATTGGATCTGCTCTGCCATTCAGTGAGATTGTAACTGATCTGTTATGATCTGCCTCACAGTGCCAGGGACCTGGGCTGGATTCCAGCCTTGGTTGACTGTGTGTGTGGAGTTTGCACGTTCTCCCCACACCTGTGTGGGTTTCCTCTAGGTGCTCCAGTTTCCTCCTACAGCCTAAAGATGTGCCAGTTAGGTGGATTAGTTATGCTAAATTGCCCCACTGCCCCAGAATGTGTAGGCTAGGATGTTAGCAGGGTAAATACTTGGGGTTAAGGGGATTGAGCCCTGGCATCTCCACATCAAGTGATAGAAGACAGATTTGGGATGCTCTTTCCACTCACATTGTGTGTATCTTTAAGACCTGATTAGCTGTAAAGACTCACATTCCAATCATTAATCATGTAAATTGAGTTTGTGTCTTTATATGCCCTGTTTGTGATCAGAACTCCCACCCACCTGACGAAGGAACAGCCACTTCCAAAAGCTAGTGGCGTTTGCTACAAATAAATCTGTTGGACTTTAACCTGGTGTTGTGAGACTTCTTACTGTGTTCTATCACTTAGCCAATCCTCTATCCATGCTAATAACACCACCACCCTGGGCACTAATCTTATTCAGTAGCCTTTTGTGCAGTACCTTATTGAACTTTCCCACGAGTTCACTGAACAACATTTGAGACAAGAAGGACCTTTTTTCTGGAGCTACGACACTTAATACCTTTTATTTCTATATTTGTACATTGGATTTTACACAAGGTTGAGCAATACATTTTGCTGAGCAGCTATTTTAATCACATTTTTAAAATTAACTTGTGGCCGTTTTATATTGCATACACGTGAAATTGTAATGAATTGCTGGCTGATATCATTTTCAGAAGAGCTCCAAACCTGCAGTCAGAAATACATCTGAGCTGACTTTTTGGCTTATGCCAATATTGGAGACAATGAACAAAACAAAATATAAAAATGGATGTTAGTGAATTCTGCCATGTATTTTGAAGGCAACAAAATCAAACACACTCAGAATCTGCACTATGGTGTTGTGCCAGATTTTTCTCAGCTGCTACCAAGTAACCTCGACAACCCAATGCATTGTGACCTAAGGCAATGGAAATGGTTTTATTATACATGTCAACTGCAACCATCTTCAAAGATAGGTTAGAAGGAAAGAGAAAAAGACAAATTTATATAAATGAGTGGCCAAAAGTCTCACTTGCCCTTTATTTCAAAAACCAGAATACCACAAATTAGATATATTATTATACATAATTTAATGATAGTGTTATGCAGGACACATTGTGCTGGTGCATCATATTTTTGGCATTGCACTGATGTGAAACAAGAGTAGTTTTAGCAGCAGTTGGATTGCTGCACTGCAACACTTTGCCATTTTTATCCTACTTGGGACCATTTGGAAGCAAACATATTGATTATGCTGCACATACCTGCAAAAGCTCTGAATAACAACTTCATAAATGTTTTAAATTTGAAGTCCATAAGGACTCAGATGATCCACAGAAAGGTTTCTCATGCAACACAGCCAAACATTCCATCTGATGTATTCCCGCATTAGAAATTTCACCAACAGTGGCCACATATAGAATTCCTCCCAGGAGCATGGAAATCAGCACCTTAACTTTGAATTGTTAGTTCACGCCATTCCAAAATATCATCAATATCGGGTTGACAGAAAAAATATAACTGCACCATATTTTGTTATAATGCTGTCTCAAGTTTTTTTTCCATTCTTACTTCTTGCTTCCTGCCTACAGTCCAAAACAATCAAATGTCAGGTTCAGTGTCAAAAATGTATGGATATCCTACCCTCAATGAAAGACAAAACTCAGGAAGTAATTGTACTTCTTAAATCATGTAAAAACATAGAACTAGAATGTTTGAGCAAATAGTTCACACAGCAGACGCTTATTCTTTAGCGCTCAAGTAGCTTGATAGCTTTAACCCTAGAATAAAAATGTAATTTCAGTAATGTGCCAAATCATCAAGGATTAAAACTGAGATTTATGAACCTCTTTCCAATATAAATAGGGTTCTGACAGTGTTGGTAAAATCCATCACATCAAGACGTCGGTGATTCCCATTCCTCCATGCATTATTAGATCTTACCCATTATCCAACAGTAAAGTAAAAATCATTCTGGAATTTTTCATTCAAAGTTCCAACTATAGAGATTGCAAAGCTACATTTCCCTCTCAAATCAGAGGCTGACCAAATATTAAATAAAAATAGGAAATTCTGGAAATACTCAGCAGGTTAGGGAGTATCTGTGGAGAGTTAACGTTTCAGATCAATGTTCTTTCATCAGAGCTGGAAATGTTAATGGTGTTACAGGTTTTAAACAAGAACAGATATGAGAGAAGTTGGGGTTGGAGGAGGGAAGAAAGAACCAAAGTAAAGGTCTGATAAAAGGTGGAAGGAGAGAGAGGTTAATTGACAAAAAGGACGATGGCTTGAGGCAAAAGGGGACGGTAATAGGTCAGATAAATCAACCAAAGATGGTTCTAGGAGAGGTGTATATTCAAAAAGCAGAATCATCGCCTTCAGTTGCTGTCCAAAAAGAAAACAAGGGGGCACAGGTTTTGATCTGAAATTACCGAAGTCAATGTTTAGTCTCGATGGCTATAATGTGCCGAATTGAAAAATGAGGTGTTGTTCCTTCAGTTTACTTTGAGCACCACTGGAACAGTGTAGGGGCTTAGGATAGAGATGCCAATTAGGGATATAATAAAGAGCTACAGTAATAGACATCCAAAAGCTCAGGCCTATGTCTGTGGACTGAACGGGGTGTTCAGTGAACCGGTCATCCAATCTGCAGAGGGTATGGCATAATGAGCAGGGAATACGGTTAATTAAACAGAAAATACAAGGAAATTTTCCAATAAAATTCAGCTGGAAGGAACGTTTGGGGCCTTGGATCTTGAGAAGGGAAGAGATAAAGGACAGATGCTGTATCAAATGTTATTTCTTGCATTCCTATTCTCTCATTTTGTCAGTTATTTTCTCCTACATCCTTGGGAACACAGCAATTGGTAAAATAATTGACATGGATGGAGAAGAATTTCTCAACATGTATTCAAAGTCAAACCAATCATTTGCAAAATGTTTCCGTTCATTGGGATGACATGAATTAAAAGCCTTTCATTATAGTACATATTCAATGTTCAAGTTCAGATTCTAGACTTATCTATATTACAGAAATTCCTTGTGACGATACGCATTATTTAATCAGAATGAGACTTTAATGTCCTATATCACCCAACCAGCCTGCTAATAGGAGGCTTAGGACATTTTCAGTGTCATGTAAAAGGCTTTTTAAGTGCAAACACGTGAAAAACATTAAAATTTTAGAAACATTACTGGGCTTGGATCGGATTTTATATTTCTGGTCTTGTTTGTTAGTAAATACCTGCAACAACACAACTTAAGCAAAAGGATTATTTAGAAAACATGTTCAGATGTGCAACATGTCCTCACCTTCAGATGGGGCTGTGATAGCAGCTTCGCAAGTTCTCTAATCTCACTGTTCACTGGTGTGTTGTGCAGATCCTCGGTGAGCTATGAAATAATAGAAAAAACTTCAGCAAAATATTGTTTGCACTCTTGCATTTGTGACATGATAATTTATCTATTCAAAGCTATTACTTTCAAGGGTGTTCAAACAAAGGCCAGCATGAAGACTAACAGACCATTAATCACCACTTTTTTTTCTAGCCCTCAGCGGACCAACTTTGGCAGGACCCTTCAGCTTACTTTAGTTCAGCTAATCACATGTGGCAAATCCACAGCAAGATTATGCTTTGATTTATTACATGGAAGGGTGAATCTAAGTACCCACTGTATAGAAAAATTCTTTGCAAACAAAACATGGACCTTACAGAAGCAGAATCAATCCCTGGCATTTACATTGCAATCCATCTTTCAGTACAGTGATGAAAGCTGCACCATTACTCGAAGACTGTGCTGCTGTTGTTGTTTGACATTAGAGTACCCTCACCTCCATCCAATTCATGTTGACCAAACAGTGAAAAAAGTTAAGTGCACACAGTAATTGCCTGTATTCCATCTGTACCGAGTATAAATCTTCAAACAAAAAACTCAATTTGTCTTGTGAATTTGGTTATTAACAGAGAACTCTCAACAAATTGCCACACAGTTAACACAACTGAACTGAGGTCCTATGACTGCACAATCTGAAATTTTAAGATCATTTAATTGATGTGCCTGTGACTCCTTCAAGAACAAATGGTAATGGATTTTTAACAGGTACATGATCGTCTTGGAGCAATGTGGTGTCAATGGACTCAAGTCAACCTCTAACATAGCATAAGAACTAGCTGCAATTAACTTCTAATTGATCTCTTATTTGCAGAAATTGAGGATAAAGGTAAAAAGGTAGAGGCATTCATCATTTGAGCACAAATAAAGAGATATTAATTGACACTGCATGATGAGTAGGATGCAGATCCAATCACTTGTAATGTTTCACTTTGTGAATAAACCTAAACTGAGCAAAGCTTGACTTCTGGTCTCACCTTTCACCAAATGGCTGTGTTATGAAAAAGGGGTGGTCGATTTTCTCACTGAGAATGAACGCTGAACAATTCAAAGAGAAGTACCTCGCTTCGTAAACCATTAAAGTGTGAAAGAGGAGGTAATGCCTGTGCTTCAGCAACTTTTAGTGGTTAAAACAAAATAACTATCTGAGACACACTCTGTAAAAGCAACAAGTTAGCACCTTTTTCTTCAATCTGTTAAATTTCATTCCTGACCTGTACAGCAATTTATTAACAGCTTCAAACTAAAAGCACTCTAAGGCTCATAGTGGATGGGTGTCAAAAGGTTCCATGATGAAGACATTTCCAAGCTTTGTGTAGAAGGGAAGAGCTAGAATAGCTATGTGTCATCCCCTTGTCAAAGACATGTGCAAAAGATGCAATCATGTGGCAAAGCTGTAAATCACATCAAAAAAACATAGTTTTCTATTAAAAGTGTTCCTTTAAACCACTTTAACACTCAAAACTTACAAGTGGTAAGTCTGTCAGAGATAGATAAGAATAATAAAACATTTATGAATTTGTCCAAAGATCAGAAGTTGTAAGATGAGATTTAGTTTCATAATGAATTAAAAAACTGAAGTATTAGGGAGAAAAATCAAAACGTGGTCAATGCATTAAGTATTTTTTATTTTTTGGATGTAATAATTTGGTTCAGACTACACACATCTGTCATTCAAGTATTTTAATAGAATGATCAACACAACCACTATACACACATTACTTTGTATTTGAGCCTGAACCCAAATATTCTTTCCTCTTCCCTAGGAGGGGTGGAGTTCCTGTATCATTTGCAGAAGTATCTACAGATGAATAAATGTTAAAGAAAACTGTGAAACATAGCTATAGCACACATGAACATTTTTGAGAAACGAACCAGCATTGCACACAGTCAAAACTGAGGACACAGTTTTACTGTTGAGACACAGGATAAACTGTATTACATTGGTGGAGAGATTAACTCAAATTAGATCATCAATCCTCATCTCCTGATCTGTTTATATTACCACCGTACATTCAATTTTGGCAAACAGCATTTTTATTCAAGCCAATAAAAACCAACCTCATGGCAGGAAAATGGTGCGTGTGTTGTCACCATTACCAACTAATTTATACCATGAAAATAATGGAATGGGTGTATTATTTCACACAAAAATGTGAAATAAATCTGTTTCCTTCTATCTCTCATTCCCTCATTCTTTCCATCTTACTCAGGTTTGTCCTCCATTCATTCTGTCTCGTAGATCTCCTGCTACTGCCAACTCTATCTGTGTTTATGACTTTTTTCTTCTGTCTCCTGTCTCACTGTTACGCCCTGTATTTGTGTTGCTGAATGCTTGGCATTCTATGCCTTTCACACACTTTCTCTCTTTCTCAATGGACTAGAGTTTAAGGTCAGTAATAAACGAATGGAGACAGCCGTTCGTTACACTCGTACATAGACTTTTTATGGGCTTTGGACCAGACATTCCTGTCAGCTACTGAACAAAAAAATGCAGCACCCAGTCCAGAGAATCTGGGACCTTTCTGTACAGAACACACGACTATGATTTTCCACTATTAATTGAATTGAAAAATTATTGATTTAAAACTCAGAGTCTGAAGCAAGAAATGTCAATTAAAATAATTAATTTAATATATAACCAGGTACGGACAGTGGAATGAAAAGAAAAATGTTGGATTATAAGTCAGTGCAAAAACAAGAGGCAAAGAAAAAGTAAAATATTTAGTTTGGTTTTTTAAAGAATCCCCAAACAAAATTAAAATATAGAACTAGGAGCCATTGCTTAAAAATAAGGGGACCGTCCATCTGAGACAGATGCTTTCTATCCTCTGGCTCCCTTGTTAGTCAAGAATCCATCCTCCTCTTTCTTCAAAACATTCATTGACCCTGCCTCCACCATTTGCCAGGAAAGAGAATTTTAAAGACTCATGAAAAAAATTCTCATCATCCATCTGAAATGAAAGACCCTTCATTTTCAAATGATGTGCCCTAGTTCTCGTCTTTCACACAAGGGGACCCATCCTGTCAGCACCCGTACTGTTAAGTCCCCTCAGCATGTTATATGTTGATATGTGTGGGCGGCACAGTGGTTAATATTGTTGCCTCACAGCACCAGGGACCTGGGTTCGATTCCCGACTTGGGATTGCACGTTCTCCCTGTGTCTGTGTGGCTTTCCTCCAGGTGCTCCAGTTTCCTCCCACAGTCTGAAAGATCTGCTGGTTAGTGCATTGGCCCGAACAGGCACCTGGGGGTGCGGCAACTGGGGCGATGTCACAGGTACTTCGTTGCAGTGTTAATATAAACCTTACTAATGACTAATAAATAAACTTTTTGTTTTATGTTTCAATATCATCTCTCATTTGTCAGAACTCCAATACATACAGGCTCAATCCAGTAAATCTTTTCTGAACTGCATTCAATGCATTTATAACCTTCCTTAAATCAGGAAACCAAAACTCACAGTACTCCAAATATCTCATCACGCCTTGTACAACTGTAGCAAAACACACTACTCCATTCCCTTTGCAATAAACAACAATATTCTATTTGTATTCCAAATCACTTGCTGTATCTGCATACTAACATCTAGCTTTAAAACACCAAAATCAGCCACATTACAGGCTTGTTCGAATGCTATCCAATATTAAAAGCAAAATTACATTGATACATGATTATACATCACAGGCAGCATAACAACAAATCTCCATAACTTTTTTTTAAAGTAAATTTTTGAATTTCACAGCATCTGGAAAATGCTGAGAAGCAATGTTTATGATTTACTTGAAACAAAAAAAAATCTGCTGCAATATTATCAGTTTCTCGAGCTGATTCAAAATGGTCATAATTAGAATACTAGGATGTATTGAATTTGTATCATTCCCATTTCCCATTCACCCTATTATCCAATGTCCTGAAAATATTGGCCAGAATTTTCCAGTCCCGCTGAGTAAATGGAGATTTGGCTGAGCACCAAATTCTCCTTTTTTGCTGGCGGCAGCGGTGCAGCACGAGACTGGAGAACCAGCCATGGTTCTATTACATGGCAGAATAGGCTCAAAGGGCCAAATCGCCTACCCCTGTTCCTATTTCTTATGGTACAATTCTCTAAGAAACTGAAGGTGTCAAAAGACCCTTTTGAAGTCCTCTTACTTCAGGAGAAGTCACTTTAACTAATAGGGTGGGAGGGAGAGGGGACTCCCTTCCCTACAGCTGATCACTTGGACACATTCTTGTAACACTGCATTTGTTTGAAGTCTCTCAGCCTTCTTAGAAAGGTCAAATGTGCTGCGAGCCTTCTAAATCTCATGGATACATTGCAGACCTTTGTTCTCATTTTACACATGCTGCTGCATCCTTAAGATCAATACATTTGTGTATTTCTCTTCTACTGTCTAAAACATGATGTTAATAGTTGGCTCTCCCCTGTAGAATTTAATATGTCATTCATCGAACCATAGAACATTATAGCACAGAAACAGGTCTTTTGGCCCTTCTTGGCTGAGCTGAACCATTTTTCTGCCTAGTCCCACTGACCTGCAGCTGGACCATATCCTTCCACACCCCTCTCATCCATGTACCTGTCCAAGTTTTTCTTAAATGTTAAAAGTGAGCCTGTGAGAAAGCGGGAAAGTGGAACTGATCCACTTCAGATCAGCCATGATCTTATTGAATGGCGGGGCAGGCTCGAAGGGTTAGACGGCCTACTCCTGCTGCTACTTCTTATGTTCTTATGGCATTCACCATTTCACCTGGCAGCTCATTCCACACTCCCACCACTCTGAAAAGAAGCCCCCCCTAATATTCCCTTTAAACGTTTCCCCCTTCACCGTTAACCCATGTCCTCTAGTTTTTTTCTCCCCGAGCCTCATTGGAAAAAGCCTGCTTGCATTCAGTCTATCTATACCCATCATAATTTTATACACCTCTATCAAATCTCCCCTCATTCTTCTACACTCCAGGAAATAAAGTCCTAACCTATTCAACCTTTCTCTATAACTCAGTTTTTCAAGTCCCGGCAACATCCTTGTAAACCTTTTCTGCACTCTTTCAACCTTATTAATATCCTTCCTGTAATTAGGTGACCAAAACTGCACACAATACTCTAAATTCGGCCTCACCAATGTTTTATACAACCTCACCATAACATTCCAACTCTTATACTCAATACTTTGATTTATAAAGACCAATGTACTAAAAGCACTCTTTATGACCCTATCTACCTGTGACCCACTTTTAGGGAATTATATATCTGTATTCCCAGATCTCTCTGTTCTACTGCACTCTTCAGTGTCCTACCATTTACCTTGTATGTTCTACCTTGGTTTGTCCTTCCAAAGTGCAATACCTCACACTTGTCTGCATTAAACTCCATATTAAACAATATTTGTGTAAAACGAGGGAAAAGCCTGATATGCCTCCTGCCCTCAACAAACAGATAGCAAAAACTAAGAAAATCCATTATACAACTCTCTTGGAAGAAGAATATGAATGATGACTTCACCTCACATAACTATTAATTCTAAACAGACACTTTGAATGCATTCATACCAAATGATCTCACCATAAAGATGAAGGACACTTACATCGTCTGCCAAAGTGGCTGCATTATGAAGAATGGGTGTCGGACTCTGTCTCTCATACTGCTGAAGCTTTTCATGGATCTGGAAAGCAATCACAGAATGTTTAATATAATTTACCCAATAAGGAGGAAATAGGGCAATATAATCTTACTGAACAAAAACAGAAGTTTCTGAAAAAAAATCATGGAAATCTAAAGAAGTCTGACACATAATGGTAATTCATCATAAATTTCACCAGTGGAAATAGAAGTACAGCATACATATACAAATCACCTGGAAAAAATGTTGAGAATGCAGTGTAATCACCAATGAATTTTACAAGTTACAAAATACGGAAAAGTACTTCCATCCAAATTTATTCTGGGGCCATTTGAAATCACCTCAAGTACTGACTACATAGTTTCTCTCATAAAATCACTGGAAATTTCCAACTTGATTTTTTCATGAAATAAGAACCCAAAAAACTGGAAAAACTCAGCAGGTCAGGCAGCATCTACAAAGAGAAACAGAGTCACCGCTTCAGGTTGACAACCTTTCATCAGAACCTACTTTTCATTTCCTGTATTCATTTATAAGTCAATGTAACCTGTTATTTCTTTGCGTTTTTAGTTCTATACATGACTGCAGAGAAAAAAAAAGTTCGACAATCCACCAACTGCATGCATCTGAGTCACAGCGAAAATCCATGGAATTAACAGAACTGAAACCTGTATTTTTAAAGTTTTTGGCAACATCGTTGAAGCTCCGTTCTTGTGGATGACATCTGTGGTAATATTTTGAATACATCTGGTTCAGTGCTTTGGAATTTATTGCCTAATGGGAGCCCAAGAATTTTTGTCTTTGCTACTGCTGACTAAAAAAGGACAGTCCACCGCCAATACAGTAAATAATGGTCATACAAGCAAAGCCACACTTTGCACATTTCTATAGATGATAATGCCTAACAAAAATGTCCCCATAGACACATTAGGTTCAGACAATATATTCTGAATTCAATTCATATTGTGTACATTGTATTTTGTGCAAGTTAAAGCATGTCTGGCAATTCATTAAGAACAGCTGATCCTAAGCTAGACCAGATCTCAAGTATCTCTACCACGTCCCCCTATACCATTACTGAACATTGGCTCTTATTTCATCCCAAGCTGCGTACCATCTGGAGTTAAATTTCTCCTCTGGCCTGTCTCCTCTTTTCAGTGGCTGGATTTCACGACTCCTTACTGCTGTTGATCTAAATCAAAAATAAATCAGGTACTCCCGACAGAGCAGCTGAGATTTTGACACACACAGATGATATCACTAACATGGATAGCTCTGCAAATTTCAGTTACACTTTGGGCTATTTTTCAGAGAAAAATCTTTTCGAGCTGACAATTGAAATGGTGAACATAATGAGGGGAACTGATAATCGTGGTTAATTATTCACCGAGGGTTTCAAAAACTCAGGAACTGGAATTAGTAATTCAGAAGTTAGAGATATGAGAAGGGAAATGAGGAAGTACCTTTTAAGTCAAAAGCTAATGTCTGGTGGAAAAACTATCTGTTACCATGATTGATAGCACTTGCAGGCATTTATTCCTCTGAATTAAGAGGGCTTTCCTGATATCTGTTCTAAATTTATTATAATATTCACAAAGAAGTGCTGTAAAAAAAATTAAATCTGCTTTTTATAAGCCTTTGGCTTGGAATTACATAGGACTTAGGAGGAGTGGGCCATTTGGCTCTTCAAGTCTGCTCTACCATTTGTTATGGTCATGTCTGATCTAGTTGCGATTTCAACTCCACTTTTCCGTCTGCCCCCAAATAACCCTCAACTTACTTGTCTATCAAAAATCTATCCATTTCAGCCTTGAATAAATGAAACGATGAGGATTCCACAGACTAACAGTCATCAGGGGAACAAATTCTCCTAATCTCCATCTGAAAAGGGAGATCTTTTATTCTTAAATTGTGTCTCCTAGTTAAATTTCTCCCATAAGAGGAAATGTCGGTATCCACCCTAACAAGTTTTCTCAGGATCTTAAAGATTTCAATGAGATAACATCTTACTTTTCTAAACTCCAATAGGTAATCCGTTCAACTTTTCTTCATAAGACAAGCCCTCCATTTTAGGAATGAGTCAGGTGAACCTTTCCTGAACTGCTTCTAATACAATTATATTCTTTTGCAAATCAGGAGACCAAAACCGTATACCGTGCTCCAGATGTGGCCTTACTCTTGCAGATGACCCTAAATTGCCTCCCTGGTTAGTTTGGGAGAAAACATGCAAGTGTAAAAAAATTAATAACGTTTTAATATTCAAAAACATTGATTAATTCCTTGGACTGTTCTTGCAAAGACTGGAATCACATTAACTATCTGGTACCTTATCACCACAAATGATCAAGTATTGCAAAATGTTTTGCAACTATAGCTGTTGATTCCAACTCTCACTTAATTTCATACTCCTGGATAGATTCCAACTGAGTCCAGTATTTTAGGAAACATGGGCTACTTACTTCTTAATAACAATTTAATAGCTAACCATTATTTTCTAAGACATTGGGATGAATCACTCACCACGTTTGCAACTGGATAAGGAATATTACTCAGGTCTTCTAAGCAAAAGGCAAATTGGCTAACTACCACCTCCTTTCTGGAAACTTCGCTTTCAAGCCTTGTCTTGAGGTACTGCACTATTGTTTCTGTGCATGTGCTATCCAAAACTTTGACATGCCCTCAATTAATTATGTTGTTCTCCATGCACCTCTGCATACAAGTCATTACTCCAGAGCTGAACCTGAAACTACACTGTCCTTTTAATGTTATTCCTAAACCACATTCTCCATTTTTTTTCCCTGTCCTCATTTGGCACCAATCTTCACTTCACACAATGAGCGGAATTTTATAACTTCTTTATGCCCATTCTGCAGCAGGAAAATGTTGTAAAACTGGGTATAAAACAGCAAGCAGGAATGATGCCCGTTGTTACACCCATTCCCATCTTACCACAGGGCGAAGAAAATTGGCATGATCGGAAGCCTGCCCAAAGTGGGTGCAATGTCAATATAAATGTCTTTCCATGAATCATAATGTCATTAGCGAGCTTCACTCCTGATCGTCTCAGCTTGCCTGCCTTTATGTTTGCCACAGCCAGATCGGTCTGGAAAACACCTCCTCCACGAAAGTCAGATTCTGGCGCTTGATCACTAAGGGTGAGCAAGGAGATAAGTCTCAGCGTTAAGACTGTTCCCCGCTGCTCAGAGGAGGTTGTTTTGTGGCAGGCATTTCGGATGGCAGGGGGGTGGGGTTGGGGTTGCTGTCGATCACAGAGTCCAACCTTGGACTCTCAGCACAGACTGGGGTCTGAGCAACAGGAGGCTTTGTTGCCACACATGGGTTCCTTTCTCTTTCTCCCCACCTCCCAGAGTCCTACAGTCTCCTGCAACATTGTAACACCAGAGTGGTTGGCCTGGGTACGCTGTGTTAGCGAGTTTCTTTGGCGGGCAGAAAGGTGATGATGTCTCACTAAGCACCAATGCAATGATGACCTGGTGCAAAATAGTCTGACATCTTCTTGTGCTCCATATGCATGCTGGCACCTGGGCCACATCTGGGTAGTAGGTATGGGGCCACTAAATCCCCATAGAGGGTCCTGGGATGGCTGAGGGAAAGGAATCTTATGGGTTCCTGGTATGCCCCGGCAGAAGCCGTAAGTTACTGCCAATGCACACCACCCACTATAGACAGTAATTTATTTGATTGCCTTCATTTTCTCAGTGACACTGTGTTGCTGGACCTCCCTCACTGACATCAACATGAAGGGTCTCTTCAGCAACCATCAGGGGTTAGAGACAAATTTGAGACATGATGGGTAGTGAAAAAACATTATTGCTGACTATGAAAGTACCTTATTGATAAGTGACAACATTAAAACATGTGAACAGGAAACACTGAAGTGCATAAATATTCTATCTACCTTGTGCTGTCCTGCACCCCTGCCATCTTAGTGCCGCTACGCCTTCCTAAGCTTATGTGGCCTACCACTACATCTCGGTGTCTCCCCAGAATGTACATCAGAGGTGGGAGGTAGCCAGCTGCCTATCGCACCCCATAGTCTGTGACACCCTTGGCGAGCATTGTCTGGAGGTCCTGGACACTGAGGGCCCTGGCCAGTTTCCAGGTGTCTGGTAGGTATCCATGGCATCCTCTTCATCATTCTGCCTCAGATGCCCCAGTGTCAGGTAGGGGGGAATCAGAAGGTTTCCTGGTTGGACGGCTCAAGCCCTTGCCCCTCCCTCAGGGTTTCTGTCAGCACCTGAGTCACTCCATGGGACGGCAGCGCTTCTGCAGTGAGCTCAAGAAGTTCCAGAGTCACCTGGCCCACCTGCGTTTTAGCCATACTGGCTGAGCTCTCTGCGATGGCCACTGAATCAGGGCCACCTGTCAATGGCACAAGTGCCCTCTGAGACTGGGTCATGCTCTGCAGCCCCTCAGCCATGACCCTCTATGATTGGGCCACATTCTCAAAGGCTGCAGCCATAGTCCGCTGGTCTCCGGCAAGCCCTCGAGCCTCTCAGCCACGGGCCACAGAATCTTGACAAGCCTGTTGAGGCCCTCAACGATGGCCTGCTGGGACTGGGCCTTGGCTTTCTAGGACTCCACTGTGGCCTGCTGCGATTCAGCCATCATTTGGAACTGCCACTCCTGGTGAATATCAGCTGCTTTATTAGATAGTAAATGCACAAGCTTTCGAGGTTTCCCTCTTCGTCAGGTGAAGAGGGAAACCTCGAAAGCTTGTGCGTTTACTATCAAATAAATCGGTTGGACTAAAACCTGGTGTTGTCAGACTTTTTACTGTGTTTACCCCAGTCCAACGCCGGCACATCCACATCATGAATATCAGCTGCCCCAGGCTTTCCACCGCAGATACCACCCTTGCAGTGCTGGCCTCAGAACCATGCAAGACAAGCAACTGCTGTCCACCTGAAAGCTTTGGGACTTCAAAGCTTTGTCCACTGTTGCTGTTCCCTGTTGCTGTCAGCCCCTCCTGAATTCCCTGGCTCTGGTGCTGCATCTCCAACAGTTGAAGGAAAAGTGATCGCAGAAGCCCAGCCTGTGGCCGGCTGAGTCCTCAGCTCTGGCAGGTCCTCACTTGCAAGAGGTCTTGGAAGTTCCCTTTTCCACTCGATATACATCAGAAGCATCGTGCACACCAGAGAGTGATCCAAGTGCCTCACCACTAACTTGACCCACCAATGTGAGTTTCTCTGGGATGGTGAATTGCGAGGTGGAAGCTGACGCCCAACTACTGCTAGTTGGTCTCAGAGATCCCCTCATACAATTCCTCCGAGGAATCTTGGCCCCCATTCTGTCCCTGACAGTTCAGAAGATTCTGTCCCTGACAGTTCAGAAGAAGCCCAGATGAGTCCGGTCCCTTCTTGCAACACAGGACACAAGTTAAGTGCAAGGGAGAGAGGGGAATCTGGGCTGCAAAGTCTTACTTGACATTTCTCCATAAAGTGGAGGATTGTCAGGTGCTCACTTCTATGCTCCAGCCCGACCATGCTGCCCCTAATAGTCCACATCCCCTTGTCTCCTCCAAGCTCTAGTGCCCACTCCTTAAAGAGGCTATGGACTTGAAGATCAGGCTCACCATCCCTTATCTTCACCCTCTGCTGGCGGTTATGGGCACACCCTTGCTGCAGAGGTGGAGGGGGGGTGGGGGTGGGGGGGGGGGGGGGGGGGGGGTGCGGGGAAGAGAGAGAGAGAGAGAGAGGTTAAAGAGGGGAGAGTATTGCTTGGGGGTCAGAGGCTGAAAGCATGCAGGGTGCTAGGTGTGGAGGGATCGGGGGCCAGGGAGGGGGGGTGTCATTTAGGGGAAAGATGCTCGATGAGGTTAAACACTCACCCATGTTGCCCGGATTAGATCAGCTTTTTCCACCACTGCTCCCTGGTTCTCCTGGACAGTGCCCTGGCACGAAGACATGTGGCTCCAGCCTGCCAGGATCTCGGACGACATCCTGCTGGGGGGGAAGAGGGTGCCTTGCCTTGCCTCCAGCAACCTGGCTGGGTCTCATTCTGAAAATCTGGGTCTGTCTTCCTGGAAATCATTTCTTCCTGCGCTGCCTGCCTGTGTGTCCATCCTTGAGGTTTTTAATGAAGCTGTCCCTTGTTAGGGCAGTCCAGCTATAGGCAATTTGGGTGAGTCAAGTGGCCATTAAAGCATTCCAACAAGTTTAATGAAGTTTGCCTTGTTACCACTTGCAGGTATGCTGATGAGAGGACGGGGGATTTGTGCCTCTGTGATAATCAGGGGCGGGGGAGAGAGACAGAAAGAAAGAGAGAGAGAGGATCGCGTCAGGCAGCAAGGCATCGGGGCCAGGTAGTGATGTGGGGGCCATGTGCAAGTGAGTCTGCTAAGGGGGGTGGGGTGTATGCCTAGGAGGGTTCTGCCAAGAGAGCTGGTTTATTTTTCTCCCTTTTCTGCACATTTGAAGTTTGTAGCTCCAATCTGAGCTGCAGGCTGTCTGGTGAGTTAAGTCCCACCCACTGCCTAGCATTCACCTGCTGAAGGAACAGTGCTCTGAAAGCTAGTGGCGTTTGCTACCAAATAAATCTGCTGTACTTTAACCTGGTGCTGTGAGACTTCTTACTGTGTTTACCTCAGTCCAATGCTGGCATCTCCACATCTTGGGGCCAGAAACAGACTCGTCCAAAATTTCATAAGATTGGACCTGAAAACTCACCTGAAAAACAGATCTGGAACTCTCTCATTTTCAGACTAGCTGGACACTAAAAAAAACTTGCAAAATTCCACCCCAATATCTTTTATTCTGTTGATGCCCAAAGCTGAAGTGTTTTGAACTAGCTCTAAGTTTCCATCTGCGATTCTTAATTAATGATTTCCCCATCCATTTGCCACTTCCACTGCCCCCTCATGTCAGTCAGTGAATCATCATCATTCCATTGTGCCTTCATATGTTGGTTCCCTCACAGCCAAGGCATGTCATCTGTAACCTAATCAAGATGCTATCAACATCCTGGTAATGACTGAAACTTGGCTTGTATGACAGGATGCTTTCCTCTTAGGAAAATTCCCTAGTTAACATTCCATCACTGATCTTACCCAAACTACTGTACAGGTGGTATAGCTATTATCGGCAAGTTTACTTAGAGCTCATTTTTGCTGTTCCCACCGTACCCATTCTCAAGCACCTTCACCCTTCATTGCTCTCATCTTACTCAAAATCCTTATTGCGTACAACCCTCCCGAGTACAACACCAAAATCTCCTTCAACTTTAACAACAAATTACTTTTTAATCGTCCGGTAACCTCCATGACCTTACTGATTGATGGAGCAGGCAGAGGGGCATTAAGGCCTACTCCTGCTCTGATTTGTTATATTCTTACACATTCTCTGTGCACTTGTACTTACTTAATCTTCACTAACACATCGCCACAGGTACTTGAAACTTGATCATCAACAAAGCCATCTCTGACAACTCCATCATCTCCCTTCCCAACCTTGATGTTGCTGGAACCCAAATACATTCACCATTTATCCAGGGTCTTTTTATGGCCTGGAATTTCAGAGGTTATTGACCATTAGCATTTGCCATCATTAGCCCTCTGAATGTGACCTCTTTAGGTATTAGCATAAATGCAGATTAATGCAGAAGTTGAGGTTGTGGTCTGTCATTCATTCATCTATCTCAGGATGTGGTGTGGATCCCAAGAACCATACCCCAATGAAGTCAAAGTAGCAATTTCTCAGTACAGAATAAAATATAAGAATCATAGCGATTTACCATCTGGCCCCCCATGACTATGCTATTCATCTAACCTAATCTCATTTTCAAGATCTTGGTCCCTAGTCTTGTAAGTTACAGCACTTGGAAGTCCATATCAAAGTATTTTTTAAGCATCATGAGGGTTACTACCTCTACCACACTTTTGAGGCAGTGAGTTCCAGATCCTCACCATGACTATTTGGATGAAAACATTTTGCTCCAAAGCCCCTCTGAAGTTCCTGCCTCTTGACATAAATCTATGACTTGGATTATGGACCCCTCAACCAAGGATGATAGGGCCTCCCTATCCAGTCCATCTAGACCACTCAATTTTATAGACATTTATCAGATATCCTCTTAACCTCCTCTATGCCGAAGAAAGCAACTCTAATCTTTCCTCGCAGCTAATTCTTCAGTCCAGGCAACATCCTTGTTATCGCCTCAATACCCTATTAAGTGCAATTACAACATACTGTGACCCAAACTGTACTGAGGGTACTTCAGATGTGGCCTGTGTTTTAAACAGTTCCAACATAACCTACCAATTCTTATATTCCATGCCTTGGTTAATAAAAGTATCCCATATGCCCTCTTGACCACCTCATCTACCAATCCAGCTACCTTCAGGGATCTGTGAAGATGTATTTCAAGGTCCCCCTGTTCCTCTATACTTCTGTTTCTTTTGCAAACTTCTTAACCATACCTTCATTCCACCAATCCGTCTATGTTCTTTTGAAGTTTGACACTATCCTCCTCACACTTCACAATGTCCCTGAGTTGTGCATCATTCACAAACTTTGAAACTGTACCTGGTACACAAGGTCTACGTCATTAATAAATATCAGGGAAGCAAAGGCCTCATCACTGACCCCAAGGGACTCCAATGCAATCCTTCCTCCATCCCAAAAAGCTTCAATTTACCACTACTCTCAATTTTCTGTCACTCAGATAATTCTACATCCATGTTGCTCCTGCCCCTTTTATTCCATGAGCTAGAACTTTGCTCATACATTTGATCTGTGGTGCAATATCAAACGCTTTATGGAACTCATGTACACAACATCAACAGCACTACCTCATCAACCCTTTGTTATCTCTTCAAAAAACATCAACAAGTTAATTAAATACTATTTTCGCTTAAAAAAGCCATGATAGTCTTCCTTAATTAATCTGCATTTGTCATTATGATTATTAATGTAAGCCCAAATTATCATTTCTAGAGGTTTCAAAGAACAAAGAACAGAGAAAAGTACAGCAGAGGAACAGGGCCTTTGGTCCTCCAAGCCTCTGCTGATCATGATGCCCTAACTAAACTAAAAAAAGCTTCTGCTCTTACTGCCCTTTATTCTCTCTCTATTCATGTACTCTTCCAGATATCTCCCAAATGTTGTTACTATGCCTGCTTCTATCATCACCTCTGGCTGCTCCTACCACCTCCTCTGTTCTAAGCACCTACCACTATCTGTGTGAAAAGCTCCGTTGAACATTCCCGCTCTCACCTTGATCATGTGGCCCCTTTGTAATTGACACTTCCACCCTGGGAAAAAGCCTTTTTCCCCACCCTTCTATGCCTCTCAATTTTGCAGACCTCTATCAGGTCTCCCCTCAGCCTCCATCTTTCCAGTGAAAACAATCCTAGTTTATTCAATCTCTCCTCATAGCCAACACCCTTGAGGCCAAGCAAAATCCTGGGGAACATTCTTTGCACTCACTCCAAAGCTTCCACATCCTTCAGATAGTGTGGTGACCAGAGCAGCAAGCAATAGTCCAAAAGCGGCCTAACCAGGGTTTTATATAGCTGACTGACATGTAGTTGCTGGGTTTATCCTTACATCCTTTATTGAACAAGGGCATAACATTTGTGGTTAGGATTTGGAATCCACTGTCTAATTTTGAAATTCTCAGTCTTTTTTCCAAACCCCTCCATGGCTTCACCCCTCCCCATCCTACCTGTAAAATGTTAGAATCCGTCATCAAGGAGGAAATAGCAAGGCATCTTGAGGGGAATTGCTTGACAGAGCAGACGCAGCACGGTTTCGTTAAGGGGAAGTCGTGTCTGACAAATTTATTGGAGTTCTATGAGGATGTGTCTGGGGCGGTGGATAGAGGAGAGCTGGTGGATGTGGTCTTTCTTGATTTTCAGAAGGCGTTTGACAAGATACCTCACAAGAGGTTATTGCAGAAGGTAAGGGGGCATGGAGTTGGGGGTAGGGTGTTAGCGTGGATAGAGGATTGGCTGTCAAATAGGAGGCAGAGAGTGGGGGTCAATGGGTGCTATTCGGATTGGCGGTTGGTGACTAGTGGAGTGCCCCAGGGGTCGGTGCTGGGGCCTCAGCTATTTACCATTTATATAGATGATCTGGAGGAGGGAACCGAGTGTATGGTGTCGAAATTTGCTGATGACACCAAGATTGGTGGAACGGCAAATTGTGCGGAGGGTGCGGAGAGTCTGCAGAAGGATCTAGATAGGCTGGGCGAATGGGCCAGGAACTGGCAAATGGAATTTAATGTTGGCAAGTGCGAGGTGGTCCACTTTGGTAGGAAGGACTATTACTTACGTGGCGAAAAGCTGCAGCATGCGACGGTGCAGAGGGACCTCGGGGTCCTTGTGCATGAGTCGCAAAAACCCAGCTTGCAGGTGCAGCAGGTGGTCAGGAAGGCTAATGGGATGCTGGCCTTCATAGCGAGGGGGATTGAATATAAAAGTAGGGAGGTCTTGCTGCAGCTGTACAGGGCACTGGTGAGGCCGCAGCTGGAGTACTGTGTGCAGTTCTGGTCGCCGCACTTATGCAAGGATATTTTGGCCTTGGAGGGAGTGCAGAGGAGGTTTACTAGGCTGATGCCGGAGTTGAGGGGGTTGAACTATGAGGAGGGGCTGAATAAACTAGGCTTGTACTCGTTAGAGTTTAGAAGAATGAGGGGAGATCTCACTGAGACGTACAAGATGATGAATGGGATGGATAGGATAGAGGTGGAGAGACTCTTCCCGCTCAGAAAGGACAGTAGGACTAGAGGGCACAGCCTCAAGATAAAGGGGGGACGGTTTAGAACGGAGTTGAGGAGGAACTTCTTCAAAGGGTGGTGAATCTCTGGAATTCTCTGCCCGTTGAAGTGGTGGAGGCTGCCTCACTAAATATTTTTAAGACGCGGGTTGATGGGTTTTTGATAAGCGAGGGGATTAAGGGTTATGGGGAGAGGGCGGGAAAGTGGAACTGAGCCACGACAGATCAGCCATGATCTTATCGAATGGCAGGGCAGGCTCAAAGGGCTAGATGGCCTACTCCTGCTCCTATTTCTTACGTTCTTATGTTACGTTCTTATGTAATTCTGGCCTTTGGACATCCCTGTTATCAATTGCTTCATCATGTGCCTTCAGTTGCACAGATCCCAACCTCTGGAATATCCTCCCCACACCTCAGTTCCTCCTTTAAGAAACACTGTAATATCTAACTCTTCAACCAAGTTTTTTGTCATCTGACCTAATGTCATTTTAAGTGGCTCAGTGTCATTTTGTTGTTTGTCATGCACCTGTGAAGTGCCTTAGAATATTTTATTGTGCTAAAGGCACTACATAATAGTGACTTTAGTGCCTTCAGTCGTGGACTTGCCAACTTTAAGGGCATTCAAATGGTCATCGGATAGGCATATAGATAACATTGGAATAGTTTACGTTAGAGGGTCATTAGATTGGTTCCACTGGTCGGCGCAACATCGAGGGCCGAAGGGTCTGTACTGCGCTGTAATGTTCTACGATCTATAAAATCAATTGTTATTGATACAGCAGTTGAAGCAAATTCAATAATAGCTTTCAAAAAGGAATGCAATTAGTAACTGAAGGAAATAAATTTCAGGCTTATGGGGCTAAAGCTAGGGAATGCGATTAATTGGATTGCTCTTAAGAACTGGTGTAAACACAAAAGGCTGAATGTCTTCCTTCTATGCTGTATTGTTTTGACAATGTATAATTCGTAGCATATTGATAAAGTTAAAGTTTATTTACTAGTCACAAGTAAGGCTGCAATGAAGTTACTGTGAAATTCCCCTAGTCGCCACACTTGGGTGCCTGTTCGAGTCAATGCACCTAATCAGCACATCTTTCAGACTGTGGAGGAAACTGGAGCATCCGGACGAAATCCATGCAGACACGGGGAGAACATGCAAACTTCACACATACAGTGACCCAAGCTAGGAATCGAAGCCCGGTCCCTGGCGCTGTGAAGCAGCAGTGTTAACCAAAGTGCCACCGTGCCGCCCACAAAATTTACTGGTCAGTACGGGGATCGAACCCGTGACCTTGGCGTTATTAGCACCACGCTCTAACCATCTGAGCTAACCGACCACATTGATGGTAAGGGGCAGAAAACAATTAAGGGAGAGGGATGAAGTAGATCACTTGCCAGAGACTATAGTCTACATTCCAATGAAAAATGGACACATAACGAAGAATGGAAAATCTAATTCTTAACAACTGAAGCAAACTGTGTTCATTAGAGAGCCAGAGAGAGCACGAAGCCACGCCAGTGCATAAAATCCAATTTGCAAAGTATTTTGAGACTCAGAGAACTGAGATGGTTGGATTCAAAATAGCACATAATAAAAAATGGCTGCTGCATAAATACATCAACATTCCTGTTAGTTAAAAAAAAGACCTTGCCAAATAAAAAGAATTGGAAATCTTTTCAAAATTTTCAGTGAGAAAGCCAACACATTATCTTAATCTGGAAAATACCTAGTGTTTAGAAAAATGTAGTCTGAAGTAATAACATCAGCAGTTTTCACTATTTCAACATATACTTGCCAAAATTTAGAGGAGTTTTGAATTTCATGTGTTTTGATTATTGTTTATAGTTGTTCTGTACAGGTGCTGTAACTAAGTTAATAAAAGTCCATTTACGATAAAATCTACAGATTAAAATATAACAGTGTGACAAAACTGTGCACTGACAATCAGAAAATGCAGGAACAGATTTCTCGAATAAAAAAATTTTGAAAACCTTAGTCCCCATACATGATGCTTTCACAGTCACAGTCACAGTCATCATTTGGAGAAAGGAGAAGGCGACATACGAATCCTCACTTAAAAGTTGTGGTTGCATTACTGAAAATTACAATTTTAATTGAAAAGATTTTAAGTGAATCATAGGTTGGCATAAGAATTAAGCCAGAGTTTGGTTCCTTCTGAAATTTCTTGCCAGAAATACTGTACCATACATGTACAGCATTATGCATTCCTAACTGAAGTAACTACAAAATAAATTACGTCACTAAATATAAAAGAAAAAGTAGAGAACACAATTAATTATTTTTAAAGGGAATTATAGTATCCACATCACTGCACAGTACTTTAACATTGACCAGGTAACATCCAGTAGCAGAGGTTGGTTGACGCAGGCAGCAGCTGAAGTGCTGACTCCCTTACACCTACCAATTTCTGTGACTACCTGGAACTTCAGTGCAACTTTAGAAGCAAAGCCATCAGGAGCCAGAAATTGGGAGTAGGGTGGAAATACTACAGGAAGCATTATGTGAACAGACAGGCCACAGAAGAGGAAGTCTATGGCAAATGTGAAATGAACTGGCAACAATAAACAGATATATTGGACATTACTTCATTAATTACGTTAAAGTGAAACAACATTAACTATGTCAACATTAAGTGGGAACTTTCCATATATTACAAAATGTCTAGCATTAGAAAGCCCCACCAGGAGCCCCAAAAGTATCTTGTATGGATTATACCGAAAACATTAAATAAAAGTGGGGGGGGGGGGGGGGCGCGCGCGCGGCGGCGGTCTCATCATTGCATTACATTTCAAACTGAGTAATAACCCAAGACAATTCTGAAATAGTTTCTCAGTGGAAATTATTGCTCAAAAGACTAAAAACAAGCCATGTTATCAGCAGTTACTGAATACTTGAAAACCAAAACGTTTCTCAAAACATTGCAAAATATTTAAAAAGGGACATAGATAAAACTGGGTTTTACTGATCCCGCAAGCATCTTTTTAAAAGGTAACAAAAATGACTGCTTATGCTGTCAAGAACAAAAAGCACAACTGGAAAACAATTCAGACAAATTTATTCCAGCTCATTGATAAAAACATTTCTTTAAAGGCAAGCCCACAAAGCTCAAACAAAATTTTAACTCATGCAAGCATGAAATAATACGCCACACAGTAAACCTTATACTAATGGTCTCTATATTGTAGTAATGTCTTGTATTAGTCAAATCCTCCTGAAGATTCTGAAAAACAGAAAAGCACCATCATGAACTGAAAACAGAAAGTCTGGCAGCAGTTATGAAGAGAAACATAAGAACATAAGAAATAGGAGCAGGAGTAGGCCATCTAGCCCTTCGAGCCTGCCCCGCCATTCAATAAGATCATGGCTGATCTGAAGTGGTTCAGTTCCACTTTCCCGCTTTCTCCCCATAACCCTTAATTCCCTTGTCTGTCAAAAACCTATCTAACCGTGACTTAAATATATTTAGCGAGGTAGCCTCCACCACTTCAACGGGCAGAGAATTCCAGAGATTCACCACCTTTTGAGTGAAGAAGTTCCTCCTCAACTCCGACCTAAACTGCCCCCCGCCTTATCTTGAGGCTGTGTCCTCTTGTCCTGCTATCCTTTCTAAGCAGGAAGAATCTCTCTACCTCTACCCTATCCATCCCTTTCATTATCTTATACGTCTCTATAAGATCCTCCCTCATCCTTCTAAACTCCAACGAGTACAGACCCAGTCTATTTAGTCTCTCTTCACAGTCCAACCCCCTCATCTCCGGTATCAGCCTAGTGAACCTCCTCTGCACTCCCTCCAAAGCCAAAATATCCTTGCGCAAGTGCGGCGACCAAAACTGCACACAGTACTCCAGCTGCGGCCTCACCAATGCCCTATACAGTTGCAGCAAGACCTCCCTGCTTTTATATTCTATCCCCCTCGCTATAAAGGCCAGCATCCCATTCGCCTTCTTGATCACCTGCTGCACCTGCAGACTGGGTTTTTGTGACTCATGCACAAGGACCCCCAGGTCCCTCTGCACCGTAGCATGCTGCAGCTTTTCGCCCTTTATATAGTAATCCCTCCTACTATTATTTCTGCCAAAGTGGATAACCTCACACTTGCTAACATTGTACTGCCAGGTCCTCGCCCACTCGCTCAGCCTACTTGGATCCCTCTGCAGACTTTCCACACCCTCCGCACAATTTGCTTTTCCACTCATCTTTGTGTCATCAGCAAATTTTGTCACCGTACACTCAGCCCCCTCCCCTAGATCATCTATATAAAGGGTAAATAGCTGAGACCCCAGCACCGATCCCTGTGGCACTCCACTAGTCACCAACCACCAATCAGAATAGCACCCACTGATACCAACTCTTTGCCTCCTATTAGACAACCAATCCTCTATCCACGCTAACACCTTACCCCCAACTCCATGCCCCCTAACCTTCTGAAGCAACCTTTTGTAAGTCACCTTATCAAACGCCTTTTGAAAATCGAGAAACACATCCACAGGTTCCCCTCTGTCTACTGCACTAGTCACATCCTCATAGAAATCCAATAAATTCATCAAACACGACTTCCCCTTAACGCATCTGTGCTGTGTCTGCTCTATCAAACCATGTAAAAAGTCTGACAACACCAGGTTTTAGTCCAACCTATTTATTTGATAATATTCTCACAAGCTTTCGAGGGGACAGCCTCTTCGTCAGGTGAATGGAGAGTTCTGGCCTCAGGCAAGACTGTTCCCTTCCTGTTGGCGAACACTTCAGTGGTCACGGGCATTCAGCCTCTGACCTTCGGGTAAGCATTCTCCAAGGCGGCCTTCACAACACACGACAGCGCAGAGTCGCTGAGCAGAGACTGATAGCCAAGTTCCGCACACATGAGGACGGTCTCAACAGGGATCTTGGGTTCATGTCGCACTATCTGTGGCCCCCGTGACTTGCCTGGGTTTGCAAAACCTCACTTACTGTACTGTCTGGAGACAATACACATCTCTTTAAACTGTGATCAGTGCTCCTACCACTCACATTGTCAGCCACTTCAGGTCTTGAACAGCAGGTTAGGTGTAAGGATTCGCATTTTAATCAGTAATCTCTAAACTGTCTGTGCTTTATATGCTCTGTCTGAGGCCAGAACTCTCCATTCACCTGACGAAGAGGCTGTCCCCTCGAAAGCTAGTGAGAATATTATCAAATAAATAGGTTGGACTAAAACCTGGTGTTGTCAGACTTTTTACTGTGTTTACGCCAGTCCAACGCCGGCATACCCACATCATGACTATCAAACCATTACATTTAACATTTAACAGTTAACATTTTGACTCCATTGAGATTCTTCTTTACAACTCATCAAACTCGGAACACTTCTAAGAAGTGTCACATTGATCTCAAAACATTAACCGTTTTCTCTCTCCACTGATTCCGGATTTCAAGCATCCCCTGTACTTTTCCTTTATTAATGAACGATGATGGTTGCATGACTTAATAATAAAAGCTAAAAATAAAATTTATTCTAACCTATTTTGTTTTGCAGAGGAATTAATCAGTAGATTAAATCTTAGCACAATAATTATCTGATATATTCGGTTGTTCTGAGCTTAAAGAATTGTCCAAAAACTCAAAGTTTTCATCAGAATTCTTTAGCTGATGTTATCTACTGTAATACGGTCCTAAATCACCTTGACAATGATGGTTTACATGAACTCTTGGGTGGGGAAAAGCAGAACCATCTACTTCTAAATAAGCCTTTGAATAGAAAGGTAGAAACTAAAGCTATCAAAAATCTTACTGGAACATTCTGACCATGTCATCAGCTCGGGTAAATATTTTCCTGATTAAAACCCCAGTACATTTTTGAACATGCATGAAGCTACACTTAAAAGAAATTCAAGTTTCTCACCTGTATCTTCGTAAATAAAACTGATTATTACTGATATCATCTTGGTGAATATTTTCTGTACCCTCTCCCTGAATTTACATTCTGCTTAAAAGATTACTACTATGCGTATTCTAACTGAAGTATAACCAGTTCTTTTGGTTAGTTTATACTTCATCTAGGGGTCATGAAGCCTCCCAAGACACGCTCCCTCAATAAACCAGAGGTAGACTGTACAGGCAGGAGGAAGATATGAATGAATAGCCTCCTCCTTTATAGATGCCTAAAAGCTGCTTTTGCAGTTCACCAAGTTTCATTCCAACTGGTAGTGTTGTACTCTTGCTGCAACCAGAATAGAGGAGCTTAGAGAACTCCCATGCTGAGCAATATCCTGTGCTTTCTAAAGGCCACTCAGCAAATTGTATCAGGACTTCCATCAAAAGTCCAAGTCAACAATACTATGAATCAAGGAATAATATCATTCAGACAAATACAAATGAACTGAGTACTCACTGAGGGAAATGCCCTTTAACTAACACCACCTCATGCTCATGGCTGGGTCAAACGCACTACTTAACTGCTGATACAGGCACAATGGTAGTCATGATGTGGAGATGCCGGCGTTGGACTGGGGTAAACACAGTAAGAAGTCTGACAACACCAGGTTTAAGTCCAACCGATTTATTTGATAGTAAACTCGCAAGCGGTTGGACTTAAACCTGGTGTTGTCAGACTTCTTCTAGGCACAATGGACCAAAGGACCTGCTGCTGTGCATTCACTTCTGTAACTTGCACAATTTCAAATGGAAACACAGTCTTGCACTGGAGAATTCTGGTGAAGACCTGGCTTCACCAGGATTCTCCAGTGCAAGACTCATGAGTGAGTCTTCACCAGGAGAGGGAATAGAGGAGTGGGAATAGCTGGCAGAAGGGCAGTAATTTTACACCATGACTTTTAGTGCTACAGAGGTCATGAAAACCAATATCAGTTTTAAGATTGGCAAAAGAGATGGTGTGTTAACTTTGACTTATGTCAAAACAAAAAGAAAACCTCTGCCAAATGAAGGCATTCAGACACTCCCAAAGACTAGACATTGACATGAACCACAGATTTAAATGAGCGTTAATAAAATCATAAACAACGGGAGGCCTTTCACCCCCATGAGCCTGCTCCACCATTCAATAAGCTCATTTCAGATCTGCTTATGTTCCACTTAGCTCCACTTTCCTGCCTGCTCCTAGAACTCATTCTGTCCACAGAGCACTTTATGCACATTTCAAAATAATTACGTGGGTGCCTGGTAGGAATGTCAACTTTAATTTGGACACTGAAGAAGGTTTTGTTGTCTCCAGAAATCTGAGTGCTTTTCCAAGTGTTTTCCTCCTGGATTCTCCTTCTAGGAACTGCTGTGGGAAGACTTGTGTCCCAACACGGCATGGTTTTCTGCATGACCGCATAATGAAATTCTGTTTTAGCCACTCTGATAATCTGGCTCATGTGGTAGGAGCCGAGTAGAATTGTGCAAAGAGCAATAGAACTCAAAACATGAAGTTCTAGTCCAATGGAAATTTACAAGAATTCCTGTGGTTGAAGTAAACCTTCGAAACAGACTGATATAAATCAACTGTTGCTTATAACTAAAAAAGGGAACAAAAGCTGAAAACTTGCTTTGGCTACAAATAATTTCAGTCTTCCACAGAAATAAGATCCAGCTAAGAAAAGAATCTAAATTCATTTTCACAAGGAGTGTGAAAGTGACTGACAGGAATGACTGGCAAAATGAACTGTGTGGGAAAGGTATTCATCTGTAAAATTCAAAGGACCAGACACATCCACTATTACAGGTGAAGCAGTTCCAGTAAAAAAAGGATGCAAATGCTTGGCAACAATCAAGTTCAACAATGAACTCAAAGTCAATTTTGAAACCATGGCAAAGAGCCATGACTATAAAGGTTATGGTATCAAGTTTATTTTAAACATCAAACAAACCAGAAATGTAAAGAAAATGAACTTATGATCATCAGCACAGTGATGGAAAAGATTGTCAACAGTGCCATCAAGTGACACTTAATCCACAATAAACTGCTTACTGATCAGTCAGTTTGGGTTCTGCCAGGGCTTTTCAGCTCCTGACTTGGTTACACCCTCCGTCCAAACCTGGACAAAAGAAGTGCTGAACTTAAAAGTAATGCCAGTGTGACTGCCCTTGACATCAAGGCACTATTTGACCAAGTTTAGCATCAAGGTGGCTCAGCAGAATCGAAGTTAATGGAAATTGAGGGAAAATTTTCCATTGGTTGGACTGATGGGTAGCTGTAGCTGTTGGAAGTCAGTCATGTCATACCCAGGACTGCAGGTAATCCTTAAGATAGTGCCCAAGGGCAACCCATGTTCAGCTGCTTCAGCAATAAACTTCCCTCCATTATAAGAGGAGAAGTGAGAATGTTCGCTGGTGATTAATATTCAATGCCATTTGCAACTCATCAGTCACTTAAGCGCCCATATACAGCAAGATCAAGACAATATTCAGGTTTAGTCTGACAAATGTAAGCAACATTTATGCCACACAAGTGCCAGGCAACGACCATCTTGGACAAGAGAATCCAACCATCTGGTTTCGACTTTCAATTACCATCACTGAATCCCTCACTATAAACATCCTGGTGTTTACCATGGACCAGAAACAGAACTGGACTAGCCATGCAAGTACGGTGGCTACAAGAGTAAGTCAGAGGCTGAGAATTCTGTAGCAAGTAACTCACCTTCTAACTCCCAAAGCCTGTCCACCATCCACAAGACACAAATCAGGAGCGTGATGAATTACTTTCCAATTGCCCGGATGAGTGCAGCCTCAACAACACGAAAGAAGCTTAACACCATCCAGAACAAAACAGTCCACTTGATTCATCCACCACTTCAAAAATATACTCCCTTTACCACCAGCACAAAGACAGCCGTATAACATCAACAAGATGCACTGAAGTGACTCAGCAAAGCTCCTTTGACAGCACCTTCCAAACCTACAACCGCTACCATGGAGAAGAAGAGCAGCAGGTGCATGGGAACATCACCATCTGCAAATTCTCTTCCAAGCCACATGCCATCCTGACTTGGAATTATTTTACCACTTATTCACTGTCACTACATCAAAATCCTGGATCTCCCTTCCTTACAGCACTGTGGGTGTACTGACACTACAAAATGGTGACTCAATGACAATTAGAAGTGGACAATAAATTCTGATCTAGCCAGCAACACCCACATCCCAAGAATGAATAAATTAAAACACTGGGAAAAAATCAATTCATAACCATGGTGTTTGAAATCTGTTGTTCTAAAATCATAGAATCACAACATCACACAGCCCTTCAGTCCATCGAGTCTGAACTCACACCTAATGCCATCTACCAGCACTTGGCCCATAGAAAAAGATCGTAACACAGAATTTGAATTTAAACCGCCAGCTAATGGCAAACAATGAAACAAAGGGACCAGAAGAGGTGGCTCCACAAATACTCCATCCAAAATAAGAGAGCCCAGCACATTGTGCAAAAGAAAAAGCTGAACTATCTGTAGCTACCTTCAACCAGAAATGCCAAGTAGGTGAATGACTCACCTTGGCCTCTTCCTGAGGTTCTCAGCATCACAGACGCCAATCTTCAACCACAAGACATCAAGCAACTGGATACAGTAAAGGCTACACACCCTGACAACATTGTAGAATTATTGCAGCAAAGGGGGAGGCCATTTGACCTGTCATCTGGTTGTAGTTCTGAAACCTTGCGCTCTAGAATTAGCCATGCATTAGACAAGCTGTTCCAGTACAACATTGGCATCTATGCAACAATGTGCAAAATTCCTTGGCTATGTCTTGTCTACAAAAGAACAAATCCAATCTGGTTAATTACTATTAGCCTATTCTCGACCATGAGCACAGTGATGGAATTTGTTATTCAAACATCAATGCTCAATTTGTGTTCTGTCAAGACTACTTGGCTCATAACTTCATTACAGCTTGGTCCAAACATGGATAAAAGAGAAGAATTCAAATGATGAAGTGGGAGTAATTTATCGTGACATCAAGGCAGAATTATCACCAAGTGCGGCATCAAGCAGTCTGAGCAAAATTGAACACACTTGGAATCAGCAGGCAGACTCTTCACTGGTTTGGGTCATACCCAACATAAATTAAGATGGTTGTCATTTCTGGAGCCCAATCATCTCAACATCAGGAGGTAGTCCAACCATCTTCAGCTGCTTCATCAGTGACTTGTCCTCCATCATAAGGTCATAAGCGGGGATGTTTGCTAATGATTGCTCAGTAACATGAACAATGTTAAGGTGCAAGGGGAAAGGTTTAAAGGAGATTTTTTTTTTTTTACACAGAGCATAGTGGGTGCCTGCAACTCATTGCCGGGGGATGTCGTGGAAACGGATACGTTAGCGACTCTTAAGAGGCGTCCTAACAAGTGCATGAATCAGATGGGAATAGAGGGATACAGTCCCTGGAAGGGTAGGGGGTTTTAGTTAATTCAGGCAGCATGGTCAGTGCGGGCTTGGAGGGCCAAAGGGCCTGTTTCTGGGCTGTAATTTTCTTTGTTCTTTGATTCCTCAGATTTCGAAGCAGTCCATGCTGTTCAGGCTTGGGTTGATAAGTGGCACGTAACATTTACACCATGCAAGTGCCAAGCAACGACCACGTCAAATAGAAGAGAATTCAACCATCTCTTGACATTCAATGGTGAACAACCTTCACTGAATCCCTGTCATTAACAATCTCTGGGTTACCACGAATCAGAAATCTTGGAACTCCCCTTTTTAACAGCTCTGTGGATGTCCACCATATGAAATGCACCAATTCATCTTCTCAAGGGCAACTGGGGATGGACAACAAATGCCAACCTAACCAGCAACTCATTCCTTGAGTAAATTAAAACAGCACACAAATATGACACTAGCATCGAGCTCTGTAAAATAGTGGGCATAAACCGTCAGTCAACAGTTTAAATAAACAGACATACATATGGCAAAGTGGCTTAATACAGATCATACAGCAATATTGTATTTCTTCACAAAAATGAAACATGAGCATGGAAACATACTTTTTAATGTTCTGCTAGACAGATTAGTTTGATCTCTGTATATTTCCCATCTGTCTTCTTAAAGAGTATCCAGTTTCTCTTGTAGACGAGATGATTATTAATAATGAGGTGCTCAGGATCAACAGACAGTTTAAAGATAAAGTTAACAAATCCATTTGTGTGATTTGTGAAATCGCAAACATAGTGCAGTGAAAATGTATTTATTTTAACTTTGATACAAAGACTTCAAAGAAATTGAATATGGAATTTGCTAACAACCAATTGAAAAAATCTTCAAAAATGTAATACCTCATTAAAATACTTGATCAGAGTAAGACTGGGAAAAATCAGTTAGTTAAAGGAATTGAATTATTCACAGAGTGTGAAAATCTACAACATAATACAAAAGATTTCGGCAGAGAAATGTGATCTCTCCCAAAAATGGGTGCACATGAAGTGGTTGAGCATTGCTCACTAGGTCTGAGGGACCACAGGAAAATTGTGTTCAGATTCATTATGACTTGGGGTGCAACAACTTGGATTATTGATTGCTTTTGATGAAGTAAAAACGTTCCAAGGCATTTCACAGGAGCATTAGATTTAACACTTGAGCCTTATAAGGCTGTATATGCAAACTGGCCAAGAGCAGCCCAAGTGCAAGATTTCAAGGTTCACTTTAAAGCAGGCGGGTGTGATAAGGAGCCACAGAGGTAGGTGAGAGTTCCAGAGCTTTGAGAAGTTAGGAACAGGAGTGGACCATTTGGCCCCTTCAGCCTGTTATATCATTCAAAAAGATGACAACTAATCTCAGACCTAATGCCATATACCCACTTATGCCCTATATCCCCAATGAGTTTGGTTAAGAAAAACCTATTAATCTCACACAAAATTTTCAATTTACCAAGCCACTTTACAGTAGAGCGCTTCAAACTTTTATCACATTTTGCATGTAAAAGTTTTTCATAACATTGAAAGATTTGAGTAATTTTTATTCCATGTTCCCGAGTCTGAGATTCTCCAACAAGTCGATATACAGTTTCTCTACTTCTATCCTAGGTGTTCCCACTATCTTGGATACGTTGGGCAAATCACCCCTTAACCTTCTAATTTCCAAATTATATATCTCAAGATTGTGCCATCTCTCTTTGAGGTAATCCTTGAGTCCAGAGATCATTCTGGTAAATCCATGCTGTACTTCCTCCAATGACAATATATCTTCAAAGTACAGTGTATTCAACTGAACATGGTTCTCTAGGTATGGGGAAGGGTCTATAATGAAGGCTTTGTAAAGCCATAGCAAAATCTCTGCCCCTTCATAATTTAGTCCTCTAGGTATAAAGGCCACATTCCATTTTTCATGATTTCTCCATTATTTCCTGCTCAATTTCTATGTACCTAAATGCCAGGCTATTTTCAATCTTCACCAGTTTTTAGCTTTTCACCATTTAGATCATATACTTAAGGAGCATCCACTTTCAGTCACAAGTGGATGTCCTTACACTTCCCTACTGAGAAATCCATTTCTCAGTTTTGTCAACTAATATTCCTTGGTAATTTTACGCTTCTACCCATTTTCATTGTCATGTATTGACAAACTTAGATATCCTATAAAGTCATTAATGCATTTGATAAATGACTGAGGTCCCAACATACAGCCCTGTCGAACACTACCAGTCACATCTTAATTCAACTTCCTGTCCCTTATCCCCTACTACTCATTCAATTTTCTAATCAAATAACTAACTTTCCCCGATTCCATTTGCTTCAATTTTAGTGAACAGTCTCTCATCAGAGATTTCATCAAATGCTTTCTGAATGTCAATATAAATAACGTCCAATTATATATTCTGAGCTTTAGTCTCTACTTCAAAAAATTCAATCAGGCTTAGCAGGCTTGCCTTCCTCTTCACAAATCCATTCTGGCTCTCGCTGATGAACTGAAAATGTCAAGGTGTTCAATGACTCCATTCTTAATTATAGAATAATTTCCCAGCAACAGATGTTAATCTAAAGGGTGTACAATTCCCTGGTTTTCCACTTCCACTTGACTTAAATAGCAGATTGATGCGTGCAATTTCCAATCTAAAAGAACAGATCTCCAGTTGCGAGAGCTTGGAAGATTTTAGTTAGGGCATCCATAATGTTCTCAACTAATTCCAAGACTAATTCCAAGAGAGCCAAGACATTTCACAGAAGTATTATTAAACCAAGTTTGACACCGAGCCACATATTATGGCAAATGACCAAATGCTTGGCCAACAGGATAGATTTTAAAGAACTTCTTAAAGGAGAGAAGAGTACAGAGGTAAAGAGAGTTGGGGACTTTAGGACCAGGAAACTATAATGTGGCCCTTCAGCCTTCCTAATATTTACCTGGACAATGTTTCTGCTCATCCACTGCTGGATGCTGGATCAGCAATCTGATAATTTACAGACAGTGTAGTCATCAAAGGATGGTTATGTAGAATTATCTATCAACAGTGTACATGTATACTAACAATGTGTTTTGGCATATCAGCAAGAGACAGCATGTAGAGACAATATTGGTGAGGGGTCAAAGATAGATTCTTGACTCATGTCAGAATGTCAGTGAGGAAACAGAAACCATTGGAACTCTCCCAAAGTCTATTATTTTAGACCATCTTTCTTTAAGGGGTGAACATCCAGATGGATTACAGAAGAGGCCTTTTCACGCTATAAAGATTTACTTTATATGAAAATAGGCTCCGAAGTGTTGAGTCCATTGTCTAAACCTTCCACTGAAAATACTGCCTTCACTGTCATTTATCTACGATGAGCTTCTTGAACTTTTGCATATATATTTTGACCTTTATAAATTACTCCTGCCTCATCATCTCCACATCACAAACTGTTCTCCCTGATCAGTTTCATCCTTCCAGTAACATTCCATTAAACTAACTCAAAATCTGCATTTCACTATCAGTTATTTGTGCCCAAGGTTAATTTTAAGACCTGCTAACAAAATGCTCATAATGGCCATTCAGTTTAGCTGTTCTTATGCCTTATAAGACTGTTGAATCATGGTATTGCTAACTAAGTCCTATTCTATCTACACGCACAAATGAACACTTGTTCTTTAACAAGTACTTCACTTAAGCAAGATTAAGTGCAAAGCCGAGCACAGCTTTGCGCTGTGGTTGTTGATTTATCCAGCTACGATTTTTGTTCAAGTTAATCAACATTATCGAACAATCATTCCACTAGCCACATCTATCCATGAAACCTATTTTATGCCAGACACCACTGTCACCATCCAAAAGCAATGATTCCAGCAGCTTTGTTCCTATGGCAATGAAACCTTATGCAATTTTCAATAAAAAAATTAAACTTGCAGCACTAACCCATTCCTTTTCCTATTTCAACCTGAACATTTGTACACTACACGTTTACATGAAACACACAAAAATAGAGACATAAATAATATAAACCAAGTTTCTAATCTGATTCTTAACTACGATTAGATAAATAAGAATGGAAGAATGAGTGCAGTCCCCAGCTAGAAGACAGTGCAGATGTACTGAAGGGGATGGCACAAGCAACCATGGCGAAAGCCACAGACAGTTTGATAACAATGAGATGGAGTGGTTTATCTTGGCCACAATCACGTGTCATATGTGACTTCTATGAGATGTGCAAAATACTGCAGATGTTGGAATGTGAAACAAGAACAAGATGTTGGAAAATTCAGCAGGTCAGAAGGAGAGAAGGCAGAGTCCATTTGGCTCTTCATCATAAGTAAAGAAAGCAAGAATGTGTCAGATTTTAAAGTATAACTGTGAGATGCAGCAACTTTAAGAACAAACGATATGGCCTAGTATGGTGGTGGTGGTGGGGGTGGCGGGCGCCATTGGGGCAACACATATGGGGGTTTCAGATGGAGGAGAAAGCTGCCAAACTCAAAGTTGAGTCATGTGGTTTCAATGTGCCCAACCAGAAGATGAGATGCTGCCCCCCCAGATTGTTCAGGCCTCTGCTCAACAAAAGAGCAGAGAACCCTCAGAAAATAAAGAGGGATTAGACATCCACAGTGAACTGGAAATTACTGATATGCCACTGGACATTAGATGAGTCACGAATGTAGGTGGGAACAGGCTGGAAAAGGGGAGAGAAGATGGGATTAAGATAGGAAGAAATGAGTTCTATGGGGCAGGAACAGGCTGATACAATAGGTCAACCAGGGCAGCTCTGCTTGTGGATTTTGAAAAGGAGGTAGAAGCAGGCTGCACAGGATTGGGCAACTATGAGGTTGAAGGCTGTCTATAGAAGATCTCCAGAGATGAGCAAGTCAGTGATCACCCTGGAACAATGATTTGATGTCCAGTGGTGGAATCATGGTCCAGAGGAAGTGCCTGAGTGTACATGTTTTACTTCTCTGACAGCTGTTTCATTACTGTGGCAAGGCACAAACCTGGTTGGTTAGGTTCGAACGTGTAGCTCCGGGAAAAATGGGCGCAAATTCTGCAGGCAACAACATTCAGAGTTTAGAAGGAAAGGAATGGAGGCTTGAAAAGACAGAGGTGCCAATGATTGCTTTTTTAAAGGGGGTGATGAAAGGAGTTTTGAAAGAGAGAAGAATGGTATGTGAAGAGAGAGAACTATTAATAATATTAGCAATATCAGTTAACATGGAAGCTAGGATGGGAAGTCGGGTGGTCAGTTCCTCTCATGTCTGACCATCTCTGGCAACCCCATCCCCTTCCGCCACACCAATTATCGCTTGTATTATCCTCACCTCACCCAGCATTACCCCCTAACCCCGCCGATCATCACTGGTTTTCCCATTGCTCATGTCTGCTCCACCCCATCACAAATAGTTGAGTCTCCGCATGTGGGCTTCCCTCTAGGGCCCACCTAATAGTTCCAAACTATGCCATTGGTCAGCACCAGGAGGCATAGCCATGTCTCTCATCCCTGGGGGTGATGGTGAATGACCTTGGCACCCCCACAGTGCACTGATGACATAAGAACATAAGAAATAGGAGCAGGAGTAGGCCATCTAGCCCTTCGAGCCTGCCCCGCCATTCAGTAAGATCATGGCTGATCTGAAGTGGATCAGTTCCACTTTCCTGCTTTCTCTCCGCACAATTTATTTTCCACTCATCTTCGTGTCTTCAGCAACATTACCCATCAGCTCTCTCCCTTGTATCCTCTCCTCCTGCAGCAGGGCAAGATTATTCTCTGAAGATTAAAAAGTTAGAAGGCCAAAAAGCAAAAAGCATACCTTCCCTTTGACACCAATCAGTTCTCACTATGCTTCAAGTTCCTAGGTAATCACCCTCACTCTGGCTGTGCCTCACTCAGGATGTACTCTCTCCCACTGCGAAGAAGTAGTTTCCCCAGATGTTTATCTTGTATTTTTTAAAGCAATATCTTATATTTATGGCACCTTCCTTTCACAAATGCTATAGCTACTCTACAAAACCTCTGTATAATTTTAAAGACCAATGTTAGCTCACCCTCCAGTCATCTCTTTTCTATGGAAAACAAACTTCAGACAATTCTGTCATTCCTAAAAGCTATAACCTCTCATTCTGGGGTCATTCATGAAAATCTATTTTCACTTACTCCAGTATCTCTCTATATCCAGTTATTTTCATTGATAGGTTGTGAAAATTGCTGAAAGACCTACATTATTGTCAATTCCTATTTTCCCTTCAGAAAGTGGCATTGAGCCACCTAATTGAACTATGGAAGTGCATGTCTTGTAGATAAAGTTTTTGGGTTGGGAGTTCCAGGATTTTGATCCAGGGACAATTAAAGAGTAGCAAATTGGCGTGGGACTTGGAAAGAGGAATATGCAAGGGATAGTGTTCCTATTCATCTTGTCCCTCTATGTGTTAGAGGTCATATGTTTTGAAAGTGCTGTTGAAGGACCCTTAACAAATTGCTGCAGTGAATCTTGTAGTTAGCACACAGATTTGACTGTGCACTGATTGTGGAAGACACATTAAATGTACATTAAAGACACATTCGTATCTGGGTGGACCTGTTGTAACCTTGCCAATATGATGTCATGTTGTTGAGGTTTGAAAACCTCATGGGGTGGGAGGGTGGGTTCTTGAACATTATGAATGTTGCCGGTGAGGGGCAGCAAAAATCTGAGATCGCTCTCTCACCAACAAGATTTGAGATTTCCGGGATTAGCTGGATCTGGAGCACCCACCAGCGATGTTGTGGATGGAGTGTGCACATTCAAGATCCACTCCCCCACAATCTTGATCCAAGATCCTTTCACACTAATATACCGCTTTCAGCTCTAAATTAACACTGCTGCCCCACCTCCTTTTCACCGATCCTTCCAAAGCATTAAATGCCCTAGACACCCTGCAGCCATGTCTCCATACTGACAATTAGATCATACCTGTATACTTCTATTTGCATCGTCAATTCAATAATTTTGTGTGGATTCAGATAGAGTGCCTTCAGTTCAGCATTTTAATTATTTTTCCAATCTCCAGCATGATCTGCTGACAGAATCTTAAGTTTGTACACTCTGTCTCTTTCTGCCACACTGACTTTCATTTTGCTTTTGTTATCTTGCTCTCTTGCCGTGTCATTTCTCAACTCATTACATAGTCCCTCACTTGGTCGCTTTTGCCCACTAGTTAGTTTAATGCCCTTTTCTACTGCCCCAGTTACGCAACTCGCCAAAACATTGATCCCAACATGGTTCAGGCAAAGACCATCATAACACTGCAACTCTCGTTTTCCCCAATACTGATGTCAGTGCCCCATTTATTCCATCTTTGAGCCACGCATTTAGCTCATATACCCAATACCAATTTGCTCATGGCTTAGGTAATAATCCACAAGTTACCCTGAAGATCAGGCTTTTTAATCTAGCCCCCAGCAGAACTCCTTCCTGGTCTGACCTATGTGACTGGCACGTATCTGGAACACAACAACTAGATCCTTCTAATACAGGTTCCTCTTCAGCCCTAGGAGGTGCTCCAAAGACTGGGCAGACAATACAGCTTTCTGGACATTACTGCCACTACATTTCTATTAACATCTCCCGTTACTAGAATAACTTCCAGTACCACGCTGCTATGGTCAGTTTGTCCATTTACCCCACAGCTTGCGTTTTCATTCATACAGGCTAAGAAAGGGGTATTAGGAATGATAGAAGTAAATAAGGTGGGTAAATGGAGTCAAAATACAGTTCAACATTGATCTAATTCTGTGACAAACAGGACCAAGGGGTTGAATGGCCTATTTTTGTTTCTACATTCCTAACAAAAAAGTCAAAACAGAAACAAGCTAATCCATCAGGCCTGCTTAGTTACTGTGCAAAATATACCCCAACTCCGTTTCATGCACCCAGAGCGAGGAATTCTGCGATTCTCTGAAAGGAGGTTTTCATGAGGATGCATACTAAAATTATAAGTCAAATCAGACTAAAAATAGGCTTATGTTCAATGTCTGGATTTTCTTCAATTCTATCAAGAAATCTGGACAAAAGAGAACAATAATCAGAGGATGTGAAGACTCACATGAGAAAACCAGACCAAAAAAGCATGAAAAATACAAAAATCTAACAGCCTTAATCTTGAACATGTTCAATTAGAGTTTAAACTAAAGGCATGCATTCTTTCGCGTTTCCTTCAGGGAGTATAGTATGATGAGGAAAGGCCTGACTTGGCAATGATTACCCAAGGAAAATTAACTTTCTTTTCTTGGACTTTTATTTGTCTGTAGTATCTCACAAGTGAATCAACTTGCCAGTATAGCCTTCATCAATAGCTGTCATGTGCAGTATGAGGAAAAACATTTTGCTTGGTGATTATATAGTAGTTTAGCCCAGTTTAACAAGACTTAATTCTCCCTCAGTGTACCCAAACAGGCGCCAGAGTGCCGTGACTAGGGGATTTCAACTGTAACTTCATTGCAGCTTGAATGTAAGCCTATTTGTGACATAAATTAATAAAAATAAATACAAATTAATAAGATGTAGACATATCTCGCAATGGTTCTAGAAATGATTTACTAAAAATAAGCCAAGAAGCTTGCCTATCAATTTAGAACATAGAAAAACTACAGCACAAACAGGCCCTTCGGCCCACAAGTTACGCTGATCATAGCCCTGCCTACTAGGCCTTCCTGAGAGCAGAAAGTTCACCAAAGCTCCAACAATGAAAAGTTACAGAAGAGGACCAGAAAAAAAAGTTCAGAGAGAGAAAGAAACATTAAATGACTCAAATGGTAAAAGTACAATGAATAGAATACAAACATTAAAAATAAATGGGTTATCCAGAAAAGATTTCCAGGTATAATTTATTGTTTGCACAGAACAGCACTAATCTAAAGTGATCTAAAATATTTGGCAGATGAAGGTTGATAACTACCACATGATTTCAGTGCTTCCTTTTGTCAGATTAACATAATATTTTTCATTACACTTGTTAAATGCTTTTATACCACATGCTTATAAGGACTTCAAGATTTATGAGCAGTTGCATAATTTATAATACGGGTCTGACAAAACCCAACTAAACGTTACAAAGAACAAAGGAGAGAGAAAAATAAGTACAGGAACAAGCCCTTCAACCCTCCAATCTTGCACCCACCATACTGCCCAACTAAATTAAAACACCCTACCCTTTTGGGGACTATATCCCTCTGTCCCCATCCTGATCATGTATTTGTCCAGATGCCCCTTAAAAGTCACTATCATATCTGCTTTCACTACCTCCCTCAGCAGCGAGTTCCAAGCACCCACCACCCTTTGTAAAAAAACTTGCCTCGTACGTTTCCTTTAAACCTTGTCCCTCGCACCGTAAACTTATGCCCCCTAGTAATTCACTCTTCGACCCTGGAAAAAAGCTTCTGACGATCCAATCTGTCCATGCCTCTCAATCTAGGAGACTTCTACCAGGTCACCCCTCAACCTCTGTTGCTCCAGTGAAAACAAACTAACTTTCTACAACCTCTCCTCATAGCTAATGCTCTCCATGCCAGGCAACATCCTGGTAAATCGTTTCTGTACCCTCTCCAAAGCCTCTACATGTGACTTCTTGCTGCAACTGTACAGGGTACTGGTGAGACCGCAGCTGGAGTACTGTGTGCAGTTTTGGTCGCCACACTTGCGGAAGGATATATTGGCCTTGGAGGGAGTGCAGAGAAGGTTCACTAGGCTGATACCGGAGATGAGGGGGCTAGCCTATGAAGGGGCTAGCCTATGAAGGGAGGCTGAATAGACTGGGTCTGTACTCGTTAGAGTTTAGAAGGCTGAGGGGGGGGATCTTACAGAGACGTATAAGGTAATGAAGGGGATAGATAGGATTGAGGTAGAGAGATTCTTCCCGCTTAGAAAGGATAGCAGGACTACAGGACACAGCCTCAAGATAAGTGGGGGGGGGTGGGGGGTGGGCAGTTTAGATCAGAGTTGAGGAGGAACTTCTTCACTCAAAGGGTGGTGAATCTCTGGAATTCTCTGCCCGTTGAAGTGGTGGAGGCTACCTCACTGATTATATTTAAGTCATGGGTAGATAGGTTTCTGAGACAGGGGAATTAAGCGTTATGGGGAGAAAGCGGAAAAGTGGAGCCGATCCACTTCAGATCAGCCATGATCTTATTGAACAGCGGGGCAGGCTCGAAGGCCTACTCCTGCTCCTATTTCTTATGTTCTTATGTTATGTTCTTATGAAGGTTCTATAAAACTGTAACATGACTTGCCAATTTTTAAACTCAGTGCCCCGGCCGATGAAGGCAAGCATGCCACATGCTTTCTTGACGACGTTCTCCACCTGCATTGCCACTTTCAGTGACCTGTGTACCTATACACTCAGATCCCTCTGCCTATCAATACGCTTAAGGGCTCTGCCATTTACTGTATATTTCTCATCTTCATTAGACCTTCCAAAATGTATTACCTCACATTTGTCTCGATGAAACACCATCTACCATTTCTCCACCCAAGCCTCCAACTGTTCTATATTCTGCTGCATCCTCTGATGTTCCTCATCGCTACCCACAAATCCACCAACCTTTGTATCATCTGCAAACTTATTAATCAACCAGTTACATTTTCTTCCAAATCATTTATATTACAAACAGTAAAGGATCCAGCACCGATCCCTCAGGAACACCACTTGTCAAAGCCCTCCATTCAGAAACACACCTTTCCACTACTACTCTGTCTTCTACGAACGAGCCAGTTCTCTATCCACCTTGCCAGCTCACCTCTGATCCCGTGCAACTTCACCTTCTGCACCAGTTCGCCATGAGGGACTTGGTCAAAGACCTTACTGAAGTTCATGTTGACAATATCCACTGCCCTAGCCTCATCAATCATCTTTGTCACTTCCTCAAAAAACTCAATCAAGTTAGTGAAATATGACCTCCTCGTCACAAAACCATTTGCCTCTCGCTAATACATCCACTTATTTCCAAATGGGAGTAAATCCTGTCTCAAAGAATCCTCTCCAATAATTTCCCTACTGCTGACGTAAAGTTCACCGGCCTGTAATTACCTGGATTATTCTTGCTACCCTTCTTGAACAAAGGAACAACATTGGCTATTCTCCAATCCTCTGGGACCTCCCTTGTAGCCAGTGAGGATACAAAGATTTCTCTCAAGGCCCCAGCAATTTCCTCCCTTGCCTTTCTCAGCATTTTGGGGTTATCCCATCAAGCTCTGGGGATTTGTCGACTTTAATGTTTCTAAAACACTGCAATAGTCACATGCCTGCTAAACTAATAGACTTTTCAATTAAACTAGGTATTGCACGTGTAGTGAAGTCTTCACTTGTAAGATGTAATCTTCAAATCAATCAACCCCTCCTCAAAAAAGTCATCCTTGACCCTGTATCCTTGCAAACCTCCACCCCATCTTCAACCGCCCTTTCCTTTCCAATGTCTTTCAATTTGCTGCTGTCTCCCAAATCAGTGGCATCTTTCCTTCAATCCCATGTGTGAACCCCTCCAATCAGGTTTTCATCCCTGGCACAGCACTGAAATGACTCAAATCAATCATGAATAATCAAACATATAAATCCTTTGTGACTGTGATTGACTATCCCGCTTAATCATTCTCAAACTAACACAGTTGCCCAGACATCCCTTCCTCTTACCAATATTTAACCACAGCAAATTTATGCACATCCACTACTGAATGCTGAAAAAGCCGTGAGCGGTGGGGTCAAGTGAGAGTTGGTGATGTGGTAAAGCTGGGTGTCATAAGCATAATGTAGAAATTGGGCATTAGGTTTTTGGATGATGTCACCAAGGGAAAGCATGTGGGTGAGAAATAAGAGGGGGGCAAGGATAAATCTTTAGAGAAACACCCGAGGTAACTGCAAAAATAGGAAGATAAGCCATTATGATTAGACATTTGAAAATGGAGCAGGCACACTCCCACCCAACTGGATGATGGTGTCGAGGACAGGAGGATGCTATGATCAACTGCATTCAAAGGTTGATGACAGGTCAAAAAGGACAAGGAGGGAAAGTTTGCCTTTGACACAAAACCACAAATGACATCCTATGTGGCAAACAGCCATTTTGGTACGTAGCAGAGGAAACCTGATTGGATAGGGATTCAAACAGGGAGTTGAGGGCAGTAGTTTAGACACATTCTATTCATTCTCTATGACAGAGAGCTCAGATAAACTGCAATGATTATTCAAGTGAAGAAATTAAGAATTACTTGATTTGCAGCAGGAAATCCTTACAAATATATGGCAAAGGAAATCTCTATTTTCTTCTGTCCATTGTTTCAAAACTTTATCTGGTCAATTAACAGTCAATCTAGTGTAAAAGTTGACACCTGACTTGGCATCAAATCCTTAATTTTTTCCATGTACCTTAATTCATTAATTAAAGCATGACTTGTGAATGCAACTCAGTGCAATCCGTCTCCATCAAAGCTGAGGTCAAGGGCTGGGAGCCATCAATTTTTTCCATGTACCTTAATTCATTAATTAAAGCATGACTTGTGAATGCAACTCAGTGCAAGGGCTGGGAGCCATCAGTGTTGACATTTTCCAATGGCACATCTCATCTTTCCTTTCCTTCCCCTGACCAGCACTGAAATGACAGGCTCTTCCAATACTGCTGTTTATTCTCCCAGCTGTGGAAGCTTGAGGGGAGACTCCCTGGATCTGCAATATATCCTATGAAGCAGTATGCGAGTGGGCTTGTGTTTGATCAGGACGACTGGATGGGATTTTAGATTTTGACAGATCATTATGTTCGCCAACACCCGATGAGTGCAGTAAAAGCAGATCAATCTGGAACTAAGTGTTGAGCTACCTGAAAGGCTGGGAGCTGTGTCCAGTTCAAAATTCAGCTCACTGAAAAAAGAATCATGATATTGCTAGGTTAACTATCGCGTACATGAAGGACTGATTGAGGCCTGGCATCTTCTCCGGAAGCAAAGCTAAGTTCCACAGTTTAGGAGTGTTCTTAGAAACTACGCAAATGATGAGAATACTGATCAAGTGTTTATATACATCCCAGCAATGGCTTGCCCTTGAACATATTTCACTTGAAAGGAAGACCCTCCAAGTCATAACCCGTGTCGAAGCCAATTTATTGCTTAAAAATTAAGTCTCAAAAGTTCAACTTTTATGCAGGTAGATATGGTAAATTCCCTTCTACTGTAGGGCAGGCCAACGACCCATTTAACCATCCCTCTGAAATTCTGTACAGACTTCAAGATCTTACAGTTTAAATTTATGTTATACTTTCAGGCATAGCTTTAGCAGTCAACTGCAGGAGAGATTGAAGGCCGTGTACTATTGACATGATGGCCACGAAATAATCAAATGACTACACAGGTAATGAATACAAAATAATGGATTACATTTGGGGAAGCCAAATGCACAGGTCATTTTGGGAGTAAAGCGTTTGAAACATAAATAACACAAAATTTCAACAAATCAGTATTTTAAGCTGCTTATATTTGTGAAATCCAGTTAAAAGAAAATCCTGGAATAGAATCCGACATTTTTATGGACCATAATCCAAAAGTAAGCACCTTGTGATTTGGAAACACTTTGCTGTCAACTTTGACCAAGCACTTCAAAATTGCCTTGGCACTGGGAGAGAAACAGAAACTAGAAGCTGAAGTAGGCTATTCGGTCCGTCGAGCCTGCTCTGACATTCATTAGGATCTTGGTTGACGATCAAATTTAATACCCTGATCTCCCCTTCCCCCCCCTTTTCCTTTGATTCCTTTAGCCCCATAGCTAATTTCTTCTTGAAATCAGACATTTTAGGGATCGCATTCTCACATCTCAGCGAGATGGTTGAGAGCTCAAATGCCAGTCGAGAAGTTTGGACACAAAATTTAGACTGGCGGTCAAGCTGAGGGAGTGCTACACTAAATCAGTTGCTTTCTTACGCATAAGAAAGTAAACCAAGGCAGTAATTGCCTTCTCACATGGGAACAAAAGATCCCAGGGTACTATTTTGAATTACATCCTGGCCAACATTCATCCCTCAATTGATGTGAAAAACTGATCATTGTGGGAGCTGTGCACAAGTTAGCAATTGTATTTCCCACAACCATAACAAATCAAAAGTACTTAATTGGCTATAAAGTGTTTTGCAACATCCACACGTCATGGAAGTTGTTATATAAGTATCACAGGACCAAATTTCTGTTATTTATTACAGTAAGTAGACATGGTACTCGACTGTGGAGCAAGAAACTGATTTAATGCCAAACAGTGCAGCCAAGAAAATGGAAGAACATCATATTTAACCTGCACAGTCTTCTATTCAGAAAGCCCCTTGAGTAATATCTGACATACTGGGGACCAAATTGAACAGTAGATAACACAGACAGGAGCCATGTGACTTTCTTAGTGTTAAGAGAGCTTAGTTATTGCAGACTTCTGAGAAGAATTTGATGAGTCACCTTTGGAAAGAAGCTAAGAATAGTCTGAGAACAAGATTTTAGGAGGGGTCCAAGTGATAGAGACTTAGTTAAGGAGGAAGTTACTTGAAAAAAATAATACATGACCATTCTACTTCCCTGTGCCATTTCAGAATTACAATAGTTTTCAGAATTATACACGAGGACAATTTGAAGCAGGAAAACTTTTAATGACTTAACAAATATGCTCCTCGCTACGTCCTTTTTATTGCAGCTTTTAGGATCACATACCATTATCTTCTCAACACATTTATACTCATCCCTATTCAGTTACTCCTCAACTTTCCGCCTTTGGGTGAACAAAATATTCATTTCGTCCCTTCTCATTCCAACATCCTAAACTGTAATTTGAGTACTGACTAAAAATAATAAAGTTCAAACACAATGACATCAGCACTTGAACAATGTCAAGTCTGCAGCCATCTCTCTTCAAATTTCAAATAAAACGCAGGAGATATTTATTGCCTGTGTCATAGGGTACCCTTAAATTAAGGCACTTCAAGTAACGAGTGAAATTCATCTCCTCAAAACTCATACCCTCATACCAAATAACTATCTTATACTGCACTCCTACCCCATCTATTGGTGTATGTTTAAGTAGCAGTTAATACAGCACTCAAGTTGCTAGATTTGTTCCCAGGGAAAGAATTGCCCTGAAATATTGTACTGCCCTTCAATGTGGAATGAGACTTGCATTGAAATACAAATTTCAGTGTTTCACACTGTTCCACTAAGAACCAAACTATTGCAAGGCACTAGGATTAAGTCGCAATCTTTTATTTTGTCATTGAATTGAACATTTTTGTTTAGATTTTCAAGTTGAAACAGTATGATTCAAGTTAGTGAATCCATTTGCATTGGGAGATTCATTTAACAAAAAATGCTATTAATGAAGCATCCTTAATCTGTTGATTTCTTTTCATATTTAGCTTTAATCTCTATTCAGATTGTTCACACTAATTATACAATTAGTTCAATATTCAATTAAAAATAATAGCTGGGTGAGAATGGGTAGAGAACTGGACAACACAAAAACAGGTATAAGCAGGAAGCTTCCGTCACTCTTCGATTTTTGTACGCTTTGGCAAATTATGTGAACACCTGCAATCACTGCCAAATGATCAACATTTGAAATGCTTATCCTTTTTCCCGATATGAGCCAGTATAGTTAATATTGTGTTTGAGCATCCACAAACATTCCAAGCAGCTATGAATGCCAGGTTCTAGTTCCAACTCAGCTGGCTGAACTCCCTATTTTAGCCACATTGATCCAGAGAAGTGCTTGGTGAAAATTAAGCATATTTTTAGAGGTAAGGAAGGGGTTAGGTAGAAGATCGACTATCCTTTTATCAGCAGGCATTATTTTGAGTTCTCATGTGAATAATTTAAACTGGCAGTGGAGAAGACCTTGATCACACATCATCCACTGCATCACAAGTATAGCGCAATTCCTTCAATATTTTGTGGAAAGACTTTGAGTGTTTATATTTCTTTTTAAGAAAAAAATTCCAACTGAAGCAAAACAATATTTTGCATTAAGGCAATGTACCAGATTATCACCTTATTAAAACTGTCCCATCTATGCAATTTGTGAAGTGTCTCTTTTTACAACTTCCACTCAAGTAACATTCATAATAAAACTCGTGGAATAAAAAGCTTCTTGTTTTAGTCTAGCAATAACATGGTGGTCAATTGACCAGTTAACACCCAAAACATTTTTCCGTATTTTTTCTTGGTTAGTTTACACTGTGGTTACCTTCACTAGTGAATGAAGGCTTTTTTCACCAAACATATCCCGTAGGAAGGTCAGATCTTCCTGGCTGCTCACATGCGACTGCAGCTGGGTTGGCAAGGAAGCCAGCAATTCATACAGACCTGTGAAGAAATATGAAACACAATAAGAGTAATGCAACAAAAATCATCATCGATTTAACTGACACTTGTTTTGCCTCTCTGCAGAGCCTTTTTTAAATTGAAAAAACTCACAGGCTGTGGAACAGAAATTCACCAGAATCAATAGACTCAAAATTCTAGAGATACCCAGAAATACAAAAGGCACTGTCCCAACTATGAGTGGCATACTTCTCTGTCAGTCTTCAGGAGGCAGACAGAAGCACACTGTTCCCCAGTAGCTCAAAGCATAATCCAACCATCAGGCAACCACCATCAACATGAGTCAAAATAATGCAGTAACAATGTAAGCTCAAGCCCCCTTTAGGGAGGGAACCTGGCATTGTTTAAAATCAAATTGTGTTTGATTTTCTATAAGGATTACACAGGGTAAAAAGGGTAATCCACTGCTTTCACCTAGCCAACAGGCAGATCGTGATGGCCTCCAGAGAACTATTATTTAACATACCATTATCCCGAGCTTTTAACGAACATCATCCAAACCCAATAAATATTTGATCACCGCATAACTAACTACAGTTTTACATTGCTATAGAGCTTTTGCTTTTCACCTACAAAGCTACTGGGGTAAGAAGAGCACAGAGGAAATAGTTGTCTCACAATGCACCCAAGTTTCTCCTACCTTCACAAAAAGGAAAGAACGAATCCACCCACACCTGCTCTTTTAAAAATAATTGATAATTGTGTAATCTGTATTTATGTTTGGAATTATTTGGTCATTGTTGCAGAATTGTTTTGTGTGAACAAAAATGCTCTGAATGCCTACATTGTTTTGCTGAGCAGGAGGAACAGTGAATGTAGTGTCAATCTAACAGTGACAATGCACAAGAAAGCGCAATTTAATATGCTTAGAAAAAACAGAATTGTGTATTAATATGCTTTACAGAGTTAGCTTATCTTCAGGTTTTCAAAACCAGAATTTAAAAAATCATTTTACGCAAAATGACAGAATGGAAATGAAGCCCAATAAAGTGATTAAATAAAAACTCCAGATTCTATACAATTTACTTTTATAGGTAAAACTTCAAGATGTGCACAATTTTTCTTTTGGTTCTGTGTTTAATGCTGCATTGCTGCAGAAAAGAGTGGAAAAAAAATTAAATCACTTGAAGGGATCAAGGACTGAATTTATTTTGAAACCAGCATGAAACAAGATAACAGCAAGAAATGCACTCTGTGGCAGCACGAGGCCCCCATCTTCATCCCTTCTAATATTTCAATTGCTGAAGCAACAAATTACCCCTGTCCCTCAAAGGAACACAAGTCCAGAAAAGCATCTATACTATTCTAAGTTTATTTTAAACCACTTTCATAAACCAATAGTGTGCAGGGCGCAACAACTCAGAACTTAAGGCTTTGTTTGACCAACCTCTGCTGATACTTAAAAGTTGAACATTCCAGTAGTAAGCAAACAAGCTGCATGTATGTAATGTCTTTAATAGAGTCAAATATTCCAAAGCACATCACAGGAACCCAAGCAAACAAAAACTGGACCAAGCCAGAGGAGGAGGATTAGGACAGGTGACTGAAAGCTTGGCCTGAATGAGGTTTTATGGAGGGCCTTTCACAATTTTAAATGAAACAAAACCACTTCATACAGTTGTGCCATGCACCAGGAGACAGGCCGTGGGCAAATGTTATTAGTAAATATACTAACAACACAGAATTAAACCAAATGTTTCAAGATGTTGCTTTTTTATAGTTTACATCAGCAACAATAACTTACATTTATAGCGCACTTTCATGCAAATGTATGTCCCAAAGTTCTTCACAGAAGCATTATAAAATCAAGTGCGACACCAAAGAGATATAAGATCAGATGATCAAAAGTTTAATCAGAGGTAGGGTTTAAGAAGTTTCTTTGCTGAAAAAATGTAAGGTAGAGAGATGGAGACGTGTTGGGATGGTACTTGAGAAGGCAACTGAAAGCATGGCCACCAATGGTGGTATAATTAAAGTTGTGGAAGCACAACAGGCCAGAATTAGAGGACTGCAGCAACCAGAGCACTAAGTGACATGGAGGAGGTTACACAGATTTGGAGGAGAAAGACCATGGCAAAATTTGAAAACAAGGATGAAAATTTTAAAATTAGGATGTTACTTGGCCAGGTGCCAACATGAACGAGCAAGCACAAAGATGATTGGGGAAGGGCACTTGTTGCAAGGTCAGACACTAACAGTAGAGTATGGAACAACCTCAAGTTCAGGGAGCACAAACCAGTTGGCAAGTCAGGGGTGGGTTGGAATAGTCGAGCCTAAAAATAACGAAGGCACGGGTGAGGATTTCAACAGAAGGTGAGCTGAGACATGGACGAAGTCGAGCGATGTTACGGAGGTGGAAACAGATGGTACTAGAGACAACTCACATATGGGATCAGAAACTCACTTCAAGATCAAATGTACAAGCATAAAGGTTGCAAACAAACTGGCTTAACCTCAAGAGTGTTGCTAAGAGGGAAAAAAGCCATTACTTGAACATAAAATGTTTTATTTTGATATCTATACTATAGCAGAACACAGAGGAATGCTCTAAGTTGACTTTCTATTGTACCATGAAACCTCGCCAGTTCGAAATACGGAAAGTGCATTGTTAATATCTAAAGAATGTCCTTGGCTCCTTTTAATCTGATTTTAATCAGCAGTAACAAGAACCATTCCATATATTTAAATAACTTCTAATAATCTTAGTCAACATAGCCTGTAAGTGGATGAAGAGTGCCCTTCACATCAATAAAGTTTCTACTCTATGACAGATAATTATACATAAAAATCATTGCGAATACAAGATAAGCCCATGTGAGTTGTGAACATAAAGCTAAATAAAAGCAACTGTTGAGAGTGAGGTACGACTGTGAAAATAGCAGATTCCATGAAAAATTAATCTCATATGAGATAACCTGTAAACTCTTAAAACATAAAATCAAATCATGAAAAGCATGCAATGAAGTCTAGGCCCACTGCTTAAAGTATGATGTTTTTATGACTCAATAAAAAGAATGTCATTTTAACAGAATACATAAGGGAATATTACAAAAAATAAAATTGTGACCTGAAGTTCCATTACAATATTGCTTTGTGCACTTGCAATTTTGAAATGTTACGTCAGCATAAATAGTTCTCCATTCAGTGTTTTGTGTGTGTATTTTAATATTAAATTTTACAACATGGTGACAAGTTAAAATTTGAAGCAATCTGCAGAAGGCAATTCACAACAGGGCTTCTCCAAAGCATTTTTCTGGCAAATCTTTTATTGCGGTGCCTCTCATCACATATCCATGACGCTTGCACAGCTTTTGCTATACTCATCTTTTTGGCCACTTAATAATATTCCCACTCATCCAAAGTTTCATGCGACAGAACAAAAATCCTGAAGTGGGGTTAAGGAGGGGATGAGGATTTTATGAAGAAATTCTGCAGTTGTGATCTTTAATGTCACAATCTTAGTGGAAATGCCCAAAGATATTCCTGGATACTTGCGACTTTGGTCCTTAACCAATTTTTTTCAACATTATTCGCACCTCTGGTTAAATTTTGTACTCAGGTTGGTTCCATCAAGTATGTTTTCTGAATGTGGTTACTTATTAAATTACCCCAAATGAAAGAAAAATTTAGTTCTGCAACATGAAATTTCCTGACATTTAATCATGGTTAAATGCCAGAAATATGATTTTATATGAAGTTCCTAGTTATTTATTATGGCAATCCGAACTTTAAATTCAAACATAGCTTTGCAAAATGCAATGCGGTGGAGAGAAATAGATCTGGTTCACACAAATAGATGTGTTGGGCACAGTTCAATAAAATGAACCACGCAACACTGCTATAAATTGCTTTATTAAAGGTCTTTAACACTGACAGTCTCAAGTACAGTTTATACTTTTGATTTAATTGTGGAGGAGCAGGCAATTGAGTAAATTAAATTATCAACATTGTCCAGAACACAAGTTGATTCTGGAAATTCATTGTTAGGAGCTATATCCAAGGGTGCCATAACAAAAGCATACTGTAAATAACAATTTTATAGTAACTCTTGACAAGCATTTGTTTTGACAATGTAATCTGTGGACTCCATCATTTCTACAGACAGAGAACACAGCCAACTCGTTCTATACTGGCTAAGGACGTTAAGGGGCTGCATTTCCAAACTGGATAGGCCCCTTTCCAAGCTATATTTCAAACTTTTACGACTATTACCAGATTGTAGCCTGGGGACCTTATAGCCATAAAGTGGTAAGACTTGCTCAAGATCAACTACAATTTTCCAAACAGCAAATTTCCAGTCTTAGTCCATCTTGCAGATGACCTGGCTAAGTCAGATGACACATACAACTACAGCGAGGGAAGAAAAGCAAAAAAATTAAAATGGAAAAGCAAAAATCTAAATTGTTGATTTATATCTGTATGATAAAATGGCTGCCTCATCCAGAGGAAAAGCTAACATTAACCATTCAACCTTTGGTGCTTCATAACCAATTACCATTTGAGATTAAAACAAAAATATTCTGACAGGATTGAGTTTGAGAGGATGTTTCCCTTTCCAAGATAATCTCGAATTAGGAGGCAGATTTTAAATACAAAGGGTCTTCCAACTAAAGCTGAGATGAAGAGAAATTTCTCTCAGCCGATTGCTCATGTTTGGAATTCTCTCCTCCCAGCAAGTGGTAGAGGCTGGGTCATTAATTATATTCACAGCAAAGTTAGATTTTTGATTGACAAGAGAGATAAAAGTTATGGTGAACAGGTAGTAAAGTGGAGTTCAAGCCAGATGAGAACAGCCATGATCATATGAACTAGCAGAGCAGGCTCAAGAAACCAAAAGGCCTACTGCTGCTCCTATTTGTTAAAGTCTTGTGACTAATAAATAAATAAAACACAAGTAGGCTTATACTCACTCTGCAATGAAGTTACTGTGAAAATTCCCTAGTCATGATATTGGCACCTGTTTGGGTACACTGAGGGAAAACTTAGCATGGTCAATTCACCTAACCTGCACACCTTTGGACTGTGGAAGGAAACCGGAGCACTCGGAGGAAACCTATGCAGACATGGGGAAAACGTGCAAACTCCACACAGACAATGATCCAAGCCGGAAATGCTAACCACTTGTCACTGTTTTATTGGTTCAGCAGGAACATCACTGACCCAACTACAATGCAGGTCCTTTAGCGAGCTGGAAGATGTAGTGGTATGGCACAATTAGAGAAGTCATCCCTATTTTCAACTCAGAGCTGCTAAGCGTTTTGATCATTTTAATTCTTTTCTTTATTCAACTTTCAATTCTAACTATTTTTTTCATTAATGGAATTCATTCACTGGCAGGGCCAGCATTTATTGTCCACCCCGAATTGCCCCCCCCAACTGAGTGAATTGCTAGGCCATTTAAGTGTCACCCTTGTTGCTGCGCGTCTGGAGCCACATCTAAGGATGGCAAATTTCCTTCCAAAAGGGCATTTAGTAAACAGTTTGTTTTCAAACAACAATCAACATGGTTATCATAGCTATCATAGAATCTACAATGCAGAAAGAAGCCTTTTTGCCCATCGAGCTTGCATCGACAACAATTCTACCTGGATCTTATCCCTGTAACTCTGCATCGACAACAATCCCACCTGGGTCTTATCCCTGTAACCCCACATATTTACCCCTCCTAATCCCCTTGACACTAGGGGGCAGTTTATCATGGCCAATCAACCTAACCTGCACATCTTTGGATTGTGGTAGGAAACTGGAGCACCTGAAAGAAACATAAGAACATTAGAAATAGGAGCAGGAGTAGGCCATCTAGCCCTTTGAGCCTGTCCCACCATTCAATAAGATCATGGGCTGATCTGAAGTGGATCAGTTCCACTTTCCCGCTTTCTCCCCATAACCCTTAATTCCCTTGTCTGTCAAAAACCTATCTAACCGTGACTTAAATATATTTGGCGAGGTAGCCTCCACCACTTCAACGGGCAGAGAATTCCAGAGATTCACCACCTTCTGAGTGAAGAAGTTCCTCCTCAACTCCGTTCTAAACTGCCCCCCGCCTTATCTTGAGGCTGTATCCTCTTGTCCTGCTATCCTTTCTAAGCAGGAAGAATCTCTCTACCTCTAACCTATCCATCCCTTTCATTATCTTATACGTCTCTATAAGATCCCCCCTCATCCTTCTAAACTCCAACGAGTACAGACCCAGTCTATTTCGTCTCTCTTCATAGTCCAACCCCCTCATCTCCGCTATCAGCCTAGTAAACCTCCTCTGCACTCCTTCCAAGGCCAAAATATCCTTGCGCAAGTGCGGCGACCAAAACTGCACACAGTACTCCAGCTGTGGCCTCACCAGTACCCTGTACAGTTGCAGCAAGACCTCCCTGCTTTTATATTCTATCCCCCCTCACTATAAAGGCCAGCATCCCATTCGCCTTCTTGATCACCTGCTGCACCTGCGGACTGGGTTTTTGTGACTCATGCACAAGGACCCCCAGGTCCCTCTGCACCGTAGCATGCTGCAGCTTTTCGCCCTTTAAATAGTAATCCGTCCTACTATTATTTCTGCCAAAGTGGATAACCTCACACTTGCTAACAATATACTCCATCTGCCAGGTCCTCGCCCACTCGCTTAGCCTATACAGATCCCTCTGCAGCCTTTCCACACCCTCCACGCAATTTGCTTTTCCACTCATCTTCATGTCATCAGCAAATTTCATCACCCGACACTCAGCCCCCTCCTGCAGATCATCTATATAAATGGTAAATAGCCGAGACCTCAGCACCAATCCCTGCGGCACTTCAATAGTCACCCATGCAGACAAAAGGAGAACATGCAAACTCCACACAGTCACCAGAGGCTGGAATTGAACCTGGGTCCCTAGTGCTGTGAGGCAGCAATGCTAACCATTGTGTCATGATGTGGGTATGCCGGCGTTGGACTGGCGTAAACACAGTAAAAAGTCTGACAACACCAGGTTTTAGTCCAACCAATTTATTTGATAATACTCACAAGCTTTCGAGGTTTCCCTCTTCGTCAGGTGACCATTGTGTCACCAACATTGGCTTAATTCCAGATTTTTTATATTGAATTCAAATTTAACCATCTGCCATGGTGGGATTTGAATCTCGATCTCCATGGCATTAGCCTTGGTCTGTGGATTAATAATCAATGACAATACCACTATTCCACTGCCTCCCAAAGCAGTCCGGGCTTTGCTCATCATGCCCCCACCTGGGGCCACACTCTTTCCTTCAATGCCCCAAGCTTTTAGATATTGTTGGGACTGAGAACCTAGCGGTTTAGGCAATTTGTGAGCAGAGCCAGTGGGCTGTGTGGGGTTGGGTGCATATTGGGTGCACTGGGAACCTGCCAGAATGAGGGGGACCTGCCAGAGTGTTTTAGCACTCCTCCTGACTTAAAGGGGTCTGTGCCTGCTTGGAACAGCCCTGAATAAATGGGAGTCAACAGCAATGTAAGACTGGGGCAACCAATCAAGTTTACACACTAACAGATCCCAGCAGGACCATCAGGACAGTCTAAGAGACAGTTTTTTTTTAAATTATATTTTTATTGAAGATTTTTCTATTTATACAAAAAATGCAACAAACTCTCAAAGTTTGATACAATGCAGCAGGCTTATTTTCAGACAAAAAGTAGGAATGAACAGGGGAAAAATTATCAACACAGTTAGTTCAGATTATTCATTGTACCCAGCACCTCCCATCAACAAGTAGAAAAAAAATTGAAGGATAGGGAGGATTATCATGAAATAGCCACAATTGGATCAGTGGTGTAATGCCAAGAAAACGGCAGTCAAACTGCTATGGATTTTCAAGTCAAATTTGGGCACAGATCAAAGACAACTTGCCCCATCTCCAGTGGAGGTGCCAATGATACAATATGTCATTTGTATCACGACAGGAGTCAAACAAGGATTCTATAACGCCAAAGCAACCGTAATACAAAAATATGTGGGGGGGGGGCGGCGCGCGCGGATTTCCTCACCTGTTAAGAGGACTCATTGGGCCCTACTCACCACCTTCATATTAAACCACAAACCCACCTCCCTGCAATGGCGCTGTCCATTTTAATCATAATTGTAATAAAGGATATCTGGTGAAAACGTCCACCACTATATATACCAGGATTATAAGGCATGAAAACAGATGAAAATTGCACAGCTCCAATACCATCCCATCTACACATCACACCCTTTAATAGCAAGTACATTGTGAGATGCATTCCAATAAGAATAAATGAATGCTTCTAGGTACCAGAGGATATCATGCCATCAAGATAACAAGCAAAAATTAGTTATCATGTAGACCGTTATCACATCGAACGGTCATGTAGACCGTTCGATGTGATAACTCGTGTAACAGGACTAATTAACAGATAGAATTAAAGGAGATACATTCAAAGATTAACAGGGATTGACAAAGAACTGCAAAATATAACTAAACACAATGGCTGGCAAAATTTGCCACAGGATATCAGGATCTTACAAAATTTTCCCCATCAATGTGATGACTCATGAAACAGGATTAATTAAGGAGATAAAATTATAGGGGATAGGGATGAATGAATGTTCTTGGTATCTATCAAAATAACAAGATATCAAGTGGACATCAATGAGCATGCTCTTTCATAGGATTGCCCCCATCATTGTGATAAATCATGTAGTAGGATCAATTGAGAGATGCAATTCTGTAGGATACTTTCAAACATCAACAACAACGAACTGCAGAACACGACTCTTGTCACGAACTGCACTGATGTTAATTGTGGGTGTTTCCCAAATTGAAACAGCAGTCTGTGGCGATGTATAGTTTTTTGGAAAATTGTTGAGGAGACACGTAAAATCCCACTGAAAAAAATGAGTCAAACCATAAATAATTGTTAAAGGATATTTATTAAAAGAAAATAAAAATGCACAATGAAAAGGACTACAATATTCTAAGACACTCAAGTACATGAACAACTAAACACACACATTGCGTAAAAATGACCCCTTGTTCCAAAATATAACTACAACCCCCAAACTTTTCTCTTTCCCAAACAACATCCAAATCAAATAATAAGTTAAATGCAGCTAATAGTTACCACACAATATAAGCCTCATGATTAAGTCTAGGAAACATCTTTTCTTGGCCTAACAAAGATATTTTAACCGCTTTTATCAAGGTTTCCTGTAATGCCTTGGCTCTAAGATTTAAATGTGACATTTCAGCATCTCCGAGAAATAGAAGATGTTACATGTCCCCTTGACTGTGAAATGGGTCCTAGCCTCCTGGCTGAGAGTTAAGGACTAGCTGCTGGTTTTGAGAGGTGGAGTGGGCTTCTGGTGGGGATGACAGTTATACTGTATATTCTCCAGGATAAAGTGACTGAGTCTTATATCAGGATTAAAGGATCAAAAAAATGAGCAGGGCCAAACCCCACCCCCCGCCCCCAACCCCGCCATCACAAAGACATTTCTACCAAACCATTACTTCCACTTTTGTCACTATTGGGGACACAAGATCCCAAGCACACATTTTATTTCTGTGGGTGCAAATCAAGCATGAGCTTGAAGCTGTCAAGTCAGTTATGAATGGTCAGAGAGTTGTTAGAAAAATAACAGGCTGCTAGTCTTCAAAATCAAAGAAGAAAATTACAGCACAGGATCAGGACTTTTGGCCCTCCAACCGTGCACCGAAAATGCTGCCCGACTTAACTAAAACTCTCTACCTTTCTGGGGACCATATCCCTTTATTCCCACCTGATTCATGTACTTGTCAAGACACGCCTTAAAAGTCACAACCACACCTGCTTTCACTACCTCCCCCAGCAACAAGTTCCAGGCACCCACAACTCTGTGTAAAAAATCTGCCTCGTACATCTCCTTTAAACCTTGCCCCTTGCACCTTTAACTGTGAAAAAGCTTCTGACTATCCACACTGTCCATGTCTCTCAGAATCTTGTAGACTTCTATCAGGTCTCCCCTCAACTTCTGTCACTCCAGTGAGAACAAATCAAGTTTCTCCAACGTCTCCTCATAGCTAATGCCCTCCATACCAGGCAACATCCTGGTAAGTCTTTTCTGTACCCTCTCCAAAGCCTCCACATCCTTCTGGTAGTGTGGTGACCAGAATTGAACTCTATATTCCAAGTGTGGCCTAACTGAAGTTTTATAAGGCTACAACATGACTTGCCAATTTTTAAACTCAATACCCCGTCCAATGAAGGCAAGCATGCCGTATGCCTTCTTGACTACCTTCTCCACCTGCATTGCCACTTTGTGATCTGTGTACCTATATACCCAGATCCTTCTGCCTATCAATACTCTTAAGGGTTCTGCCATTTACTGTATATTTCCTATCTGTATTAGACCTTCCAAAATGCATTACCACACATTTATCCAGATTAAACTCCATCTGCCATCTCTACACCCAAGTCTCCAACTGTTGTATCTAGCCTGTTGTATCCTCTGATGGTCCTCATCGCTATCCGCAAATCCACAAACCTTTGTGTCATCCGCAAACCTACGAATCAATCCAGTTACATTTTTCTCCAAATCATTTATAGAGATTACAATCAGCAAAGGTCTCAGCACTGATCACTCAGGAACACCACTTGTCACAGCCCTCCATTCAGAAATGCACCTTTCCACGACTACCCTCTGACTTATTTGAGCGAACCAATTCTGTATCCATCTTGCCAGCTCACCTCTGATCCCATGCGACTTCACCTTCTGCACCAGTCTGCCAAGAGAGACCTTGTCAAAGGCCTTACTGAAGTCAATGTAGACAACATCCACTGCCCTACCCTCATCAATCACCTTTGTCACTTCCTCAAAAAACTCAATCAAGTTCATGAGACATAATCTCCCCTTCACAAAACCATGCTGCCTCTCACTCATATGTCCACTTATTTCTAAGTTGGAATAAATCCTGTCTTGAAGAATCCTGTCCAATAATTTCCCTACCACTGATGTTAAGACTCAACGGCCAGTAATTACCTGGATTATTCTTGCTACCCTTCTTAAACAAAGGAACAACATTGGCTATTCTCCAGTCCTCTGGGATCTCCCTTGTAGTCAGCGAGGATACAAAGATTTCTCTCAAGGCCCCAGCAATTTCCTCTCAGTATTCTGGGGTATATCCCATCAGGCCCTGGGGATTTGTCTGCCTTCATATTTCTCAAGGACCCCAATACCTCCTCTTTTTTGATCTCAACATGACTCAAACTATCTGCACAAGCTTTCCCAGACTCATCATCCACCAAGTCCTTCTCTTTGGTGAATACTGACGCAAAGTACTCATTTAATACCTCACCTATTTCTTCTGATTCCACGCATAGATTTCCTCCCTTGTCGTTGAGTGGGCTGACCCTCCCTGGCTACCCTCTTGCTTTTGAGATGTATATAAGCAGCCTTGGGATTTTCCTTAATCCTGCTGGCCAATGTTTTCTCATGACCCCTTTTAGCCCTTCTTACTCCTCCACAAATTATTTTTGCTGCCATTCATTCTGCACATACACATTTAAATCAATCATTTATTTTTAAGCAATTTCTTTTCACTTTGAGTTCTTTTCCAAAAAGCAAGTCCAACCCACCACATCACAACCACCACCACAGGGGCACAAAGAGGCAGAATCCAGATCCACCGATGCTGGAACGGGGTTGAAACCCATGCTGTTGGCATCAATCTGATGCAAACCGGCCATCCAGCCAACAGGAGTCTGAGTTGCTGCAGCACTTACACCTGCATGATGTAGTCCAGAGCTCTGAATATTGATTGGAGAGGGTCCAACTCTGCAGGTTAGATGGATTAACTATTTTAAATTTGTGGAGTTACAGGGACAGAGCGGGAAGGTGAACCTGGCTAAGATCCTCTTTCCGACAGTCAGGACAGGTGAAGACTTGGGTGGGCCAAATGGCCTTTATCTGCACTGTAGGGATTCAATGGTTCTGTCACATCACCACATTGCCACAACCTAGCTAGTGATGCTCACATTAAAGAATTTTTTAGAATTCTTTTAACCAATAGTTGTTCCTTTATTTAAGAAGGGTAATAAGAATAATCCAGGTAATTACAGGCCTGTGGCCTTACATCAGTGGTAGGGAAATTATTGGAGGATTCTTCGAGACAGGATTTATTCCCACTTGGAAATAAGTAGACGTATTAGTGAGAGTCAACATGGTTTTGTGAAGGGGAGGTTGTGTCTCACGAACTTTATCTTGTTTTTCAAGGAAGTGACAATGATGATTGATGAAGGTAAGGCAGTGGATGTTGTCTACATGGACTTCAGTAAAGCCTTTGACAAGGTCCCTCATGGCAGACTGATGCAGAAGGTGAAGTTGCATGGGATCAGAGGTGAGCTGGCAAGATGGATACAAAACTGGCTCAGTCAAAGGAGACAGAGGGTAGCAGTAGAAGGATGCGTTTCTGAATGGATGGCTGTGACAAGTGGCATTCCTCAGGGATCAGTGCTGGGACCTCTGCTGTTTGTAATATATAAATATATATAAATGATTTGGAGGAAAATGTAACTGGTTTGCAGACGACACAAAGGTTGCAGGATTGTTCTCCGGAGCAGTGTACTGGTGGCTGGTGAGTCTAAACTGCGAGCGTACTGATGTTTTTCAATTGCATTGCCGGTTCGTGGGTCTTTTTTGCATTTTGCGCTTTCCGTAGCGGGTCCCAGGCGCAAGGGCAGTTGGGAAGGGAGCACGGGAGTACAAAAAGGCCACAGTAGACAGTGGGCAGTGTTGGGAGCAGGCAGCGGAGTGAGGCGGGTGCTGAGTGAGTGCTGCAAGGGCTTTGGCTCACAGGGCTGAGGCGAGAGCAGGCTTAGGCAAGGTGAGATACTGCTCAAATTTTTCCAACTGTGTCCATAGGTTTAAGGGTGGTCAAATAAATGGCAGGGTCCATGGGGAGGCGTGTCAGCTGTGTAAGGTGCAATATGTGGGAGTTCCTGGAGACACAGCATCTCCAGAGAGTCCACATCTGCACCAAATGTCTGGAGTTGCAGCGTTTGAGGGCCCGGGTTAGGCAACTGGAGTTGAGGCTGGAGGAATTATTTTTAGTTAGGGAAAATGAGGCGCTAATGAATAGGAACCACGTTCAAGAGGGGATCCCAGAGCTGGGGTGGGGGGGAGAGAGAATGGGTGGGTTACAGTTAGGAAGGGGAAAAAGAAGAGGAGTAATGTTCCAAAGGCTACCCCAGGGGTTGTCTCCCAAAATATCAAGGATAAGGCGCCAACTGAGGTGGAAAGGGCACGAGGGGAAGACCGGAGTGCCTCAGAGGGAAGGAAGGGGGCTGGATGTGAGATAGTGGTGAGGGATGGGATGGTTAGAGGAATTGATCGGCGGTTCTGTGGGCAAAAGCAGGGCTCCAGGATGGTAGTCTGCCTCCCTGGAGCAGGGGTACAGGATGTGTCAGAGAGGGTAGAGGGAATCTTGAAGGGCCAAGGGACCCAGGCAGATGCAATTATACATGTAGCTGAGAAGGACGTAGGAAGGAAGAGTAGCGGGGAAATATGTAGGCACTTCAGGGAGTTGGGAGCCAGGCTGAAGTGCAGGGCCTCCAGGGTGGCGATCTCTGGGCTGCTGCCAGTGCCCAGTAATAGCAGGGATAAAAATAATGAGATCCTGCAGCTGAATGCATGGCTGAGGGATTGGTGCAGGACAGACGGTTTTAGTTTTGTAGACCATTGGGAAGTCTTTGAAAAGGAAGGGCACTTGTATGAGAGGGATAGGGAACATTTAAATGGGAAGGGTACACATATTTTAGCTGGGAAGTTAGCTGGAGTGTTCAGGCAGGGTTTAAACTAATATGGAGGGGGGGTGGGGAGGAGAGAGACAGCTCAGGCACTGGGAGTGGGAGTGAGTTGGAGGTCAGGCTAAGTCTAGATGATAGGAAAATCTCCCAGGAGAAGGAGGATCCAAGTGGGCCTGAGAGTCTCCGGTGCATCTGTTTTAATGCGAGGAGTGTGACGGGTAAGACGGATAAACTTAGGGCCTTGATGTTCGTGAGGAATTTAGATGTGGTGGCAGTGACAGAGACATGGTTAAAGGAGGGGCAGGACTGGCAGCTAAATATACCAGGGTATAAGTGTTTTAGGTGTGATAGGGGAGGGTTGAAAAGAGGAGGGAGAGTGGCGCTGTTAGTTAGGGAGCAGATCACAGCGGTGCAGAGGGAGGATAACATGGAGGGGTTGGGAATTGAGTCTCTGTGGGTGGAGTTGAGGAATAGGAAGGTGGCCACTACTATGCTAGGAGTGTACTATAGGCTGCCCGACAGCCCGCGGGCAGTGGAAGAGGGTATATGTAGTGACATTTTGGACAAGTGTAGGAAGAACATGGTTGTTGTAGTGGGAGATTTTAATCTCCCTGGGGTGGATTGGAAGGTGCCTAGAGCTGGGGGGTCGGACGGGGAGGAATTCGTAAGATGTGTATTGTAAGGATCCTGGCAACAGTATGTAGATAGCCCGACCAAAGAGGGGGCTATACTGGATTTAGTTCTGGGCAATGAGCCGGGTCAGGTGGTTGAGGTTGCAGTAGGCGAACATGTGGCTAATAGAGACCACAACTCTGTCTACTTTAGGATACGAATGGAAAAAGATGAGAGCTGTCCTAAGGGGAGGGTGCTAAATTGGGGGAAGGCTAGATACAGCTAGATTAGGCAGGAGCTTAGGGATACAGACTGGGATAGGCTGTTGGAAGGCAAGACCACGTTAGACACATGGGATTCTTTCAAGGGAAAACTGCAATGGGTGCAGGAAAGGCATGTGCCAGTTGGGAGAAAGGATGGGAAAGGTAGAATTAGATAGCCGTGGATTACTAGAGATATAGAAGACCTGGTTAGGAAGAAACGAGAGGCGTATGTCAGGTCTAAGCAGCTGGGAACAGAGAGAGCGTTGGAGGAATACAGAGAGAGTAGGAGGGATCTCAAAAGGGGTGTTAGGAGAGCAAAGAGGGAGCATGAGATGGTTTTAGCAGGGAGGATTAAGGAGAATCCAAAGGCGTTTTACTCCTATCTTAAGAGCAAAAGGGTGGCTAGGGGTAAAATCAGTCCTCTCGGGGACAGACGAGGGGAATTGTGCTTAGAGGCAGAGGGAATGGGGGAGATCCTGAATTAATACTTTGCATCTGTATTCACGAAGGAGAGGGGCTTGATGTCTGGTACAGTCATCGAGGGAGAGGTAGACCAATTGAAAGATCTATCGATTACAAGGAAAGAAGTGTTAGGGCTTTTAGCTAGCATTAAAACTGATAAATCTCCGGGGCCCGATGGCATTTATCCTAGGCTGCTTAGGGAGGCGAGGGATGAGATTGCTGGGCCTCTGACGCAAATCTTTGTCTCTTTTTGGACACAGGTGAGGTCCCAAGTGACTGGAGGATAGCGAACGTGGTACCGTTGTTTAAAAAGGGTAGGAGGGATAGCCCAGGTAACTATAGGCTGGTGAGTTTAAAGTCAGTGATAGGCAAGTTGATGGAGAGGATTCTTAGGGATAGGATGTATGAGCACTTAGAGTGTTGCAATCTGATTAAGGATACGCAGCATGGCTTTGTAAAGGGGAAGTCTTGCCTTACGAATCTGGTATTCTTTGAGGAGGTGACATAAACGGTCGACGAAGGACGAGCCGTTGATGGATTTCAGTAAGGCGTTTGACAAAGTCCCTCATGGTAGGTTGGTACAGAAGATTAAAGCTCATGGGATACGTGGTCAGGTATCTAGATGGGTAGAGAACTGGCTTGCAAAGAAGAGTCAGAGAGTAGTACTGGAGGGGTCCTTTTCTAGCTGGAGGTCTGTCACTAGTGGGGTGCCGCAGGGCTCAGTACTGGGACCTCTTCTCTTTGTAGTGTATATAAATGATTTGGAAGAGGGAGCAGGTGGTGTGATCAGCTGATGACACCAAGATGGCTGGATTGGCGGGCAGTGAGGAGCAGTGTCTGGCAATACAACGGGATATTGATAGGCTGGTTGATTGGGCAGATACATGGCAAATGCAGTTTAATCCGGATAAATGTGAGGTGATGCATTTTGGCCGGAATAATGTAGCGGGGAGTTATATGATAAAGGGTAAGCCCGTAAGGAGTATAGAATCGCAGCGAGACCTGGGGGTGCAAGTGCACAAGTCTTTGAAGGTGGCAGTGCAAGTGGAGAGTGTGGTGAAGAAAGCCTATGGTATGTTAGCCTTTATAGGAAGGGGTACAGAATATAAGAGCTGGAGTCTAATGTTGCAGTTGTACAGAACGTTGGTTAGGCCGCATTTGGAGTACTGCGTCCAGTTCTGGTCGCCTTACTACCGGAAGGACGTGGAGACTCTGGAGAGAGTGCAGAGGAGGTTTACTGGGATGTTGCCTGGTATGGAAGGACTGGGGTATGAGGAAAGATTGAATAAATTGGGGCTTTTTTCCCTTGAAAGACGGCGACTGAGGGGGGATCTAATAGAGGTATATAAGATTATGAAGGGTATAGATAGAGTAAACAGAGGTAAGCTATTTCCTATGATAGAGACACATAGGACAAGGGGCCATGGGCTTAAGGTGAGGGGGGAGAGGTATAACACAGATATTAGAGGGAGGTTTTTCACACAGAGGGTAGTAGGGGTATGGAATGCTCTGCCAAGTAAGGTGGTGGAGGCAAACACGCTAGAGTCGTTTAAGAGTAACTTAGACAGGCACATGAGTGGGTTGGAGATGGGTGGATATAGGAGATTGTCTTAAATAAGGGTCATTAGCATTGGGGTGTCCCTGGAAAGGCAAATGGATATGGTACAATAATAATGTTTTTTTTCCTTTTCATTCACAGGTTTTAAGTAAGTCCGCCTTGTGTCCAACGAGGGGCATACACACGATGGGTCGTACTTGGGCTGCTCTTGGTTGTTCGAGATTGGCCTAGTGCTTCATGTCGTTAGTGTGTGCCTAGACTGGACCAGATACTGGGCAAGACGACAGCTCAGTGACTATCACTGATTGCTGTGCAGACACATGGATTTGTGCCAGTGTCTGTGGGAGTTTGCGCATTCTCCCCGTGCTTGCGTGGGTTTTCTCCAGGTTCTCCGGTTTCCTCCCACACCCCCAAGATGTGCTGTTAGGCTGACTGGCAGTAATAAATTGTCCCTAAATTAGTTTCCCTCAATGTGGATGGCCATAAAACATTAGATAAGGTTCATGGGTGGAGGGGGGGACTGGTGGGGTTGGGTTGGCAGCGCGGGCTCGCTGAGCCGAAGGGCCTGTTTCCCAGGCTGTTTTTGTTCTTTGTTCTTATTTGCAAATAGCAATGAGGACCATCAGAGGATACAGTCGGATATAGATGAGTTGGAGACTTAGGTGGAGTTTAATCCAGACAAATGTGAGGAACTGCATTTTGGAAGGTCTAATACAGATAGGAAATATACAGTAAATGGCAGAACCCTTAAGAATATTGATAGGCAAAGGAATTAAGGTGTACAGGTATACAGCTCACTGAAAGTAGCAAAGCAGGTGGAGAAGGCATACTGCATGCTTGCCTTCATTGGCTGAGGCATTAAGTTTAAAAAATAGGCAAGTCCTGTTGCAACTTTATAAAACCTTAGTTAGGCCACACTTGGAATATAGAGTTCAAATTCTGGTCACCACACTACCAGAAGGATGTGGAGGCTTTAGAGAAGGTACAGAAAAGATTCACTAGGATGTTGCCTGGTACGGAAGGCATTAGCTATGAGGAGAGATTGGAGAAACTTGGTTTGTTCTCACTGGAACGATGGAGGTTGAGGTGCGACCTGATAGAAGTCTACAAGATTATGAGAGGCATGGGCAGAGTGGATAGTCAGAAGCTTTCTTCCAGGGTAAAAGAGTCAATTACTAGGGGCACAGGTTTAAGGTGCAAGGGGCAAGGTTTAAAGGAGATGGACGAGGCAGATTTTTTATACAGAGAATAGTGGGTGCTTGGAACTCGTTGCCGGGGGAGGGAGTGGAAACGGATACGGCAGTGACTTTTAAGGGGTGTCTTGACAAATAGATAGAAGGATATGGTCCCTGGAGGGGGGGGTGGGGGGGGTTACTTAAGTTGGGCAGCGTGGTTGGTGCAGGGTTGGAGGGCTGAAGTGCCTGTTCCTGTGCTGTAATTATTTTTGTTGTTCTTTGTTCTGAAAGAAAACATTTCTGACAGTGCATCTCCTTCAGTATCCTGCACTGGGATCCCAGCCTTGATAGAGGTTTTTTGATTTGATTTATTATTGTGCCATTGAGAAACTCGTCCAGCAGAATACCCAGTTTCTGCTGGACTTACTTGAAGGTTCTGCATTCCACTGTCGTAACCACAAGCAAGCTTTTACCATGGTTGTGCAAGAGGGAAATGGGGAACCTCGACCTCCCTCGAGGTATCCGTTTCCCTCAAGGGTCAGGGAAACGCCAGCAGGTAGCCAAAAGGAGAAGGAATGTCAGGTGGATACCTTAGGGCCTCCACCCAAGATTCTGAGTGTGCCTGGCCATTCTGATTCCACTGCATCCGAAGAGGGATCAAAACCCCATCAACTCCAGCTTCAAGAACCACCAAAAGTGCACCTGCTCCAGAGCAGGAGACCCAAACTAAACAGGGCCTTCCAAGACTCAAAGCTCCAGAGAATACCTGTCAAAAATCAAAATCAACAGGGCACCTTGGTGAGCAGGATGTATCCTCCCCTGCAGTGGATGTCAGGCAAACATCTTGGCACGCTGTCAGAAAAATGTTAAGTTAAGTGCTGATCTCACTATGATGGCACAGGTGCACTATCATTGCTGATTATTGAGGCGAGACACACTAATTAATATGTGTATCGTTGCAAGTTAAGGAGGTCTGTGGTTATTTTCATTGTGTTTGTTCATTTTAAAGCCTATGCACAACAACCCTCCTTGGGTCAATGTCCCTCCAGAATCACAGGTGTGCAGGGAGGCACTGATGTTTGCATTGCCCTTGTGAGACAGGTGCAAGAAGCCTCTTGCACCTGATACGAAGGATACGATGTTCCTTGGCCATTGACATCCTTTTGATCCATTCACCTTTGCCTTGTCAGAATGACAAGTTGGAGTTCCCCTCACTTATCCAGTTGAGCTGTCTTGGAGCTCTTCCCACCCGATGACCCTACTCCCATCCAGCATTTCCATATCTGGACTTGAGAAACCAAGTAGGACTCAAGCAACCATCGTGTGTATTACCTCCAAAGTTGCTTAAATACCTTTTACTCGCACCTTTACCCGCACCCAGTTACTGCCATCCAATAACCATTCCTTCTCCACCCCCACCCAATGTCGCTGTCAACTTCCCTCTGGTCACCCCTTTCCATCACCCTTCAGCCCATTATACTGTGTGTCCAACTGACCTACTTCCTTGAAGAGCCCACTCAAGTCACTGTTCCAATGCCACCTCTCCAATCCCCTTCAGAAAAAAAAGGAAGCAGTGTGGTTCAGGATGTGCAGATTGGAATTCCAGGGGTTGGCACTTTGATTACTTCAAAATAGCAGTCCTTAGTCTCTACAATCTCAAGTATGTTGGCACTCTACAATGCACTGAGTATTAATCTGGCCTTGAAACACAACACAGAATGGATAACCTATTGTATCTGCTTCATGGGAACTTATAGGAATCTTTTTGGCCAGGAATGCCTGAGCAGGTAGTGGGACATACTGGGAATAAATGGAGTGATTTTGAGTGGCTGGCTTTTGAGCTGCTCCAACGTGACAGATTAGGTCCAGCACTTCCTGCTGGAGTGTATGAAATTTAATGCCACTACAGTTGCCTCCCACTTTGTGCAGTGCGCAGCACTGACGGAGTCCATTAGTTGGGGTGCCTTAATGCTTCAAGCTGGAGTACTGTGTGCAGTTTTGGTCACCGCACTTAACCAAGGATATTTTGGCCTTGGAGGGAGTGCAGAGGAGGTTCACTAGGCCGATACTGGAGTTGAGGGGGTTGAACTTTGAGGATAGGCTGAATAAACTAGGCTTGTACTCGTTAGAGTTTAGAAGAATGAGGGGAGATCTCATTGAGACATACAAGATGATGAATGGAATGGATAGAGGTGGAGAGGTTCTTCCCGCTCAGAAAGGACAGTAGGACTAGAGGGCACAGCCTCAAGATGGGGGGGGCGGTTTAGAATGGAGTTGAGGAGGAACTTCTTCACTCAAAGGGTGGTGAATCTCTGGAATTCTCTGCCCGTTGAAGTGGTGGAGGCTGCCTCGCTAAATATATTTAAGACGCGGGTAGATAGGTTTTTGATAGGCAAGGGGATTAAGGGTTATGGGGAGAGGGCGGGAAAGTGGAACTGAGCCACGACAGATCAGCCATGATCTTATTGAATGGCGGGGCAGGCTCGAAGGGCTAGATGGCCTACTCCTGCTCCTATTTCTTATGTTCTTATATGCCTTCAGGAGGGCAGCAATCTTTTCATCTATGCATGGGATAGATGGGTTGGTAGCCTCAGGGAATTGCCGTGCAGCTCCAGATGCATGTGAAACACCCTCAGTTGGAGGTTCACATGACAACAAGTAAATCACAAGAGCAGATGACCATTTCAGAAGCCAAAACGTGTTATTATTCAGCAAGGATGGCCTGCGTTTTTAAATCAGAGGGACCCAAATGCTTCCACCCATTTTTGACTTTCGAGATGGTGAATATTTTTCCTTTCCAAGGGAGGCTTACAGACCAAGGATAGCAATTTGTGGTATCTGCTGCATCACATAAGGAATTGTCAGTGGCTCATTCAACATATAGTGGCAAATATGCCTGTATCTGTAGAGTCTGCAGCAGTTCCTGGAGACCAGGATGTCAAACCTTAAACAATAAATTGTGAACTGTTAAGCTCATCCATTGGTGTTCTCTTAAACAAGAAATCCATTATTTCAGCACAAGATCGGTGTTAGGCCTGGTTTGAAACTTGAGGACAACCTTTGACCTTTGTAGAGGGACAATTGGGGGACAGAATTTAAAAACTGGGGTCTCCAATGATGTGGAGATTTCTTATCCGACGGTTGTGGAACTGTGGAATCTTTTCCCCATAGTGGAGGTTAGGTCATTGAATGCAATCAAGGCTATTAGATTTTTGATTGACAATGGAGCCAACGAATTTTGGGGGAGATAAGTCAGTGGATTTGAGGTCACAATCAGATCCGCCATAATTTTATCCAAGACAAGAGCAGACTCAAGGGGTATTGTGGGGTACACCTTCTCTAAATTCTTGTGGAACATCAATTCAACACTGAATAATGATTGTAATCAATACTCCAGCTGCAACAGCTGGGCAGAACCCAACTTGCTCAATTTTACAGATCCATAGCTGAAAGGATTTTCTTCATGTGCAATGTGGCAATCGCACAACTTCTGTTTCCATTGCAGTATTTTAATTGTCAGTAGAAATATGCAATTTAATATTCTGCCCTTATAAATGCTGGTCTAGCTCCCTCGAATGGCAGCCTTCTTCCAGCCAGTTCAGTGATTCGCATCACTGCAAATTGTGGAAAACTGGCTCTACCTAAATTGGACATAAAAATCGCTGTTGCTGCAAATGCTTCTGAACTGTAAAATATTACAGCAATGAAAAGCTTTACTTCTGTTTAATGCTTAACCCCAATTTAAAATATGTAAGCAGCTCTGTCATTTTTCAATGTGTAGAATCAAGAATCCATCTTGCATTACAGAACTCTGGGAGAAGTCGATGAGACAAGATTCCACAAGCAAAAGAGCACTCTGTTGTGCCAAGATTATAAAACTTCATAAAGCAGACAGAGTATTAAGTCCTCCCAATTGCGCACCCTCATTTAATATGTGAATCTAGCCATTGATTCAGAAACAGCATTTCACTAGGTGAAAATCTTGATTTCTGAGACTGGTAATTTCTTGCACACTAGAGTGAATATTTCTCACAATTTGTCTGCTGCATTTTAATTTGAGAGGCAGGGATGGAATCATCTATTTAATAACAACTGATATGTCAAAGTTACTCACAAAATGTGGGAAAATACAGTTTTCTTATAAATTATCTAAATACTGTACTTTTTTAAAATTTAGAATTTGTAGCTTTAATGGCCAAATGTTCCATGTTATTGGCAAGGCATATTCCACTATAAATAGTTTGGTTAAATTTCCGTAGCAGCTCTTCATTAATTCATAGAGTCATAAGACATACGCAATACGGAAACAGGCCCCTCAGCTCAACTCGTCCATGCTGACCAGGTTTTCCAAACTGAACTCGTCCCATTTGCCTGTGTTTGACCCTTATCTCTTAAACCTTTCCCATCCGTGTTCCTGTCCAAATGTCTTCTAAATGTTCTAATTGCATCCACTTCTACTACCTTCTCTTGCAGCTCACTCCATATACACACCAACCTGTGTGTGAAAGGATTGCCCCTCAGATCCCTTTTAAATCTTTCCCCTCTCACCTTAAACCCACACCCTCTAGTTTTGGACTCCCTTACCCCAAGGAAAACACTTTAGCTATTCACCTTACCTATGCCCCTCATGATTTCAGAAATCTCTACAACGTTACCCCTCATCCTCCAAATTTCCAGGGAAAATGTCCCAGCCTATCCAGTTTCTCCTTATAATTCAAACCTCCCAATCCTACTAACATCCATATAAATCTTTCTTGCATCCTTTCCAGTTTAGTAATATCTTTCTTATAACAGGGTGACCAGAACTGTACACTGTACTCCAAAACTGGCCTTATCAACACAGTATCAACATAAGGTGTCAACTCCTGTATGCAAATGCTCTGACCGACGAAGGCAAGTGTGCCAAATGCTTCCTTCATCTTGTCTAATTGTGACACCACTTTCAAGGAACTATGTACCTGCATCCCGAGGTGTCTTTGGTCGAAAACTCTTCCCAGGACCCTACCACAAACTGGTTTGTCTTACCAAAATGTAACACCTCTCACTTGTCCGAATTAAACACCATCTGCCGTACCTCAGCTCATTAGCTCAGTGACAAAATACAGACTTTTCTCAAGCTGCAATATAGAACTTTTCCTAGGACCACACAACAATCTGTAGAACCATGAGGTAGCAGATGTTGCCCCAGCCTGGAAATTTAAGTATCCAGTAGGAATTTCTTTCTAATGTCATATTTTCAAAAGGTTCACCAACAAACCAAAGAAATGGAATTTGATTGATAATTTTAAAATTTCTGAAGGGACATTTGAAAATGGCAAAAATAGGCAATGAATGAGAACTGCACAATTTGTAAATTAGTCCTATTGCACTTTGGGCCTATTATTTGATGGGTTGCATGAAGTTTGGAATAATGCTGGGCACACTGTCATAGCACAATGCATCATATTTTTGACAACTGAATGTGCTTACAACTATATTCACAAACCTCAGCTTTATTGTGATCAGATTCAGCTCTGAGACTGCCTGTGCCCAGCAAAGGCTGATGCATTATTAGGCAAAGAAAAGACAGGAAAAGGTGCAGCTGAGCCCACTCTGTCCTCACCCAAGATTCACACAAGCATTTGCCAGTGCAAGTTAGTAAAAGGAAGGTGGAAGTCAGGCAGTTTTTATTTTACCTTTGCTACTGCACAGAATAAAATTGTAGCGAACACAACTGGAATCCCAATGAATACAAGATAACTCCACAAAGTGTGGAAACTTAGCCCATTTATATAGTCCCAACTACTAATAGTATTTACCCATTTAGCTTCTCGAGTGATTTACAAAATCACTGGAGGAGCTAAACCCTTATTTCAATTGACCTTTTCATATTTCACTTTGATGATGCAAACTAAAATTAATGGAGGTTACAGCATCGGGTATGCTGCCCAAGTGTGGTACGCTTGGGAGTTCTCACAAAAGATTCAACCACCAAGTTCCTGATTTCAGGTGCAGCCATCAAGGGGAATTGTTAAGGGGGGAGAAATTAGATGATCAGTTCTCACAGGTCTCCAAATGATTGCTTCAACAAGCAGCACTGACAATTGTTCAATACAATGACAGGCTTGACTTATTGAATGGAATTAAATAAACAATTTCAATTTTCACGTTTAAAAAAAGTAAATCCTATCACCATTCCCCAGTTCGAATGGAAATTATAGAAGTTGCTCTCAATTTGGAAACACAGGCTTTGTGGCATCACTGCCTTCGATCAGTATCTAAGTTATTGTGCGCAATAAAGGCACAAATATGGTTTGAAAATAAAACTGTCAAGCAATTTTTATTTCAGGTACTGCAAACAATTTTTACTATGCATTCCAAGGTGCACTTAAAGACCGAAAACCCGTGCAACGAATCCCCATGTGGTACTAACATTAAAAAATAAACTTCACTGGTGCCTTCCCAATGTCTAACTTCCCTTTCTTTTTAAGGAAAAACCAAGATGATAAAACTGTTCAAGTCTTTATTTGATCTGAAGCACCGTATGGAAAAATTTTAGTAGCTAACAAGAGAATAACTAAAAATTGATAAAAATGTTCCTGCAGTGAGCCATGCAATCGCGCGGCAGGTTCCAGATGTTCAAGATTTTTGACATCAGTATGGAAAAATTTACTGTTAGTCTAGAGAAATTTAATATCACCATTCTTGTCATATCCCTCATAGCTATTAGGCAAGGTCTGTTAAGTTATAAAGCAGGGTTCATGATTTTAAAAAGACATGGTATTTACATTTGCTCATTGTTCAAGTGTTAGATGTTTCCATATGGTTCTGAACAAACAAATTCAAACTCAAGGTTAAAAAAAGTTTGCACCTCATCTTTGATTAGTTTTTTTATATAAATGATTTGATTTATTGTCACATATATTGGTAAATAATGGACAGTATTGTTTCTTGCATACTATACAGACAATGCAGGCCATACAGAGAGAAGGAAAGGAGAGGGTGCAGAATGTCGTGTTACAGTCAAAGCTAGGGCGTAGAGAAAGATCAACTTAATGCAAAGTAGGTCCGTTCAAAAGTCTGATGGCAGCAGGGAAGAAGTTGTTCTTGAGTCGGTTGGTACATGATCTCAGACTTTTGTATCTTTTTCCCCCCGAAGGAAGAAGGTGGAGGAGAGAAGGTCCAGGATGCATGGGGTCCTTAATTATGCTGGCTGCTTTTCTGCAGTAGCGGGAAGTATAGACAGAGTCAATGGATGAGAGGCTGGTTTGCGTAATGGATTGGGCTACTTTCACAGCCTTTGTCGTTTCTTGCGGTCTTGGTCACAGCAGCAGACAGACCAAGCTGTGGTACATCAGGAAAGGATGCTTTCTATGATGCATCTGTAAAATTGTTGGGTGTCATAGTGGACATGCCGAATTTCCTTTGCCTCCTGAAAAAGAGATATTGTTGTGCTTTTTTAATTATAGCATCAGCATGGAGGGACGAGGACAGCTTGGTGGTGGTCTGGACACTGAGAAACCTGAAGTTCTTGACCATTTCCACTTCATCCTCATTGATGTAGACAGGGGCATGTCCTCCACTACGCTCCCTGAAGTCAATGACTATCCCCTTCATTTTGTTGACATTGAGAGAGAGATTATTGTCGTCACATCATTTCACCAGATTCTCTCTTTCCTGTACCTCGTCCTATCATTGTTTGAGATCTGATCCACTATGGTGGTGTCATCAGCAAATGGTTTTATAAAGTGCAATCAGGACCACAATACATACATTTAAAGTTTGATAAAGCAAGATTTCCTTTTAACTCATTCATGTAAAGTGGGCATCACTGGCATTTATTATCCATCCCTAACTGCCCTCAAGAAGTTGATGAGCTGGTTTCTTGTACCTTTGCAGCAGAACTTCAGCCATTAGGTAGTCAGTTCCAGGATTTTGGCACAAGGAAGAAAGAACAGTGAGACTTCTCCAAGTCAGAATGGAATGTAACTTGGAATGGAACTTACAGAAGGTGCTATTCCTGCACATCTAAGGCCCACATCTCTTGAGACGATCGAAATTGCAAGTTTGGTAAGTGCTGCCAAAGGATGCTCCTAGCAAATTGCTGTGCGCATCCCAATTGCTGGGAAGAATGTAGCCACAGCACACCAGTTTAAAAAAAGTGAATATTTAAGTTGCTGGACGGGGTGCCAATCTTTGCTTGTCCTGGATGATGTACAGTTTCTTCAATGTTGTTTGAGCTGCACTCATCCAGGCAAATGGGGCCACACTGTTAACTTGTGGCTGGCAGATGGTGGAAAGGTTTGGGGGAAATCAGGAGGTAAATCACTCACTGCCAAATACCCATGACTTATTCCTGTTGCTAGAGGATTTAATGTGACTGGAACAATCAAATTGCTACTTAGTGGTGAAACTCCAGCATGTTGATGGTGAAAGATTTAGCAATTACTTAGAACAATTTAGCGATTTCCAACATTCTGAGATCCCCAACTGCTTTAAGAAGATGACCATCATTCCCAGTACCTAAGGTAAACCAAGCAGCGTGCCTCAATGTCTATCATCCGGTGGTTCTGACATTCATCATTATCGAGTGCTTTGAAAGGCACGAATCAATTACAGCTTCCCGGACTACCTGGATCCACTACAGTTTGTCCATCACTGCAACAGGTCCACAGCAGATGCCATCTCCTTGGCTTCACACTCAACCCTGGAACACCTAGATAAAGATACCTACGTCAGATTCCTATTTATTGACTACAGCTCAACACTCTTATTCCAATGAAACTCCTGTCCAAGCTTTGTGGCCTGGGCTTCAGCTCCTCACTCTGGAAGTGGATCCTGAACTTCCTAATACACAGACCGCAATCAGTAAGGATAAGCAACAACACCTCCTTCATCATCATCCTCAACATCGGTGCTCCAAAAGGCTGCGTTCTCAGCTTCCTACTATACTCCTTATACATCTATGACTGACTGGCCAAGTTCCCCTCCAACTCAATTTTCAAGTTTGCTGATGACATCACTGCAGTGGGACAGATCTCAAACAATGATGAGACAGAGTACAGGAATGAGATAGAGAATCTGGTGAACTGGTGCAGCAACAATAATCTCTCCCTCAATGTCAACAAAACGAAGGAGATTGTCATCTGCTTCAGGAAGCATAGAAAACGTCCACGTCAATAGCAATGGGGAAGAAATAGAAAGGGTTGAGAGCTTCAAGGTTTTAGGTGTCCAGATCACCAACAATCTGTTCTGATCCCCCCATAATAGCACTATAGTTATGAAAGCCAACCGCCGCCTCTACTTTCTAGAAGACTAAGGAAATTTGGCAAATCAGGTACAAACTCTCACCTTTTACAGATGCACCATAGAAAGCATTCTTTCTGATTGCATCACAGCTTGATACGGCTCCTGCTCTGCCTAAGACTGCAAGAAACTACAAAGGGTGTGAATGTAGCCCAAACCATCACACAAACCAGCCTCCCATCATTGACTCTGTCGACACTTCCTACTACTGCCTCAGCAAAGCAGCCAGCATAATTAAGAGCCCTACGCACCCGGACATTCTCTCTTCCACCTTCTTCCATCAAGAAAAATATATAAAAGTCTGAAGTCACGTACCGACTCAAAAACAGCTTCTTCCTTGCTGCTGTCAGACTTTTGACTGGACCTACCTTGCATTAAGTTGATCCTTCTGTACACCTTAGCTACGACTGTAATACTACACTGTGTATCTCTCCTTTCTTTCTCTATGAACAGTATGTTTTGTCTGTACAGCATGCAAGAAACAATACTTTCCACTGTATGCTAATACATGTGACAATAATAACTCAAATCAAAATTTTAATACTGTTGAATGCAGGATGTTAATGGCAACAGATTCACAAATGTAACACTGTTGAACGCAGAATGTTAATGGCGAAAGATTTAGCGATTGGAATGCTGTTGAATGCTGAATGTTATGATGTGGGTATGCCGGCGTTGGACTGGCGTAAACACAGTAAAAAGTCTGACAACACCAGGTTTTAGTCCAACCTATTTATTTGATAATATTCTCACTAGCTTTCGAGGGGACAGCCTCTTCGTCAGGTGAATGGAGAGTTCTGGCCTCAGACAGAGCATATAAAGCACAGACAGTTTAGAGATTACTGATTAAAATGCAAATCCTTACACCTAACCTGCTGTTCAAGACCTGAAGTGGCTGACAATGTGAGTGGTAGGAGCACTGATCACAGTTTAAAGAGATGTGTATTGTCTCCAGACAGTACAGTAAGTGAGGTTTTGCAAACCCAGGCAAGTCACGGGGGTTACAGATAGTGCGACATGAACCCAAGATCCCTGTTGAGACCGTCCTCATGTGTGCGGAACTTGGCTATCAGTCTCTGCTCAGCGACTCTGCGCTGTCGTGTGTTGTGAAGGCCGCCTTGGAGAATGCTTACCCGAAGGTCAGAGGCTGAATGCCCGTGACCACTGAAGTGTTCGCCAACAGGAAGGAAACAGTCTTGCCTGGTGACTGTCGAGCGATGTTCATTCATCCGTTGTCGTAGCGTCTGCATGGTCTCCCCAATGTACCATGCTTCGGGACATCCTTTCTTGCAACGTATCAGGTAGACAATGTTGGCCGAGTTGCAAGAGTATTTACCATGTACCTGGTGGATGGTATTCTCACGTGTGATGATGGTGTCCATGTCGATGATCCGGCATGTCTTGCAGAGGTTGCTGTGACAGGGTTGTGTGGTATTGTGGTCACTGTTCTCCTGAAGGCTGGGTAGTTTGCTGCGAACAATGGTCTGTTTGAGGTTGTGTGGTTGTCTGAAAGCAAGAAGTGGGGGTGTGGGGATGGCCCTGGCGAGATGTTCGTCTTCATCAATGATATGTTGAAGACTCCGGAGAAGATGTCGTAGCTTCTCCGCTCCGGGGAAGTACTGGACGACGAAGGGAACTCTGTCCACTGTGTCCCGTGTTTGTCTTCTGAGGAGATCGGTGCGGTTTTTCGCTGTGGCGCATCGAAACTGCCGATCTATGAGTCGAGCACCATATCCTGTTCTTACGAGGGCATCTTTCAGGGTCTGGAGGTGTCTGTCACGATCCTCCTCATCTGAGCAAATCCTGTGTATACGGAGGGCTTGTCCATAGGGAATGGCTTCTTTAACATGTTTAGGGTGGCAACTGGAGAAGTGGAGCATTGTGAGATTGTCTGTGGGCTTGCGGTACAGTGAGGTGCTGAGGTGACCGTCCTTAATGGAGATGCGTGTGTCCAAGAATGCAACTGATTCTGGGGAATAGTCCATGGTGAGTCTGATGGTGGGGACACTCCTCGTCACAATGGATGTCTCAGCGCTCTACACCAACATCCCCCACGACGATGGCATTGCTGCGACTGCATCAGTACTTAATGCTGACAACTGCCAGTTTCCAGATGCAATTTTACAACTCATCCGCTTTATCCTGGACCACAATGTCTTCACCTTCAACAACCAGTTTTTCATCCAGACACATGGAACAGCCATGGGGACCAAATTTGCGCCTCAATATGCCAACATCTTCATGCACAGGTTCGAACAAGACTTCTTCACTGCACAGAATCTTCAACCGATGCTGTACACTAGATACATCGATGACATTTTCTTCCTCTGGCCTCATGGTGAACAATCACTGAAACAACTATATGATGATATCAACAAATTCCACCCCACCATCAGACTCACCATGGACTATTCCCCAGAATCAGTTGCATTCTTGGACACACGCATCTCCATTAAGGACGGTCACCTCAGCACCTCACTGTACCGCAAGCCCACAGACAATCTCACAATGCTCCACTTCTCCAGTTTCCACCCTAAACATGTTAAAGAAGCCATTCCCTATGGACAAGCCCTCCGTATACACAGGATTTGCTCAGATGAGGAGGATCGTGACAGACACCTCCAGACCCTGAAAGATGCCCTCGTAAGAACAGGATATGGTGCTCGACTCATAGATCGGCAGTTTCGATGCGCCACAGCGAAAAACCGCACCGATCTCCTCAGAAGACAAACACGGGACACAGTGGACAGAGTTCCCTTCGTCGTCCAGTACTTCCCCGGAGCGGAGAAGCTACGACATCTTCTCCGGAGTCTTCAACATATCATTGATGAAGACGAACATCTCGCCAGGGCCATCCCCACACCCCCACTTCTTGCTTTCAGACAACCACGCAACCTCAAACAGACCATTGTTCGCAGCAAACTACCCAGCCTTCAGGAGAACAGTGACCACAATACCACACAACCCTGTCACAGCAACCTCTGCAAGACATGCCGGATCATCGACATGGACACCATCATCACACGTGAGAATACCATCCACCAGGTACATGGTAAATACTCTTGCAACTCGGCCAACATTGTCTACCTGATACGTTGCAAGAAAGGATGTCCCGAAGCATGGTACATTGGGGAGACCATGCAGACGCTACGACAACGGATGAATGAACATCGCTCGACAGTCACCAGGCAAGACTGTTCCCTTCCTGTTGGCGAACACTTCAGTGGTCACGGGCATTCAGCCTCTGACCTTCGGGTAAGCATTCTCCAAGGCGGCCTTCACAACACACGACAGCGCAGAGTCGCTGAGCAGAGACTGATAGCCAAGTTCCGCACACATGAGGACGGTCTCAACAGGGATCTTGGGTTCACGTCGCACTATCTGTAACCCCCGTGACTTGCCTGGGTTTGCAAAACCTCACTTACTGTACTGTCTGGAGACAATACACATCTCTTTAAACTGTGATCAGTGCTCCTACCACTCACATTGTCAGCCACTTCAGGTCTTGAACAGCAGGTTAGGTGTAAGGATTTGCATTTTAATCAGTAATCTCTAAACTGTCTGTGCTTTATATGCTCTGTCTGAGGCCAGAACTCTCCATTCACCTGACGAAGAGGCTGTCCCCTCGAAAGCTAGTGAGAATATTATCAAATAAATAGGTTGGACTAAAACCTGGTGTTGTCAGACTTTTTACTGTGAATGCTGAATGTTAACAGTGAAAGATGCTGTTGAACATCAGGAGGTGGCAGTTAAACTCCCTTCTTGTAGATGGCCTGCATTTGTGTGACAATTTTTTCTTGTCACTTATTAACCAAGACCTGAACATTGTCCAGGCCTTGCTTTATTTAGACATCAATTGCTGCATTATCTGAGTTGCAAATCAAACTGAATACTTGCAATCAGCAATGCACATTCTTCTTCTAACCTCGTCAAGAAAGAAAACCATTGATGAAGGCTGAAAGTGGCTGGTCCAAGTGAACTTTCCCGAGGAACTCCTGAAGCAATGTCCTGGGACTGAGATGATTGGCTTAAGATAACCACCTTCCTTTGTGCTTGCTATGACTTGGCCAGTGAAGACTTTTCTCCTAATTCCCATTGACTTCGAGGTGATCAACTCTATTTGGTGTAACACTCAGTCAAGAGCAGTTTCTCTCCCCTCAACTCAAACTCAACTTTGTCCAGGTTTGGACCAAGGCTGCAATGAGATCTGGAAACAAATGACCTATAATTTAGCATTTACCTGCTGTGTTCCAGCATCATGAGGATGGGGATATTCACAGAGCCAACTTCTCCAGTTAATTCATTAATTGTCCAACATAATTCACAACTGGATGTGGTAGAATTGGAGAGCTTTTTTCTGATTTGTTGATTCTGAGACCAATTAGCTCAGTCCATAGCAAGCTGCTTGCATTTTTTGGTATTGTGTGGTAGCTTCATCGGATCGACATTTCATTTTTGGGTGTATCTGGAAGTCCCTCTGTCATGTTATTTATAATCTTCATTGAACCTGATAATAATGGTAGAGTGAGGAACATGCTGGACCAAGAGTTTACAGATTATGGTGGAACATAATACTTTTCTTCACGCAGGCCATAGCAGCTCCATGATGTCAGGTTTTAAGCTGATAAATTTGTTCTGAATTTATTCTGTTTAGTAGGGTGATTATGTATAACAATACAACAGAGGTTGCATGACACCAGGAAGGCTTTGTCTCCGCCAGAACTCAATGGTTACTTCTAGTAAAACAACATGGACAAATGCATCTGCATCAGATAAATTGATATGGATAAGGTCAAGTATATTTACTCTAATGTTGGCTTTCTCACCACCCTCCATAGGCCTAGTCGGGCAGCTATGTCCTTCAGAATTCAGGCAAATTGCTCAAAAATGGTGCTACTGAGCTACATTCGATTACTGAGATTGAAACCCTGACCCAGAGTACACATTGTATGCTTCCTACCTTCAGCACACCTTCCAACTGGGGTTCAACATGAAGACGTTTTTAGCTGAGGGTCATCAGTTGTGGCAAGTTCCTTCCTAAGCCATACACCACCCTGATTTGGAACGATACTGCCATTCCTTCAATGTCGCTGGGTCAAAATCCAGAAACATTCTTTCTTATATTACTACTGATATCTCTACAGCACATGGTTCAGTGGCTCAAGGCAGCGGCTCAACACAACCTTCTTAATGGGCATTAAATGCTGGCCTTGTCAGTGAAAGCCACATCCTATGAAAGAATAACCCAAAAAAGATATCTGACTTGATGCCATGGGCATTCATGACTGCCAGAGTCAATGTTGGGGTGAGAACCTGAGATGGGTCACTCCATGACGAATATATACCAAGGTGCCACCAATTCTGTTGTGTCTGTCCTGCCATGGGGCAGTCTGTGGGACACAACTCTCTCAATTTTGGGCAGAAACTGTCAGATATTTTTGAATGGGGCTTTGCACAGTTGGCAGATCTTGATGTGCCTTTTTGATGTACAGTGTTAATCAACGTGAATTGTGTTCAGGTGATGGGCATTAACTGGAAACTTAGCAATACACATAGGGGCAGTGATTGTTGGCTTATGTGCATGATATGTAATGTGCGTCTGTGTAAATAAAAGCTTGACAGTCCATGAGGGCTAGGCTTGGTGTTCAATTTTTCATTACCTGGCAATCTGACTTTTAACATCCATTGCGTAAGTCAATGTCAAATGGTCCACCTGTATTTCTTTCTTTTATTGCATTGTGTTTGATTCAATGAGTGCTTGACAGGCTATTTGAGAAACTAGTTTAGAGGCAGCCACACTGAATCACAGAATCGCTACAGTACAGAAGGAGACCATTCAGACCATTGAGTCTGTACTGACCACAATCCCACCCGTAACCCCTCATATTTATCCTGCTAATCCCCCTGACACTAGGGTTAATTTACCATGGCCAATCAACCTAACCTGCACATCTTTCAACTGTGGGAAGAAACTCGAGCACCCAGAGGAAACCCATAAGGGCTCAGGGAGACTATACAAACTCCACACAGAGAGTGACCCCGAGGCTGGAACTGAACCTGGGTCCCTGGTGCTGGGAGGCAACAGTGCTAACCACTGTGCCACCATGCCACCCCGGGTGTAGCTGTGCAGTCACACATATCCCAGCCTGGAAAAGGAAAGCAAATTTACTTCCAAAGGAGATACTATTGATTGGACGACCCATGTTGGACGAGGTGGGCTCGAGGAGGAGTTCTTGGAATGCTGCCGGGATAATTTCCTTGAACAGTGTGTGTTGGAGCCGACGAGGGAGCGAGCTATCTTGAAACTGGTGCTATGTAATGAGGCGGGTAGAATTAGGGACCTTGCGGTGAAGGATCCTCTTGGAGAGAGTGATCATTGTATGGTGGAGTTTCTGTTGCAGATGGAGGAGGAGAAAGTGGGTTCCCGGACACGCGTCCTTTGTTTGAATAGAGGGGAGTATGGTAGGATGAGAGAAGGATTGGCGAATGTGGACTGGGGGAGCGCGTTGGAAGGTAGGTCTGCTGAGGAGCAGTGGAGGATCTTTAAGGAGATCTTTCTTGGTGCTCAGCAGAAATTTATTCCGATGGTCAAAAAGGACCGTAGGAGGAGAGGTAATAAGCCGTGGATAACGAAGGAGGTGAAGGAAAGTGTTAAATTAAAAGTGGAGGAATTTAGAGTAGCTAAGAGCAGTGGGCGAGAAGAGGATTGGGAAAGGTTTAAATGTCAACAAAGATTGACAAAGAAGTTGATAAAGGAGGGTAGGAGAAGCTATGAAGCTGGGCTAGCACTTAATATAAAAAAGGATAGCAAGAGTTTTTATAAATATATAAAAAGGAAGAGGCTGGCTAGGGTGAACGTTGGTCCTTTAGAGGATGAGAAAGGGGACTTAGTGGTAGGGGATGGGGATATGGCTAAGGTCTTGAATAACTTTTTTGTTTCTGTCTTCACGGAGGAGGACGTGAATAATTTGCCGGGTGTTAGCGATGGAAAGGTGGTAGGACTGGAGGGTCTTAATGACATTACTGTTACTAGAGAGGTGGTGCTCGACAGACTGGAGGGGCTGATTGTGGACAAGTCCCCAGGACCGGATGGAATGCATCCGAGGGTTCTGAAAGAAATGGCGGAGGTTATAGTGGATGCCTTGATGGTTATTTTCCAGACGTCACTGGATTCCGGGGAAGTGCCGGAAGATTGGAAAACGGCTAATGTTACGCCGTTGTTTAAGAAGGGTGCCAGGCAAAAGGCGGGGAATTATAGGCCGGTTAGTTTAAAGTCTGTGGTAGGTAAAATGTTAGAATCCGTCATTAAGGAGGAAATTGCGAGGCATCTTGAAGGGAATTGCTTGATAGGGCAGACGCAACACGGTTTCATTAAAGGGAAGTCGTGTCTGACAAATTTACTGGAGTTCTATGAGGATGTGTCTAGGGCAGTGGATAGAGGAGAGCCGGTGGATGTGGTCTTTCTGGATTTTCAGAAGGCGTTTGACAAGGTACCTCACAAGAGGTTATTGCAGAAGGTCAGGGGACATGGAGTTGGGGGTAGGGTGTTAGCATGGTTAGAGGATTGGTTGTCAAATAGGAGGCAGAGAGTGGGGGTCAATGGGTGCTATTCGGATTGGCGGTTGGTGACTAGTGGGGTGCCCCAGGGGTCGGTGCTGGGGCCTCAGCTATTTACCATTTATATAGATGATCTGGAGGAGGGAACCGAGTGTAGGGTGTCGAAATTTGCTGATGACACCAAGATTGGGGGAAAGGCAAATTGTGTGGAGGGTGTGGAGAGTCTGCAGAAGGATCTAGATAGGCTGGGCGAATGGGCCAGGAAATGGCAAATGGAATTTAATGTTGGCAAGTGTGAGGTGGTCCACTTTGGTAGGAAGAATGGTAGGAAGGACTATTACTTACGTGGCGAAAAACTGCAGCAGGCGACGGTGCAGAGGGACCTCGGGGTCCTTGTGCATGAGTCGCAAAAACCCAGCTTGCAGGTGCAGCAGGTGGTCAGGAAGGCGAATGGGATGCTGGCCTTCATAGCGAGGGGGATTGAATATAAAAGTAGGGAGGTCTTGCTGCAGCTGTATAGGGCATTGGTGAGGCCGCAACTGGAGTACTGTGTGCAGTTTTGGGCGCCGCACCTGCGCAAGGATATTTTGGCCTTGGAGGGAGTGCAGAGGAGGTTTACTAGACTGATGCCGGAGTTGAGGGGGTTGAGCTATGAGGAGAGGCTGAATAAACTAGGCTTGTACTCGTTAGAGTTTAGAAGAATGAGGGGAGATCTCATTGAGACGTATAAGATGATGAATGGGATGGATAGGATAGAGGTGGAGAGACTCTTCCCGCTCAAAAAAGACAGTAGGACTAGGGGGCACAGCCTCAAGATAAAGGGGAGGCGGTTTAGAACGGAGTTGAGGAGGAACTTCTTCACTCAAAGGGTGGTGAATCTCTGGAATTCTCTGCCCGTTGAAGTGGTGGAGGCTGCCTCGCTAAATATTTTTAAGAAGCGGGTTGATGCGTTCTTGATAAGAGAGGGGATTAAGGGTTATGGGGAGAGGGCGGGCATGATCTTATTGAATGGCGGGGCAGGCTCGAAGGGCTAGACGGCCTACTCCTGCTCCTATTTCTTATGTTCTTATGTTATCAGATGAGTTAAAACCAGCTTTTTTTAATTCCAGATTTATTTAATTCACAGAATTTAAATTTTCCAGCAACTATGTTTGAATTTGAACTCATGTCTCTGGATCATCAGTCCAGACCTTTGGGTTACAAGGCCAATAAGCTATCCACTGTGCTACCAGGCCCAATAATAGTCCACCCAAGGTAAATATTCGCAAAATTAGCAGAAAAGCAAAGAAATGCGCATCTCTTTGCCAGACTAATAATATAAAATTTTATAGTGTTAATAAAAAACAGGCACACAGCATGCTCCAAAACTTCATCCAGTTGAGTTACCATAATGCACAGTAGTAGTCTTTTAGTTTATGTTATTCTAATAGCAGCTACTATATTAATTTTCTTTTAAAATTGTGGTTTTGAAGAAAAACAGGGTCAAAGACCTGACATTTGAACACCAAATCTCAGCACAATGATGCAGGTTTGCTTCCATTTAGATATAAAAAGTTGCAAATGTTGTTTTTTTTTAGAAAAAACACCTGATCTGTAAAACTTGGACTTAAAAGTGGAAATATCCACCATAAACTACATGCAATTAGTTTTCTTTTTAATTCTTCAAATTTATTTAAGGATATTTAACATCTGTTTTCTCAGGAGTAGCTGTTTAGGAGTTTGCAGAAGCTAAAACACTAAGTCATTTGCAACATACTGAATTGAAAGCCATAGCCATTGGAAAAACATCAGAAAAGATCCATTTTCCTGTACTTTGGACTTAGTTTCCATGATCAAATACTGCTCCTCAAATAGGACAAGAACTGCAGTTCAATAGACAATATTCTAAACAACAATTATTTCAAGTTGAATTTTAGGAATACATGAATCTCAACTTGAATTATTTTGATACCATGGAGGACAAAATTAACTTCCAGCTGCCTGGTTTACATTCCTATGATCTCCAAATTTCTAATTGCAAACTGACTCAGGTGATTTAGTCTCCCAGAATGCCTGCTTGAACCAAGTATTATGCTCCTTAAATACACAAATGAGGGCCTATGCCAGTCATAGGACACTAAGGGCGCAACTCTCCCAAACAATTTTGGGGTGTGATCTCCAGTAGGAAATTGGCGTGATCCTGATCCAGTCCACCCACCCTTCGACATTCTTTTTGAGCTTGAGGTGACTTGCACCATGAATCAGATGTACAGGACCTAAAGAAGCCGACAAGGATGGCTCCTCAGAGATTGGGGCATCTTTCAGAATAAGGCTACAGATTCTCTCCGCCTTCTTACTGGCAATAGAACGTGCTGCTTTGCACAGCTGCTTTTATTAGAGAGGGTTTGAACAATTTTCAACAGATAATCAATTTAATCCTTTTTAAGTTTCTGAAGCACATTCAAAGCTCTTGGTACATACAACAACTCCTGCAATCTTACTGTACGTAAAATTCCAAACGACTGCTCTGAAACAAGTATAACTATGGATATGTTATCATATATCTGCGTAAAATGTTGCGTCGGGAAGTCTCAAAAACTGAGGACACATTACTATGCTTAGTGAAGTTCTTGCTTAGTCAGGTTTTACCTTTTTTTAAGCAAGATTGTCTGATGTGGAGATGTTGCACAAACCGCTTTCATGTGCTTTTGATGAGAAGGGCAGTTGATAATTTTATTATATATGGCATAACTTATGTGGAGACTCCCTCTTCAGATATCAACCTCTGAAAAATGTTGTGCAAGATCTAGAATAGAAATTAACAGCCCTTCTCATCAAAAGCACACAAGGTCAGTCTCTGTAACCTCTCCATATTAGACAATCTTTCTTTTAGAAATATTAAAATCTAACATGAAACAGACACTCGCACAGAAGGGAGTGAGAAGGGCTGTTTATTTCAGAGACTTCACTGCTAAGGGAGGGAATGTGGATAAAAAGAGAAAAAAAATTTCAACTGAGCTGCAAAGATACACAGAGCATAAATGCTTCAGTGCCACAGCGTCCTGAGTATTCTTGTATTGATCAGCAAGTCGATGTTTGAAATGAATTTGGATCACAAAACCATTTTATACACAAAAGAATTACGAACATTAAACTGTAAAGGTGAAAAAGCCCAAAGGAAGCTACTGAAAGCACTGCATCACTTCCTCTGCATCTCAACAGCTCACTGCATTTATTGTCCATGGCTTGAGCATGATACAATCAGGTGCAGACACCAACAAGTCTGTGAAACAGATGTCAGGTTCCTTCCTTGAGAAATAAATCCCACTGTATTGCTCTAAATCAGTAATCCTTCAGAATTTAGAGTATTCTTTTGATCTATTCTCCCTTCTCCCAGTGAAGCAACATTATACAATGATAATCATGGTAAAACACAAGTTAAAACCAGGAGGTTCCCAATCTCAAGTGGAGTTACTATACCTGTATCATTTCCAGATCCTGTTGATAATGCTGGCATGATTACTTCAGCAAAATGTCACGCAGAAATATCACGTAAGCACTCAGCAGCGAGGAAAGATTATTTGCAGGCAAGGTCAGCCAATGTTCTTGTGTTCGCTCAAGCCCACGAATGCCAACTTGTCAGCGAAGGTTTACGTCATTTGTAGTTGTTCTCTGGATGGAATAATAATTTTACAATCAAACCATGACTCAGTGAAATATATTTTTCTCTATCTTACATATAAAATAATGCTTGGAGTTCAAACTCAGGAAACGGACACCCCTTTGCCACACATCATATCAGTAGAGAAATGAACAGTTTGTCACCAATAATAATGGCTACTCCAAAACCTACAACCCAAAACCCTAACACTTAAGAGTTCATCATACTCTGGGCTGGTAGAACTTGCCAGAAAAAAAATTGAAATGGAACGCTTATTAAAACATTCTATGTATTGAATGGAAATTGTTTCCATGCAGTAGCGAACTTATGCACTGCAGATGGCAAATTATCAGGGCTTACTCGACTTAACAATTGATACCGAGAACAAGGCTCAACTGTTCAGCCACGCATGGTCAAATCACTACTGTGTAATCTGTACTTCATAACTACCCGTTGGTGGTCATCCATTTATTTTGGCTCTTCGTAGTTCTTTCCTTTATCAAATAGTTATCTGCGCATTTCATGTCACGTAACTGACATGACTGCAATCAGTGTTTTTCTGAATTTGCATAATTGGTTCCCCACTGTCGCCAAAATGTCATCCTTGCACATACCAAGCTCTTCATTATATCTTGATTGTGCAGATATCAAGATCTAAGATAGTCTCCCACTTGCCCCATTGTTGCAAATTTGTGCAATTGCTAATCTCTTCAATGTTGTCTCTCTATAATCCTCAGCCTTCTTAAAATTCATTGGCATCACCTCAAATTACTTCTAATTTGGATTAGTCTACTTTTCACCTTTTTAAAACTTGAAATTGAGTCCAGTGCACTCAATCTTGGCCTTCCAACAGCATGTTATTTTTAAACTTGCATGAACTATGAGCATTTGGTTTGTCACAAAGATACTTCTTCCACCCTAGTCATTTTAACTTTTTTAATTTTAAAACATGCAATATTTTTCCAAGCATGAACACTTGGAATGCATACCACAGCTAATTATCTACAAGGGTTAGGCAAAAACTTGAAAAAAATTAGAATTATAGTACAAAGCTCCAGATGACTGATGAACTGTGATACAGGTGCAAAGTGCTAAATTGCTTCTTGTTATATATCTACGTCTTAGCAAAATTCTGATATCCACACACACACTTCCTGTTGACAAAATCTTAAAAGTACAAACTAAACATTAAAATAAAACTTGAAATTTAAAATATTCTTTATAGCATAGAAAAAAAACACATGTTTTTTTCTAAACTAAATTCTAAGAAAGTCCACAGAATGGAGAACAAACTAATGGTATGAATACAAAATTGGCTTCGTGACAGGAAGCAAAAGAGGCGGTGGATGAATATTTTTCTGCCTGGGAAGTGGTGTTCCCTAACGGTCAATTTCAGGTCCATTACTCTTCCACGTTTCTAGAAAACCTAGGCTATAAAATTTGGCAAAGTAATAGTGGTGTGGATAGTTATGGACTTCAGAATGTCAAAGACAGAATGGTGTAATGGCAAAAGCATGACAGCTGCAGTCCAATGTGGAGAAGTCTGAAGTGAGGCATTTCACAAGGTTTAATATATAATAACAGTATGCTAATAAATGGCATAATGTTACAAAGTGTATGCAAGGAGAGGTGACTCCACATAGGGTTTCAATGGTGGTTAAGAAAGCAGAAATGTTGCTAGAGGTTATCAAGAGCTTATGCAACAACTTTGTAATTCAATGCTTGGGCTCCAACTGGAGCAAAACTAAAAATGCTGGAAATAATCAGTGGGTCAGAGAGCATCTGTGGAGAAAAGCGGAGTTAACAGGGAAATTTTCCGACCTCATTGTGCAAATCACGTCAATCCCAGAAAATTGCGTGATGGCCCAAACCATTTGCAATCGTCCTGATCTCCTCCTACTGGGCAAACTGAATCACACCCAAAGTAATATTTAAACATGCTTAGCCCATTGGCCAGTAGAATTTCCCAGCTCCTGATCGTCTGGCTCAGTACAAGCCTGGCAAGAATCACCACTGGTCTCCATTAGCGGAAGCCAGGTGTGATGGCTATGCCAGGGGGCTCAGGAGCCATTGAAGCCCCCAGGTGGTCGGGACATAACTGGCCAGTGTATGGGAGAGAAAAGAACACGTAACTGGAAAAGTAATGTGTTAAGTGACATAGTGTGAAGAAGGATGTCGGGGTTAAGGAAACAGAATTTGCTACAGGCCGTATTTCCCCTGAAACTCCTTCCTAAATGCAGTGTACAGCTGGTGAATAACCTTCACTGTGCCTCACATTCAAAATGGTATAAAAAAGTAAAGAAACAGAAGAAGATACAGCGAAACAAAAATAAATCAGTGAGAAAAAAGCCAAAGAAAACAAAAAGAAACAGGACCACAAAAGCAAACAAAAAAAGAACATGAAGCCAACATGAATAAGCATGTTTGATGCCATGGAAAATACAATTTTTAAAAATATATTAACACAATATAAAAGCACATATGTACATAAATGTGAGAGAACAGAATGACAGGTTTCCTCACATCCTGAGCTGTCTGGAGAACAAAATATTTAAACTCCCCAAGTTACTTTCCATGGATAATGTTTTTCTGGTTCTAGGAACTTCAGAACCACAGTGTTCCAGGGAGTATTTGACATCTGCAGCTACGTTTAGCACTCTAACTTCCATCCTGACCCATTACCTTATTTTCAGAATGAGCTCACCAACATAGCAAAAACTGTTCTTGTTTCAAGTCTTTTACATATAGCTACTCTTCTGGAGGGGTTAAAGTTGCTTGCGATCACTAATATTCCTTGAGGCTTGTTTATTTTGTATTTTATTTCTCCAGTTGTTGGCACACAGTCCAAGTTAAATAGCTTACTTATACCAACATTATGCCTCCCAACATTTTTAAGACATACATTACATCTCCCTTCAATATTCCAAACAAGTCACTGACAGAACCTTCAATTCAATTATTTAAATGGTACTTCGAAGCTAAAAATTTCATTTCTTTCCAGTCAGTAAATGCCAACAGCGCATCCCTATATCACGCATCGTCCACTGCCTGAGGGTCAGCAGAGGGCCTTCAACAGTATGCGCCTTGTAACACTGAACATAGCAAGTAATACAAACTTGGCACAGTAGCACTGATAACCAACTTCTAGTTATCTTCTTGACAGCACATAATATCCCAAATCTTTAGTTTTTTAGTTGACTTTGTAGTTGTCAATTGACGCAGCTGGGGATTAAAACAAGCAAGAGGAAACAATGTTATTGAATTTAATTTTAAGTACCAGCCAGCTTCAGGAAGTTTAATAAAAAGTTAATTAGCCTAAAGTAAACTGTTGAAAAAAATGAGAAAAATGGCCATGGTCCAATCATGGAAGCACTGAAACAGCAGATGACAAGTGGAAAGATTGGTACATTTCCATTGTTTCTTTCAGTCAGCTCTGTGGTAATTAGCCACAGACCACAGAAGAACATAGGCATCGCCCTGCACTAGAAACACTACTGGTTATATGTAGCTTGAAGGACACCACTCAACAAGCACAGTAGTAGGAGGGATTACGATTTAGAGGGAGGAAAGCTGCAGCATGCTACGGTGCAGAGGGACCTGGGGGTCCTTGTGAATGAGTCACAAAAACCCAGTCTGCAGGTGCAGCAGGTATTCAAGAAGGCGAATGGGATGCTGGCCTTTATAGCGAGGGGGATAGAATATAAAAGCAGGAAGGTCTTGCTGCAACTGTACAGGGCACTGGTGAGGCCGCAGCTGGAGTACTGTGTGCACTTTTGGTCACCGCACTTGCGCAAGGATATTTTGGCCTTGGAGGGAATGCAGAGGAGGTTCACTAGGCTGATACCGGAGATGAGGGGGTTGGACTAAATAGACTGGGTCTGTACTCGGAGTTTAGAAGAATGAGGGGGGATCTTATAGAGACGTATAAGATAATGAAAGGGATGGATGGGGTAGAGGTAGAGAGATTCTTCCCGCTCAGAAAGGACAGCAGGACTAGAGGGCACAGCCTCAAGATAAGGAGGGTGCAGTTTAGAACGGAGTTGAGGAGGAACTTCTTCACTCAAAGGGTGGTGAATCTCTGGAATTCTCTGCCCGTTGAAGTGGTGAAGGCTACCTCGCTAAATATATTTAAGACACGGGTAGATAGATTTTTGACAGACAAGGGAATTAAGGGTTATGGGGAGAAAACAGGAAAGTGGAACTGATCCACTTCAGATCAGCCATGATCTTATTGAATGGCGGAGCAGGCTCAAAGGGCTAGATGGCCTACTCCTGCTCCTATTTCTTATGTTCTTATGCAAGACAAGGCTTCCACGAACTACGACACTCTAGTCATCTAAACTAAATGAATTTAAAATTAAGGAGCTTGGATTTACCGAGCATGTCTACGTTTGTGAAGATACGTGGCGGCTCATATCTGCCACATTCTGTGGGGGGATCTGACACTGATTCGACTGGTAGACCATCTCCTACCAATGGCCCCAAAGATCACTTTTCTTCTTTTATTGCAAGCTGCTCATCCCAGGGATCCACAAGGGTCCTGTGCAGCATCTCTCAATCCTCAACACATTCTATATGGACATGATATGATTGATGCTCTCCCCAGTGAGGCTCGTAATGGATGAAGCTAGCAATTGCTAGAATTTCTGGGATTCGTGGCAATCTCCAGCTTTCTGCACACATGAATCTTTTAAGAACTCTCTGGCAGCACCCCCGATCTTCATTAACAGGAAAGGGTCACACTCCATCAATGTTGAGCTAGTCTGCAATTATCAGAAGCAGATCACGCATGTTTCTGCCAAGTAGTCTGGCAGTTCCCCTGTCTCCTACATGCTGAGTCACTCTCAGGTAGCATAGATATTTGAAAGGCAGTGGCACATTCTGGAGTACCTACTGAAGAGGTAGTTCTTGATTAAGGACTGTTTGCTCAGGATTATAGACAAAATGATGGTAACGTTAAAGTGTGCGTTGAGACATTCAATGATAGTGTCTCTCCATTAAGAGTGCGAGAGATCCCCGAGTAGTGCAACCCTTTTAGCGCCTGATTACATTATGTGTGTGAGAATTTGGAGTCAGCAGAAGGTCGATTTAGCCAGGCTGAGTGGATTAAATTATTTATCCTTCTCTTGCATTGTAGGGTGTTTCTTTTTTGGGTCCCAATGGCATAGACCTCCACTGCAATCCTATCCCAGACTGGCAAGGCTATTTTGCTTGTTCTCCTGGCTCCATTCCCTGGAAGGGGGTAGCACACAGGGTTTGCCAACTGAGTTGAGAAGAGCCTCGAGGAGTTATGGCTTCTTTCTCCTGGAGGCCATCTCGGGTGTGTCATACCAGACAGTTCAGCTGCAGACAGCGAATGTATGTTCAGGTGACATTTAAATATGGCACCAGGGCCTTCAACCCAGCAGGTGGCAGTGGACTATATGAATCAATGCCCACTTCCCCGCAATACAATTTGCAGAGTGGCATGCAAATGAATAATTAATAAGGTTCCAAGCATACAATTAAGTGTGAGAACCTAACCCGCTACCCAATATGAAAAGCAGTGCTTATCACTCCCGTCACTACATTTAATCTCTAGAATGAAAAATCCTGCCCATAGTTGGATTGGGCAAAGTAAAAAGTACTTTTACCGAGAATGCAAGGTCAATGGGTGACACGGTGGCACAGTGATTAGCACTGCTGCCTCACAGTGCCAGGGACCCAGGCTCGATTCCCGGCTTGGGTCACTATCTATACGGAGTCTGCACATTCTCCCCGTGGCTGTATGAGTTTCCTCCAGTTTCCTCCCACAGTCCAAAAAATATGCTAATTAGATGCATTGGCAATGCTAAATTTTCCTTCACTATACCCGAACAGGCACTGGAGTGTGGCAATTGGGGGATTTTCACAATATCTTCGTTGCAGTTAAAGTAAGCCTACTTGAGACACTAATAAAAAACTTAAAAACAATAGAGGTACGAAATGTGTATTTTGCCTTGTTTGCATTGCCTTGTCTTCAGAGGAAAGTTAAATTAGTTTGTGTGAAGAATTAGATTGATAACTACAAGTAAGCAAATAATTTTGGAAACATTGGTGGAATGAAGTGAAAAGGGCACTGAACTGAAGGACTGCCCCATCTAGGATGGCAAGGAAAGTCAGAGGTATTACACAGCTAAACACGATCTTTCAAAGATCTTTGAACAAAGAATCTGAAGAGAGTTGACAGTGCTCGAGTTCTAAAGAAGTAAAGACATAAATAAGGTTAGCTGTCAGCCAAGCAATGGTGGGTTAGCTTGGGTGAGTTCAAGTGGCGATAATGTGTGATAAAATTCTCACCTGGCAAAACTTTGGTTCATTAATGACAGCAAATATGAACACTAACAGTCACGTCGGATACAATAATCGGGCAATTTGAGGAAATAATAGTGTGGACTGAAATGAATTCCCCTAAACGATGAAGGATAATGTTTCTTTCATTTGAGGATAATTAGGTTATGGGATGATTTATCAGAAACAGGAGTGAAAACAAATTGAGTAATAGCTTTTGGAACGGAAATGGATAAAATATTCGAAGAGGAAATAGATTTTTTAGAAAACGTTGCAAAAGAATCAGGGAACTAAAGCAAATGAACAGCTATTTGAGAACCAGATCACGGCTGACTCTCTGTGCATCCTAGTTCTTGGATTTTAATTCCATACTATTCAAGATATATTAAACAAACATATTAAATTTAAAAACTACTTTCCAAAAACTGGTAGGCAGGTTAATGTCACCCAGAACCATTGTTTTCACCTTTGTGCCCTTTAAAGAAATTATATATACACATCAAGCTATTTATTTAATTTAAACATTATGCATGAGGATAACACTGCAATTAACCAGGTCATAATGTTAAACAAAACAGGATCGTCCAAAGTTGAAGAAAATTAATCAAATGAGAACAATTCTAAATCATAACTAATGGAAGCATAAGGTGAATTATGGAAATTCAGGCAAAGTTTCATGAAGATTGTCAGGATTATGGATTTTCCATATTAGAATTATATTGTAATACTAGTCAAAAATTTATAGCAAACCTGCATTCAATTCCTTAATGCCGCAACGAGATAATTAGTTTTTCCTTCATAGATCGAGAACAATGTCCAAATGCTACTCAGCAAACAGTAGACTGTGTCTTAGGTTAACAAGCGTGTATAGTACAATAGTGTAAAGGATTAAATATGGACTAAAAACTAACAAATTGATGAACACCACACATATGGTATTGGTCAAAGCTTCTGTACAAATCTTAAAACCGTAGATGCTACCAGCTTGTTCTACTATATGTGTAGATGTAGACTGCTTCGTTCTGCAATTACTTAGCAGTGAGCAGTTATGTAAACAAGGAAGAGACGACCAAAAACTCAATAAAAATGATTGTCGCATAAGACAGAGGCAGAGATAAATTATACCTAAGAGCAGGAAGTAAGTAGCTTAGAATCCAGCTAGTAAGAGTTTGCCATTCAAGACTAGAAGTTAATAAACTAAACATTGTCATTTCTTGTTGAATTTTACAAATACTGAATTATCAGTTTTAAAAGAATTGATTACGTATAGCATAAAACGATATACAATTTTTTGAAGTACTTCTATGGGATGCGAGCATTGCTAGCAAGATCCGTATTTGTTCCTCATTCCTAATTGCCCTTGAGAAGGTGGTGGTCGTGAGCCACTGCCTTGAATTGTTGCAGCCCATTTAATGCAGACACACCCGTGGTGCTGTTAGGAAGCTCCCGGTGATTCAAAGTGATTAAAAGACAGTAATTTGTAACAAGGTAGTAATTTGATAAAATTTCAAACACAAAGAAAATCACAATCTTGCTATCACAAAATCTGGAGATTAGATTATTGGTTGGAAACTGACAATTTGATGGGCAAATCAAATTGAGTAAAAGCCACAGAGTTTTGGCTGAATTTTTAACATGCTGCATTAGGCAGAGGCCACTACTTTGAATGACTCAGGTACATGCTAAAAGATCCCAAACTGAACTATTTTGAGACACTGATTGACTTTACACCAACATAGACAAAATAAAAGACCAACTTGTCATTCATCTCACAGCAATTGGAAGGATCTAACTGTGTACAATACCATTTATATATATCCAGCAGTAATTAGTTGTATATGTAGACATTAAGATGCGCTGAGATATTTATGATATAAATACAAGGCTTTGTGTTTCCATTCCAAGTCACATGCTAACTCCAGCAAATCTACTCCCCAGGATTTTGCCAGCATTCCTTCCAGACATGAGATGCATCCAGGTAGGCATGTGTGACAAGCCTAACAATCCTCCTTATTCTCCTCCTTTCCACAGGGAAATCCCTAGGTACCAAACAGAAACAGCTCGAAGTGACATAACCGAGGAGGAGGTTCGAAGTGTGGCAAAAAAACAACTGCGTCTCACTACTCTGCAGCTCTCCACAATGTTCCAACACTACACTGCTGCCGCAGCTATTTTATTTCCAAGCATTTCTACAAACTACTAAACCACCGCAACAGATGTCACACACATTACACAAAAAGGTTACTGTCCAATATTGGCTCTAATTCTGACGAATGTCCAACTTGCAATAAATATTATTTTAAAAACACTTCAAACAGAGTAATTTTAGCTGCAAATTCCTGTGAGGAGGAATAAATAAAGAGTGTAGACAGTAAATGATCTGAATTATTGACTTCTGTTGAGTTCACAAAAAACTGTGTACAAATAATTTCAAAGTTTGGAGTGGCTGAAAATAATTTGAATATTTGAAAAGTTATGAACTTTTGTGCAACATTTCAAAGTGTGAAACTTTAACAGTAGGCTTGAGTTGTGAAAAAACACTTCGCAAATATGCAAGTTTCATTATATGGAAACAACTTGAATTCTGGCGATCTGAGTATACTTGCACACTGGGGCTCAATCACAGCAGAGAAGTAAGAGATTCCAAATACATCAACCTTGAAGCTCGGATCCAAATTCCAGTCAGTAAATTGCTGTCCAGAAGACTGAGAACCCATGCCAGGAGTGGCACAAACTCAGCCGGACAAGAAACCAGAACAGAACTTCACATTCCAAGAGGATTAGGAGTGCTGAAATTTGCATTAGAAACTGCATATCAATGTAGGCTGACAGATTAATCAAGGATTAGGGATGGAAATTACAGGCCTTCCAATTAAGAGACCATGCACACCAACTACAGTTAATTAACCAACCCAGATTGAGTGTACAATTACTATAATCCAAATTGCTGCTTATAACGTTCAGAAGCAATAATCACGGGGTTCTGAGCCTGGCTGGAAATACAGTTCTTTGAGGTATTGCAATCGTGGGGTAGAAAGATTACAACATACAATGTTGCTAAATACTTCTAAACCATTTCAAGAACAGTGCTTTTGAAGGATGAACAGACATCATACAAAAGGTACCCAGGTGAAAACAGTAAATGATGAAGTAAAACAGAAATAGAAAAGGCTGGAAAATCTCAGCAGGTCTGACTGCATCTTGCAGAGAGATTAGAACTAACATTGAGTCTGGATGATGCTGTCAGACCTGCTGAGAATTTCCAGCATTTTCTGTTTTTGTTTCAGATTCCAGCATCTGCATATTTTGCTTTTATAATGAAGAAGTGAAATGTTTCATGTATTAAAGCAACTAGAGAGGAGGAGTGGGTGGCTATGTTGAAAGAGAACACAAACTTCATCCGGCTTTATGTTCCTGAAAACTGTTTCAAGTTATTTGAAGAATTAAATTGCCAAGTAGAAACTGCTGAAGTTCCCTGTGCAGCAGTCAAATGGCTTTTGCACTGCAAATGTTACACTTGCCACATCTGGCGGGATAACAGCAAGGTCCTTAAAGTAGAAGGTTCAGGAACAAATCACATCCAAAATAATCATTAAATGTGTGAATGGACATTTTGACATACAGGGGTCAAAATACGCACATGCATCTGTTCGTTCACAAAGGCTTTGTAAAGTATGTGAGAAGTACTTACTTGAGGATACCATTCCAAAAACCTCCCCACTGTGGTGCTGCCGCCAGTTTACCTTGTACATGGACTTCTTCCCCCAATCTGACAAAAACATCAGCATCAGTATACATTTATCAGTCACCAATCCCCAAACTAACTTTAATCATTATCTATATTATACTACTGCAGACATTTTTAATGGCAGCATTTTCAATCATAGGTCGAGGATGCTTATACTTCCGTGCAAGCCATGAGTGTGTTTAAACAAACTACCGTAGTTGACTGCAGGTAAAATACATGTCTATTGATGGATGAGGTCCTGACTGAACCATTCAGCAGAGGAGATCAGCCACCCTTTGCACCCATGCCTGCTTTTCAAAAGAGCTATCCAATCGGCCTTGCCCCTCTGATCTTTTCCCTTAGTTTTATAAATTTTTCCTCTTCAACTGATTTGAAGGGGTGTAGCATGTGGATAATGCGTTAGAGGACAGATAAGGGCATAGGTTTAAAGTGAGAGGGGAGAGATATAAAAGGGTACAGAGGGGCAATTTTTTCACACACAGGCTGCTGAGTGGGATGAGCTGCCAGAAGTAGTAGTACAGGCAGGTGCAATTTTGTCCTTTAAAAAGGAATTTAGACATTTACATGGGTAAGATGGGTATAGAGGGATATGGGCCAAATGCAAGCAAGTAAGACTAGCACAGTGGTTTAAAAAAGGGCAGCATGGACAAGTTGGGCCAAAGGGCCTGTTTCCACGCTGTGAACCTACATGCCTCTAGGTACATCAAGGATTGGGAATGTCAAGCAACATTAGAATAAAGAGTAACTCAAACATAAACCATGGATCAGGCACAGGTGAAATACATGGGAGACTAAGACGGGTTTGGATTATATGGAGAGTGCCAGAAAAGATTCATGAGCTGCATGGCAAAAGTAGGGGTAATTACTTTGATCTGGCTCATAAAAGGGGAATATTAGAAACTTAACATTTTAAGCAACATTGTATTCAGAAAGATTGGTGTGGTGGGGGCAAAAGAGAATAAGTTGTGATGGAATGGGAGTGTTGACCAAAGGTACCGTGCTATATTTGATCTCAATGATGTGAGATACAGCATTGGAACCTGAAACAGGTGCCATTTCCAGGAATTGGACAGCCAGCCAATTCAGAGGCGCAGAGATCGTCTAAGCAACCAGATAATAAAAGCCGAAACATGGCTGATGTTGGAAACCTGAAATAAAAATAGCAAGTTCTCACAGTCAAGAAGTGGAAGATAAAAAAAATACATTTTTCAGTTGGACTACTTCATAAAGTCATTTTTTTTCCTGTGCTGTTAAAAATTGTTGAGCTAATAAATGGTTCAGCCAGTCACCTACTGCCTTGCAGCAATTTCAAGGTCACCATGGCCACAGGGACGGGGCGTCAAGTCCAGCAATTGCCAAACAAAGGGAAACCGTCGCAAGTCGTAATTTCCCACAATGTTGTTAATGGCCAAAGTATTACCAGTCCCCTCACAACAGTTCTGACAAAAAGAGCGGCAGATTCCAGGGTCTCCAAAAACATGAGGAATCCTGACTCTAATTAAGCACCTAGATACCAAGCTTGGGAATATATATCTTGTGTCAACATCAAGGAGCGATGTCACATGCTCGCCTAAGCTGCACTGGGATATTGTCTGTTGGAACTGACCTCAGTAAGGAGTCTGACAACACGAGGTTTAACACCAGACTTCTTACTGTGTTTATCCCAGTCCAACGCTGGCATCTCAAGCAGTTCCTGTTTCACTTCCAAAGTGACCAGGAGTTTAGGCAACAGCCTGCAATGTCTACCATCAAGCCGGTCGCAGCAGAAAGACTTGGCTTCCTCAGTAAACCTGTCAATTTCCAGAACCTTCAAACTCATCTCTCCTGACTCTTTTAATGCACCTTCTTCTATCACGCCAGTCCCACTCCAGAAACAAAGCTTTCCACAATCAGCCAACCTCCCTCGAAGGGGAATATTGAAATTGACTTCAAATGCCAAACTTTGGACACATGTAAATCCAATATTTTTATTGTGGCCATGCCTTGAACCCTTTTCCTTTTTCAGGGCACAACCACAATAAAACTACTGGATTTACGTGTCTATTTACTGTGCAAGCATAAAATGGAAGTGGATATTGCAAAACCCCTTGCGCATGCTTGTGTGTGTACATGTGTGCGTACATGCATGTGCACATGCTTGTGTGTGTGCGCATGCGCATGCTTATGGGTGTGTGTGTATGCGTGCTGTGCAAGTCATTGATAGAGGATTGGCACACACCAAATTTAAGGGTTGGGAAAAATATGTTGCCAATTAAAAAGGCACAAATCAGGGGAAAAAAAAGCACCTGTTTACATAGCAGTAGAGAAGAGGAAAATAAGGGCACTTTCTTATGGACAAGAGGGAGTCAATTTAAAGTGCTGAAAAAACTCAATGGGCCTGAACAGCACCTGTGGAGAGGGCTCTTGGGAGACTAAACACAGAACACCTTCACTCAGTCTGCAAGCATGATCCCAACCTTCCGGTTGCTTGCCATTTCAATTCACTATCTTGCTCTTATGCTCAGATCTCTGTCCTTGCTCTGCTATAATGTTCTAATGAAGCATAATGCAAACTGCAGGAACAAAACCTCATTTTCCAATGAGGCATTTTACAGCCATCTGAACTCAACAACTTCAGGTCATAAATTTCAAGTTGAGGACACAGAAACTTCCCACGAACTTTTATTTATTTTATTGATATCTCCCTGAGCCATTTTGTTTTTTAAATAAAATCTCCACAGTGCAGAAGGAGACCATTCAGCCCACCAAGTCTGCACCAACTTTGACAGAATATCTTACCCAGGCCCTATCCCTGAAACCCCACACATTTACCATAGTTAATCCATTGAAGCAACATATCCTTGGACAATAAGGGGCAATTTCGCATGGCCCATCCACCTAACTGGCACATCTTTGGACTCTGCGACGAAACCAGAAAACTTGGAGGAATGCACACAGACACAGGAGGAATGTGCAAACTCCACACAGATTACTTCACTCCATGTCGGCGGCCATCTTTGGAGTTGGCCATACAATCACTAACAGAGACAGGATGCCAACTCAAGTGGATGAAAAATGAATGTAGGTGTGCAAAAGTGCAGCTAACATACAAAGGTGTAGTGCTAATGTGACCAGTATGTGGACAGATGGAGTTCCACAGCAAGCATGGCCAAGATGAGAAAATGGAAAGGCCTTAATCTTTGCATGTTTATGTTAAGATGCTAAAGATCTAACCTATTAGGGTAGTGATAAGGGACTTCAATTATCCTAATGCATTCTAGAAAAATTATCAGGTTAAAAAGGCAAAGAGAAAGAGAAATTCCTGAAACAGTGTACAAAAGGACTTTCAGTATTAATTGCCTAAGTCGCCCAAGGTTTGGTGGGCCAAATGGCCTCCTTCTGCACTGTTAGGATTTTATGATTGTTGTTTTACAATATTTCAAAGTTCGACATTTCTAGCCAGGACTTCTGGTCTCAATCTTTTAATAAAACTTGACTCTTCCATAAATCCACTGCTTCCTCATAACACTGGCTTATCAGGGGAAGGCAAGCCACATCTCGCTTTTCTCACAGGAATTGCTACATTCTGGTTAATGTTCACTTATACACTAAAAAGCAGGGACATTTCAACAGCTTCTCAGTATGTTTGTATCCGAGGGTCGGAGGTAATGCATAAATGAGTATGGGGGCCAGGTGGGTAATGCAGAGGATGCTTGGATGGCAGCACAGACAGGGTGACGAGTGGAGAGTCAGGTATTGTTTTTCGACAAGGTTGGACCGAAGGATCGGGTCAGATCAATGATTTGAAGAAAGTAGAGTAGTGAGGTGAGGTGAGGTGAGGTCAGGTCAAGGGGAGTTAGTGTCAGTGATTGTGGGGTCAGTTGTACACAAGATATAGGAGCAGAATCAGGCCATTCAGCCCATCGAGTTTACTCCACCATTCACTCACAGCTGATGTGATTCTCATCCCCATTCTCCTGCCTTCTCCCCTTAACCCTTGATCAATAAAGGGATCAAGAACCTACCTATCTCTGTCTTAAAGACACTCCTGTCCTCCACAGCCCTCTGTGGCAACGAGTTCCACAGATTCAACACCTCTGGCTGAAGAAATTCCTCCTTATCTCAGTTTTAAACATTCAGTCTGAGGTTGTGCCCTGAGTTCTAAGTCTCCTCAAGTGAAAACATCCTCTCCATGTCCACTCTATCTAGACCTCTCAGTATTCCATAAGTTTTAATTAGATCCCGCCCTCATCCTTCTAAACTCCATCAAGTAAAGACTCAGACTCCTCAACCGCTCCTCACTTGACAAACCCTTCATTCCAGTTAACTGAGAGTTAGACTTATATTTTTCTGTTTCTTGGGCAAACATCTAGTTAAGTCAAAACCATCCAAAGCCTCTGACTCTAATTCAAAGACCTTTTCAGAAGGTCCTGGGAAACGGCAATTGCCCAGAATTACAAACTTGCCAGGCAATTATCACAAAGTCAACGGGTGGGGGCTTCCACGGGGGCCTGGATCGTTTCTTGAGAAAAGATATCTAGTCTCCAACAACGCAGCGATGAGTTCAGGACCAATATGTTTCCCACCAACAAAGAAAGAATGTTCGAACAAAAGGGTAATTTAGACCGAAAACACTAAGCCTGTTTCACTCCAGCGATGCTGCCAAACCTCCTGAGTTTACCAGCAACTTTTGTTTTTCTTTCAGAAAGATGCTTCCATGGGAGGCGTGTATGGGAAATAATGATGACAACATCATTAGATACAGAGCAGTTATGGAAAAAGACCAGAAATAAAAATCACATGAAAATATTCAAATACTGGGAGGCAAATATAAATTATTTGCATTAGGTCCAGATGGACAGGAATTAAAGATTGGCAGTATAACTGGAAACGGCAACAGGCAGCCTTCAAAGTGAAATAATTAGAGTACAGACGAGACACATTCCCAGCTACCAGGTTTGTTACTCTCCACTTTTTTGAAGAGTGGTGCAATATTTGTGATCAGCTGATTGTATGGCAACACTCCCATATCAGAGGAGAATTAGGAGCTAGTGGCAAGAGTCTCCTGCAATTGCCATCCTTGTGATCAAGTGGAAAAACTTTGAGGGGCATTATTCCAAGAAAAAATTAATTTGCATTTGGCAACATATTGGTTAATAAATTAAAACCAGCATTAATTGGTTAAAGGCAAAGTTGTTTTTTCATGGAAGTCCAGAGACGGTTAGTGAGGGCAGTTCAGTCGGTATTGTACCTACTTTCATAAAACATCACATAATAAAGAACATAAGAAATAGGAGCAGGAGTAGGCCATCTAGCCCCTCGAGCCTGTCCCGCCATTCAATAAGATCATGGCTGATCTGTCGTGTCTCTGTTCCACGTTCCCGCCCTCTCCCCATAACCCTTAATCCCCTTGCCTATCAAAAACCTATCAACCCGCGTCTTAAAAATATTTAGCGAGGCAGCCTCCACCACTTCAACGGGCAGAGAATTCCAGAGATTCACCACCCTTTGAGTGAAGAAGTAAACTTAGCATCATAGCATCCTTACAGTGCAGAAGGAGGCCATTTGGCCCATCGAGTCTGCATCGCTCTTACCCAGGCTTATTCCATAACCCCATGTATTTACCCCACCAATCCTCATAAGCTACACATCTTTGGACACTAAGGACCAATTTAGCATGACCGATCAACCAAACCCGCACATCTTTAGACCATGGGAGGACACCAGAGCATCCAGAGGAAACCCATGCAGACATGGGGAGAATGTGCAGACTCCACATAGACTGTCAGCCAAGGACGAAATTGTGTTTCTGGCGCTGTGCGGCAGCAGCAGTGCTTGCCACTGTGCCTCAAAACTAAGTAACCATGAACACAGGAGACAGCACGAATGTAAAACTGGTTAAATCACGCACAGCGCAGAGTAGCAGTAAATGGTTATCTTTCATACTTAAAGAAAATCTTGCACATATAAATTATATATATTTCCTTCCAAAATCACGAAAGTTTCAAATAGAGTAAATAAGGAAAAATAGTTTCCAGTGGCAGAAGGGTGAGTGACCATAGGACACAGATTTAAGGTGTTGGCAAGAGATTCAGTGGCAACACGAGGAAAGAGTAAATGATGCAGCAAGTTATGATCTGGAATGCACTGCAGGAGAGGCTGAAACAAATGCTGAATTGTACTTTAAAAACGGGAACTAATTTACAGGGCTATATACAAGAAAGGACAGGTGAGTGTATCAAATTGGATAACTATTTCATAGAGCTGGTACAAATACAATTGGCCATTTGACCCCCTTCTATACTACTTCCATCTTTTTGTATTCTGAAATAGTAAAGTACATCACAGTCAACTACAGGCCCATACTTAAATGTTCTCAGTTTCAGGAAATGTCACCTCTGAAAACTCAGAATGAGCAATGCCGGCCATGACCAAAAGATTCACACTGCACAAACATTAACCTTAACATTATACTGAACAATAGCATTATGTTTCTACTTTTTTTCAAAGGCCAAACTGAAAGGTTCAAGTCCCATGTCACTGCCGGAGCATCAATCATGCAATTCCATATAATGCTGTTCAGCAGTGTATATTGCAAAGTGAGCCATGGCTCAGTGGCCATGCGCTGTTGCTAAAGCATGGCTATGCGTTCAAGATCCCTCCAGAAATGTGAGCACATCATCAAGGCATCATGCAGCATTGAGGAAGTGCCACACTGTCTGAAGTGCAATTCCAGTTTTTGGTCCATCGAAGGGGAGGCAGTGGCACAGTGACATTGTTGCTAGATGAGCAATCCAGAGACTGTGGGTCATCCTATAGGGGACCCAGGTTTGAATCCCACCTCAGCAATGGTGAAAAGTGAACGCAATAAAAATCAAAGTCCAATGATGAAAGATTTATCGACTGTCACAAAGACCCATTTTATTCACCAATATCCTTTCGGGAAGAAAATCTGCTGTACTCTCCTCGTCTGGCCGAAATATGGTTGGCTCTCAAATTGTGAGCAGTCCAAGAGCAATTGGACGGGCAGTAAGTACAGGGCCTGACAGTGATGGCCACATAATATGAATGCATAAAAACAGTACGTAAAGCTATATAATTATTAGAATTTCATGAAGGAGAATAGCATGTTGCACACTGGTTTTCTGAGTCTTTAACTTTTCTAAGGTGATCAGTGTCTATCATTAGAAGGTGAGAAGATACTGGGAATAAGTGAGAAGAGGTATTGCTGCAACAAAGGAGGAATCTTAGGCTTTAACCATGAGAGGATCTCAAGGAAAATATTGAAGTGAAGTAGCAAAAGTAATCAAGAACACCTTTTGAAATTAAACAGAAACAGAAGAACAAGGCATAGGGCAGGAGAACAAACTGGCCAAAGGCAAACTTGGAACCAACGTAAGGTAGTTCTTCTTTATAAAATGATGAACGTGTGAAATGAACTATTACATTGGGTGGTAAGCAAAAACCTGGAATTGTTTAACCATTGGATTCGAAAAGTGAGAGGAGAAACAGCTGGCTTGGTCTGGAAGGATGAGTTAAGATGAGGAATGGCTTTCCTTACACATCTATCTTGTGAAAAGCTGCAATTGAGTCTGCAGAATTCAACAAATAAAGCATTTTACCACAGTGTTTCTATACTAAAAATGCTGCTGGAAGTTAAACTGTTTTCTTCTTTGAACAATATATCCTTCTGTTCTGCATTTGAACATGGTGGACACAGGAAAATGATTTACAAGGATGCATCGAAAAAGTGTTCCAATAGCATTACGGATGACTGATTGGGCTTCAAGCAATGTCGGCTAATACGCAAGCCAAACCATGAGTCAAGTGTTGCAAATTGGAAATTTAAATGTGATCAATTGTATTTTGAGGAATAAATGAAATAAAAATGATGTCTGCCAGTCATTTAACATAGAACCCCAACTCTATACCTCTCAGGTATTTAATTCTGCATGCCTCAGTTGGAGAAATGGTATGATGAAAATCAAAACCTGAACGTAGTCGTGAGCCTTGTTACGGGGTGCATGCCTGGAGGGTCATTTGCCCAACGTGGTGGGAGCATGTAAATCCTAGGGCTGAGCATGGATTTTTCCATCAGAATCAATTCGAGAGCTGAATGAAGATGACTCATATTGAAGCACACTGTACATAGTTAATAAATAGCTGTTGTTGTTAACCTAGTGGTTGCCAATCATTATGACTATCACATTGGCGACAAGGAAATCGGTAATATTTCAAATTATACTAAGTGCAAAGGAGGTCTCAGTTGAAACAGTCATCTTAATTCCACTCAGGTCTAACCTGCAAAGAGGAAATCAGCAAGATGCCTATCACTGGCAAGTTGGAACTATTTGATGTAAATTCCAATGACGGGGCACAGGATGTGGAGTATTTGCAATATTTGTTTCCAGTCTAATGGAATAGAAGAGGAGGATAAGAAGGTTATTGCTTACAGCGTGTGTGACCCAGATATGAAAATTAATCCAAAATTTGACATCCCTGGATGTTCACTCTAAACCTTTCACACTAAAACCTTTGTTGAGCTAGTAGATCATGTTAAGGGACATTATCATCCTAAGCCCTCAATAATCTTGTAATGATACTAATACAACTCAAATAAGAGACAGCTCCAGGAGAAACAATAGCAGCCCTTGTGGCAAGATTAAGACAAATAGTGGAGCATTGAGAGTTTGGATCAGCACTCAATGACTTATTGTGAGACCGATTAATGTGTGGTGTAAATGATACTGCAAAACAGAGTTATTAGCAGACTCAGAAATAAAATAGGTGCTGGAATTAGCTCTAGCAATGCAATGTGCAAAGAAGGACATCCACAGAGCTCCAAAGTATGGCGAGGTCCACCAGATTTGACAGGAAGCTGCTACCAGCAGTGGCACCAAAACAGAGGAAATTGGATTAAGCAAAAACAGAAACGATGAAGCCTAAGTAATTCAAAAGTGCAGGAAGTACAATCAACAGCCTAGGAGTCATGCACAGTGGAGAGAAAAGGTGGGGGAGGGTCACTCTCACAGAAGTGCTGATTAAGAGCAGCTGAATGCTTCATATGGAGAGAGAGCATAAAAGGCTCAAGTGCAGGACTAAAATGTGCTGCATCTGATAAATCTGGAGCCATACTCTAAACTTTGGTTTGTTTAATGCAGTTTCACACCCATATTGTTTTTTCAAACCCTTTGAGAAATAGTGGGGGAAGTGGTGAAAAAATTTCTCAACTGATTATCAGGTCATCAAACCATGTTGAATGTTCATTCCATAGCCAACAAGTCCTGGCATTGGACTCAAACATGAAGCTTTTGGTCCAGGAATTAGGGACACTACCACTGCACCACAAGGCCCCCTTCTAAACTCTGGTGAAAAAGGAAGACCACAAAGATTCAAACGCAATGCTGAACAACGTTCCTCACTAAACACAAGTTTTAGTTAAATTTACAAGCTGTGTGTGCAGTATATTTTCTCCTAAAATGAGGGCACAAGTCTATAACAGTGTTGCTGTAGTCAAGTTTGTGGCTAATTAATAATTTCTGTTAGACAACCCTAGGTTACACCATTTAATCCAAAAGCACAAATCTTAGACAAAATAAACTGTACACTATATTAACAATTTAATTGTTCCCATAAAGTTAAAAAGACACGCACAACTTTTGGATTATTGGATTCAAGATGGTCAATGCAGTAACCACATTTCTGTCAGTTTTATTTCCTTATGGATAAAAATAAAGGATGCAAAGTAATCAAAATAATTTTTACTCTACATGATTGGAAGTGAAGATAAAATTAGGTCTCTCCTTTCAAAAACTAAAAAAAAACACAAATGGATTAAAACACAAAATGGAATCTTGGGAAATCTCCAATACTGATCAATAAAATTCTTGCTCCATTCAATTACACTTGGGGTACATGAGTTCACCAGTTTTGTACGGGTGAATTCAACAAAAAGACTGGTAACACTCTTCTGTGAGGAACAGATGGAAACAATTTTATTGCATTGAGCAATACTTTGCACAAACACACATATTTAACTCAAGCCAAGACATATTTTAAAATCACTTCAGCAAAAATTTAGCCAATGAGATTTTTTAAAAACCTCCTTTAGCAAAACAAGGTAGGCTTATTATTTGACGTTTATGTTGTGCTAGACTTTTCAATGTGTTAACAGAAACAAAAAGCATGTAATGCAAGTCAATAAGCTTTCATTGCAAGCATACTTCAATTGCAAAACATTTCCCGTATTACTTGGTATGGAAAGAATCATTTTTTTTAAAAGATGCATTTTCATGCCAAAAAAAATCGATGTAACAAACAGCTACTGTATCAAATCTACCTGTGACATTTATAACTCCCAAAATACTCCTACACCTGGCAGTAAAATAAGAATCATTTTGAAAAAAAATTACAGGCTGCATCTTATTCTTGGTCCTGTGTGGCACACAATATCAGATTTATTTCATTTTCAAGTGTAGAAAATTGGTCAAATCAGCGCATGAAGTCTGATTTCCAACAGGCCCTTAGTCTCCTCTCAGTCTCCAATGCTACTAATGCCATCTAGTGGACATGTTAAGTACTACATCTCACATGACAGGCTGTCCAAACTATCCCTTAAACTTTCAAAATCTAAGATATCTGCCATAAAACCCCTCGTATGTAGTTCACGTAACTTTAACTCTGTTCACATTTAATTTGACAACACCAGGTTTTAGTCCAACCTATTTATTTGATAATATACTCACAAGCTTTTGGGGTTAGCCCCTTCGTCAGGTGAATGGAGAGTTCTGGCCTCAGACAGAGCCAGAACTCTCCATTCACCTGACGAAGGGGCTAACCCCGAAAGCTTGTGAGTATATTATCAAATAAATAGGTTGGACTAAAACCTGGTGTTGTCAGACTTTTTACTGTGTTTACGCCAGTCCAACGCCGGCATACCCACATCACATTTAATTTGCCATCTTGACACCCCGTTACGTATAAACCGTACAAAATCTGTTTCTTTCCTCATTTCAACTTTCTCAGATGTACGGCACCAACCTTAGTAAGGAAATAATTCTCTCAAAAATGCTCTAGAGTATGTCCTGCATCTCTCTTTAGAAGACTGTTTGCTAGATTCCTAGCACAATGGACACAAACTGATTGCTCCATCTAATGGAAAATCCCTTCTGTATAAGGATACATGGATGCCACCATTGCAATATGAGCTTTGCATCAATAGTGCAGTCATAAAGTAAATTATCAAAATCAGTCTCAGGACCACTCGAAGCAAAGAGCTTGATTCTACTTCAAAGTCATTTCATTGGTACCTCAATGTTTGTATTGGTGCCAAGCTTTGGTTTTCACCAACAATTAGCCAGCACAAATTTGCTGCAACATAAGAGTTTGTAGTTTTTAAAAAGACAAGCTGCAGATCTGCTTCTTAGCGTGAGGCTCATTTGAAGGGTCCCACAGCACCAACCATCCCATCAATTTTATTCAAAGATGGTCTGAATATTTCCCAAAAGAAGCAGCAAATAGTTGAGAGAAGCCAGGGGGACAAAAAGGGAACACGAGATTGCTTTGGCAGATAAGGCAAAGGAGAATCAAGAGCTTCTACAAATACATAAAGTACAAAAGAGTAACTAGCAAGAGAATAGGCCCTCTTAAGAATCAACAAGGATATCTGTGCAGATCCACAAGAGATGGCTGAGATCAAAAATGAATATTTCTCATCGATATTTACTGTTGAGAAAAGCATGGATTTTAGGGAACTTGGGGAAATAAATAATGATGTTTTGAGGAGTGTACGTATAACAGAAGGTGGTGCTGGAAGTCAAAGTGCATCAAGCAGATCGGGACTTGATGAAATATATCCCAGGATGTTGTCGGAGACTAGGGAGGAAATTGCAGGTTGCCTAGCAGAGATATTTGAATCAACAGCCACGGGTGAGGTGTCTGAAGATTGGACGGTAGCAAACGTTGTGCTTTTATTTAAGAAGGGCTGCAGGGATAAGCCTGGGAACATCTGTAATGGGTAAGTTGTTAGAAGGGGTATTTTGAGAGACAGGACTTCCTGGCATTTAGAGAGGTAAGAACCAAATCAGAGCAGTTAGCCTGGCTTTGAGAGTGGAAAATTATGTCTCACAAATTTGATTGAGCTTTTTGAAGGGGTAACCAAGAAGGTGGATGAGGACAGTGCAGTCGATGCTGTCTACATTGACTTTAGCAAGGCCTTTGACAAAGTACCACATGGTAGATTGTTGCAAAGGGTTATATCTCTTGAGATCTAGGGTGAGGTAGCAGAATGGATATAAAATTGGCTTGATGAGAGGATAGAAGAAGTGGTTATAAAGGGTTGTTTTTCAGATTGGAGGCCTGTGACCAGAGGTGTCCCTCAGGGATTACTGCTGGGTCCGCTGTTATTTGTTATGTATATTAGTGATCTGATGAGAATTTATGGGGCATGGTTACAAAGATTGGTGGCAGAGTAGACAGTGATGAAGGTTATCTAGGATTGCCACAGGATCTTGATCAACTGGGCCAGTAGGCTAATGAATGGCAAATGGAGTTTGATTTAGATAAATGCGAGGTGATGCACCTTGGTAAATTGAATCGGGTCAGGACCTACTTAGTTAATGCTAGGGCATTGGGGAGAGTTATAGAGCAAAGAGATCTTAGAGTATAGGTTCGTTGCTCCTTGAAAGTGGTGTCACAGGTGGGCGGGGGTGAAGAAGGCATTCAGCATGTTTGGTTTCATTGAGAACATTGGATACAGGAGTTGGGACGTATTGTTGAGGTTGTACAAGACATTAGTCAAACTACATTTGGAATAGTGTACAGTTCTGATCACTTTATTATAGAAAGGACATTATTAAACTAGAAAGAGTGCAGAAACGATTTACCAGAATGCTACTGGGACTTGATGGTTTGAGTTATAAGGAAAGAGAGTGGATAGACTGGGACTTTCGTCCCTAGAGCATAACAGGCTTAGGGGTAATCTTAGCAGGAGAGACGGAAGATTTAATGGTGCAAAAGGCAAAGACAGTGGTAATGGATGTGATAAAGTAATGAAAGATTCAGAGAAAGAGAGAGTGGTAGAATAATTTGTCTTAAAGCAAAAAGGTGAAAAACAGCACACTTGGAAAAACAAAGATAGAAACAAAAAAGAGGGGCAGGGAAGAATTCGCAGTGTTGGCAGAATTTATTGTTTGAAATTACTGTTCCTTGATTTTGCGTTGAACCCTGGAACCCTGCAGCATGCCAAGGACAGAGAGGTCAGTGTGAGAGCAAGATGGAGATTGACAAGGAACCAGAAGCTCTGGGTCGTGTTTGCAGACTGAGTGGTGTTGTTCTGCAAAGCGGCTACCAAGTCTGTGCTTGGTGACTCCAAATAGGAGGAGACAACATTGCAAGCACTGAATGCAATATATTAAATTGAAAGTTGTACACATAAACTAGTACTCCACAAAGGAGGAGTGTTTGGGGACTTGGACGGTGAGGACGGAGGAGGTAAAAGAGCAAGTGTAAAAACTCCTGCATTTGAGTGGGAAGATGTCATGGGGGATGCAGGTAGGGTGGTAGAAGAGTGGACAAGGATATTGTGGGGGGAACAATCCTGCTTTGGAATGCTAACAGGGGAGAACATAAGAATGTAAGAACTATAGAATATAGAACATTACAGCGCAGTACAGGCCCTTCGGCCCTCGATGTTGCGCTGACCAGTGGATGTTGCGCTGACCAATCTAATGACCCTCTAACCTAAACTATTCCAATATTATCCATATGCCTATCCAATGACCATTTGAATGCCTGTAAAGTTGGCGAGTCCACAACTGCTACAGGCAGGGCATTCCACACCCTTACAACCTGAGTAAAGAAACTAGGAGCAGGAGAAGGCCATCTGGCCCCTCGAGCCCACTGTGCCACTCAATAAGATCATGGCTGATCTTTTCGTGAACTCAGCTCCGCTTACCTGCCCGCTCACCATAACCCTTAATTCCTTTACTGTTCAAAAATTTATCAATCCTTGCCTTAGAAACATTCAATGAGGTAGCCTCAACTGCTTCAGGGAATTCCACAGATTCACAACCCTTTGTGTGAAGAAGTTCCTCCTCAACTCAGTCCTAAAGATGCTTCCCCTTATTTTGAGGCTATGCCCCCTAGTTCTAGTTTCACCTGTCAGTGGAAACAACTTCCCTGCTTCTATCTTATCGATCCCCTTCATAATCTTATATCTCCCTTCATCCTTCTGAATTCCAATGAGTATAGCTCCAGTCTACTCAGTCTCACCTCGTAAGCCAACCCTCTCAATTCTGGAATCAACCTAGTGAATCTCCTCTGTACCCCCTCCAGTGCCAGTATATCCTTCCTCAAGTAAAGAGACCAAAATTGTACACAGCACTCCAGATGCAGCCTCACCAGCACCCTATACAGCTGCAACATAACCTTGCTGTTTTAAAACTCCATCCCTCGAGCAATGAAGGACAAAATTCCATTTGTTTTCTTAATTCCTGCTACACCTGCAAACCAACTCCTTGAGAATCCTGCATAAGGACACGCCGGTCCCTTTGCACAGCAGCATGCTGCAGTTTTTTAACCATTTAAATAATAGTCCATTTTGCTGTTATTCCTAACAAAATGAATGACCTCACATTTACCAACATTGTACTACATCTGCCAGACTCTCACCCACTCACTTAGACTGTCTATATCCCTTTGCAGACTTTCAGCATCCTCTGCACACTTTGCTCTGTCACCCACTGTAATGTCATCTGCAAATTTTGACACATTATGTTTGGTCCCAACTCCAAATCATCTATGTAAATTGTAAACAATTGCGGTCCCAACATTGACCTGAGGCTCATCACTAGTCATTGATTGCCAACCAGAAAAACACCCATTTACCCATTCTTTGCTTTGTTAGTTAACCAATCTTCTATCCATGCTAATACATTTCCCGTAACACGGTGCACCTTTATCTTATGTAGCAGTCTTTGGTGCGGCACCTTGTCAAATGCCTTCTGGAAATCCAGATACACCACATCCACTGATTCCCCATTGTCCACTGCACATGTAACATTCTCAAAGAATTCCACCAAATTAGTCAAACATGATCTTCACTTCATGAACCCATGCTGCATCGTATCAACGGGACAACTTATATCCAGATGTCTCGCTATTTCTTTCTTGATGACAGATTCAAGCATTTTTCCTCCTACAGAAGTTAAGCTAATCTGCCTATAGTTACCTGCCTTTTGTCTATCTCCTTTTTTAAACAGTGGTATCACAGGGGAGGGTAAGATGTGATTGGTGGTGACATCACTCTGGATGTGGCCGGAATGGTGGAAGATAATCCACTCAATGTGAAGGTTGGTGGATTAGAGGGCGAGGACAGCAAAACACAAAACTGGAACAGCAATAATAGGTGAATAAACAGTTAATAGGTGCTTCAGATGCGACTCAAACTGTTACGTGATGAACCGCCTAAAGTGGAGAGGCAGAATCTTTGATATGACATGCACAGAGGATTCTGAAGATGACGGTAAGTCATAAGAAGTTTTAGTCCTATGATTTATGTGTAGGCCACATTAATGTGCAACTCTATATAACACTTGCACTTTGACAGTATATTTTCAAACATGATCTTGATTTATTCAATAGTGAGAATCACCAACTGATTAAGAAATATAAACAAGTGCTAAAATAAAAGCAAAATGCTGTGGAATGGCAGAAATTACAACTTGGTTTTCAGTTTGGTGAGGACAACACGGTGAGGTCACTAAAGAGGGCTTCAATTCCCTTAGTAACTTATCAGTGGTATAAGAATTCCAACACTCATTTTCAATACTCAACAAAGGTGAATCTGGAGACATTGGTCCAATTACCATCAATAAATGTATTACAATTAGCACAGCAAGGTTACATCCAAGATTGTGGAAAATCATGATTCGCCATTTTGTGGTAGCAATTGTAGTATGAGAAGCTACAAGAATCAGGAGACCGCCCAAAAGCAGACAAAGAAGGAAAACTAATGACAGGAAAGGGAAAACCCTTCTCCATCAAGAATCCCTTCCCCCCAACCTCAGTATCCAATTGTGTCCCCCAAAACCCATTTCATCGTCCTCTTCTCCCTGTAAATTTGAAGCCCGCCAACTTCTCAACTCTTTGCCCACAACTCCAAACATCGTTGAGTTATTTGTAAACATTCCTTTGAGTAAGCCAAACAAGCAATCATTGCAGAGGAAGAGGAGTTTCTCAGCACTATGCATGTTGAGTGAAGGGATCATCAATACATGTTAACTATTTCTGATCCACACTCTTGTTCAGTGGTTTAAATTGTAAATGGATTTGGTGTATTGAAGGCTGTCCATAGTTCTTAATTTACATATGACTATGAATTCAATGTACTTTGTATCTATTGCACATGTTATTTGGGATTGCCAGGAAGTGTTTTTGGTTGTGTCCATTTGTTGTCTTCACCATATCGAAACACAATGTTCAAAGAGGCGGACATTATTTGTGACAAGAACAGAAAATGCTGTAGAAATTCAGGTCTGACAGCATCTGTGAAGAGAGAATAGAGCCAATATTTCGAGTCAAGATGACCCTTCATCAATACTGAAAGCTATGGAAATCAGACAAGATTTATACTATAAGAATGGTTGGGAGCTGTAATTGGACCAAGGGAATGTAAATGGCAATAATCAAGGCTGAGAAGTACGCTAAAAATGTCCATTAAGTGATCAAACGTGTGAATGGCAGAACAAAGATACAATTTGTTCGGGGACTACCTGAGGAATTGGCAGTTGGCCCTGAGGGGGTGGAGAAATTTGGAGACAAGATGGAGTGCTTCGGACAAAGGGAATGCAAATAGTGATGATAAAGGCTGAAAAGGCTTTTGGACAAAGGGGATTTCTGCACTTATGAAATCTCACTCTCTATATAGTACGGTAGAATGAGAGATATTCTGGTTACAGCTCGTGGTAAAGTACAATTCGACTGCTACTGATGGCTCACAGCACCTCATAGTTGCCCAGTCTGGAGCTGTGATATCTGTTCAAAACCAATCCTACTTAGCACAGTGATAGTCCTACACATGACCTAACACAGTGAAAATGCTTCTTCCATGATCTCCGACTCCATGAGTCTCTAATCTGGCTTCTTGCCTTTTCTCCTCATAGCTTAAAAATTAATGGCAATCCTATTCATTCCTCAGAATTCCAATTACTACTTTAAACAAGTTACATAAAGGTGACAGCAAAAATGTTGCCTCAGAAGCCCAAATTACTTCTACAAATGCTATGCAGGCCAATATTCCTTTCACGATGAACAGAAAAATACATCCTCCAAGCTGCATCTGTGCCACAATTATGTTAAAACCTCTGCCACCGCATTCAGCACAGTTGGAGATGAAAATGGATTGGAATAGAATAGGTTGGTGGAAAGGTCTGTGCCACTGATGTGGGGGGGCAAGCATGTCTGGAAACTCTATGGCTAGCCATTTCTTTCTTTGGCAGGAGAATGCAGATACAATTTTTGGGATTGGGGTGTGAGTTATGAAGCTGTAGTTTGAATGAACTTATTACATTCCATTTATCTCACCCAAACCTTGAGAAGAATGTTCTGCCCTGCTCTATTATGTGTAGACAAAATAAATGAAGGCAATTTTTATCCAAGTTCAATATTGTTCTCAGGTCAATATCTTCTCCACAAAATACCACTCGAAGAACTTCCATTTAAGAAAGCCAAAGACAGCTGGTGCTTGAGAATACCACGATCCCTTGCAAGCCATGCATCCTTCTAGCTTGGATCTATACCACTAGTCCTTCGCTTCTGCTCCATCAAAATCCTGCAGACCCCTTCCTAATTGCACTGTGGGTCTACCCATATCACACAGATTGCAGCAGTTCAAGGCAGTGGCTCACCACTACCTTCTTCAGGGCAACAAGGGATGGGCAACAAACACTGGCTGAGCCAGCATCACTTCCATTCCATGAACAAAGAATTTTTGAAAATGATGGATTCATTAAACCGTAAGCTTAATAACTCAGAATAAATCCAGCATATACACTTTAAAATTTACCTTTGTCATTTATATCTAATGATGAGATGGAAGTTACATAGGACTGGCCTGGGGTGGCACAGTGGTTAGCACTACTGCTTCACAGTGCCATGGATCCAGGTTCAATTCCTGCCTCGGGTGACTGTGTGTAGAGTTTGCACATTCTCCCTGTGTCTCTGAGGATTTCCTCTGGGCGCTCCAATTTCCTCCCACAATCCAAACATTTGCAAATTAGGTGGATTAGCCATGCTGAATTGTCTCTTAGTGTTGGGGGATTAACACGGTAAATAGACGGGGTTGTGAGGATAAGGCCTGGTTGGATTCTTGTCAGTGCAGGCTTGATGGACGAATGGCCTCCTTCTGCACTGTCAGAATTCTAGGGCTTCAGAAAGGAATTTATAATATTCAGTTGAAGACGCTTTCTTGCTATAAAATTCTGTAATCAAACGTAGCAAGATTGCCATCTTTCCTTGGCTGAACATTAAAATCTACTTTCACATCAAGTCAAAAATGAATTTTCCATTGAACATAGCCTGGCTAATATTTCCCCTCTAGATGCTGCCAAACTTTTCATAGCTGAAGTAAATCCTTCAGTTTAATTTTCAGAATTGAATTTTTTAGAAAATTTACAAATGCTGACATAAGGCAAGAATTTATGATTTAAACAGTAAAGTGTTGAAAGGCATTTGGCATAGAGATCACAAGACAAGAATGTAGGAACAAGAAAAGACTCACCCAGGTATCTAACATCTAGTTCCAGGATCTGATCATTTTTCAGCTTTTTCTGATCCCAAATCCATGCATAGCAAAGGTAGGGATTTACCCTTATGAATACTTATATCAAAACACGATTTTCCTATATTCTATATACTCCAAGTTAACAGCATGAAATTAAATTAGCTCCCACTTCCTTCAGACATTTGCTCCAATTCAAATCAAGTTTGTCCATAATACTTTTGATATGGAGATGCTGGAATTGGGCTGGAGTGGGCACAGTAAAAAGTCTCATAACACCAGGTTAAAGTCCAACAGGTTGATTTGGAATTACGAGTCACCTGGTGAAGGAGCAGCTCTCCGAAAGCTTGTGATTCCAAATAAACCTGTTGAACTTTAACCTGGTGTTGCAAGAGTTCTTACTCATAATGCTTCTCTCATTCCAAATTCTTTTGATTTTGTTCTCATGTGGTTCCTGCCTCAAGCTTCATATAACCTTCTCTTTCTCTCATTGGAAATACATATTAGCATTTGTATTTGAATTTAAAATTATATTGCCATTTTCCTAAACATATAACCCAAGGATATACTTGGCACAATTTCTTCTCCTTTCCACATACCTTCATATTTTCTTGATATATTTTCCCCAATTGCAACCCTATTATTCAAAACTAACTTTCCCGAAATCTAGGGTTTTTATTCATCTTCAATTACCCATGTCCAATCTGAACACCAACATTGTATCCAGCTGTACTTTCTAAGACACTTGTTCTGAATGTTCCAATGTGCAACAATTAGGGGGTGCAGTGATTCCAGTGATGTAGGTAAACAGTCACATCATGAAAGCAAGCTTGATGTCAAATAATGATACTTTATAATCCACCGTGTGGAAACACGAACTAAACTTTCAAAAACACAGATGCTTTAAAAACAAAGAGCTCCCAGCCAAAGATGGCGACCCAATTTTCACCACTGCACCCTCCATATAGCAATCCACCAAGATGGAGACACCACATCTGCAAAGACCAATCAAGGACAATGACTTCAGAAGAATCAGTGAGTCATATATCCTGTCTCCATTAGCAAAGCATCAAGGCAATCTCTTGGAATATTCCAAAGGGGATTGCCAGACATGAACTCACCAAACTACAAAGCAAATAAACTTCATTCATTTGAACAATGGAAGTTTTGTTGAAAGAGACTCCCAAAATTGAATTGATTAAAGTTATAAGGAAAATGAATGCACTCGTAACAACCATGTTTGAATCAATGGGTGATTGTGCTTTCGTGTGGACATCAGCTAAACCTCTTGTTACAACTCAAGAAAACCTGCTGCATAGTTCCTTCCATGGTGGTGGCTCATAAGCACTTAAACACTTGCTGAATTGGAAAGTATATCCTTTTCACTAAAACTCGTTACAGGAAAACAAGGAGTGGGAAAAGAGGGCATCCATTTGACCCCTCCTTACCTGATCATAAGAGTAGCCAATGAGCTTCAACAGTTCCGAAAACTCATGCTCCACAAATTGCCCTGCCCCTAGCTAAGCTGTTCCAGTATTGCTCCAACGCTAGTATCTACCAGGCAATGTGGAAAATTGTCCAAGTATGTCCTGTACACAGAATGATGTGGAGATGCCGGCGTTGGACTGGGGTAAACATAGTAAGAAGTCTGACAACACCAGGTTTAAGTCCAACCGATTTATTTGATAGTAAACTCACAAGCTTTCGAGGTTCCCCTCTTCGTCAGGTGAATGGAGAGTTCTGGCCTCAGACAGTACATATAACAGCAACTGTCTGAGGCCAGAACTCTCCATTCACCTGGCGAAGAGGGGAACCTCAAAAGCTTGAGTTTATTATCAAATAAATCAGTTGGATTTAAACTGGTGTTGTCAGACTTCTTACTGTCTGTACACAGAAAACAGGAAAAATTCAATCCAGCCAATTATAGCCCTATCAGTCTATTCTCAATCATCAGTAAAAAGATGAAAGGGGTCATCAACAGTGCTATAAAATGGCATTTGCTTAGCAATAATTTCTTCACTGACACAGTCAACTTTGGGTCCCAAGGTCACTCAGCTCTGAACCTCATTACAGCTTTGGTTCAAACATGGACAAAGGAGCTCAACTCCAGAGGCGAGGTGGAAGTAACTGCCTTTGACATCAAAGCTGCATTTGACTTACTGTGGCATCAACTATCTCGAGCAAAACTGGAGTCAATGGGAATGAGGAAAACCGTTTGGCTGGTTGAAGTCACACCTAGCACAAAGGAAGATGATTGTGGTGGTTGGAAGTCAGTCAACTCTGCTCCAAGACACAGTTGCAGGAATTCCTCAAGGTAATGTCATAGGCCCAACCATCTTCCATTATCAATGACCTTTCTTCCATCACAAAGTAAGAAATGGGAATGTTTGCCAATGACTGCATAATGTTCAGCACCATTCCTGACTCAGCAGATACTAAAGCAGTCCATGCCCAAATGCAGCAAGACATGAACAATATCTAGGCTTGGGGTGGACAAGTGGCAAGTAACATCTGTGTCACACAAACACCAGGCAATGATAATGTCCAACAAGAGAGAATTTAACCATTGCCGCATGACATTCAGTGGCAATACCATTGCTGAATTCCCCACTATCAGAGCAGATCAGGGACTGGGAATCCCATGGCGAGTAACTTACCTCCTGACTCCCCAAGGCCTGTCTACTTAAGGCACTCCTTCAATGCTGCACACAATTATCAGCATAAAAGTTTTGACACCTTCAATGTCGAGGCCAAGCAAGAAGATTAGACCTTTCTGGGCCCTCTTACGTAAATTGGTTGAAAAGGAAGGCATGTAAATGAAAGGTCAGAAATATTATGAAATCGAATTCCAAAGAATCAGGCCATAGGGACTGAAGGAACAGTCATCACTCATGGTGAAGTAGGGATAAATAGTTCAGAATCAAACGGGAAAAAGAAAGGAAGATACTCAGAAGGAAATTAAAAGCTCTCAAGTCTGGGATGTTAGAAGCCGCAGACATTGACATAAGAAGTCTGTTTAATGCTGGCAGGAACAGAATTCTGGACAACAATTTTAGGGATAATTCAAGGTTCAAAAAAAAGGGTACAAAAAAAAACCCTGAACTCACTTCATGCATGTGGGACGGCACTGCTGTCTCACTGCGTCAGGGACCCAGGTTCAATTCTGGCCTTGGATCACAATCTGTGTGGAGTTTGCACGCTCTCCCTGTGTCTGCGTGGGTTTCCTCTGGGGTGCTCTAGGTTTCCAAAGATGTGTGGATAAGATGGATTGGCCATGCTAACTTGACCTTAGTGTCAGGGGGACAAGCAGAGTAAATACGTGGGATTACAGGGAGGGATAGGGTGGGATTGTTGTTGATGCAGATTCGGTGGGCCAAATGGTCTCCTGGTGCACTGCAGGATTCTATGATTCTATATACCTTCCGGGCAACTACTCTTGATGGTTAGATAGAAGGACAACAGCGAGGACAAAGAATAAAGAGACTAAAGAACAAAGAGTTACAGCACAGGAACAGGCCCTTCGGCCCTCCAAGCCTGCACTGACCTTGCTGCCCGACTTAACTAAAACCCCCTACCCTTCCAGTGATTGTATCCCTCTATTCCCATCCGATTCATGTATTTATTCACACACCCCTTAAAACTCACGACTGTATCTGCTTCCACTACGTCCCCTGGCAGCAAGTTCCAGGCACCCACCACCCTCTGTGCAAAACATTTGCCTCATACATCCTCTTTAAAACTTGCCCCTTGCACCTTAAACCTATGCCCCCTTGTAATTGACTCTTCCACCTTGGGAAAAAGCTTCTGACTATCCACTCTGTCCATGCCCCTCATAATCTTGTAGACTATCAGGTCACCCCTCAACCTCTGACATTCCAGTGAGAACAAACCAAGTTTTTCCAATCTTTCCTCATACCTAATGCCCTCCATGCCAGGCAAATCATTTTTGTACCCTCTCCAAAGCCTCCACATCCTTCTGTAGTGTGGCAAACAGAATTGAACACTACATTCCAAGTGCGGCCTAACTAAGGTTCTATAAAGCTGCAACATGACTTGTCAATTTTTGAACTGAGTGCCCTGGCCGATGAAGGGAAGCATGCCATATGTCTTCTTAACTATCTTCTTCACCTGCATTGCCACTTTCAGTAACCTATGTACCTGTACATCCAGATCCCTCTGTCTTTCCATATTCTTAAGGGATCTGCCATTGACTATATATTTCCTATCTGCATTCAACCTTCCAAAATGCATTACCTCACTAAAGGGTTAATGAACTTTGTAATACTTAGAGATTTGTAAAGAGTATTGTAAGACTTGTTTTCTTGTATCTAAGACAGATAGGAGAGCAGCTGTCCCTGCTGTTGTACACCAGTTTTTGATTTTTCCCAGCTAATTGTGTTCAGGAATGTGGCTAACACAGCTAGTATCTATTTTGTGTCTTTTAATATTATGGACTTCTGCTTAACATAGTGGAGCTTATATGCGTGCCTTCATTTATATTTATGTACTATTTACCGATATTTTATATGCTATACAGGTACCTACGAACATAAAATTGTTATATAGGCCCCTGTAACTTTGTATGCCAGTTAACTTGTTTGTGCCGTCTTGTATGTTACTTATCACGAGATGTGATACCAGCTGATTGGAAAGAGGAGCAAGGTTGAGACAATCGCAGCCTTGAGACAACTGTGAAGCAGCAATGTTCACACGATGGAGGACAAGCCACAGCCTGAGAACCTGCAGTGCCTGGCAAAGTGCAGACGTGACTAGGGAGGTATAAATATCTACTCTTAATTTGTATTCGGGGAGAAGCCTGGAGGACTGCTGTTAGGTACCAGGTCTCTCCCAAAAGCTTCTGAAATAAACCTGCTGTATTTTGAGTCACAACTAGTCTCAGAGGTATCTTTTTAACGACAACACTCACATTTGTCCAGATTGAACTCTATCTGCCATATCTGCACCCAAGCCTCCAACCGATCTATATCCTGCTGTATCCTCCGATGATCCTCATTGCTATCCGCAAATCCACCAAACTATATGTTGCCCACAAACTTACAAATCACACCAGTTACATTTTCCTTTAAATCATTAATATATATTAGAAACAACAAAAGGTCCCAGCAATGATCCCTGAGGAACGCCACCTGTCACAGCCCTCCATTCAGAAACACACCCTTCCACTGCTACCCTCTGTCTTCTATGACCGAGCCAATTCTGTATCCATCTTGCCAGCTCAACTCTGATCCCTTGTCAAAGGCTTTACTGAAGTCCATAAAGACCATATCCACTGCCCTACCCTCATCAATCATCTTCGTCACTTCCTCAAATACCTCAATCAAGTTAGTGAGATATGACCTCCCCTTCACAAAACCATACCGCCTCTCACTAATACGTCCACTTATTTCCAAGTGGGAGTAAGTCTTGTCTCACAGCAGCCTCTCCAATAATTTTTCTATTACTGATGTAAGGCTCACCAGCCTGTAATTACCTGGATTATTCTTGCTACCCTTCTTAAACAAAGGAACAACATTGGCTATTCTCCAGTCCTCTGGCACCTCTCTTGTTGCCAGTGAAGATACAAAGATTTCTCTCAAGGCCAAGCAATTTTCTCCCTTGCCTGTCAGTATTTTGGGGTTATCCAATCAGGCCCTGTGGACTTTTTTACCTTAATGTTTCTCAAGAACCCGAATACCACCACCATTTTCCATCTCAACATGACTCAAACTATCATGTCATCCTTTCCCAGACTCATCATCCACCAAGTCCTTCTGTTTGGTGAATCCAAATCGGGTCCAGATAAAGGCTAGCATAAAGACACTTTACCTGAATGCATGAAGCATTCGAAACAAAGTGAATGAGTTGATGGCACAAATCAGCACAAATGGGTATGATCTAGTGGCCATTACAGAAATGTGGTTGCAGGGTGATCAGGACTGGGAACTGAATATCCAGGGGTATCAGACATTTAGGAAAGATAGGCAGGAAGAAAGAGGAGGTTGGGTAGCTCTGTTAATAAAGGATAATATCAGGGTGGTAGTGAGAGACGATATAGGCTCTAAGGAGCGAAACGTGGAATCGTTGTGGGTGGAGGTAATAAATAGTAAGGAGAGAAAGTCACTGGTGGGCATGGTCTATAGGCCCCAAAATAATAACTGAGGTGGGGAGGGCTATTAACAAGCAAATAATGGATGCGTGCAGAAACTGAACGGCAATAATCATGGGGAATTTTAACCTGCATATTGATTGGTTGACACAAGTCAGATGCGGCGGGCTTGAGGAAGGCTTCTTGGAATGCTGTCGGGATAGTTTCCTTGAACAGTATGTTACAGAACCTACGAGGGAGCGAGTTATCTTAGACCTGGTACTGTGTAACAAGACAGGTAGAATTGAGGATCTTCTTGTGATGGATCCTCTTGGGATGAGTGATCACAGTATGGTTGAATTTCTGATACAGATAGAGTGTGAGAAAGTAGGATCCCAAACCAGTGTCCTCTGCTTGAACAGAGGGGAGTACGATAGGATGAGGGCGGAATTGGCTAATGTAGACTGGGAGTGCAGACTAATTGGTAGGACAGCTGAGGAACAGTGGAGGATTTTTAAGGAGTTTTTTTCAGTACTCAGCAAAAATATATTCCAGTGATAAAGAAGGACGGCAAGAAAAGGGATAACCAGCCATAGGTAACGAAGGAAATAAAGGAGAGTATTAAATTAAAAACCGATATGTACAGAGCGGCCAAAAATAGTGGGGAATTAGAAAGATTGGGAAAGCTTTAAAAAACAACAAAGAACGACTAAGAAAGCGACAAAGAAAGGAAAGATAGATTATGAAACTAAACTAGCTCAAAATATAAAAAATGATAGTAAAAGTTTTTACAAATGTATAAAAGAGAGTGGCTAGAGTGAATGTTGAACCCTTGGAGGACGAGGGGGTGGGGGGGGGATTTAATAGTGGGAAACAAGGAAGTGGCTGAGACTTTAAGTTTTTTTGTGTCAGTTTTCACGGTGGAGAACACAAATAGCTTACTGAATATTAACAATCGAGGGTTGGTAGGAGGTGAGGTCCTTAATACAATTACTGTTACTAAAGAGGTAGTGCTTGGTAGACTAATGGGACTGAAGGTAGACAAGTCCCTGGGCCCGGATGGAATACATCCCAGGGTACTGAAGGAAATGGCAGAAGTAATAGCAGATGTGTTAGTAGTTATTTATCAAAATTCGCTGGACTCTGGGGAAGTGCCGGCTGATTGGAAAACAGCTACTGTTAGGCCGCTGTTTAAAAAAGTAGACAAAAGGCAGGTAACTACAGGCCGGTTAGCTTAATGCTAGGGTACACAGAGTTGGGGGTAAAGTGATCATGTGGATTGAGGAATGGCTATCTAACAGGAAGCAGAGAGTTGGAATAAATGGGTGCTTTTCTGGTTGGCAGTTCGTGGCTAGTGGCGTGCTGCAGGGATCGGTGCTGGGGCCTCAACTGTTTACCATATACACAGACAATCTGGAGGAGGTGACTGAGTGTAGGGTAACAAAGTTTGCTGATGACATGAAGATGAGTGGGAAAGCGAATTGCGTGGAGGACACGGAAAGTGTGCAGAGAGATTTGGATAAGCTGAGTGAGTGGGCGAGGACTGGCAGATGGAGTATAAAGTTGGCAAATGTGAGGTTATCCACTTTGGAAGAAATAATAGTACAATGGAATATTATTTAAATGGTGAAAAATTGCAACATGCTACTGTACAGAGGGATTGCGGGGGGGGGGGGTGGTCCTTGTGCATAAGTCGCAAAAACTCAGTCGGCAGGTGCAGCAGGTGATCAAGAAGGCAAATGGAATGTTGGCATTTATTGTGAGGGGGATAGAATACAAAAGCAGGGAGGTCTTGCTGCAACTGTACAAGGCACTGGTGAGGCCACAACTGGAGTACTGTGTGCAGTTTTGGTCCCCTTATTTGCGAAAGGATATACTGGCCTTGGAGGGAGTACAGAAAAGGTTCACCAGGTTGATACCGGAGATGGCGGGGTTAGCTTGTGAGGAGAGATTGAGTCGATTGGGCCTGTACTCGTTGGAGTTTAGAAGGCTGAGGGGTGATCTTAGAGACATATAAGATAATGAAGGGGCTAGATAGGGTAGAGGTAGAGAGATTCTTTCCACTTAGAAAGGTAACCAGAACTAGAGGGCACAGCTTATGGACAGAGTTGAGGAGGAACAACTTCTCTCAGAGGGTGGTGAATCTCTGGAATTCTCTGCCCATTGAAGTGGTGGAGGCTACCTCGTTGAATATGTTTAAGTCACGGGTAGACAGATTTCTGATCGATAATGGAATTAAGGGTTATGGGGAGCAGGCGGATAAGTGGAACTGATCCACTTCAGATCAGCCATGATCTTATTGAATGGCAGGGCAGGCTCGAGGGGCTAGATGGCCTATTCCTGCTCCTATTTCTTGTGTTATGTTCTTATGTACTTATTTAATACCACACCCACTTCCTCTGGCACCATGCATAGATTCCCTCTCCTACCCTTGAATGGGCCAATCCTTGCCCTAGCTACCCTCTTGCTCTTTACATAAAAAGCCTTGGGATTTTCCTTAATTCTGCTGACCAATGATTTTTCATGACCCCTTTTAGGCCCCCTTACTTAAGCCCCCTGCTTAAGTTTCTTTCTACTTTGCTTGTATTCTACAATTGCGTCATCTGTTTCCAGCGCCCCAGCATTGACAAATGCTTCCTTTTTCTCTTTGACTAGGCTCACAACATGTCTCGTTATCCAATGTTCCCAAAACTTGCCATACTTATCATTCATCCTTACAGGAATGTGCTGGTCCTCAATTCCTATCAACTTATACTTGAAAGCCTCCCACATGCCAGATGTTGATTTGCCCTCAAACATCTGCCCCCAATCAACATTCTTCAGTTCCTGCCTAATATTGTCATAATTAGCCTTCTCCCAATTTAGCGTGTTAACTTGAGGACTACCCTCTTCTTTATCAATCAATACCTTAAATCTTATTGAAGTGTGGCCACTGTTCCTGAACTGCTCCCCAACTGATTTCAACCTTTCCTGAAATGCTTACTTTTCTGATAATCCCACAAAAATTTTTCCATTTGCCACATTTTTCTACAACAGTAAACAAATGTCATGTACAAGAACAAAAACTGATTCAAGAATCCTATCAAAAGTTCACAGAGTATAGAAAGACGAGGCTTCAGCCCAGCTAGCTCACCTTTTTACCTGTAGTTCTGCCAACATCTGCCATGGCTCGTATCAACCTTTGTCCTCTTTACCAGAGGGGTCAATGAAACTAATGCTTGGATGGTTGGGTGCGGATAAAAACCTCACCAAGTTATTCTCTAGCACACTAAACAAGCTGCAATGGGGTTTCGAACAACAGGATTGATGGTCAGGAAGCATCTTGAAAAACTGAGGCTAGAGATCAAAGTATCTTTTTTCAAGTGATGACTGGAAATCATACTCTCTCAAAATAACTAGCATCAGTTTTTGGACGTGTGCCTTTCCAAATGAATTACATTTTATTTTGGGAATGCTTTTTAAAATGCAATATTTTGACTTGTCCAAGTGAAATCATCTTTGTAAAAATTAAGGTGCATAAATCCATACTATCCCCGAATAAAGAGAATTACCAACACCATTCAAATAGTTCGGGAAGTGAGGGTTTCCAACAAACAACGATCCAAGCAAGCTTTCCAGAAAAAACAAAAAGCCATAAAAGTTTCACTTATCCCATTTTTGGGATGCAGACACTTTAGGGCATAAAAAGTTGAACTGCTAATATATGCTAAGTGCTTACTAGAACAGAATTAACTGTACCACAGATATCAATAAACAGTTTCAAAGTCTGAAATAAAAGAGCTAAATAGCTTCACAACGTTTTAAAACATATATGCATGCCAGGGTAGAAAAACAACCAAAGACAGGAGCCAATAACAACGAACTGCAAAGTACTACATGCATTCCCAGATGAGAAGCCAGTATTCCACAAGCAGGCAGATGCTACAGTGTCTGACCTACTACAATAAAAAAAAGTTTCCTTTCAAATATTTTGGAAAGTAGTTGAAAAATTTTAAGTTGTCAATGACAAGTTGAATGCAAACAGTGAACTGAACCTTGCTATTGGTATTTCAAACTTTGGACATGTTATGTAGCTCAGTAATACCCTAAACCATAAGATATAGGAGCAAAATTAGGCCATTCCACCCACTGAGTCTGCGCTGTCATTCAATTACGACTGATAAGTTTTGAAGAATACCGTTGGAAAATGAATGCAGCTAAGGCTGCATGCAGTGCTACAATCACGGCGGCACAATGGTTAGCACTGGCACTTCACAGCGCCAAGGACTCGGATTACTGTCTGCGTGGAGTTTGCACATTCTCCCCGTGCCTGTGTGGGTTTCCTCCAGGTGCTCTGGTTTCCTCCCGCAGTCCAAAGATGTGCGGGTCAGGTTGACTGGCCATGCTAAATTGACCCTTAGTGCCCCAAACTGTATAAGTTAGGGGGATGAGCAGGGTAAATGTGGGGTGTTACAGGGATAATGGCTGGGTGGGAATGTTTTGGTGCAGGCTTGATGGGCCGAATGACCACCTTCTGCACTGGAAGGGTTTTGTGATTCAAATTACAGGAATGCTTAAAATGATTTAGAGACTTTCAATTAATGTCAGATTCAATATACAATTCTCAGCGCTTAATCTGGTAATGGTATAGTATCAGTACAGGTAGTTAATTAATTTAGTATCAATTGTGTATATTGAATGTTCAACTCTACCAGAGACAGCTGGTTATAGATGAACTAACAGTCCTATTAGTTTGTGTACAATTACTAGGATTTTGCTTCCACTTCTCTCAGCACTTGGTTCCAGTTTTCCCAATCTTGCTTCTTAAATACAGAAATAAAAGCAACAATAAAGTACTAAACTTAAATCAAATTAAAAGCTTGCCAAGATATCAAATAAGCTCCTTAAAGTGATCAAAAATTCTATCATTAATAATCTACACAACGGCACAATAAATCATTTGCAATAAAAAGAGAAAGTGCAGGGAAAACTCAGTAGGTCTGGCATTGTCTGAGAGAAACAGTTACTGAAGTACCGAACAACAGTCATATTCCACTTGAAGCGTTAACTTGATTTCTCTCCCCAGAGATGCTGCCAGACCTGTTGAATTTTCCAGTACTTGTTTTGATTTAAGATTTCTCGTATTCACAGTATTTTACTTTTCTCATACAAGAAAACATTGATGAAGTTAAACCGATATCACTGAGAATAAAGTTTAGAAGAACATTTTTTCCGGTGAATTTTATGCCAAAGCAAATGCCAAAACTCAATCCAAAACAAAATCAGCACTGGGGAAACAGAGGAATGAAGACTCTGAATGAAATTCTGTACCAAGTTGTAAATAAAATGCCAGCCCTTCTAGTCTAAACTACCTAATACAGTGAAGCCTGTTTGCAAGATTACTTTATCAAGCAAACTGACCCCATCATTCAGATTACTCCTGCCCAAACAGGCTCAATTTCATCTTCCAGCAGCACCAACTGCCTCTGCACAAATCAATGGCATCCAAACATTACACTACACAACCTCAGATTGTTAGTAAATGGCACAGACAGTTATATCAGGATGCAAATGATAATACAGGTGTGTGCAGGCATTTATTGTATTGTAATTTATTGTAATTAAATGTATTATTCATCCAAATTGAAGATTCAAGTCAAAAGAAACAGTCAAGGGTTTGAGAAACATAAAGGGGATGAGAGGTCAAAATGGAACTAACATGGAAGATGAGAACATTGTAAAGTTTCAAAATTCATAATCAGGAACTGAAAAGAGCGCACCAGGTGAAAATTAGATCATCACAAAAGAATTATGAGGTGAAAAAACTGGACCTTGCTAATGTTGGGGAATAAATCACAGTGACCTAAGCGCATGGATATTCAATTTGCATGTGAGTATTGAAGTATTTCTAAGATCATAACAAATAGGAGCAGAAGTAGGCCATCTGGCTCATTGAGACTGATCTGTCATTTAATAAGGTCATGCCTTGTCTAATTATGCCTGAACTCTACTTTCTTGCTCGTCACACATAAACCTGGCTCCTTTGTCGATCAAAAATCTATCCAATTACAGCTTGAACTTAATCAATTCCCAGCTACATGTTTGATTTGATTTATTGTCACATGTATTGCATAACAGTGAAAAGTATCCTTTCTTGCATGCCAACAGACAAAACATACCATTCATAGAATACATATGGGAGAAGGAAAGGAGAGGGCGCAGAATGCATTGTTACAGTCATAGTTAGGGAACTGTGCAGGGAAACATTGGTTAATAAACGATAGGTACATTCAAACATCTGATGGCAGCAGGGAAGGAGCTGTTCTTCAGTCAGTTGGTACACATTCTCAGACTTGTGTTATCTTTTTCCCCCCGTCAGAGGAAGGTAGAAGAGAGTCTGCCCGGGATACATAGGGTCCATGATTATTCTGGCTGATGGGAGGCTGGTTTGTGTGATGGACTGGGCTACATTCACAACACTTAGTAGCTTCTTGTGGTCTTGGTCAGAACAGGAGTCATACCAAGTAGTGATATAACTGGAAAGAAAGCTTTCTATGGTGCATCTGTAAAAATTCAAGAGAGTCGTAGTGGACGTGCCGAATTTCCTTAGCCTCCTGAGAAAGTAGATCATTTGTGGGCTTTCTTAACTTTAGCGTTGGCGTGGAGGGACCAGGACAGCTTGTTGATCTGGACACCTAGAAACATGAAACTATCATTCCCACTTCAGCCCCGTTAATGTAGACAAGGGTATGAACTCCACTCTGCTTCCTGAAATCGATGACTTTGTTTTACTGACATTGTCATCACACCATTTCACCAGATTCTTCATCTCCTTCCTGTACTCCATTTCGACATTGTTTGAGATCTGACCCACTGCAGTGGTGTGTCATCAATAAGCTTGAATACGGAGTTGGAGTGCAATGTGGCCAATAGTCATAGGTGTATGACGAGCTGAGGGCACAGCCTTGGTACCAGGGGTATCGCTGCCTAGCCTTACTGATTACCGTCAGCGTGTTAGGAAGTCTAGGATCCAGTTGCAGATGGAGGTGCCAAGCCCGAGACCAGAGTTTGGAGATGAGCCTTGTTAGGATAATGGTGCTGAAGGTGGAGCGGTAGTCAATAAACAGAAGTCAGCTCAAGTGTTTTTGTCATCCAGATGTTCCAGAGTTGAGTGCAGGGCCAGGGAGACTGCACAAAAACAGAAAATGCCGCAAAATCTCAGCAGGTCCGACAGCACCTGTGGAGAATCCTAAGAGCCCATGTTTGGAGTCTGGATGACTAGACCAGGGAGGTTGTGTCTGCTGTGGACCTGCTGTAGCGATAAATCATAGTCAATTCAGGTAATCTGAGACCAGAGTGATGCACGCCATGGCTAACCTTTTGAAGCACTTCATAATGATGGATATCAGAGTCACCAGGTGGCAGTCATTAAGGCACGCTGCCTGGCTTTTCTTCAGCACAGGGATGATGGTTGTCTTCTTGAAGCAGATAGGGACCTAGTGATGGAAATGCCATTGAATGTCAAGAGATAATGGTTACATTATGTCTTGCTGGAGATAGCCACTGCCTAACACTTGCGTGGCATGAACGTTACTCACCATTGCCAGCCCAAGCCAGGTCCAGCTGCATTTGGGCATAGACAGCTTCAGTATCTTGAAGAGTCGCAAATGGTATTGAACAGTGTCTTCATCAGCAAACATCCCTACTTCTGACCTTATGATGGAAGGAATGTCATTGATGAAGCAGCTGAAGATGGTTGGGCTTTTTTTATTCGTTTGTGGGATGTGGGCATAAGTGGTTGGACCAGTATTTTTTGCTCACCTCCGAAGGCATTTCAGAGTCAACCACATTGCTCTGGGTCTGGAGTCAGTCGGTCAGACCAGGTAAGGATGGTGGATCTCCTTCCCTAAAGGAAGTGAACGTCCTGGGTTTTTACAACAATGGTTTCACGGTTATCATTAAAAACTTAATTCCAGATTTCTACTGAATTCAAGTTTCATCATCTGCTGGGGTGGAATTCGAACCTGAGTCCCCAGATTACTGGATTAGATGTCCAGTGATAATACTACTATGCCGCTGCCTCCCCGTTCACTGGTGCTGGAGCACCATCATGAGGTGCTCCAGCAGCGATGTCCTGGAACTGAGGTGATTGATCTCCAATCACAATCACTGTTTGTGCCAGGTATGATTCCAAGAGGGTTTCCTCAATTCCCAATGATTCCATTTCTTTCTGGACCCATTCATACCATACTGAGTTAAGTGTGGCCTTGATTTTAAGGGCAGCCATTCCCACCAGTCACAATGCAAGGCATCTAATGCTTGAATGCCTACCCTTTTTTCTCCACCATCTTACTTCTAATCTATTTTCCCAATCCGCTTTTGTCAGCTCTGTCCTCATACTGCTGTAGTTGCCTTTGCTTAAGCTAACGAAACTTATTTCAGGCAAAAGATTTCTCACTTTCAAGCTGAATATTAAATTCTATGTTAGGATCACATTGAGGCACTTTTATGAGAAATCATTACTCTCTCGTTGCATAGTCCCAGATGTCAAACAACCTGTTCCTTGGTTGATTCCAGAACACATTGTTCAAAGAAACAGAATACACTCTATTTTCTCATCCTTAAAGTTGCTTTTGCCAATTTGAAACATCCAAATGACGTATATGAAAATCTCCATAATTATTGCAATATGTTTCACACAAACCCCTATTACTTCTATGTTATTTTCCTTCATTAAAAGAGCTACGCCATCTCCTTTTTCTCTCTGTCTGTCATTCCACCATGTCAAATCTTGAATATTCAAGTCCCAGCCATGGGGACAATCTTATCAGCTCATGACACCAGTGGATCTACATGGTGAGTTGGTACGCTCAGACGTGAGAAGAAGAAAATAGTTTTGTGCCTGGTTTCCTGCCTGTCGCAATGATACCGGCCACGTTCTGCTGGCAAAAATCTGCATCATGTCCAGGAAATGCAGTGGAACCAGAGGCCATTGAAGCCCTCTGGGTGGGCAAAGGTGGACAGTGCCAATCTGACACTGTCCATCAGGCAGCAGGCAGAGCCGAGGGGTAAGTCCTAAGGGGATGGGTGCGCCTCAAAGGACAAGGTCCATGGTGCGGACTTGAGGGGGGTGTACTATGGGGGGTGGACTATGCATTAATACTACGCTAGTGGTGTGAGAGAAGTCGGAGCCAGCGATCGGTGAGGGTTGGGGCAGAGTGTACACAATGCACTGGGAGACAAGGCACATATGCAATAGCGCTCCTAGCATTCAGCAGCCGACTTCCCAGCTGAAATAGGCTCCACCCCCTCTACTGCTGAGAATCACCTTCGGGATTATTCTTTATCCGAAGTGCAGGCTCGCCCAACAATTTTCCTCCCGTTTTCACATTCATTTGGCACCAAGACTTTTGTTAAGATTGCTTCCCATGTCTCTGTAACATCCATCATTTCAAACTCTATTGATTGTGCTTTCAATTTATCCAGCTTGTTATGAATTCTGTGCGCTTTCAGATAAAAAGCCTTTACCTTTATCCTCCACTCACCGCCCCCCAACCGTTTAGTTTAAAACCTGCTCTGATTTGCCAATGCATTAGTCAGCCCAGTTCAAGTAACAGCTATCCCAGTGGTACAGCTCCCTCTTCCAAAAGCATTGGTTCCATTATCCCATGAATCAAAACCCACTTCTTCCACACCAATTCTTTCAGGCATGCATTCTGCTTTGTAACTTTAGTCACTCTATGCCCATTTGCTTGTGGATGAGCTGGTACTCCACTGATTACCTCTGTGGCTCTGTCTTATTCTTAGACCTCTTGTTGAAGATGAAATGTTTCTATGACTTTCCAGGGCCATAATAGTGCAGTGGCATTACCACACGTCATAGAAATGGCTACAATTATTTTAGCTGGACTTCTGTGCCTGCAAAATTTTGAACATTTGACTGCTGAATGCAGTCCACAATTGTACTGACATCAACTACTGACAGTTCAAAGCACAACTACAGGATTTAAATCTCTCATTAAAATTTGTGACTGGCAGGTTGAGCTATCTACATCAGATAACATGGTAATCCAAAATCCTTATAGAAAGTTGGAGAACAGCTGGCATTAAGCTGACACTATCCACATTCAACATCTGCACTTTACTTGTGTATTCTTAAGGAAAAGGAATTGAAAGACATAATACGGGCAGACACACACGAATCAATTCCGGTTTCCCAGAAAGCCTGGATCTACTACAGTTCATCTATGCTACAAATTTTTTGACAGCTTATTTATTTGTGTCACAAGTAGGCATACAATAACACTGCTATGAAGTCACTGTAAAAATCTCCCAGTCACCACACTCCAGCACCTGTTTGGGTACACTGAGGAATTTAACATGGCCAATCCACTAACCAGCATGTCTTTCAGACTGTGGGAGGAAACCGGAACACCAGGAGGAAACCCACAAAGACATAGGGAGAATGTGCAGACTCTGCACAGTCAGTGACCCAAGCTGGGAGTCGAACTGGGTCCCTGATGCTGGGGGGCAGCAGTGCTAACCACTGAGCCGCCACAACAGGTCTATAGCAGACACTACCTTCCTTGCCCTGCACTCAACCCTGGGGTACCTAGATAATGAAGACACCTAGTTCAGACTCCTATTTATCGACTACAGCTCAACCTTCAATACTACCATGCCTGCAAAACCCATCTCCAAATTCCATGGTCTGGAGCTTGGCTCCTCCCTCTATGAATGGATCCTGCATTTCCATGACCACAGAACGCAATCAGTAAGGACAGGCAACAACACCTTCTTCACGATCATCCTCAACATAGGTGTTCCCTCCACTATCATCCTCAACACCAGTGCCCCAGAAGACAGTGTCCTGAGCTCCTGACTGTACTCCTTATACACCTATGGCTGTGTGGCCAAATTCCCCTCCAACTTGATTTTCAAGTTTGCTGATGATACAACATAGTGGGTCAGATCTCAAACAACGACAAGACCGTGTACAAACTAGAGATAGAGAACCTGGTGAACTAGTGCTAGGATAATAATATCTGTCTCAAAGTCAACAAAACGAAAAAGATAGTCATCGAATTCAGGAAGTGTAGTGGAGGACATGCCCCTGTCTACATCAATGGGATAAATTAGAAATGGTTGAGCACTTCAGGTTTTTAGGTGCACAAGATCACCAATAATCTGTCCTGGTCTTTCCATGCTGACGCCATAGTTAAGAAAACCCAGCAACGTCTCTACTTTTTCAGAAGACTAAGAAAATTTGGCGTGTCCACTATGGCTCTGACTAACTCTTACAGAGGCACCATAGAAAGCATTCTTTCTGGTTGTACCTCAGGTTGGTACAGTTCCGGCTCTGTCCATGACCGCACGAAAATACAAAAGGATTGTAAACGAAGCCCAGCCCATCACTCAAACCAGCCTCCCATCCAATGACACTGTCCACACTTCCCTCTACCTTGGAAAAGCATCCAGCATAATCAAGGACCCCACGCAGCCCAGACATTCTCTCTTCCACCTTCTTTCATCGGGAAAAAAATACAAAAATCTGAGGACACGTACCAACTGATTCAAGAACAGCTTCTTCCCTGCTGCCATCAGACCTACCTCGTATTATGTTGATCTTTCTCTACATCCTAGCTATGACTGCACTCTCTCCTTGCCTTCTCTATGGGTGGCACGGTAGCACAGTGGTTAGCACTGCTGCTTCACAGTTCCAGTGGCCTGGGCTCGATTCCTGGCTTGGCTCACTGTCTGTGTAGAGTTTGCACATTCTCCTCGTGTCTGTGTGAGTTTCCTCCTCTGTGTTTCTTCCAACACAGAGGAAACTGTGTTGTTTCCTCCCACAGTCCAAAGATGTGCGGGTTAGTTCATTGGCCATGCTAAAATTGCTCCTTAGTGTCCTGAGATGTGTAGGTTAGAGGGATTAGTGGGTAAATATATGGGGTTGGGCCTGGCTGGGATTGTGGTCGGTGCAGACTCGATGGGCCAGATGGCCTTTTTCTGCACTGTAGGGTTTCTATGAGTATATGATTCTATCTTCAGTTGCTTTGTCAGTATAATATGCGAGAAGCAATGCTTTTCATTGTAAAATGACATGTGAGAATAATAAATAAATCGAATCAAAAAGACATAACCAAGTGCTTTGGCTACAAGACAATCACCTTAGCTTAAGAACGTAGAAGTAAAATATCAAAACCTTCATGATAGATGTTACAGCTTGAGGAGCAAAAAGCAATATAAGCATCACAGCAGGAGTAAGATTCCTTCTCAGCATATAGATGGCAAAATGTCTTCAATCTGTAGATGTAATTAACAATTGAATAGCTGTTGCAGAATTCTCCAGCAAGCAACAAATCAGCATAATAACTTGCTGTGTTTAATTAACTGTAATTTTATGAAGAATTGTGAAGGACAACAGAATTGATCCACCTCAAATTCTTGCTTATTGGAGGAGATAGAAATACCTGGCTGAGTAAAGGATCGCTTGCTACTCATTTCATGATGATACAAATGGAAACAGAAAATTACTTCTTGATTACATCATGGAGTTTAACCTCTGGTCTGCAAATAATAACTTTACAAAGAAACGAGGGAAATTTTGGACACATAAATCCCCAAATGCTAAGAAAGTCCAGCTGGATTACATCTTAGTACAGAAAAAAATGGAAAAACAGCGTCAGGAATGTTGAAGCTTACAACTCACTTAATACTATTGGGTCAGACCATAGAATTATGACAGCAAACATTAGTCTTAGTTTAAGGGCTGTAAGAACCAATACAAAATGCCAGGCAGAAAGTTAAACGGGAGAAGATCAAATAGATAGCAGCGTGAGCTGCCAAATTATTGTATAGTTCTGCGCCAGATTCACAAAGCTTTTCAATGACAACAAGGAAGCCTATAAGAATATTAATTCATGATAAAAACAGTAGCAAAAGCAAGGACAAAAATCACCCATAAGTAGCCAAATCATTTGAAGAAACCCAATTACAAACCCGAATTAGAGAAAGCAAGACAATATTGAAAACAACCATACTGCAATTATCACATTATTTCCTTCATCTAAACTTACCAGCATGATCATACATTATTTTCTGGTATGAGAGATTCGGCTTCCGCAAAATGAACTGATGCTCTTCACCTCAACAACAAACCATGCTACCAATGTCCATAGTGCTCACTCAGTGGGGTGAGAATTTTCCATAGAAATTTGTGTTAAATTTATTAGTGACTACCCATATATGTGGCTCCTAGTTCTCATATGCCCCACAATCAAAAACATCTCTTCTTGAAGTTCCATCAAATCCTTTCATAATCTTAAAGACAGTATAGCCTTGCATTTCTAAAGAAAAAATGCCCCAATCTTGACAGTGAGACATGTTGGATGACTGCAGTCTTGATGGTGAAGGTAGTCTTATTGCTGTTATGTACAGAATGGTCTGACATAAATGATAAACTGGAAGAAATTAACTTATCGGTATATGACTGATGTCACATACAGACTTGACTGGGTTAGCTATCAGATTTTGTTCACCAAAGATAGGCTTTTTGGTGACAATTTGGCAACTTCATAACTATGTTTATTGCTCAGTTTTTTATTCACATAAATATTGAAGGCCTTAGTGAGAATTCTGGAAGATTCAAAACAACAGTTCCAGGGATGAGAAACTTGGATATGTTGAAGTTGGGTCTTTCCTTGGAGAGAAGATTTGAGAGAGGTATTAACAAAGAACAATACAGCAAATAACAGGCCCTTCAGCCGTCCAAGCCTGCGCCGCTCGTGAGCTCAACTTGACCATTCGTTTGTATCCCCCTATTCCCAGTCTGTTCATGTGGCTATCTAGATAAGTCTTAAACGATCCCAGCGTGTCCGCCTCAACCACCTTGCTTGGCAATGTATTCTAGGCCCCCACCACCCTCTGTGTAAAATACGTCCCCCTGACATCTGTGTCGAACCTTGTCCCCCTCACCTTAACTTGTGACCCCTTGTGTTCGTCACCTCCGACCTGGGAAAAAGCTTCCCACTATTCACCCCATCTATGCCCTTCATAACCTCTATTAGGTTGCCCCTCATCCTCCTCCTTTCCAGGGAGAACAACCCCAGTTTACCCAATCTCTCCTCATAGCTAAATTCATATTCAAAATCGTGATGAGTCTGGACAGAGAAGATAGGATCAAACTGTTCACATTGGTGGAAGAATTGCTAACAATTGGGTTCATATTTAAGGCCATTGGCAAAAGAAACACTGGAGATATCAGGAGAATTTTTTTCACTGAGTGGTTAAGATCATGAATGTGCTGTGTCAGAGTACAATGGAAGCAGATTCAGTCAAGGCATGCAAGGAGGAATTGGATTGATATCTGTAAAGGAAGAATTTGCAAGGTTACAGGGATAAGGTGGGGGAATGGTACTGGTGGAAGTGTACACAGAGCTGGTGCAGACTGGTCAGACCAAATGGCCTCCTCTTGGACTGCAACAATTATGCAATTCACTGACTTTTTTCTTTTTAAAAACATGTTCTCAAACTGCCACGAAGTTCAAATTGATTTAATAATCAGTTTATTAATCTAGGCCATCCAAATTATAGCCAGGAACATAACCACTGTACTACCGTACTGCATTAAGGTTCTATTATTTTATTAATTCTGTTCCTAACTGCTTCATGCTGAGTGGAAACATTCAAATGTTCACTGATCAATTCAAATTATTTTCATTTTCTAACTTGTTTCCTTCATTCTGCCTCCATTTGCTGTTCATTCTTCGAAATACAATTGATCTTTACCTGAATTAAATTGTGACATTCACTGGCCACTCCCCTTAATTGTTGACCCTTTTGAACCCTGCTTACATCTTCTTTGTGCAAGTTTGGTACCTACTAAATGAATCTCTGGAATTCTCTGCCCGTTGAAGTGGTGGAGGCTGCCTCGCTAAATATTTTTAAGACGCGGGTTGATGGGTTTTTGATAGGAGAGGGGATTAAGGGTTATGGGGAGAGGGCGGGAAAGTGGAACTGAGCAGCGACAGATCAGCCATGATCTTATTGAATGGCGGGGCAGGCTCGAAGGGCTGGATGGCCTACTCCTGCTCCTATTTCTTATGTTCTTATGTTCTTATTACTAGAAGGCATCATTGGAATTACATGTGGGAGCAAGGATCTACCGTTTTGAGTCATCAGCCATTATATGCGCACAATTCAAGTAAAGCCATACCATCAGCAAGTTCAGATCTAAGAGGAAGGTGACATCCACTGAAGAAAAGTTTGAATAAACTTGATGGAATCTGTGCTAATCTTGCAGACAGGAAACAAAAAACAAAAAACACTCATTCAGATATACAATCACAGCCTATGGATCTGCCAGAATAGGAAAATCAATTACCATCTAGGAATGGAAGACTCCAGAAATGATCTCAATGCCTAGTAACCATCCAGTACAGCCCTCAAGTTTGCAAAAAATTGCTGCCCAAGACATTTAGAGAAGACCACTCCTACAATGAAAGGCCGTTAACTGCAACAAGGTGGGGGAAGGAGCAGGAGACTGGAAAGGATTCTTGTGTGTGAAATTTATTTTCAATTTAATTTTTGGGACACTTAATCTCAGTGTGTGGCAATGCTTTGCTTTCTTCGTATTTTTTTCAATTCCTCGATGTGACAAACGAACAATAAAATCCATGACTTCATCTATGCCTTTGAGATCTTGAGACTTAACTATTCTAATACTCCTGACCAGCATTCTACATCCTACTCACCATAAACCTGACATCATGCTTACGCACTCCAAATTCCGTTCACCCATGAGTCTTGCCCTGACTGACCTACACTGGCTCTCAGTTAAACATTGCCTCTGGACAAATGTGAGGTAATACATTTTGGAAGTTCCAATACAGATGGGAAATACACAGTAAATGGCAAAACCCTTACGAGTATTGACAGGCAGAGGAATCTGGGTGTACAGGTATACAGGTCACTGAAAGTGGAAACGCAGGTGGAGAAGGTAGTCAAGACGACATATGGCAAGTTTGCCTTCATCGATCGGGGCACTGAGTTTAAAAATTGGTAAGTCATGTTGCAGCTTTATAGAACCTAAGTATGGCCGCACTTGGAATGGAGTGTTCAATTCTGGTCACCACACTACCAGAAGGACGTGGAGCCTTTGGATAGGGTACAGAAAAGATTTACCAAGATGTTGCCCGGTATGGAGTGCATTAATTAGGACGAGAGATTGGAGAAACTTGGTTTGTTCTCACTGGAACAACGGAGGTTGAGGGGGACCTGATAGAAGTTGACAAGATTATGAACAGCATGAACAGAGTGGATAGTCAGAAGTTTTTCCCAGGGTGGAAGAGTCAATTACTTGGGGGGCATGGGTTTAAGGTGTGAGGAGCAAGGTTTAAAGGAAATGTACAAGGCAAGTTTTTGTTTACACAGAGGGTGGTGGGTGCCTGGATCTCGCTGCCAGAGGTGGTAGTGGAAGCAGATACAATAGTGACTTTAAAGACGCGTCCAGACAAATATATGACTAGGATGGGAATAGAGAGATATGGTTCCTGGAAGAGTAAGGGATTTTAATTCAGTTGGGGAGCATGGTCGGTGTAGGCTTGGAGGGCCAAAGGGCCTGTTCCTGCGCTTGGTTGGTTCAATTTTAAAATTCTTAATCATGACTTCAAGTGCCGCCTCCTCCCCCCCAATGTTCTCACCCTTCTCAATCTCTAATTTCCTCCAGCAGATAAGCCTCATACCTTTGCTCCTCTAATTCTAACCCCCTTGATTTTTACCACAAGCAATTGGTGGTTAACCTTCAACTGACAAGGTCTTGAACTCTGGAATTCCTTCCCTACACCTCTCCATCTCTCGACCTTGCTTTCCTCCTTAAAGAAACTACTTTAAAACTTAGCTCTTTGACCAAGCTTTTGGTCATCTACCTTACTATTGCTTTATGGGGCTCAGTCTCAAATTTTGCTTTATAATGAACCTGTGCAACAGTTTTCGTTACATGAAAAGCTCAATGGATTGCCGTTCTTGTTGTAAAACTCAAGTCATAGAGATTTACAGCATGGAAACACGCCCATTGGCCCAACTTGCCAATGCTGCTCTTTTTTTTAAACCACTAAGCTGGTCCCATATTTGGCCCACATCCCTCTATACCCATCTTACCCATGTTACTGTCTAAATGCCTTTTACAAGACAAAATTGTACTCGCATCTCGTACTACCTCTGGCAGCTTGTCCCAGACTTCACCACGCTCTTGTGAAAGATTTTGCCTCTCTGGAATCTTTTGTATCTCTTGCCTCTCACCTTAAACCTATGCTCTGTAGTTTTAAACTTCCCTACCTTTGGGAAAAGATTTTGACTATCTAGCTGATCTATGCCTCATTATTTTACGGATCTCGATAAAATCAAACTATTCTCAGTTGAATCAAGTCTCCAGCACTTTTGACTCACCACAACAACAGCACTGAACAAACCACAATAATTGATGTTTGTTTTTGGTGGATTGGGGACAATGGTAGAAAAAAATTGAGGGGAATATCAGAGAGCTTTATTGCTTGTAATCTGCAGCTGCTAAAATTCCACTGAGGTTATCAAACATTTGAGAGAAAAAGAACTATAACAAACAACAAAGAACAACTCAGTATGGGAAACAGGCCCTTCGGCCCAACGAGCCCACGCCGCCCCTTCAACAAACTATATGTTATATTAGAACAAGCAGTTGAGTTTAAAATGCAGAGACCAATTTGAAACCAGCTATTGCAGGTAGTTTGATAGTTACGACAAAATGAGGGCAACAGCTGGGGAACTGCATGGAACCTAACCAGTTACGTAACTGAATACAAGAAAACCTGACAAAGATTAATACCGAATAAAATGAAATAACAGTGGAAAAATAATTTTCAAAAGCAAATGGCTCTAACACCAGTCCAAAGAGATTAAAATATAACAAGTGAACAGGTGTCAGGAGCAAACCCCCTTTTCCAATAGTAAATAATTATCTAATCTTTCAAAAATGAATGGTCCTGAAAATGGACAATTGCTAACAGCTATAAGCTGAAACAGCATTGGATAATTTTGCATTTTATAATCATTTTCATGTGTTTCATGTGCCCTGAAAGGTGAAGACCATTTTTAAAATAAGTTAGAATTTATTTAGAGGAATACGATCTTTAAATGAACAACTTTACAAAATCTGAAATGTGAAGTAAAAGGAAACAATACCAAAGTTAACAAGCATTTACTGTTTCTGGGAGCCAAAAACCAATAGCAGATCTTTGCAGAACTTAGCATCAAGTGTCATTTTATGAGGTGCGAAGAAGAGGTTGTTTTCTGCATTTGCTGTGCAACTTAATTCATACATTAAGTTGTTTCCATGGTAATTAAGTAACATTTGATAACTTACAGAATTATCACCAACTCTTCAATGCAACTGCCTGTTGGTGTAACACTATGGTGTAAGACAGGAAATTTAAACTGAATGCATCAACAACAATTTACATTTACGTAGCATCTTCAACAAATAAAACATCTCAGGGTATTTCACATGACTATTACAAAGCCGAATATGACTCAACATAAGGAACAGGAAAAATAGGCCATTCAGTACTTTGAGCCAGTTCAAACATTCAATGAGATCATAGTTGATCTTCCACTTCAGCATCCTTTTCCTGCACTATGCCCATATCCCTTGACATAAATTTTAGTCTTGAACATCACATACGATGGGAGATTATAAGAAAGTTCCATGAATCCAAGGCTCTTGCAACACAAGGAGCTTCCCAATCCACTTGCTGCTTGCCTCCCATTATACCGCTGATATGACTAAAAGTGCCATGCCAAAAAACAGCAGCAGAGGCCCTATGGCACCAGCAATGAAACCAACATGCCACCATGAAAAAAACTTTCATGTCACGGGTCCCACAGCCTGCTCACTCGACTTCAAACTACCACACCAACATTGGGCACTCTTCAACTGTTTCCGCACTGGACAAGACCTTTGTACAGTAAATCAGTACAAGTAGGTGTTTGCAGGCATCTTAGACTGCAGCTGTGGTGCACCTCAATCTCTGACCCACATCATTGAAGACCTCCCATGTGAGATAATTCTGTGGCGGGTTCAGAGCTCCATTTAACCACTGTGGAAGCTGTTGCCTGGCTTGGTGATTACGGCACATGATTAAAAAATGACTGAGTCAGTACAGCTCTCTGGGCCAGCAAATGGCAAAGATTCACTACCCTCAGTCAAAAAATTCCTCATCACAGTCTTAAATAGCCTGCCCCTTTACTGTGTCCACTGGTTCTCAATCTACCAGCCAAGCAAAACATCCTTCCTGTATCTACCTTGCCCAACCCTGTCAAAATTTTTTGTTTCATATTTCTAAACTCCAGAGAATAAAGGCACAGAGTATTTAATTATTCTATCCCAGGAATTAATTTAGTGAACCTTCTTTGCACTCCCTCTCTGGCAAGTATATATTTCCTTAGGGAAAGAGACCAAAACTGCAGGTGTATTCTCACCAAGGCTCAATATAATTACACCAAGATATCTTTACTCCTATATTCAAGTCCTCTTGTGATAAAGGCCGATATACAATTGCTCTTCTTAACTGTTTGCTTATCTGCATATAGCTTTCAACGACTCAAACCAGGGCACTTCGTCCCTGTGATGTTCAACATTTCTCAGCCTCTCACCATTTAAGAAATACTCTGCATTTCTGTTTTTCTTACCATAGTGGATAACCTCACATTTGTCCACATTGTATTCCATCTGCCAACTTCTTTTTCCCACTCACTCACTCAGCCTCCCCAAATCCCCTTGAGGCATTTTGCATCCTGCTCAACACTGTAGGGTTCATTCATTCCTCCAAATCGACCGTGGGCGCACAATTTTAAGATTTCTTTATTGAGCATTATTTAAAATTAGCATTTACAGAAAGCAAAATAAGGATTACTTAAGAGAGCGAGAGAAACAGAGAAAGCAGCAGAAGCCAGTATTGTGCTGGTCAAAGAACTCAAAACACAGTATGGATTGAACTGACTAATCATCAATTTGTGTCTAAATATAATGAAATACTTATCCATGTTATTAAAGAGCTGGGTACAAGCAGTGTCTAGCTGCCTAAACAACTGCCAGCTGTGATCACGAAAGCTTCAGTTTACTTTATAAGAAATCTGTTGACCTTACATTGTACATTCAAAGAATGTAGGCAATTTCTAAGCCAAACCCAGAAGTCCAAGCTGAGGTTTAAAATATGGTCAAATTAGCTTAAGTTAGCTTTAAAACATTGCATAATTAGTTACATTCAGCAGAAATACCTTAAAATGAAGCTTTTAACTAAAGCAAACCATACAGAGGATCCCACAATATTCACTTCCACTTATGTCATCTGCAAACTTGGAAACATTACATCTAATCCCACATCAAAATCACTGATACAGATTGATAGGCTGGGAACCCCAGCACTGATCTTTGCAGTGCCCCACTTGTCACAGCCTGCCAAACCGAAAATAGTCCATTTATTTCTACTCTTCGTTTGTTGTCCATTAAACAATTCTTAATCCATGCCAGTAGTTTACTCCCAATCCCCCACGCGCTCCAATCTTGCTTATTAACCTGTCTGGGACCTTCTCTAAAGGTTTCTAAAAACGCAAAATATATCACATCCACTGATTCCCCTTTGCCAATTCTGCTAATTAGATCCTCAAAAACAACAGATCTGTCAAACATGATTTCCCTTTCATAAATCTATAGCAACTCTGTCCAATCGTTATTTTCCAAGTCTTCTGTTACCGCATTCTTTATTCTAGTTTCTAGCATCCTCCCTCCTTCTGATGTCAGGCTAATGGGTCTGTATCTCCCCCGCCTTCTCTCCCTTGAAACAGTGGGGTTATCCCATTCTATCCCTTTGTAAATTTGACGTTATCCAAAACTGATCTGCCCGTGTCCTAACTCACACCACGTTATGCTCACCAATCACTTCTTGAGCCTGATAATGTACAGGTTGTTTTTGGCTAAGCCATACTTCAATTTTAAAATGCTTATCCTTGTTTTCAAATCCCTTCATGTCCTTGTCCCTCCTTTATAGCTGTCATCTGCAGTCCTCCAATCCTTTGCGATAGCTACTCATCTTGTCAGAACCCCCTATTTTAATTACTGCGTCATTGGTTGCTGTGCTTCCAAAGTGCTGCAATTCCTTTCCAACATTACTTGTCTCTCCCCTTCTTTTTCCCCCTTTGAGACTGTCCTTAAAACCTACCTCTTAAACAAAGCTTTATGTCATCTGCCCAAAGAACACCTTATGTGGCTCCATTAGATCAAATGCATTAGATCAAAGGGAGAGATGTATAAAGTTGCTGAAAGAAACAGTAAACTGAGAGTTTGGGAGCATTCAGAATTTTCTGAAGGAGGCCTAAGAAAAAGATAAAGGGTAAAGAAATCAGCAAAAACACATCTCACTGATACTTGCAGTTGAATCAGGAGAACATATAATAGGTACTAAGAAAATGGTAGAGGAACTAAATAACTAGTTTGTCTGCCTTCATAAGAACATAAGAAATAGGAGCAGGAGTAGGCCATCTAACCCCTCGAGCCTGCCCCGCCATTCAATAAGATCATGGCTGATCTGTCGTGGCTCAGTTCCACATTCCCGCCCTCTCCCCATAACCCTTAATCCCCTCTCTTATCAAAAACCCATCAACCCTCTTCTTAAAAATATTTAGCGAGGTAGCCTCCACCACTTCAACGGGCAGAGAATTCCAGAGATTCACCACCCTTTGAGTGAAGAAGTTCCTCCTCACCTCCGTTCTAAACCGCCCCCCCCCCCCTTATCTTGAGGCTGTGCCCCCTAGTCCTACTGTCCTTTCTGAGCGGGAAGAGTCTCTCCACCTCTATCCTATCCATCCCATTCATCATCTTATACGTCTCAATGAGATCTCCCCTCATTCTTCTAAACTCTAACGAGTACAAGCCTAGTTTATTCAGCCTCTCCTCACAGCTCAACCCCCTCAACTCTGGCATCAGCCTAGTAAACCTCCTCTGCACTCCCTCCAAGGCCAAAATATCCTTGCGTAAGTACGGCGCCCAAAACTGCACACACTACTCCAGCTGCGGCCTCACCAATGCCCTATGCAGCCGCAGCAAGACCTCCCTACTTCTATATTCAATCCCCCTCGCTATGAAGGCCAGCATCCCATTCGCCTTCCTGACCACCTGCTGCACCTGCAGGCTGGGTTTTTGCGACTCGTGCACAAGGACCCCGAGGTCCCTCTGCACTGTCGCCTGCTGCAGTTTTTCTCCACGTAAGTAATAATCCTTCCTACCATTATTCCTACCAAAGTGGACCACCTCTCACTTGCCAACATTAAATTCCATTTGCCAGTTCCTGGCCCATTCGCCCAGCCTATCTAGATCCTTCTGCAGACTCTCCACACCCTCCGCACAATTTGCCATTCCACCAATCTTGGTGTCATCAGCAAATTTCGACACCATACACTCGGTTCCCTCCTCCAGATCATCTATATAAATGGTAAATAGCTGAGGCCCCAGCACCGACCCCTGGGGCACTCCACTAGTCACCAACCGCCAATCCGAATAGCACCCATTGACCCCCACTCTCTGCCTCCTATTTGACAGCCAATCCTCTAACCACGCTAACACCCTACCCCCAACTCCATGTCCCCTGACCTTCTGCAATAACCTCTTGTGAGGTACCTTGTCAAACGCCTTCTGAAAATCAAGAAACACCACATCCACCGGCTCTCCTCTATCCATCGCCCTAGACACATCCTCACAGAACTCCAGTAAATTTGTCAGACACGACTTCCCCTTAACAAAACCGTGCTGCGTCTGCTCTATCAAGCAATTCCCCTCAAGATGCCTCGCTATTTCCTCCTTGATGACGGATTCTAACATTTTACCTACAACAGATGTTAAACTAATCGGCCTATAATTCCCTGCCTTTTGCCTGCCACCCTTATTAAACAACGGCATAACATTAGCCGTTTTCCAATCTTCCGGCACTTCCCCGGAATCCAGCGACGTCTGGAAAATAACCACCAAGGCATCCACTATCACCTCCGCCATTTCTTTCAGGACCCTCGGATGCATTCCATCCGGTCCTGGGGACTTGTCCACAATCAGCCCCTCCAGTCTGTCGAGCACCGCCTCTCTAGTAACAGTAATGTCATTAAGACTCTCCAATCCTACCACCTTTCCATCTCTAACACCCGGCAAATTATTCACGTCCTCCTCCGTGAAGACCGAAACAAAAAAATTATTCAAGACCTCAGCCATATCCCCATCCCCTACCACTAAGTCCCCCTTCTCATCCTCTAAGGGACCAACGTTCATCCTAGCCAGCCTCTTCCTTTTTATATATTTATAAAAACTCTTGCTATCCTTTTTTATATTAAGCGCTAGCCCAGCTTCATAGTTTCTCCTACCCTTCTTTATCAGCTTCTTTGTCAATCTTTGTTGACATTTAAACCTCTCCCAATCCTCTTCTCGCCCACTACTCTTAGCTACTCTAAACGCCTCCGCTTTTAATTTAACACTTTCCTTCACCTCCTTCGTTATCCACAGCTTATTACCTCTCCTCCTACGGTCCTTTTTGACCATCGGAATAAATTTCTGCTGAGCACCAAGAAAGATCTCCTTAATGATCCTCCACTGCTCCTCAGCAGACCTACCTTCCAACGCGCTCCCCCAGTCCACATTCGCCAATTCTTCTCTCATCCTACCATACTCCCCTAATACAAAATTTCCAGAAATAGTGGAGAATCCAAAGGCCAGTGTACATGAGAAACATTTTTCCCTTTCTTAATCTTGCTCCTAATCCTCCTTCACAGAATGCTTCATGCCATTAGAATTATAAATGCCACCTAAATTTTGCCATTTTTTCCAGCATCTTTAAACACCTCTTTCTTTGCTCTAATGCATTTGATCTAATGGAGCCACATAAAGTGTTCTTAGGGCAGATGACACAAAGCATGGTTAAAGAGGTAGGTTTTAAGGAGAGTCTCAAAGGAGAAAAGAGAGAGAGAGACATGCAGGGTTTAGGAAAGGTATTCCAGAGCTTCAGACCTCAGGAGCTGAAGACAAAGACACCAATGGTACAAACAACATAGGTAAGAAGGAAGAGATGAGGTCCTAAAAGCAGAAAACATGGAACTAGAAAGAAAGTTAAGAAATTGGACCTCAAAGGTAGTGATCTCAGGATTACTATGGATGCCACGTGCTAGTCAGAGTAGAAATGACAGGATATATCAGATAGATACTTGGCTGAAGAGATGATGCCAGGGGAAGGGTTTCAGATTCCTGGGGCATTGGGACCTATTCTGGGGAAGGTGGGACCTGTGCAAATTGGACGGGTTACACCTGAGCAGGACTGGGACTGTCGTTCTAGGAGGAGCGTTTGCTGGAACGGTTGGGGAGGGTTTAAACTAATATGCCATGGGGATGGGAACATTTGTAAGAAGTTCGAGGAGGAGGGAGCAAGGACAAAATGTGGGGAGAATGTTCCAACTACATCAAAAATCAGGAAAAAAGTTAAAAGGAAGGAGAACTCAGGAAATGTTATTAATGGAAGTGTTAGAATTCAGAAAGAAGATGCAAAAACGAGCATAAGGGCACTTTATCTGAACGCTCATTGCATTCGAAACAAGGTTAAATGAGTTGACGACAAATCATTACGAACAAGTATGATTTGGTGGCCATCACAGAGATAATGGTTGCAGGATGGTCATGTCTGGGAGTTAAATATCCAGGGATATCAGACTGTTCGGCAGGACCAACAGAAAGGTAAGGGAGGTATTGTAGCTCTGATATTTAAGGATGACATCAGAGTGATAGTGAGAGATGATATAGGTTCTATGGAAAAAAAAGTTGAACCCTTTGGGTGGAAATTAGAAACAGTAAGGACAAAAAGTCATTGATAAACGCAGTCTATATGCCACCAAATAATGACATCATGGTGGGGTGAGGAATAAACAAAGAAATAACTGATGCATTTAACAATGGAACAGCAATTATCATGGGGGGTATTAATCTACATATCAATTGGTCAAACCAAGTCAGTCAAGGCAGGCTTGAGGAGGAGTTCATGGAATGTATCCATGATAGCTTCCTTGAATAGTATGTGATGGAATCTACAAGAGAGCAAACTATCCTCGATCTGATCCTGTGTAATGAGACAGGAATAATTAATGATCTTGCAGTTAGGGATCCTCTCAGAAGAACTGATCACAGTATGGTTGAATTTAAAACACAGATGAAACCTGAGAAGGTAACATGCAATACTGGTGTCTTGCGCTTAAACAAAGGAGACTGCAAAGGGATGAAGGAGACATTGGCCAAGATAGACTAGGAGCAAAAACTTTATGGTGGGACAATTGAGGAACAGTGGAGGACTTTCAAAGTGATCTTTCACAGTGCTCAGCAAAAATATTTACCAGTGATGAGGAAGGACTGTAGATAAAGAGATAATCAGCCATGGAAAGCTAAGGAAATAAAAGGAGAGTATCAAATTTAAAGAAAATGCATACAAAGATTAGTGGGAACTTCGATGATAGGGAACTCTTTAAAGGACAACAGAAAGCCATGAAAAAAGCTATAAAGAAAAGAAAGATGGATTATAAGAGTAAACTAACAGAGTATAAAAACAGATAGCAAAAGTTTCTACAAATATATAAAACAAAAAAGAGTGGCTAAAGTAAACATTGATCCTTTCGAGGATGAGAAGGGGGATGTAATAACTGGAAATGAGAAAATGGCTGAGGCTTTGAACAGATATTGTGTGTTGGTTTTCACAGTCGAATTCACAAATAACATGCCAAAAATAGATGACAGGTGAGGAACTCGGAACTATCACAAAAGAGTTAGCGTTGAAAAAGTTAGTGGGGTTAAAGGTAAACAAGTCTCCTGGCCCTGATGGAATGCATCCTAGGGTATTAAAAGAGATGGCATGCGAAATAGCAAGTGCACTAGTGGTAATATACCAACGTGTTGTGGTGGTTGTGATTGCAATGGCGGTGGTGGGGTGTCCCCGCAGATTGGAAAACAGCAAATGTGATGCCACTGTTTAAAAAGGGAGTTAGACAAAAGGCAGGTCATGATAGGCCGGTTAGCTTAACTTCTGTAGTAGGGAAAATGCTTGAATTTATCATCAAGGAAGAAATAACGAGACATCGGGATATAAATTGTCCCATTGGTAAGATGCTGCATAGGTTAATGAAGGGAAGGCCATGTTTGATGAATTTGGTGGAATTCTTTGAGAACATTACATCTGCAGTGGACAATGGGAAACCTGTGGATGTGGTGTATCTGGATTTCCAGAAGGGATTTGACAAGGTGCTGCACCAAAGACTGCTACATAAGATAAAGGTGCACCATGTTACGGGAAATGTATTAGCATGGATAGAGGATTGGTTAACTAACAGAAAGCAAAGAATGGGGGTAAATGGGTGTTTTTTTGGTTGGCGATCAGTGACTAGTGGTGTGCCTCAGGAATCAGTGTTGGGACCACAATTGTTTACTATTTACATAGATGATTTGGAATTGGGGACCAAGTGTCGTGTGTCAAAATTCGCAGATGACACTAAGATGAGTGGCAGAGAAAAGTGTGCAGAAAACACTGGAAGTCTACAAATGGATATAGATAGTCTAATTCAGTGGGCGAGGGTCTGGCAGATGGAGTACAATGTTGGTAAATGTGCAGTCATCCATTTGGTAGGAATAACGGCAAAATAGACGATTATTTAAATGGTAAAAAATTGCAGCATGCTGCTGTGCAGAGGGACCTAGGTGTCCTTGTGTAAGAATCTCAAGGAATTGGTTTCCAGGTGCTGCAGGTAATTAAGGAGGCAAATTGAATTTTGTCCTTCATTACTAGAAGGATGGAGTTTAAAAACAGTGAGGTTATGTTGCAGCTGTATAAGGTGCTGGTGAGGCCATATCTGGAGTACTGTGTATAGTTTTGGTCTCCTTACTTGAGAAAGGATATACTGGCACTGGAGGGGTTGCAGAGGAGATTCCGAAGGTTGTTTCCAGAGTTGAGAGGTTGGCTTATGAGGAGAGACTGAGTAGACTGGAGCTATACTCATTGGCGTTCAGAAGAATGAGGGGAGATCTTATAGAAAGATAAGATTACGAAGGGAATAGATTAGATAGAAGCAGGGAAGTTGTTTCCACTGGCAGGTGAAACTAGAACTAGGGGACATAACCTCAAAATAAGGGGAAGCAGATTTAGAACAGAGTTGAGGAGGAACTTCTTCACTTAGTTGTGAATCTGTGGAATTCTCTGCCTAGTGAAGCACTTGAGGCTACCTCATTGAATGTTTTTAAGGCAAGGATAGATAAATTTTTGAACAGTAAAGGAATTAAGGATAATGGTGAGCCTTCCACCTTCTTCCATCGGGAATAAGATACAAAAGTCTGAGGTCACATACCCACCGACTCAAGAACAGCTTCTTCCCTTCTGCCATCAGGCTTTTGAATGGACCTACCTTGCATTAAGTTGATCTTCCTCGACACCCTAGCTATGACAACATTCTGCACTCACTTGTTTCTTTCTCAATGAACAGTATGCTTTGTCCGTATAGCACACAAGAAACAATACTTTTCATTGTATGCCAATACATATGACAATAATAAATCAAAATCATTAATGTTGCACCTGGGTGTTTTGGACCATTTGTGGCAAGGAAGCTGAGAAAGCCATGTAATCTGCTATCATGTCCAGATGCCATACTGAATAGGTGCCCATCATCAACAGCCTACTGTTCAAGAAAGAAGATGGATCTCCTGCAAATGATGATGGAACTTCTGGAACACTTGAAGACTGTCAAGAAACAGAATCTGAAAGGTTCACTTGCAGAAGCACATCCAACCCACTATCATGGTGATACAAAGTCCAGGGTTGCAAACTACCTCCATCCTGAACTGTGGAGACAGCTCCAGGCTTTGCTCAGATAAGTCCTGACATCTGCAAATGTGTTTCACACCAGCATGTTTTTCTCTGGCAGCATGGAAAATCTGGTGTGGGAGGTTGGGTCTTCCTTTGCATGAAGATGCAAATGAAGTTTGAAGGTATGCGCATGCTGTTCACAGAAAGAAATCCCACAACACCAGTTTAAAGCCCAAACAGGTTTATTTGTAGCAAAAGCTGCAAGCTTTCGGGACAGCCTGTCCCTTTGTCAGGTGGCTGGGAAGGAATTGTTTTTCCCTCCAGTTTCAATAGTATTTTTCTCCCACATAACATACATCGCACTTCTTCTAATTACTCCAATCAGAGCTAATCCAGTGCTTAATTTCCATTTCTACACTTCCACTTTTTGCCATCGTTGGTCTGATATAATTAAAGCTTTCTCTAAGTCTTCACACATGATCTTCCTACCCTCACTCTGATTGTCTTCTCTGGGCTCAAACAGACAATCCTCAAATTGGATATTTAGACTCAAGATATTCATACCCCTGCCTTCCAGTGCTTTTCTTCAGCTCTCCAGATATTTAGTTATGATCTCATCAACCCCACTTCATTGTTCAATGTCATCTGCAAACATTATTAACCATGACCCTTCCTGGCTCACTTAGTCAGAATACCCATGACAGTCATAGAACATAACAGCGCAGAACAGGCCCTTCGGCCCATGATGTTGCTCCGACCAGTTGAAAAACAATGACCCTCTAACCTAAACCAAACCCTTACCATCCATAAACCTATCCACGGATCTCTTAAACGCCCCCAAACTAGGCGCATTTACAACTGCAGCAGGCAGGGCAGTCCAATCCCTCACCACCCTCTGGGTAAAGAACCTACCCCTGACATCCGTCCTATAACTACCACCCCTTAATTTAAAGCTATGCCCCCTCGTGCTAGCTTTCTCCATCTGAGGAAAAAGGCTATCACTGTCCACCCTATCTAAACCTCTAATCATCTCATATGTTTCAATAAGGTCTCCTCGTAGCCGCCTTCTTTCTAACGAAAACAACCTCAAATCCCTCCTCATAGGACCTCCCCTCCATACCAGGCAACATCCAGGTAAACCTCCTCTGCACCCTCTCCAAAGCCTCCACATCCTTCCTATAATGTGGGTACCAGAACTGCACACAATACTCCAAGTGCGGCCGCACCAGAGTTTTGTACAGTTGCAACATGACGCTGCGGCTCCTAAATTCAATCCCCCTACCAATAAACGCCAAGACACCGTATGCCTTCCTAACAACCCTATCTACTTGATTCCCAACTTTCAGGGATCTATGTACACATACACCTAGATCCCTCTGTTCATCCACACTATTCAGAGTCCTACCGTTAGCCCTATACTCTACACATCCGTTATTCCTGCCAAAGTGAATTACCTCACACTTCTCCGCATTAAACTCCATCCTCCACCTCTCGGCCCAGCTCTGCAACTTGTCCAAGTCTCTGTGTAGAGTAAGACACCCTTCCTCACTATCTACCACACCTCCAACTTTGGTGTCATCAGCAAATTTACTAATCCACTCAACTATACCCTCATCCAGATCATTTATAAAAATTACAAACAGCAGTGGCCCCAAAACAGATCCCTGAAGCACACCACTCGTAACTGAACTCCATGTCGAATACTTACCATCAACCACCACCCTCTGTCTCCTATCCGCCAGCCAATTCCTAATCCAATTTCCTAGATCACCCTCAATCCCATACATCTGCAATTTCTGCAGAAGCCTACCATGGTGAACCTTATCAAACGCCTTACTAAAGTCCATATATACCACGTCAACTGCCTTACCCCCATCCACCTCTTTGGTCACTTTCTCAAAAAACTCAATAAGGTTAGTAAGGCACGACCTACCCTCCACAAAACCATGCTGACTATCTCTAATCAATTCATTACTCTCCAAATAACTATAAATCCTATCCCTAATAATTTTTTCTAAAACCTTGCCCACAACAGAAGTAAGACTCACCGGTCTATAATTCCCGGGGAAGTCTCTGTTCCCCTTCTTAAACAATGGGACAACATTCACTAACCTCCAATCTTCTGGCACTATACCGGTGACCAACGATGACCTGGAGATCAGAGCCAGAGACTCTGCAATCGCCTCCCTTGCCTCCCAGAGAATCCTAGGGTAAATCCCGTCCGGCCCAGGGGACTTATCTATTTTCAAACCCTCAAGAATAACTAGCACATCCTCCTTATCAACTGCAATACTGTCCAGTTTACAACCCTGTAACCCAGTGTTCTCCACAGCTACATTTATGTCCCCCTGCGTGAACACCGAAGAGAAATATTGGTTCAATGCCTCTCCAATCTCTTCTGGTTCCACACATAAATTCCCACTGCTGTCTCTAACTGGCCCTAATCTTGCCCTAACCAACCTTTTGTTCTTAACATATCTATAGAACGCCTTAGGATTCTCCTTAATCCTATCAGCCAAAGTCTTCTCATGTCCTCTTTTAGCCCTTCTTAACTCTCTCTTTAACTCCCTCCTAGCCAATCTAAAGCCTTCTAGTGCACTACCTGAGCCCTCAAGTCTTATCCGGACATAAGCCTCCTTTTTCTTTTTAACCAGCGAATCAACTTTCCTAGTGCACCACGGTTCCCTAGCTCGACCAATTCCTCCTTGCCTGACAGGGACATACATATCAAGGACTCGCAGTAGCTGCTCCTTGAAAAAACTCCACATTTCGGACGTTCCGAGACCCTGTAGTCACCTAGTCCAACCTATGCTTCCTAATTCTCTCCTAATAGCCTCATAATTACCCTTCCCCCAGCTAAAACTACTGACCCGAGGTTCATGCCTATCCCTTTCCATCACTAAGGTGAATGTAACTGAATTGTGGTCACTATCACCAAAATGCACATCAACTTCCAAGTCTAGCACCTGGTCTGGCTCATTTCCCAGCACCAAATCCAATATAGCCTCACCTCTAGTTGGCCTATCAACATACTGAGTCAAGAAACCTTCCTGCACGCTTTGTACAAAAACTGACCCCTCTAATGAGCTAGAGCTATAGCTATTCCAATCAATATTAGTAAAGTTAAAGTCCCCCATAACAATTACCCTATTACTTTCACTCCTATCCCAGATCATCTCCGCAATCCTTTCCTCAACCTCTCTAGAACTTTTAGGAGGTCTATAAAAGACTCCCAACAGGGTGACCTCTCCTCTCCTATTTCTAACCTCAGCCCATACTACCTCAACAGACAAGTCCTCATCAAACTTCCTCTCTGACACCGTGATACAATCCTTGACTAATAATGCTACCCCTCCCCCCCTTCTACCTCCTTCTCTACTCCTACTGAAGCAGTTGAACCCCAGGAATGGAAAGAAATGGAAATTGCTGATCCATGGTGTAATTGAACTTGGGCTTCAAAAGTCTCACTTGCCCCCATATGCTTCTCACCTTTGCACATGGTCTTGTAATAGTTAGGGACTCCACAAATGCTAGCGTATCTCCACACATACCCCCTCAATACCCATTATCACAGGGACTACATTTCAAAAACGAGTTAATTGATTGTGAAGTGCTTTTGAGATGTCTGGTAATAACCAAAGACACTTAAATAAATGCAGGTCTTTATTTTCTTTTATATCAAGTTTCTTATTTTTTTTAGGTACATGCTCCATTACCGGGTGTTGGTTACATTTCGGTAGGTCTGATTAAGTCTTCCCAGTCAGACTCAATAAATAGTCTCACAACATCAGGTTAAAGTCCAACAGGTTTATTTGGTAGCACGAGCTTTCAGAGCACCACTCCATCAGGTAAGTGCAGGATTTGTTTCACAAACAGGGCATATATAGACACAAACTCAATTACAAAAATGGTTGGAACGCAAGTCTTAAGAGGTAAACAAGTCTTTACAGGAGCAGACAATGCAAATGGAGAGAGGGTTAAGCACAGGTTAAAGAGATATGCATTGTCTCCAGCCAGGTTAGTTAGTGGGAATTTGGAAGCCCAGGTAAGTCATGGGGGTTACAGAGTGTGTGACATGAACCCAAAATCCCAGTTGAGGCTGTCCTCATGTGTGGAACTTAGCTATCCGTTTCTGCTCAGCGAGTCTGCATTGTCGTGTGTCATGAGGTCGCCTTGGAGAACGCTTATCTGAAGATCAGAGGTTGAATGCCCTTGACTGCTGAAGTATTCCCTGACAGGAAAGGAACAGTGCTGCCTGGTGATTATCAAGTGGTATCCATTCATCTGTTGTAGCATCTGCATGGTCTCACCAATGTACCATGCCTCGGGACATCCTTTCATGCAGCATATAAAAGTGCATCCTTTCCTGCAGCATCATACTCATTTTAACTACAAGTCTTTATTGACTCAGAATTATTTACAAGTACACAGTATAAGTTACAGAGTAGAGCTGTCCCCATGCTTGCTCTATTTAACACTCAACTGAGTCTGGGTGTGGGTAGTACTACACTCAGTCCATTACTCCCAATTGTATCAGGTTTTTATATGGCATGGTCAACATATAACGTTTTTCTAACATAGAACAAGTAACGAACATGAATTTTAAAAAGAATATCATGGCATAGATATGAACACCACTATTTTACCATATACCTTTTGCATTTAAATTCCTGCCACTCAACACCAAAGAAGAACAAAGAAAATTACTGCGCTAAACAAGCCCTTCAGCCCTCCAAGCCTACACTGACTAGGCTGCCCGACTGAACTCAAACCCCCTACTCTTCCAGAGACCAGGGCCCTCCATTCCCACCCTGATGTCTCTTAAAAGTCACTATCTTGAAAGGCTGTTTTAACGGCTCATGAATTTGGTCTTCCCAGTCCAAGCCCAAGTTTCCATCTGCATTCTTGCATGGTAAACCGGAATGTATTGCTGCCAAGAGCTCCTCTGCCTCTCCTGGATCCTGGCAAAAAAATCTTGTGTCAGAATTCAGAGATATCTTAGACCCTTCTCCTTTAAAGTCCATCTGAATACTAATGTGAATCTCATGGCTTGGTATCCAGGTTCAAATACTGATCAGCTAAACTCAGAACCCAAAATCTCTTTTCAACTGGAAGTAACTGGACAGTTGAAAGCAGAACTTCTAACAATCTGAAATTCTGAACAGTTTTCTGGGGCATTGAAGATTAATATTCGATTCACTGTTAACACACTGGCTACTGTCACTGTCTCCAAGTATAAACAACTTACACCTTCTTCCCTGTGAAACAATCTGGACCCCTTTAATGTCTAACAGTCTAACCTCCCAGACTTGCTGTCGGGCAGGCTTCAGAACAAGTTACAGGACCCCCTTCATTTTACTATAAATAAAAGCACAATGCCAAACATAACACATGGGCTGCACCAAGATGGCTCACCACCCACCTTCTCCAGGGAAATCAGGGATGGGTGTCATTGGCCACATCCCATGAAAATATTTTCAAAATTTGTAAACCCATAATTGTAATAACTTGTCAACTCAAATTCTAATTAATTGTTCAACAGCAGCTCCACATCCCTCCCTCACAGTTTAAAGCCAAAAACTGAAGTAGTATTTACACCTCAAGTGAATTCTTTCCTTACAACACAGTGTATACACTAATGTCAATTTAGGCATGTTGAGCTAGCAAGGGCTGAAGACGAACCACACAAAACTTGCTTCCCACCTTGCAACACTTTAAATTGCCCAAAATAAATGTTTTTTTTAAAATCTCTTGAAGGAGCAATCTTCATCACAGAAAGATTTGCCAATGAGCACCTGACCATGCAAGAAAGTTTTACCCTACATAAAATAGCAAATAAGCTCCTTGGGAAATGATACATGCTTCAAGTGACAGCGTCAAACAAGAATATTCATGAACCCCAATTAACAAAGCCTACTAAATTACAAAACAAATCATATTGGAAGTGTCTGGAATTCATTTATTTCGTATGCTCAGCAATTTACTAATAATAAACTCAAAGCAGCTAATGTTCAAATAGACCCTAAATAGTTTTTGATAAAAATAAATTTTGAAATGAGGACAGATCAAGTGTTAGTGGAACACCCAAAATGGCAAAGGAGCACAGCTGTATAAATTTTGTGTCTTTTTCTGATTTCCAAATAGACAGGAATACATATCACTTCATTGAACTCAACCACAAATCCCACTCAAGGTGTTATTGCTGATTAAGAGATGTATTTTTTAAACCAGTGTGGAAACATTTTTAAGTTGTGATTAAGACCAGTTTCTGAGGTTCGATTAAGCACAGGAGGTTTAATTTAGTACAATGTTGTGAAAGTTTTAGGGAATCTATTAATGTATCCACTAATCCATTGTTGACTGGGGTGAGCATCCATCTTGCAAAAGGACAAGCTGCAGCCAGTCTGTCTCCAACATACCCCAAGTGCACTCTTCCAAAAAGTTCCCCCACAAAGTTTCTAACCTTTCCTCAATTAGTATCAGCTGCTCTTACTCAACTGGAGCATGCACTCACAGCATTTGCAACATGAACATCCTGTCCTCAATTCATTTTGAAATATCATAAATGAGGGCAGGTGTTGCAGCCCTATTTCACTATTTTAAAAAATTAAGGCAAGAGTATACTAATCTGACATTTATAAAATTAATCACAAATAAAAAGTTTCACCTAATTCAGCTCAATTTTAATAATACCTACAATAAGAACTTGACCAAAAGCAAGCCAACTTCTCCCACATTCCAAAGATGTGCAGGTTAGGTTGATTGGCCATGCTAAATTGCCCTCAGTGTTAGGGGGATTAGTGGGGTAAATAGCTGGGGTTACATGGGTAGGGTCTTGGTGGAATTCTTGTTGGGACAGGCTCAATGGGCTGAATGGCTTCCTTCTGCACTGCAGGGATTCTGGTCATTTATTACATAAATGACACACCAGAATATTGTACAGGTTTTGCAACAAGCCAGCTAATTTAATAATACATCCAATGAAGGACAGAATGCAACATTTCAAACTTGACAATCATTCACAATTGGAGGCTTGTGTGCACTGGAAAAAGCCCATACAGTGCAGAATTGGAAAGCGAAGTCCACTGCAATGAATCAGCAGAGGGCGCTACATTCCTTTGTACACAAAATTATAAGCTTTCTCTGCAGAGAAGGTCATATATACTCAATACTGTCAAAAAAAAACAGTAGATCTAGGAAAGATCAGGCTAATGCTAATGCGGCATGACCTTTGTAAGACCATTAGACAAAGGAGCAAAATTCAGCCACTCAGCTCACTGAGTCTGCCCCGCCCTTCAATCATGGCTGATTTTTTTTTCTCTTCCCCATTCTCCTGCTTTTTCCCATAACCCTGATCCCCTCATAAATCAAAAACCTATCTACCTCTGTATTAAAGACGCTCAATGACCTGGCTTCCACAGCCTTTTGCGGCAAAAAGTTCTACAGATTCACCATACTCTGACTGAATTCCTCCTCATCTCTATTTTAAAGGAACATCCCTTTAGCCTGAGGTTGTGCCCTGTGGTTTGACTTTTTCCTACTAATGGAAACATTCTCTCCACGTCCACTTTATCCAGGCCTCGCAGTATACTGTAAGTTTCAATAAGATCCCCTCTCATCCTTCTGAACTCCAGCGAGTACAGACCCAAAGTCCTCAACCACTCCTCATATGACAAGCTCTTCATTCCAGGGATCATTCTTGTAAATCCCCTCTGGACGCTTTTCAGGGCCAGCACATCCTTCCTTAGGTAACTGCCGACTGAATCTGCACGTTAACCTTAAGACAATCTTGAACAATGATTCCCAAGTCCCTTTGTGTTTCTGATTTCCTAAGCATTTCCCCATCTATGCTTCCATTTCTGTTTCCAAAGTGCATAACCTCACACTTTTCCACATTGTATTCCATCTGCCACTTCTTTGGCCACTCTCCTAACCTTTCCAAGTCCTTCTGCAGCCCCCCCTCTTCCTCAATACTACCTGTCTCTCTCTACATAGCTTTGTATCATCCGCAAACTTAGCAACACTGCCTTGCTCCAAATCATTAATGCTCTTGTGAAAAGGTGTGGTCCCAGCACGGACCCCTGGGGCATACCACTAGTCACAGGCTGCCATCCTGAGAAAGACCCCTGCATCTCCACTCCACCAATCCTCTATCCTTGCCAAGATCTTAATCTAAACACCACAGGCACTTAACTTATTTAACAGTCTCCTATGTGGCACCTTGTCAAAGGCCCTCTGGAAATCTAAATAAATCTGTCCTCTGCCTCTTCTTTATCTAACTTCCTTTTTAGCTCCTCAAAGAACTCTAACAGATCTGTCAGACATAACCTCCCTTTGACAAAGCTGTGTTGACGCAGTCCTACTTTATCATGCACTTCCAAGTCCTCTGCGATCTCATTTTTAATAATGGACTCTAAAATCTTGCCAATGACCGAAGTCAGGCTAACCGGCCTATAATTTCCTGTCTGCTGCCTCCCTCCCTTGTTAAGCAGCAGTGTTACATTTGCTACTTTCCAGTCCTCTGGTACGCTTCCTGCCTTCAGTGATTCCTGAAAATTCACCACCAATGCCTCCATAATTTCCTCAACTACCTCTTTTAGAACCCTGGGGTGCAGTCCATCCAGTCAAGGTGATTTAGCCACCTTCAGACTGTTCCGTTTCCCCAGAACCTTCTCCTTAGTGACAGCCACTGCACTCAATGGGGCCCATGATTCTCCTGGAGCTCTGGCATCCCACTGGTGTCTCCCACCATGAAGACTGTTGCAAAGTAGCTATACAGTTCCTCGGCCATTGCTTTGTTTTCTGTCATTACTTCTCATTTTCCAGTGGTCCAATGGCTATTTTTGTCTCTCTCTTACCTTTTATCTATTGAAAAAAATTTTTCCATCTTCTTTATATTAGCTTACACTCACTTAATCTTCTCCCCACTTATTGCTTTTTTTAGTTGTCCTCTGCCCACTTTTAAAGTCTTCTCAATCCTCTGGCTTCCCACTAATCCTCGTCACTTTATATGCTTTTACTTTTGCTTTTATCCTTAACTCCCCTCATCAGCCATGGATGCCTCATCCTCCCCTTAACACATTTCCTCTTTCTCACAATGAATTCCTGTTGTGCCTCCTGAAGAACTTTCAAAAACTCCACGATAGCTCCCTTTCCAACCTCTGGCCATTTCCTCCCTCATGTCTTTGTAGTTACTTCTATTTAATTGCAATACCGTTATACCTGACTCCAGCTTCTCCGCCTCAAACTGCAGGGTAAATTCTATCATATTGTGGTCACTGCTCTCTAAGGGCTCCTGCACCCTAAGTTCCCAAATCAAGTTGGCCTCATTACACATAAAATCCACAACTGCCTGTTCCCTAGTAGGCTCTGTCACAATCTGCTCCAAAAAACCATCCTAGACATTCCACAAATTCATTTTCTTGGGATCCACTACCTACCTGATTTTCCCAGTCTACCTGCATATTGAAGTCCTCCATGATTATTGTAATAATGCCTTTTTTATTTGCCTTTTCTATTTCCTGATTTATTTTCTGCCCCACATCCTGACTACTGTATGGGGCCTGTACATACCTCCCATCAGGGTCTCTTTACCTTTGCGATTCCTCTAGTCTATCAACAGAGATTCTATGTCTTCTGATCCTATATCACTTCTTGCCATCGATTTAACTTCATTCCTTACTAACAATGCAACCCACCCCATTTGCCCATCTGCCTGTCCTTCTGATAGGTCACACATCCTTAGATATTTACATCCCAGCCCTTATCACTTTGCAGCCACGTCTCTGATGCCCACAACACTACCGGCCAATTTCACCCTTCAGCAAACGTACAAGAAATGCTGCAAACAATAAATGAGACTCCACTGTGTCTTTGATGTCCTGACAAAGGCCTCTGACAAACTAAAGTGAGGCTTTGTCAAAAGTCTTAGCCAAAATTAGATGTCCTTGTAGAGCTGCAAATCGGAGACAGCAGTTTTATGGTGGAATGAAAGCAAAGTTCTCAGTTTCTGTTGATTCACGACATGCCAATTTAACTGCCTTGCCCTGGATGGTGTGAGGCTTCCACAGTAATATTGGAAGTGCACTCATCCAGGCAAGTATAGAGTATTCCATTTCACTCCTGACTTGGGCCTTGTAGGTGGTGGATATTGGAGAGGCTTTGGTAAGTCAGGCAATGAGTTTCTCTCTGCAGAATTCCCAGCCTCTGACCTGCTCATGTAACCAGTGTTCATATGGATTATTTAGTTTAATTTCTGGTCAATGGTAACCCCCAGAATGGTTATGATGATAAGGAAACCCCAAATTCTAATGACCATCTCTGTGTAACACCCAATGTCAATAATTCGACTCAAAATAAGAACATAAGAAATAGGAGCAGGAGTAGGCCATCTAGCCCCTCGAGCCTGCCCCACCATTCAATAAGATCATGGCTGATCTGTCGTGGCTCAGTTCCACTTTCCCGCCCTCTCTCCATAACCCTTAATCCCCTCTCTTATCAAAAACCCATCAACCCGTGTCTTAAAAATATTTAGCAAGGCAGCCTCCACCACTTCAACGGGCAGAGAATTCCAGAGATTCACCACCCTTTGAGTGAAGAAGTTCCTCCTCAACTCTGTTCTAAACCGCCCCCCCCTTTATCTTGAGGCTGTGCCCCCCTAGTTCTACTGTCTTTTTTGAGCGGGAAGAGTCTCTCCACCTCTATCCTATCCATCCCATTCATTATCTTATACATCTCAATGAGATCTCCCCTCATTCTTCTAAACTCGAACGAGTACAAGCCTAGTTTATTCAGCCTCTCCTCATAGCTCAACCCCCTCAACTCTGGTATCAGCCTAGTAAACCTCCTCTGCACTCCCTCCAAGGCCAAAATATCTTTGTGCAGGTGCAGCACCCAAAACTGCACACAGTACTCCAGCTGCGGCCTCACCAATGCCCTATACAGCTGCAGCAAGACCTCCCTACTTTTATATTCAATCCCCCTCGCTATGAAGGCCAGCATCCCATTCGCCTTCCTGACCACCTGCTGCACCTGCAAGCTGGGTTTTTGCGACTCATGCACAAGGAAATAAAATCTTATGAATCATAGGAATAATAACAGCTACTGAGAGTGAATCATTAACATATAAAACTCATTCATTGAGTTGAGAACTATATGCCATTTGAAGGAAGCGGGTGTAGTTTCAGATCTGGAAATCAATAAGCCATTTAAAATTGAACAAGAATTAATTGACCAGATATGCTAGTTCTGTAAGAATTATTTTTGAGAGAAATTACAACTTCACGTCAAAATCCCATTGCTATCCAGCTTAGATGATAAAAGGACATAACTGTACCTGACAATGTGGGTGCCAAAAGCCACAGAAAATGCTGAAGTGACCTCTCTTGGTGCTTAAGCTCTTTTACTTTAAACTCTGACTTTTGAAAATCTGTTCCAAAGAGAAGGAAAAAAAATGATGCTCAGTTACTTAATATTGAAGTACGCAGAGATACTTAATTTTAAAACTAATGTTAGTCCTTTCCTGTTAATTCCGTGATTATTTTGCAAAAAACCCTTTGTCATGCTGCAATGTGAACTAGGGTTTTTAATAAAACAGCATAGGAAGCATTTTTTGCCCCATTGCTTTGAATTAACAGTTAACAAAGTTAAGAATGACTTAACTAACAGTTCAAAGTTGAACTTTCTACATTGGGTGGACAACAGAACTAGTACAGAAAGTAGGTTTACACAACAGTCATTTTTGCAGTGTTTGATAACCTATTCATATTGTCACAAGTTATGTTTGATTCATGTCACAGCAAGCAGCACACTCTTCATTTATATGAATAAAACAACACAGCACTTAAAAGGATAGATTTCGTTGTGAAAAAAATCAGTCGAAAATGCAACTAAGTTTAGCAATATCAGTTTATATCAAACAGAGTGACAGTCACACATCACAAAAGCAACAAATCCAAGTTCGAAGCCCTGATCATACTTCAAACCATATGCCTAGAAATCCATTCTATGGCTGAGAGATCATCTGGTGTGACACCAATCCCTCTATAAGGCACCAGATAAATACCAAGAAATCACAACACAAATTCGTCTTATACCCTAAAATACACTTAACTAGGTGACAACTATAATTCCCAATTTGATAAAACATTTCCCAGGAGAATGAATTGTACAACATACAGACAGCTTGATTATGTATTGTGCCTCGATGAATTGGGTTTACAGTCATAGATCAATATCACAAACAAATCAACCTACTTTGTCAATCCTCTATTATCTTGTATATCTGAAGTTGAACTCCTCTTTGTTGTAAACACCAGGAAATATAGGCCTAAACTGCTCAATTTTTAATCATAAGACAAACCTCATCGCTGGGATCAAATTAATGAACTTCCTCTGAACTGCCTCCAAAGCAACTACATTTCCCCTCAAATAAGAGGACAAAAACAAAAATATTCCAGGTGCAGTCTCACTGATGCCTTGTATAGTTGCAGCAACGTTTCCTTACTTCTATTCCTTTAGTGACAAATGCCAAAATTCCATTTACCTTCCTTATTACCTGCAGTATCTACATACAAGTTTTCTGTGATTCATGCACAAGGACACCAAGACCCTCTGTACAGAAGCACGATAAAGTTTCACTCCATTTGGATAAGAAGTTGCCTTTCTATTTTTCTGGAATGGATAGTCTCACACTTACCTACACTAAACTCCATCTGCCAATCACCTAACCTGTCCAAAGCAATTTTTTATTCCTTCCTCATAAATTATCTTGCCTATGTTAATGTCATGTGGAAATTTGGCTACAGTACCTTCCACCTCTGTATCCAAATCACTCATAGATTAGACCCCAAATATTTACAAGGACCAAATCCCGTGGCACCCCACTGGTTACATCTTGCCAACCAGAAAAAGACCCATTTATCCCAACTCTCTGCTTTCTGTTGGTTAGCGAGTCCTCCATCTAAGCTAATCAATTACCCCTAACCCCATATGAGCTTACCTTGCATACTAATCTTTTGTATGGCACCTTATCAAATACCTTCTGGAAGTACAGATATACTACATCCCCATTATCCATCTTGTTTGTTACAGCTTCAAAGAATTCTAGCAAATTAGTCAAACACAATTTACTCTTCACAAAACCATGATGACTCTAATGGATTGTTTTTATGACTTTCCAAATGTTCTATTATATCCTTAATAGTAAATGCTAACAAAAGCAGCCAACATAATTAAGGACCCCACACACCTCAGACATTCTCTTTTCCACCTTCTTTCATCAGGAAAAAGATACAGAAGTCTGAGGTCACGCCCCCATCAACTCAAGAACAGCTTCTTCCCTGCCGCTGTTAGACATTTGAATGGACCTAACTCACATTAATTTGATCTTTCTCTACACCCCAGCTATGACTGTGACACAACATTCTGCACTCTTCCCTTTCCTTCCCTACGTATGGTATGCTCTTTCTGTATAGCATGAAAGAAACAATACTTTTCACTGTATACTGATACATGTGACAATAATAAATCAAATCAAAAAACTTTCCCAACAGTTGGCGTTAAACTAACTGGTTTATCGTTTCCTACTTTCTGCCTCCCTGCCTTTTTGACTAAGTGCATAATATTAACATTTTTCCAATCCACTGGAACAAACAAGGAACACCACTGGAATGGGCCCTTCTGTCCTCCAAACCCGTGCTGATCATGATGCCCTAATTAAATTAAGAAAACCTTCTGCTCTTACTCGATCCGTATCCTCTATTCCCTCCCTATTCACATACCCAACCAGATGCCTCTAAAATGTTGCTAACGTGCCTGCTGCCACCACTACCTTTGGCCACATGTTCCAACAACCCACCACTCTGCGTGAAAAACATCCCCTGCACATCTCCCTTAAATTTTCCTCCCTCTCATGTTGAACCTGTGCCCCCTTGTAATTGACACTCCCACCCTGCGAAAATGCCTCTGACTATCCACCCTGTCTATACCTCTCAATTTTGTAGACCTTTATCAGGTCTCCCCTCAGCCTCCATATTTCCCGTGAAAACAATTCTAGTTTATTCAACCTCATCACCAACACCCTCGAGGCCAGGCAACATTCTGGTGAACCTTCTTTGCATTCAAACTTGTTAGTGCGGTGACCAGAGCTGCACACAATACTACAAATGCAGCCTAACCAAGGTTTTAGATTGCTGTAACCTTGTTTGCCAATTCCATCCGATAAAGGTAAGCATGCCATTTGCCTTCTTGACCACCTATCTTGCCACTTTTAGAGAACTGTGTACCTGCACGCCCAGATCCCTCTATATGTTAATGCTCTGAAGGGTTCTGCAATTTACAGTATAATTCCAAATTGCATCACCTCGCATTTGTCCAGATTAAATTCCATCTGCCACTTCTGTGCCCACGTCTCCAATCTATCAAAATTCTGTTGTATCCTCTGACAATCCCCAGCACTGTGAGCAACTCCACCAATATTCACATCATTCGCAAACTTATGAATTAGACCGCCCACATTTTCCTCCAGATCATTTATATATTCTGCAAACAAAAGAGGTCCCAGCACTGATCCCTGTGAAACACCACTCACTACAGATCACTTTTGAAAAACACGCTTCCACCCCGACTCTCGGTCTTCTATGACCAAGCCAGTTCTGCGTCTCTCTAGCCAGCCTCCCCTGAATCCCAAGAGATTCTAGTTCTTGTACCATTCTGCCATGTGGGGCCTTGTCAAATGCCTTACTCAAGTTCATATATATATACTACATCCATAGCCCTTCCCTCATCAATAATCCGTGTCACCTCTAAAAAACTCAATTAAGTTGGTGAGACATGATCTTCCCCTTAAAAAGATCATGCTACCTCTCACTAACTGGTCTATTTTCTTCCAAATGTGCATATATCCTGTCCATCAGTTTCTTTTCCAAAAGCTTCTCCACCACAGATATTAGGCTCACCAAACTATCATTTCCTGATTCTACAGAATTTTGGAATATTAGAATGATTGGATCTAATATCTCTGCTGCCACTTCCTTTAAGAAGTCTCACAATACCAGGTTAAACTCCCAACAGGTTTTTGTGGAATCACAAGCTTCAGAGCACTGCTCCTTCATCAGGTAAGTGATGAAGGAGCAGTGCTCCAAAAGCTCATGGTTCCAAATAAACCTGCTGGAACTTCAACCTGGTGTTGTGAGACTTCTTACTGTGACAACCTCAGTTCAACGCCAGCATCTCCACCTCATGAGTTCCTTTAATACCCTGGGATGTAAGTCATCAGGCCCCGGGGACTTGTCTCCCTTTGATTCTAATAGTTTGTTGAGGACTATTACCCTATTGATGATGATTGTTCTAAGTTCCTCCATTTCTATTACCTCTGCAATACCTGTTAGTTTGAGGATGTCACTAGAGTCCTCATCTTGAAAACAGAGGCAAAATATTAACTCATTGCCTCTGCCATTTCTGTGTTCCCCATTATTAACTCCCCAGTCTCATCCAAGGCACGAACATTCACTTTAGCTACTCTCTTCCCTTTTATATACTTAAAAGTTTTGGTTGAGTTTTCTTTCATAATTTACCTTAGCTCTTATTATTTTGTTTAGTAACCCTATGTTGACCTTTAAAAAGTTTCCCAATCTTCCAGCCTGCCACTGGCCTTTGCAATAAGGTATGCTTAGCTTTTGTCTACGTAATGTTTAACTTCCTGCTTAGCCATCGGTGTTTCTTTCCCCTCTTAAATGCAATCTTTCTTCCTCTCCATGCAAGAGGAGAGGAATTGAATATCTCCTTAACCACTGCTCATCAAATGTCCTACCTTTTAGCCTTCCTGCCCAGTCCAATAGGGCCAAGGCTATCCTCATGCCTATGTGATTACATATGTTTAACTTTATGACGCAAGTGTGGGACTCCCGTTTCATGCCTTCAAAATGAATTTGAAATTCCAGCATGCCATGATCACATTTTGAGAGGATCCTTAACACTGAGATCATTAATTAATCCCACCTCATTATACAAAACCAAATCTTGAATAGTCTGTTTCCTGGCTGGTTCCACAATATATTGCCCCAAGAAACAAGCTCTAATACATTCCCTCAACTCTCCCTCGATGCTACACTTGCCAATTTGATTAATCCAGTTTGTATGCATTTGAAAATCATTATGTGGTGACATCAGAGGCATTTGGAAGATTTTCTCTTTTCCAACCTGGTCTGCAAGTAAGCAACAAGCTCCAGTAATTGGTTAAGTAGGCCACTGTGTGGCAACCTTTTCATTGTTTTATCTTTGTTGTTAAAAGTGAGCTGATGACTTTAGCATACAACAGGTTAAATCTTCATTAAAACTCAGCAAGGGGCAAAGTTGCCTGTGGTAAAACATATGGGTATTACAACATATTCACCAACTATTTCCCATCCAGAGTCTTCCACATAAAGGAAGATCTAAACTTGAGACATTCACTTGCGAACAAAGAACAAAGAAAATTACAGCACAGGAACAGGCCCTTGGGCCCTCCAAGTCTGCATCGACCATGCTGCCTGACTGAACTAAAATACCCTACCACTCCAAGGACCACATCACTCCATTCCCATCCTATTCATGTATTTGTCCTGACACCCTTAAAAGTCACTATCGTACCTGCTTCCAATACATCTTAAGGGTTCTGCCATTTACTGTATATTTCTTATCCATATTAGACCTTCCAAAATGCATTACTTCACAGGTGTCTGGGTTAAACTCCATCTGCTATCTCTCCGCCTAAGTCTCCAACCGATCAATAACCTGCTGTATACTCTGATCGCTATCCGCAAGTCCACCAACCTTTGTGTTGTCTGCAAACTTACTATTCAAACCAGTTACATTTTCTTCCCAATCATTTACATATATTACAAATAGCAAAAGTTGCAGCTTTGATCCCTGAGAAGCGCCACTTGTCACAACCCTCCATTCAGAGATGCACCCTTCCATTGCTACCTTCTGTCTTCTATGACCGAGTCAGTTCTGTATCCACTTTGCCAGCTCACCTCTGATCCCGTGAGACTTTATCTTCTGCACCAGTCTGCCATGAGGGACCTGTGTTTCTTTAACAGTTTGTGCGTAAAGATAAACAACCACGGCACACAATTTTCCCTCATTTGGCAATTAAACATCTGATTAAAGTAAGCAAGCCAATCGAGTACACAGTTCCTTTTCAAAGAATTTGATTTATTAAATATTTATTTACTATATATTCAATGTTCAAGTCTACATTGCTTCCAACGTAGATCTTGCTCGCCAGTAACAAAACTTAACCAGTACTTGGCATTGAATTATTTTTACTTCCAAAATTTGGTAAATTTCTTTCATAGATGAAAATACGGAATTCTTTTGAGTCATATGCTTTCGAATGATAACAAACAATCGTGTAATTTCTGTCCCTTTAGCATTGCAGCTCACTTCAATTTCAAATATATCATGTTTTGCCTGATATCTCTTTTCAACTCATCAGCCCAAGTACAGCACTACAATTAGGATAAAATATACAAGCTTAATGCTGCACAGAATTTCAGCGATGAGTGCATTCCACTTCTGTATGGCAATGCTGACAAAAATCTGATGAAATATTGTCTTGACCTGAAACACAATTCAATTTTACTCTGATCTGCTGACTATTTCCAGCATTTTTGCATTTGTTGCAAATTTCCAGCAATCACAGTATTTTGTTTTTGTCTTGCCAACCAAAATTTGCTTTTAGTTTGCATTCGATTTTAACTTTGATTGCCAAAAGTAACATACAAAGCTTTAATACCAGAAGTCACCAAAGGCATGGTAGCAGAGTGGTTAGCACTGCTGCTTCACAGTGCCAGGGACACAGGTTCGATTCCTGGCTTGGGTCACTGTCTGTGTGGAGTTTGCACATTCTCCCCATGTCTGCGTGGGTTTCCTTCATGTGCTCCAGTTTCCTCCCACAGTCCAAAGATGTGCAGGTTAGGTTGACTGGCCATGCTAAAAATTGCCTCTTAGCGTCCTGAGATGCGTAGATTAGAGGAATTAGTGGGTAAATATGTAGGGCATGGGACTGGGGTCTGGGTGGGATTGTGGTCGGTGCAGACTCGATGGGCCAAATGGCCTTTTTCTGCACTGTAGGTTTCTATGAGTCTAAGGGATTTTACATTGGCAAAATAAGGCTATCAGCACTTCCTGCTAGTTATGTGCACTTTGGACATCAACTTCCAGCAACACACGCAGTTAAACGCAGATTTCAGGAAATAGTTGTTCAAGCTGCAGCATGATGAAAGCATCTTGCAATTTGACCTCACTATCTACTCAATCCATTGAACAGCATGAATTCTCTTCGAGATAAACTGAACTGACCAGGAAAGATCAGGGCTTGTCTATTCTGGTTCTGTATTCTCGTCCACTCTAGAACAGAGAAACACTGAAGGAGATCCCTGAGGGGACACATACCGAGTCTCTCCATCCATCCAGTAAGAACATAAGAACATAAGAAACAGGAGCAGGAGTAGGCCATCTAGCCCTTCGAGCCTGCCCCGCCATTCAATATGATTATGGATGATCTGAAGTGGATCAGTTCCACTTTCCCGCTTTCTCCCCATAACCCTTAATTCCCCTGTCTATCAAAAGCCTATCTACCCGTGACTTAAATATATTTAGCGAGGTAGCCTCCACCACTTCAACAGGCAGAGAATTCCAGAGATTCACCATCCTTTAAGTGAAGAAGTTCCTCCTCAACTCTGATCTAAACTGCTTCCCCCTTATCTTGAGGCTGTGCCCTCTGGTCCTGCTATCCTTTCTAAGCGGGAAGAATCTCTCTACCTCTACCCTATCCATCCCCTTCATTATCTTATAAGTCTCCATAAGATTCCCCCCTCAGCCTTCTAAACTCCAACGAGTACAGACCCAGTCTACTTCGTCTCTCTTCATAGTCCAACCCCCTCATCTCCGCTATCAGCCTAGTGAACCTCCTCTGCACTCCCTCCAAGGCCAATATATCCTTGCGCAAGTGCGGCAACCAAAACTGCACACAGTACTCCAGCTGCGGCCTCACCAGTACCCTGTACAGTTGCAGCAAGACCTCCCTACTTTTATATTCTACCCCCCTCGCTATAAAGGCCAACATTCCGTTCGCCTTCTTGATCACCTGCAGACTGGGTTTTTGCGACTCGTGCACAGGGACCCCCAGGTCCCTCTGCGCTGTAGCATAAGCTTGAAGCTTGCCGATTGTTTGGCCATCCAGACACCACAAGTAGGGTTTTAAAAATTAATGGAGTTGCTACTGACTTGAAATAAAAAATAAATTGTCTGTCATTGTCTTGGGCAAAATCCAGAAGGACCAAGTCTTGATTGAAACAATCCAATGTCAATCTACAGGATCATATACCACTGACATTTCCTTACAAAAACTACTTAATCTACACTCCCACTTTGTAACCAATGAGGATGGATGGTCTTCTTGAACACATACTTGTGAGAGAGTCAGATGGTCTTCATTAATTTAATGTAGATCAGGTGATAGTGACATTATTCTCTTGCCTTTTAAAAACTTGGTAACTTGGGTGTGTCTTTTACAGTTATAGCAATTAAACAGTAAAGCACAAATTGCAAGCAAACTCTTTGCAAGAACCACCTGTTGCAGTCAAACCATGAGTCAGAAAAGAGGGGAGCCATTCTGCCCCTTCTCACCTGATCACAGTAATACACTTAAAGATGTTAACTACATCTTTATTATTTTACGAACAGAGTAAAGAAAATGATATTTGTCTCTTTAACTTGTGTCCATTTTGTAACCAGAAATGCTATTTCATTCAGAACCTGAACCTCAGCTTGTGCACAGGAAAGGGTCTCTGATGATTCCTCGTCTTACTCACTTTTACGTATGTTGCACATTGATCAATTCTGCAATTGGATGTCATCAGTGATACTGAACCCAAGAAAATAGCTTGCATACAGCCCCAAAATAACAAACTAACCATAAACTGCATAGAAGCATAACACACACATACACACAATGTTGAACTAAGGATGGAAAGGACACAATGTGTTCTATCAAGGTTTGGGAGGACTTTAATGTCCAACACCACAAGTGCTGACTAGCAGAGTCCCAAAGGATGCAGTTGGTAGAATGGGTCTGCAGCAGGTGAAGGAACCAATGAGAGGAAAAACCTCATCTGAACCAATCCATCTGTCACAGATACATCTGTCTATGACAGTATCGGTCAGAGCGACTACTCTGCGGTTCCTGTGGAGGCTAAGTTCTGCCTTCACATTACATATATCTTCCATCACGTTGTGTGGTACAACCACCATGCTAAATGGGATAGATTTCAAAGTAAGTAGTCTCACAATACCAGGTTAAAGTCCAACACGTTTATTTGGTAGCACGAGCTTTCAGAGCGCTGAGTTCACTCACCTGATGAAGCAGCATTCCAAAAGCTCATGCTGTCAAATAAACCTGTTGGATTTTAATCTGGTGTTATGAAACTTCTTACTGTGCCCACCTCAGTCCAACGCCAGCAACTTCACATCATAGATTTCAAACACGTCTAGCAACGCAAAAGAGGGCATTTTGAAGCGCTGGGGTGATGAGCAGCAACAGAAAGATTTATATCCATACTATGTAACCTCAAGACCCTGTATATCCTCCATGGAATTCAATTCAAGAAACAGCTTAAGGCACTGGATACTGAAAAGGCTATGGACCCTGACAACATTCAGGAAATGACACCGAAGATTTGTACTCTAGAACGAGCCACAATTCCAGCCAAGCTCTTTTTGTACAGCTGCATCACTGGAATGTACCTGGCAATGTGGAAAATTGCCCAGTGAAGTCACACTCAAGAAAATAGGATAAATCCAACCCAGCCAAATAAATAACAAATCAGTCAAATCAGACAAATCCAACCCAGTCATCAGTCGACTCTCCATCAGCAACAACAAGATGAAAGATATCAACAGTACCATAAGTTATCACTTACTCAGCAATAACCTGCTGACTGATACTCAGTTTGGAAGCTGCCAGGGTCATTCAGTACCTGACCTCATTACATTCTGTCCAATCAAGGACAAAACAGCAGAGGTAAAAACTGCTTTTGATATCAAGGTAGCAGTTGTCTGAGTATGGCATCAAGAAGTCAAATAGAATAAGCGGCCAAACTCTGCACTGGTTGGACAGTCATACCAAGCAGAAAGGATGATAGTTGTGTTTGTTGGAGGTCAATTATCTCATTCCCAGGACTTGACTGCAGGTGTTTCTCAGCATTATGTCCATGGACTAATCATCTTCAGTTGTTTCAACAGTCACCTTCCTCTCAAGTTCAAAAGTGGCAACGTTTGTTCATCCTTTCACAATATTCAGCATCATTCATGACTATTCAGGTTCTGAAGCAATCTAAGCCCATACTCCACATCCCATGAACTAGTTAAAAAAAAGCCAAGGACAAGAGCAGCAGGTCATAGGAACACCAACTCAAAATCCTCTCCAAATCAAAACTTTATTGCAGTGTTAATAGAAGCCTACTTAAGACACTAACAAATAAACTTTGAACTTAAAATCACAGACCACAATAGTTAGCCCACGTATCAGTGTCATTCCTTCACAGTTACAGGGTCAAATTTCTGGTACAAGCTGTGTAACACATTGCAGAAGCACAATCACGACAAACGCTGCAGTGTCCGCCCTGCACCGTCCATGAAGGCCCACCGTCTTCTCAGAGAAACAAGGAATCAATAATAACTGTGTGCCAAATGCAAAAAACAAATTAGAACAAGCTAAGACAAAGATACGAGGAGAAAAGTAAAAAGTGCATGCAAAAAAAGAGAAAACAGTACAACATTTCTAAAACTGTGAAATTTCAATTAACAAATAAAAGTTTTAAGCCTTTGAGAGAATCAGCATTAACTAAGCAAGGAGTTTTTTTTCCCCATGAATGTTTCAAAATAGTGATCTTCATATACTTGAGTCAGTTATATTTACATTTAAAATATAATTACTTTTCGTTTTAAACATAGCAATGCTCATGCCCTTTGTTAAATCCTGCTTTTTCAACATCTAACTTCAAACCATCAGAACTTGAGCTATTTGAATGCATTACTCATTTCCTGTACATCACATTTAACAATGTAATCTAATCAATCTAAAAGCATCTCCATTACAGCACAAATCTGTAGGTCCTATGACATTTGTGTTACCAAGGACATTTCTCATGTATTCAATCATCTACCCAAGAGAGAGGATCCCATTCAGCAGCTTTGTTTCACTCTTACTGACTCATCAGCAACCCTGGGGGACTTGCACTGTTTTTTGTCTGCAGCCAGCATTGAATTCTCTGCCAGTTACAGTGCTTTCAATTCATGCCGAGCCAAATCTACCAAGTTGGTCCTTACTGTAAAGTACTTGCTTTGGCTGGAATCTTATTGTGACAATTTCTGAATATCAATGAACAACATCACATGATGCCCAACATACAAACTGTGATAAGATAGCTGCTGTTTCAAAGCAGCATACGGTCCTACCTCTCTATTAGCATTTCGTAAATGGAAAAGGTGAAGCAGGAAACAAAGCTATCCCTTTTTCATAGCAGGGCGGACACATGCATTTTGGGAATGGAAGGATTTATTGTTAAGAAGAATAATAAACAAGTGGAAAGGCCATTCAGGTAATATTCAGGAACTGTTCAGAGATCTATGTCCCTGTTGGGAAATACACAACAATCTTGTCTATTGTTATCACAATGTCCCTGGTTACAGTGAAGAGGCTAACATTTCCAACAGCCCTAAATGAGCTAAGTGTCATCATTTAATTAATGTTAATAACAATTACATTTGTGTCTCACGTGGAAAAGTTGCAATGAGAGATAAGGTTGGAGTATTGCTCACAGTTCTACACATTCCATTAGAGGATGTTTGAGCCATGGCACAGGAAGAGTTGAAAACACCACAAAGATACCAGGTATGAAAGGCCTGAGATTTTCTGGAAATGTTGAAAAATTGGGCTTATTTGTAAAATTGGAACAGGGTACATTGAGTAAAACAAAATATTTTGAAGTGTTAATTAGTGAAAAACTATTACTACTGCCAAGGATGTCCATAATAAGGGGAAAACAGAATCAAAATTGCTACCGGAAAACCCAAGTTAGAAGGCTTCTTTTTCCATTTTTAGAGCTATTGGAACGTTGGGTCTTGACTACAGTAGTTCTTTAAATTAAGTTATTGAAAAAGGATACCAGGAAAAGTGCTGTGATCCCTGCAATGATACTTTTATTTTACAGTACAGCTGTCTATTCTGTTGCTTGAAGAGCAATGGGCCAACAGATAGAAAAATACATGGATGAGGTTTAAATCAGAGAGCAAAAGAAACTAAAGATAGATGGTACCACTCAGGCCTTGGTTCTTGATTCAAGATGCAATCCCAAACCTGAACATGAGAAATCAAAGGTGACACTCCAATTCTGCACTGCTGGAGGTGCCATCTTTCACATGAAAAATTAAAAAAATGCACTGTCTATCCTCTTAAGGGCACACAAATGATCACATGGCACTACTCAAAAAAGAGCAGTTGAGTTTTTCCCAGTGTCCAGGTCAACATTTATCTCTGAACATCACATTGTTGTTTGTGGTAGCTTACTGTGCACAACAGAATGCTGCATTTCCTAGATTTTAAGAAGGACAATGCCAACTATCAACACTGAAAAAAAATCATACCCAGAACTCTTCAACTGAGAATCCACAGTGGAAGCTGATACTTTCTAGGACAACCCTCAGTGCTCTATGATAGATTCCACGGGTGAACCATAATCAATCAAGCAACAATGAAAATTAGCATAAGCTTGCAGCCCCGATGGTATTCCAGCAGAAGTCTTGAATGCTGATAGGTTTTTGTTCACATCAAGACTCCCTGCATTCATCTTCTGAATTTGAGTGAAAAAACTCCCCTGCAGAAATGTGACAATTGTAACAATTTTCAAGAGGGGAAATAAATTATGCTGTGGAAACTACTGAGCTATTTCCCTCTTGTCCAAAGCAAGGAAAATGCCTGACACGTCTTCTCCTAAATCTCCCATCTCGTTTGGCTGAGACAATCCTCCCAGAGACATGCTGCTTTTTTAGACCTTCCAGAGAAACATCTTGACATGATTTTGTTGCCAGAAAAATCCAATAAAAATGTCAAGTTGACCAAATTGAATTTTTTGACATGGCCAAAGCTTTTGACTCAATGAATCACAAAATTCCTGTTGATTGTCCTCCAGAGTTTTGAATATCCAAGCAACAACTTGGTAATTATATGACTACAATTGTCTTTAATGGGGGAATTCTCTTCAAAATCCAAACCAGTACCAGCATGGCCTTATACTATTTATAATCAATCAGGCTGTTGCTATTCACCAAAGCTGAGCAGCTCCCTGGAATTCATATCAAATACAGGAAAATCAGTTACCCAGCATGGCCTGGGAATGGGAGGTGGCAATTAATCAAATCAGCTGACGAAGCTGTGAATTCAGAGATGGAGGATGGGTCACATGATAACACGTGGAAGAAATGATAATGTCTAGAGTTTTGATGTGTATTCAATTTATCACCCAGATAATCCAAAAGTTAGAGTGATAAATGTTCTCATTATTTCCATTTAACTATAATCACAACAGCTGAAATCTGTGGAAGGCAATAAAACCCTCAGTTTTTCCTCGTTACCAACGCCCAAAATGAAATTAAGCGAAATGTTTCATTTCTTTGCAGCAATATTCCTCTCCTTCGTGAATACATTTCATTCAAATCATTGAAAGGACAAGAAACATTTGAGGCCGGTAATTGCAGAGAATATTTCCTGGACAAGCAAAACAAACATCATTTGACGTACTATATAAAAGAGCAAAGGCTTACCCGAATTGCATAAAGTATTCCCCAAGGTTAAAACAGGTTACTTTGCACAAATATTGTTTGCTAAACAGCTCCATAGCAACTCCAACTACAAAAAAGTAGTTATTGTGAATCAAATCAAAATGCTTCTGTTATTTGACACCCAGGGGAAAAAATTCCAAGGCAAGCCTCCAAGCTGCTTGGAGCAGTTCTACATAATTAGTCTAATGTGCTGAGCAATGAATGAAATTTAACTGACTTGTTTACATGCAGCATGTCACTTGTTCTCAAAAGAAAAGCAAGTCTAAGCTGAAATTTATTTTAGATTGCTACATACTTGATTATTCTTTGGAACGAGGGCTTCACAGGCAAGCCAGCATCTATCATCCCCAACATCCCTCCAGAAGGCAGCGGTGGGCCACCTTCTTGAACTGCTGCAGTCAGTCAATCTGATTAAGGTACTCCCACAATTCTGTTTATGGATGGAGATCTTGCATTCTGATTTGGTCACAATGCATTAACAGAAAGATGTATCCAAATCACATCAGTGGATATATTTGTGCAAAAGTTTCTTGTACAACGGAACACAACTAACCATTGGCTATCAATATCCCACAACTTCATAGTACCATCTGCCCTCAGGAAATGGCTAATAACTCAAAAAGCACGTAGCCTTCAGAAAGAATTGCAACAGAGTTGCGAATTGCGAGATGGTGATGTTACCATGCAGCTGCTGCCCTTGTCCTTCAAATTGATGGAGACAATGAGTACAAAAGGTGATGCCAAGGAAGCAGTGACAACTTGCAGCCTGGAGATAATACACATATTATCCCTTTAATCTGTCAACTCAAATCACTTCAAAACTATTATCTTTGTCAAACACACAAGTAACTTGCCTTTGACAAATCCATGCCAATTCTCTTTGATTAGCTCACACATTGAAAAACGTTGGCTGAATGCTATTTTTAATCTTCCCACAGTACATATACATCAATTCAATCACAAAATCGAAGCAAAGTATTTATCTTCAACATAAATTCACAAGTAAAACTCCTTTCCTCATGCCTCTCTCTCTGGAAACAGATTACTGAACCCTATGGTGAATACAGCTTGTCTGCTACTCCCCAAAAGAGCAGTGAGCATGTTCGTAAAAATACATTTGATATCACAGACATGTGGCAGAATGAGTACAAGTCATGAATTACTACAATCCCCCGTTTGCTCAACTGATTTAAAAAGCAAGCAAAGTTTTTCCCAGTGTTTCAAAAGTAACCTCAGGCTTTTCCAGCTCTCCTGAAAGGTTGACTGAGTCAGACGTATGATCTTTTAACTTTTCTTGTGTTCACATCAACTTTTCACACAGACAGCATACACACATATTCTCAAAAAGCAGGAGCTTTAGTACAGTATGGATACTCTGATTCCTTAGCCCTGCATACCGCACTGCACAAGCACAGACCATAGTTTGTATAAGTTCACAGTGACGTGTGTCCGATATGGCCTGGCTATTCTTCTCAAGTCACACCACAATGCACCACACTACTCCTGGCCATGTGTACATTTACCTGAGATGAAGTGCGAGTTCAGATAAAATGTCTGTTTCTTGTCAGCTTGGATCTAGGATTTTGTGGGGACCATGAAGTGACTGCATTTGATTTGGATTTTGAAGCAAGGAGATCAAATAGGGGCTTGCCTCGTCCACTCTGCACATTGACTTTGCAGCTCTGAGGGGAAAATATATAGATCCAGCAGTAAATTGAAGGATGAAGGGTTGCAAGTGACATCTGGAATCATTATTCTAGAAGCTGCAGGCATATACACAAATTGCAATCCACTGCAAAAAGGCCATAAACTCGCTAGAGCTTACAAAAAACTCACTCTCTTGAGAACATGACATTGAATTTGTCCTCCAGGCCAATTCCTATTGAGAGGTCAAATAATAATACCCTCTTAAGAAATTAGCAGAACAGGGTTACTGCAGGCTTTTCTCACACTTGGACAGCAAAATATTCTCAACAGTAATATAGGGATAGGGATGCTTTGCTGTAATTGTATAAGGCTTTAGTGAGGCCGCACCTGGAATAGTATGTGCAGTTTTGGTGTCCTCATTTGAGGAAGTATAGCCAAAGTTTAACTGTCTGATTCCTGGGATGACAGGTCTGGAATATGAGGAAAGACTTAGTCGGTTAGGATGATGTTCACTGGAGTTTAGAAGAGTGAGAGGGGATCTTATAGAAACTTGCCAAAATTTTAACAGTGTTAAGTTAGACAGGATATATTGAGAAACAATGTTCCCAATAGTGGGGGAGCCGAGAACTAAGGGTCACAGTTTGAGGATAAGGGGTAAACCTGTTAGAACTGAGGTGAGGAGAAATTTCTTCACCCATAGGGTGGTGAATGTGTTGAATTCACTACCACAGAATGTAGTTGTCTGATTTCTATAAAAAAATTGGGTAAAGCTCTGGGGACTAAAGGCATCGGGGGGGGTGGTGTGGTGGTGGTGGTGGTGGTGGTGGTGGTGGTGGTGGTGGAGGAGGAGGAGGAGGAGGAGGAGGAGGAGGAGGAGGAGGAGGAAATCAAGATACTGAATTCTATGATCAGCCACGATCAAAATGAATAGCAGGGCAGGCTTAATAGGAACACAAGAACATAAGAAATAGGAGCAGGAGTAGGCCATCTAGCCCTTCGAGCCTGCCCCGCCATTCAACAAGATCATAGCTGATCTGAAGTGGCTCAGTTCCACTTTCCCGCTTTCTCCCCATAGCCCTTAATTCCCTTGTCTACCAAAAACCTATCTACCTGCGTCTTAAATATATTTAGCGAGATAGCCTCCACCACTTCAACGGGCAGAGAATTCCAGAGATTCACCACCCTTTGAGTGAAGAAGTTCCTCCTCAACTCCGTGCTAAACTGCTCCCCCTTTATCTTGAGGCTGTGCCCTCTAGTCCTGCTGTCCTTTGAGCGGGAAGAATCTCGCAACCTCTATCCTATCCATCCCTTTCATTATCTTATACATCTCTATAAGATCCCCCCTCATCCTTCTAAACTCCAACGAGTACAGACCCAGTCTATTTAGTCTCTCTTCATAGTCCAACCCCCTCATCTCCGGTATCAGCCTAGTGAACCTCCTCTGCACTCCCTCCAAGGCCAAAATATCCTTGCGCAAGCATGGCGACCAAAACTGCACACAATGCCCTGTACAGTGGCAGCAAGACCTCCCTGCTTTTATATTCTATCCCCCTCACTATAAAGGCCAGCATCCCATTTGCCTTCTTGATCACCTGCTGCACCTGCAGACTGGGTTTTTGTGACTCATGTACAAGGACCCCCAAGTCCCTCTGCACCGTGGCACGCTGCAGCTTTTCGCCCTTTAAATAGTAATCCCTCCTACTATTATTCCTGCAAAAGTGGATAACCTCATACTTGCTAACATTGTACTCCATCTGCTAGGTCCTCACCCACTCGCTCAGCCTATCCAGATCCCTCTGCAGACTTTCCACACCCTCCGCACAATTTGCTTTTCCACTTATCTTCGTGTCATCAGCAAATTTCGTCACCCTACACTCAGCCCCCTGCTCCAAATCATCTATATAAATGGTAAATAGTTGAGGCCCCAGCACCGATCCCTGCGGCACTCCACTAGTTACCAATCAGAATAGCACCCATTGATACCAACTCTCTGCCTCCTATTAGACAACCAATCCTCTATCCACGCTAACACCTTACCCCCAACTCCATGTCCCCTAACCTTCTGAAGCAACCTTTTGTGCAGCACCTTATCAAATGCCTTTTGAAAATCGAGAAACACCACATCCACCGGTTCCCCTCTATCTACCACACTAGTCACATCCCCATAGAATTCCAATAAATTCGTCAAACACGACTTCCCCTTAACGAATCCGTGCCACGTCTGCTCTATCAAACAATTCTTTTCCAGGTGCCTCGCTATTTCTTCTTTGATGACGGATTCAAGCATTTTTCCAACAACAGACGTTAAACTAACCGGCCTATAATTCCCTGCTTTTTACCTACTACCTTTTTTAAACAGCGGAGTAACATTAGCCGTTTTCCAATCTTCCGGCACTTCCCCGGAATCCAGCGAAGTTTGGTAAATAATCACTAAGGCATCCACTATCACCTCTGCCATTTCCTTCAGAACCCTGGGATGCATTCCATCCGGTCCTGGGGGCTTGTCCACCATCAGTCCCATTAGTGTATCAAGCACGACCTCTCTAGTGACAGTAATCGCATTCAGGCCCTCAACTCCTACCATCCTTCTATCTTTCATATCCGGCAAACTATTCGCGTCCTCCTCCGTGAAGACTGAGGCAAAAAACTTATTTCAGGCCTCAGCCATTTCCTCATCTCCCACCACTAAACCCCCCTCTCATCCTGTAAGGGTCCAACATTCACTCTAGCCAGCCTCCTCCTCTTTATATATTTGTAAAAACTCTTACTGTCCTTTTTTATATTTAGTGCTAGTTTAGCTTCATAGTCTATCCTTCCTTTCTTTATCAACTTCTTAGTCATTCTTTGTTGAATTTTAAACCTCTCCCAATCTTCTACTCGCCCACTACTTTTAGCCACTCAAAGTATCAGCTTTTAATTTAATACTCTCCTTTATTTCCTTCGATAACCACGGCTGATTATCCCTTCTCCTACATTCCTTCTTTACCATTGGAATATATTTCTGCTGAGCACCAAAAAAGATCTCCTTCAAGATCCTCCACTGTTCCTCAGTCGTCCTACCGACCAATCTGCGCCCCCAATCTACATTTGCCAATTCCTCTCTCATCCTATCGTACTCCCCTCTGTTCAAACAGAGGACACAGGTCCGGGACCCTACTTTCTCATCCCCCATCTGCATCAAAAACTCAACCATACAATGATCGCTCGTCCCAAGAGGATCCCTCACAACAAGATGCTTAATTCTTCCTGCCTCGTTACACAACACCAGATCTAAGATAGCTCACTCCCCCATTGGTTCCGTCACACACTGTTCAAGGAAACTATCTCTACAGCATTCCAAGAACTCAAGCCCACCGCGTCCGACTTGGGTCAACCAATCAATATGTAGATTAAAATCCCCCATAATTATCGCCGTTCCATTTCTGCACGCATCATTTATTTGCTTGTTTATAGCCCGCCCCACCTCCAAGTTATTATTTGGGGGCCTACAGACCACACCCACCAGCGTCTTCATCCCCTTACTGTTCCTTATCTCCACCCACAGCGATTCCACATTCTACTCTTTAGAACATAGAACATTACAGCGCAGAACAGGCCCTTCGGCCCACGATGTTGCGCCGACCAGTTTAAAAAAAAAACAACAACAATGACCCACTAACCTAAACCAATCCCTTTTCGTCCATAAACCTGTCCACAGACCTCTTAAACGCCCCCAAACTAGGCGCATTTACAACTGCAGCAGGCAGGGCATTCCAATCCCTCACCACCCTCTGGGTAAAGAACCTACCCCTGACATCTGTCCTATAACTACCCCCCCTTAGTTTAAAGCCATGCCCCCTCGTGCTAGATTTTTCCATCAGAGGAAAAAGGCTATCACTATCCACCCTATCTAAACCTCTAATCATCTTATATGTTTCAATAAGATCCCCTCTTAGCCGCCTTTGGAGCCTATATCTTCTTTTACTACCGCCCTGATATTATCCTTAATCAGCAAAGCTACCCCACCCCCTCTTTCCTCCCGTCCATCCTTCCTAAACACTTGATACCCCTGGACATTCAGCTCCTAGTCCCTGTCACCCTGCAACCACGTTTCCGTAATGGTCACCAGATCATATCCATTTGTGCTGATCTGCGCCGCCAGCTCATTCACTTTGTTCCGAATGCTTCGTGCATTCAGGTAAAGTGAATGGCAGTTGGCATTTTCAGCAACAATAAAGCTCTAAACTGCACTGATTTGATTTTTAAGTTTTCTCTACCTTGGAGGACAGTAATGCAAACCACAAGTTAAATACAATGGACAACTAGCCAAACTTAGTTTAAACGATGACCTGACATGTAACAAATCATGTATTTAGCTCGTTCAACTATTTGATACAGGTACAAATAGCTATTGAATAAAAACAATAAAATAAAGCTAACCTAAAATTTGGCACAGCAAGGTGTGCATCTAAATTACAGAAATTTAACAGGGAGACTATCCTAAGCGAACGCATCTGTCTACAGTGGATGTCTTTTTCTCAAATCTCTCTGGCTCAGAGTCATTGAACTGAGCCCAAGTTGGATGCACTCTGACACAAGGGAGGGTGGAGGAATTTCTGATGGTGTAGTGATATTCTAACTGGCCTCGTAATCCACAGACCCAGAATAATTATAATCATGGCAGACAGTGAGCTGAATTCAATAAGAATCGGGAACTAAAAAATCTAATGATGACCACGATACCATTATTGATTATTGTAAAAACCCATCTGGTTCACGTGACTCTACAGCCACAGCAACGTGGTTGACTCTCAACTTCCTTCGAGTAACAAGGGATGGGCAATAAATGTGCACAACCTTTGAATAAATAGCTAAAAAGAAAAGCTGAATAGAAATGTGATAGCAATAATGGACTCTTATAATTAGGTGGATAGGTAATGGCATATGCAATTAAGAACAAGGATGCCTACTCAGTGCCAGTGGAAGGGATATCTGATGGAAATGGAGGGGACAAATCCAATGCATATGGTCAGAGAGTCATACAGTACATAAGGAAGCACTTCAGGCCATTAAGTCTGCATTAAATCTACACTAATCCCACTTTCCAGCACTGGGCCTTGAACATGACGACATTTTAAGTGCTTATCAATGTTCTTTTTAAAGGTTGTAACGTTTCCTGCCTCTATTACCTTCCCAGGCATTCTAGATTACATCACCCTCCTGTCTCACCTTAAAATTAAGCCCCCTTGTTATTAACCGTTCAACTAAGGGGAACACAGTTGCATCCCATTGACCCTGCCCACACTCCTCAATCAGGTTCACACTCAGCCTTCTCTGCTCTAAAGGAAACATGAGCATATCTAGCCTCTCATCATAGCTCAGATACTCCATCCCAGGCAACATCTTGGTGGATCTCCTCTGCACCCTCTCCAGGGCAATCACGTCCTTCCTATCGTGATGTGACCAAAACTGCACACAGCACCCCATTTGTGGCGTTATCAATGTTCTGTATCGTTCCAATATAACCTTCCTGCTCTTATAATCTATGCCAAGGAATAACATTTTAAAGACAAGGCATGGCTTAACTGGAACCAAACATAGGACATTAAGTGAAGAAGAGATTAATGAACAAATGTTGGTGCAAGTCAGGCCACATATATTTTCATGTCAGGATGGTGAGTTGCCTGGAGAGGAACATTCAGGTGGTGATGTTTCATGTATCTACTGCCCTTCTGGGTAAACAGAGGGGATGGCTTTGGAAAGTGCTTTTAAAGGGATCATGACAAGTTGCAGCAGTGCATCTTGCATATGGTATGTACTGTTGCCACTATGCATTGGCGATGGAGGAAGTTCACGCTAGAGGTATAGGATGAGGTGCCAATCAAGTAGGCTACTCTACCTTGTACCATGTACAGCTTCTTGTTTATTGTTGGAGCCATGCACATCCAAGCAACTGAAGAAAATTCCAACACATAGTTGACTTGTGCCTTGGACGTGCTTTGGGAAGTCAGGAGGGGAGTTACATACTGCAGAACTCCCAGCCTCTGACCTTCTCTTGTAGCCACAACATCTATATGGCTGGTCTAGTTTAGGTTTATAGTCAAAGTGTGAGATTCAATGAGGCTAATGCCACTGAGTGTCATGGGGAGAAGGTCATTGTGTGACACTGCTTTTATTTGTTACTTATCAACCTGAACATTGTCCCAGTCTGTTTTTGGACAATGACTGCCTCAGTCCCCTTGGAGTCGCAAATGTGCCAAGCATGGCGCAGTCATCAACAAATATTCCTACTTCTGATCTTTCGATGGAGCACAGCTCACTGATGAAACAGCTGAAGATGATTCAACCTGGGACACTACCCTGAGTGGCCTGAGAACAGGTGAGCAGATTTTTCTGCTGACTAAATGCCGTTTACAAGCAGAGTAACGCACTATCACTTTGTTGATGATTGAGTATAGACTGATGTGGGCAGTAACTGACCAGGTTAAATTTGTCCTGCTTTGTGGACAGGGCACATCTGGGCAATTTTCCGTATTCTTGGGAAAATGCCACTTTTTGTGACTGCACTGGAACAGCTCGCTAAGAAGTACAGCTAGTTCTAGAGTTTAAGTCGTCAATATTATTGCCAGATTTTTGTCACAACTGATGGCCTTTGCAATATTGAGCATCGTCTGCCATTTCTTTGTGCCATGTGGAGTAAAATGAAATGACTAAAGATTGATATCTGCAATGCTGGAGACTTCAGGAGGAAGCTGCAATGGATTATCCACTTCCCACTTCTAACAGAATATGGTTGCTAATGCATAGCATATTCATATCTTGCCTTTTGCACTGGGCTCCCTTCATGGAAGATGGGGATTTGTGGAGCTACCTCTTCCATTTAGTTGTTTTGTTGTGCAAAATAATGCTGTGTTTTTGGATGGTGTCACAAAGGGGCAGCTCAAAATTGCACATCCATCAAGTGTTGTGGGCAATTACAGATGAATACTAACTTATCACATGCCTCACTCCATCGTGACTGTCAAGCCAAGGGATCAACTTTGAACTGAGGAGGAGTGTGGGAGAGCATGCCAGGAGCAGCACTGAGCATATCAAACAATAACATAGTGAAGTTGCCACACAGGCCCATATGCGTGTTATCCAGCAGAATCAACATGACATCAACAGATCTAAGGGACTCCACAAGAAGTTTGGATCTTGGATCTTGGATAATGATGGACAAACAAATAACTGAAGAAATAGCCCACTACAAAAAAAAATCCATAAGGAGTCCAAGGTGTGCCGAGGTGACTTAAGCGACCAGTGCCAACTAGTTAAATATGAAGTATCATACCAACACATTACAAATTCATACCAACAGTATGATTTGCCTCAGGCGAAACAGTCAATGTGCACAAAACTTAAATGAAAATGCCAAGCTTAAGTAACAAGCTTGAGAGTGTGTGAAATTCAGGCCTCTGCAATTTCCAATCAAGCAAGAAATTAGACAGATTAACATCAATGTCAAAAGCAATGTAAGATGGCAATAAGCCATCAATGAGCACTAGCAATACTAAACCGGTTACCCAAGTGTGAAATTCCACATTGCAAAAAATGAGGCTCAATGACCTGCTTTATGTCAGGGGAAAAAGATAAAATACTGCGTACACTGAAAATTTAAAATAGAAATAAATGCTGGAAATATTCAGCAACCTCAGCAGTAATTACCCCAAGAGAACTCAAAACAAAATGTTTTGAATATTGAACTGCAGAATTGTATGGAGTTGAAGGTGAAATAATTCTTGATCTGTTTCCATCTTTTGGAGTGTCTTTAGTCTTACCATTGGCTCTGCTTATTCTATGACTGGCTTGGGATAACTGCTATATAAATTTTATAGCAATTATTTATCAAGAACTAGTTAAAAAGACCTTAGTGTAAGCACAATGTTAACAAACTTCAATGACAGTAATGTTCTTATAAGGCTATGCAACTCTCTTCCTGGCATCTGTTGAAGGTTTTGAGAATGCAAGGACTAACTAGGGACAGTCAGCATGGCTTTGTGAGTGGAAAATCACGTCCCACAAATTTGAGTTTTTCAAAGGGGTAACCAAGAAGGTAGATAATGACAGTGCAGTTGATGTTTTCTACATTGGCTTTAGCAAGGCCTTTGACAAGGTACCGCATGGTAGGTTGTTGCATAAAATTAAATCTCACGGCATCCAGGGTGAAGTATTGAAATGAGTACAAAATTGGCAGTTTTTTTCAAGCTGGAGGCCAGTGACCAGTGGTGTGCCTCAGGGATCAGTGGTGGGTCCACTGTTACTTGTAATTTATATTAATGATTTGGATGAAAATATATGGGACATGGTTAGTAAGTTTGCAGATGACACCAAGATTGGTGGCATAGTGGACAATGAAGAAAGTTATCTCCAATTGCAACAGGATCTTGACCAATTGGGCTAGTGGGCTGATGAATGGCAGATGGAATTTAATTTACACACATGCAAGGTGATGCATTTTGATAGATTGAAACAGGGCAGGACTTATTCAGTTATTGGTAGGGAGTTGGGGAGGGTTACAGAACAAGGAGATCAAGGGGTACATGTTCACAGTTCCTTGGAAGCGGAGTCACAAGTGGACATTCGGCATGCTTGGTTTCATCGGTCAGAACGTTGAAAGGAGTTGGGACGTCTTGTTGAAGTTGTACATTGGTAAGGCCACACTTGGAATACTGTGTGCAATTCTGGTCACTCTATTATAAAAACAATATTATTAAACTAGAAAGAGTGCAGAAAAGATTTACGAGGATGCTACCGGGACTTGATGGATTGAGTTATAAGGAGAGGCTGAATAGACTGGGACTTTTTTCTCTGGAGCACAGGAGGCGGAGGGGTGACCTTACAGAGGTCTAAAAAATAATGAGGGGCACAGACAAGGTGGATAGTCAATATCTTTTCCCAAACAAGTCTAAAACTAGAGGGTATAGGTTTAAGCTGAGAGAGGGGAGAGATAGAAAAGTGTCCAGAGGGGCAATTTTTTCACACAGAGGGTGATGAGTGTCTGGAATAAGCTGCCAGAGGTAGTAGTCGAGGTGGATACAATTTTATCTTTTAAAAAGCATTTAGACAGTTACAAGGGTACGATGGGTATAGAGGAATATGGGCCAAATGCGGGTAATTGTGATTAGCTTAGGGGTTTTTTAAAAAAGGGCAGCATAGACAAGTTGAGCCGAAGGGTCTGTTTCCCTGCTGTAAACCTCTAAGACTTGATGTGCGTGTGGACTTTGGTGGAATTTTCAGTTGGCCTGTAAAAAAAAAGGCTGGTTTTACTCATGCTCATGTTTTCAAAGTTATTACTGATACTTTGATTTGATTTATTGTCATATGTATTAGTATACAGTGAAAAGTATTGTTTCTTGTGCGCTATACAGACAAAACATATCATTCATAGAGAAGGAAACGAGAGAGTGCAGAATGTAGCGTTACAATCATAGCTAGGGTGTAGATAAAGCTTAAAAGGTAGATCCGTTCAAAAGTCCGACAGTGGCAAGGAAGAAGCTGTTCTTGAGTCGGTTGGTACATGACCTCAGACATTTGTATCTTTTTCCCCAAAGGATGAAGGTGGAAGAGAGAATGTCTGGGATACGTGGGGTCCAGCTTTGCTGAGGCAGCAGGAAGTGTATGGATGGGAGGTTGGTTTGCGTGATGGACACTTACAACCTTTTGTAGTTCTTTCTACTACTATTCTGCTGAGTTACTATTCTTGTTAAACTTTGTTATTCTTTCTTCCTTTTAAATAGCGCATTTGACTGCCTTGAGGTCTCAAGTCACCAAATACATGGTTTGCAGGACATGTACTGTTCTATGTCCTCTCTCTTGATGCAGTCTCTTAGTCATCAGATTCTTCATATCGTATCTGGATCATCAATGACATCATGGTTTCATTGAGCTATCCATTGACCCATTATTCCACAGTTATGGGACTTAGATCATCAACGCTACATTGATTTGGTCATAACATCAGGAGAGATGGCCAGCTAACTGCAAGTCTTGACTCATCCAAAACTCTGGCTGCGGATTAACAAAAGATCCTTTGTGAAACAAACCCACAATTGATTTTATGTGGGCTAATGGAATATCAAATCAATATGACATCTGGAGACAGCTTCAGATATTCCAGTGGGTACATGATCCTGGACTCCATATGAGGTTCTTACTTCGAGATTTCAGATTTGCTGCACTGCCAACACATGGGTGAAAGAGTCATCTACTGATGACCTGAGAACCAAGACGATCATGAATAAAGTCAGAATATCATTTGTTTTCATTTTTCTGTAGGAACTTGTAGCCCAGTACTAAACAACTCGGGTACATGTATCAAAAGATGGAACAGGAAAATGAGTGATGCAAATTTTAAAGAAAAATTGATAGTCACACTGCATAATATATGGTTTCCAGTTTACATTGCAATTCAAGTTACTATACTTGAAACTATGCATTTTTTTTAATTTGGTATACAACAGGAAGGTCTATTTTGGCAGTCCACCTATGTGCAGGTCACCCACCATGCTGCTTGCATTTTTTTTGTAGATTGTTAATTATTTGATACTTGCTGTGGCATGTAGCTCAGCATGACAGATTTCCACATAATGGTTTTCAATCTCACGCACGTCATTGGGGAGAGGCAGCAATAAACAAATTTTGCAACTCCTCTCAGACAGCCAAGCAAAAATTAACAAGAATCTGCTGACATAGTGATGGAATTATTGAGGACAAAAAATTTTAATGGTAATACACGATTAAGCACTTAGAGAAACAAACCTTAAAACATTGGAAATGGAGTCATAAATTAGTGTAAAATGCAATAAAGAAAAGATATCCTTTGCAGGGTAATCAGAGTCTTTTTTTAAAAAAACCTGACAGTACAGTTCAAATTAATTTCCTCAAGTATGAGTTATATTTTCATTATAAATTCTTCCATGAATTTGATCCTTTCATCCCACATGCTGTGTCCTTCTGATAAAGCAGTTGTCATCGGCATCCTTCCATCTAGATATGATGACATACAAGCAGAAAATCAGATCCATCGAGGATGAGGTAGCTTCATGTGGTGCACTTTCACTAATGATGGAAGAGACCAATCCAAGAGAGGCAGTTTCTGCCCTAAGTGCCATGTAAGAAGTAGCTACTGGGTGTCATTGTGGCCTGTTAATAAAGTGCTGGCACCTGTTGTCATGGCATTGTAGCCATTGATTGTCATGGTTGTGCATGCCAGCTTGCAGTGATATGGCCATATTCCTTTGTTGTCAGCTCATGTCCTTCAGGGAGGAAAATCACTGTTTACAGTCTTAGGTCATTCCAGCATCTTTGAGGCTGAGCTCTGGGTATCCCACTGGTCTTGAGGCACCAGCTACCTCACCAGACAGAAAATCCTTAGCATGCAATCATTATCAATCCTGAGTAGTTACTTTTCTTATGTGTACATCAAGATATAAATTGCCTGTCACTGAAGATCCAAGGTTGCAGAATGTGCTAACCACTTAGAGTAAACTGATATGTTTGTAGACACTTTGTACCCTCCTTACAACTTGTTTTTCTACCCATCTTTGTATTGTCAATAAATATGGCTACAATACAGTCTGCCCCTTCACCTGTAATGTATATTATAAAAGCTGAGGTCCCAGCTCTGAACTCTGTAGCACTCCATTTGTCACTATTTGCCAACTTAAATATGACCCATTTATCCCAAATCTGTTCCCTGTTAATTGCAAAAAGTCTGACAACACCAGGTTTAAGTCCAACCGATTTATTTGATAGTACACTCACTAGCTTTCAGGGTTAGTCCCTTCGTCAGGTGAATGGAGAGTTCTGGCCTCAGACAGAGCATATAAAGCACAGACGGTTTACAGATTACTGATTAGAATGCGAATCTTTACACCTAACCTGCTGCTCAAGTCTTAAAGTAGCTGACAATGTGAGTGGAAGGAGCACTGATCACAGGTTAAAGAGATGTGTATTGTCTCCAGACAGTAAAGTGAGGTTTTGCAAACCTAGGCAAGTCACGGGGGTTACAGATAGTGAGACATGAACGCAAGATCCTTGTTGAGACCGTCCTCATGTGTGCGGAACTTGGCTATCAAACGCCGGCATATTCACATCATCCCTGTTAATTGGTCAATGTGGTATCCTTGCTAATAAATCAACCCCACTGCCACACACTGTTATCATGCGCAGCACCTTATGGAATGCCTTTTGGAAATTCAAATACAGTACATCTGTCAGTTGCCTTGTATCCGCTCTGCATGTGACATCCTCAAGTGTGATGAGTGAGACATGATTGCAATGGATTAGATTTGAACATGATGTAGGTCAAAAAATGGGTTGTGGATGTTCATTTCCCTTGAACATTTTAATCCGTGCTTAAAAGAAATAACATTGTTGAATATGACAAAACTATTGAAAAATCCTTTTAAATTACTTATAAGAACATTGAAATTGCAGTGATTTGGTCATCATGCCACCAAAAGTTTTCAAAAACAGTCAAATTTTAACAGCATTTGAATCTGAAAGGTACGAACAGAAGAACAATCACTTAACTGTTGTTTCTAGTAGGCTTAGACTCTTTGGAGTTCCATCAAAACTAAGTTCACTTTCAATGGGAAAACTAAACAAGTACACAAGATAGTGGGACCAAAACTGTGTGGTGTTTACCGTGGGACAGGAAGTATTGGAGCAGTTGTTTTATTGTATATTCTTTATTTTATCTTAGCTCCTTATTACAAGAAACTCTTGAAACTTACTTGATGCCTTATCTATGAGCTGGTTGCAGCGAAGTAAACTTGAGAGATTATTCGAGGACTGATGGAGATTCAAAAGCCAGCATGTGGGAACATCAGTTTTGACAGTATCTCATGCTAAAATTTTCATTCAGAAGTTCAGCAATAAGTGGATTTCACTAAGCTTATGCAACAAGAGTTTACTTTCTTATGGGGCATGAGGGAAATAACAACCCAAAGCTTGTCAAGTGCGATACCTGCATGATGTACGAGATCCTGAATCATGTGTGTCTCATTGTTCAGTGATCCATCTCAGGATTTCTAAGTTAGAGAATGAATTAAGAAAGTTGATGTAGAAGTGTACAGATATGTGGGACATTGGGACTGGTTTAGAGTCAGGAGTGGACTGTGCGTGATTTAATGACTTCACAGGAAGAGAGCCAGAGCCAATATTCTCATGGAACGTCATAACTAATGTTGTGAGATGGGTTTAAACCAGTATGGCATGGGGACAGAAAAGAAATACATTTAAGTGATCAGCAGAGAGAACCTCTGTTCAAGAAAGGAAATCTGAATGACTGATAATTATAGGCTGGTTAGTCTTACTTCGGTGGTCGATAAGATAATGGAAGAAGTCCTGAGGGATAGGACTTATGACTATTTGGAAAGATGCAGCTGCATCCGGGATAGTCAGCATGGATTCGTGAGGGATAAGTCTTACCTCACAGGAACAGAGAGATCTTGGGGTTCATATCCACAGATCTCTGAAGGTTGCCACTTAAGTGGACAGTAAAGAAAGCCTATAGTGTGTTTACATTGATTAACAGGGGGTTTGAGTTTAAGAGCTGTGGGGTTATGCTACAACTGTACAGGACCTTGGTGAGACCAGATTTGAATAGTATGTGCAATTCTGGTCACCTCACTGTAAGGAGAATGTGGAAGCATTGGAGACAGTGCAGAGATTTACCAGGATGCTGCCTGATTTGGAAGGTAGGTCTTATGAGGAAAGGTTGAGGGGCTTTTCTCCTTAGAGCAGAGGGGGATGAGAGGCGACTCAATAGAGGTTCCTAAGATGATGAGGAGGATAGATAGAGTGGACGTGCAGAGACTATTTCCTTGAGTGGATGTAGCTGTTACTAGGGGGCATAACTATAAAGTTCATGACAGGAGATATAGGAGGGATGTCCAAGGTTGGTTCCTTACTCAGAGTGGTTGTAGTGTGGAATGCACTGCCTGCTGTAATAGTGGAGTTGAACACTTTTGGAACTTTCAAGCGGTTATTGCATAGGCACATGGAGCACACCAGATTGACAGGGAGTGGGATAGCTAGACCTTGGGTTCAGACAGAGCTCAGCACAACATCAAGGGCCGAAGGGCCTGTACTGTGCTGTACTGTTCTATGTAACCCATTGTACCTGACCAGTGATAACATTTACTCACCAGTTCCAGTAAACAATTCTAATCATATTTACTCACCATGTTCAAATAATCCTTCACCCACATATCAAACCTAATCTACAATGTTGACATAACTTCCGTCTCAACCACTTTGCTTGGAAGAAGTGAATTCTATAGCCTCAACTTACTTGTCAAAATTGTTTTTCTTGATTCTCTTTTTGAGCCTCTTCCACTTAATCCATTACCTATGGATATTCATTCCTGGCTCACACATTGGAATCAATATGCTTCCATGAACCCCACCCATCCTTACATGAATTAAGAATGCCTACCACTCCATAATCTGTATTATTCTAATAAACTAGGCCCTTCTTTTCAAATTGGTATTTTGTCATACAAAAGAGCACCCTTCTCTGAAGTCCCAAAAGTGTCTCCTATATTTTGGAGCCCAACACTGAACAGGGTACTTGGACCAAGGTATTATTAAAGATTTATAGAATCCCAAAAGAATCCCTACAGTGCAGAAGGAGGCCATTTAGCCCATTGAATCTGCACCAATCACAATTCCATTCAGGCCCTATTCCTGTAACTCCACATATTTACCCTGCTAATTACCCTGACATTAAGGTCAATTTAGCATGGCCAATCAACCTAACTTGCACATTTTTGGACAGTGGGAGGAAACCCATGCAGACATGAGCAGAATGTGCAAACTCCACACAAACAGTGACTCGAGGCCGGAATCGAACCCGTGTCCCTGGCGCTGTGAGGCAACTACTAAACTTACAAAAGGTATATTATATTCTTAAACTTTTGCCAACTGAGGACTGATACACCAGTGGAGTCTTAAAAGCCAGCATGCACGTCAACTTACATTTGCTCTTTTTATTGAAGATCTTTATCAAGCTACGATATGGCCTTTAAAGTCCTGAAAGCTTGTACTGGACCTCCAAGTTCCTCTGCTCTTCCACAACATCAAACCAACTTGCATGAGAAGCAAATGCATCACACTTACGGCCAGTGACCACATGCTACTTTTTAAGCCCATCCCATCACTATACCTTGGCAGTTTCCCTTTTGTGTCATGACGAATTAACATAAGAACATAAGAAATAGGAGCAGGAGTAGGCCATCTAGCCCTTCGAGCCTGCCCCGCCATTCAATAAGATCATGGCTGATCTGAAGTGGATCAGTTCCACTTTCCCGCTTTCTCCCCATAACCCTTAATTCCCTTGTCTGTCAGAAACCTATCTACGCGTGACTTAAATATATTTAGCGAGGTAGCCTCCATCACTTCAAGAGGCAGAGAAATCCAGAGATTCACCACCCTTTGAGTGAAGAACTTCCTCCTCAACTCTGATCTAAACTGCGTCCCCACCTTATCTTGAGGCTGTGCCCTCTTGTCCTGCTATCCTTTCTGAGCAGGAAGAATCTCTCTACCTCTACCCTATACATCCCTTTCATTATCTTATATGTCTCTATAAGATCCCCCCTCATCCTTCCAAACTCCAACGAATACAGACCCAGTCTACTTCGTCTCTCTTCATAGTCCAACCCCCTCATCTCCGCTATCAGCCTAGTGAACCTCCTCTGCACTCCCTCCAAGGCCAATATATCCTTGCGCAAGTGCGGCGACCAAAACTGCACACAGTACTCCAGCTGCAGCCTCACCAGTACCCTGTACAGTTGCGGCAAGACCTCCCTACTTTTATACTCTATCCCCCTCACTATAAAGGCCAACATTCCATTCGCCTTCTTGATCACCTGCTGCACCTGCAGACTGGGTTTTTGCGACTCGTGCACAAGGACCCCCAGGTCCCTCTGCACTGTAGCACACTGCAGCTTTTCGCCTTTTAAATAATAATCTCTCCTACTATTATTTCTGCCAAAGTGGATAACCTCTCACTTGCTAACATTATACTCCATCTGCCAGGTCCTCGCCCACTCGCTCAGCCTATCCAGATCCCTCTGCAGACGTTCCACACCCTCCATGCAAATTTGCTTTTCCACTCATCTTCATGTCATCAGCAAATTTCGACACCCTACACTCAGCCCCCTCCTCCAGATCATCTATATAAATGGTAAATAGTTGAGGCCCCAGCACCAATCCCTGCGGCACTCCACTAGTCACCAACCGCCAACTAGAATAGCACCCACTGATTCCAACTCTCTGCTTCCTATTAGACAACCAATCCTCTATCCACGCTAACACCTTACACCCAACTCTGTGCACCCTAACCTTCTGTAGCAACCTTTTGTGAGGCACCTTATTAAACGCCTTTTGGAAATCTAAAAACACCACATCCACCGGTTCCCCTCTGTCTACCGCACGAGTCACATCCTCATAGAAATCCAATAAATTCGTCAAACACGACTTCCCCTGAACAAATCTGTGCTGTATCTACTCGATCAAACCATTCTTTTCTAGGTGCCTCGCTGTTTCTTCTTTGATGATGGATTCTAGCATTTTTCCGACTACAGACGTTAAACTAACCGGCCTATAATTCCCTGCCTTTTGTCTGCCAACTTTTTTAAACAGCGGCATAACATTAGCCGTTTTCCAATCTTCTGGCACTTCCCCGGAATCCAGCAAATTTTGGTAAATAATTACTAAGGCATCCACTATCACCTCTGCCATTTCTTTCAGCACCCTGGGATGCATTCCATCTGGTCCTGGGGACTTGTCGACCTTCAGTCCCATTCGTCTATCAAGCACTACCTCTCTAGTGACAATAATCGCATTCAGGCCCTCAACTCCTACCATCCTTCTATCTTTAATATCCGGCAAACTATTCGCGTCCTCCTCCATGAAGACCAAGGCAAAAAACTTACTTAAAGCCTCAGCCATTTCCTCATCTCCCACCACTAAATCCCCCCCCCCTCATCCTCTAAGGATCCAACATTCACTCTAGCCAGCCTTCTCTTCTTCGTATATTTGTAAAAACTTTTACTGTACTTTTTTATACTTAGCACTAGTTTAGCTTCATAGTCTATCTTTCCTTTGTTTATCACCTCCTTAGTCATTCTTTGTCGATTTTTAAATTTTTCCCAATCTTCTAATTGCCCATTACTTTTAGCCACGACCTCAAATTTTGTGCCATCTGCAAATTGTGACACTCATTGCTGAATGCCACTTTCCCACCTATCATGTTGCCTTCTCAAAAAAATTTCAAGTCTTCAAAGCACGATGATCCTTCTGAAATCTGCATGTTACCTCTAATTATTCTCTTGACATAGAAACATGGTAATTTCATCCTTAATTTTAAGCCACAACATTTTCCCAAGCATAGATATTACATTAATTAGTATTTGGCAGCATTTTCTCAACAGTCATCAAGCTTTTGTACTGGTTACTCTATGTCACAACTGAAGTACTTTCTCTTTTTTATATATAATCACAGTTATGAGAAACAAATACAATTGTAGAAACTAGTTTTTAAAAATTTATTACTATTCTATACTATAAGAAGTATTTTTTATAGTATTCCATTACTATAAAAAAACTATACACATTGTGAAAATGTCAACACCCATCTCTACGGCAATTAGGGATGGACATCAAATCCTGGCCTTTCCAGCAATGCTCACATCAACACAAGGCTGCTACCTGCTTCTCTTAGTAATCAATCTCACAAATAACATGTAATTTGAGCTGTACTTGGAACTGGCTAACACACAGAACCTTCACAAGATAAACAGAATGTGGAGGAAAAATTCAACAGTTGACTTTGAAAGATTAACAATAGGAACAAATATTTGGGAAACCAGAAAAATGTGAATACGCACTGAATTCTTATCACATGTTTTGCTACCAAACAGCCAAAAGCAAAACTCCAAACCAGATTATAATAGTTTGTAAAATGCTAGCACTGAGTCTACCAAGGTTCGGCATAATCCCAAAAAACACGAAATAAGTCTGCATCTTGTTAAGGTAGGCTAATAATTAAATCTTCCCTAATCAAATTGACTATGTATGTTACAAAACAATTGTAGGGGTAGGGAAACAGTAAGCAACATCTTGTTATCTTTAGCTCAAAAATTATTGAACATATCAAACTGCTTTCAAAACAGCATTCAAGAAACCAAATGCTATGTAGTTGTTAGTGGTGATCAACTTCAGAATTTAGGACATGAGAATATAAGAAATAGGAGCAGGATTAGTCATTCTGCTCCTCGAACTTCCTTTATCACTCAGTATTATACCTGATCTTTCGTGGTCTTAATTCCACTTCCCTGCCCATTTCCCATAACTCTCAACTTCCATGTAAATCAAAAATCTGCCCAAAACAAAATTCACTGACCTGACCTCCATTGCTCACTGGGAGAGTGAATGCCAAACACTAACGATGGACTAAGATAAGAAATTTCTCCTCGTCTTCATCTTTGGAAGACCCTTTATTTTTAAACTGTGTGCAACAGTTCCAGATACCCTTGCGAGGGAAAGCATGCTCTCAATATCTAACCTCTCAGGAGGCCTTAGGATTTCATAGCTTTCTAAAGATGGCCTCTCTTTCTTCTCAGTCTCAGCCCAACCTTTTCTCCTAAGACAGCCCTTCATCCCAGGAATCAGTCGAGTGTACATTCTTTGGACTATCTTCAAAGCAAATATAACCCATGTTATTTCGTAAAGTGACCAAAATTGTACACAGTACTTAAGACGCGGTCTTTCCAATGTCCTATACAGTTTTACTTTCAGAGCCTATTACAAGGGAGATGAAAGTCAACATTTCATTTGTCTTCTGTACCTGCATGCAAATCTTCTGATTCATGTACAAGGACACTCTGCAATAGCATTCTGCAGTCTCTCTCCATTTTAAAAATATTCTCTTTTTCTATTCATCCTGCCAAGGTGGGCAAACATTCTTTCCTGCAGAATACTCCATCTGTCAATTTTTTTCCCTGACTCACTGAACCAATCTGTATGCTTTTGCAGACTCATTGTATCCTCCTCACAACTTGCTTTCTTAGACAGCTTTGTGTCATCAGCAAATTTGTCTACAATGCAGTTATAATTAGCTGAGGCCCAAGCACATGATCCTGTGGCACTCCAAAGAGCAACAGTTTACAAAGTTCAAAATGACATGTATGATGTCTCCTTTGTGCTAACGTAGCAAGTCTTCTATCCATGCAAATCGAGTAACATCCAACACCATGTGCTCTTGTCTAATGTAGTAGCCTTATGTTGCACCTTATTGAGGGCCCTTTGCAGACGCAAATATACTACATCAACTGGTTCCCCTTTATCCACACTTCATCCTCAAAGACCGCTTAATAAATAAACTAAACACAATTTTCCTTTCATAAAACCATATTGACTCTGCCTGATTTTATGATGATTTTCAAAATGCCCTGCATTTTCTCAGTTTTAGATTCCGCCTCCAAATGGTAGAAAAATCCCAAGAAAGAATATTTTACAAGATGTGGCAAGCAAGGACATCTGGGACATGTCAGTTTGAGGCATTTCTGCACAACAAGGATTTTAATTGCAAGGGTAAGGTCCTCTGACGTGCAAAGGGATTTAGATGCATTTGAGATGATTCAGGGGAGGTTCACTAAATTGATTCCAGAGATTAAATACTTGTTTTACAAAGAAAGAGTGGGCATTTTAGGCGTATGCTCCCTGGAGTTGAAATGAGGGGAGATTTAATTGACGTGGACAAGATAATAAGGGTGATTGACAAAGTAGACATGGAGAGGATATTTCCTCTTGTAAAGCCATCTCTAACAAGAGGTCATAGTTTTAGGACAAGTATGGCAGATTAAAAACAGAGATGAAGAAAATTACTTCTGTCAAAGGGTTGCAAGTCTTGGAATTTACTACCCCAGAGCGTTGCAGATGTCAGGACATTGAGTAAAATTAAGGGAGTAGTAGACAGGTTTTTAATTAGTAAGGGTTTGAAGGGAAATGGTGAATGGGCAGGCACGTGGAGTTGAGGCCAAGATGAGATCAGCCATGGTCGTGTTAAATAATAGGAGGCTGAAGGGCTAAATTGCCTACTCCTGCTCCTAGCTTTTCAGTTATGAGGAAGAGGTTGAATTATGTTAATGAGTAGGTGCTGTTTCCTTGGAACAGAGAAGGCTGAGGATGACATGACAGAGTATACAAAGTTACGTGTGTTAGAGATAGAGTAGATGGGAGGAACCTGTTTCCCTTGGCAGAGTGTTCAAAAACCAGGGTCATATATTCAAACTAAGTGGCAGAAGGAGTAGAGAGGACATGAGGAAAATGCATGAGGAAGCAGCACTTCACTTGTACCTCCTTCAATTTGGTCTATTGCACGCCCTGCTCTCAGTGCTATCTGCTCTACATCGGAGAGAACAAACTTTGACTGGGTGACCACTTTGCTGAACACCTTTGGTCCGTGTCTGCAAGCAAGACCCAGATCTTCCTGTCACTTGCCACTTCAACTCACCACCCTGCTTCCCTGTCCACATGTCCGTCCTCAGCCTTTTGAACCCCAACGCAAACTGGAGAAACAACATCTCATCTTCCAATTGGGCACTTTACAGCATTCTGGACTGAACATTGAGTTCAATAACTTCAGAGCATGAACTGTCTTCTCCATCTTCACCCCATTTCCATTTATTTTATTTTGCTTTGTTTTTTCCTTTCATCTCATTCACCCATTTTTATCATCCTTCTTTCTCATTTCCACATTTGCACTTCTCCATTCCCAATCTCCATCTACCCCACATGTCCCCACATACTGGCTTCTGAGAATCCACTGGGGTATCAGTCCATCTGTACCCCTGTTCTACCATTCACACATTTATCACTTAATGGACACTTAGCACTTTTTTCAGATTTTTCACCCTCATTTATATTCCCTTTGTCCAATTACAGCCCTTCACCCCAACCTCAAGGTATAAATTTCTCCTGAAGGGTCACCCAGACTCAAAACGTTGGCTCTATTCTCTCTCCACAGATGCTGTCAGACCTGAGATTTTCCAACATTGTCTGTTTTCACTTCAGATTCCAACATCTGCAGTATTTTGCTTTTATACATAAGGAAAATGGTCTTTATGCAGAGGGAGCGAGGTGCAATTGTTTATGATTTCCATTGATGATTTGGAGTTGGGGACCAAGTGTAGTGCGTCAAAATTCACAGATGACACCAAAATGAGTGGCAGAGCAAAGTGTTGAGGACACTGGAAGTCTGCAAAAGGGTGCTAGTCTGGCAGATGAAGTACAATGTTGGTAATGTGAGATCATCCATTTTGGTAGCAATAACAATAAAATGAGCTATTATTTAAATGATAAAATATTGCAGCATGCTGCTGTGCAGAATGACCTGGGTGTCCTTGTGCATGAATCACAAGAAGTTGGCTTAGAGTTGCAACAGGTAATTAAGAAAGCAAACAGAATTTTGTCTTTGTTAGAAGGATAGAGTTTAAAAACAGCGAGGTTATGTTGCAGGTGGTGAGGCCACACCTGGGAGTACTGTGTACAGTTTTGGTTTCCTCACTTGAAGGATTTACTGGCACTGGAGGAAGTGCAGAGGAGATTCACTAGGTTGATTCTGGAGTTGAGACCATTGGTTTATAAGGAGAGACCATGTAGACTGGAGCTACACTCATTGGAATTCAGGAGAATGAAGGGTGATCTTATAGTAACATAAGATTACCAAGAGAACAGGTAAGATCGAAGCAGGGAAGTTGTTTCCACTGGCAGGTGAAATGAGAATTCAGGGCGTGGCCTCAAAATAAGGGGGAGCAGATTTAAGACTGAGTTGAGAAGGAACTTCTTCACACAAAGGTTCGTGAATCTGTGGAATTCCCTGCTCAGTGAAGCAGTTGAGGCTACCTTGTTGAATGTTTTTAAGGTAAGGATAGATAAATTTTTGAACAGTAAAGGAATGCAGCGTTATGGTGGATGGGCAAGCAGGTGAAGTTGAGTCCACAACAATAATCAGCCAGGATCTTATTGAATGGTGCAGCAGGCTCGAGGAACCAGATGGTCTACTCCTGCTCCTAGTTCTTACGTTCTTACATGTCTGGAATTCACTGCCTGAGTTGGTGGTGAATGCAGAGACCGTAAACTCATTTGAAAAGTACCTGGATCTACATATCAAGTGATGCAATCTGCAAACTATGGGTTGTGTGCAGGAAGATAGAATGAGAAAAGGAATCTGGATGTCTTCCGCCTTGTTGTCCAATAAGGGGCATACACACAGTGGGTCGTACAACAGCTGCTCTTGGATGTTGCTTCAAGAGTTGCCTAGTGTTTCACGTCATTAGTGTACGCTTAAACTGGACCATCTGACGGGCAACATGACAGCTCAGTGACTATCACTGTTTGCTGTGCAGATACATGGATTTGGGCCGGTGTCTGCAGGAGTTTGCACATTCTCCCCATGATTGCGTGGGTTTTCTCTGGGTGCTCTGGTTTCCTCCCACAAACGTGCTCTTAGGCTGATTGAGGGAAGACTAATTTAGGGACAATTTGTTACACCAATCTTCCCCAATAGGCATAGACAAAGGTCATAGGTAGAGGAGGGCACTTACAATGCCAAAGCAGTGGCGAGGGCTTGTTGGGCCAAAGGGCCTATTTCCCTGCTGTGTTGCTCTTTGTTCTTTGTCTTTGGGTTTTTGGTTCAATGTCAACAACACAAAGGAGATAATCATCGACTTCAGGAAGCAGATTGGAGGACATGTCCCTGAGTACATCAACAGAAACGAAGTAGAAATGGTCAAGAGCTTCAGGTTTCTCGCTGTCCAGATCACAAACCTGCACTAGTCCTTCCATGCCAACGCTACAGTTAAGAAAGCCAACCAGCGCCTCTACTTTCTCAGGACACTAAGGAAATTTGGCATGCCCATTACGCCTCTCATCAACTTTTACAGATGCACGATAGAAAGCACTCTTTCCGGTTACATCACAGTTTGGTATGGCTCTTGCTGTGTCCAAGGCCAGAAAAAACTACAAAGGATCATGAACGAAGCCCAGGCCATCATGCAAACCAGCCTCCCATCCACTCTGTCTATACGTCCCACTGCCTCAGAAAAGCAGCTAGCATAATAAGGGACCCCACACACCCCAACATATTCTGTTCCACCTTCTCCCATAGGGCAAAAGATACAAAAGTCTGAGGCCACATACCAACTGACTCAAGAACAGCTTCTTCCCTGCTGCCATCAGACTTTTGAATGGATCTGCCTTGTATTAAGCGGATCTTTCTCTACACCCGAGCTATGACTGTAACACTTCATTCTGCACACACTCCTTTCCATCTCTCTTTACAGTATGCTTTATCTGTACAGTGTGCAAGAAACAATACTACTCACTGTATACTAATACATGTAACAATAAAAATTAGATCAGTAATGTGGGCAAGATGGGCCGTGCCTCATGTCTATGGTTCTATGTGTGAGGTGATTTATGTGAAGAGGTCAAATAATACAAATGATTACACAATAAATGGGAGGATATTTTGTTGTTAACCGTGAAGCGAGCACGGTGGCACACTGGTTAGCACTACTACCTCAGTGTCAGAGACCCAGATTCAACTCAGCCTCGGTCGCTGTCTGTGTGGAGCTTGCACCTTCTCCCGTGTCTGCATGGCTTTCCTTCAAGTGCTCCGGTTTCCTCCCACAGCTCAAAGATGTGCGGGTTAGGTTAATTGGCTGTGCTAAATTGACCCGAGTGCGAGGGGGATTAGCAGGGTAAATGTATGCTGTTACAGGAATAGGGCCTGGGTGGGATTGTGGTTGGTACAGGCTTGATGGGCCAAATAGCCTCCTCCTGTTCTATAGGGATTCTATGAGAAGATACCCCCCTATTTCCAACTATGTACTTTTTCTGGGCTAAGAAATACCCCTTTTTCCCAAAGAAGATCCAGTATTCTATATATCTCTGTGAGCTAAATACAGCATGTAGCTACCACCCCACGTTAGTTCCCAAGTTTGGGAATGCAATCTTCAGTTCAGCACAAATTCTTCTCCTCTAGAGTTTTGTTTTAAACAGCAAGCTTTCAGCAACAACCTGTTTTCAGGAGAGCCGATTTTTTGCAGCTGGTGTGGCTATGTTGGTAAACTGCTTCTCTACTGTCTTCTCCAGTTATCTTGCTATGGATATATCATTTTTTTCCCCTTTGATGCTACCCATCCTCTGGGCCAAGTTTTTCACATGTATGCGCAACTTATTCCCTTCCCTCATCATCTCTTTGATAAAGCATTATTTTCCCTGGTCATGCAGATAAACACTTGTTTTCCTAATGCCTGGCTAATTTGCAAATCAAAAATATGCCTTCAGACAGCTGCACTTGTCAGTTCAATTTTTATTCCATTTCTTGAGTAGTTTTCATCCCCATTTCATTTCTAATCTTAATTTTCCTGAATCCTTAACAACTCAAAGGAATTGAAAGATTTTGGAGTGAACGTCCACAGATCCTTGAAGGTAGCTGGACAGACGCATAAGGTGAAGGCAAACAGCATCTTTTTTTTGTTAGTTAGGGTACAGAATGAATGTGCATGGAGTTTATGCTGGAAATATCCAAGACATCAGTTAGATCACAATACTATGCAGTTCTGGTCATTTCATTACAGAAAGCATCTAATTGCATGAGAAAGGATATTTACTATAATGTTGTCAGGTCAGGAAAATGACAGGCATGAGCAAAGGTGAGATAGGCTGGGATAGTTCTTCTTGGAACAGAAGAGGTTGAAGGGAGATTTGAGCAAAGTATAAAGGACTGAGGATCAGGATAAAGTGAACGGGATGGGCCATTTATATTAGCAGAGAGAACAGTGACCGGAGGGTGTAGACTTAAAGCAAATAATCCAAAAATTAGAGAGGAAATTGAGAAGAATGCTTTCACCCAGAGGGTTGGGGGGAGGGGGGGTCTGGAATTCACTGCCTCAAAAGAGTAGGAGAAGCATGAGCTCTCAACTTACTTAAAAGGTGCCTATCAAGTGCTGTAACCTACAGAACTGCGTACCAATATTTGACAGTGGAATTTGGATTGTGGATCATTTTTCAGCTGGCACAAACACGATGGACAAAGTAGCCTCTTTGTAAACCATAAACTTCCAATGATTCCATGTGTAATAGAAGGGTTAACCTGGGACTGAGCACAGTACAGTCCAACAGTGATGTAAGAAGGCACTTGACCTCGAGCTTAGGCTGGTAGCGAGGAGTTCGGCAGTGACATATGAGAACATATCATGTAGTCCTCTATAAATATGTACATAGATCAGTAATGTTAACAAAGGCATCTTGCTAACTCTTACAAAGCTACTGAATGATGTCTAAGCAGTCCGCCATGGGTAGAAACACTGAGCACCAGTTTTTTCTAAAGCATTTTGTCTAATCATTTTTTCATGTTCAAGTACACCATATCAATTCCTCTCATCTTCCATAGAAAAAAAATTATCTCCTTTCTAACCAGGGCAGAATTTCATTCTTATTTAACTTCACTACTTTATTTAAAAGAAGATTTCAATTAAGTTGCTTCAGCTGCATTCTAAACTGAAGAATAAGAAATTGAATTCTATTTCATCATGACAAATATTGCTAAATTTTCTGTCTGGTTGCTATGATTCACTCCAACTTTTCAGTTTTGAAAGAAAGAGTTAACACCAGAACTCCTCTGAAACATTTCTCTCATATACAAATAATCGCTAAGAGCTAAAAATTTCAAGCTCAGCTTCGTATATGATTTTATCTCAAAATTAACAATGGGGCTGTGGAAGTATTCTTCAGTTCTACAGTTATCAATACAAACGTTAAAACATTCACTCATATTCGTTAACTTTAAATTTTATTTTCAGATGACTCCAAATAAAAACGCCAAGCGGAACCCTGAGAACCAAAATTCAGCTTTGACATGTTCAGCAAAACGTTTAATGCACCTAATTTCATCCACCCAAAGTTGTCAATAATACAATTTGTATACTGGATTGCAAAATACTGAAAATTTCACCTTCACTTTCTCTGACCCATGCTGGCAAATTACCCAAACCATGAATTGTTTTAACATATTCTTCGGTGTCCTTCACACAAGGCGTGAAACCAAAAATTTATTTCAGATTTACATGCCGCTTTTTTGAGGGAAAAAAAGGTCACAAGTTAAACTTAATTGAATAGATCAGAGTGGTCTAAACTCAATGTTTAGAACAGCATCTGGGAAATTAAACTTTAGACATGGGGCATGTAACAACCCACTAAGTAATTTGGATTGCAAGCATAAAAATGGCAAATATCTATTTGAATTGATATTTGAAGTCACGTTAAAAAGAATTACTTCTTCTAAATAGATAGCTCGGAAAAAGTTGAGCATGAGTAGCAAGTGTAACCCTTTGTGGTTAATACAAGGAAATGGATTGCAAATTTGGGCAAAGAACAGCCAGTCGTTATTGCACACACCATAATAGCTGACGTGTTGCTCGGAATATGAGAATATCATCTGTAAGAAAGAATCAGATAACAATGAATAATGAAGCAACAATATTTGCTCCAATATCAGTGCACAGAGCAGGCGTTGGCGTGGAAATGGGACAGTTTCATTCGAGGACGAAAGACAAACAATACACGCTCTGTGAAATGAATCGGACTAAGGTCAAACAGTTTTTACCTCCTCTATGGATCTCGCTTTTAATGATCAAAGCTTGCAGAGCACATTCAAAAAATTCAAGACCAGAGATTTTCGAACTAAAGATGTTAAAAATAAATTCATGAACTAAATACAAATGCATTTGGTGAAGGAAAGTGTTAAATTAAAAGCAGAGGCGTTTAGAGTAGCTAAGAGTAGTGGGCGAGAAGAGGATTGGGAGAGGTTTAAAAGTCAAAGATTGACAAAGAAGTTGATAAAGAAGGGTAGGATAAACTATGAAGCTGGGCTAGCGCTTAATACAAAAAAGGATAGCAAGAGTTTTTATAAATATATAAAAAGGAAGAGGCTGGCTAGGGTGAACGTTGGACCCTTAGAGGATGAGAGGGGGGACTTAGTGGAAGGGGATGGGGAAATGGCTGAGGCCTTGAATAACTTTTTTGTTTCGGTCTTCACGGAGGAGGACTTGAATAATTTGCCGGGTGTTAGCGATGGAAAGATGGTAGGACAGGAGGGTCTCAATGACATTATTGTTACTAGAGAGGCGGTGCTCGACAGACTGGAGGGACTGACTGTGGACAAGTCCCCAGGACCAGATGGAATGCATCCAAGGGTTCTGAAAGAAATGGCGGAGGTGATAGTGGATGCTTTGGTGGTTATTTTCCAAACGTCGCGGGATTCCGGGGAAGTGCCGGAAGATTGGAAAACGGCTAATGTTACGCCGTTGTTTAAGAAGGGTGCCAGGCAAAAGGCAGGGAATTATAGGCCGGTTAGTTTAACGTCTGTTGTAGGTAAAATGTTAGAATCCATCATCAAGGAGGAAATAGCGAGGCATCTTGAGGGAAACTGCTTGATAGAGCAGACGCAGCACGGTTTCGTTAAGGGGAAGTCGTGTCTGACAAATTTATTGGAGTTCTATGAGGATGTGTCTAGGGCGGTGGATAGAGGAGAGCCGGTGGATGCGGTCTTTCTTGATTTTCAGAAGGTGTTTGACAAGGTACCTCACAAGAGGTTATTGCAGAAGGTAAGGGGGCATGGAGTTGGGGGTAGGGTGTTAGCGTGGATAGGGAATTGGTTGTCAAATAGGAGGCAGAGAGTGGGGGTCAATGGGTGCTATTCGGATTGGCGGTTGGTGACTAGTGGAGTGCCCCAGGGGTCGGTGCTGGGGCCTCAGCTATTTACCATTTATATAGGTGATCTGGAGGAGGGAACCGAGCGTATGGTGTCGAAATTTGCTGATGACACCAAGATTGGTGGAACGGCAAATTGCGCAGTGGGTGTGGAGAGTCTGCAGAAGGATCTAGATAGGCCGGGCGAATGGGCCAGGAACTGGCAAATGGAATTTAATGTTGGCAAGTGCGAGGTGGTCCATTTTGGTAGGAATAATGGTAGGAACGACTATTACTTACGTGGCGAAAAACTGCAGCAGGCGACGGTGCAGAGGGACCTCGGGGTCCTTGTGCATGAGTCGCAAAAACCCAGCTTGCAGGTGCAGCAGGTGGTCAGGAAGGGTAATGGGATGCTGGCCTTCACAGCAAGGGGGATTGAATATAAAAGTAGGGAGGTCTTGCTGCAGCTGTATAGGGCACTGGTGAGGCGGCAGCTGGAGTACTGTGTGTAGTTTTGGTCGCCGCACTTACGCAGGGATATTTTGGCCTTGGAGGGAGTGCAGAGGTGGTTTACTAGGCTGATGCCGGAGTTGAGGGGGTTGAGCTATGAGGAGAGGCTGAATAAACTAGGCTTGTACTCGTTAGAGTTTAGAAGAATGAGGGGAGATCTCATTGAGACATATAAGATGATGAATGGGATGGATAGGATAGAGGTGGAGAGACTCTTCCTGCTCAGAAAGGACAGTAGGACTAGTGGGCACAGCCTCAAGATAAAGGGGGGGCGGTTTAGAACGGAGTTGAGGAAGAACTTCTTCACTCAAAGGGCGGTGAATCTCTGGAATTCTCTGCCCGTTGAAGTGGTGGAGGCTGCCTCGCTAAATATTTTTAAGACGCAGGTTGATGAGTTTTTGATAAGCGAGGGGATTAAGGGTTATGGGGAGAGGGCAGGAAAGTGGAACTGAGCCACGACAGATCAGCCATGATCTTATTGAATGGCGGGGCAGGCTCGAGGGGCTAGATGGCCTACTCCTGCTCCTATTTCTTATGTTCTTATGTTCATTGATCATAATTGTCCAACGCTTTCCATATTCAGGAATTTTGCCTTTTGGATTTGGGAACTGCAGAATCACTCCATAATTAAAGGGACAAAGCTAAGGAGAAATCAGGTGATTCCAGATATGATGCCTTAGCATTTAAGGACAGAGACCCAAATACCCCTTAGGCTGATTGGTGTACCAAATTGACCCTACACTATTCTCCCCTGAATCTGGCTACATTAGGGGTACCATTCACATACACACGGGGCAGGGTAGGTGTAGGAAAATGCTTTGTTGAAATGGCAGCGTGGGCTCGTTGGGCCGAAGGGCCTGTTTCCCATGCTGGGTTGTTCTTTGTTCTACTCAGACAGGCAGGGGCCAAGTTCACAATTTCAGTGACAGTTTTAAAAAGTAGCCATTACACTAGCTCTCTTTGCTGTGTCTTGTCAACAGATGTTTGTCTGTTTTTACAAAAGATTAACCTCTAGAAGGGATTTAAATTTTTTGAACGGGTTTTATAATTTGGGAGTCTTTTCCGTGATCAATTGTATACGTATAAGAACTGAGTCAGAATATCTTTTTCATCTCCACATGGCTCCTGAGGTCTGCATAGTGGCTATTGGATGACTGTTCACAGACGCAAGATACAGGGAGACATGGGGGTGGTACCTGAGTAATGGGGGGGACGGAGGGGGAATTTGGAGGTGAAAGCCAAGGAGCCAAATAATCTTTTCTATAACTGGGGCAAAGTCTCAGAGAACCAATGTGATTCTTCTAACCATCCCATTTTAGCACTCTCCATCTTCCATAACCACCCCAAACTTATTCCAAGATGATAGTTCTAGGGTGGTGGGCGCGTGCCCCTTTAAGGAGACAGGTGTGCTGAGTTAGGAAATTGTCCAACTCCTCTGACCTCAATGAGAAAAATCCAGCCCTTAGTTTCTAAATCGCCTTTCACACTCCTTTGCTTCAAATGGAACCATAATCATCTGAGTGATTTGGGGACACAAACAAGAAATGCTTTAAAACCTATTTGGATCATCAGAAGTAGGTGCTATGACTGTTTTTTTAACACAGCTTCATAGAATAATAGGAAGTTGTCGCACTGCAAGAAACTATTCAGCCTATCCTCCTCATGCTGATGCTCTTAAAGAGCATTCCTGCTGAGTACTGCAGCCTACTTCTTGCTTATGATCCTTTTCAAGTTCATCATCCTCAAGTAGCTGCCCAACTCTCAATAATTTATGGAATCAGCTTCCACTGCCTATCCAGGAGAAATGTTCCAGATCCCATCAACTCAGTCAAAGAAATTTTTCATAACTCCCCTCAAGATTGTCAATGATTTGAAATCTATTGGTTATTATTTATTGATGACTGGCCATCAACATTTCAATCGCAAACATCTCTTCTCCTTTCCATCTCTTTTTCTCCATCACGAATATCATAAAATAGGTCTGAGTCAGCACAGATTCGTCAAGGGGAGGTCATGTCTGACAAATCCGTTAGAGGTCTTTGAGGAGGTAACAAGGAAGTTAGATAAAGGAGAGCCAGCAATTTATTTAGATTTCCACAAGGCCTTTGACAATGTGCCGCATAGGAGACTGTTAAATAAGTTAAGAGCCCATGGTAAGGGTAAGATCCAGCTTCGATACAGCTGGAAAGAAGATTGGCTGACTGGCAGAAGACAGTGTGGGGATAGAGGGGTCTTTTTCAGGATAGCAGCTGCTGACTAGTGGTGTGCCTCAGGGGTCTGTGCTGGGACCACAACTTTTCACAATATACATCAACTATCTGGAGGAACTGTTGCTAAGTTTGCAGATGATACAAAGATATGTAGTACTGAGGAAGCGGGGGGCTGCAGAAGAACTTGGACAGGTTAGGAGAGTGGGCAAAGTGGTAGACGGAATACGAGGTGGAAAAGTGTGAGGTTATGCACTTTGGAAGGAGAAGTGTAAGCATAGATGGGGAAATGCTTTGGAAATCAGAAACAAAGGGACTTGGGAATCATTGTTCAAGATTAAGGTTAACGTGCAGATTTAGTCAGCAGTGAGAAAGACAAATGCAATGTTAGCATTCATATTGACAGGCTAGAACACAAGAGCAGAGGTGTATTTTTGAGGCTGTATAAGGCTCTGGTCAGACCCCATTTGGAGTCTTGTGAACAGTTTTAGGCCCTGTATCCAAGGAAGGATGTACAAGCCTTGGAAAAGGTCCACAGGGGGTTCACAAGAATGACCCCTGGAATGAAGAGTTTGTTGTTTGAGAAATAGTTGAGGATTCTGGGTCTGTACTCGATGGAGTTTGGAAGGATGAGGGGGATCTTATTGGAACTTATAGGATACTGCGAGGCCTGGATAAAGTAGACATGGAGTGGATGTTTCCACAGTAGGAATAACTAGAACCAGACGGCACAACCTCAGGCTAAAGGGACAAGCCTTTAAAACAGAGATGAGGAGGAATTTCTTCAACCAGAGAGTGGTGAATCTGTGGAACTGTTTGCTGCAGAAGGCTATGGAGGCCAGGTCATTAAGTGTCTTTAATATAGAAATAAATAGGTTCTTGATTAACAAGGAGATCAGGGATTATGGGGAAAAGACAGGAGAATGGGAATGAGAAAAATATCAGCCATGAGTGAATGGTGGAGAGGACTTGATGGGCCGAGTGGCCAAATTCTGCTCCCATGTCTAATGGTCTTATCACGCTAAGAACCTCTATCAAGTCACCATTTATTCTTTATTGCAAGAACAACAGTCCTAACTTTTCCAGTGCCTTCTTATTAAGAAGTCCCTCATGCTTGGTAGCAGCCTGGAAAATGTCCTTCAAACCCTTAGTAAGGCTGCTGCAAAATTATTGCTAATATTCCAGCTTCATGTAGACCACGACTTGAAACTGAACAGGCAAAAACCCAAGCAACATTCCATTTTCTTTTTTCTCTTCTGCCAATATTCTACACTGCTTTAAAAGTTTATTTATTAGTCACAAGTAAGGTTTACATTAACACTGCAATGACGTTACTGTGAAATTTCCTTAGTCACCACAGTCCGGCACCTGTTCCAGTCAATGCACCTAACCAGCACGTCTTTCTGCAATATCATGAAGTCAACAACTCCTTGTTTCAGTAGAGTTCCACAAATACCTGCTGCCCTTCAGTATTACATTCAAAATAGTTTCACCAGATATTCGAAGCAGCTCTGGTTAACTTTCCTTTTCGCAACCTTAGGGTATGAAGGTGTATCGTACCATCTCCCCTGCAGAGATCACGTAATTAAGCACAAACCAGGAATTGAAGTTGACTTCTTGCTATAGAACCTTACAACAGGGAACCAAATATTTTGTCCATGTCAACATTTTTCTAGTGTAACCCAAAATTCAATCTAAACAAGCCTCTTTCTGCTTCTTTGTCTCTTATGATAAACAATTGGAAAGGGTTGTGAATACTAAGAGAATAACCTCTTTTGATGTCGTAAATACAGATTTTTAATACATTAGAATATGAGAACAGCAGCTGCCAAGACAGCCTCCAGTACATTTCATCCACTGAAGTATCATCTGGCTCCATAAATCAAGAAGAAAAAATATGCATGATTTAATATTCTTTTAGTTATACAGTATTTCATAGAACATCGAACATAACAGCGCAGAACAGGCCCTTCGGCCCACGATGTTGCGCTGACCAGTTAAAAAACAATGACCCTCTAACCTAAACCAATCCCTTTTCATCCATAAACCTATCCACGGATCTCTTAAACGCCCCCAAACTAGGCGCATTTACAACTGCAGCAGGCAGGGCATTCCAATCCCTCACCACCCGCTGGGTAAAGAACCTACCCCTGACATCCGTCCTATAACTACCCCCCCTTAATTTAAAGCCATGCCCCCTCGTGCTAGCTTTCTCCATCTGAGGAAAAAGGCTATCACTATCCACCCTATCTAAACCTCTAATCATCTTATATGTTTCTATAAGATCCCCTCTTAGCCGCCTTCTTTCCAGCGAAAACAACCCCAAATCCCTCAGTCTCTCCTCATAGGACCTCCCCTCCATACCAGGCAACATCCTGGTAAACCTCCTCTGCACCCTCTCCAAAGCCTCCACATCCTTCTTATAATGTGGGGACCAGAACTGCACACAATACTCCAAGTGCGGCCGCACCAGAGTTGTGTACAGTTGCAACATGACGCTGCGACTCCTAAATTCAATCCCCCTACCAATAAACGCCAAGACACTGTATGCCTTGTTAACAACCTTATCTACTTGATTCCCAACTTTCAGGGATCTATGTACACATACACCTAGATCCCTCTGTTCATCCACACTACTCAGAGTCCTCCCGTTAGCCCTATACTCGACACATCTGTTATTCCTACCAAAGTGAATTACCTCACACTTCTCCGCATTAAACTCCATCTGCCACCTCTCGGCCCAGCTCTGCAACCTGTCTAAGTCTCCCTGCAAACTATGACACCCTTCCTCACAATCTACCACACCTCCGACTTTGGTGTCATCAGCAAATTTACTAATCCACCCAACTATACCCTCATCCAGATCATTAATAAAAATTACAAACAGCAGTGGCCCCAAAACAGATCCCTGAGGCACACCACTCGTAACCGAACTCCATGACGAATATTTACCATCAACCACCACCCTCTGTCTCCTATCTGCTAGCCAATTCCTGATCCAATTTCCTTGATTACCCCCAATCCCATACATCTGCATTTTCTGCAGAAGCCTACCACGGTGAACCTTATCAAACGCCTTACTAAAATCCATATATACCACATCAACTGCCTTACCCCCATCCACCTCTTTGGTCACTTTCTCAAAAAACTCAATAAGGTTAGTAAGGCACAACCTACCCGCTACAAAACCATGCTGACTATCTCTAATCAATTCATTACTCTCCAAATAACTACAAATCCTATCCCTAATAATTTTTTCTAAAACCTTGCCCACAACAGAAATAAGACTCACCGGTCTATAATTCCCGGGGAAGTCTCTGTTCCCCTTCTTAAACAATGGGACAACATTCACTATCCTCCAATCTTCCGGTACTATACCTGAGACCAACGACGACCTGAAGATCAGAGCCAGAGGCTCTGCAATCACCTCTCTTGCCTTCAAGACATCAAATTACACAGCTGTCATCACACTGTTTCCCCAGCGCTACGTATTCTGTTTCCTTAGTCAAAGATTTTCAATACATCTTTTTATGAGCAATTATTGCCCATTTGGAAAGCAATAAGGTATGGATGAAAGTTAAATTAAGTCTTTCAACGAGCTCAGAATGCCTTCAAGTATTAGAGATTAGGAAAGGGTTAGACAAGGTTGATTCAGAAAGAATGTTCCCAATAATGGGGGAGTCCAGAACTCAGGGTCATAGCTTGAGGATAAGAGGTAAACCTTTTAGAACTGAGGCGAGAAGAAATGCCTTCATCCAGAGAGTTGTTAATCTGTGGAATTCACTACCACAGAAAATAACTGAGGCCAAAACGTCGAGTTTTGAAGAAGAAATCACATAGTTCGTGGGGCTAAGAATTTTTTGTTCAAGAGTCCAATGTAAATTTTGGGCCAAGTATTATGGAACTGGGCATCTCATTAACACACAAGTCAAACGTTTTCCAAAAGCACACAGGATTCTGCAGGTCAATGGTATGGCATGATGTAATGAGGTCAATACATTAAAATAAGGGGTGGTCATTTAAGACAGCGTTGAGAAGAAACATTTTGAGGGTTGAGAGTTTTTGGATCTCCCCCTCCCCCTTCCCTTTCTACAATGAGATTCTGATTTACCCTAACTCACCTTGGCTTCATTAACAACCTAGATTCTAGGATTTTGGCGTTGTCTGTTACTCAAGGTTAGAAATCAGTGATAACTGCTTCCAGCCCAATGAAAGCTGGAGCTCAGAGTCATGTGTCTTTACATCCTGAAATAGCAACAGAAAGAAAAACTCAGCACAAAGTTGAAGCAGCAACATTTTGGTTGGTCAAACTGTGACACATTAGGCAGGGTTTTTGACAAACTATCATGTTTCAAAGTCCCTCATCAGTATCTTTGCAGCTGCTTTTAGATGAAAAGCCTGTGGGTTGAAGCAGCTACAGTTAAATTACCTCAGGAAAAGACTTGGAAAATAGAAAGCAGGGTTCCACTCTGATGCCAGGGTTGTCAAATTAGTCAGCTTGTAACAGATTTACGATAAAGAAAAATGCCTTCGGTCCAAAGTATCTGTGCCAACGATAGAAAAAATCATCCAATTACTCTAATGCTATTTTCCAGCACTTGGTCCTTTGCCTTAACATCACAAGTGCACATCTAAATACTTCCCAAGTGCTATGAGGATTTCTGCCTATACCACCCTTTCAGGCTGAGTTCTAGATTCCCACCACCCTTTGGGTGGAAAAATTCTTCACATCCCCTCTCAACTTTTTGCCTCTTATTTTAACGTATGCCCCTATTCAATGGGTGCTATTCAGATTGGCGGTTGGTGACTAGTGGAGTGCCCCAGGGATCGGTGCTGGGGCCTCAGCTATTTACCATTTTATATAGATGATCTGGAGGGAACCGAGTGTATGGTGTCGAAATTTGCTGATGACACCAAGATTGGTGGAACGGCAAATTGTGCGGAGGGTGTGGAAAGTCTGCAGAAGCATCGAGATAGGCTGGGCGAATGGGCCAGGAACTCGCTAATGGAATTTAATGTTGGCAAGTGTGAACTTGTCCACTTTGGTGGGAATAATGGTAGGAAGGACTATTACTTACATGGCGAAAAACTGCAGCATGCGATGGTGCAGAGGGACCTCGGGGTCCTTGTGCATGAGTTGCAAAAACCCAGCCTGCAGGTGGTCAGGAAGGCAAATGGGATGCTGGCCTTCATAGCGAGGGGGATTGAATATAAAAGTAGGGAGGTCTTGCGGCAACTGTACAGGGCACTGGTGAGGCCGCAGCTGGAGTACGGTGTGCAGTTTTGGTCGCCGCACTTACGCAAGGATATTTTGGCCTTGGAGGGAGTGCAGAGGAGGTTTACTAGGCTGATACCGGAGTTGAGGGGGTTGAACTATGAGGAGAGGCTGAATAAACTAGGCTTGTACTCGTTAGAGTTTAGAAGAATGAGGGGAGATCTCTGAGACGTATTAGATGATGAATGGGATGGATAGGATAGAGGTGGAGAGGCTCTTCCCGCTCAGAAAGGACAGTAGGACTAGAGGGCACAGCCTCAAGATAAAGGGGGGGCAGTTTAGAACGGAGTTGAGGAGGAACTTCTTCACTCAAAGGGTGGTGAATCTCTGGAATTCTCTGCCCGTTGAATTGGTGGAGGCTGCCTCACTAAATATATTTAAGACACGGGTATATCGGTTTTTGATAGGCAAGGGGATTAAGGGTTATGGGGAGAAGGCGGGTAAGTGGAACTGAGCCACGACAGATCAGCCATGATCTTATTGAATGGCGGGGCAGGCTCGAAGGGCTAGATGGCCTACTCCTGCTCCTATTTCTTATGTTCTTATGTTCTTAGTCACTGATCCCTCCACCAAGGAGAAAATGTTTCTTCTTGTCTACTCCATCGACGCACCTCAATTTTATACAATTCAATCATGTCCCCCCTCGGTGTCTTGTGTTCCAAGGAAAACGAGCCCAGCCTACCTAATCTCTCATCATAACTTAAATGTTCCATCCCAGGCAGCATCCTGGTAAATCTCCTCTGCACCATTTCTTGTGCTCTCACATGCCTCCCATAACATGGATACTGGAACTACACACAATACTCTAGCTATGTCTCACCAACATTTTATACAGTTCCAACATAACTTTCCTGCTCTTAAATTCGATGCTTTACGAACAAAGGCAAGTGTACCAGATGCCTTCTTACAAAGTACCTACAAATTTGTCTGAGGTAACAAATGTCTGAAATCATCCAAATGAAGAGTGGACAGAAACAAGGAGAAGCTGTGACATAAAATAAGGTAAACAAGCTTCATGAGACAATTAGATCCACAACTTGTTAGTGTCAGATATACCAAAGGAAGTTTAACAATGAATTTCAAAAGAAAACATCTGAAATGAAAAACAGCAGAGAATTCTCTGACCATAAAAAGCTTTTTAACCCAGTGTAGATATATCTAGAGAAAGCTGTTGCTGTTTAAAGTTGATACCCACAAAGAAAGAACTTTTAAACAGTAAATTATTTAGCAGATCTACGCACAGCCATGCAATTCATCCCACGATAAATAGTTGCCCCAGAAAAATCTGAAGCCCTATCCCTGTCTGCCATCGTATTTTGCATGCCAAGAATCTAACGACATATTCAGTTTCGTGTTGAATTACTCCAAATTTAATTAAGAATTAAAATCTAATAGTTGAGCATTTTAAAGCATTAAATTACCAGTTATGCTATTTGTTTCATTTGATTGAAGTTGTTTGATTTTTAAACACAGCCAGTAGAAGGTTAAGCATATTTGATATTTGCTTTAAACTTAAAATGCCAAATATTTATTTTAAGTTAAAATTATTACCAAATAATACTTTTTGTTGCATGTATTTTCAAAAGAATGAGGAGCTTGATCACCAGATTACTTGATTTAGAGTCACAGAATTATACACTGCATAACAGGCCCTTCGGCCCATCAAGTTTGTACCAACACGTGAGAACCACCTAACCCTATTTACCAGCACTTGGCCCACAGCCCTGAATGTTATAATGTGCCAAATGCTCATCCAGGTACTTTTTAAAGGTTGTGAGGCAGCCCGCCTCTACCACCCTCCCAGGCGACACACTCCAGACCATCAGCACCCTCTGGGCAAAAAGATTTTCCCTCGCATCCCCTAAATCACCTGCCCTCACTGTGCCTTTAAGACTGACCCTTCAAGGAAGAAGAATAGCTGCTCCTTACCCACTCTGCCCATATCTCTCAATCTTGTATACCTCAATCACCCCTCTGTCTTCTCTGCTCCAACGAAAACAATCCCAGCTGATGCAACCACTCTGCATAACCTAAGTGTTCCATTCCAGGCAACATCCTGGCGAATCTCCTCTGCACCCCCTCCACTGCAATTTTTTTCCTTCCTATCATGTGGTGACCAGAACTGCACACAATACTCCAGCTGTGGCCTCACTCAAGTTCTATACAACTCCAGCATGACCTCCCTGCTTTTATAATCTCTGCCTCAATTGATAAAAGCTAAGTATCCCATATGCCCATTTTACCACCCCACTAACATGCCCTTCCACTTTGAGATCTATGGGCGAACACACCAAGTTCCCTTTGTTCCTCAAAACTTTTGCATGTCATGCCGTTCATTGAATACTTGCTTGTCAAATCATTCCTCCCAAAGTGTATCAGGGTTACATTCCATCTGCCACATATCTGCCATTTGGCTACCCCATCTATCTATTTGATGCCCAAGACACACAACCTCATTGTTTCCCACCTGGCCAATCATTATGCCATCCACAAACTTACTAATTCTATCCCTCACACAGTCATATACATCATTTATATAAATGACAAATAATTGGGGACCCCGCACAGATCTCTGTGATATGTCACTGAACACAGGCTTCCAGTCATTAAATCGGCCTTCTGTCATCACCCTCTGTCTCCTACAACTCAGCCAATTTTGAAGCCACCTCCTCAAATTACCCTGCATCACACGTGTATTTGCATTCTTTATAAATTTCACACACGACATCTTTGCTGAAATCCACAAAGAATACATAAACTGCACTACTCTCATCGACACACTGATATCTTCTCAAAAAAGTCGATCAAATTTGTTAGCATAGCTTTGTCACAGCAAAGTCATGCCTAACTATCCCTGATCAAACCTTGCTCTGCAAGTCAGGTAGATTCTCTCCTTCAGAATTTTCTCCAATATTTTCCCTCCACTGACTTGGCACTGTTCTGTCTTTCCGAGTTTGTCTCTGCAACCCTTCTTAAATAGCGGAACCATATCAGCTATTCTCCAGTACTCTGATACCTACCCACAGCCAGAGGGGAATTAAAAATTATGGGTCAGAGCCCCTGCAATCTCCTCCCTTGCCTCCCACAACAGCCTACGATGCAATTCATCCGGACATGGAGATTTGTCCGATTCAAAGCCTGCCAACAACTCCAATACCATGTCCACTACCTTGTCAATATGTCAATTTTTTCAAGAGCCTCACAATATCTCTCCACATGGCGTATCTTCATCTTCATTCTTTTGGATTAAGATGGATGTGAAGTTATTCATTCAACATACTACCAATGTCCTCAGGCTCCACCTCTACATTTCCTTCTTGGTCCCTGTTCCTTCCTTGTTTATCCTCTTCCCATTGATTTACTTACAGAATATCTTGGGATTTTCCTTGAATATTACTTATCATCCATGATTGCAAGGGCTTGTTACTCCTCGTCAACGCCCTAAAGGGAATATGCCAGGACTGTACCCTCCCCATTTCCTTTTTGAATGCCCCCCCACTGTTCTTGTGTACATTTCCCCACAAGTAGCTGTTCCCAGTCTACTGTGGCTAGGTCCTACCTTATAAAATTGGGTGTCTCCAATCCAAAACTCTTTTTTTGCAGCTTGGAGACAGGCTTAAATTGATTAACTATCACTAAAATGAGCTCCATCACAACATCAACCACCATCATGCTTCATTCATGGGGATGGCATGGTGGCACAGTAGTTAGCACAGCTGCCTCAGCGCCAGGGATCCAGACTCGATTCCCAGCTTGGGTCACAGTCTACATGGAGTTTGTATGTTCTTCCAGTGTCTTCGTGGGTTTCCTCCAGGTATTCTCGTTTCCTTCCACAGTCCGAAAAACATGTTGGTTAGGTGCATTTGCCATGCTAAATTCTCTGCGTACCCAAACGGGCACCCAATTGTGGCAACTGGGGGATTTTCACAGTAACTTCATTGCAGTGTTAACGTAAGCCTACTTGCGATACTAATAAATAAACTTTTCCAGAATTAGGTCCAGCACTGTGCCATCTTTTGTTGGATCTCAACATACTGACCTAAAAATTTCTCTTGTATGCATTTCAAGAAACCCACTCTGTCCCAGCCGTTAAACACCAGCTCTATCCAAATTCATGTTGGGAAAGTTGTCAATTGTGCACATATTTGCTCCTCAATTTCTCACTGACTATCTGGCGATCATTGGAGCAACAGATGTGTCGAGTATAGGGCTAACGGGAGGACTTTGAATAGTGTGGATGAACAGAGGGATCTAGGTGTGTGTGTACATAGATCCCTGAAAGTTGGGAATCAAGTAGATAAGGTTGTCAAGAAGGCATACGGTGTCTTGGCGTTTATTGGTAGGGGGATTGAATTTAGGAGTCGCAGCGTCATGTTGCAACTGTACACTACTCTAGTGCGGCCGCACTTGGAGTACTGTGTGCAGTTCTGGTCCCCGCATTACAAGAAGGATGTGGAGGCGTTGGAGAGGGTGCAGAGGAGGTTTACTAGGATGTTGCCTGGTATGGTGGGGAGGTCCTATGAGGAGAGACTGAGGGATCTAGGGTTGTTTTCGTTGGGAAGAAGGCGGCTAAGAGGGGATCTTATTGAAACATATAAGATGATTAGGGGTTTAGATAGGGTGGATAGTGATAGCCTTTTTCCTCGGATGGAGAAAGCTAGCACGAGGGGGCATGACTTTAAATTAAGGGGGGGTAGCTACAGGACGGATGTCAGGGGTAGGTTCTTTACCCAGCGGGTGGTGAGGGATTGGAATGCCCTGCCTGCTGCAGTTGTAGATGCGTCTAGTTTGGGGGCGTTTAAGAGATCTCTGGATAGGTTTATGGACGAAAAGGGATTGGTATAGGCTAGTGGGTCATTGTTTTTGTAACTGGTCGGCGCAACATCGTGGGCCGAAGGGCCTGTTCTGCGCTGTAATGTTCTATGTTCTATGTTCTATGTTCTATCTATAATAAACACCTAACAACATGGATGCCCTTTTTTATTCTTAAGCTCTATCCACAGTTTCATTCGATGCCCACTCCAAGATATCTCCTCACTGAAGTAATGGACTCCTTAACTAATAATGCAATGCCTCCTCCTCTTTTACCCCCCTCCTCTGTCTCGCCTGAAGATTCTATATCCCGGAATGCTGAGTTGTCAATCCTGCCGTTCCCTCAACTGCTTCTCTGTGATGGTGACTATATCATAATTCCACATGCCAATCTTGGCCCTTAACTCATCCATTTTGCCTGTAATACTCCTAGCATTAAAGCAAAGTCCATCCAGCCTCGCCTTACTCCCTTAAATTTGTTACAGCTATACTCCCTTTGGCTTGATCATTTTACTATTATATGCTGTGACCTGCTAACAGTCTGCGTCCACTTCCTTGCCGAATTAGTTTAAACGCCTCCCAATAGAACCAGCAAACACACCCTCAAGGATGCTAATCCCATTCAATAAGAAGTCACACAACATCAGGTTAAAGTCCAACAGATTTATCTGGTCGCGCGAGCTTTTGGAATGCTGCCTTTTCATCAGATGAGTCGAGGATTAGGTTCATAAACAGGACATATATCGACACAGACTCAATTTACAAGATAAGGGTTGGAATGTGAGTCTTAACAGGTAATCAAGTCTTTACAGGTGCAAACAATGCAAGCGGAGAGAGGGTTAAGCACAGGTTAAAGAGATGTTAATGGTCTCAACCCAGGACAGTTAGTGAAATTTTGCAAGCCCAGGCAAATTGTGGTGGTTACAAATAGTCTGAAATGAACCCAAGATCCCAGTTGAGGCCGTCCTCATGTGTGTGGAACTTGACTATCAGTTTCTGCTTGCTGATTCTGTATTGTCATGTCTTGAAGGCCATCTTGGAGAATGCTAACCCAAAAGAGCAGAGGCTGAATGTCCTTGACAGTTCCCCGATAGAAAGGGAACACTTCTGCCTGGTGATTATTGAGCGGTGTCCATTCAACCATTGTCATAGCATCTGCATAGTCTCGCCGATGTACCATGCTCAGGACATTCTTTCCTGCAACGTATCAGATAGACAATGTTGGCCGAGTTGCACGAGTATGTACCGTGTACCTGATGGATGGCGTTCTCATGTAAGATAATGGCATCCGTGTCGACAATCTGGAATGACTTGCAGAGGTTGCTGCGGCAGGGTTGTATGGTGTTGTGGTCATTGTTCTCTTGAAGGCTGGGTAGTTTGCTATGTACAATAGTCTGTTGGAGGTTGCACTGTTGAGGTTGAGGTTGTTTGAAGGCAAGTAGTGGGGTATGAGGATGGCCTTGGTGAGATGTTTGTCTTCATCAATGACGTGTTGAAGTCTCTGGGGAAGATGTCGTAGCTTCTCCGCTCCAGGGAAGTACTGGACAGCAAAGGGTACTCTGTCCATTGTGTCCCATGTTTGTCTTCTGAGGAAGTCGGTGTGGTTTTTCACTATGGCGTGCCAGGACTGTTGTTCGACGAGACGAGCGCCACATCCTGTTCTTACGAGGATGTCTTTCAGCGTCTCTAAGTGTCTGTTGCGACCCTCCTCATCTGAAGAGATCCTGTGTAAACGGAGGGCTTGTCCATAGGGGATAGGTTCTTTAACGTGCTTAGGGTGGAAGCTGGAGAAGTGGAACATCATGAGGTTATCCATGGGCCTGCAGTACAGTGAAGTGTTGAGGTGACCGTCCTTGATGGAGATGTGTGCATCCAAGAATGCAACCGATAATGCGGAGTTGTCCATGATGAATCTGATAATGGGATGGAACTTGTTGATGTCATCATTTAGTTACTTCAAATGATTGTTCACCATGAGTCCAAAGAAAGAAAATGTCATCAATGTATCTAGTGTATAGCTGTGTGGTGAAGAGGCCTTGTTCAAACCTGTGCTTGAAGATATTGGCATAGTAAAGTGCGAATTTGGTCCCCATGGTTGTTCCATGTGTCTGGATGAAGAACTGGTTGTTGAAGGTGAAAACGCTGTGGTCCAGGATAAGTTGTAGTTCCCACTGTGGTTCAGATGTAGACCTCCTCAAAGATAATGAGATGAGATTTCCAAGAACACAGTGATTTCTTTTGTTCTGGGGTCACGGACAACTACCTTGATGATCTTTGTTTGGCTTTTCTTTTATAAATAGCCATGAGGATATCTATATATATTTTGTAAAAAAAGGTCTTAGTCTCAAGGGAAAATTATTGAAAAGTTCTTGCATGATACAAAAATTGGAAGCAAGCCACAAACTGGTCAGAGGGACAAAAAAATGGTAATGGAATTGAATTTGCAAATCTGCATTTGGACAATAGAAATAAGAGAAAAGAGAAAATGTAACAAATGAAAGATTTTGAAGGTTAAAAGTTCAGAGGACTATTGGATTACTTAGAACATAGAACACTACAGCACAAACAGGCCCTTCGGCCCACAAGTTGCGCCGATCACATCTATACCTACTAAGCCATAGACCTATCTATAACCCCCAATCCCATTGGATCCCACATACTCATCCAGAAGTCTTTTAAAAAGACCCCAGCGAGTTCGCCTCTACCATCACCATTATGGGGACGGATAGGAGAGTTGGAGGTAAGGGTAGGGACTCTGGGCTGGTGTGTTGCCTACCAGGGGCTGGGGTCCAGGATGTATCGGACAGAGTATTCAGGACTCTTAGGGGAGAGGGAGATCAACCCCAAGTTATAGTTCATGTGGGGACACATGACATAGAGAGATTAAGGGAAGGGGATATTAAGCAAAGATTTATGGAGTTGGGGTGGAAACTAAAGGCGAAGTCAGAAAGAGTAGTTATATCTGGACTCTTGCCTGTGCCACGGGATAGTTTAGAGAGGAATAGGGAGAGGGAAAGTTTGAACTCGTGGCTGAGGGGATGGTGCAGGAGGGAGGGGTTCAGGTACTTGAGCAATTGGGGCTCATTCTGGGGAAGGTGGGACCTCTATAAGAGGGATGGTCTACACCGGAACCAGAGGGGAATCAATATCCTGGGGGGTAAATTTGCAAAAGCGATGCAGGAAGGTTTAAACTGATTCGGAGGGGGGGAGGGATAGTGAGGAAAGGGGGTGAAAGTGAGGGGGGCATAGTTGGGGAATGCAAGGCACGGCATAGTGGGGGTGGGGCGGAGCAGGGTTTGAAATGCGTGTACTTTAATGCGAGGAGTATTCGCAATAAAGTGGATGAACTTGCAGCGTGGATCAGTACCTGGGATTTTGATGTTGTGGCCATTTCTGAGACATGGATAGAGCAGGGTCAGGAATGGATGTTGCAGGTTCCAGGGTACAAATGCTTTAGTCGGAGTAGAGAAGAAGGTAGAAGGGGGGGTGGGGTAGCATTGCTAGTCAAGGACTGTATCACAGTGTCGGAGAGAAAGTTTGATGAGGACTTGTCAGTTGAGGTAGTATGGGCGGAGATTAGAAATAGGAGAGGAGAGGTCACCCTGTTGGGAGTCTTTTATAGACCTCCTAAAAGTTCTAGAGAGGTTGAGGAAAGGATTGCGGAGACAATCCTGGTTAGGAGTGAAAGTAATAGGGTAATTGTTATGGGGGACTTTAACTTTACGAATATTGATTGGAGTTGCTATAGTTCTAGCTCGCTAGAGGGGTCAGTGTTTGTACAAAGCGTGCAGGAAGGTTTTTTGTCTCAGTATGTAGACAGGCCAACTAGAGGTGAGGCTATATTGGATTTGGTGCTGGGAAATGAGCCAGACCAGGTGCTAGACTTGGAAGTTGGTGTGCATTTTGGTGATAGTGACCACAATTCGGTTACGTTCACCTTAGTGATGGGAAGAGATAGGCATGAACCTCGGGTCAGCAATTTTAGCTGGGGTAAGGGCGATTATGAGGCTATCAGGAGTGAATTAGGAAGCATGGATTGGATTAGGGGATTACAGGGACTGGGAACGTCTGAAATGTGGAGTTTTTTCAAGGAGCAGCTACTGCGAGTCCTTGATAGGTATGTCCCTGTCAGGCATGGTGGATTTGGTAGATCTAGGGAACCGTGGTGCACTAAAAGAGTTGAGTCGATGGTTAAAAAGAAAAAGGAGGCTTATGTTCGGATGAGATTGGAGGGCTCAGATAGTGCACTAGAAAGCTTTAGATTGGCTAGGAGGGAGTTGAAGAGTGAGTTGAGAAGGGCTAAAAGAGGACATGAGAAGACTTTGGCTGATAGGATTAAGGAGAATCCTAAGGCGTTCTATAGGTATGTCAAGAACAGAAGGTTGGTCAGGGCAAGATTAGGGCCAGTTACAGACAGCAGGGGGAAGTTGTGTGTGGAACCGGAGGAGATTGGAGAAGTATTGAACCAATATTTCTCTTCGGTGTTCACGCAGGGGGACATGAACATAGCTGAGGAGGACATTGGGTTGCAGGGGTGTAAAATAGACAGTATTACGGTTGATAAAGGGGATGTGCTGGAAATTCTTGAGGGGCTGAAAATAGATAAATCCCCTGGTCCGGATGGGATCTACCCTAGGATTCTCTGGGAGGCTAGAGAGGTGATTGCAGAGCCTCTGGCTCAGATCTTCAGGTCGTCATTGGTCTCTGGTGTAGTCCCGGAGGATTGGAGGATAGCGAATGTTGTCCCATTGTTTAAGAAGGGGAACAGAGACTTTGCCGGGAATTATAGACCGGTGAGTCTTACTTCTGTTGTGGGCAAGGTTTTAGAAAAAATTATTAGGGATAGGATTTATAGTTATTTGGAGTGTAATGAATTGATTAGAAATAGTCAGCATGGTTTTGTAGTGGGTAGGTCGTGCCTTACTAACCTTATTGAGTTTTTTGAGAAGGTGACCAAAGAGGTGGATGGGGGCAAGGCAGTTGACGTGGTATACATGGATTTTAGTAAGGCGTTCGATAAGGTTCACCATGGTAGGCTTCTGCAGAAAATGCAGATGTATGGGATTGTGGGTAATCTAGGAAGTTGGATCAGGAATTGGCTATCAGATAGGAGACAGAGGGTGGTGGTGGATGGTAAATATTCATCATGGAGTACAGTTACGAGTGGTGTGCCTCAGGGATCTGTTTTGGGGCCACTGTTGTTTGTAATTTTTATTAATGATCTGGATGAGGGTATAGTTGGGTGGATTAGTAAATTTGCTGATGACACCAAAGTTGGAGGTGTGGTAGATTGTGAGGAAGGGTGTCATAGTCTGCAGGGAGACTTAGATATGTTGCAGAGCTGGGCCGAGAGGTGGCGGATGGAATTTAATGCGGAGAAGTGTGAGGTAATTCACTTTGGTAGGAGCAACAGATGTGTCGAGTATAGGGCTAACGGGAGGACTTTGAATAGTGTGGATGAACAGAGGGATCTAGGTGTGTGTGTACATAGATCCCTGAAAGTTGGGAATCAAGTAGATAAGGTTGTTAAGAAGGCGTACGGTGTCTTGGCGTTTATTGGTAGGGGGATTGAATTTAGGAGTCGCAGTGTAATGTTGCAACTGTACACTACTCTAGTGCGGCCGCACTTGGAGTACTGTGTGCAGTTCTGGTCCCCGCATTACAAGAAGGATGTGGAGGCGTTGGAGAGGGTGCAGAGGAGGTTTACCAGGATGTTGCCTGGTATGGTGGGGAGGTCCTATGAGGAGAGACTGAGGGATTTAGGGTTGTTTTCGTTGGAAAGAAGGCGGCTAAGAGGGGATCTTATTGAAACATATAAGATGATTAGAGGTTTAGATAGGGTGGATAGTGATAGCCTTTTTCCTCGGATGGAGAAAGCTAGCACGAGGGGGCATGGCTTTAAATTAAGGGGGGGTAGCTACAGGACGGATGTCAGGGGTAGGTTCTTTACCCAGCGGGTGGTGAGGGATTGGAATGCCCTGCCTGCTGCAGTTGTAAATGCGTCTAGTTTGGGGGTGTTTAAGAGATCTCTGGATAGGTTTATGGACGAAAAGGGATTGGTATAGGCTAGTGGGTCATTGTTTTTGTAACTGGTCGGCGCAACATCGTGGGCCGAAGGGCCTGTTCTGCGCTGTAATGTTCTATGTTCTATGTTCTATGTATCACCGACGGCAGCCGATTCCATTCACTCACCACCCTCTGAGTGAAAAACTTACCCCTAACATTTCCTCTGTACTTGCTTCCCTGCACCTTAAATCTGTGTCCTCTCGTAGCGACCATTTCAGCCCTGGGAAATAGCCTCCGAAATTCCACCCTACCTATTCCTCTCAACATCTTATAAACCTCTATCAGTTCGCCTCTCAACCTTCGTCTCTCCAGGGAGAACAGTCCCAGCTCCCTCAACCTATCTTCATAAGGCATGCCTCCCAATCCAGGCAACATCCTTGTAAATCTCCTCTGCACCCTCTCAATAGCTTCCACGTCCTTCCGATAGTGAGGCCACCAGAACTGCACACAGTACTCCAAGTGGGGTCTGACAAGGGTCCTATAAAGTTGCAGCATTACCTCCCGACTCCTAAACTCAATCCCTCGATTAATGAAGGCCAGTACACCATACGCCTTCTTAACCACATCCTCCACCTGCGAGGCCGATTTAAGAGTCCTATGGACCCGGACCCCAAGATCCTTCTGCTCTTCAACACAGCTGAGACTCCTACCCTTGATATTGTATTCCTTCATCCCACTGGTCCTGCCAAAATGGATCACTACACATTTATCTGCGTTGAAATCCATCTGCCACTTCTCCGCCCAGTCTTGCATCCTATCTATGTCCCGCTGCAACTTCTGACATCACTCCAGACCATCCGCAACACCACCAACCTATGTATCGTCGGTGAACTTGCTAACCCATCCCTCCACTTCCTCATCCAGGTCATTTATGAAAATGACAAACAGCAAGGTCCTAGAACAGATCCCTGGGGCACTCGACTGGTGACTGACCTCCATGAAGAAAAAGACCCATCCACAACCACTCTCTGCCTTCTGCAGGCAAGCCGGTTCTGGATCCACAAGGCCAAAGCCCCTTGGATCCCATGCCCTCTCACCTTCTCAAGAAGTCTTGCATGGGGGACCTTATCAAACGCCTTGCTGAAGTCCATGTAAACCACGTCTACAGCTCTTCCTTCGTCAATGTGTTCAGTCACATTCACAAAGAACTCAACAAGGCTCGTAAGGCACAATCTGCCCTTGACAAAACCATGTTGACTATTTCTGATCATTCTAAACTTCTCCAAATGCTCATATATCTTGTCCCTCAGAAGCCTCTCCATCAGCTTACCAACCACTGAGGTCAGACTCACCGGTCGGTAATTTCCCAGGCTATCCCTGTTCCCTTTCTTGAAAATAGGAACCACATCCGCAATCCTCCAAAACCTCTCCCGTCTCCATCGATGACGCAAAGATCATCGCCAGGGGCTCTGCAATCACTTCCCTCACCTCCCACAGTAACCTGGGGTACATCCCATCCGGTCCCGGTGACTTGTCTATCTTGATAGGGTTTAAAAGTTCTAACACATCCTCTTCCTTAACATCCACATACTCAATCTTTTCAGACTGCCACAAACCTGTAGTACGACCTCCCAGATCACTTTCCACTGTGAATACTGAGGCAAAGTACTCATTAAGTACCTCTGCCATTTCTTCCGGTTCCACATAGACATTTCCCCCTTCACCTTTTATAGGTCCTATCCCTTCTCTTCTCATCCTTTTACTTTTCACAAATTTGTAGAAGGCCTTGGGATTCTCCTTAATCTTACCTGCCAAGGCCTCTCATGACCCCTTCTGGCTCTCCTAATTTCCTTTTTCAGCTCCTTTCTACAAGCCTTATACCCTTCTAGATCCTTAACATCTCCTAGCTCTCTGAACCTTTTATACACCTTTCTTTTCTTCCTGACCAGGTTCACCACAACCTTCGTGCACCACGGTTCCCACGACCTACCAAAACCTCCTTGTCTCATCGGAACGTTATCGTGCAGAGCTCCAGTCAAACATTCCTTGAATATCCGCCACCTTCCTTCTGTACTTTTCCCCAAGAATGCCTCCTTCCAGTTTATTCATCCAATTATCTGCCTGATGTCTTCATATTTCCCCTTACTCCAGACAAACACCTTCCTAGCCTGCCTGATCCTATCTCTTTCCAATGCTACCGTGAAGGAGATAGAATTATGATCTCCATCCCCAAGATGCTCTCCTACCGAGAGATCCGACACCTGTCCTGGTTCATTAGCCAGCACCAGGTCAAGTACAGCCTCTCCTCTCATAGGCTTATCCACGTACTGCGTCAGGAAACCCTCCTGAACACACCTAACAAACTCCTCCCCATCCAAACCCCTTACCCTTGGGATATTCCAGTCGATGTCTGGGAAATCAAAGTCTCCCATCATGACAACTCTTATTTCTACATCTCTCTAGGATCTGTTTCCCTATCTGCACCTCAACTTCCCTGTCACTATTGGGCGGCCTATAGAAAACACCCAGCAAAGTTATCGACCCTTTGCTGTTCCTAACTTCCACCCACAGAGACTCTGTAGACAGTCCCTCCACGGCATCCTCCTTCTCTGCAGCCACGACACTATCCCTGATCAAAGTGCCACTCCACCACCTCTTTTGCCCCCAACCCTGTCCTTCCTGAAGCATCTGAATCCTGGCACCTGAAGTACCCAGTCCTGTCCCTGAGATATCCAAGTCTCTGTAATGGCCACCACATCACATTCCCAAGCAGCAATCCACACCCTAAGCTCATCTACCTTATTTACTACACTCCTGGCGTTAAAATAGACACACCTCAGCCCCTCAGTCTGGACATTTCTCTTCTCCACCATCCGTCTAACCTCCTTCTCATAACATCTACAGGCCTTCCCTACCCAGGAGCTAACCTCCTCGGTCTCAGTCTCCTCATCTCTGTTCCCTCCCCCCAACCTTTCTAGTTTAAAGTCCCCCCAGTAGCCCTAGCCAGTCTTCCCGCCAAGATATTGGTCCCCCTGGGATTCAAGTGCCACCCGTCTTTACTGTACAGGTCACACCTGCCCCTAAAGAGGTCCCAGTGATCCAGGAACCGGAATCCCTGCCCCCTGCTCCAGTCCCTCAGCCACGCATTTACCCTCCACCTCATTCCATTCCTGCTCTCATTCTCCCGCGGTGCAGGCAGCAATCCTGAGATTACTACCATCGCATTCCTCTTTCTCAGCTGCCTACCCAGTTCCCTATAATCCCTTTTCATGACTGCTTCCCTCTTCCTGCCTATGTCAGCAGTACCTATATGTTCCTCACCCTCCCCTTTCAGGATGTCTGGGACGCGTCCAGAGACATCCCGGATCCCAGCACCAGGGAGACAAACCACCATCCGCGACTCCCGTCTGCATCCGCAAAAACGCCTGTCTGATCCCCTCACTATGGAGTCCCCTATTCGTACTGCCTTGCTGCTCTCTTAGTTTTTTGAAGTACTGGCTCAGCTCCAGAGAGCTGGCCACTGCTGCCTCTCTCAGATGATCACTTGTCCAAGATTCATGAAGATAGCAGAGGAGGGAGATAAACAGTGGTCAGTAAGTATTTCAGGATACATCCCATTATTGATCAAGGTCTGGACTACAAAAGGCAGCAAGTCATGCTAAAACTGCATAAAACACTGACCTGAATTCTACTTACAATTTTGGACAATGCAGCAAAGAATATGATTACACTAAGGATTCACAGGAGCTGAAGATTATTAATTTTGAAATTTATTCATCCAAGAGTTATACGTGGTGCTATCTAGACATTTATTGCCCATCCCTAACTGCCCTTGAGAAGGTGGTGGTGAGCTGTCTTCTTGAACTATTGCAGTCCATGTGGTGTAGCTTCAGCAAGAACGTTGTCAAAAGTGGGAAATTTTAGATGAGAAACTGATAGAAAGGCTGGGATTGCTTGTTTGGAACAGAGAAGACCAAGAAGGATTTTGTTGAGATGTTTAAAATGATTAGGGACTGAGATAAAGTAGATAGGAAGACCAATTTCTGCAGCAGATTTGTCAATATCCTGGGGCACAGATCTAAAGCAACTGGTAGAAGGATTACTGGAGAGCTGAGCAGCAATTTTCTCATGCAAAAGTTGGTGGGAGTTTGCATCACATTGCTTGAAAAAGGGTAAAAGCCTCAATGCATTTAGGAAACATGGATGATATGCTCTTGAAATTCTATGAGCTACAGGGAGACCAAGATCTGGCAGTGGGAGCAGGCTGGCTAGTTCTTTAGTGCCTTGTACGACACTGAAGGGTTGAATGGCCTCCATCTGTCTATTTCATTTTTCCTTTTAGTTCAGATGCTTTAATCCAGTTCTTCGGCTGCAAGTGCCAATACCTCAAAGTTCCTCCTGTAACATAATCAGCAATATAATGTGAGGTAGCACATTTTGACAGAAAAACTAGTGAGGAAACTTAATACTCGAAAAGTACAAGTCTAGGTAGGGTAGTGGAATGAAAGAATTTTGCAATACAAATATATCAATCACCATAGATTTGACCGTGTCCATTAAAAAAAGCAAACCATACGGTTGGCTTTATTTTCAAATCGACAGAATGGAAAAAAGTGAGAAATTATGCTCAGCCTGTATTGAAACACACCGCACAAATGTTACATCAGCGCACAGTATTGGTTATATTTTGTAGAAAGGCTGTAGAGACATTGTAAAGATTTTAGGGAAGATTTACGAGGTAATACCAGAAATGTGTGAATATACAGATCAGAAAAGGATTGATAGGCTGACTCTCTTTCCTCTTAAGAAAAAGGTTTAGGGTTGACTGAATAGAGATCTTTAAAGAAACAAGTTTTCTGAGTGTGGGTGGATATAAAGACAATGTTTCTTCTTACAGGAAGGGTGCAATGAGAGGCAAACTACAGAAGATATTCATCAAGAATTCCAATCGGAAATTCCGAATAAACTGGTTGTTACCAGAGGGAATGGTTGAAGTAAATAATATAGATGCATCAAGGGGAAGCTGGACAAGCATTTGCTAGAGAAGGAATTAGATAGTTACAATGGTAGATTTAGATGAGAAAAGATGGTAGGAAGCTTGAATGGAACATATGCACACAGCTCATGACCAGTCTAGCCTGTCTCTGACAAATTCCAATGTAATCAATGTTTTGTGTTGATCCATTATCACCTCCTCCAAACTATGCTCTGTACCTCTAGCTGTTCATACATCCATCCAATTAGATCCAACTAACTTGACTTACTGCAGCAGTATACTGTGCTGTTGGTTTCAATGAGCCATCCATCATTAGATTGTATCCAGTTCCAAGACCTCTGTGACTATTTAATTTATATTTCCACATTTCCATTTCCTTTCCTGAATGTCATTACCGTGCATTTGTCTGACAACAGTTTTGTTCATTTCCCAAGTTCCAAAAAAATGTATATACACTTTCAAATCACGGAGCGATAGATTACATTTAACAAAGGCTTCATGTGAGTAAACCAGCTGCATTAACCACTTTTCCCAAACAGCGAATTCACAGTACAATATCATCTCAATGACTTGGAGGAGTTACAATAAGCAAAGTTAACTGGTGGTTTGTTTTGTACATTTCCAACCACTTTACAAGCAGATTCAAGCCATTCTGAAGCAGCAACCAGGACACTTTGCAAATGAAATTTCTTTACACATAAAATTCACAGCTGTGCAGTTATGTAACAGACAATAGCCTCCTTGAAGTGAACCTCATTATTACTAAAATAAAGTACAAGTCTGGGTTGGTGCAACCGGGAGAGTTATTTGTTAGCTAACTGTCCTCATGTTAGGATTCAATTCAAGTTTCAAATTAAACCTGTGGAGAGCAGACCAATATTGGTTAGCAGAACTGATAGTCTTACCATTAAAAGGTTATAATTTTCAATTTGTAAAATTAAACATTCAAGCTAAGTTTGCAATTTGTATCAGTTTCGCTGATCGGAAATGTCAATCCCAAGAGTCCCTGATGTTGACTGCTCTCCATGTGCAAGACTGCACAATTTCAACCACAATCAACTTCAACATCTTTGCAAATTCAATTCTGCATTGGTACTCCAACAGTGTTGTGCCAGCAAATGACAGGCCTTAGTTCACATGAGAAACTTCACTAGAGAGAATTTTCCATTTGTTCATATACCGTACTGTGCTAGCTCCAATAGTCGCAGTGAATAAATTCATCTTACCTTTTATTCCACGCCTCCCTAATCAACAGTCAACACAAATTTAAGGTTTCTTCTAGGTCACTCTTCCACACACCCCTGAAGCCAACAGAGGTTGAGAGTTTGATTTTAAATAAGATAACACAATTGTGTTGTGGAGCTAGAATGAGGAATTGCAATTAGACCTCTAGTGCACTCGTGATAAAGCAACAGGAGATATGAAGTAAAACTATTAATCGACAAAAATCAGTAATTAAACAGCAAAGAATCAAGCGAAGGAAGAAAGAATCAAAATCAGAAGAATACATCATTCAAAATACACTCCCAAAATAGGACCAAGAAAAGGAATTGAAGACCCGAAAGAAAAAGAGAAGAGAAATTCTCGGTCTCTATTGACATTTAATGTCTGGCAACAAAATATTGCTAATTCTTGCTATAAGGTTTGCCAGAAAGAAAAATAACTTGACGAAATTTCACTGGGGATTCAGAAAGAATACAAATATGCTCTGTGTGCACACTAAAAGGAAGAAAAACGATTAGTAAAACAGGACAATATAGAAGTGTTGACTATATAATCAATACAAAAGCAGGCATCTTCTGCAAAGCTGATTTTCAGTATCAAGGAAACAAACGGAAATGACACAGAAACTTAATGTTCTGTTGTCCAGCAAACTAGCTACCTGAGATTTAGGGATCAAAAAACACACACTTAGAAATTAGATTTGGAAGCTAATTATAGAACAATGTCTGCAGAGAGGCCAAAAGGCAAACTTCAACTGGACAACGAGTGCAAATTGACAGTCAAGATGGACCATTGTTAAATGGTACTCAGTTGACAGTCCTAGAACATAGGACTTGTACTGTATTGTACTGTTCTTCTGCCCTCGACGTTGTGCCGAGCTCTGTCCAAACCCAAAATCCAGCTATCCCACTCCCTATCATTCTGGTGTGCTCCACGTACCTATCCAATAACCGCCTGAAAGTTCCTAAAGTGTCCAACTCCACTATCACAGCAGGCAGTGCATTCCACATGGCAACCACTCAGTGAAGAATCTACCTCAGACATCCCTCTCATATCTCCCACCATTAACCTTGTAGTTATGTCCCCTAGTAACAGCTACATCCACCCGACGAAATTGTCACTGCACGCCCACTCTATCTATCCCCTTCATCATCTTATAAACCTCTATTAAGTTGCCTCTCATCCTCCTCTGCTCTAAAAAGAAACACCCCAGCTCCCTCAACCTTTCCTCATAAGACCTACCCTCCAAACCAGTCAGCATCCTGGTAAATCTCCTCGGCACTCTCTCCAATGCTTCCACATCCTTCTTGTAGTGAGGTGACCAGAACTGCACGCAATATTCCAAACATGGTCTCACCGAGGTCCAGTATTGTTGCAGCATAACCCACGGCTCTTAAACTCAAACCCTCTGTTAATAAACACTAACACACTATAAGCCTTCTTCACGGTTCTATCCACTGGAGTGGCAACCTTCAGAGATGTGTGGATATTAGCCCCAAGATCTCTCTGCTCCTCCACATTCCTCAGAACCCTGCCGTTGACCCTGTAATCCGCATTCAAATTTATCCTACCAAAATGAATCACCTTGCACTTATCAGGGTTAATCTCCATCTGCCCCTTTTTGGCCCAGCTCTGCATCCTATCAATGTCCCTTTGCAGCCTGTAAGAGCCCTCCATCTCATCCACTATTCCACCAATCTTGGTGTCATCAGCAAATTTACTAACCCACCCTTCAGCCCCCTCTTCCAAGTCATTGGTAAAAATCACAAATAGCAGCAGACCCAGCGCTGATCCCTGTGGTACACCACTGGTAACTGGCCTCCAGTCTGAAAATTTTCCCTCCACCACCACCCTCTGTCTATGAAACAGCCAGTTACTTATCCAATCGGCCAAATTTCCTTCTATCTCACACCTCCTTACTTTCTTCATGAGCCTACCATGGGGAACCTTGTCAAACACCTTACTAAAATCCATGTATATGACATCAACTGCTCTACCTTCATCTACACACTTAGTTACCTCCTCAAAGAATTCAATCAAATTTGAGAGGCAGGACTTACCCCTCAGGGAAACCGTGCTGACCATCCCGGATTAAGCTGCATCTTTCCAAGTGGTCATAAATCCTATCTCAGGAGCCTTTCCATTAACTTACCGACCATTGAAGTAAGACTAACTGGCTTATAATTACCAGGGTCACTTCTATTTCCTTTCTTGAAGAGAGGAACAACATTCGCCACTCTCCTGTCCTCTGGCACAACCCCCATGGGCAGTGAGGACCCAAAGATCAATGCCAAAGGCTCTGCAATCTCATCCCTTGCCTCCACAAGAATCCTAGGGTATATCCCATCTGGCCCAGGGGACTTATCAACCCTCAGGTTTTTCACAATTGCTAATACATCTTCCGTCAGAACATCTACCTCCTCCATCCTATCAGCCTGTATCTCACACACACCCTCAAAAACATGGCCCCTCTCGTTAGTGAGCACTGAAGAAATTCTATTCTATTCGACATCTCCAGCACACAAGCATGCTGAACAAAGCAAATAAAGATTAATGGAAAACTTTTAATTGACAGCTAACTTTCTTTTAAATTGACAATCTTCATATTTAGTTCCTGGTGGACACAGCTGAAATAAAATCAGAGCGCCCCAATTATGCAGACTAGGGAACAAACTTTTCCAAATTGATTATTCCTGCTGTCATCAAGAGTAAACACAGTAAGAAGTCTGACAACACCAGATTTAAGCCCAACCAATTTATTTGATAGTAAACTCACAAGCTTTCGGGGTTTGCCCTTTGGCAGGTGAATGGAGAGTTCTGGCCTCAGATAGAGCATATAACAGCACAGACAGTTTACAGGTTACTGATTAGAATGCAAGTCTTTACAACTAACCTGCTATTCAAGTCTTAAAGATGCCGACAATGTGAGTTACCTGACGAAGGGCAAACCCCGAAAGCTTGTGAGTTTACTATCAAATAAATTGGTTGGACTTAAACCTAGTGTTGTCAGACTTCTTACTGTGTTTAACCCAGTCCAATGCTGGCATCTCCACGTCATCAAGAGTATCCAAGGCAAAAGATCTGAACTTGAAAGTAACTCACTTTCTATTGGACCAACGCTGACTTTGTTAACTCATTTCTTCTCTAAATATTTATAGAAAGTTTTATTATATGTATTTATATTTCTAGCTAGCATTTCTCCTCCTTATTAATTCCTCCTTAATCTTGTAGCTGTCCTTCCACATATCTCTGCACAATTGTATGCGTTTTCATCAAGTCTGATCCTATCTTTAACTTTCTGTAGTTAACCACGGATGGTGTTCCCGTCCCTTGGGCCTTTTCATACTCAAATTATAATGCCCCATCTCCAAAGTCCTTGTAATAGTGATTTGGTGGAAAAATAGAAAATGCAGCTCTGGTACTGTGATGCAGAACCTCAGATAACTTTGAGGACTATTAAGATCACAAAATTTGAGAGATTTAAGTACTAATAAAATCTATGAAGATTTTGTAAGACAGTTTTTGTGGGTTACAAGTTCAAAAAGACACTGAACAGGCTGTTAAAAATCAATAAAGATTATAATTTAAGCAAATATCAGGAGATTGAATGGACAAATTTTCATGTCCATCCTGCTTTGGCAATGCATAGTACAAACTTGAAGCTCAACAGTATCACAAGGATCATTTCAAGTGCTCTTTGCACAGATTGAAAGTGAGTCACTATTTATGTGAACTAATACTGACAAATAGGTGACTAAATTATGACAGCGCTTGAATGTTCACTACATTTGGGAAAAAAATTCTGAAATGGGGAACCATGGATGCTGAATATGAACATAAAAGAGACAACACTGTTACAAACTTTGAACAGTAACTAAAATAATTTAAATGCATTGAAAGGGGGCACCCCAACAATAGGTTGTGGACAAAGGTAGCTCAATAATTTCTCTGATTCTCTACCTGACAAATATTCAACTAAAAGTAAGCTTCATGGGTTCTGTCACAGTGTCACTCTGTATACCTCATGAAGGTCACGATGTGGAGATGCTGGCGTTGGTCTGGGATAAACACAGTAAGAAGTTTCACAACACCAGGTTAAAATCCAACAGGTTTATTTGATACTAAACACCATATGCTTTTGGAACACTGTTCCTTCATCAGGTGAGTGGAGAGTTCTCACTCACCTAACGACGGAACAGCATTCTGAAAGCTTGTGGCATTTACTACCAAACAAACCTGTTGGACTTTAACCTGGTGTTGTGAAACTTCTTACTGTGTTTACCTCGTGATAACCAACTGAAAACTCCGCCATGACTCATTTCAGGAAAAGTCACCCAGCAAAAGATAATTTTCCCACATAGCTACAATAAAAAGCATCTCCACAGTTCATGCTTAATCAGAAACCCAACTTTACACCTACGTTGCAAACTAGACACCTTTTTTTCTGAACTAAGAACCACAGTAGGTTTAATGGATCTATCTGTTCGTCCAATGATGCAAAACATTGATGCAAACTTCATTTGCATATGCATCAAATCCACATAAATTCCATGCATACTGCCCTGCAGGTCACAACAAGGCACATATTTGTTAGATGACATTTAGTTTCCAGCTGAAACCAATCCCAAACCAGTCTACCAAGTAAGCGTACAAGAGGGAGAAACAGAATAACAAGTCAGATACATGGGACATAAGGCAGTCTGAATTTGGTCCAAAGTAAAAGAAGAACCAAAATTAGGTCAGAAAACATCATAAAGTTTTTAAAAAGGATGCATTTCAGACACAACAAACCTTTTTCAACAAAGTGAAATTAGTTTGCATCTCTGCCATGCCAAGAACTTTCACCGAGACCTCAGGGAATGCAGCTTGTTGACATTCACTTTCCTTTGGTGTCTATTTGGCTGTTTGTGGTATTGTCATCTGGATCAAACAGCCAATTTGGCTAAACTGCCATTCCAGGGCTTCAGCAATAATGTAACCTGACACTCCATTGTAGTTCGAACAAGAATGTGGCCGTGTCACAGCTGATATCCTTTAGATAAAATGATAAAACCAAGGATCTGAGAACGTATGTAAAAATACCTCTGGGGCTTTTCAAGCAGGGAATTCTGTTGATAAGCTGGCCAACATTCCAACATGAAAAATATACATCCTGTTCACTACTCTAATATTAATGATCTGGACTTAAGATATAGAAACTATAAATTCCCAGTGCACAAATGATACAACACTTGTCAATACAATCAATCGTGATGAGGATAGGGTAATGTCACAACTATGTTAGTGGTAGTGGTGTTTAAACAAAAAGATCTGGCTTGTGCACACAGATTCAAAATAGCAACAAGCTTTATTGCAGGAACTACTGCCTGTACACAGTATAAAATGAAACTAAACAGGAGCCTGTGAAACACGCCAATGACAAAACCAAATCATGTGATCAGCTTAAAACATGATCATGCAACCACTTAGCTATATAACATACCTTCCCATCTACTGCTGGTGTCATGACAACAAATTATTACAAGGTTATACATAGGATCAATAATACTCTATACACAGTTGTATGCACCAATCATTATATAGTTAAATGGAAAATTTATCATAAGGATATCTATTCCTCTTTGAGTTCTGTATAACTTTCTGGAACTCAGATGTTCTTGACCCTACAAGTGTGATTTGGAACTTCAGTAGACGCTTCTCTTGGAACTAAGTCTGCAACATTTGCAAGTGGTATAATAGCAAAGGCACAATCATCAGACAACTCAGATTCAACAAAGTCTTCCGTAGCAATATTCACAACATTAGGGAATAAAAATGTTGGTCCTTCTGGAGATGATTCTGAGAAATCATTTCAAGATGTCAGCATAGCATAGCCAAACCAGTTCATCTTTGATTTGAACTGTAAGAGATTGTACCTGTTTTTGAAACTATGGCTGGCACTCATTTCTCATTTGTGGCACGATTATGCACTAACACTCGACCTCGTTGCTGAAATAAGCTTTGAGAAGGGCAACTATAAGAACATAAGAAAACTTGAGTTTGCTGATGACACTCTGCTATCTCTAAAGTTTCTGGAGCTAATAACAAATTAAGCATAGCTCTCAACATTCTCTGAGTCGTAATCAGGTGAACTTTGGGTAGTTGCACGAGTAGTGTTGCTATAAGATGCCAAAAAGCTATTCACACAATGCGATAACAAACCTTGCATTTTGAAATGGTTAAACAAAATTTAGTAGATTGTACAAATCTTTCAGCTGAACCACTGGGTGATGGATGATCAACTGTTTACATAAATAACATTTACATCGAGATAATCCTCAAACTTCTGTAGTAATCTGTGAACCATTATTGCTAACAATCTTTTCTGGTTTATCAAATCTTACAAAAGATTTGTCACATTTGTCAACAGTTCGTTCAGATATCGCAGATCATATGATGCCTCCTGGCCACTGACAGTGTACATCAATTACGACTAACAATGTGCAACCCTCAAACCGACTAGCAAAACCTACATGCAAATTTTACATGGCATTTCAGGGTGTAAAGGAGATAATGGTGGTGTATTTCTTATTTGCCCAAAGCATTGACACTGTCCCACATTTTCTTTAATTTGACCATCAAGACCCAGCCACCAAAAATAACTATGTGCTAATTCCTTCATCCGCATTATATCAAGATATACTTCATGTAGCTTTTCAAGAACTCTTCCACATAGACCAGGAGGAATGAGCACCCAGATTCCTCACAATAGACACCCACTCTGGACGATCAACTCAAGCTTTGGCTTCAAATGAGGTTTCAAATGAGGATGCGGACAATATGTTCCAGCTATCCTTCTTTTCAATACTATTTCCATCACCTTGCCCATCACAGGATCATTTCTGGTATGTCTCTGAACTTGAGAAGCTGTCACAAGCAAAATGATCTACTGGTGAAAAATAAACAATATTAGCATACAGATGTCCCACTGCTTCCACACTCAGGTACAGGGAAGGAGGCGATTATCCATCCCAGGCACCTCAGTCCTGGCACCCAGATTCCCCATGAGTCTAGAAGCTGACAACCCCACACTATCCCCAATGCCAAGCACCACCTCAACCGATTGCTGACCATCACCACAGCAATGCCTCAACGGGCACATGGTCGTCAATGGTATCCCATGTAGCTGCATCATCCCTTCTGCACCTCCAGTGCAAGTGTATGGTCACTGATGTGCAACACAAAGTGGTCCCTCTGGATGCCCCTCCTCCCTCAAGATACAGATCCCAGAGCCCGATACACAGGCAGCCACATGAGGAAAACTGGGCTCAGCGCTCCTGCACTCGCTGAGGGCATATAGGTGGCTGTGGGCAGGGCCACATTGAGGAACCCTTGCGTTGCAAACATGCAGAGACCCATGTGGACATGTGGAGGAAAACCAGTTTTGACACATAGCGTGCAACTCTGACAGATGGTAAGGAAATGCCTTCCTGACATCCACGCAACGGATAATCATTGGAGGGAGCACTGCACTGTTCATGCAATGTGCAGAGCTGTGTTAACACAAGGCAGCATATAGCACAGCTGTTAGCACAACTGCTTCACAGCTCCAGGGACCCGGTTCGATTGCCAGCTTGAGTCACTGTATGGAGTTTGCACATTCTCCTCGTGTCTGCGTGGGTTTCCTCCAGATGCTCCAGTTTCCTCCAATAGTCCAAAGATGTGAGGGTTAGGTTGATTGGCCATGCTAAAATTGCCCCTTAGTGTCCTGAGATGCATAGGTTAGAGGGATTAGTGGGTAAATATGGGGATATGAGGATAAGGCCTGGGTGGGATTGTGGTCGGTGCAGACTCGACGGGCCAGGTGGCCTCTTTCTGCACTGTAGGATTTCTATGATTCTACGAACACCTGCCAAATTCCATTGATTGGGGCAACAACTGCCAGACCTCATGCCTTTAATTGTTAGTGGGATCTAGGATGGAATGTCCAAGAAAAGCCACAGAGCCTTACCAGCTGACAGATGGCAGGGTGAAGCGTGCAACATGCATGGCATTTACCCAACCTTATGTGGAAGCCCCATAAAGGTCCGTCAGTAGGCAGGGAGAATGCTCACCACACAATGCCCCCTTAGGTGCGATCTATTAGCATAACCCAAGCAGGGCAGGGAAAGGGGGAATATTGTATAAGTTCTTAACTTAGATTACAAAAGGAGCATCCTTCACAGCTGAAAAAATTCATGACTGTAGGTAGAATCTGCTATCAAAATAGCATTTACAGCCACGTGCAATGTAAATATTTGAACAGTACATGCATATTAATTAAATATACAAATGCTGTAATTCCCTATCTCAACCAAATTAACAGGTCAGATAGTAATTATGGAAAAAAATACCTGCTGAGATAAATAGACGTTGTGCTGTTCCACTATCAAGTGCACTACAGTTTACTCTAACAGATCTCCAGAATTTTTCAAAAATGATGAAAAGAGGAAGATATTTTCAAGTAAATCCTATTATACACAGGTCTCTGCCCCAGCCCTTTATATTGAATTGCTTTACACTCAGGGGTTAAGCTAGTTAAAAGGTCTTTGATGTAAAAATGCTGCTCAAAAATCTACAAATGAACCTCTTGGGTTCAATTATCAATTTCTTTTGAACGACAAGTGAAAGTTATGGTTGTTTGCAATTGCCATCATTTCAATCACACAATCAAACTCATCGATTTTTCAACATACACCCTCAAAATAAGGGGAGGGCAGTTTAGAACAGAGTTGAAGAGTAACTTCTTCACTCAAAGGGTGCTGAATCTCTGGAATTCTCTACCCGTTGAAGTGGTGGAGGCTACCACGTTGAATATATTTAAGTCACGGGTGGATAGATTTCTGAGAGACAAGGGAATTAAGGATTATGGGGAGAAAGCGGGAAAGTGGAACTGATCCACTTCAGATCAGCCATGATCTTATTGAATGGCGGGGCAGGCTCAAAGGGCTAGATGGCCTACTCCTGCTCTTATTTCTTATGTTCTTATGTTCACTTGAGTGCTGCTATCTGGGTGGGCCATTCATGAAGTTTAAACAACATAGAATATGGTGCACGTCACACATGATCAGAAGAGATGTCACCATGATAATATGTTGTTATAAAGCGGACGTTGATCTCCCCTCTGAGAACTAACGCCGAAATAGCCAGAGGAGTACCTCGCCTTATAATCTGTAAGAAGTGTGACAGAAGTGGTGTGACCCGCTCTTCAGCAACTTGTAATGGTTGAATACAAAATAAAGCCCTGACACATACTCTAAAACCAACATATAACAATTTATTTATCTAACTAACCGTGAACAGTCTAACAACAGTAACTAACAGTGACTAAACTATTAACAAACTGACTAAGTCCCTTCTAACTATTAACAATTCCCAAATAAAACAAGATTCTAATGGTCTGCTGATCCAATACATATAATTCCCGCTGTAACAAAAATAGAATTTAGTCACTCTCTAAACTACAACCAGGTTCTGTCACTTCTGGAATATTCTGGTCCTTCTCTGTTGATTCATCTCTCTGGAACTTGTTTCTTATTTGGTACCTTTGCTATCTAGATGGTGCTTTGTCTAAGACATAGATGAAGCCAAGAGAGCCAGCAATTCTCTCTCTCTTGAGAGTTGAGAGCTGCTATTTCTGGCAGATGCTCTGTCCTTTAATCTCACTGCCTCCTTCATTTATACCCGTGACGACGTCAATATTTCCCATAATAGGATTGGCCCTAGGTTGTCAAAGCCATCAGATTAAAATTTTAATAGGTTCTTGGTATCTAAGTGGCTGATTCAAATTGAATGGCTAAATTCAAAAATTTGCTGTCTTGGTAAAAACTGCTACTTGGCCTTTCAATACAAATATTTTATTTTGGGCTCCCAGGATCCTCTTGGGAAGAGTGATCATTGTATGGTGGAGTTTCTGATGCAGATGGAGGAGGAGAAGGTGGGTTCCCGGACATGTGTCCTTTGTTTGAACAGAGGGGAGTACGGTAGGATGAGAGGGGAATTGGCGAATGTTGATTGGGGGAGCGCGTTGGAAGGTAGGTCTGCTGAGGAACAGTGGAGGATCTTTAAGGAGATCTTTCTTGGTGCTCAGCAGAAATTTATTCCGATGGGTAAGAAGGATCGAAGGAGAGATAATCAGCCGTGGATAACGAAGGAGGTAAAGGAAAGTGTTAAATTAAAAGCAGATGCGTTTAGAGTAGCTAAGAGTAGTGGGCGAGAAGAGGATTGGAAGAGGTTTAAATGTCGACAAAGACGTTGACAAAGACGTTGACAAAGACGTTGACAAAGACGTTGACAAAGACGTTGACAAAGACGTTGACAAAGACGTTGACAAAGACGTTGACAAAGACGTTGACAAAGACGTTGACAAAGACGTTGACAAAGACATGTAGGATAAACTATGAAGCTGGGCTAGCGCTTAATATAAAAAAGGATAGCAAGAGTTTTTATAAATATATAAAAAGGAAGAGGCTGGCTAGGGTGAACATTGGACCCTTAGAGGATGAGAGGGGGGACTTAGTGGTAGGGGATGGGGAAATGGCTGACGCCTTGAATAACTTTTTTGTTTCGGTCTTCACGGAGGAGGACGTGAATAATTTGCCGGGTATTAGCGATGGAAAGATGGTAGGGGTGGAGGGCCTGAACGACATTATTGTTACTAGGCAGGCAGTGCTCGACAGACTGGAGGGACTGATTGTGGACAAGTCCCCTGGACCGGATGGAATGCATCCGAGGGTTCTGAAAGAAATGGCGGAGGTGATAGTGGATGCCTTAGTGATTATTTTCCAAACGTCGCTGGATTCCGGGGAAGTGCCGGAAGATTGGAAAACGGCTAATGTTGCGTCGTTGCTTAAGAAGGGTGGCAGGCAAAAGGCAGGGAGTTATAGGCCGGTTAGTTTAACGTCTGTTGTAGGTAAAATGTTAGAATCCGTCATCAAGGAGAAAATAGCGAGGCATCTTGAGGAGAATTGTTTGATAGAGCAGACGCAGCACAGTTTCGTTAAGGGGAAGTCGTGTCTGACAAATTTATTGGAGTTCTATGAGGATGTGTCTAGGGCGGTGGATAGAGAGCCAGTGGATGTGGTCTTTCTTGATTTACAGAAGGCGTTTGATAAGGTGCCTCACAAGAGGTTATTACAGAAGGTCAGGGGCATGGAGTTGGGAGTAGGGTGTTAGCGTGGATAGAGGATTGTCTGTCAAATAGGAGGCAGAGAGTGGGGGTCAATGGGTGCTATTTGGATTGGCGGTTGGTGACTAGTGGAGTGCCCCAGGGGTCGGTGCTGCGGCCTCAGCTATTTACCATTTATATAGATGATCTGGAGGAGGGAACCGGGTGTATGGTGTCGAAATTTGCTGATGACACCAAGATTGGTGGAACGGCAAATTGTGCGGAGAGTCTGCAGAAGGATCTAGATAGGTTGGGCGAATGGGCCAGGAACTGGCAAATGGTATTTAATGTTGGCAAATGTGAGGTTGTCCACTTTGGTAGGAATAATGGTAGGAACGACTATTACTTACATGGCGAAAAACTGCAGCATGCGACGGTGCAGAGGGAGCTCGAAGTCCTTGTGCATGAATCGCAAAAACCCAGCCTGCAGGTGGTCAGGAAGGCAAATGGGATGCTGGCCTTCATAGCAAGGGGGATTGAATATAAAAGTAGGGAGGTCTTGCTGCAGCTGTATAGGGCACTGGTGAGACCGCAGCTGGAGTACTGTGTGCAGTTTTGGTCGCCACACTTACGCAAGGATATTTTGGCCTTGGAGGGAGTGCAGAGGAGGTTTACTAGGCTGATACCAGAGTTGAGGGGGTTGAACTATGAGGAGAGGCTGAATAAACTAGGCTTGTACTCGTTAGAGTTTAGAAGAATGAGGGGAGATCTCATTGAGACGTATAAGATGATGAATGGGATGGATAGGATAGAGGTGGAGAGACTCTTCCCGCTCAGAAAGGACAGTAGGACTAGAGGGCACAGCCTCAAGATAAAGGGGGGGGCGGTTTAGAACGGAGTTGAGGAGGAACTTCTTCACTTAAAGGGTGGTGGATCTCTGGAATTCTCTGCCCGTTGAAGTGGTGGAGGCTGCCTCGCTAAATATTTTTAAGACGTGGGTTGATAGGTTTTTGATAGGCAAGGGGATTAAGGGTTATGGGGAGAGGGTAGGAATGTGGAACTGAGACACGACAGATCAGCCACGATCTTATTGAATGGCGAGACAGGCTCGAGGGGCTAGATGGCCTACTCCTGCTCCTATTTCTTATTTTCTTATGATGTACTGCATTTTTTTTAAAAACTCTCTAAGCACAGGAAAAGCACCAACTTTTAAAGGGACCATGTAATGTTTTCCCCATTCGCATATTACAACTTTACCATTCTTACATACACCAAATTCTAACTTCCTACCTCCCGATCTACAACTACTCTATCCAACTTCGCAACATTATCTGCAGCATTACTTCAATGCATGCATGAGCTTTAGTAAAGGTACTTTCGAGCAAACCACTTCAATCACACGACAAATCAAAACTGACAACTGTACACCATTTGCTCCTAATTTTGAGTCAAAATCTAATTCAGAAAAGGTCAGCAATGAATGAGATGTTTATGAAGAGTTATGTGCAACATATTCTGCAGTATGTTGTATATACCATAAAATTTCAAGGTTCGAACTGATCCAATATATCTGGGCTATAAATGAATAGACATTTTTATTTTGAAGAAACAATTTTCTGTTTTTGATCACTGCTCAGAGGTAACTCCAAAACATCTCCATATGGGGACACAAGGCAAACAATGAAGTGCTCTCAGCTCTCTCAATTGTCTCTGAACTGCTTGCCTGCCACTATGAAAAGTGGTATCCTGGATGAAATACCAAGGCTACAAAATGCTTCCCTTCCAACTGAAGTGACAAGTGAATCCTGGAAGCAATTTAATTTTAAATAGGAAAAAGGATATCTACTGGAAAAAAAATTATAATCCATGGCACCACAACTCAAATCCAGTTGGTTCCCATTGTGTCTATGAAAAGCAATGTATATATTTACAGATGTAACAATCCTATTTTATGCATATTACATGCACCATATTCAAACAGTTAAAATGCACTGACTTTTATGCTAAAAGCTTGATTTTAGGGACAGCTTTGATCAAATGAATCGGCAGTGAGCTTTAGGGAAAGCTCAAATTCAGTCGAACACAAAAGAGGATTTTCAAAAACAAGTGCACGAACATCTTTACTCAAAATAATTCCTACTTACAAGTACACTAAGTAAGTTAGATAAACAAATATCAATTGCGGCCATTCCCTGATGAATTGACATGTATTGTAACCTAAATGGAGACAGTCAAGTAAACTGGAGGAACTTGCATGTGTTGGAATATAAAGATATTTAAATCCAACATTTTCAGGCCAAATAACCAGATGGTGCAAGCTTCAGCTTTACATGTCGTATTTTTTTTTAAATGAATGCAGGTAAGCTTCTGGGTCAAGGCTGTATTACAAAATGAGTCAGTCGAGAAAGGGACGTTGATAAATATCAACTGAATGAAAGAACTTGACAAAGGTCAAATAGATAGCATTAGCATCATTCGAGCTCAATTTAGATTACTGGAATTAAGAATTATTTAGGATTGTGACTTTAGCAACATTCAAATTGACTTTTAACATGAGTTTAAGTTGTGTTTCCCGATTTAGAACCATATTGTTCCACTTCATGAATAAAAAGGTAGAACAACAGAAGAAAAGGTCTTTATTTCCTGATTATGCAAATCAATGTCTTTGAAAGCTTTAAATCTAATTAATATTTTGTTAGAGTCAGTTGAAGACATACTCTTCTAAACAGCTGGACCCTGCTTTCTTTTCACCAATTTTTCACCTTGAAAGGGTCAAGACTAAGTATATTCAAAGTGGTAGTTCCTATCATCTGATCATTTCCTTTCCTTACCCAATTGTTGCTTTTTATTTCAATCTTTCACCTGCTAGATCCTTTGTTCCCGTTCTTTCATTCCCAAGTCTTTCCAGTAGTTCTGAATATAACCCCTTCTATTATCTAAGCTCTACCCATTTTAAATAGGATTTATGCAATATGAATTGCACTGAAATTTTATACTTAGAATCATAGAAACCCGACAATGCACAAAGAGGCCATTTGGCCCATTAAGTCTGCACCGGCCACAATTCCACCCAGGCCCCAACTCATATCTCTACATATTTACCCACTAATCCCTCTCACCTATACACTTAGGACACCAAGGGGCAATCCCAGCATGGCCAATCAACCTAACCCACACCCTCCACACAGACACATTGTGGGGTTACAGGGGTAGGGGCTGGAGTGGGATTTAGGTCAGTGCAGACTCAATGGGCCAAATGGGCCTCCTTCTGCACTGTAGGGATTCTACTTTGCACACACCATCTCTCGAAGATTTAATACAAGTAAAACGAGCACCAAAACAGATTTTAGACAGCAAGTCAAAGACAGAAATTGTAAAAAGAAAATGTGCTAGTCACAACTTGCTGTCTGTCTTTATCTTACTACTGACCAGTGAGTGGGGGGATAAAAACTGGACAGGGGATTCGTTATAAAGGGTAACCAGGAAATACTCTGTTTGGCTGTGGTCAAAATGTTTTGGATCAGGTACATCGCTACCCAGAACCAACATTAAAAGATTAAACAATTGTTTGTTAAACAGTCTTTTTTTTTACAGGTGTAATATATAGGCTGATTCAAAACACACCAGACTTCTGAGCCCTTATAATAATAATATGAGCAGCCTCTTTTCTACTTATCAGTAACATGACTGAGTAAATGCCCTGCCAGAAATGGTGGTGGAAGCAGGCACATCAGCAACATTTAAGAGGCATCTGGATGGGTCCATGAATAGGGAGGGAATAGAGGTATATGGACCAAGTAAGGGCAGAAGGTTTTTTTTAAGTTAAGGCAGAGGCTTGGAGGGTCAAAAGGCCTGATCCTGTGCTGCATTTTTATTTGCTCTTAAAGTACCTAAGAGACAGAAATTGTGAGATTAGCAAAATAAACCTTCCAGTCAACAATGACTTTAGTCCTACTTTTGCTGAAATGTAACCACAATTGCTGTTGATTCTACAATGGCATTTCCTAATCCCTGAAGTGATGGGCAATAATTCCTTCAAAACTGCTTTTAATTGCTTTACGTTCCAGCCTCTTAATCAGAGAATAAAGGACTACATAACTTGGTGGTATATTACATATCCCGTAAGCCCAGTGACATGTCTAAATATTGCATACAGCTTCGACCAAGGTCAGGATGAACTCAACTGTGAGGACCATGGCTCACATTTGTTGAGTCATTCTGCCCAACACACATGCATGCTTCTCTGCTTCAATGCAATAACAACTTAAATAAATTACCATATAGTTCCTGTCAGGAATGGAACCTGTTCTATATGCACAATGGTCATTAACTCGGTTTTTTTCAATAGGTATCCTTTTTTTGCTGTTTGAAAGATTAAATCCTTTACAGGATTCACGCATCACTTCTCCTTGAAGGGAAATATTTTGTAGCCTTGATATTTATCCCAGGTGTATCTACAATCTAGCTGTGACTGTAACACTACATTCTGCACTCTCTCATTTCCTTCCCAACGAATGGTAGATTTTGTCTGTGTAGCACCCAAGAACCATTTCTTATCACTATGTTACTTCATGTGACAATAATAAATCAAAACCAAATCAAAAGGAGGCCACTTTTTAAAATAAATTTCTATTTTCTCAGAGGAGCAAATCTCTCAACAGAAAGCACCTTGAGTACCTTCTTAAAAGGAGTTCCCCCAATTTACAGCAGACATAAGTTCTGTCATAAAATGGAAGCAACACGATTAACTTTGCATGTTGTTCATAATGGGTATTCGTGAACAAATCATGTTCTTAATGTTGAACCATAATTGGTACAGTACAATTACTAAATTTTGTTCAGAGCCCAAATCTGCAGTGCAATGACTATCTCACCCACACTGTGGCAACAACTGGTTTAGGAAATAGAAATGATTCACACCAGAGTATTCTGTACATTGATGTTCTGGCACTTTGAACAAACATTGCTGGCCATCTGTGCAATATTCTAGACATTGATGCTAGCAGCTTTTCACTGTTGCATCCAGACCATGACTTTCTTGAACTAGATAATGGAGGCCAGAAATTTAATCAAAAATTAAACATCAGAGTGACAGCATATAATTGAAGGGTATCACTGGCTTAAATAGAAATCAGCACTCAGTAATTGGTTCCAATACTGTAAATCAGTGGATTTTTTTCTAAGTATTCAACTTAGAAGAGGACATGTATTTATATGCCGTCCACAACAACTATTTGCATTCATGGAGCAACAGGAAAATATTGTGCGGATGGCACAGTGGTTAGCACTGCTGCCTCACAGTGCCAGGGACCCAGATTCGATTCCCAGCTTGGGTTGCCATCTGGGTGGAATCTGTACAGTCTACCCGTGTCTGTGTGGGTTCCCCCCCCCATAGTCCAAAAAACATGCTGGTTCGGTGCATTGGCCATGCTAAATTCTCCCTCGCTGTACCCGAACAGGTGCGGGAGTGTGGCGACTCAGGGATCTTCACAGTAACTTCACTGCAGAGTTAATGTAGGCTGACCTGTGACATTGATAAACTTTAAAACTAAAATGTTGCAGAGCACTTCACAGGAGCATTAACAAAACCCAATACCAAGCTGCAGAAGCAATATTCAGATGGGTGACCCAAAGCTTCACCAAAGATATCAAGTAGCATCTTTGGGTTATGCTTTGGAGAGGGGGAGGAGAAGGATTAAAAGAGAAGCATGGATGCAAAAAGAAATCTATATCAGCTTTAAATAGCTGAAAATCTAGAATATGCATAAAGCTACAACTGCACAAGTGCAGACATTTTGGAGAGTTGTGGTCGAATGAGGGTACATTAATTATAGAAGGACACGCCATGGGAGGGATTGAAAATGAGTTTTTTTTAAATTGAGGTACTGCTGTATAAGGAGCCAATGTACGCCAGCAAGCTTGGTCTGGTGCAAAAAAAAAGGGACAAGTTGTGAGCTAGGATACAGGCAGCAGAACTTTGAATCACAACAGAGAGGATGTAAACAGAGAAGGCTGGTCAGAATTGTTTAAATAATTTGGCTGAGGGGTCACAATGATGGTTTGTTATTTAACAAGAGAGAGGTCCGAGTTCTCACTTTCTGCAAATGTTTCTTGCAGATATCCAAAAAAACCACGTGAAACTAGTGTTTCAGACTGGAATACTCTTGCACATAACATCAGTGGGGTTTCATAATACTAGTATCATGAATGCATTCTTGATTGGACCCCACCTGCTGAACTGCGTTCAGATTTACATACTGAAAAATAAAGGCCTTAGAGGGGTACAGTGCAGAGGGACTCTGGCAGGATTGGCAACTGGCGATGGTACAGAAGTCAGTAGTGCTGGTCAGAAGGATGATATGGAATTGGAATTTTGCCTCTTGAAGTATCTTCCGAAATACTGCCACTGCTGTAATGCAGCAGTCAATTTGCCTGCAGCCATATCAACAACAATGCAATAATGACCATATAATTTACTATGGAGATACCATTGAGCATTAACTGTTGGTCAGGGCCCCAAGGAGAACACCCTTGCTCTTGACACACGAACTATCAAGTCAAGAAAATTAAAATAGGAGAAGGTCGTTAAGACCCTTGAGCCAGTTCCACTGTACAATTGGATCACCTTTAACTGGTACCTTAACCCCAGTCACCTTCCCTCGGATTTGTATCTCTGGATATTCTTACCTAATAAACACTCAATCTTAAGTCAAGTGCTTATTCATTGCAAGTGATTGCAGAGCCCTTGGCAATGATCTTTGCATCATCGATGAAGACGGGAGACGTTCCGGAGGATCGCGGATGTGGTTCCTATTTTCAAGAAAGGGAACAGGGGTAGCCCGGGAAATTACTGACCGGTGAGTCCAACCTCAGTGGTTGTTAAGTTGATGGAGAGGATTCTGAGGGACAAGATTTATGAGCATTTAGAGAAGTTTAGAATGATCAGGAATAGTCAGCACGGCTTTGTCAAGGGCAGGCCGTGCCTTATGAGCCTAGTTGGGTTCTTTGAAAATGTGACTGAACACATTGACAAACGAAGAGCGGTGGATGTGGTTTACATCGACTTCAGCAAGGCGTTTGATAAGGTCCCCCATGCAAGACTTCTTGAGAAGGTGAGAGGGCATGGGATCCAAGGGGCTTTGGCCTTGTGGATCCAGAACTGGCTTGCCTGCAGAAGGCAGAGTGTGGTTGTGGATGGGTCCTTTTCTGCATGGAGGTCGGTCACCAGTGGAGTGCCCCAGGAATCTGTTCTAGGACCCTTGCTGTTTGTCATTTTCATAAATGACCTGGATGAGGAAGTGGAGGGATGGGTTAGTAAGTTCACCGACGATACGAACGTGGGTGGTGTTGTGGATAGTCTGGAGGGATGTCAGAAGTTGCAGCATGACATAGATAGGATGCAAGACTGGGCGGAGAAGTGGCAGATGGACTTCAACGCAGATAAATGTGTAGTGATCCATTTTGGCAGGACCAACGGGATGCAGGAGTACAATATGAAGGGTAGGAGTCTTAGCTGTGTTGAACAGCAGAAGGATCTTGGGGTCCGGGTCCATAGGACTCTTAAATCGGCCTCGCAGGTGGAGGATGTGGTTAAGAAGGCGTATGGTGTACTGGCCTTCATTAATCGAGGGATTGAGTTTAGGAGTCGGGAGGTAATGCTGCAACTTTATACAACCCTTGTCAGACCCCCCTTGGAGAACTGTGCGCAGTTCTGGTCGCCTCACTACAGGGAGGATGTGGAAGCTATTGAGAGGGTGCAGAGGAGATTTACAAGGATGTTTCCTGGATTGGGAGGCATGCCTTATGAAGATAGGTTGAGGGAGCTGGGACTGTTCTCCCTGGAGAGACGAAGGTTGAGACGTGAGCTGATAGAGGTTTATAAAACGTTGAGAGGAATAGATAGGATGGATTCTCGGAGGCTATTTCCCAGGGCTGAAATGGTCGCTACGAGAGGACACAGGTTTAAGGTGCTGGGAAGCAAGTACAGAGGAGATGTTAGGGGAAAGTTTTTCACTCAAAGGGTGGTGAGTGAGTGGAATCGGCTGCCGTCGGTGGTGGTCCAGGCGAACTCGCTGGGGTCTTTTAAAAGACTTCTGGATGAGTATATGGGATCTAATGGCATTGGAAGTTACAGATAGTTCAATGGCTTGATAGGTATAGGTGTGATCGGCACAACTTGTGGGCCGAAGGGCCTGTTTGTGCTGTAGTGTTCTATGTTAAAAATTTTGACTAATTCAGCTGTCACAGCTTTCTTCGGCAGCACAAACTCCAGAGCTCCAACACACCATGAGAATACATTGCTTCCTGATTTCACCATTCAACTACCTTATTTCAAATTGAAGATTATGCTGCTTTGTTCACCACTTAACAGCTACGCTGTGTTCAGCTTATGAGTCCTTTCATAATTTTGAACAATGCAATTAAATCACTCATTACAACTTATGCAATAGCTTTCATAAAATAATTCTTTAAACCCTAGTATCGTTCCAGCTATTCTGCACTGTACTGACCAACACTTAACATCCAAAGGCATTTTCATAGTAGATTGTATGGTCATTATTGCATTGATGTTGATGGGGCTGCATGCAAATTGACTGCTGCATTTCAGCAGTGGCAGTATTTCGGAAGATACTTCAGGAGCCAAAATTTCAATTCCATATCATCCTTCTGACCAGCGCTACTGACTTCTGTACAATCGCCAGTCGCCAATCCTACCAGCGCCCGTCTGCACTGTACCCCTGTAAGGCATTCATTTTTCAGTACCCAAATTTAAACATAGTTCTCCAGATGAGATCCAATCAAGAATGCATTCATGATACTAGTATTACGAAACCCCACTGATGTTATGTGCAAGGGTATTCCAATCTGAAACACTGGTTTCACGTGGTTTTTTTTGGATATCAGCAAGAAACATTTACTGAAAGTGAGAACTCAGACCTCTCCTAAATACTTTTATTTGTTGTTTAACAAAAAGGTAGGAGAAAGATGAGAAAACACTACAAAGAACAATCCAGCAAATTAACAGAAAGCAAATAATCACAGGAAAAAAGTGAAAATATCTGTTTCTAGCATTATCCTAAAGTTCACTGAGACTGTGTTTCCCAAACCGGGACCAGAAGCTTGTTGGTCAAGCCCATCAACGCCTCTACTTTATTAGAAGACTAAGGAAATTTGGCATATCAGCTATGACTCTCACCAAGTTTTACAGATGCACTATAGAAAGTATTCTTTCCGGTTCTATCACCACAGCTTGGTGTGGCTCCTGCTCTACCCAAGATTGCAATAAACTACAAAAGGTCTAGAATGTAGCCCAGTCCATCACGCAAACCAGCCTCCCATCCATGGACTCTGTCTGCACTTCCGGCTGCCTCAGCAAAGCAGCCAGCGTAATCAAGGGTCCTATGTGGCAAGACATTGTCTCTTCCACATTCTTCTGTCAGGAAAAAGATGCAAAAGTCTGAGGTCACATACCAACCGATTCAAGAACAGCTTCTTCCCTGCTGCCATCAGACTTTTGAATGGACTGACTTTGTATTAAGTTGATCTTTCTCTACACCCTAGCTATGAATGTATAACTACATTCTGCACTCTTCCCTTTCCTTCCCAATGTATGGTACATTTCGTTTATATAACATGCAAGAAACAATGCTTTTCACTGCACACTATTACATGTAACAATAGTAAATCAAATCCAAAATCAACCTTTTGCTTCAACTGAGCTGTCTCCTTAAGATGGCTGCCCTTCTCCCTTGCCTTCTGCTGCCATCAATCCCCAATCACTGGCACACTGGTTTCTGTAGATGACTGCCTCTCTCTCACTGAGACTTCAATACCTGTGTCTGAATGGCTTCTTGGCTTCCAGCACTCTGACTACTAATTATATCAATTGCAAAAACCGCCCTATTCTTCTTCCCTTTCTCTTGGATGTTGCCCAGGCATGGTGTACATAATACGTGGCAGTTTGATTTTACTTGTGTGAAACAAATATTAACTTTAGTATTATCCTACCATTTTGTGACATTAGTGTAATGCCCAGGGATTTTGTTGCCCAAACAAACCATTCTGTTGTGCACTGAAAGACTGAAGTTATCAATGTTAAAATTCAACAGAACATAAGGGTTCACAAAGTACATTAGAAAAGCCAGTCATATTGCTTATCAAGTTACCTAACTAGCTTTCGTTCTCATCATAAGCAAAAAACTATGTTCAATACAGCATTCAAATGTATTGGCAAAGATATACACTGGCAGCAACTAATTTTTCATGCAAATAACCAAGAGCGAGTCATAATTCAGTGGACTTTCACATGATTGAATATTAACTGTTATCCTGTCTCAGGTGTGGAAATGTTGAACAAAACTGGTTCATTCAATGTGCAAAAGTAAGGAAAACTGCTATTCCACAGAACTAAACACAGCCTGGTGTGAATTATTCCTGAAAGTAGCAGCTTTTTGGTTTTATGAGGATCAATCCAAGGACAATGATGCCCCCAGCACTTGACCAACAGCCAAAATGCAAATTAACAGCTGTATACTAGGCTTGTACTCGTTAGAGTTTAGAAGAATGAGGGGAGATCTCATTGAGACATCTAAGATGATGAATGGGATGGATAGGATAGAGGTGGAGAGACTCTTCCCGCTCAGGAAGGACAGCAGGACTAGAGGGCACAGCCTCAAGATAAAGGGGGGGGCGGTTTAGAACAGAGTTGAGGAGGAACTTCTTCACTCAAAGGGTGGTGAATCTCTGGAATTCTCTGCCCGTTGAAGTGGTGGAGGCTGCCTCGCTAAATATTTTTAAGACGCGGGTTGATGGGTTTTTGATAAGCGAGGGCATTAAGGGTTATGGGGAGAGGGCAGGAATGTGGAACTGAGCCACGACAGATCAGCCATGATCTTATTGAATGGCGGGGCAGGCTCAAAGGCCTACTCCAGCTCCTATTTCTTATGTTCTTATAACAAACAAGTTGCCTGCCACTGCCACACTAACACGGTAAAACAATTTAATGGCAATTGCATTCTCTGCATATTTAATCTGAAAAATTGCTAATTTACGATCATAGCCAAAATGCAATGTGCTGGAAGCACTATTATTCTGCACTAATGCTACTGACATCTGTTAATCCAATCAATCCAAACGCTTTACATAAAAGCAAGTCAGTTTAATATGGAGCGAGTTAATCACGCTTTACATTGAAACAAATAATGAGCTTTCAAACCACAGCAGGTAGAGTTTCTGTACAGCTGCTGCAACTGCACAAGTCGATTTAAAATAACCTTGCCTGATGTAAAAGGTCAGTTCTGCAAGTTGGCAGCTCATTTTTATTTTGCTGATCCACAGATCACCCCCTGCCAAGAGTGCTAGAAGATATGCACCCCTCAGGCTTTTAAACTTACACCCTGTCAACTGATCTAGACACTGCCAAGTGCAAGAGCAGGCCACAGTGCTTCACTACCCAACTTATTTCCTCTTCATCATAAAATAATTGGCCATAATTCATTGCCCAAAAACCAGCAGCTTTCCATGCAGGAAATTAGTACAAAAAACCCAGAACACTCCCAAGCAGCCAAAGAAACCCCTGACCACCCTGTTCTGTGGCCTCCACTAATTAATTGTATGCATATGGAGAAAGAAAGCAAGGATAAAGGATTAGAAAATCTGTTCCAAATAGAAGGTGACTCAACTGGCAGACAAAATTATCAGCTGGATTTGTCAAAAAGCAAACCCAATTGGAAATAACTCAGTTCCAGCATCATGAAACAAGGTCAAGGAGGCAATATAACATTTTACAGCACGTGGGCATGCAAATAGTATTAAGCAGTCTACGTACCGCAAGTGCCTGACGGTGCAGAGAGGAACCCAATTAAGACAGCTGTCAAGATCAGCACAATCAAAGAAAGAATATAGTACACAACAAATGCAAACATTCTATCTGGCAACAGAGCAGCCTGACAAGAGATTGAACAAGGGGACTCAGGCAGAGTACAATTAAGAAAAGAAGCGCAAGATTTCAATCGGTTGCAAAACAGTGAGAAAGTTAGGCAAATGTCATGCTGAAAGTGGTTCAAGTCTTTTATTCAGAAAAATATCAGCCCTCTTCAAAAAAGCTGTACAATTGGAAAACACAAACGATGATCATCAATTCTCCCATTGTTTTACCCAGAGCTGTGGTCAGTTCCTAGATTGGTGCCATCACATGTGATATTAAACCAAATTGTGAATTACCCTGTTCACCTGCAGCAATAGTTCTTGTATACTCTACCAACTTTGAATTAAGCCAACATTCCATTTGTTTTCCCAACTACCTGCTGGACCCATGTGCCAACCTTTTGTGAATCATGTACAAAGGCACCCAGATCCTCTGCAGCACTCAGTGTTCTGCTGTCTGTCACAAATTTATTTATAAACTGCTTTTCTAGCTTCCTTTCACTCGAAACAGCGTCCTTTTCCCACATACTGGCACGGTAGCAGAGTGGTTAGCACGGCTGCTTCACAGCGCCAGGGACCAGGGTTCAATTCCCGGCTCAGGTAACCAAGTGGAGTTTGCAAATTCTCCCCACGTCTGCATGGGTTTCCTCCCACATTCTGGAAGATGCGCTGCTTCGTTGCATGGAGCCAAATAGGCACAGCACTGTGGCGGAGGGGAATTTCACAGTAATTTCATTGTAGTCTTGATGTAAGCCTTACTTGTGACTAATAAACTTGACTTTATTACCTCCTGCATCCTGCTCACACATTCGATTCTTGCCATTTTTGTATTGTCAGCAATTTTTAAACATTTATTAGTTTTTTTTTAGAAAGCAGAAAGAATTCAATACAATGATACAGCTTTATTTCCCCCCAGCCCCCCTCATACCACTCTGTAAGCAAACACCCTACGCAAAAAAACTAAAATTCAGTTGATAATAATTAACTGATTACAAGGAATTAAAGGCTACCAGTCACACTAAAATTTCCGATGTGATATATTTAATTTTCTCCAATTGAAGACATTAAGTTTTCAATTGTCAGCAAATTTGCATTTAATACATGGTGGCACTGTACTCATGTCTCACAGCGCCAGGGACCCAGGTTTAATTCTGGTATTGGTGACTGAGTTTACACGTTCTCCCACTGTCTGCAAGGGTTTTCTCCACGTGCTCCAGATTCCTCCCACCATCCAAAGATGTGTAGGTTTGGTGGATATTCCTCCATCCATTATGATATACTGATACAAAAATAAGCTTTTACCTTGTGTAGTTCCCCTTTTCATGGTACCTTACAGAATTTTTTTTTGAAGTCCAAACACACTGCATCTACCGGTTCCCCCTTTATCTACTTTATTCTACATCTTCAAAGAGCCCCAACAAATTTGAGTCACCATTTTAATAAAAACTCAATCCCTCTACCATTTTAAAATAACCCTGATGATAATGCTGTTCCAGTGGATTATGTTTTCCTAAGCGTCCAGCTACTATTCCCTAATAAATGGATTCTAGCATTTCCCCAAGACACATGTTAGGCTAATGGGTCTACAGTTTTCTTTTGACTGTCACTTGCTTCCTGGGGCCTTTCAAGAATCTGAAAAAGTTTGGCCAGTTTAAAGCAATGCATCCATTACCTTCACCACCACTTGCTTTAGACCTGAGTAAGCAGTCTATCAGGTCAGAGGAGTTGGTAGCTTTCAACCACATTAGTTATCCTAATGCCATCTTTCCTTTGATAGTAATTGTTTTAAGTTTTGCCTTCACTTCCCCCCCCCCAACCCCCCATTTTCTACTATTGATGAAATGTTCTGTCTTCCACAATGAAGATGGATACAAAATACTTGCTCAAAGTCTCTGCCATTTCCTTGATACAGATTAATTCCCATGTCTTATTTTCTAAGGTGTCAACACTCACTTTAGTTACTCAATTCATTTTGAAAGTTTAAAGTTAATTTGTTAGTCACAAGTAGGCATGTATTAACAATGCAATGACGTTACTGTGAAAATCCCCTAGTCAACAAACTCAGGCGCCCATTCATAGAACATACAACATTACAGCGCATTATGGGCCCTTCGGCCCTCAATGTTGCGCCGACCTGTGAAAACCAATCTAAAGCCCATCTAACCTACACTATTCCAATATCATCCATATGTTTATCCAATGACCATTTAAATGCCCTTAAATGTTGGTGAGTCCATTACTGTTGCAGGCAGGTCATTCCACGCCCTTACTACTCTGAGTAAAGAACCTACCTCTGACATCTGTCCTATATCTATCACCCCTCAATTTAAAGCTATGTCCCCTCGTGCTAGCCATCTCCATCCGAGGAAAAAGGCTCTCACTGTCCACCCTATCTAATCATCTGATCATCTTGTATGCCTCTACTAAGTCACTTCTTAACCTTCTTCTCTCTAACAAAAACAGCCTGAAGTCCCTCAGCCTTTCCTCATAAGACCTTCCCACCATACCAGGCAACATCCTGGTAAATCTCGTCTGCACCCTTTTCAATGCTTCCACATCCTTCCTATAATGCAGTGACACGCAATACTCCAAGTGAGGCCACACCACAGTTTTGTGCAACTGTAACATGACCTCACGGCTCCGAAACTCAATCCCTCCACCAATAAAAGCTAACACACCGTATACCTTCTTAACAGCCTTTTGAACCTGGGTGCCAACTTTCAGGGATCTATGCACATGGACACCAAGATCTCTCCGCTCATCCACACTACCAAGTGTCTTACCATTAGCCCAGTACTCTGCATTCATGTTACTCTTTCCAAAGTGAATCACCTCACACTTTTCCGCATTAATCTCCATTTGCCACCTCTCAGCCCAGTTCTGCAGCTTATCTACGTCCCTCTGTAAGCTGCAACATCCTTCCACACTGAGTGCAACTCCACCGACTTTAGTGTCATCCGCAAATTTACTATTCCATCCTTCTATGCCCTCATCCAGGTCATTTATAAAAAAGACAAATAGCAGTGGCCCCAAAACAGATCCTTGCGGTACACCACTAGTAACTGAACTCCAGGATGAACATTTCCCATCAACCACCACCCTCTGTCTTCTTACAGCTCGCCAATTTCTGATCCAAACCGCTAAATCACCCTCAATCCCATGCCTCCATATTTTCTGCAGTAGCTTACCGTGGGGAACTTATCAAATGCTTTACTGAAATCCATACATACCACATCAAATGCTTTACCCTCATCCACCTTTTTGGTCATCTTTTCAAAGAACTCAATAAGGTCTGTGAGGCACAACCTACCCTTCACAAAACCGTACTATCCCCAGTCAAATTATTCCTTTCTAGATGATTATAAATCCTCTCATAATCCTTTCCAAAACTTCGCCCATAACAGAAGTAAGGCTCACTGGTCTATAATTACCTGGGTTGCCTCTACTCCCCTTCTTGAACAAGAGGACAACATTTGCTATCTTCTGGCACTATTCCTGTAGACAATGAGACAAAAAATCAAAGCCAAAGGCTCTGCAACCTCCTCCCTAGCTTCCTGGGATAAATCCCATCCAGCCCAGAGGATTTATCTATTTTCACACATTCCAGAATTGCTAACACCTCCTCCTTACGAATCTCAATCCCGTCTAGTCTAATAGCCTGTATCTCAGTATTCTCCTCGACAACACTGTCTTATTCCTGTGTTCAGGTACACAGAGGGAGAATTTAACATGGCCAATTCACCTAACCCCCACATCTTTGGACTGTGGGAGGAAGCTGGAGCATCCAGAGGAAATCCACACAAATACATGGAGAACGTTCAAACTTCACACAGACAGTGACCCAAGCTGGAAATTGAACCCTGGCGCTGTGAGGCAGCAGTGCTAACCACTGTGCCGGTACATTTTGCTATCTGATTTTATATTTCTGGCTCGTTTCCCCTCATTCTCCAATTTCTACCTCTTTTTTTCAGTCCTCCTTTGCTGGTTTCTAAAATCTCCCCTACATACTGGCCTACCATTAAGCTTTGCAACATTTTAGAGCTCTTCTTTCAATTTGATGCAATCCTTAACTTCCTTGGTTACTTGCAAATGGTACATCCTTCTCAAATGACATTTATGAATGAAATATATATCTTTGTTAATAGTGACTAAATATTTCCACTACCACAGCTTCTCTATCAGCTTACCTTTTAACCCATTTTCTTAAATGTTGTAGCCAATTGTGTTCATACTTTTGAAATTGATGCTCCTTAAAGTTTAAGACGCTCATTTCAGAGAGGCATTTTTCATCCTCAAACTGTATGTGGAATTCTATCAGGTACAATTCCATCATGTTGCAAACACTCTTGCTTGGAAGATCCTTTACTGTGAAGTCTTCCATCAATCCTGTCTTTTTGCACATTATCAAGTCTAAAATAGTCCATTCCCTGGTTGATCACAGAATAGGTTGGTCCCAGAATATACTGTTCTAAGCAATTCCTCTAACTGCAGTCATAAATGCATCCTCAAGGCTATCCGACCTAATTTGATCTGTTCAGTCTAAGAAGATTAAAATTGCCAATGATTATAACAACCTTCATTATTTCTTGATTTAGATTCAGTCCTACAATGGAGCCAGTTAGAAGCCCAACAAACAACTCACACCATTGACTTCCTTTCTTTGCTCTCATATCCAACCAAGCTGATTCTATGTCTTGATCTTCCAAGTCAAGATCATTTCTCACTACTATATTGATCTCATCCTTTATTAAGAGAGCTATTCCACCTCCTTTTCTTGCTGAATGAGAAATACCATTGAATATTCAATTCTGAGTTATGGTCACTTTGCAACCATGTAATGGCCATCATACTTGGTTATTTATTTTTGCTAGCAATTCATTTATCTTGCTACAAATGCTGCATGCATTCAGATAAAGTCTCGAAGACTGTGTTTTGATTATTTCTCACTGCTCCAGCCCTTTTTGACGGTGCATTCTGTTTGGCACAGAAAAGTTGAGATCAGCATATATCAGCCATGATTATATTAAATGACAGGGCAGGCATGAAGGGACTAGTGGCCTATTCCTACTTCCATTTCTTGGGTTTAATACTCTGTCCATTCTTCATTTGCTAGTTATCATTTCCCACCTCTTGCCCTGCACTGTTGCCATGTCCTTGCTTATTAAGTTTCTGAATTTTCCCCTCATTTTCCCTCCCCGCTCCCATTTAGTTTGAAGCCTTTGCTTTACGTGACACCAGAAGGTTGTCCATCCCTCAGCCATAGAGACCTGACCCAGACCTCCAGCAGCTCACCTGCCCTGACCGAGATACAATTCCACATGCAGTGATCATTTAAGGGTCTTCACCTGCCCTGCCTCAACTTTTACATTGGTGGGCAATGGTCAGAGCAGGGTGCTAATTGAAAAATAACGACACCTTGATTCAGAAAGGGTTATGTAGGGGTGGGGGTCCTCAACCTAAAGCCCCCTCCAGGACTTGGAAGCTCTGGCTGTCCCTCCCTTCTCCATTTCCCACAACCCCATACACAGATCACACCTCTCGGACCCCTGGTACCGTTGTGGAGATGCTGGCATTGGACTGGTGTAAACACAGTAAGAAGTCTCACAACACCAGGTTAAAGTCTGACTGGTTTACTTAGTAGCAAAAGCCACTAGCTTTCAGAGCACTGCCCCTTCATCAGGTGAGTGGGATTTAGGTTCACAAACAGGGCACATAAAGACACAAGCTCAATTTCCAAAATAATGGCTGGAATGCAAGTCTTTACAGGTAATCAATTCTTAAAGGTACAGACAATGTGAGTGGAGAGAGCATTAAGCACAGGTTAGAGAGATGTGTATTGTCACCAATACACATTGGAGAATGCTTTTTTGTAAATTGATTTTGCGTCTTTATATTCCCCTGTTTGTGAACTGAAATCCCACTCACCTGACGAAGGGGCAGCGCTCCAAAAGCCAGTGGCTTTTGATACCAAATAAACCTGTGGGACTTTAACCTGGTGTTGAGAGACTTGTTACTGAAATGTCGTCCCAGGTCTTGGGTTCAGGCACAGTGCTGCAGCACCTCTTCTGGCTCTGACACATTTTGCCTCAAGGGGCTGCAGAACTGTCAGCCAATCTGATTGGCTGCCAGCTCTCCAAGACAGGACCTCCTCCCAAAGCTGGGTGGAAGCTCCTCCTGCTGCCAATCAATTCCCAATTGATTGTAAAATAGCATCTGCCCTAATGGAGTGAGCAGGATTGGGTCATGTGGCAATTCTCAGGACAGTGGGTGTTGAATACTCACCATCCTAAAAACTAAGGCCCTGACGTGTGAGTCACTGCCTGATAAAATCTAAGTTTAACTCCATGCTCTCTCCAAGCTACTCCAACCTATAACAAATATAGAAATAAGTCCATGAGGATGAAATAGAAAGCAGAATAAAGCTAAATACTGAAATCACGTGAAGCACACAAGCAGGAAAAAAGGAGGACACTTCCAAAAAATAACAGAAACAGCATAAAGTCTTAAGTGTAAAATACATGAAACAAAGCTTGCAAGAACAGAGGCAATAAAAGAACATGTTAAACGTTAAACAGTAGTCATTAGCATATCACACATTAAGTTACTATGGTTACAAACTGCCAAGGTAAGGGACTGCAAACTACTCGAGTGCTAAAAGGATGTTTTGAAATGAGACAAGTTTATTCCAAGTTCTTTCAGTATTGAGCACCATAAACATAGAAGAAAAGTCAGGAAGAAGTTTATCCCACTGCTACCAATCAATGTATGCTCATGATTTTATTTAAAAACATACATTAACATGTAAAGTGCCTGTTTTTAATTCATTTGTGGCACATGAGCATCGCTAACTGGTCAGCATTTATTGCCCATCCCCTAGTTGCCCAAAGGGAGTTGAGAGTCAATCACATTGTGTGTGGCCTTATGTTTGGACTTTAAAAAATTGACACAAATCCTAGGATTTATTTGATATGTTCACCTACAACAAACAAAGATATAGTTAGCAACTGCACAGTACCTTGATAATCACCCATGTACCACATATCATATTGGAACAAGCAGCAGCAGTTTGGTGACTGACAGTTAAATGATCAAATATATTTCCCTAAAGTTCCAACTTTTTTTTTAAGATAAGGAATATTTTAAATAATTACTGAAGAATATATTAGTAACACCATACTACAGTAACAGGCTCTCTTTTACAACAGACAAAAGGAGGAACTATTTGGAGGAGCATATAACGCTTGGTCAAAAGGAACAACTGAGACTCAAAGAGGAGGAAGTTGGAAAGTTAAAGGATTCCAGGCAGTGAATACATGCATGGGGTCTAAGCAGCTGAAAGTATGACAACCAATGGTTGGGCAAAGGGAGGGGGTGGGTGGAGACAAGCAAAATAAGAGTGGAACAGAGGTCAGTGAGGGCTTGTGCGCACAAGACATTGTAGAGCTGATAACGGTTACACAAACCAACTGAAGCCATGGAAGGATTTATGCCTGTGTAATGGATAGTGTAGAGAATAGCTGTAAGCTCCAAAAGGATATTAATGGGTTGGAGGAATGGATAGAAAATTGGCAGATGGAGTTCAACTCTTAAGTTGAGGTAATGCATTTAGGGAGGTCAAACAGTAAAAGTGAATGCACAATAAATGGGGATAAACTGAGAGGGGTAGATAATGTGAGAGATCTTGGCATGTAAGTGTATAAGTCCCAAAAGGTAGCAGTACACATAAATAAGATTATAGAAGGCGTATGGAATGCTCTCTTTCATTAGCAGAGGTACAGAATGCAAAAGGAGGGATATAATGATGAAACTGTACAAAACCCTGATCAGGCCATAACTGGAATATTGTGTGCAGTTCTGACTACCACATGACAGGAAGAACGTAATTGTGCTAAACAGAGTGAAGAGAAGATTTACTAGAATGTTGCCATTGCTGCAGAATTGTAGCTATAAGGAGAAATTTTTTTTTTGGAACAGAGAAAGATGAGGGGTGACATGATTGAAGTATACAAAGTAGAGAGGGAAGGAAAGAGTAGTCAGGTGGTGGGGGGAGGGGGGAGAGAAAAATTAAAGGCTGCACTTAGATGAAGAATAGACAGAACTTGAGATTGTGGTGCAGAGGTGAGATATTAAAGAGTTAATGTCCATCACAGATCGCAAGGTGAACTACTGGGCTTGCAAGAATAGCAGAGAAACAGCTAATGGGAGCAAACTGACAAAACAAGATAACCACAGGCTCCAGCTTGCTAGGCACGGCTGGGGTGCGAGTTTAACTAAGTATGCGAAAATGTTCTCTTTTGCGCTAACAGACAGCATATCTTAAAGATATTATGCTTGTGTTCTGATGGGGGGGGGGGGTTGTCACTAGTAAATGCGTATTTGAATACAATGTTCTTTCTTATGCAGCAATTCCTGTATCTACTCGTTTTTGATTGAATAGGGTGATGTATGCTTAAGTCGAGACGTTTTTGATTGAATCGGGTGGTGTGTGTTTAAGTCTCATTTGAAATCATGTCTACTTGATGCAATAGTAAAACTGTATAAAAGGGGTCAGCCTTGTTACTCCGGTGCGCTTTTTGCTAACTGACTTCCATCACTGAGTGAAAGTTAAGTAGAAAAGGCTAGCCAGCCTACATACGTAGGATAAATAAAGAACTTTGATTCTGACAACTGTTGCTGTTTGTCTTTGGACCAAGGGACTGAAGAGTCTCGTGAAAAACGAACATAACAGAGGCTGTAAGTGAATATTCCAGCTACAACAAAATCGCTCAAAGTGGAAACCAACAAGGACTTTCCAACTGTGCTGAACAAAGGAGAGCCATTCAAAAAAGCGTAACGTACCATGAACCACATCAAAGGCTGCATGTAGTTCAAGGAAAAATAATGGGCCACAATCAGAGTTACACATGATGTCACTCAACTTTGATTAGATTCAGTTCAGTTCTTTGGCAGAGTAAAAATTTGGAGTTATCGAAAAGAGCTTTGGCACAGATTTGGGAGACATTCACCAAGGAACACATTCACTCAGCGATAACATTGTTGGTAGAAATACAGAGTGCCTATTTCATTACAACAAGACATCACAAAGCACCTCACAACTAAAGTCATATTTTGAAGCACAGTTACTGTTGCAATTTAGGAAATGCAACAGCCAACTTGCATGCTCCCACAAACAGCAATGAGATGTCAATTGAACAAAGAACAGTACAGCACAGGAACAGGCTCTTCAGGTTCCCCCCCCACCCCCCGCCTCAATCTGCACCAATCAGTTCTACTTATATAAACCAACCACTTATACTCCTCTATTCCCCGTTTGTTCATTTGCCATATCAAGGTAAGTCTTAAATATTGGTAACCTAACTCCCTCAACCACCTCACTTGGCCGTGCATTCAAGATCCCCACCACCCTCTGTGTAAAACAATTTCCTCCGCATATCTCCATTGAACCTTTCCCCCCATCTTGAACTTGTGCCCCCTTGTAATTGTCATTTCTGCCCTGGGAAAAAGCTTCCAACTGCTCACCCTATCTATATCTCAATTTTATAAACTTCTATCAAGTCACCCCTCAGCCTCCATCTTTCCAGGAAGAACATTCCCAGTTTATTCACTCTCCTCATAGCTAATACCCACCATAGCAAGCAACATCCTGGTAAACCTTTTCCGCACTCGCTTCAAAACCTCCACATCCTTCTGGTAGTGTGGTGACCAGAGTTGGACACAGTATTCCAAATGTGGATGTACCAACGTTTTAAACACAACTTGCCAACTCTTGTACTCAATGTCCTGTCCAATGAAGGGAAGCATGCCACATGTTTTCTTCACCATCTTTTCCACGCGTGCTGCCACTTTTAAATCTGTGGAGCTGTACTCCCAGATCCATGTGTCTAGGCTCCTGATGGTTCTGCCATTTATTTTTTGCTCCCACCTAAATTGGATCGACCAAAACACATCAGCTCGCATTTGTCTGAATTGAATTCCATCTGCCATTTTTCCACCCAGTTTTGCAGCCTATGTTCTGCTATATTGTCTGACAATCTTCATCACTATCCGCAACTCTACCAATCTTACTATCATCTGCAATCTTGCTAATCAGATTTGACAACTGAGATATAAATATTGGACAGGCCACCAGAGATAATTTCAAGCTAATAATTACCTTATTTGTTTTCCCACATTGGTTTATCAAAATCTTTACTGTGGCTGTTCTCCACCACCCCATTCCCCCACCCTTCCAACTCTTTCTTCAGAGAACAACCTGTTGCCACTACAAGTGTGCCAATAATGGGGAGCTGTCTCAATAAGTCAACCAGAATCAACAGGAGGGAAAGTTAGCACTTGCATGGAATTGCACTTTTAAAACTTACTTTTTGTTTCTGCTGCTTTGTCACATTTAACCACATTTTATTTCCCTGCACTAATCCTCTTACTCTGGACCCTCAATCTGCTCATTTCCAATTGTTCAGTCCTGTTATTTTGAGCCTACATTGGCCTAAATTTGATTAGCTTCTTGTTATTCTAACAGTTTTCAGTTCTTCCTACACAGCATTCACTGAATTACCATTAATTCAAGCACAAGCAGAGTTCTGAATTTCAACACTTGTACAGAAATTCACTTGTCACTGAATAAGTATTTTGCATAGTTTAATGTTATTGAAAAATATTCATTAAAGTATCTCAATTTACATGCAGTACAAATAGGGTCATAAATTGGGGTTCTGCAGCGATCTGTGCTAGGATGCCAACTGTTCACACTATGTATTAATGATTTTGAAGAGGGAACTGAATGTATTATCTCCAAATTTGCAGATGATATAAAGTTGGGTGAGAGGGTGAGCTGTGAGGAGGACGCATAGATGCTTCAGTGTGACTTGGACAGGCTGCGTCCTTGGGCAAAAGTGGATGAATGACAGGTATCCAATTTTGTAGCAATAACAGGAAGACAGATTTTTTTTTGAATGGGGATAAATTGAGAGAGGTGGATACTCAGCGAGACTTTAGAGTCCTTGTGTATCAGTCGCTGAAAATAAGCATACAGGTACAGTAAGCAGTAAAGAAGTGGTATGTTAGCCTTCATAGTGAGGGGATTTGCATATAGGGATGGGATGTTTCCGCTGCAATTGTATAGAGTGTTGATGAGGCCACATCCGGAGTATTGTGTGCAGATTTCGTGTCCTTATCTGAGGAAGGATGTCCTTGCTAATAGAGGGAGTACAGCGAAGGTTTACCAGGCTGATTCCTGGGATAGCAGGTCTGTCACATGCAGAGAGACTAAGTCGATTAAGATTATATTTACTGGTGTTTAGAAGTGAGAGGGCGTCTCAAAAACTTGTAAAACTCTAACATGGTAGATTCAGGAAAAATATTCCCAATGGCGGGGGAGCCCAGAACTACGGGTCATAGTTTGAGGATAAGGGGTAAACGTTTTAAGGCTGAGATGAGGAGAAATTTCTTCACCCAGAAGGTCATGAATGTGTGGAGTTCACTACCATAAAATGCGTAAGTGGAGACCAAAACATTGTCTGATTTCAAGAAGTCTTGAAGGGCCAAATGGCCTACTCCTGCTTTTAGTTTCTATGTTTTGTTGAGTACTGATCCTTATATTACTGGGACACTAAGCTAGAAATCTGAACTAATCATTTAAATTACAAGTTCAATCATGCCACGGCACTTGAATACTGATTCGAAAACACCTGGAAAGAGAAAGCTGCTTATGGTAAGAGTGATTATTAAGCTGCTGAATTGTAATCAAAATCCAACTGCAGGTCCGATGTGCAAAATCTGTAAATCTCAGAACCATAACTGTGCTGATTCCAGATTTTCCCAGATTGTGAATTATCCATTGCACGTAGTCAACTTTGTCTCTGGTGAATAGGGAGGTGGGACAGATATTCAAATATTGCAGTGGACTCAGGTTCTGGGCATGCTTATCTCATGCCAACTCCATCTTCTGGATTTTTGATCACTGCGCTTACCCTGTTCTGGGACAGGCACCCAAATATCCAGACAGTAAAACGTCCAGATTTCAGACTATTTCATTCCCAGACAACTAGATTTTGGATAACTTACCTGTACCTTATTCAAGTCCTTGAAGGAAGGCAACTTGTTATCTTTACCTTGTCTGGCCTCAATGTGACTTCACTCACACTTCAACATTATCCTTAGTCGCTTCCTGAAATTATTCTGCACACCTATTGCATCAAATCACTACAGAGAGAAAAAAAATCGAAACAGAAAATGCTGGAAATGCTCAGATTAAAGTTGCATCTGTGGAGACAAAGAACAGATTTTCTCAACATTATGAACCTAAAACATTCACTCTTCCTCTCCACACACATACTATCATAACCTGACAAGCATTTCCAGCATTTTCTATTTTTATTTCAGATTTCCAGCATCCACAGTATTCTGCTTTTCATTACAAAGAATAGTGCTGTGGAACACCTTCATGACACAATCATTCAAAAAGACAGTCCATTCTCCAATTTGACAATGTATGCTATGTTTGGTGATGCCCATTTCTCAATTTTTTTTCAAAAGACTGCATACAATCTATACAGTTTACATAAGGAATAGACCAATGGAGCAAACTTGAAGCAACTCATGACAGGTTTCACAAACACCTCAGTAACTCAGCAAAGCAAACAGAAAATAGCAGTCCAAGTTTCATTCAAACCATGCTGTGTCGCAAACAAATTTAATCATATTCGTGAAAATTAAAGATCTCCTCTATGAAAAATATCTAAGCCGATTATAATGCCAACCTGCATTCCACTTCTCAAAACAACCTCATCTACAATGCAATAGAACAATTTTACAACAGACAGGTCAAAGCAACCGAACATTCACAGTGAACATTATCCCTGTCCTCCGAGGTGCACAGGGCCATCAACCATGTCCATTCCATTCCACGCACCTCTCAGAACCATGATAGAGTTCCTTTTATCCTCAACATCCACTCACCAGCCATATCGATGATCCTCCATGTCTGCCACTTCCAGTATGATCTCACCAAACACATGTTCCTCTCCCTTTTCAGTATTCCCAAGGGACTGTGTGCTCTTAAGATTCATGCCTCAGTCCCTGTAAAACTCTCTCCTCTCCCACAGCATCTTTCCATTTGTGCATATAAATGCAATGCTTGCACTTTTACCTCCTTTTCTATGATGCATGGCTCCTGCCACTCGAGTATTGACCTTTCCCTTTGTTTCTCTGCCTCTGTATTTGCTAAAAAGACCTGTTACGTTTCTCTTTTTTTTTCAAAAATAAAGTCATCACCCTGAAATGTTAACTCACTCTCGCTTCGCAAATGCTGCTATTGTGCTGATTTGCAGCATTGATAAGATGCAACAGCCCAGCCTTGAGCTGAGAAACAATCAGGGCCTGAGCAACAGGTGGGCAGACGCAGGCTCTGTTAGGGAGGTGGGGCCAAATGTCCTTTTTGACGGAGACCATATGGGATCAGAAGTCGAGCTCTGGGTCAAAAGGGATTGTAAACAGGCTGGTTCAGCCCGAGACAGAGGTTGGCCAGATGGATTGCTTGCCAGGCTCACTAACATAGATCTAATCACTAATTTTTTTGGTAATTCGCAGTTTGACGTTAAATATCTACATGAATGAGCTACACTTCGTGAATGATTTCTTAGGCAAAACAAAAGTGTCAACACCTTAACCGGAATGCGAAGCAACTCATTTGACTCAAGTAAATTCTGAGCTCTTTCAGCCTCCGCCACACGAAGTGGTGCCTAAAACATTTGAGAATTCTCCTAAAATTACGATCCTCCCCCCACTCCCCACCGCCCTTTCAAATGGTGTGAAATCAGTGCATTTGAGAACCTTCCACTCACCTCACAGACTGCTAACCTCAGCAGCCAGTATCCTGCTGAAAGCTCATTAAACACCTCGATTTGATTTTAACCATCATCATCCCCTGTCAAAAATCGTTCCAATGGCAGATCCAGGGGTTCAAATGCCCTGCGTCGCACATCACTGTGCTTCCTTCACCTCCTCACCAACCCTCCCAAACACATACGTAAGAATATAATTCCATTGTTCAAGCAGATTTTCAAAAAGGTTTAAAAATATATACCTCTGGAGATGAAGTCGGATGCAAGGCTCGCACACAAGGTTACCTCTGATGATAAAATCCCGGCGCTGCACACATTTCTTTTGGACACAATAAAAAAAGACAACAACAGCTTGAGCCTAACTGCCACTCCTTCTCGTGTGTGTGTGTTTATACATATATAGGAAGGGGATCTGGGTTACGTCTCCACACTTGTATTGGGGCTGCCTCACACCATCTCCAACACTAACTCACTGACCCGCTGCCTCTCTCGCACTGCCACTAAAGCCACTACAAGTGAAGCGAATCCCCGAAGCTCCCAGCCCGGGCCCCTTCCAATTCGCTGCTGCTGCCTGCCTGCCGGCCGAGCCTGCGCACTCACTCCGCCTTCTGCCCCGCCCCCTCCCCCGAGTCCTGGCTCGTGAACGGTGACGTCACGTCACGCCCAACTGCCAGTCGGTCGGTAGCGAGCAGTCGCCCTGGCAACTTGACGTCACGACTCCTAACCTTCGAAGGCCCACCTTCGGCAAGGCAAGGAGCGGCGGCACTTCGGCTCTTCGATACGGTTCTCTCAGTCGGGGAGCAGAACTGATCATTTTCAAGTTTTAAACATTATTTATTAGTGTCATAAGTAGGCTTGCATTAACACTGCAATGAAATTACTGTGACAATTCTCTCTAGTCGCCACACGCAGGCGCCTGTTCGCGTACACTGAGGGAGAATTTTAGTATGGTCACTGCAGCTAACTAGCACGTCTTTCGGACTGTGGGAGGAAATCCACACAGAACGTGCAGACTCTGCACAGACAGTGACCCAGGCCAGGAATTGAACCTGTGTCCCTGGGGTTGTGAGGCAGCAGTGCTAACCACTGTGATACCGTGTTGCCCAGCTCAACGCTAGGTTACATCTCACACTGTCCCTTTTATTTCATCAAAAGCTAAAAAGCGATCGATTTCTGACTTGAATGTACTCTGACTGAATGCTCGCAAATCACAGAGATTCAGGTGAGGGGAATTGTTTCACATTGCCACCATGCAGTTGCTGCACCAATGATATTCACCATCAACAGGATGCAGCCATCAAGCTGAAACGTCATTCTGCCAAACACATGAATGAATAATGTGATATTTTAATTTCAGTGCCAGTGTGATGCTCAGTATGTAGGCCATACATCCCAAAGACTGGCAGATTGTATCAAACAGCATGTCCTTTCTGTTGTTTGCAACAAGCAAGACATCAACCGTACCCAATCAGCCCGTGCATGTAGAACTCAAAGCACAGAGTCCAATATTAGATGTGATTCTGTAATTTGATAACATTTGTTAAATAATATTCACCAATTTAAGATTTAGTTGGGCTTGAGTGTGGTGCTTTGCATGTACTGAAAGCTATGCATATTAATACATAGGGCTGTGTACTTTGCAGGCAGAAAGAACATGTACACACGTACATAATTCAGCTAAACAAAATAAGTGAAAGCCATTTGCTGGGTCATTCTTAAGATGCCTTAAATAATCAGAGTCAAGTCGCCTAGTTGAAATTTCAAACAATGCTTGGCGGTTACCTGTAAGTCACCATCAACTCATGCATTGGCCATGGCAACACCTCTCCAAGTTCATTTGGAAACCAATCAGCATTCTTTGCTCATACAGTATAAATTTGTTGTTTTCCCTTGGTTTGATTTTCTTGAAAAACGTTTTTACAAAATATTTTCTTTTTCAGCAGTGCTCAAATTCTGTACTTGATGCACATCTATGGATAAAATCTTTGATGTTCTTAAAGCAAGATATAAATTACCTCAGCTGTTACCAGAGCTACATTGGGTCTCTGACCAAAAAGCAGCAAGAAGAGGTGAGGTGAGAGTGACACCTTTGACGTCAAGGCCATATTCGACTGAGTGTGGCATCAAGGAGCCCTAGCAAAACTGGAACCAATGGGTATTGGGGCAAACTGTCCGCTGGTTGGAGTCATATCTGGTACGTAGGAAGATGGTTGTGGTTGTGGAGGGTCAGTCTTCTCAGCTCAGGGTAGTGTTCTAGGCCCAATCATCTTCAGTTGCTTCATCAATGACCTTCCCTCCATCATAAGGTCAGAAGCGGGGATATTAGCCAGTGATTGTACAATGTTCAACACCAATCACAACTCCTCAGATGCTGAAGCTGTCCATGTTCAAATGCAACAAGACCTGGACAATATCCAGTCTTGGGCTGACAAGGCAGTGTTCTCGGCCCAATCATCTTCAGTTGCTTCATCAATGACCTTCCCTCGGTCATAAGGTCAGAACTGGGGATATAGGCAAAATGCGAACTGAGGATCTGGGGAGGAAGTATGAAAAGCTGGGAATGGAATTAAAAAGTAGAACCGACAAGGTGGTTATCTCTGGACTACTGCCTGAACCGAGTGCAGACGGGCGTAGGGTTGATAAGATTAAGGAAGTAAATGGGTGGCTCAGGGACTGGTGTGGGAGGAATGGGTTTGAATTTATGGGGCATTGGCACCAGTATTGGGGTAGGTGGGACCTGTTCAGGTGGGATGGGGTTGGTCTGAACCGTGCTGGGACCAGAGTCCTGGCGAATCGTGTAGATAGGACTGTAGATAGGGCTTTAAACTAATTTGGGGGGGGGAGGGTGCGAGGGTAGGTGACATTACGGGGTCTAAAGTAAAGGAGAGGGTACAGGTAAGGGAAGAGGCCAAGGATGTCCCAATAATAAAGGGAGTAGGGGGCGTGAGTATGGTTGGTGGCGTTCTGGCAAATAGGGTACAGGTGAAGGCTGGGATGAAGGCACTTTATCTGAATGCACGAGGCATTCGGAATAAAGTGGATGAGCTGGTGGCGCAGATCAGCACAAATGGATATGATCTGGTGGCCATTACAGAGACGTGGCTGCAAGGTGACAGGGACTGGGAGCTGAATGTCCAGGGGTATCAAGTGTTTAGGAAGGATAGACAGGAGGAAAAAGGGGGTGGCGTAGCTCTGTTGATTAAGGATAGCATCAGGGTGGTAGTAAGGGATGATATAGGAACCAAAGAGCAGAAAGTGGAATCGTTGTGGGTGGAGATTTGGAACAGCAAAGGGAGGAAGACGCTGGTGGGTGTCGTCTATAGGCCCCCAAATAATGACCTGGAGGTGGGGCGGGCTGTTAACGTGCAAATAGATGTGGCGTGCAGGAATGGAACGGCGATAATTATGGGGGATTTCAATCTCCATATTGATTGGTCGACCCATGTTGGACGCGGTGGGCTTGAGGAAGAGTTCTTGGAATGCTGCCGGGATAGTTTCCTTGAACAGTGTGTGTTGGAGCCGACGAGGGAGCGAGCTATCTTGGATCTGGTGTTATGTAATGAGGCAGGTAGAATTAGGGACCTTGTGGTGAAGGATCCTCTTGGGAAGAGTGATCATTGTATGGTGGAGTTTCTGATGCAGATGGAGGAGGAGAAAGTGGGTTCCCGGACATGTGTCCTTTCTTTGAACAGAGGGGAGTACGGTAGGATGAGAGAGGAGTTGGCGAATGTTGATTGGGGGAGCGCGTTGGAAGGTAGGTCTGCTGAGGAACAGTGGAGGATCTTTAAGGAGGTCTTTCTTGGTGCTCAGCAGAAATTTATTCCAATAGTTAAAAAGGATCGTAGGAGGAGAGATAATCAGCCGTGGATAACGAAGGAGGTAAAGGAAAGTGTTAAATTAAAAGCGGATGCGTTTAGAGTAGCTAAGAGTAGTGGGCGAGAAGAGGATTGGGGGAGGTTTAAATGTCAACAAAGAATGACAAAGAAGTTGATAAAGTAGGGTAGGATAAACTATGAAGCTGGGCTAGCGCTTAATATAAAAAAAGGATAGCAAGAGTTTTTATAAATATATAAAAAGGAAGAGGCTGGCTAGGGTGACCATTGGACCCTTAGAGGATGAGAGGGGGGACTTAGTGGTAGGGGATGGGGAAATGAGGCCTTGAATAACTTTTTTGTTTCGGTCTTCATGGAGGAGGACTTGAATAATTTGTTAGCGATGGAAAGATGGTAGGAGTGGAGGGCCTGAATGACATTATTGTTACTAGACAGGCAGTGCTCGACAGACTGGAGGGGCTGATTGTGGACAAGTCCCCAGGACCGGATGGAATGCATCCAAGGGTTCTGAAAGAAATGGCAGAGGTGATAGCGGATGCCTTGGTGATTATTTTCCAAACGTCACTGGATTCCGGGGAAGTGCCAGAAGATTGGAAAACGGCTAATGTTACGCCGTTGTTTAAGAAGGGTGCCAGGCAAAAGGCAGGGAATTATAGACCGGTTAGTTTAACGTCTGTTGTAGGTAAAATGTTAGAATCCGTGATCAAGGAGAAAATAGCGAGACATCTTGAGGAGAATTGTTTGATAGAGCAGGCTCAGCATGGTTTCATTAAGGGGAAGTCGTGTCTGACGAATTTATTGGAGTTCTATGAGGATGTGTCTAGGGCGGTGGATAGAGGAAAGCCAGTGGATGTGGTGTTTCTTGATTTTCAGAAGGCATTTGACAAGGTGCCTCACAAGAGGTTATTACAGAAGGTCAGGGGGCATGGAGTTGGGGGTAGGGTGTTAGCGTGGATAGAGGATTGGCTGTCAAATAGGAGGCAGAGAGTGGGGGTCAATGGGTGCTATTTGGATTGGCAGATGGTGACTAGTGGAGTGCCCCAGGGATCGGTGCTGGGGCCTCAGCTATTTACCATTTATATAGATGATCTGGAGGAGGGAACCGAGTGTAGAGTGTCGAAATTTGCTGATGACACCAAGATTGGGGGAACGGCAAATTGTGCGGAGGGTGTGGAGAGTCTGCAGAAGAATCTAGATAGGCTGGGCGAATGGGCCAGGAACTGGCAAATGGAATTTAATGTTGGCAAATGTGAGGTTGTCCACTTTGGTAGGAATAATGGTAGGAACGACTATTACTTATGTGGCAAAAAACTGCAGCATGCGACGGTGCAGAGGGACCTCGGGGTCCTTGTGCATGAGTCGCAAAAACCCAGCCTGCAGGTGTAGCAGGTGGTCAGGAAGGCAAATGGGATGCTGGCCTTCATAGCGAGGGAGATTGAATATAGAAGTAGGGAGGTCTTGCTGCAACTGTACAGGGCACTGGCGAGGCCGCAGCTGGAGTACTGTGTGCAGTTTTGGTCGCCGCACTTACGCAAGGATATTTTGGCCTTGGAGGGAGTGCAGAGGAGGTTTACTAGGCTGATACCAGAGTTGAGGGGGTTGAACTATGAGGAGAGGCTGAATAAACTAGGCTTGTACTCGTTAGAGTTTAGAAGAATGAGGGAAGATCTCATTGAGACATATAAGGTGATGAATGGGATGGATAGGATAGAGGTGGAGAGGCTCTTCCCGCTGAGAAAGGACAGTAGGACTAGAGGGCACAGCCTCAAGATAAAGGGGGGGAGGTTTAGAACGGAGTTGAGGAGGAACTTCATCACTCAAAGGGTGGTGAATCTCTGGAATTCTCTGCCTGTTGAAGTGGTGGAGGCTGCCTTGCTAAATATTTTTAAGACGCGGGTTGATAGGTTTTTGATAGGCAAGGGGATTAAGGGTTATGGGGAGAGGGCGGGAATGTGGAACTGAGACACGACAGATCAGCCATGATCTTATTGAATGGCGGGGCAGGCTCGAGGGGCTAGATGGCCTACTCCTGCTCCTATTTCTTATGTTCTTATGTTCTTACGATATTAGCCAATGATTGTACAATGTTCAACACCAATCGCAACTCCTCAGATGCTGGAGCAGTCCATGTTCAAACGCAACAAGACCTGGATAATATTCAATCTTGGGCTGACAAGTGGCAAGAAACATTTGTGCCACAGAAATGCCAGGCAATGACTATCACCAATAAGAGACACTCTAACCATTGCCTCTTGACATTCAATGATGTTACCATCACTGAATCCCCCACTGTCAATATCCTTGGGGTTACCATTGAGCAGAAACTCAATTGGACCTGCCACATAAACATAGTGGCTACAAGAGCAGGTCAGAAACTAAGAATACTGCGGAGAGTAACTCACCTCCTGACTCACCTCCTGACTGCTCAAAGCCTGTCCACCATCAACAAAGCACAAGTCAGGAGTGTGATGGAATACTCTCCATTTGGCTGAATGAATGCAGCTCCAACAACACTCAAGAAGCTTGACACCATCCAGGACAAAGCAGCTTACTTGATTGGCATCAAATTTGCAAACATCCACTCCCTCTATCACCAGTAGCAGCAATGTGTATTACCGACAAGTTGCACTGCAGCAATTCACCAAAGATCTTGAAGCTTCCAAATCCATGATCACTTCCATCTAGAAGGACAAGGGCAGCAAATACGTGGGAACACCACCACTGGCAAGCTCCCTCCAAACCATTCACTATCTTTATTTGGAAATACATCGCAGTCACTGGCTGAAAATCCTGGAATTCCCTCCCTAACGGCATTGTGGGTTAACCCACAACAGATGGAATGCAGTGATTCAAGAAGGCAGCTCACCACCACCTGCTCAATGGCAACTAGGGATGGACAATAAATGCTGGCCAGCCAGCAACGTCCAGCCAGCAAAGACCCTATAGGAAGCAACCTCTACAAGGCTGCATATCAGCATTTCTGTGATGCAGTTAAAGCAGGGAGACTTGGAAAGAATTGTATGGTTCATAGAATGGCAAGACTAAACAATTTGTTTAAGAAATGCATTTTGAAGAACGCTTCCTCATTGAAGACCTATAATCTCAAATAAAGAATGGCAAGAATCTCATTCCTTCCTAAAATTTATCAAATTGTCTCAAAGTAACAAGAGTGATCTTGTCTTTGTCAAACATTTTGTGACAGATTAAGGTATTGAGGAGGCAGTCAGAGATTTGCTTCAGAAGCAAGCGCAGACACAGACACAATCATGGATCTTGGAGATACAGTTCCCATCCAAGTGTCAGATTATCAATCATTATATGTAGCACTGAGGCACTCATTTCAAAAAAATGTCTGATGATCTTCCTCCACTTAAATGTGCACGAATGACCAAATACATAACTCCTAATGCGTCAAAGGTTTTGCTACCTAATCAGCTGTTCAATTTCCTTGCATGGACAAAAGGGTAACAAGCAAGCTTCTAGATGACAACTCAAAGGCCTCAGCAGATGATATGAACAGCCAAATTTCTTTGTGCCAAAACATCATCAATATAGAATTAATGAAGAGGAGACTCATGCCAAAAGCTTTTGGCTAATCATGTTGGATTAAAACAAAACACAACTCTTATGCTTTCTTGAAGGACCAGTCAAGCCATCCCCTTCCATTGATGTGATCCCAAGTGGTAGAACATGGGTATAGGATGCTGCAGCATTGATTCAAGTCTTGAAACCACAATCAATATTTGTACAGTTTGCTGAACAGATATTGAGAGTTCATATGAGACAAGCAAAGACGGATAAATCAGGAGAGACCTACCTTGTTTCAAACAGATACACAACCAACAGCATCAAGAGTGGTGAAAGGGGATGGAGTCATTCAGAGAAACATGAATCATCAAATTTTTCTCTCCTGACTACCGTATCCGAAAGCAAAAGACAAAATTTCTGTCTTGCAATGACCATAAAGAAAATCTACTCCAGTTTCTCAATGAAATATCGTGTAAGTCTATAAGAGACACTGTTGATGACATGACACTCTTTGTCGATAATCAAAATGAATGTTAGGGGTCCAAAGCAGAAACCGCTAAGTATGTTATGAAGCCTGACGAGACCCCAACAGTTTTTTTTAATCTATGTGTCAAGATAAGGGGCGGCATGGTAGCACAGTGGTTAGCACTGCTGTTTCACAGCTCCAGAGACCTGGGTTCAATTCCCGGCTTGGATCACTGTCTGTGTGGAGTTTGCACATTCTCCTTGTGTCTGTGCGGGTTTCTTCCGGGTGCTCCAGTTTCGTTCCACAGTCCAAAGATGTGCGGATTAGGTTGATTGGCCATGCTAAAATTGCCCCTTAATGTCCTGAGATGCACAGGTTAGAGGAATTAGTGGGCAACTATGTAGGGATATGGGGGTAAGGCCTGGGTGGGATTGTGGTCAGTGCAGACTCGATGGGTCAAATGGCCTTTTTCTGTTCTGTAGTGTTTCTATGATCTTCATAAGGTGTTTCACTTCAGCTGTGATTCTAGACACTAGGAAGCTTTTATCAAAACAAACTTTATTTAACAACACAGTTTAATTATAATGAATGAATTAGCTTAACTTTTACCAACTGAAATACTTAAACATGACAAGATGCAGTTTTTAACTGCTGATCTATATTAGTTCCAATTCAAGCAATATTTCTCTTAGAGACTAAAAGCCCTTCTTCAAAATCAGTTAGCATGCTTGTACTTGTTAATAGTCCTGGAGAGAGAGCTAAAGAAACACCTATCTTCTGACAATCCCAAGCATCAACCTCCAGAGAGAAAGACAGAAGGACAACTCTTGCTTCCTTCAGGACCAGGCAGAAACTGACTATTTTTTTCCATGTAAGCCTAGCTCCACCCTTTAACACATAACTGTCTCTGTTCTCAAACAGGGGAAAATAAACAAAATAAACAAAATACACGAACTCAGATTAAACCAAACACATCCCTCACTACAATCAACCATTTGCCTGCATTCTCAGCATGTGAGCTGGCTTGTGCAGACAAATTGGCACCATAGAGCTGGATTCCAAACATACCCCTTACAAGAAACATGATTTGAATTCACTTCTTAAAGGCACAATGTCATCACAATCAAAATGGCAGCAAAACTGATCTCGAGATGCTACCAATCTCAGCATTGTTCTCCAACCAAGGAGAAGATAATACATAACTACTACTTTACAGTGCATTTGCAGCCAATTCCAGTGAGCATGTTATCATAATGTCAGCATCAAACCCAACATTGATGCCTTTCTCCTGGGCTTCACATTCTGCAAGGAAATTGATACTCATCTCTCACACAGGAAGAGAAAAAAATACATGTACAACGGATATTCAGCACATCTTTAATCACTTGACTGACAAATATCTGCTGCTCCCATTTGATTCCACTGTTTTCCGGATGCCATTACAGTGAGCACTTCGTATGGAATGGGGAAGGTAAAAGTCCTACAGTCCGGGGCCCGCGAATAAGATTCAAATGATGATTACCATAGTTTAATCAGTTTCGCACCTATATCCACTGCAGAGCTGAAGATGTCTGAAATCCAACGGCTGTACTTGTGCAGAGGTCGTGACGCCCTGCGGGGAGTCCGCTACACGGCCTTTGCTTATGTTTCCTGGCTCATTGTGCTTCAGCACCAGAAAGTGGAGCTTGCACATTGTTCGTGAAAAAAGACATGTTATGCTGATGGTACTCTTTGTCTTCTCAGTGAACTGTATTATTTGGCACCTTGGTTTTCACTGCTTCCTCACAGCGTCAGGGACCCGAATTCAATTCCCAGATTGGGTCACTGATTGCACAGAGTCTTCACGTTCTCCCTATGTCTGCATGGCTTTTTTCCTGTTGCTCCTGTTTCCTCCCACAGTCCGAAAGACGTGCTGGTTAGGTGTGTTGGCCATGCTAAATTCTCCCTCAGGATTTCCAAACAGGTGCCGGAGTGTGATGATTCAGGGATTTTCCCAGTAACTTTATTGCAGTGTCACTGTAAGCCTGCTTGTGACATAATAAGCTTTAAACTTTTCAAAGTGACACTTTATCCTGTCACTCAGAATTAATTCCAGTAGTTTGCCCACTACTGAGGTCAGTCTGACCAGCCTGTAATTATTTGGTCAGTCACTTTTAAAACAAAGGTACAATGTTAGCAAACTTCCCATCCTCAGGCACCACACCTGTATCCAGTTCAGATTCTAAAATGATGGTCAGAACCTCCACAATTTCCTCCCTGGCTTCTTTCAACAGCGAGGAGGTACATTTTATCTGGCCCTCATGATTTATCCACTTTCGAGCATGCTAATCCCCTTAACTCTCCCTATGTTTATCACATTCAATACTTCATAAAATCACAGAATCATAAAATCCTACAGGGCAGAAGGAGGCCATTCAGCCCATTGAGCCTGTACCAACCACAATCCCACCCAGGCCCTATCCCCATAATCCCATTCTAGTCTCCCTGACACTAAGGGGCAATTTTAACATGGCCAGTTCACCTAATCCACACATCTTTGGACTGTGGGAGGAAACCGAGGCACCTGGAGGAAACCCACGCTGACATGGAGAGAATTTGTAAACTTCACACTCCTCTTCCATAGCTACAATGTCTGCATTGCTCCCCACTTTGTGAAAACAGATAAAAATTATTCATTAAGAACAATGCCCACATTTTTCACCTTCACGCATAGCTTATTATTTTGGTCTTTTATGGGCCCTACTGTCCCCTTAATTATCTTCTTACTCTGAATGTATTGATAAAACATCTTTGGGCTCTCCTTGATTTTGCTTTCATGCCCTCTCTTTGCTTTCCTAATTTCATTTTTGATTTCACCCCACTTTCTATACTCCTCAGTTTTTCGTAGTATTCAGTTTTCAGTGCTTTCCTTTTCTATTTTATCGCTGTAACAGTCATTCTTGAATGTAGTTTTTTGGAACAAATACTGAAATTCCTTTTCTTAATTTTCTCATTGAATGTTTGATATCCCTTGTCTTTTGTCTGAATGTTGTTATTACTCAGTAAATCCCTAAGCCGGTTTCTGTCCTTTTCTCCTTTGAACATATTTTCTCACTAATCTTTTCAGTGGAGCCTTCTGTTTCTCGTTCAATAGATTTATTAATCCTGCTTTCCCTCTCGAGTTTCAAACCTGGATTTATCTCAACCCCTGCCCTCTCATTTATTTTCTTCCCCACTAATGTAATAAAGCTCTTTTCCCAAGAACACTGATGCTGTTCCATATCAGATGGAAGCCATTTCCTTTTGTACTGTCTTACTTTGTTTCAGAAATCATTCCAATACTCTCACATTGTGAACTACTCTTTTCTACTAATAGTGCTCCAGCTACACATTGGCCTTTCTAATCCTATTTTCATTAATCTGTCCACCATATGGCAAAGGAAGTAATCCTTGAGGTTTTATTTTTCAATTTAATGCCTTGCTCCTTAAACTCCTTCTGCAAGATCTCAAGTACATTTGTTTATTCTTTCATAGAATCCCAAAAGTGCAGAAGGAGGCTGTTTGGCCCATTAAGTCTGCACCAACTATTTGCATTTTTATTTGCATCACTGGACCATGATTTTTGACTGCTCATCTTCACTTTCCATCAGTTTTGCAACATATTTTAAATCACTCTTGGCAAATGGGTGTCACTGACCTTGTCAACATTTATTGTCCATCCTTAATTTTCCTTGAAACGGCACTGATTAATCTTGTGAATAGCAGCCTTGTAGGTTTGTGATTTGCTTAACCTCTTCAGAGGGCAGCTAAGAGTCAAACACATTGCTGTGGGACAGAAGTCATTTATAAGTCAACTCGGTAAGATGGTGGGTTTCTTAAGGGCGGCACGGTAGCACAGTGGTTAGCACTGCTGCTTCACAGCTCCAGGGACCTCGGTTTGATTCCCGGCTTGGGTCGCTGTCTGTGTGGAGATTGCATGTTCTCCTCGTGTCTGTGGGTTTCCTCCAGGTGCTCCGGTTTCCTCCCACAGTCCAAAGATGTGTGAGTTAGGTTGATTGGCCATGCTAAAATTGCCCCTTAGTGTCCAAAGATGCTTAGGTTAGAGGGATTAGTGGGTAATAATATGTGGGGATAGAGCCTGGGTGGGATTGTGGTCGGTGCAGACTTGATGGGCTGAAGGGCCTCTTTCTGCATTGTAGGGTTCTATGATTCTTTCCTTAAAGAGCATGAGTGAATCCATAAAGTTTTAAGAGCAATCGGACCCTTTTTTTGTGCCTTCTAATTTAAGTTTGTTTTTATTTTCAGTTCTTTTTAAAACTGAATTCAAAGCCTCTAATATAAAAGCAGAGCTGGAAGGACTGAACTGGTCAAGCAGCATCTGTGTAGAGAGAAATAGAATTAGTATTTCAGGTCTACGACCCTTCTTTCGAAGTGAGAGTGCTTCAAGATGTAAAGAAGATGAATAACAAGTGTAAGCTAGCTCGTAATAAAAGAAGATAAGAAGCGTTCAGTTTTTAAAAGGTATGAGAGAGGCAAAAATAGACATTGAACCACTGGAAAGTGAGGCTGGAGAAGTAATAATAGGAAACAAAGAAATTGCAGAAGTACTTTGCATCAGTCTTCACAATGGAAGACACCAGTGGGATGCCAGAGCTTCAGGAGAATCAGGGGACACAGGTGAGTGTAGTGGCCGTGACTAAGGAGAAGGTTCTGGGAAAATTGAAAGGTCTGAAGGTGTACAAATCACCTGGACCGAATGGACTACACCCCAAGGTTCTAAAAAAAATAGCTGAGGAAATTGTGGAGGCATTGGTGGCGATCTTTCAGAATCATTGGAGGCAGGAAGAGTTCCAGCAGGCTGGAAAGTAGCTAATGTAACACCACTATTTAAGAAGAGAGGGAGGCAGTAGACAGGAAATTATAGGCCAGTTAAACTGACTTCAGTCACTGGCAAGATTTTAGAGTCCATTATTAAAGATTAGATTGTGGAGTACTTGGAAGTGCATGATAAAATAGGACTGAGTCAGCACGGTTTCATCGAGGGGAGGTCATGTCTGACAAATCTGTTAGAGTTTTTTGAGGGGATAACAAAGAAGTTGGATAAAAGAGAACCAGTGGATGTGATTTATTTAGATTTCCAAAAGGTCTTTGACAAGGTGATGCATAGGAGACTGTTAAATAAGTTAAGAGCCCGTGGTGTTCTGCGTAAGATCCTGGCATGGATAGAGGATTGGCTGACTGGTGGAAGGCAGAGAATGGGAATAAAGGGGCCTTTTTCACATTTGGTAGCTGGTGACTAGTGGTGTACCTCAGGGGTCAGTGCTGGGACCACAACATTTCAAATATACATTAACAATTTTGAAGAAGGAACTGAAGGCGCCGTTTTTAAGTTTGCAGATGATACAAAGATATGTAGAAGGACAGGTAGTATTGCGGAAGCATGGGGCTGCAGAAGGACTTGTACAAGTAAGGAGAATCAGCAAAGTGGGAAATGGAATATAATGTGGAAAAGTGTGAGATTATGCACTTTGGAAGGAGTAATGGAGGCAAAGACTATTTCCTAAATTGGGAAATGCTTAGGAAATCAGAAGCACAAAGGGACTTGGGAGTCCTTGTTCAAGATTCTCTTAAAGTTAATGTGCAAGTTTAGTTGACAGTTAGAAAGGCAAATGCAATGTTCGCATTCATGTCAAGAGGGCCAGAAGACAAGAGCAGGGATGTACTTCTGAGGCTGTGTAAGACACTGGTCAGGCCCCATTTGGAGTATTGTGAGCAGTTTTGGGCCTTATATCTAAGGAAGGATGTGCTGGTCTGGGAAAGGGTCCAGAGGAGGTTCACAAGAATGATACTTGGAATGAAGAGCTTGTCGTATGAGGAATCATCGAGGACTCTGAGACTATACTCGTTGAAGTTTAGAAGGATGAGGGGGGATCTAATTGAAACTTGCAGGAAACTTGCAAGGTCTGGATAGAGCAGGCGTGGAGAGGATGTTTCCACTAGTAGGAAAAAATAGAACTAGAGGGCATAACCTCAGACTAAAGGGATGAGGAAGAATTTTATCAAGCAGAGAATGGTGAATCTCTAGAACCCTTTGCCACAGAGGCCTCGGAGGCCAGGTTGTTGAGTGACTTTAAGACAGAGATTGATAGATTTTGATTAACAAGGTGATCAGGGATTATGGGGAAAAGGCAGGAGAATGGGGACAAGATAAAAAATCAGCATGATTGAATGGTGAAGCAGACTCAATGGGCTGAGTGGCCTAATTATGCTGCTGTGTCCTATGGTCTTGCAAAGCAGGGGAACTGAGGAGGAGAGGAAAGAACCAAGAGAAGGCCTGTTATAATGTAACAGATGAGAGATTTAGGCTGTCATGGAATTGATGCAGGTGAGGATCTGACAGCGGAAATCTCCTTTGACTTTAGATGGGAATTTCCAGCCTCGCCCAAGCGAGGCCATAAAATCCTGCCCTAAATATCAAAAGAATTGATAATGCAAGGCAAGAGGAATGGTATTAGAAAAAGTGAAGAAACAAAAGTGTGTTAACAGGTAGTGTAAATTGGAAAACAAAATCAGCACCAGCAGCTGCTATGCAAAGGGAAAAAAAAGGGCATGGGTTATGATTTGAAATTGTTGAATTCAGTGTTAATTCCCAAAGGTATAGTCAAAAGATGAGGTGCTATTCCTCAAATTTACGTTGAGCTTCATTGCAACATAGAAGGCCACAGAGAGGTAAGGATAGGAGTTGGGTGGAGAATTAAGATCATTGATTACCAGAAGCTCAAGGTCTGGCTTATTGACTAAGAAGTGTTCCACAGAACTATCACACAATCTGCTTTTGGTTTTTCCAAAGCAGAGGATGCTGCATTAAGAGCAGTAAGGTGAGAGTGACAGCCTTTGACATCAAGGCAGCATCTGATAGAATGTGGTGAAATCGAGTAGCTTAAGCAAAATTGAAGTCAATGGGAATCTGGAGAAAATATTTTCGCTCGCAAAGATCATAATTGGGAGAGCTGTCTCACAGACCAGTCAAACAACAGCCTGATGTAATCATACTCACGGAATCATCCAGACACACCCATAACCATTTCTGGGTATGCCCAGTTCCACCAGGAGGACAGACCCAGCAGAGGTGATGACAGAGTGACATACCATTGGGAGGAAGTTGCCATGGGAATGAAAATTGACTGAATCCCATGAAATCAGGTCAAACATGGACAAGTGAACTTCCTGCTGATAACCATTTACTGTTCCCCCCTCAGCTGATGAATCCTCCATGTTGAACACCACTTGGTGGAAGCACTGAAGGTGGAAAGGGCACAAAACAGTGGTGGGTAAGCTGTGGCCCATCATGGCTCTTGAGTGCAGCCCATTGACTTTTTTGACTGTTAATTGCTTTGCCCCTGCCTAATGAATTGTTTTGTTTTGAAGTGGTGTAGTGAAGAAAGAGAATCAAGTGCAAAATCAAAAATGTAGAGTAAGAAGAAGTAGCCAAAAAGAGAAAAATTGATGATGAGCACTGAATGGTAAAAGTAAGTTAGGAGCTGGATTATTTTGTCACTGAAGAGAAAGGGAGACCATTGTGCTTAATTTGCAATGAGGTGAAAGCAGCTCCAAAAAAGACTACGTTAAGAGACATTATGAAACATGCCATTCCTCTCACATGGTAAACTTTCCAGTGGGTTCTATTCAAAGTGCTCAACAACTTTCAAATCTGATGGAAGCCATGAAGACACAGAGGATAGATTCAACCAAAAGTCCCATTAATGTAGGTAAGGTAAGTGTGAATATTTGTTTTTGCCAAAAATAGTTGATGACAGTTCTATTAACATAAGAATAGTTTTTAAGCATCTTCTGTAACTGGTTATGAAATACTTGGTGTGTATTAAACACATTTTATCTTATTTATGGAGTCATGGTTAGTGCAAATGCGCAATTTCAATTTGCACTGAGGTGTAGGAGGCCCACTCATGTGCCCACTTACTAGCCTAGGTGGCCCATTACTGATCTAGAAGGACAAGAGCAGCAGATACTTGGAAACAGCAACACTGGGAGGTTCCCTTCCTTGTCACTCACCATCCTGACTTGGAAATATATCAGCATTTCTTTACTGTCACTGGGTCAAGATCCTGAAGTTCATTCACTCATATCACTATGGGTGTGCTGCAACTACAACTGCAGCGGTTCGAGAAGGCAGCTCATGATCTTCTGAAGAGCAACTAAGGACAGGCAATAAATGCTGGGTTAGCCAGCAATGTCCACATCCCAAAATTTATTTTAAAAAATTAACAGAAATAAAGATGGTTGTGATAGCTGGAAGGTGTCTTTGGATGTAGCATTATGCTGGAGATAGTGAAATGGTGGAAGATGAGCCATTGAAGATAGAGGTTTATTGTGTGGAAGGTGAGGACAAGGGAATCCTACAATAGTTATGGGAGGATGGTGAAGTATAAATGTGCAGAAAATTGAATGGACGTGATGAAGGACCTTGTCAATCAAGGTAGGGTGGGACTCCTTGGTTGAAAAAAAAACTAAGACATCACAAGTGCTGGTTTTGAACATAAGAACTAGGAGCATGAGTAAGCCATCTGGCCCCTCGAGCTTGCTCTGCCATTCAATAAGATCTTTTTGTGGACTCGGGTCCACTTACACGCCCGCTCACCATAACCCTTAATTCCTTTACTGTTCAAAAATGTATCTATCCTTGTTTTAAAAACATTCCAAGCCTCAGCTGCTTCACTGAGCAGGGAATTCCACAGATTCACAACCCTTTGTGTGAAGAGGTTCCTCCTCAACTCAGTAGAAGAACAAATTTTTGTGATTCATGCACAAGGACACCCAGCTCCTTCTGCATAGCACCATGCTGCAATTTTTTACTATTTAAATAATCATCCATTTTGCTGGTATTCCTACCAAAATGGATGACCTCATATTTAGCAACATTGTATTCCATCTGCCAGACTATTGCCCACTCACATAATCTATCTGTATACCTTCACAAATTTTCAGTGTCCTCAGCACACTTTGCTCTACCACTCATCTTAATGTCATCTGCGAATTTTGACATACTTGGTCCCCAACTCCAAATCATCTATGTAAATTATAAATACCGATCCCTGAGGCACACCACTAGTCACTGATCGCCAACCAGAAAAACACCCATTTACCCCCATTTTTTGCATTCTGTTCATTAACCAATCCTCTATCCATGCTAAAAGATTACCCATACTGTTGTGCACCTTTATCTTATGCAGGAGCCTTTTGTGCGGCATCTTGTCGAATGTCTTCTGGAAATCCAGGTATACCACATTCATGGGTTCCTTGTTGTCCACCATGCTCATAATGTCCTCAAAGATTTCCAGTGAATTCATTAAACATGACCTGTCTTTCATGAACGCATGCTGTGTCTCCTCAATGGGACAATTTCTATCCAAATATCTCACCATTTCCTCCTTGATGATAGGTTCAAGCATTTTCCCTGCCACAGAAGTTTATAGCTTTTCTCGTGGCTTTCTGTTGACCTTGAAAGATTGCCCAATCCTCTAGTTCCCCACTAATCTTTGCCACTTTGTATGCATTTTCTTTTAATTGGATATCCTCCCTTATTTCCTTAGATATCCATGGCTGATTACCCTTTTTTCTCCAGTTACCCGGTTAGTTTAACTTCTGGAGTTTCTAGGTCCTCTCCTACTCTAGCCTTCTTGTCATCAATTTTTGGCATGTTATTTGTATCTTCCTATTGTGTCTTCAGCTATTTCCTCATTTCCTGTTATTAAATCCCTTTCTCATTCTCTAAAGGACCATTGTTTACCTTGGACATGATTTTTCATTTTTTGTTTGTAAAAACTTTTGCTGTCTGTTTTTATATTTTGAGCTAGTTTACTCTCATAATCTATCTTACTTTTCTTTATAGCTTTTTTCATGGCTTTCTGCTGTCCTTCACAGATAACCTAATCCTCTAGTTTCCCACTAATCTTTGCCACTTTGTATGCATTTTCTTTCAATTTGATACCTTCCTTATTTCCTTAGATATCCATAGCCAATTATCTATTTTTCTACAGTCATTCATTATCACTGTTTTTAAATGAAATTACTGTGAAAATCCCCTGGTATATACTTTTGCTGAGCACTGTGAAAAATTTGGCATGTCAGCTACAATTCTCACCGACTCTAACAGATGCACCATAGAAAACATTCTTTCTGGTTGTGTCACAGCTTGGTATGGCTCCTGCTCTGCCCAAGACCACAAGAAACTATAAAATGTTATAAATAAACGCCAGGCCCTCAGTCAAACCAACATCCCATCCATTGACTCTGTCTGTACTTGCTGCTGCCTCGGAAGAGCAGCCAGCATAATTAATCACCCCGGACACACACTCTTCCACTTTCTTCCATTGGGAAAAAGATACAAAAGCCTGAGTCACGTACCAACTGACTCAAGAACAGCTTCTTCCCTACTGCCATCAGACATTTGAATGGATCTACCTTGCACTAAGTTGATCTTTCTCTACATCCTTGCTATGACTGTAACATTACATCCTGCACTCTCTCCTTTCCATCTGAATGAATGGTATCCTTTGTCTGTACAGCATGCAAGAAACAATACTTTTCACTGTGTACTAATACATGTGAGAATAACAAACAAAATAAAATCAAAATCACTTTGTAAGTCCTTCACTGTTCCTCAATTGTCCCACCATAAAGATTTTGCTCCTAGTCTGTTCAACCTTACTTCATAAGGTAAGCTCAGACAAAAGGCAGGGAATTCTAGGCCAGTTAGCTTAACGTTCATAATTGGAAAAATGCTAGAATCCATCATCAAAGAAGAAATAGCAAGACACCTAGAAAAGAATGGTTTGATCAAGCAGACGCAGCACGGATTCATGAAGGGGAAGTTGTGTTTAACGAATTTATTGGATTTCTATGAAGATGTGACTAGTGTGGTAGACAGAGGGGAACCGGTGGATGTGGTGTTTTTAGATTTCCAGAAGGCGTTCGATAAGGTGCCTCACAAAAGGTTGCTGCAGAAGGTTAGGGTACACGGAGCTGGGGGTAAAGTGTTAGTGTCGATTGAGGATTGGTTATCTAACAGGAAGCAGAGAGTTGGAATCAATGGGTGCTTTTCTGGTTGGCAGTTGGTGACTAGTGGAGTGCCGCAGGGATAGGTGCTGGGACCCCAACTGTTTACCATTTACATTGACGATCTGGAGGAGGGGCTGAGTGTAGGGTAACAAAATTTGCTGATAACACGAAGATGAGTGGAAAACTGAATTGTGTGGAGGGCGCGGAAAGTCTGCAGAGAGATCTCGATAGGCTGAGTGAGTGGGCGAGGACTTGGCAGATGGAGTGTAATGTTAGCAAATGTGAGGTTATCCACTGTGGTAGAAATAATAGTAGGAGGGATTATTATTTAAAGGGTGAAAAGCTGCAGCATGCTACAGTGCAGAGGGACCTGGGGGTCCTTGTGCACAAATCGCAAAAACCCAGTCTGCAGGTGCAGCAGATGATCAAGAAGGCGAATGGAATGTTGGCCTTTATCGCAAGGGGGATAAAATATAAAAGCAGAGAGGCCTTGCTGCAACTGTACAGGGCACTGGTGAGGCTGCAACTGGGGTACTGTGTGCAGTTTTGGTACCCTTATTTGCGAAAGGATACATTGGCCTCGGAGGGAGTACAGAGAAGGTTCACCAGGCTGATACCGGAGATGAGGGAGTTAGCTTATGAAGAGAGATTGAATAGTCTGGGCCTGTGCTCAATAGAGTTTAGAAGGCTGAGGAGGGATCTTATAGAGACTTACAAGATAATGAAGGGGCTAGAAAGGGTAGAGGTAGAGAGATTCTTCTTGCTTAGAAAGGAAAACAGAATGAGAGGGCACAGCCTCAAAATAAGTGGGGGGGAGGGCAGTTTAGAACAGAGTTGAGGAGGAACTTCTTCACTCAAAGGGTAGTGAATCTCTGGAATTCTCTGCCCATTGAAGTGGTGGAGGCTACCTCGTTGAACATATTTAAGTCATGGGTGGATAGATTTCTGATAGACAAGGGAATTAAGGGTTATGGGGAGCAGGCAGGAAAGTGGAACTGATCCACTTCAGATCAGCCATGATCTTATTGAATGGCGGGGCAGGCTCGAAGGGCTAGATGGCCTACTCCTGCTCCTATTTCTTATGTTCTTATGTTCACCCCAGGAATGAGTTGAATGAACCTTCTCTGAACTGCTTTTAATGCAAGTATAAATTTTTTCGAAGAAGGATACCAAATCTTAGACAGGAGACCTGAGCAAAAGTAGAACAAAGAATGTTTCACAAACTCCACAAAAAGGCAGGTATAGCTGGGACCCAGCTCTTGAGGCTTTTGGACACTGGAGGGTCAGGATTGCATCATCATTTCCAAGAATATCATTTCAATTTGATTTGGTAAGTTCCCTTTGAGTTTTTGGACTTTTGTTGCAGTTTGTTTGTGGTGCCACTTTCAGAAAACTGCACTTACTTCCTCTTTCAATTGATAAAGACCTCTAATCGTTCAAATGAAAACAGATAGGATCCATATTGGTTCATAATGCTTTGTATTTAAAGCATTTGAGTAGAGATGAAGAAGTTGTTTAATGTGAAAACAGGTTTTTCACTCTGCTACCTGGAGGCTTTTGGCCAGGGTCACTCAGCTCCTGACCTCCTTACTGGTTCAAATATGGACAAAAGAGCTGAACTCCATAGGTGTGGTTCGATCTGAATACTCTTAATATCAGGGCTGCATTTGGCTATCAGTGGAAATCAGGGAGAAAACCTTCCATTGATCCTCCAACATTCTGGTCACTTTCTATTGCTTACTCTTTTAACTTGACAGATTCACACTATGATATTGCTTTATATTTGTTCAGTAATAAGTTCTTTTCTTAAAATCTCAACTTTCCTTTGATGTTCAGTTTATTGTCATGCCAAATCTTACTGTTTTGAAATTTGCTTACCGGTTTTTTGAGTGGGAAAAATATACAAATTTGGCTCCACTGAACAAAAACATTGGACAAGCCGGTTGCAAATGATACACACTACTGCCATGGTGGTGGAGGAAGTAAATGTTTGTGGAAGGGGTACCAATAAAGTGGGCTGCTGTGCCCTGGATGGTGTCAAGCTTCTTGAGTGTTGTTGGAGCTGCACTCATCCAGGCAAGTGGAGTGCATTCTATTACCCTCCTGACTTGTGCCTTGCAGACAATGGATGGGCTTTGGGGAGTTAGGTGGTGAGTTACTCACTGCAGGATCCCTTGCCCCTGACCTGCTCTTGAAGCCACAGTTTTATACGGCTAATCCAGTTCAATTTCTGGTCAATGGCGATCCTCAGGATGTTGATTGTGAGAGATTCAGTGATTGTAATGCCATTGAATGCCAAGGAGCAATGGTCGGTTTCTTCATTATTGAGAGGTTTATGTAATTTTATTAAAAGGAGCTTGCTGTAAACATGTTGGCTGCCAGATTTCCCCGTTTTATGACAGTGACAATCTCACATTGGCTGTGAAGTCCTTTTTGATATTCCAAGGACATGAAAAGTGAAATATATATTAATCCTTTTTTTAAACGAACATTCTTCAATTTGATGAGTACTAAAGCTGAAGTAAAATAACAGCTTTACCTTTATTTTGTTCAACATCACATACAGTACTCTTAATTGCTGATACCTTATTAACTAAAGTGGGATCTTATCAAATGGATCACAGAATTTGTTTCATGATAGACTCCCTCTTGTGGATACATGCGTTGATACATACTGGATCTCGTCAGTGAAAATAAATAATCACATTACAGCAAAATGTATTGGAATATTCTTAATCTACAATCATTTGTTACAGTTAAAATTGATAAATTTGTCATGAGACATAAAGTGACATAATTTTGATTTGATTTATTATTGTCACATGTATTAACATACGGAGAAAAGTATTGTTTCTTGCGCACTATACAGACAAACATATCATTCATAGAGAAGGAAATGAGAGAGTGCAGAACGTAGTGTCACAGTCATAGCTAGGATATAGAGAAAGATTAACTTAATGCAAGGTAAGTCCACTCAAAAGTCATGATTGCAGCAGGGAAGAAGTTGTTCTTGAGTTGGTTGGTACATGACCTTAGACTTCTGTATCTTTTTCCCGATGGAAAAAGAAAATGTCTGGTGTGCATGAGGTCCTTAATTAGGCTGGCTGATTTGCTGAGACGCTGGGAAGTGTAGACCGAGTCAATGCATGGTTTGCGTGATGGCTTGGCCTACATTCACAACCATTTGTAGTTCCTTGTGGCCTTGGGCAGAGCAGGAGCCATACCAAGCTGTGATACAACCAGAAAGAATGCTTTTTAAGGTGCATCTGTAAAAGTTGGTGCCAGACAAAAATGTGACAATGAACTTCCGTGAGAAAGTTTAATTTACAAACTTACCACCATGTATGGATATTAGGGGGTACAGTAGATGATAATCTTGTGACTTGAATTAGCAATTCAGAAAATGTGAATTCAAATCCCACCAGATGAGTTTGAGAATTTAAATTCAGAATCTTGAAATCTTTAAATTAAATTTTAATCTTGAAATTTAAAGATGGCACGACAAGGTAGCAGACACTGAAGTTCTCTCTACAGCAAGCCTACCATCAGTCCATATGCTGGTGAGAACGCGGACCCGGAGGGCAGGTCATATCATCTGTATGCCAGACGAGCGCGTACTCAAGCAGCTCCTTTTTGGGAACTCTCTGCTGGAAGATGCTCGCATGGAGGGCAGAAGAAACATTACAAAGACACACTCAAGGGCTACCTGAAGTCACTTGACATAGACACGATCACCTGGGAAAAACTGGCACCAAACCGCCCTACCTGGCAATGCCTACTTACCCATTTTCACTCTATTGTGGATAACCATTTAAAACAAGTTGTTGTTCGTCCATCGTCGTCGATGAGGACCTTGACACCATTAGTCATTTTGAGGCTGGATGCAGTATGTCTGAAGATGACTGAGCAGGCTAATTTGGGCACAGAATGTCCTGGCACATATTGGACAGACTTGTGTAGGCACTGTAGTTATTGTGCTGGTGGCTCTGGAATTGCGCAGCTCGCGCTTAAGTTGTGCTTCAGCAATGCACCTTGCTTCATAAGCTTGACAGTCCTTGTGGATGAGGCATTGCCAGGAAGGGCGGTTATGTGCCAGTTTTTCCCAGGTGATTGTGTCTATGTCAAGTGACTTCAGGTAGCCCTTGAGTGTGTCGTTGTAACGTTTCTTCTGCCCTCCATGCGAGCATCTTCCTGCAGAGAGTTCCCAAAAAGGAGCTGCTTGAGTACGCGCTCGTCTGGCATACAGATGATATGACCTGCCCACCGGGTCCATGCTCTCACCAGTGTATGGACTGATGGTAGGGTTGCTCTAGAGAGAACTTCAGTGTCTGCTACTTTGTCGTGCCATCTGATGCGTAATATTCTGCCAAGACAAGTGATGTGGAAATGTGGAAAGGCCTGTGGAGGATCATGTCAAAGTTCAGCTGCCCCCCTAAATTCATTCAGATGGCACACCAGTTCCATGATGGCATGATGGCGGAGAATCCTCTGAGGCATTCGCAATCACCAATGGCATCAAACAAGGCTGTGTGCTCGCACCCACACTGTTCAGCATGATGTTTACTGCCATGCTGAATGATGCCTTCCAGGACAGTGTTGCTGGAATCAGCCTCGAGTAAAACAAGTTAATCACTATATCGAACTGTATCACGGTTACAAAAGGAATATGCAAAATTCTTGATCAGAAAAGTTAAGCCTTCATTAAATGTCAAAATCACCTGAATCACGGCAAAAACAAATAGAATGTATACTTTTTAAATCTGAAGCTCAGCGAATGGTACATGTCATCAAGAATATTTGGGGAAGGCCAATGAAATCCAACATTATACAGTGGATGGTGTCATGAGTAGGATAGTGTACAACTGGAGGGGCAGAATAGAGAGGGTCATGGGCACATCAACAGTGACAGGACAGAGAGGACTGCAAGAATATCCACAAAAATGATAATTGGGCCCAATGTAACAGGGAGAGGGTGAAAGGTTACAGGAGGGAATGGAATGACTGGCGTACCATCTGAATGAATTGGTGGGGGGGCGGAACCGAACTTTGACAAGATCCTTTGTGAAGAGGGTGGGGGACTTTGGTGGATAACAGAGGGGGAATGCTTGATGCACTGTCAAACCACACATCCACCTTGCTCAAACTCTCAAGGTTGTTGCACAGTTCACAAAATCTCTCAAGCCTTTGATAACAGAAAGGTCTGAGAACAGAAATTAATGTCGCATTTTTTGGACCATGAAGGGCATTCTCTTAATTATTAGTCCATTTCTTGGAGAACTAGGCTCATCTGAGTTCTACTTTTGAAGTTCTAATACCAAATATACCAGCATTGCTCCATGAGTAATGAGTCGCATTCTAACAAGTGCCCTTCAAGATCTGGAGCTGCCACTCATTCCGTGAGATTTGCCAGCTGCTGCTGTCAGAGGCAGGGAAGAAGACCTGGGGAGAGAGTAGATGCCTTCAAGGGCCACAGCTGGTAGATGGCAGCAAACTCCAGACTCCAAACCTCCATCTTCCCTGTTGGTCATGTACTGAGCCTTTTTATGATGGCAAATCAATAGTCTTTCCATAGAGTCTGGATGATAATGGCGGCAAGTTGAATAGTTTCAGAGGGAGAATTCACCTGTCATCATCTCACTGTTATGGACCAGATCAGAAACTCCAAGGTGTATTATAAGTTAGCCTAAACCCCAACCCCAGCTTTAGTCCAGCTTAAAACAAACATTCTAGCAATTAGAAATAATTGTGCTGTGGCAGTAACAATACAAGATGCCAGTTATAGACAGAATGGCATCGATTATAAAAAAAACTGCAATAACAGATCCTGCATAAGAAATGTGACAAGAATACATTTCCCAAAGGCACAGTATCATCACACAAGTTAATGCACAACATCTCCATGCCTAATTATTAATGAAGGGAAGGAACATTCATCTCTGGCCCACCAGGATGTCCTTTGCCTGGAAAGGGTGGGATGGCAATGCCATGTCTAGACAGAAACCAGAGTAGAGCTGAGCACCAGAAATGGAGGCTAATCTACAAAGAATAAGCTCACTGGATAGATTACTGCAATTTGTTCACAGATCCACTGAGGTCTAGATCATGCAAACTCAAGGCTACCTTGACTTTCCACTGGCTCTTGTCCAGATGAGGAAGAGGGACTGATGCAAGTTGGCATCGGTCCAGAAAGAAGCATGGCCTGAGCAACAAGAGACAGCAGGGCCTCAAGAATATTGGGATACCAGCAACCAGGGACCAGTATAATGTTGAACAATGGCCCGACCACAGGCATTTTGCAGATGGTGCAGCTCCCTGCAGAAGAGTCAAAGTAATTCTGGAGGATCTCCTGGGGTGTAAATGCTCTCATCTGCCAACTTCTCCATGAAAATCTGTGGCCATCAGGACTTAGAGGCAATCCAATACCGGTAGCATGAAAAATCGCTGTTGCCCGAAGCTCCATTGCCAGTGGCTTTTTCTGGGATTTCACTGGGGAACTGACCTCCACATCTGCCAGTCTTTGACATGTAAGCGCATCTGGAAGGTGACAGATGCCCTTTTTAGGAGAACAATTCATCCAATTCCACCTGGACCACAGAAGCCAGGCTCCAAGACTGTTGTGATTATTCAGCAATCACAGGTTTCGCACAAGAAGTAACATATGCTGTGGATAAAGGAGAACCAGTAGACGTACTGCATTTCAATTTCCAGAAGGCATTTGATAAGGAAAAAAACTCATGGTTTGGTGGGCAAATATTGGCATGGATAGAAGATTGGTTAGCTTACAGGAAACAGAAGGTTGGCAAAAATGGATATTTTTCTGGTTGGCAATATGTAACAAGTGGTGTGTTTCTTTATAATGCATGTTGATGATTTTCTATGGGGAGCTTCTGCAGAATGTGTGTAATAGCTGATAGGTAAAATAAAATAAAGAAGGAATTTAAGGTTGAAAGTCAGGCTTTTTGGACCTTTAAATATAAACGTTTAGACATTAAGTAGAATAAGTCAAGAGTGACCTTGAATCAATGGTCTTCTTTAGAAAACATCAATTGCATTCCAATAAATCGGACCAAGACCTGACAAAAAGAGGATCCAAGGAATAAATGGGTCAGTTAAGAATTTTGATTGGACAGTTGAACTGGTTGTGCATTCAGATAAGACCTGTTGCTAGTCATGACGTTTTGCAACTGAACACTTTGATGAAATAGTTAAGTAAAATTCCGAGAGCAAATAAAACAATAAAGAAATGAAATTTAGAGAAACATAGGGTTTCCGGCCCTTGGATGATCCAGGAGATTTGAGAATAGTCATTTTTAGTGATGTTTCACATACTAATCTTCCAGGTGGATATTCTGGCACAGTAGGGTTTATCATATTCGTGGTGGGAGAGAATAATAAATGTTATCCGTTGGTTTGGGAAGCAAAAAGTAAATAAAACGTGCAGTTAAAAGCACCTTAGTTACTGAAACACTGCCATTAATTGAAGCATCAGACAGTTGGAATACTCAACTAATATAGTGAAGGAAATAAGAGACAAGGGGAAATATAAGGAAGGTTTGCCCGCAGAACGCTATATGGATAATTGTTCTCTTTGGGACAATGATCATTAAACAAAGGATGACACTGAGAAAAGGTTGAGAATTGACCTTGTTTACATAAAGGAAATGTTAGAAACAAAGGAGATTCCAAAACAGTTTTACAAAGAGAGGTGCTTGCTCCAAGAAATTATTAGATATACTTGAAGAGGGACACCTTGTTTACAATGAGAACATTGAAAATCAATATTTTCTCTGATTGTTTTGTAATTATTTATATATGGTAAAGAAGAAAAAAGTGTTTAAAGAGTAAGGAATATGGGATGTATTCATGGTTGGTTATTGTTTTATTAGGTTGGCAATGCACGTGATGTGTACTGCTTAGATACCATTAAGCAGTGTTGTAGATGTTACCAAGAAATCTTTATTGACATTACTGACATAGTGCTCTTCATCATCCCTCCAAATGTCAGAGACCTTGGCTGTCACTTCCTCCAACAGCTGTGGACCCGTGTCTGTGAGGTGCTCATCAGATTGCGACCCTGAACTGACTTTAGAACGTGTACCCACAGGTGGATTATCTGCATTGGTGGTGGGCACAGTGACAGTGCATCCTCTGAGGCATCACACAGATGGGATTATGCCTGGTTCTACGGCTGGGCTCCCAACTGGGCCTCCAACTTTTCTTGCTGGTACCTAGAATGAAGAAGAGAAAGGTTTATTGGGTCCCTAATCAGGCTACTGTACCAAAACAATATCTCACTCAGGCAGCGCATCTGACAACTGCAGACTGGAGGCATCCACATTGGCTTCTTGGGAGTGTCCTATCACCTTCAACACAGATACAGTCTTACTCCTCCCCAGCTAGCTCAACAGCCACCTCCTCAAAAGGGGTCAGGATTCTGATGTCAGACAGGCCACTTCTGGTCTAGGCTCAATTCCTCCTGTTGTGCGTGTTCTTGTCCTGCAGACAGACAGAAGTATTGATTGCCACCCAAGTGGGTGGATGGTGGTTTAGGAGCATGCAATTGATAGAACACTGACAGTATGATGTGATTGTCACACATGCAGTGCACATGTCCCTTCTGCTGCTGAGTCCTGCAACCCAAACCCCAGTTTGATGGCCAGCCCTCTGCAGTTGCATTTATACTGCCTGATGTCCTTATAAATGTAACTTTGCAGTGAGTATATGGTGCCACTTACCAGGCAGGGTGCAGCAGGTCGTACATCCTTTTCCGGCATGACTGGGCAATTCTCCTGTGGCTCCCACCGACACTACTTTCCACTGCAACCTCTGCTCAGGCCACAGTAGTCACATGGATGGACCTCCTTCTGTCATCTGTGGGAAACAGCAGCCCCTGCTTTTCCTGTATGACCTGGAGGCAAACCTGCAGACAGGCTTGGCTGAATTGTGGGCCTGCATGTTGTCTGCTCTGAGACATAATGCTTGTGATGTGGAAAATCCAGGGGTCCTGGCCTGCAGTGAGTGCATATCTGCTTCGGTTTTTTAAATATGATGCCTGGAACTTTTACTCCATGAGGGAATGATGGGTCGGTGATTTCCTGCCCACCCCCTTGTGTGATTTACCATGCTCTTCATGGATGCATATGTAATGAGTAAAGTGTACATGGCCAGCCTTTCCCTATGCACCCTTCCTCCATCCCCACAGTGGAAATCACTACCACTTCTGTTCCCACTATCAAACTTATACTCCAGAGTGGAAGAATCTGGCCATTAGTTCAGATCTCCTGCATCTGCAGTATTTCACTTTTGTGCAACATTAGTGGGTTGCAGGAGGAAGAGAAGGAAAGCCAGAATGTTATTAAGCAATCCCTGCTGAAAAATCAATTTCCCTCCTTCAGTTTACAAGTGGGCAGCCAGCAGTGTGCTGAGAGTCTGCCCAGTAATGCTGACAGGAGGGCCCAGTCTCACTGTGAGGACAGATACAGAGTGCTCTGAAGCAGTGCACTGACTCCTGGCCACCACAATAATCGATGGCCCCACAAACGTAAATTCTTTACGTTTCTTGTGATGTGGAAAATCCAGGGGTCCTGGCCTGCAGTGAGTGCATATCTGCTTCAGTTTTTTAAATATGATGCCTGGAACTTTTACTCCATGAGGGAATGATGGGTTGGTGATTTCCTGCCCACCCCCTTGTGTGATTTACCATGCTCTTCATGGATGCATATGTAATGAGTAAAGTGTACATGGCCAGCCTTTCCCTATGCACCCTTCCTCCATCCCCGCAGTGGAAATCACTATCACTTCTGTTCCCACTATCAAACTTATACTCCAGAGTGGAAGAATTCTGTGTCTTTACTTTTGGCTCTGTAATCATTGTAATTTGTACAAATCTGTAAATATTGAGGCATGGTTATAGTTTTAAGTATTGAAATGTGATCATTGTAATTTGAACAAATCTGTAAAAATGTCTTGATTCCGCATTGCTTGCGTTTCAAAGCCTTGTACATTTGCAATAGTTTATTTGAGATTTTTATGAATAAAGTATATTTTTGGAGAAAAATAATTTCTTTACTTTTGGCTCCTCTTCAGCTGGATCAGCAGCTAATAAGAGGCAGAGTGTACATACTGCATGTTTTATCCATTTGAGTCTCAGTGTCGTGAGGGTCCTGTACAGACACTTAACTGTGTGGCAAGATCAGTGATAAGTGGGTCGTGTGTTCTTCTCAGTAATTTTTCAAGGCTCCAATACCTCATTCTTAGTGGGGAGAATGTCTCAAAAACTCCCCTTACGTGTGTGAATGCTGAATGTGTACCAGACTGGATTCACTTGTGGAGGGTTACCTGGTGCCTGCATTCTGTGTCCAGAATGAACATTTGAACAAGATAGTGGAGAGTTGTTAACACCTGTGGAACCATGAACAAGCAAATGTTATAAAGAAAACAAAAAGGCAGCATACAGTTGGTTATCAGCTTTGGCTCAACAGGAGCATGTTCCCTTCGAAGGCAGAAGGCTGTGGGTTCAAGCTCCATTTCATACATAGATCATAGATACATCATAGAATCATAGAAACCCTACGGTGCAGAATGAGGCCATTCAACCCATCCAGTCTGCACTGACCACAATACCACCGAGGCCCTACCCCCATATTCCTACATAGTTACCGGCTAATCTCTCCAACCTACACATCTCAGGACTCTAAGTGGCAATTTTCTTTTAGCATGGCCAATCAACCTAACCCACATATCTTTGGACTGTGGGAGGAAACCGGAGCACCCGGAGGAAACTCATGCAGACACAAGGAGAATGTGCAACCTCCACACAGACAGTGACCCAAGCCGGGAATCGAACCCAGGTTCCTGGAGTTGTGAAGCAGCAGTGCTGACCACTGTGCTACCTTGCTGCCCGAACCACTGTGCTATCGTGTCAGCATATAATCCATACTAACATTTCAATGCGTATTGAGGGGAGCACTGCACTATCCAAGTTGCCCTCTTTCATATCATACATAAAACCAGACTGATTCCTGGGATGGTGCAATTGTCTGATGAGGAGAGACTGAGGATACTGCGCTGTATTCACTTTAATTTGGAAGAAATAAAGGCAATTTCACTGAAACAAACAATATTCTTACAGAGTTCAACGAGGTTAGTGCAAGAAATGTGTTTCCCTGAGTTGGGGCAGTCTAGAAACAGGGACATCGTCTTAGAATATTGGAGAGGCCATTTAGGATTAGATCAGGAGGAATTTCTTCTCTCAGAACGTGCTGAATTTTTAGAACTTTCTACCCCAGTGGGCTGTGAGGGTGCAATCTCTGAGTATGTTGAAAACAGTGGTTAGCATTGCTGCCTCACAGTGACAGGGACCAGATTCGATTCTGGCTTTGGCCTCACATTGCCAGGGACCAGATTCGATTCCGGCTTGGGCCACTGTCTGTGTGGAGTCTGCATGTTCTCCCTGTGTCTGTGTGGATTTTCTCTGGATGCTCTGGTTTCCTGCCAGTCCGAAAGATATGCTGGTTAGGTGCATTGACCCGAACAGGCGCCGGAGTGTCGCAACTAGAGTAATTTCACAGTAACTTCATTGCAGTGTTAATGTAAGCCTTACTTGTGACTGATAAATAAATAAACTTTAGATAGTTATGACATCAAGTGATATGGGAATAATGTGAGGAAATGAGATTGAAGTCGAAGACGAACCACGATCCAGCTGAATGACAGAATAGGTTTGAGGGACTGAATGACCTAATCCTGTTTCAATTGTCTTTATTCCGATTAGCTTGGGCAACAGTTTGGGCTATTGTTTTATGTTTCTGACTGTCGAAGAGATAAGTGGGGCCTCACACTCACACCGTTGAACTATAGTTATTCATTGTTTCCTTGTGGCTCATTTTTGTGTGCACTGCAATGCATAGAGTTTACTTTAAAAGAAACAGGTTTATCTATTTGTATTGAGTGTCACTGAGGAGCACTGGAAAATAACACTAATCATTTTGATTTTTTTTTATGCTTTCCATAACTGAAAAGAGAAGGACAGGCAAAAAAAGAAAACTCACAATCAGAAAAGGGTCAAATAAGTGTTCAGTTGGATTTCTAACAGAACATGCCAATTTCACAAGTTAGCTTAGTTATTTCTTTGTGAGTTCAGTTTTTAAATGATTGTTGAAATTTTTATGTTTTAGATATTACAATTGCGAGGAAGCTATATGGTAGAGAAATCAGTGATTTGATTTACATTTGCAGGCTCACAAAAGTTTTTTTTATTAAGTCATGGGACATGGGCACCTCTGGCTGGCCAGCATTTATTGCCCATTCCTAGTTGCCCTTGAAAAGGTGGTGGTGAGCTGTCTTCTTGAAACGCTGGTAGAACTGAATGGCTTGCTAGGCCATTTCAGAGGACAGTTGAGAGTCAATCATATTGCTGTAGATCTGGAGTCATATGTAGGTCAGACCAGGTAAGGATGGCAGATTTCCTTTTCTGAAGGACATTAGCGAACCAGATGGATTTTTCTGACAATCAGCAATGGTTTCAAGGTCACCAGTAGATCAAAATTTAACTATCTGCCTCACACCTGCTCAGGTCCAATTTAGGATATAAAATCACTTATCCTTTTTAACAGCAAATTCAAAAAGCTAGACACAAGGATGTCTAAGAATTAACATTTTCTACTGTTTCAAAGTATTAATTTTAATGTCACCATGCAATCATTACATGGTCTTTAATGCAAAGAATCTCCTTCGGAAGCAGTCCTGAGGAGTCCAGGATGACTTGCTTCCACAGTAAAAATGAGTTTTTAGGTGACTCAGGAGTCCAATGCGTGGCCTACAATCTATGTCACAGGTGGAGCAGATGGTCGTTGAAGTCAGGTTGTCATGGGGTGGGTGGGATACTCAGGTTGTTATGTGCTCCTTTTGCTGTCGATGCTTGGCTTCAGTTTGCACCCAGCGATGAAACTTGAGATGTTCAACTCCTTCCCGATGTTTTCCTCCACTTCTGATTATCTTGGACAAAGAATATCCCCTGAATGACCAACAAATTTTATTTATGTCTGCTCATGGTATCTTGCTTGAACTTGGCTAAAGTTCTTTCTGAATGTAGATTTGCATCCCTCATTATACCATCTTCAAAATCAATCATTTGTTATCTAATTCTTGCTAAGGTTAACTTTTGTTGGGTGTTTATTATGCACGACTTATCAGGCAGAAAGATAAGCAATGATAGGGACCTAATTTCTTGCTAATAACCTGTTACATAGGACATTTGGCACAGAAACAGGCCATTTGATCTAACTAGTCACTTGGTCTAACTTGACACAAAGGTTGACGGTGTTGTGGATAGTGTGGAGGGATGTCAGAAGTTGCAGCGAGACATTGATAGGATGCAAGACTGGGCAGAGAAGTGGCAGATGGAGTTCAATCCAGATAAGTGAGTGGCAGGTCAAATAGGATGACAGAATATAATATTAAGGGTAAGACTCTTGGTAGTGTGGCAGATCAGAAGGATCTTGTAGTCCGGGTTCACAGGATGCTCAAAGCAGCTTCGCAGGTAGAGGCTGTGGTTAAGAAGGCGTATCGTGTACTGGCATTCATCAATCGAGGAATTGAGTTTAAGAGTCGGGAGATAATGTTGCAGCTATATAAGACCCTGGTCAGAACCCACTTGGAGTACTGTGCTCAGTTCTGGTCGCCTCATTACAGAAAGGATGTGGAAGCCATGGAAAGGGTGCAGAGGAAATTTACAAAGATTGGGTAGCATGCCTTATGAGGATAGGTTGAGTGAGCTCGGTATTTTCTCCTTGGAGAGACAAGGGATGAGGGGGGACCTGATAGAAGTGTATAAGATGTTGAGAGGTATTGATCGAGTGGATTCTCAGAGGCTTTTTCCCAGAGCTGAAATGGTTGCCACAAGAGGACACAGGTTTAGGGTGCTGGGGAGTAAGTACAAAGGAGATGTCAGGGTTAAGTTTTTCACCCAGAGGGTGGTGAGTGCATGGAATCAGCTGCTGGCAGTGATGGTGGAGGCGGGTTCGATAGGGTCTTTTAAGAGACTGTTGGATAAGTACATGGAACTTTGTAAGACAGAGAATTAAAGGTAAGCCTAGTAGGTAGGGACATGTTCGGTGCAACTTGTGGGCTGAAGGGCTTGTTTTGTGCTGTAGTTTTTGTATGTTTCTAGTCCACATTGGTGCTTATACTGCACTCAAGGCTCATCCCACCACCATGGCCTTCATCATAAAGAGTCATTGAGTTTGAAAGTTAAAACTGATTCTGACTTACATGGTGTTTAACAACAATGAGTTACTTTGTCCTGTTTTTATATGAAAAACAAGGAAAATCATATCAATATTCTTAAACAATTTCCCCTCTGTTCCAACAGCCAACCTGTTACCAACATTCCAGTGTCTGGAGGAAGGTCGTAACATCAGCTTTCAGCAAGCAAATAGCAGTTCTAAAATAAATGAGTTGGGAAGCTAGCAACACTCTCACGTCCCTCATAATGCTATCACTTTCAGCCCTGCAATCTCTACTGGCATAGATAGAATCAATTGCATCCCATGGAGTTGCACCAGGAAATCCTGACAAATAACAGTGGATGGAGACTGGACAAGTGGATCTCTGACAGCTTTTCATTTATGCAGTTTAGTGAAAGCTAATTTCTTTGGTGCAGGATAGAGGAAAACCAAACCTATAAATGAATTCCTTCATCTCTTCAAAAGTTAAATATTCAATAAAACTTAAACATAAGTATCAAAAACAGATCCGTTCAATTCTTGGAAAATAGCAACTAAATGAAATGGATAGCAGTTTTGCATGTACAACATTAAACTTCTAGAATCAATCAATACCACAATCAACACCAACATTAAAATCAAATTAGGAAACACGAAAAACAGCATTTGTGTTACCATTGTAAAAAAAAATGCACAATGTTTTGTGTAGAGTGTCTTCTTACAACTTGAAAAAGGGAAGGCATGTAATCATCTTTCTTGGGCTGACCAAAAATAGGAGAATAATAACAAACAAAGTTGATGAATCAAATATACTAAATCTAAGTACAAGGAAACAGCAGGGTTTAATAACATAAATTTATTCAAGGGCTGAAGGGTATATCCCCTTCTTTCCTAAGTTGCATGTTTGCTTGTACAATTCAGAATGCACCCTATCACAGAGAAAAAACAACAAAGAACAAAGAACAACCCAGAACGGGAAACAGGCCCTTCAACAAAGCATTTTCCTACACCTACCCTGCCCTGTGTGTATGTGAATGGTACCCCTAATGTAGCCAGATTCAGGGGAGAATAGTGTCAATTTGGTACACCAATCAGCCTACGAGCACATCTTTGGGGTGTGGGAGGAAACCGGAGCACCCGGAGGAAACCCACACAACCACAGGGAGAATGTGCAAACTCCCACATACACAGGCCCAAATCCATGTATCTGCACAGCTAGCAGTGATAGTCACTGAGCTGTTGTGGTGTCCGTCTGCTGGTCCAGGATTAAGCATACACAACGACACGAACTACTAGGCCACTCTCGGAACCTCCAAGAGCAGCCCACGCACGACCCACTGTGTGCATGCCCCTCGTTTGACAACAAGGTGGACCGACACCTGTAGATTAAAAAAGACAAAACATTAACATGTAATACTACATTTCCGGTGTCGCCCCGAGGCTCTGACCCTATTTAATACCGTCTACTATAACCCTCCATCCCTGTTTCGCTCATGTGTCTATCTAAGTAAACCTTAAACAAGTCCAACGTGCCTGCCTCCACCACCTTACTTGGTAGCGCGTTCCATACCCCCACAACCCTCTGCGTGAAAAACCTTCCTCTCGTATCCAAATTATACTTCTCCTCCCTCATCCTTAGATCGTGACCTCTCGTAATTGTCCCCAATCTAGGGAAAAGCCTACCACTGTTGACTCTATCTATTCCCTTCATTATTTTATACACCTCTATCAGATCCCCTCTTAATCTCCGTCTTTCTAAGGAGAAGAGCCCCAGTTTCTCCAACCTTTCCTCGTAACTCAGTCCTTCCATGCCAGGCAACATCCTGGTAAACCTCCTCTGCACCCTCTCCAGGGTCTCCACGTCCTTCCGGTAATAAGGTGACCAGAACTGGACGCAGTACTCCAAATGCGGCCTAACCAACGTTCTGTACAACTGAAGCGTTAGACGGCAGCTCTCACACTCTATACCCCTTCCTATAAAGGCTAGCATTCCGTAAGCTTTCTTCACAACCTTCTCTACCTGTGTTGACACCTTCAGAGACTTGTGCACCTGCACTCCCAGGTCCCTCTGTATTTCTATACTCTTAATCGGTCTACCTTTTATCACGTAACTCCTCCCAGCATTATTCCTTCCAAAATGCATCACCTCGCATTTGTCAGGATTAAATTCCAAAGAGTCAATGTCTTCAAGACAAAAAGGGAGGAAAGAACATAAGAACATAAGAAATAGGAGCAGGAGTAGGCCATCTAGCCCTTCGAGCCTGCCCCGCCATTCAATAAGATCATGGCTGATCTGTCGTGGCTCAGTTCCACTTTCCTGCCCTCTCCCCATAACCCTTAATCCCCTCTCTTATCAAAAACCCATCAACCCGCGTCTTAAAAATATTTAGCGAGGCAGCCTCCACCACTTCAATGGGCAGAGAATTCCAGAGATTCACCACCCTTTGAGTGAAGAAGTTCCTCCTCAACTCCGTTCTAAACCACCCCCCCTTTATCTTGAGGCTGTGCCCCCTAGTCCTACTGTCTTTTTTGAGCGGGAAGAGTCTCTCCACCTCTATCCTATCCATCCCATTCATCATCTTATACGTCTCAATGAGATCTCCCCTCATTCTTCTAAACTCTAACGAGTACAAGCCTAGTTTATTCAGCCTCTCCTCATAGCTCAACCCCCTCAACTCCGGTATCAGCCTACTAAACCTCCTCTGCACTCCCTCCAAGGAAAGTGCAACGAGAAAAAAGACTAGCATTTATATTGTATCTTTCAATACTTTAGGATGCCGCAAATCACTTGTGTCTCTGTCATTAACTACCTGCAAAGAGACTAAAAACCTTCAGATTATCAGAATTCAGATTTTTTTTCATCTTTACTCTGCGTAGATGATAAAGTTCAAGGGGCTAAAATTCTTGGGATGTGAGTGGATAATTTAAATTGATCACGCATGAGGTGGCAGGAATTTGAATAGAGCAAGTGTGGAACTCAATCAGTTTCCATATCAGCAAAGCTGCATTTGAAATCCCAGCTTGGGGATAGCAAATCTTCTGCCTGCTCCCATCTCTTAAGCTGTGCAGAAAGTATGACCCCTGATCTACTTGCTGAAAACAAAGATTACTTTCCATGATATGGTTTCTGCAAGGGTACTGGTAAGTCCTGAAATTCTAAAAATATTGGTGTCATTGCTCTTCATTATAGTAATTAATGATCTGGATGAAGGACTCGGAGGAACTGTTCAGAAGTTTGCACATCACAAAAATATGCGTGGGTGCAAGGATCTCAGAATAATTTTTAAAAATGATTTCAGGTGACCTAAAGATTATTTCAAATAGATCTAGATCTGATAAATGCATTTCACTACAGATAGATATAGTATGGTGCACTTGGGCAGAGGCAAGTCAAAACATGTACACCATCTTAAATCTAGAGCTTGACTGATTGTCTTTGGGCAAGGAGTGAAGGTGTGCAAAAGGTATACCACATCAGAATAGGATAAGCTTGATGGATCAACTAGTCTTTACTTGTCCTCTTTTGCATGCTTCTATCATCCCTTCGTTCTTTCAGTAGTTTCATTAACAGACTTGACTGTCATCTGTAACAAAAGTAGGATTTCTGAGTAAAATGCACTCATCTGCTACTTCAAGGGCTGGAGAATCTCATAAATGAGTGGATGACAGGGCTTATTATATGCAATGTGGTTCAGTATTGTATGGACTGCTATGCAGTCTCTAAAATGCATATTTTGAAAAGTCAAATTATATCAGTAAAATGAAATAAGGAACTTTTTCCAATCCTTCAAAAAAGTAAACATGCAGATAACCCTTATTGTACCCACAGCAATTTCAGGGCTGAAGAGCTTTCTTGTTCCCAATGACTGAGGCACAGGCCAGAAAAGTGGCCTGGTTTGCAGTATGCCCAGTTTTTCACAGGGTAAACACCCAGAGTTGCAGGGATAGGGCCTGGGTGGGATTGTTGTTCGTGCAGGCTCCTTCTGCATTTTATGAATCTATGATTCTACAAATGCTTGAAATCATAAACATATTATGACTTTGTGACTATCCAGATGCAAATGTAATTACAAAATTATCCAAAACATTTCATAAATTGAAACAAGGCAAATCATATCGCTCAATATACTGTTTTAAAAAATATTCTCATCCAGATATTTGCTTCCTTAGTCTGCTAATGAATCAAGTGATTCTAATGAAACCTAAGCTCAGTATTGGTAAGCAGTTTATTGGTGAGCAAGCGCTACTTGAAAACAACTCCTTTCATTCACTTGCTGATGATTGGAGGTATGTTGATGGAGTGACCATTGGTTGTGTTGTATTTATTCTGCTTTTCGTAGTTAATAAGTTCAAAAGATATAGGAACAGCATTAGGCATTCGGCCCATCGAGTCAGCTCCGTCGTTCGAGTATGGCTGATAAACTCCTCATCCCCATTTTCGTGCCTTTTCTCCATAATCCTTCAACTCATTTCCAATTAAAAATCTGTCTAACTCCTCCTTAAATTTACTCACTGTCCTGCTTTTTGTAAAAAGTCTGACAACACCAGGTTTGGGTCCAGCTGATTTATTTGATAGTAAACTCACTAGCTTTCGGGTTTGTTCCTTCGTCAGGTGAACCCGAGAGCTAGTGAGTTTGCTATGAAATGAATCGGTTGGACTTGAACCTGGTGTTGTCAGACTTTTTACTGTGTTCACCCCAGTCCAACGCCGGCATATCCACATCATGACTACTATCAACACCGCTTTTTGTAAACAGGGTATTTTCTCGATGTTTAGGTAGCTGTACAAGAACAGCTTAGCTAAGGGAACAGGTAATTCTGCAGAACATGTCTTGAGCAGTAAGCCAAAATATTGTCAAGGCCCTTTGCTGTGAGCCTAATCTCACGCTGTGTAGAAAATATTTTGGATTGTCATTATTGGATCCAAAGTGGGTGACCACATTTTGCATATTTTCTGCTGGCTCATTTTAAGTCTTCCCAAGTTTCCAGCTCTTCATAAATCATAGAATCCCTACAGTGCAGAAGGAGGCCATTCAGACCATCGAGTCCACGATGACTACAATCCCACCCAAGTCCTATCTCAATAACCCCATGTATTTACCCTAGCTACTCTACCTGACACCAGGGTCAATTTAGCATGGCCAATCAACCCGCACATCTTGAGACTGTGGGAGGAAACCAGAACACCCAGAGGAAACCCATGCAGACACAGGGAGAATGTGCAAACTTCACGCAGACAGTGACCCAAGGAATCGAACCCAGGTCCCTGGAACTGTGAGGCAGCAGTGCTAACGACTATGCCACCGTGCCGCCTCTTATTGACCATTCTGGTAAATAAAATTCATGGCTGATACCGGAGTTGAGGGGGTTGAGCTATGATGAGAGGCTGAATAAACTAGGCTTGTACTCGTTAGAGTTTAGAAGAATGAGGGGAGATCTCATTGAGACGTATAAGATGATGAATGGGATGGATAGGATAGAGGTGGAGAGGCTCTTCCTGCTCAGAAAGGACAGTAGGACTAGGGGGCACAGCCTCAAGATAAAGGGGGGCGGTTTAGAGCGGAGTTGAGGAGGAACTTCTTCACTCAAAGGGTGGTGAATCTCTGGAATTCTCTGCCCGTTGAGGTGGTGGAGGCTGCCTCGCTAAATATTTTTAAGACGTGGGTTGATGGGTTTTTGATAAGAGAGGGGATTAAGGGTTATGGGGAGAGGGTGGGAATGTGGAACTGAGACACCACAGATCAGCCATGATCTTATTGAATGGCGGGGTAGGCTCGAAGGGCTGGATGGCCTACTCCTGCTCCTATTTCTTATGTTCTTATAAAGACAAAAGAAGCAAATCTCTACTAACCACATACTCAATTTACCCAAGTCCCTGTTCCACCCACTTCACTGCTCAAGCTGTATAAAGTTGGCACATGACAGAGAAACAGGTTTGACCTGCTTTGCTGTTTCTTGAAGCTTGTCCACTGTTGTTTAACTATTAAACTGAGTTTTATTTTGCTTGGCGCCTTTTTCCATTTCTACATTAAACATTGTTACTGTTGTACATCCATGTTAAGCCAATTTATTCAGCTTCTGCAGAAACCAGACAACTAGCTAGCAGAATAGAAATTCCTATGGTTTGTCCAGATTGCCCTTTATTATTTTTCTGACAGCTCATGAACTTCAGGTTTAAAGACAGCATGGTGGCACAGTCATTAGCATTGCTTCCTCACAGTGCCAGGAACCTGGGTTTGATTCCAGCCTTGGGTGACTATGTGGAGTTTCCACCTTCCCCCGTGTCTGTATGGGTTTTGTCCGGGTGCTCCGATTTCCTCCCACAGTCCAAACATGGTGGATTGGCCATTGTAAATTTTCAGGGTATAGGGATAGAGTGGTGGAAAGGGCCTGGGTTGGATACTTTTTCAGAGAGTCTGTGCAGACTTAATGGGGTGAATGATCTCTTTCTCCACTGTAGGAATTCTGTGGTTCAATGGACACCACAGAGGATTGTTCATAGCCGCTGCTACCAAAAGACCCAAGTGTAGGGATTACTCTGACCTGGGACTACAGTTCCTTCACTTCACAAGAAAGTCTGGTATAAGAGTCCAAAATGTTATCAGCAGGACAGGTGGCCATCAAGATCTCCCAACTTAATGTTGATGAAAGAAGGCTCTATTCTATAAATATACTGACCATTTCAAAGTGCAGAAGTATCAGTTAATGCATTAAGTTTATGCATTAATATCTTTCAGGGATCTATAATGATGTTTTCATTCTGATGCAACCCAGATGCCCGATGTAGCAAGCCTATGACAATGAACAGGGAGCTTGTTGTTCATGATCCAAATCAAAACCTACACACAACAGCATTAATATAATGTGACATGAGCTGCCACTCTGAGTTATAGTGGATATATCAGCAGATTACTTAAGTCGGGGTTATTTACTCAGGCTTGGTTCCATGTCTACATGATCACCATTTGTAATAATATTTTTATTAATTTGTATGCCACGGCCATTGCTGACTGGTCTAGCATTTATTGCCCATCCCTAATTACCCTTCAACTGATTAACCTGTTAGGCCATTTCATTGAGTATTTAAGAGTCAATCACATTACTGTGGGCCTGGAGTCACATGTATGCCAGACCAGGTGAGGATGACAAATTTTCGTTCCTAAAAGGACATGAGTGAACCAGATAAGTTTTTATGATAATTGATAGTTTTCATGGTCAACATTAGACTTATTTTTCCAGATTTTTTTAAATTGAAATATAAAATCCCCAACAATGCAGAAGAGACCCAGCCAGTGATCACATGAATGAATAAAAGTTTATATATCTGATATGCTCCAACCTCAGAACTTGTTTTTGGAAAAAATGCATGTATATTTGTACATGTATGGACAACCGTACAAGATGTAGTTATGGACTTTAGGTCATCCTTTGACAAGAAGTCATGGAAGATTACTGGAGAAAATTAAAGGGTCTGGAATTGGGAGAGATACAATTGGTTTGAAGAGTAGTTCATCACAATGGTCGAAAATGAGTAGTTCTATGGTCACTCCTGTTGATTGTGCTCATCAGTAAATTGAATATCAACCTCAAGAGGTGGTGTAAATTTTCAGATACCACCAAAATAATTTAGATTTAAATAATGATAAAATTTGCTGATCTAGCTCATGCCCATCACGTCATTAGGAGGGGCTGGGAAGATCTCATTCTGAAATCTCACCAGCACAAATTCTGTTTTGTGCCTCTGGCGAGATTTAATAGCCATTGTGAGATTTGTGGCCATTGCTTATTTATGTAGCTCAGTGCCAATTTTTGTCTGATAATACTGAAGTGCATTGAGTCATTTTACTGCATTATTGCACAACGCAAGTTAAAGTTATTGCTTATGAAGAACTAAGAACACTTAGAAGATTGAGACCTTCCCCATTAGAATAATGTAAATTATGAATCGCTGGTTTTAGCTTCCTGCCTGCTGGCAGAAGGTCATGGCAACTCCAACCACTCTCTTTAACATGCCAGAACAGATGATAAGTAGCTGCTAGCCTCAGGAAAATTGCAGTGATTTTGACTGTCTGATGAGAATCAATTGAATGTAGATCAAGGGGATCTGGCAGTGCTGTTGCAGTGGAGATGCCAGCATTGGACTTTTTGGTTATCTGAAAATTTATGCATCACCTCTGGAGACCGATATTCAATTTACTAATAAGCACAATCAACAGGAGTGGCCTTAGGACAGTTCATTTTCAATCATTATGACAAACTACTCTTCCAACCAACTGTAAACCAGGTTACTACCAACAATGTTTGTACCAGGGCAGGAGGAAAAATCTGGCTGAGTGTACTCCCAGACCTCTTTCAACATTATCCTATTTATTTCAATGCATCCATAAAGTACATAGGTCACATTTTTCTCTCCTGTGCACTGCATTTTGTACTTACCTGCATTGAACACTTGTCTGCATTAAATTTTTGTCATCATCCTCTCCATTTAGGTGTTTGTGAACCTCAATCTATAATTTCTGTTTCCACTTTGAGTTTAATGTAATTTGTAATTGTGATCATTTTGCATTGAATTTCTAAGTGCAGGTTATTACTAAAACAATGGCAATCCCAAATAACATTCCCTCTAACTTGTGTTTGATAAATATGGCCAGCTTGTTGCATTGCGTGGTCCCTTTAAAATTTATGGCAGTTGTCCACCCAAACATCATTTAGGGTAGCACAATGGTTAGCACTGCTGCCTCATAGCACCAGGGAATATGGGTTTGATTCCCAGCTTCGGTCACTGTCTTTGTGGAGTTTGTACATTGTCCCTGTGTCTGCATGGGTTTCCTCTAGGTATCCCAGTTTCAGTCCAAAGATGCGCAGATTAGGTTGAGTGGCAACGCTAAATTGACCCTAGTGTCAGGGGGGATTAGCAGGATAAATATGTGGGGTTACGAGAAGAGCCTGGGTAAGATTGTGGTTGGTAACATTAATATCTAAGACATCTCACTCAGTAACCATTCCCCCCCTTCACTTCGATGGAATGAATGTTTATTGTTTCCTGCCATTCATCCTCAAGGTTCCCCCAAATCCTCTGAGTTAATGAAGAACCTTTCAAATGGAGTTTTATCAAATGCTTTCTTGACTTTTAGGCACAATGTATCTTTCAAGTCTACTTAAATCATTACTTACGCACAGTCAAGAAATTGGTTTAGGTGTATCTTTTTCTGCATCCATGTTAGTGGGTGTAAAATACTAACTTGCACTGTAAATTATTGAGGTAATGTTCGAGTTGACCTGTTTGGTGTTTAATCATTGGATTTTATAGCTTTGAAGAAGCCATTGGTCCATCAAGTCCATGCTTGCTTTGTGTGGTCAACTTAGTTCCATTTAATTGTCCTTTCTCCATGTCCATTTAAATTCACGCTTACAGATATTTATCTGCTTCCGGTTAAACAATGTTAAGTCATGTTTTATGGTTAGACATCCTAAAGACTAAGGATGTTTGCAGCTGATGTTAACCAGAAAATATATATGTTTTGTCTATTTAAATCAACGAACTGAAAATCATGACACAAAAGGGCATGCAATTCTGGGCCATGATACACTGGGAGCACGTACCTGACCATGGAACTAGTTCTCTCAAGGATTGTTTCAAGCAGCGTTAATATCTACCTGAAAGTTACAGATTTGTGACTTGGTAAACTTTAGAAACTGGTGTTAATGTTACTCATTGGATGCAGATGCATAAAAAAGTTTAATTATTGCTTCTGTTCTTCAGTGATAATCACTGAAAACAGGGCTTAATTAATAACTTGTATAGGTTTAACATTACTTGCCAGCCTGTACTCTATCTACCCAGTTATAAAGTCCATCATTCATTTTAAAGTCTTGTCAGCTGGTTCTCCTACAAGACTTTTGTTCCTCAGTTACTTTTAAAATTTACCATTTCTCTATTCTACTTTTGAAAGTATGCTCTCATTTATTTGCAGTAAATTTAATCTAAATCTACTTGCCTAACCTACTTACCTATGTTGCGAAGAATCATACAGACTCAATGTTATCTCTGTTTCTCTGAGTGAATCCAGAATTTCTCTGAATGCAGAGTTTATCTAGCATTTTGTTATTACCGATGTTCTGCTGAAATCATATTCTTTTAAACGTTTTTCCTATTACTAAAAATCTTTAATAATGGATGTTGTCTCAAGAAAGAGCTCAGATAATAATCCATTATATACAGGACATTCAAAGTGATGACGACAGTTAAATCATTGATACCAATCATGTACCAGATCTCAAAATTATCTCATACTCTGGTAAAAATGTGATTAATTAAAATTGCATTAAAATATTATACTCACAATGCAAAAGGGCTTTCTCCCAAAATTCTTTACCAGTGTTACAACAAAGGCTATTCATTAACCTTTTACCTCAGTAGTTTACACCAGATTATTACTTGCATGGCTTTTTGTGTCCTCACTGCTTATATTCCTATATAGCTTTATATTTTGAGAAAACCTAGATAAATTACTCTCTAAGTCACTATTATAGATTCTAATAGTTGAGGTGCATAGCCACCACATTCACTATCATTGCAACTCTTTTTGAACTCTGGGATGAAAGCTATTAGGTCTGGGGATGTCAGATTTTAGTTATAAATCTTGACTAAATCCCAACTAAAATTATGATTTTAGTCATAAATCCCAAAAACCTAGCAGACAGGTCCAACAAATAGTTAAGATGGCAAATGGCATTTTGGCCTCTTTTGCAAAGGGGTTGGAGTTTAAAAATAGGGAGCTTTTGTTGCAATTGTCCAGTGGTTGGTGAGGCCACACCTGGAAAACTGCGTAGCTTTGATCCCTTTACCTAAAGAAAGAATATAGTAACTTTGGAGGCAGTCCAAAGGAGATTCAGCAGGCTAATTCCTGAGATGAGAAGGTTGTCCTATCAAGCGAGACTAAATAGTCTACGTCTGTAGACGAGTGGGAAAGACTTCAACAAGATAAAGGGTCAGTCATTTAAAACTGAGGTGCACAGAAAGTTCCTCTCACTGGGAGTCTCTGAGTCTTTGAAATTCTCTGCCCCAAAGAGTGATGGTGACTGGATCATTAGTATTTGGAGTGGAGGTGGATAAATATTTGATAGAGCGAGCAATAGGAAGCTACGGGGAAAAGGCACAGAAAAGGAGATTGAGGTCAGCAAAGATCAGCCATGATTATGTTTAATGGCAGGATATCTATGTTGTCATCTATATCAATGATCTGGATGATAATGTGGTAAATTGGATCAGCAAATTTGCTGATGATACAAAGATTGGAGGTGTAGTGGACAGTGAGGAAGGTTTTCAAAGCTTGCAGAGGGACTTGGACCAACTAGAAAAACGGGCTGAAAAATGGCAAATGGAATTTAACGCAGACAAGTGTGAGGTATTGCACCTTGGAAGGACAAACCAAAGTAGAACGTACAGGCTAAATGATAGGACTCTGAAGAGTGCAGTTAAACAGAGGGATCTGGGAGTACGGGTACAGAATTCCCTAAAAGTGACGTCACAGCTGGATAGGGTGGTAAAGAGTGCTTTTGGTACATTGGCCTTCATAAATCGGAGTATTGAGTATAGAAGTTGGGAGTGTTATGGTGAGGTTATATAACGCATTGGTGAGGCCAAATTTAGAGTATTGTGCAGTTTTGGTCACCTAGTTATAGGAAGGATGTAAATAAAGTTGAAAGAGTACGGAGAAGGTTCACGAGGATGTTGCCGGGACTTGAGAAGCTGAGTTAGAGAGAGACATTGAATAGGTTAGGACTTTATTCCCTGGCACGTAAAAGAATGAGGGGAGATTTGATAGAGGTGTATAAGATTTTGATGGGTATAGACAGAATGAATGCAAGCAGGCTTTTGCCACTGAGGGTAGGGGAGAAAAAAACCAGAGGGCATGGGATAAGGGTGAAAGGAGAAAAGTTTAAAGGGAATATTGGGGCGGGGGGGGCTTCTTCATGCACAGTGTAGTGGGAGTGTGGAATGAGCTGCCAGATAAAGTGGTAAATGCAGGGTCACTTTTAACATTTAAGAAAATCTTGGATGGGTTCATGGATGAGAGGGGTGTGGAGGGATATGGTTCAAGCACAGGTCAGTGGGACTAGGCAAATAATGGTTCGGCACAGACAAGAAGGGCCAAAAGGCCTGTTTCTGAGCTGTAATTTTTTATGGTTCTATGGACAGGCTTGAAGAGCCTGGTGACCTACTCCTGCTTCTACCCATCTCTTCTTGTGTTCCAGTCCTGGAGTTTCTCACGTATGTTTTCTCTGTTAGAATCAAATACCTTAATTTCATTACTTGAGTGTCCAGGTTACATTCTAATTTTTTGGTATCTACTTCTTGCTCCTCTTTTCCTTATGTACTTGTAAAAAAGCATAACAATCCATTTGAGTTTTTCTTTCAACTTGCCAAACAGGGACCAAAGAACTCCTCAATCTGAATGTACTAAAATCTATGCGCATAAGATGCCTTAAACATAACAAAATATAAGAGCATTATCAAATAAAATTTGAAACAGAATCACAATATATTGAAGCAAATGTCCAAAAGTTTGATCAGAGGTAGGTTTTTAAAGGAACCTATAAAGAGAAGTGGAGGGTTAAAGGAGGGAATTCCAAAGTTTGGGGCCTTGGCAGTTAAAGGCTTGGCCACAATAAAAAATGTAATGATTAAATTCAAGGCTGTTGAAAAGGCAAGAATTGGAGAAGCAAATATATCTTGGAAGAGTTGGAGGGCCAAAGAACATTATACAGTGCGAGAGGGACAAGGATTTGCAAACAAGGATGAGAATTTTAAAATCGAGGCATTGTTTAACTGGGAGCCAATATTGGTCAGCAATGACAGGAGTGATAGGTGACTGGAAATTGGTGTGAATTAGGACACAAGCAGATCTCTGGTTGATCAATAATTTATGGAGAGTAGAACCTCAGCACTGACCTGGACTGCATCAGAATATTTAACTCTAGAAGCTGCAAATGCACGAGAGTTCTGGCAACAAATGAGCTGAAATACCATGTTGGGTAATGGATGGAAATAGGTGATTCCAGTAGGCGTGCAGATATGTGGTCAGAAGCTAGAGTCAAATTTGACACTAACACGGTGAACAATCTTGTTCAACTTCTGAGAGTTACCAGTGCGAGGTAGGGCGAGTGTCAGTGTCTATGGAGTGGCATTGTAGCATCGATAGAACTCTGGCATTTCCCCTGAATCAAGGGAAGATCTCGAGGGAAGAGATGATTATGGCAAGTCTTTCTCATACCTGCAGTCTGACTGTTTAGTACCCTGTGATAACAGCTATCCAGAGCTGAGAATTTATTCACTCAAAGCATACCACTCCTTTCTAACATGAACTATAAGGTTTCTGGAGGGAGATATAGAAGGGATGTCTGAGGTAGATTGTTTGCTGTGATTGGGATGTGGAATGCACTGCCTGCTGTGATAGTGGAGTTGTACGCTTTAGGAACTTTCAAGTGGTTATTGAATAGGCACATGAAGCACACCAGAATGATAGAGAGTGGGATAGCTTGATCTTGGGTTCTAACATAGCTCAGCACAACACTGAGGGCTGAAGGGCCTGTACTGTGCTGTATTGTTCTGTGTTTCTATCCAGCCTACTAATTTTGACCGCATTCATTTGCTCCACTGTTTCTGCCTCTATCAATATTTTATAAGCCCTGCTTATGTGAGCATATATCTTATTTGTCCCCATTAGGCCCCACCTCTTACTATGTACATACTGGTACAAGACATTTGGGTTCCCTTTTGTGTACACTGCCATTCCATTCTCATATTTTCTTCCTCATTTCATCTCTCACCTTTTTGTGCATGGCCTGGTTCTTGCTTGGAGAATTTACCCGACTTTAATCATATACTCTCTTTTTTGCTAAATTATGCTGTCTCATTATGCAATGAGCCCTGGCTTTGATTTGCCTTTTACCCTATTGGAATGCCAAATAAACCTGTTGGGCTTTAACCTGGTGTTGTAACACTTCTTTTCACTTTGCCCCAGCTCAATCTCCAAAGTAAGCCCTCTTCAATTTAAATTGCTCCTTCTTCTTATCCATAATTATCCAAAACTTACAATACAATAAGTGATCTTACCCAAGTGAAAATAGACAGTCTCATAAGTGGTGCAGCTATGGGGTCAGAAGCTGGGGTCAAATTCCCCCTAATACTTGGTCCACTTGGCTCACCTGCCTCCTTCTTAGTTGGTCTAAGAACATACTGGCCAAGTTCTCCTGAACACGTTTCAGAAATTCTTTCCTTTTACCTTTCACTCTAACATTACTGTCTACTTCCATTTGCATTGCAACACCTGCCCCTAAAACATTTATTCATGTCTCCATCGCTTTATGGCTTGATTCCTTTGATATTTTCATTGCTGGCTTCTCATATTCCACCTCGAACCCACAGACTCATTTGAAGGCTGCTAACTCAGAAGATCTCCACTTCAGGATTACAGAATATAGGGCTAATGGAAGGACTCTTAGTAGTGTTGACAAGCAGAGAGATCTCGGTGTACCTGTGCATAGATCCCTGAAAGCTGGCACCCAGATTGATAAGGTTGTTAAGAAGGCGTACGGTGCGTTAGCTTTTATTGGTAGAGGGATTGAATTTCGGAGCCGTGAGATCATGTCGCAACTGTACAAAACTCTGGTGTGGCCGCACTTGGAGTACCGCGTACAGTTCTGGTCACCGCATTATAAGAAAGATGTGCAAGCACTGGAAAGGGTGCAGAGGAGGTTTACCAGGATGTTGCCTGGTATGGTGGGAAGGTCTTGTGAGGATAGGCTGAGGGACTTGAGGGTCTTTTCGTTAGAGAGAAGGTGGTTAAGAGATGACCTAATTGAGGCATACAAGATGATAAGGATTAGATAGGGTGGACAGTGAGAGCCTTTTTCCTCAGGTGGTGATGGCTAACGCGAGGGGACATAGCTTTAAATTGAGGGGTGATAATTATAGGACAGATGTCAGAGGTAGGTTCTTTACTCAGAGTAGTAAGGGCATGGAATGCCCTGCCTGCAGCAGTTGTGGACTCGCCAACTTTAAGGGCGTTCAAATGGTCAGTGGATAGGCATATGGATAACATTGGAATAGTTTAGGTTAGAGGGTCATTAGATTTGTTCCACTGGTCGGCGCAACATTGAGGGCTGAAGGGCCTGTACTGCGCTGCAATGTTCTAAACATCTAACTCAGCTGACATTATTCATTGGCTATGCCTGGCAGACAACCATGAAAACCCTTTATGCATACAGAAAGCACATACATTTCTCACCAAAGCAATTTCAGAACTTCAATTTAGATGGGAGAGGGGTGCGGAAATTGAACCTTTTACAAAAATTTTTATTCCTTTCTCAATTATGAACTCAATGTGTTGGGTGGACAGAGCTTGCTCCAAAGACTAATTCAAATTGAATCTAATTCATGGTCCCAACAAAAGTAACATATTAGATCCAAGCTGATAAGAACAGGTATTGTACCTGTAATGCCTGTTCTGACATTGATCCTATGCTTGACCTTAGCCAAAAAGTTCAGAAGTGCATTATGCCTCAATGTGTGTTGGACTCTGAACAAACACTGGTTGGTAGTTAGCAGCAAAGCTGTCAGCTTGTTGCAAAAACCCAACTGGATCAGTCCTGTCTTTCAGTAAAAGAAACTCTCCTCTAACTGTATGTAACTCAAATTCCACAGAAATCGTAATAATCCTCTGCAGTAGCCTAGCAAGGCATTCAACTGTATCAAACTGCAACACAGGGAAAGTTGGAATGGGCAATAATTACCAGCCTTGCCTGCTACATGTAAAAATCTATTCATTCTCAAAATTTGCAAGTCTTCAATCACCTCCCTTAACTTGACTCCCACTTCCAGCTTGTGCCCTCTGAACACCCGTAGTGTGTCTTGGGCCTGAAGTTACATGAAAAATGTAAATATAAATTACTTGGTTCTTGAAGAAGGAATCTGCAATCATAAGCAGACAGAGACTAATTCAAAGACTAATTCTGTGTAAAAGCACTAATTTTGTGAAAAAAAGCACACACAACACAAACACATTGAAATAAGTGTAGACGTTCAAATACAGAATTCTTGAAAGTTTAGGAACAGGCAAGTAGTCATAAAAAACCCACTAACATCAATTTAGACTTTATATATCAGAGAATAAGATTACATGTGCAGCAAGCTTTGGTTGAGTACATGACCCCAAAGACAAAAGTTTACTAAATACATGTCACCCTTATCTCCCATAATTTAGTGAGCCAGACATTGAAGAATCATTTACCAATCAGTTGGAACAAGCCACCTTTTCTAAAATACTCTACTCAGTTTCATATGACAAATTTATGAAGTTTGATATTTAAAAAATCACAATTTTGAAAGCAAAGCATTGTTCAGTTTCTACCAATATTAACTACTTTAGAAATTTGTCTGATATCAGATATGCATTCCTCAGGCTCTTAAAAAGTTGTTCATTTTAATTGTACAGTTTTAAGTAATTCACAGCCTTGCCAACAACGCTTACTTCACAAAAGGTTTTTAAGCAAGAGATAAAATGCAAAAGTGTTGACATTGAATACTTAGATGTGTGATTTGCTTTCCAGCCAGATTTTTCTGCACACCAAATTCAGTTAACCAGTTTCTTAGTTTTAAACGTTTTACTGATGTTGTATCAGACTAAGGTTGCAAAGTCGTATTTAAAAACTTTTGAAATTATAACAATGCTTAAATGTAATGCATTCGCGACTGATTTTCAATACTAAGAAAACTACTCTCCGTTTGAAAGATATTGAGTGAGCATAGTTTATTGAAAGTTAATTAGTAAATTCCTCAACAGGAGTTGACATTACTCTTTCTCAAATTAACATTACCGAGTAATCAATAATAATTTTTCAATTTAAATATTTTATTCACTCACGTCACCCCGGTATAAGAATTTAAACTAACAGAGACATGCAAATAAGTGTGTTTAATCATAGTACAAGAGTTGATGGGGGAAAAAAGTAGACGAGGAAAGCGCATGCAAATCGCTTGAGTATGTGACTGTCAGCCATTTACTGAACATGGTCGCTCCGCAGGCCTGAGCGGCCATGAACGTCCCTAACGCAATCCACACACGCGCGCACACACACACCCATCATGCACATTGCTGCAAGTGTCCCAATCTCACTCAGCCTCTGTATTTACCCTTCATTTGTGTATATATGTGTGCTATTTCCCTTCTCTCTCTCTTTGCACCGACCCATTTAATGTGGTGACTATTGAGCAACCCGCATTCCGCCAAGCTCTTTTCCTTCTTTCCTCTTCCTCCGCCATCGACCAGACTCTGCGCGTCTCTGAATGCGGACGGTCAGGGCGCGACCCGGCCACGTGACCCCGGCATCCCAGCATGCAATTCAAAACAAACCGACACAGGGCAAAAAAAACAAACCTTCAGTCAATTATGACCGGAAGCTGCGATATGAATTAAACGTTATTTTTCTCTTTTTTTCTTCTCCCCCGGCCATCACCTCCTCGGACTGTTTTCCTTCTCTTTTTTCATATATATTGTTGGCTGTTGGACGGAAAGTGTCGAAGTGTTTCCGGAAAGAGCCGATCGTTGGCGGGAGGGTCGGCTGTTCCCGATCGCTGACGCGTTACCCGTATGTAGTATGGGCCTCGTCCTCTTCAGTGTTGGCTTGTGTGTGTGAGATGGATCCCGAGAGTTGGTAGTGTCTTTACTGGCTTCAAAAAAAAACAACAAGGGCCGGTATTTGGCAATATTTCCCTCCCCCTCCCCTTTAGAAAAAAATCTAATTTACCTTTTGATCCACTCCACATACAACAGCATTGATGGTAATGTATGCAAGGAAACAACCGAGACTCAATGATGGGTAAAATGTTCAGGTTTTTTTTCTCTTGTTATTCTTTAAATCTCCTTTTCCCCCCTCTTTCGAATTCCCCTTCTCTTTTGACAATCCGCCATTTTTGTTGTAAAACAAAATAAGTAGAAACTTGAGTAAACGAATTTCCCTTCCCCCCCCCCCTTTTGGTGACCATTTTACTCTGAAAGATTTTGTAAAAAAATACCATTTTCTGCGAGTTTTTGTTTCAAAGTTCAACAAAAATGTTTCGCAGCACTGCTGATGTGTTCATTTTCTGATTTATTTTCTGCAGGTGTCACGACAGGAGGGAATCCCAGCCCTATCAGGTATATTTCTCATAGTGAAACGAATGGCATTTACTTTAACGAAGGCTTGTGCGTCTGAAGCAGGCCTCACCACTCCACAGCTGGATCTGAAGGAGAAGGGGGAATAAAACAAAACTTCGTTTTATAATCTTGTCCGAAAATACCGTTTAGTGACGTTCGGAGATATTCCAATTACTGTATTTTAGATTTAATTGGCTTTTGTAGTTTCCCTTCAGTTTTGAGTATATGGTGCATAAATAGATGCATGTAAATACATTCTAAGCTATCAGTGGGCCTAGTTTTTCGTGTGCAAATCATTTTCGCCGCGACGTTTTTAAAATTAAAACGATTAAATATCTCTGCCATTAAGACAAAATTACGTGTGTGCCTCTTTGTAGACCCAATTGCTTCCGTAATTTTTAAAAATTAGTGGAACAGGGTGTCCCATTTGTATATTGTCTATTGTTTTTAAATCTAGTTTTAAGTTACTGTAATTATGAGGGCTGCTGTTCTTTTAAAAAAGAACATGGTCGGACATTGGTTGAAGTAACTTAGTCAATGTTGAACTGACAGACCAATGGAAAGTAAATTGCTTAAGAAACTGAGTTATACTTAGTTGAACTTATTTGTTGTATGAAGAAACATGAAACTAGGACTAAGATGGAATCTACATTAGTTGCAGATTTGCCCAGAGTTGCAAGTGATTTGCTTCCAGTTCATGTTTGTTGTAATTAACTATTTTATGATATTCTATTTCAGACTCTTAAATACCCATCAAAGAGTCACACCAGTGGCAGTGATCATCGTCATGACAAAACCAGAGAATCAGGAGATCCATCACCACCCTGCAAAATGCTGCGACGTTCTAACAGCCCTGAAAATAAACATAGTGATAGTACAGGACATAAGAGTAAAACTGTGCACTCACATCGAGCCAGAGAGCGAGACGGTATGTTGCTCTGTAGTCAGCATGCAGAAAGTCTTAGTTTTCCATAATTTATTACATTTTGTGAGTAATGTTGTGAGAAATACAGCCATTTGATATTCATGAAACGTTGCTTATTAGCAGTAATTGTGAGTGCTTCCAAATACCCCAATAAAATTACAAGTAACACTTGGATCAGCTGCCAAACTTGCCATCTGAAGTATTTAACTAAAGTTTAGGAAGCCCAAATTAGCTGCTCTGGGTTTGTGTACAGCAACAAATATCAACCTGTTTTATTTTGAATGCAGCAAACCACAAAGTTGTGATGAGGTTCAATGGGGTCATAACAGCAGACCAAACACAAATGTTCGTTTCTAGAGCTATATAGTTGAAAAATCGAGAACTAGTGCTAAACTTGTCTTCAATCTTGACTAAATCACACTTGGAGGACTATATTTAAAACTAAGAATATAGAGGCAGTGGAGAAGATTCAAGGAAAATTGTTTTATCTACTTGGAAAGGATGAACTGGCTGAGTTTCTTCTCAAAAGAGACAGGTGAAGGGATGACCTGATAGAGGTTTTTAAAACAATTGAAATGTTTTGATGGAGCAGACATCGACAGTCATGCTTATGGAAGAACAGAACCAGAGGCTGTCAGTATAAAATGCCATGAATGCATAGGAAATGCATAAGAAACAGTTCTACTCTAGAATGATGAGAATGTGCAATTCCTTGCCTCAACCCACTGTGGCAGCTTGTGTTGATGTATTTCAGGAGAGGCATGATGAGCATACAGTGGAGTAGGGGATCGTATGTTATGATCATAGAGTTAATTAGGAAGTAAGGGAGGAGTTGGAGTGGAGCATGAACCTGTTTCTATGCTGTTTATTCTATATCCTTTTATGTATTTAAAGGTGAGGCGAAGTGCAATTGGAAAAAGATTCGTACTGTATCAAAATTTCCACTAACAGTATTGTTACAAACAGAATAGGATCTTCAAGAGCATTAGTACAGCTGTACCAAAGGTGTATCTTATGCAATTTTTTAGAACTGAAGCAACATTTAAGTTTCATTAATACAATTTTAACGATCTAGATGGAGTTTTTGAATGTTTTATTTGTGAACATTTAATAGTTCCCAATTTTCAAGTTTATTTTCTTAACTCTCATGGGTTATATTGGTTCAGCTTCTGATTGAACTGTAGTGATAATTAGTGATAATTGTGCATTTGATAGATGGATCAGATTTCCAAGTTTTCATGTTGGTATGTGCCTAATTGAATCTGTTAACTATTATATGGTGAATTAAATTAGCAACAAATCCATTGTTGATTTAGTATTTGCAGTCTGAATTTTCCATCAGAGAAATGAAATACATAGGACTAGGTGTTGAAACGTGCTCTTTACTGTTGCACTCGTGGAAAAAAGAGGGATTTTGGCATTATGTATGTGCCATTTTACTAAGGGAAATTATTGATGGAAGATTTGGAATCAAACAATTTCTGTTCCAAGTGGGAACAAGTAGCTGCCCACGGATCGTTCCTACCACAGAAATGCTGTCCCCGATGGAAGAAAATATCACCACTTTTGAGGATCCTTTTTGCATTGTATTGAAATTAATAGCAGTTTTGCGTTGATAAATAGTATTTTGCACCGCTAACTGTCCATAGGTATCACACTGAATTAGGAAATAAATTTTTAGTTTGGGTGATACCACTTGAGGGCATTTTTTTTTCCCCAGAACACTGGGAGAGTACCCTGTGTTCACAAAACTTTTTAATGTACATGAGAACAGTGAAATAGGCAGATGAAATATGGATCTAAGGTTGCCACTCAAATTCTTCTTAGTTCTACAGTGAGGTGCCAGTCTTACATTGACTTAAAATATATAAGTCAGTGCTCCAGACCAAGGTTGATAGCTAAGCAAAGGCTGTGTATTAGGATTCTACTTTTTCACTTTTTTCAGAGCTTGTGTTAACTAGTCTGTTTCTGCAGCTTCTGGAGGAAATCAATAGGCTGAGTATTTCAACTCTTGATTTCTCCTGATTTTTCCAAGTTTTTAAAAAAGCCCAAAAACAATGCTCTGCAATATTCTTCATGATCATGCATGTTTCCCATGCCTCATTGGCTGCCTTTATGCTGTACAGATATCCGAAAATAAATTTTGTGTGCCACAGTCACTTTTTTGATTTGCTGGAACACAGAATTTTAGTTCTTAGAGCTGTCTTTATGAGCCCTGAATGTCTTGTTGGAAGAGTGGTCCATAGCCCAGCATGGATTTTGCACTCTAAGTGTCCATAATGTAATAAATAACTTGACACCCAATTCTCAATTTTTTTTGGTTTTTTTTGCAACTTTGTGGTTAATCTAAGTTATTCCTTTTCATACTAATTTAACTTCAAATCAGTAACATATTGGGAGATTCTCAAAAGATGAGCTTTATATTTCTTTGCCTCAAACAATAAGTGGCTGAATTATCGAGAAAGGAAATATCACTCAGTTGTTCTAAACTTTTGGGTAGGAAACATAATAGGGGCTCTCCAGTTGGCCACAGAACTGTTGGTGCAGGGAAAGAGAGAGGTCAGACATGATTTCTGTTCTCGATAGCCACCCAATAAACCCAGCTGGAAATGTCTATGTGTGGAAATCATCTTGAATAGCCTAACATTATTAGACTCTTTGTATGCAACACTGGCAGTTGGGCTTTTTTCAAGAAGATGCTTATTGTCCTTGAAAGTATTCCCCTAGAGGAAACGTTGCCTTTTTAGATATAATGGGAGATGAGAAAATGTGTGAAAGAAGACATTTAAGCTTTATTAAAACAAACTTTGTCTGTAACCTGGTAACTTTAAAAAAAGTAGTTGGCTCAGGTTAATTTGCTATGTTTGTGTATATATGTAATAAATGTACTGTATTTGTTTCAGGGACCAGCTATTCTCCACAGGAGAATTCACATAATAACAGTACCCACCATAGCTCAAATTCACATTCTTCTAATCCTAGTAACAATCCAAGTAAAACTTCAGATGCAGTAAGTATTTCTTTTGCAATTCCTTCCTAAAGTATCAGATATTTCATTTAAGGTAATAAAAGTTTTACATTTCCATCTTTTCAAATTAAGTTAAACAGCCTGGCAACTGGCAAATGTCTCAAACAACTGGAAAGTTACCTCCTTTATTTTAATATCCTTACAGAGTGATCTAGCTTATGTCTTGAGCAATTAGCTCTGAATGGCAATAAATTGCAACTGGAATGCAGCTGTGTGACAGGAAAAGTAAATTAGATTTCTTCAAGTGAAAACTGGAAAATCAAGCTTTTTAGGCTAAAATTACTAATTCGATGTAAAAGTAAATGATTAGCATACAGTCCAAAATACAAACAACATTGAGTTTTAAAAAAAAAATCAGGACAATGCCGTATAATTTTATCAGATGTATCCCAGCATTTGAGACCATTTCTTGAAGCTAAGTGGACTCAAGGTATACATAATCTCAGATATACACTTAGATTTGAGATTTACACATTTGATTATTGTCAAGCATAACTCTTGAGAAATCCAACCAGAATGAACTTCTTGATCTTGGTCCCTAAAAAATACAAGTGCTGCCTGTGTCCAAGTGCAGCAAGACCTGGGTACGATCCAGGCTTGGGCTGATAAGTAACAAGTAACATTCATGCCACGCAAGCATCAGACAATGATCATCTCCAATAAGAGGGAATCGCACCATCTCCCCATGACATTCAGACAATCCCCCATTTTCAACATCCTGGGTGTTACCATTGACCAGAACCTAAACTGGACTAGCTATATAAATACTTTGGCCACATTAGCAGGGCAGAGGCTTGGAATCCTGCAGCGATAACTAACCTCCTGAATCCCCAAAATCTGTCCACCATCAACAAGGTGCAAGTCAGGAGTGGGATGAAACATTCTCACTTGCTGAGAGTGCAGCCACAACACTGCTTGTATCATCCAGGACAAAGCTGCTTGCTTTATTGACACTCCATAATAGCGGTCATATGTACCATCTGTAAGATGCACCACAGGAAGTCATCAAGGTCTATGAGACAGCACCTTGGAAACCCATGACTGCTACTGTTTTGGACAAAGGCAGCAGACAGATGGAAACACCACAATCTGCAAGTATTCTTCCTAGCCACTGATCATCCCAACTTGGAAATATATCACCATTCCTTCACTGTCTCTGGGTCATTATCCTGGAACTTTCTCCCTCACAGCACTGTGGATGCACCTACATGTTATGGATTTCAGTGGTTCAAGAAGGCAGCTTACCACCTTCTCAAGGGTAATTAGAGATGGATGTAAATTGTGGCCGAGTCAGCGAGGTCTACATCCCGTGAATGAATAAGAAAAAGATTGTAGGAACCATGAATTCTACAATTAATACTAAGGTGTAACAGTCAGACATTGGGGTTACCTTTTTGTGTAATCGAAAGTGACCAAGTTTGGATATTTTAGACCATCAGAGCAATTGGAAATAGCCTTTCTTAGATCAATCCACAAAGCTAATAAGTTTCCAGGCACAGTTGGTATGTTGAAGCCCCAGGAACCACAGCATATGTATACATACATGTTGTTGGTGCTGCACAACTAACTTAAGAGGAGTGCTCTGTAAATGAACACTCCATCTTTAACTTAAAAATTATCTGATCTAATTTCACAGGAGGACTAAAGCAAACTTAATCCCCCTTGGGTAAGGGAAGGACAGTTGTCTTCTAAATATTGAAAATTTGCTACTTCTGTGCACATTATTTTAAAATTGAACCATACTTTCCTAAGATGATCAGAAGTGTGCGTAGCCTGTACAGATATCTTAGTTTTTATCTTAGAAACTTATTTCCCTTCCAAGTTCTCAATCAGTTCATAGTTTTGCATTTATTATATATTGCAGTTTAGATTGCCACATTATTATTTTTTATTGTTTGGAATTGTGGGCGTTGCTGGCAAGGCCAGCATTTGTTGCCTGTTTCAAACTTCCCATGGGGGATGTACCAGAGGACTGAAGGACGACTAACGTGGTTCCACTTTACAAGAAGGGTGTTAGAGATGAACCAAGAAATTACAGACTGGTGAGTCTCACGTCAGTGCTAGGGGAACTATTGGGAAAAATTCTGAAGAAAGTAATTAATATCCACTTGGAAAGGCAGTTAGTTAGGGATAGTCAGCGTGCTTTTGTCAAAGGGAAGTCATGCCTAACAAATTAGTTAGAATTTTTCAAAAATGTGATCCAGTGTATGGATGAGGGAAGCTCAACTGACATAATTTATATGGATTTTAGCAGAACTTTTGACAAGGTCCCACGTGGGAGACTGAGAAGGTTAGAACACATAGAATTCAGGGAAACTTGGCAAAATGGATCAGAAACTGGCTTACTAATAGGACACAAGGGTAGTGGTAGAAGGCTGTTCAAGTGACTGGAAGCCAGTATCCAGTGCTGCACCACAAGGATCAGTACTAGAACCCTTATTGTTTGTTGTATACGTAAATGATTTAGATGAAAACGTGGAAGGAATCTTAAGCAAGATTGCACTTGATACCAGATTGGTAGGGTGGTTAATAGTGAAGAAGAAGATTGTAAGTTGCAGCAAGATATAGATGGATTGGTCAGGTGGGCAGAGCAGTGGCCGACAGCATTTAAGCCCGATCGATGGAAGGTGATGCACTTTGGAAGAATAAACCAAATGAGGGAGTATTTAATGAATGACCGGACATTGGGAACTCAGAGGAACAGATGGATCTTGGGGTCGTTATTCACAGATTCCTGAAGTCAGTACAGCGCGTGAATAGGGTAGTTAAGAAAGCATATGGGACACTTGTTTTTATTGGTCATGGCATAGAATATAAGAGCAAGGGGGTAATGTTGGAGTTGCACAGTGTGTTGGTTAGGCCAAAGCTTGCAGTTCTGGTCACCTCGCCACAGGAGGGATGTGATAATACTAGAAGAGGAGATTCACCAGAATGTTGCCTGGGATGGAACATTTGAATTACAAGGAAAGACTAGATAAGCTTGGATTGTTTTCTTTAAAGCAGAAAAGTTTAAATTTATTTATTAGTGACAGAAGTAGGCAACATTAATACTGCAATGAAGTTGCTGTGAAAATCCCCTGGTCGCCACAATGTGGCACCTGTTTGGGTACATAGGTGGAGAATTTAGCATGGCCAGAGGCTGAGGGGAGGATATGATTTAGGTGTATGAGATTATGAGGGGTGTGACTAGGGAACAGTTGTTCCCCTTGGTTGAGGGGTCAATCATGAGGGGACGTTAGTTTCTGGAATGCACTCTGGGAGGATCGTGGAGGCCAGAAACCTTACAACCTTCAAAAAATATTTGGATGAGCAGTTCGGATATTCAAGGATATGGCACAAGTGCAGGAAAATAGGATTAGCGCACTGTTAGTGATCATTATTCTCTGTGCAGACTTGATGGGCCGTAAGGCCTTTTCTGAGCTGTACCATTCTGATTATGAATTGAATGGCTTACTAGGTCACTTCACAAGCCAGTTCAGAATCAACCACACAACTGGGTCTGGAGTTGCACATATGGGAACTCAGTAAGGACAGTGGATTTCCTTCACTAAGGGATATTAGTGAACCAGATGGGTTTTTACAACAATATTCCAATTCCACATTTATTAGTGGAATTCAAGTTCCGCTAGCTGCCATGCTGAGACTTAAGGCCATGTCCTCAGTACGTGATCCATTACTCACCCTATGGTATTATCACAATGCCACCATCTTTTCTCAAATGGGGATTTACAACGAGATTGATAGAAATGAGTGTTTGATATTGAATGATTCTTGTACTGTGCTGTAAATTACAGCAAATTAACTCTTTTTAGTGCAGACTCCTCATGTATTTTAAATTGCAGCGCATCCAAATTATTACAAGTCACATCTACAGAAGCCGATTTCATTGTAGAAGCACATGATGGAAAGAACTTTTGTGTTCTTAGTTCAAAATATTTTATATACTATCAGTGAAGTGTTGTGTATGAGCTTTGGCTGTTGTGCATAGGACAGTCAAGTTTGCTAGCTGTTTCCAGACCGATAGAATAGTATATCATGTTACAAGGTAGTATTATTTCTGGAGTCGATTGGCTTGTCTGTAGTTCAAATCAGGGAATTGTATGATGGAAAAAGATGAAAAATCTACATGTTTACAACTTTGTTTGGTTTTTCTTTTAAAACATGAGACGTAGAAATTTCTTGTAGTCTGGTTCATAACTCCATGGAAGAAAGAAAGTTTTGCTTTCAAGCACATTTGTCTTCAAGGTTTGAATTTTCAAGACTTTCTGCCAAATAATGATTGTGGTTTTCTTTCAATTTATTGATTCTGAAGTATAATTCAAGTTATTTACTTCATCTCTTTTGCACCACTGTCTGTCTACCAATAACTGACCATACAATCCCTCTTGCATCTTCTGCTAATTGCAGGCAGTTTCCTTCATGTGCATCTATTTTTGTGCCTTACTGGCATAGGCATGGTACTGTATGTTTAAAATGTGAATTAATAGTTCATAAACAATTGTAACATGTTTACTGTACTTTGAATTGCTATGGTTTATGGAGTCACGAGGCAATCAATATATGTGCAAGATAATCCCACACACGGTCATGATTAGAATGGTTAGTTAAGCAGTTTAGAGACATGACATAGAACTGAGCAGTTCTTTGTATCGTCTAAATGACATCTTAAACTGGGACACAGTTTAACAAGTTACTTGAAGGAACCTCCAGCATGCAGCATTTTCTAAATATTGTACGAAGTTAGATTTCAACTGAGTTCAGTGTTGCCATCTGAGCCAAGCTGGCATAACTACAATGTGTGGCATTTGTTGCATCACTTTGGTACTGTTCTGTTTATTTTCTGCTTAGCAGTACAGTGTTACTAGAAGCTTCTCCATAGGGCGAAACTGTAAATATGTAGTTTGGTTAAATTGTAATTCATTACATGGACAGATATACTGTGGATGATGGGTACGTTTATTCTTCCTTCAGTTCTGTAATTATTGAATGAGGTAATGAAATGACAAACTGATTTAACCATAATTTGAGCATGCAAGAAGTTTATCACAACTTAAAATTGAGGTAGAAACTTCTGAATAAAGTAGGTAAATTGTTGCTTCCATACACTGAGTTGTTGAGCAGTAAATCCAGTTTAAAGTTAATCTATTTGTGTTTTTGTCTTTGATTTAACTCTTTTTGTCTTAATGTAGCCTTTTGAACCAGCTGATGACTGGTCAGAGCACATCAGCTCTTCAGGCAAAAAGTACTACTACAACTGCAGGACAGAAGTTTCTCAGTGGGAAAAACCCAAAGAATGGATTGAAAGGTGCATGTTTAGTTTTTCAAATATTATGTAAAATATACAGATGTTCTAAATGGGTCACAATATCAACAGTGATTTGATTTGTGCAGAGAACAGAGGCAAAAAGAAGCAAGCAAAGTTGGAGTTGTCAACAGCTTCCCAAGAGATCGAGATTACAGAAGGGAAACCTTGCAAGCATCTGCTGGCAGTGGGTTTACAAGTGGAAGTAAGTAATATGATATTTAATAAAGTAACAAACAATTATTGTCAGATTTCTTTACAGGATTCAAATAACATGCAGGCTTTCCTGAAGTTCATAGAATTGGAATGCAGTTTATTATAATCAATTTAGTGAACAATGCTGAACAAATATTTTGTTAGTAGTAGATTATGAATAAACTGACTTGGTGATCTTGGGTGTATAATTCTGGTGCACAAACTCTGACATGCTCGTAAGGTTTCTAAATGGGCTGGAGTGACACAAATGTTGAAATAAGGCTGTTTTCCTCATTGTGGTTTTTAGAAAAGTAAATGTAACTGAGTGAATTGTTGAAAGGAAAATAGGATTTTTTGTTTATTTCTTCTGGCTACTACTATCATTTAAGTTCCTCTTCCCTTCAAGTTGTTTGTGGTCTTGGGGTGAAAGTAACCTGCAAGAGTTGCCAACTTGCTACAGAGCAGCTCCTCGGGAACTGATGACCCTGAATCTTCATTTATTTTATGTGTAAAAGCAATCTTAATTTTTACACTAATCTTAAATAATTTGGGATTTAAATAAATGTCCAGGAATAGATTGATGTGATTTCCTGGTGACCAGTTCATAATGGGCGATGTAGCTAGATTCAGAATTGGGTTTCTCTTGCATTGGCTCACCTTTATCCAAACCAAAATGTATGTTGAATATTTTTAAGGTTTATATTCCAATGCATGCACTGGTCAGTGTTCATGTTTTGGGAGAATGCTCAGATTCATTATTGCTGCTTATGTCATCCTGATTTAAATGATATTGTAATCATGGAACTGAAATGGCTGCAACCTTTGCACCTTTAGAGCACATAAGTGGAACCAAATGGAAGATGTCACAGCAGTGACATCATAAGATACAAGGTCTAATGTATCCTGAGTAGGTGTTTTGATTCTAACAACTCTTGCATTTTAAAACTTTAATTATGAACAATTAAGGGGACTGTTAATAAATTAGCCAATAGTGCTCTAATAATCATTCTAATTTCAACATTTCCCCCTTTATTTTTTTTTGCCACATTTCCTTTGTGAATCATGAAAAGTGGAAGACAAGCATTCCAGCGGTGCCGGTAGTATGCTCTCCCAGAATATTTTGTCCCAGACAAACAGACACAATGACAGAGACTACAGACTGCCCAGAACAGAGACTCCTGGTGGAGCTGCCCCAGTGCAGCACCCCGTCAAACCAGTGGTTCTCCCAACTACAAACCCAAGCACTGTTCCTTCTAGTCCTTTTAGTCTACAGCCTGAGCATCAGCCAAAGAAATCCTTTGATGCTAATGGAGCAGCTACTGTACCGAAAGTGCCTACACCCACACCTTCCATCCCCATTCAGAAGACAGAGAAGAAAGGTACGTATGCTGGGGTATATTTGACTTGTTTGAGTTCATGCACGTCTTTAATTCATGAGTGACACTAAAGCTCATTATTAAATAGTGCTCATGTACTAGTTTGAAAACGCTGAACTGAAACATTACTAAAAGTAATCAGACTTCTAAGTATCTAGATTCATGAAATATTATAACCCACTACTAGCCTTGGATTAGCAGTACATCTCTAAAAACACTAACTTGGTTTCTATTCATCTGGTTGTAAAATTGAGCCAAGATTCCTAGAATGCAAAGCTCTTGTGGTAGGTGTACATAGATGATTTGAAGGCTTCTTTGCACTTAGATTATGACATACATGGTTGCAGGGCTTTACAGACAATTAAATATTTTTGAAATATGGTCATTAATGGGGAGGCAGTGACGCAGTGGTATTGTCACTGGATGAGTCATCCAGAGGTCCAGGGTAATGCTCTGGGGACCTGGGTTCAAATCCCACCATGACAGCTGGTGAAATTTGAATTCAGTAAAAAAATTGTAATCAAAAGTCTAATGATGACCATGAAACCATTGTCGTTAATTGTAAAAATCCATCTCGTTCACAAATGCCCTTTAGAGAAGGAAATCTGCCATTCTGACCCAGTCTGGCCTACTTTTGACTCCAGAGCACAGCAATATGGTTGACTCTCAAATGCCCTCTGAAGGGCAGTTCAGCATGGGCAATAATAAATGGTGGCTCAGCCAGTGACACCCCTATCCTGTAAAATGAATTAAAAAAGTTATTGTCATGTAGGAAGATGCATGAAGATAATGCTGGAAGGAATTCTTTGATTTAATTTTACAGTGAAATTTGTATTACAAGTGAAATTGTTGTTTTAGATATGTTTGTTATCTGAAAAGGTTAGAAAGTGTATGAGCCCTCTAGAAATTGAGAACACTTGTAACTTCAGATGATTATTGACCCTTATTTACCTTAGAGTGTGCAAAGTACCATGTGTTTGAAAGGAAACACTGTAAATCAGAATCAAATTAGGTATGGAGAGAATAGAGGTAAAAACAAATTAAGAGAAAGCTAAAAACCACTTGAGAGGAGTTAGCCTGTATGAATGCAGTGACACGTTTTCAATTGTTCTGTTGGATCAGAGAGTTGAATGATGTTTCAGGAGTCTGCAGCTTAAAACAAAATCATTTGCATGTGGGCGTTGATGGTGAGGCCAGCATTTACTGCTCATCCCCAATTGCCCTCGAGAAGGAGGTGCTGAGCTGCTGCCTTGAACACTGCAGTCCATTTGATGTAGGTACATCCACAGTGCTGTTGAAGAGGGAGAGTTATAGGATTTTGACCCAGCAACAGTGAAGGAATAGCAATATATTTTGAAGTAAGGATTTCCAGATGTTCCCATCTGTCTGCTGCCCTTGTCCCTCTAGATTATAGCATTCGTGAGTTTGGAAGATACTGCCTAAGAAGCTTTGGTGAGTTCCTGAAGTGCGTCTTGTAGATTGATGGTATACACTGATGTGACTGTTTGTCGGTGGTGGAGGAAATGAATGTTTGTGCAAGGGATGCCAATTAAATGGACTGCTTGTTTTGGATGGTGTCAAGTTTCTTTTTGTTGGAGTTGCACTCTCCAGGCATAGAGTCATAGAGGAAATGGGCCCTTTGGCCCAACTTGTCTACGCCACCCTTTTTTTTAAACTCCTAAACGAATCCCAATTGCCTGCATTTGGCCCATATCCCTTTATACCCATTGTACTCATGTAACTATCTAAATGCTTTTTAAAAGATAAAATTGTACCTGCCTCTACCACTTCCTCTGGCAGCTTGTTCCAAACACTCATCACCCTCTCTGTGAAAAAATTGCCCCTCTGGACACTTGTATCTCTCCCCTCTCACCTTAAACCTATGCCCTCTAGTTTTAGATTCCCCTACTTTTGGAAAAAGATATTGACTATCTACCTTGTCTATGCCCCTCATTAGCTTATAGACCTCTATAAGGTCACCCCTCAGCCTCCTATGCTCCAGAGAAAGAAGTCTCAAGTCTATTCAGCCTCTGCTAATAGCATCCTAGTAAAGTCCTCTGGTAGCAACCTAGTAAATCTTATCTGCACTCTTTTTATAGTTTAATAATATCCTTTCTATAATAGTGACCAGTACTCCAAGTGTGGCCGTACCAATGTCTTTTACAACTCTAACAAGATGTCCCAACTCCTGTATTCAGTGTTCTGACTTATGCCACCAAGTATTCTGAATGCTGCCTTCACCACTCTCTCCACCTGTGACTCCGCTTTCAAGGAACTATGAACATGTAACCCGAGATCTCTTTGTTCTGTAATTCTAGCCAATGCCCTACCATTAACTAAGGCCTGCCCTGGTTCGATCTACCAAAATACATCACCTCACATTTGTCTAAATTAAACTCCATCTGCCATTTGTCAGCCCACTGGCCCAATTGATTAAGATCCCACTGCAATTGGAGATAACCATCCTCACTTTCCACCATGCCACCAATCATGGTATCATCTGCAAACTTAGTAACCATGCTCCCTATATTCTCATCCAAATCACTAATATAACTGACAAATAACAGTGGGCTGAGCACTGATTCCTGAGGCACGCTGCTGGTGACAGGCCTCCAGTTTCAAAAACAGCTCTCTACAACCACCCTGTCAAGGATGTCAAGAAGCCAATTTTGTATCCATTTAGATACCTCACCCTGGATGCCATGAGATTTAACTTTGTGCAACAACCTACCATGCGGTACCTTGTCAAAGGCCTTGCTAAAGTCCATGTAGACAACATCAACTGCACTGACCTCATCCCCTTCAAAAAAATCAGTTAAATTTGTGAGACATGATTTTCCACTCACAAAACCATGCTGACTGTCTCCAATCTGTCCTTGCATCTTTAAATGCCTGTAAATCCTGTGTCTTAAAATACCTTCCAACAACTTACCCACCACAGATGTGAGACTCATCTGGCCTGTAGTTCCCAGGCTTTTCCTTGCAGCCCTTATTAAACAAAGGCATAACATTTGCCACCCTCCAATCTTCAGGCACCTCGTGTGACTATCCATGATTCAAATATTTCGGCTAGGGGACCTGCAATTTCCTCCCTAGCCTCCCACGGCGTCCTGGGATATACCTCATCAGATCCTGCAGATTTATCTACCTTGATGTGTTTTAAGACTTCAGCACCTCCTTCTCTGTAATATGTACACTCCTCAAGACATCACTGTTTATTTCCCCAAGTTCCCTAACATCCATGTTTTTCTCAACAATAAATTCCAATGAAAAATATTCATTTAGGATCTCGCCCATCTCTTGTGGATCCGCACATCGATGACCTTGTTGATCCTTGAGAGGCCCTTCTCTCTGCCTTGTTACTCTTTTGCCATTTATATATTTGTAGAAGCACTTTGGATTCTCTTTTGTCATGGCTGCCAAAACACTTTCATGTTCCCTTTTTGCAGTCCTGATTTATCTCTTAAATCAACTTGTACGCCCCCTATATTCTTCATGAGATTCACTTGAGCCCAGCTGCCTATGCACGTCTTCTTGACCAGGGCCTCATTATCCTGAGCTATCCAGGGTTCCTGACTTCTGCCAGTCTTGCCCTTCACTCTAAGAGGAATGTGTTTACCCTGAATCCTGGTTAACACACTTTTGAAAGCATGCCACTTACCAGATGTCCCTTTGCCTTCCAATTAACTCCCCCAATTAACTTTTGTAAGTTCCTGTCTGATACCATCAAAATTGGCCTTGCCCCAATTTAGAATATTAACTTTTGGGACATACCTATCATTCACCATAGCTGTCTTAAAACTAATAGAATTATGGTCCCAAAGTGATCCCTCATTAACGCTTCTGTCACCTGCCCTTCCTTATTTCCCAAGAGGAGGTCAAGTTTTGCCCCTTCTCTAGTGGGGCCATCCACATACTGAATGAGAAAATCCTCCTGAATACACTCAACAAATTTCTCTCCATTCAATCCTCTAGTACTATGGTTGTCCCAATCAATGTTGGGAAAATTAAAATCTCTGATTATTACCACCCCATTTTTCTTGGAGTTATCTATAATCCCCTTGTGTATTTGCTCCTCAATTTCCCGCTGATTATTTGGGGGCAAATATAGTACAACCCTATCAAAGTGATTTTTCTCCTTCTTATTTCTCAGTTCTACCCAAATAGACTCAGTGGCCGAACCCTTGGATATATCCCCTCTCAGTATGGCCATGATGCTTTCCCGAATCAAAAGTGCAACTCCCCTCCATTCTTACCTCCCTGTTCTAGCTTTTCTATAGCATCCGTATAGGCAAGTGAAGAGTTGCCAGATTATGGGGAGTCAAGAGGTGAGTTTCGAGCCACAGTGGTTAGCACTACCTCACAGCGCCAAAGATCCAGGTTCAATTCCCAGCTTGGCTCGGTGTCTGTGGAATCTGCATGTTTTCCCCGTGTCTGCGTGGGTTTCCTCTGGGTGCTCCAGTTTCCTGCCACAGTCCGAGAGATGTGTTGATTGAGTGCATTAACCAAGCTAAATTCTCCCTCAATGTGCCTGAACAAGCGCTGCTGTATGGTGACTAGGGGATTTTCACAGTAACTTCATTGCAGTGTTAATGTAAGCCTACTTGTGACAATGATAAATAAACTTAATATTAGCCACAGAATCCCAAGCTTCTGAACAGCTCTTGTGGTCACAGTTTTTATATGGCTAGTCTAGTTCAATTTAAGTTCAATGGTAACCTCCAGGATTTTGGGAGTGGGCAATACAATGATGGTAATATCGTTGACGATCAAAGGGTGACAGTTAGACTCTCTGGTGATGGTCATTGCTTGGCACGCGTGGAGTGAATGCTACTTGCCACTTGTCAGCCCAAGCTTGGATATTGCCAAGGGGCGGCACGGTGGCACAGGGTTTGATTCCCGGCTTGGGTCACTGTCTGTGTGGAGTTTGCACATTCTCCTCGTGTCTGCATGGGTTTCCTCCATGTGCTCCGGTTTCTTCCCACAATCCAAAAAATGTGCAGGTTAGGTTGATTGGCCATGCTAAAATTGCCCCCTAGTGTCCTGAAATGCGTAGGTTAGAGGGATTAGTGGGTTAAGTATGTAAGCGTATGGGGCTGGGGCCTGGGTGGGATTATGGTCGTGCAGACTCGATGCGCAGAATGAGCTCTTTCTGTACTGTGGGGTGCCTATGATCTATGAAGGTCTCGCCGATTTGGATAAGCACTAAGATGATTGACATCCAACATCCATAACCATCTTCCTTTGAGTTGGATATAACTCCACAATCAGTGGAGAGTCGTCCCCTTGAGCCCCATGACACCTGAGGAATCATAGAATTTGTACAGAAAGAGGCCATTTGGCCCATCGAGTCTGTACGGACTCTCTGACAGAGTACCTTACCCAGTCCCTTTTCCCACCCTGTCCATTGCTAACTTGCCCCTTATTGTCCAAAGCTATGTAGTTTAGTTAAACCATGAGGATTATGTGACAAATCAGTCGAATGCACTATGCTGCAACCTGTATCTACCTTGCCCTTGGGGGAAAAAAAACAAATTTGTTTTAGTTATGTTTTACCCATGCACAATACCAGGCTAGATGCAAATGTGCTTTCTGGCGTTTTGGTTGGCATAAAAAATTGCCAATCCAATTTGTATTCTGTTGTGTTCATTGTCTTCTTTCAGCAGCTTGATTAAAAACATGTTATAATTTAAGATGAAATGTCTATAGCACTATTTGTACTAAAAGCAAATTTTTTTAGAGAACATTTTCAGAGTTTTGCAAGGCATTAACCCAGCGAAGCTTCAGCACAGGACTACTTGCATGCCAAACAGTAGGAGCAGTATATGATAGATGGAGCTAAATGATCCCACAGCTGACAGGTCAGATCAGGAGTCTGCAATCCTGCTTTTGTGTGTGAATGGTGATTGACAATTGAACAATTTAACTGGAGGAGAAACCTTCACATATCCTCATCTTCAATGATGGGGAAGTCCAATACATGAGTGCAAAAGACAAAGCTTTTGCTTTGCAACCACCATCGACCAGAGTAGTTGATACAACTTAGCCTCTTCCTGTCTTCAGCCAATTCAACTATCTCCACCTGATATTATGAAATGGGTGAAGGCACTGGATACTGCAAGCATGTCAGCAGTAATACTTAAGGCTTGTGTTCCACAACTAGTTTGCACCCCTCGGCAAGCTGTTCCGACACAGCTACAACACTGACACTTAGCTGACAATGTGGAAAATTGCCCAGGGACATCCTGCCAACAAGAAGTAGGACAAATACTCTAAAGCCAATGACCAGCCCATTGATCAACTCCTGATCATTAGCAACATGATGGAAGATGTTGTCAACAGTGCTATCAAGCAGCACTTGCTCGTCAATAACCTGTCCATTGATGCTCAGTCAGGGTTCCATCAAGACATTTGGCACTTGACCTCATTGCAACTTTGGAATGTAAACAGAAGAGCTCAACTCAAGGTGAGAGTGTCTGCTCTTGATATCAAGGCTGTCTTTAACCCAGTGCAGCATCAAGGTGCACCAGCAAAACTGGAGTCCAGGAGATTTGGTGAAAACTCTACTTGTTGGATTTTACCTAGCACAACAGAGGATGGTTGCGGCTGTTAAAAGTTGATCGTCTTCGTCCCAGGACAGCAGGAGTCCCTTAGAGTATTTCAGCCCAACCATTTTCAGCTGCTTTATCAATGACTTTACCTCCATGTGGGGATGTTTGTTAGGGATTGCATCATTTTCCAAGCAAAATAGTTGGTGCTTGCATGCAGCTCCAACAACACAAGCTTTATACCAGCCAGGACAAAGCAGCCTGCTTGATTGGCACCCCATCCATCATCTTCAAAACTCACTCCCTCCACTACTGCACAGTGGCAGCAGCGTGTATCATATATGAGCTTCTCTGCAGCAGCTTGCCAAGATGCTTTCAATAGGACCTTCTAAACTCGCAACATCTAACACCTAAATGGGCAAGTGCAGCAGATGTATGGGATCACCACTCAGTTCTTGTCCAAGCTGCACACTACCCTGACTTGCAAATTATTTGCCATCCTTTCACTGCTTCGTGACCGTCATGGTTCCTTAGCTTGGACTCCATTATCCAAGTGGATAATGGAGTCCAAGCTAAGGAACCATGACGGCTTGCAGTGGCTTTGGTGAGGATTGCTGCCAGCTGGTAGTTGGGGTGGTGGTTGATAAGCTGGTTTTGCTCAAGGTAAACGGAGCCCAACAATGTGGTTAGATTGGCTTGAGAGATTGATTGCATATGGGATGGGATTGATAGGAGGGCTAGGGGTAACAATATTGGGATGAGAACAGCAGGAGAAAGATGTGGACAATGTGATGGAATTGGCTGTGTGTGGCAAAATGGTGGAGACAGCCATTTGATAAAATTTAAATGAAAGCTAAAGTTGTGCTAGAATGAAAATCCACTGAATTTTAATTAAAACATTTTACAGGTGAATTAAAGTAATAAATTGGTAATTGATTCAATAGGCAAGCATAATAACTGTCGATGTCTTCCTGCATTTCTGCACAGTCTTAACTCCAGTGGGCATTTTAACCCCATAAAGGAGCAGATACCGTGTTGCTATGAAACTGGAATCATAAAGACTTTGTTGTGGAACAGGATTGATAATTAGAAAGCTATTTTCTTCAATGTTAAATGCTGTCATTGTGGATAATTTCAATGCTGGATGTTGACCAAAAACAAAACTCGACTTCCACAAAGTATGAAATGTGAAGGGATGCTCACCTTTTCAAAAAGTGTAATGAAACCCTAGTTCATACTAATTTACTGTGGCATGGTTTATTGAATAAATTAACTGTACAAGATTAATTTTAACCACTGTAAAAGCATTTTAAAGTCTTGTCAAATTCATTGTGTTTGGCATCTGGTGTAAAGAGTGAATGAAATTCATTCTGAGTCACTTTGCCTGTAGCATCATTGTAAAGATCAGATATGTTACTTTCACTTTCAGAATCATCCCTCCATAACATGTCATCTTCCTCCTCATCCTGTTGAATTGGATATTCTGCCTCATTTTTTGAACAATCTGATTGCAGTTTGAGCATTGATTGCATCCCACAATTTAATAGTAACAGCACACAAAACATCAAGTGGGGCAACTTGCCGTACGTAGTGAGGTTTTTTTTTCTGCCACCATCCATCAATTCCATTTGGAGCAAATATCTTTGAGTGGCTTTGAGGCACACATCCAAAGATTGCATGATGGACAGTCGACTCCCTGATATAATTGGAATGTGTGTGTTTTTTCTTGGGTGCCATTTGGACTCTGTGTGGCATAACTTTAATTCATGCTAATACATCCATCTGTTGTCATGGTCATGCACAGAAACTCCATCTCAGAACTTGATTTTTGACATGGCTTGACATTTGAAAATTACAGTAGGCTTCAACTTTATTTCGTTGGCCATGCAGTCTAGTGCCAGCGAGATTCTAGTCTTCTAAAATCTTTCACAGTTTTGTCACTATGCAACACAAATTGCTGTTGTGACATAATGGATACTTTATTGTCTATTGATGAGTCACTGGAGCCTGGTCATTTTGACATTGAGGTCTTTGGTAGTTGAGTGATCTTGGATTTAACACTGGATATTTTCATTCCATAAAGTGGCTACACCAACCAGCTGTTGCCCTGAAACTTTTACTTGGACCCTGGGTTTAATTTGGACCATTTAAGTGCATGGAGACACATTGCATTTCTGGTTATGATGAAATAATTCATTCTGACAATTTTTGAGGACCATTGCAGTACAAGCTTCTGAAGATCGAGCTTGTGGCTGGTCCCTGTTTTTGTGGCACGTTTGGTCTTGGGCATCTACTTCATGGTGGATTCTTTTTTCCATTCTCACACTGTTCTGTCAAGAACACAGAAGGAATTTGAGTTATCAAATGTTGTGACTTTTAGCTTGAAACATGCTTCATACTTCTGTTGGAAGACTCGTTCCTCTTTGTTAACTGCATGGAGTCTGCTTTGTGTCTTAATCTCCTGCCCAACTTATAAATAATGCCTGTATTGCCTAGATTCTTTGTGGCCAATTATTAGGTAAGTAAATCATGCATTATTGCTGTGAAAAGTTGAGGCTGGCCAGCAATAACATGTCGTGACTGAAAAGTGGGAATGTAATTGCACTCTTGAGGCTACGCAAAAACATGATTTTTGGGTGAGGAAAAATTGATTTTTATTGTATACTGTGGTACATGGTATTCCTTGAATAGTTTTGCGCTTATTAAATTCCAACGTGTTTTCAAATGGGGAGAAAATTGTTTTCACAAACATTCATATTCTGAGCCTGAACCTGGTGTTGTGAGATTTCTTACTATAAAAAATAACCAGGCTTTTAGAACTGTATATCTAATCTTAAACCTGTTTTCTTCACATAAATAGCTATATCTAGACTGACTACATTCAACACCTTTTCAGGTCTTTGTTGAAAGAATAACTAGAAATCTTGTATTTAAACAAGTATGGTTACAATGAAGGTGGTAACTTGACCATAAATATTTTGCCTGTCTCTGCTAATCTGTCATGTAACTATATGCCCTGATCCACGCTGTCAGATGGTTGACACTACTGTTACACTCAGATTATCTTCCAATTTGTTATGCATTGCAGTAGGAGATGCACTTTTACATTTCAAAGACTAATGTGCAGTAGTACCCCTTGTTAGAAGCTTAAAATGATCTGAAGTAAAAATGGACATTTAATGCAACGGCTTCTTGTATGTCTGATACTGAATGTCAGTTTACGTCCTTAGTTCCCTGAATAAATAACTATTGAATTTTCAGTGGCTTGCCCACTTGTTCAGTCAGTATTTTGCAGCAAGGAACTGGTCATCTGCATTCAAGTACTCTCAATGCATCTAAGAAGGTACACCATCACCTTCTCGAACGTTGGGATGGATAAACAATCCCCATATCCTATGTGTTGTCATCATAGATACCATACAGTACAGAAGAGGCCATTCAGCCCATTGAGTCTGCACCGACTGATGGAGCATCTTAACCAGGCCCTCTCCCCTGTCTTAACTCCATTACTCCATGCTTTTGCCTTGCTAATTCCTGTAACCTATACATCTTGGGACGCAAAGGGGTTAAATTACCACTAAATTGCACGGCCACTCCACCTGACTTACACATCTTTGAATTGTGGGAGGAAACCTACACAGAAACTGGGACAACGTGCAAACTCCACACAGTCACCCAAGGCCAGAAATGAACCTGCAGCCCTGGTGGTGTGAGACATCAGCGCTAACCACTTTGCCACAATGTCTCCCTATTTAATTCAAGCGATGGAAGAGGTTGTTGAGTCAAATTGCCTTACTGCAGACGATTCAACTGTATTACCCTATCAGAAATAATGGTCAAAAATGGATTTCATAACTTATTAAATGTTAAGTGAATGAAAATTTCGGGGAAAAACATGTTGGGGGAACAGCAAAAAGCAAATGCAAAGTGTGTGCAGGCATCATCGCCAAAGAAATTCCTTTTTGTACATAAAATTCCATGACTATGATTCTGCAGATTATTTTGGTAATACTTTAGAATGCATAGGGGAGGAAAATAAAAGCAAGTGTTATTACAATTGTACAATTTCCCTTTTACCAATCTGCTGAGCATTAATTGCACTCGTATTTCTCATTCATGGGTATGGATGTTTCTGACAAGCCCAGCATTTATTGCCCAACTCTAATTGTCCTTATGGTGGTAGTGACCTGCATTCCCGGTAGTGAAGGTGCTCCCACCCTGTCAATATGAAGGAATGACAATGTAATTCCAGTTGTCATTGTTTGGGGAACTTGATGTTGCCATGCACTGGCTGTCTTTGTCCTTCGAGATTGCTGAGGTCAAGCTTAAAAGGTGTGGTCTGAAAACCTTGATTAGTTGCTTCAATGCATTTTGTAGATGATGCACACTGCAGCCATAGTGAATGGAGTGCCAGTGAATTAGGTTGCTTTATTTTAGACTATGTTGAGTTCTTTTAAGTGTTGCAGCTGCAATCATCCAGGAAGTGTGAATTATTCCAGCAGCAGGCTGACAAACTGTCCTGGATTTCCTGGGACTGCCCCAAATCTGAGGGGCTTGTCTTGCATTGCCTACATTTCGTGTTTGTTTGTCTCATATTCTCGATGGAATTTTGTGCTCGTGCAGCGTGCACTGTGCTCTCCTCCCAGTGACACTCTGTCATGTTACGACAGACTTGCCAGCCCTCCTAACTGGCTCAGATGCCAAATGTCTTTGAATTTACTTTGGACGAATTGGTCACCTTGTCCATGGCAGTTTTGGGCGCCGCACCTGCGCAAGGATATTTTGGCCCTGGAGGGAGTGCAGAGGAGGTTTACTAGGCTGATACCGGAGTTGAGGGGATTGAGCTATGTGGAGAGGCTGAATAAACTAGGCTTGTACTCGTTAGAGTTTAGAAGAATGAGGGGAGATCTCATTGAGACGTATAAGATGATGAATGGGATGGATAGGATAGAGGTGGAGAGACTCTTCCCGCTCAAAAAAGACAGTAGGACTAGGGGGCACAGCCTCAAGATAAGGGGGAGGCGGTTTAGAACGGAGTTGAGGAGGAACTTCTTCACTCAAAGGGTGGTGAATCTCTGGAATTCTCTGCCCGTTGAAGTGGTGGAGGCTGCCTCGCTAAATATTTTTAAGAAGCGGGTTGATGGGTTCTTGATAAGAGAGGGGATTAAGGGTTATGGGGAGAGGGCGGGAAAGTGGAACTGAGCCACAACAGATCAGCCATGATCTTATTGAATGGCGGGGCAGGCTCGAAGGGCTAGATGGCCTACTCCTCCTATTTCTTATGTTCTTATGTTCTCATTCCTGACTTGCTTGTTGATGGTACACAGTCTTTTGGGAATCAGGAGGTGCAATACCAATTGCAAAATTCCCAGCCTCTTCATTTGAGTGGCGCAGTTAAATCTCTTGTCAAAAGTAACATCCAGGTATCGATCTTGATGCTGTTGCGCATCGAGGGGAGATGGTTGATTTCTAATTGAGGGTGGTCAATGAGTTATTACCTAGGGTTACAAATTGGTATCTTGGCACCATATCTCCAAATGGTCATATTGAGAAGACAGAAACAAATGTGATTGCTGGACTTGAGCCCTTATTTGATTAAGAGATGAAAAGTTAGAACTGGTTTTCTAGGAAATTAGCTGATTTTCGTTTGATTTCTGCTGAAGAACTAAATTAATAGAACCGTTTTCTATAAATTGGAAAATATTGTGCAGGATCCTCGTTATTTGGGATTGTTGATAATTGGATGCAGTGGCATTTTAGTCTAAACTGTGCTACTGTTTGGATTACTTGAAATTTGAAGAGGTATTTCTTAAGCCCCATGCATTTTAGTTGCAATTGTGAATGAAACATCGAGGATAAATAGAGGGCTGATGGAGGAGAGGAACTTGTCAGTCTTGGCCACTGGAGTTTGATGCTTGAGAGTCATGATTTTGGACGTTACGCAGCTGGTGTCGTATTTTGCCACATGATCAAGTCAGTCACTTATGATGTTCTGTCGTATTTTCATCAAAGGTTTTGGCACAAAAAGTGTGAATTTGATCATCTTCAATTCTTACATCAATTTGGACCCTATCTATTCCTTGCCTTTAAAATTTTCCCTCTTTTTTTCACCTGACAGATGTAGGATTTTATTTGGCTTTTTACAGGAGTTCAATAATTTTGCATTTATGGTATCCAGTTAGACACAAGGTGAGAGTGCTGCTTTTAACACTGTTTAATCAATTTCTTCAGTTCTAAACAACTAAATTATATTCAAACATTTCTCAGAACGGCAAAAAAATTTACAAGCTTGTTGTCTCTGTACATATTGATACAGAGGCAGTTTGTGTATTGTATTTTCCACCAAAATAATGCCCCGTGCTTTACACAGAAACTAAAAGCAGGAGTAGGCCATTCGAGCCTGCTCCGCCACTCACTTTGATCCTCCCTTCCTCCCATAATCGTGCATCCCTTTAGCTTCAAGAACTATATCTAATTTCTTCTTGAAATCAGACAATGTTTTGGCCTATTTTCTGTGGTAGTGAATTTGACACATTTACTACCCTCAGTTTGAAGAAATTTCTCCTCACCTCAGTTCTAAAAGGTTTACCCCTTAACCTCAAACTATGACCCCTAGTTCTGGACACCCTCACCATTGAGAACATGCTTTCTGAACCAACCTGAGACCCTGTTAGAATTTTATAGTTTACTGAGATTCCCCCTCTCGCTCTTTTAAACTCCGGTGAACATAATCCTAACCGATTTACATAAGAACATAAGAAATAGGAGTTGGAGTAGGCCATCTAGCCCTTCGAGCCTGCCCCGCCATTCAGTAAGATCATGGCTGAGTCGCAAAAACCCAGCTTGCAGGTGCAGCAGGTGGTCAGGAAGGCAAATGGGATGCTGGCCTTCATAGCGAGGGGGATTGAATATAAAAGTAGGGAGGTCTTGCTGCAGCTGTATAGGGCATTGGTGAGGCCGCAGCTGGAGTACTGTGTGCAGTTTTGGGCGCTGCACCTGCGCAAAGATATTTTGGCCTTGGAGGGAGTGCAGAGGAGGTTTACTAGGCTGATACCGGAGTTGAGGGGGCTGAGCTATGAGGAGAGGCTGAATAAAATGGGCTTGTACTCGTTAGAGTTTAGAAGAATGAGGGGAGATCTCATTGAGACATATAAGATGATGAATGGGATGGATAGGATAGAGGTGGAGAGACTCTTCCCGCTCAAAAAAGACAGTAGGACTAGGGGGCACAGCCTCAAGATAAAAGGGGGGCGGTTTAGAACGGAGTTGAGGAGGAACTTCTTCACTCAAAGGGTGGTGAATCTCTGGAATTCTCTGCCCGTTGAAGTGGTGGAGGCTGCCTCACTAAATATTTTTAAGACGCGGGTTGATGGGTTTTTGATAAGAGAGGGGATTAAGGGTTATGGGGAGAGGGCGGGAAAGTGGAACTGAGCCACGACAGATCAGCCATGATCTTATTGAATGGCGGGGCAGGCTTGAGGGGCTAGATGGCCTACTCCTGCTCCTATTTCTTATGTTCTTATGTTCTGATCTGTTGTGGCTCAGTTCCACTTTCCCGCCCTCTCCCCATAACCCTTAATCCCCTCGCTTATCAAAAACCCGCGTCTTAAAAATATTTAGTGAGGCAGCCTCCACCACCTCAACGGGCAGAGAATTCCAGAGATTCACCACCCTTTGAGTGAAGAAGTTCCTCCTCAACTCCGTTCTAAACCGCCCCCCCCTTTATCTTGAGGCTGTGCCCCCTAGTCCTACTGTCCTTTCTGAGCGGGAAGAGTCTCTCCACCTCTATCCTATCCATCCCATTCATCATCTGATATGTCTCAATGAGATCTCCCCTCATTCTTCTAAACTCTAACGAGTACAAGCCCAGTTTATTCAGCCTCTCCTCATAGCTCAACCCCCTCAACTCCGGCATCAGCCTAGTAAACCTCCTCTGCACTCCCTCCAAGGCCAAAATATCCTTGCGTAAGTACGGCGCCCAAAACTGCACACAGTACTCCAGCTGCGGCCTCACCAATGCCCTATACAGCCGCAGCAAGACCTCCCTACTTTTATATTCAATCCCCCTCGCTATGAAGGCCAGCATCCCATTAGCCTTCCTGACCACCTGCTGCACCTGCAGGCTGGGTTTTTGCGACTCATGCACAAGGACCCCGAGGTCCCTCTGCACCGTCGCCTGCTGCAGTTTTTCGCCACGTAAGTAATAATCCTTCCTACCATTCTTCCTACCAAAGTGGACCACCTCACACTTGCCAACATCAAATTCCATTTGCCAGTTCCTGGCCCATTTGCCCAGCCTATCTCTCTACCCATATGACAGACCCGCCATCCCAGCAATCAGCCTTCACTCTACTCCTTCCAAAGCAAGGACACCAAAACTGCACACAATATTCCAGGTGGGGCCTCACTAACACCCCATACAATTGTAGCAAACGCCCCTATACTCAGATCCTTGCTATGAAGGCCAAAATACCATTTGCCGTCTTTACTGCCTGCTGTTCCTGTGCGCTTTCTTTCAGCAACTGATGCACGAGGACTCCAAAGTCTTGCTGAGTATCCACCTCTCTGAGTTTACACTGCTACATGTAATGATATATCTTTCAAATATTGTTGCCAGAGTTACCTGTGTAACCTCATTTATCCACAAAAAACTGCATCTGCCATGCACATGCCCACATACTCAGCCTTTCCAAATCATGCTGAAAAGCGTTTCTACATCTTCCTCACAGTTTACCTTCCCACCTAACTTGGTATCATCTGCAAATTTAGAGATAATACATTTAGTTCCTTGTTCCAAATCATTAATATATTATGTGATCACTTGGGGTCCTAGCACAGACTGATTGGCAATCAGAAAAAGGACCCATTTATGCCAACTCTTTGCTTCCTATCTGCGAGTCAGATCAATATATTGGGAGGGGAAATGATTTAAGCTAGAAATGTAAATTTTAAAAATGTTTTCGTGCAACGCTGGTCATAGAGTTAGAGATATACAGCACAGAAACAGGCCCTTCAGTCCAACTCATCCATGCCGACCAGGTTTCCTAAACTGAATTAGTCCTATTTGCCTGCGTTTGGCCCATATCTCTAAACCTTTCTATTCATGCATCTGCCCAAATGTCTTAAATGTTATAATTGTATCTGACTCTACCACCTTCTCTGACAGCTCATTCCCTATCTGCACCACCCACCCTCTATGTGAAAAAGTTACCCCTCATGTCCCTGTTACATCTTTCTTTCCCCCTTCACCGTAAACCTATGCCTTCTAGTTTCCCTTTCCCTTGGGAAAATGCCTTGGCTTTTACCTTAGCTATGCCCCTCATGATTTCATAAATCTCTCATTCTCCAGGGAAAAAAAATCTCAGCCTATCCAGCCTCTCTTTATAAATCAAACCTTCCAATCCTGATAACTTTGTTGAGAATCTTTTTTGAACCTTTGAGTTTAATAACATCTATCCTATAGCAGCTGACCAGAATTGTACGCAGTACTCCAAATGTGGCTGTACCAATGTCTTGTACAGTTATAACATAACATTCCAGCTTCTGTACTTGCTCTCACTGATGAATGCAAATGTGCCATACCACTTCACCACCTTTTCTAATTGTGATGCTACTTTCAAGGAACAATGTACTTGCACCCCTGGTCTCTCTGTTCAACAACATTCCCCAGGGCCGTACCATTAACTGTGTAAGTCCTGCTCTGGTTTGTCTTATGAAACTGCAACACCTCTGATTAAACTAGATTCCATTTGTCATTCCTTGGCCCACTGACCCAGTTGATCAAGATCCCATTGCAGTCTGAGATGTGCCACAAGCTAAGCCAGCATTTTTATTGCCCATTCCTAATTGCCTTTAGGAGGTGCTGGTGAGCCTACCCTTGAACTACTGCAGTCCATATGGTGTTGGTGCACCCACAATGCTGTTAGGGAGGGACTTCCAGGATTATGATCCAGTTACAGTGAAGAAATTACAATAGTTCGAAGTGTGGGTGGTGTGTGACTTTGAGGTGAACTTGCATCTGGTGTGTTTCCATGCAGCACCTGCCCTTGTCTTTCTAGGTGGTAGCGGTCTTGAGTTTGAAAAATACTGTTGAAGCAGCCTGGATGAGTTGCTGCATTGATGACATACAGGACTGCTACAAAGAGTCAGTGGTAGAAGTAGTGAAAGTTGAAGATTGTGGATGGAATACTGATCAAGAAACTGCTTTGTTGGAGACGGTCATTGACTGGTAAATATGTGGAACGAATGTTATTTGTCACTTAGAAGCCCAAGCCTAAATTTTGTCCAGATCTTTCAGCATTTGGGCATGGAATGCTTTGGTAATTGAGGAGTCATGAGTGGTTCTGAATATTGCACAATTATCAGTGAACTTCCCCGCTTATGTCCTTGTGGGGAAGTGGCTGAGGGGGGAAGTCATTGATGAAGTAGCTGAAGATAGTTGAGCCCGAATCATAATTCTGAGGAATGCTGGCAGCATGCCCCCGGGCTGTGGTGATTGGCTGTGGTGATTGACCTCTCACAACTGCAACCATATTCCTTTGTGGCAGGTATGACACTAGCCAGGGGAGAGTTTTCTCCCCGTTGACTGTGCTTTTGCTCCTTGAAGCACGCTCAGTCAAATGATGCCTTTATGTCAAGGGTGGCAGTCACTCTCACCTCACCTCTGGAGCTCGGCTCTTCTGTCCACGTTTTGGCTAAGCTCGAATGAGATTAGGAGTTGAGTGGCCCTGGAGGAACCCAAAACCCCATCAGAAGCAGGTTTTTGCTGAGTACATGTTTCTTAATAGCACTGTCGGTGAACCTTTCCATCACTTTGCTGATGATCAAGATGAACCTGATGGGGTGGTAATGGACCCTGTTGGAATTGTTCGCATTTTGTGGACAAGGTATACCTGAGCAATTTTCCACATTGCCTTGCAGATGCTTGTATTGTCACTGTGCTTGCACAACATGGTTACCTCACAATAGGAAACCATTTGGACCATTGAATCTGGATTGTCTCTTTTGTAAGTGCAACTCACCTAGTTGCACTGTTCTGCTATGTTCTCCAGAATCTTTTCTCTCTAGGTCATTATCCAGTTATTTTTTTGAAAGCTACAGTTGAATCTTTCTTTTACAGCACTCTCAGGTAGCGCATTCCAGATCCTCACCACTTGCTGTATCTCATATTGCCTTTGGTTCATTTTGCCCTTCACTTTAATTCTGTTGCTTTTGATTGTTGATCCTCTCTCTAATGGAACTGGTTTTGCCTGACCTAATCTGTTCTGCATTATCAAATTTCCTCTCAAACTTCCTTTCAGTGAGAATAGCCCCAGCTTCTGCAGGCCATCGCATAACTGAAGTCCCTCATACCTGAAAGCAATATTGTGCATGTTTTCTGCACTCATTCTCTGTTTTTGCAGTTCCTTCCTGACTTGCGGTGCCTAAAATTGGACACTGTATTCTGGCTGGGGCCCAACTAGTGTTGTATAAAAGTTCACAGTCACCTCCTTTTGCACTCAATGCCTTTATAAAATCCAGGATTTTCTATGCCTATTTAACTGTTTTCTCAACCTGTCCTGCCACCTTGAATGATTTGTGCACTTACGTCCAAGGTCACTATGCTCCTAAATTTCAGATTTAGAATAAAATATTCTTTTTCTTTTTTCCCATAGTCCACATACCCAACCCTTAATTTGTTTTCCGTAGAATAATTATGACTTGCATTCCCTATTTTTTTACTTGCTGCTTGGTTGATCAGCCTGGTAGCTCCTTGTCCTTTATGGCTTTTCCTATAGAACCACTTGCCTTGCATCATCTCCACTGCTTCTAAAAGCTCTGAAAAAGTACATTTTGAACTTGCTTTCATTTACTTCCTTGAACTCTTTCAATAATTTCTGTTTGTTTGAATTTCTCTCTCCCTTTGGGATGTTTTGTTTTATTAATTTGGAAGGAATTGACTGATCAAGGAAATATTTTACCTCAAGTTCTCTTTTGACTTTTTGTTTAACAGTTCTGATTTCCTGGTTTGAATACAGATATTTGCCCACAGCAATGACGTTCATGTCAAGTTTCTGAGATAACACCATCCTAAACTGTGCAAATTAACTGATTTAACACCACAAAGATCTGGAAGTTTCCTTTGATATGGTTTCCTGTATGAGTAACTTGCTTGAGTAACTCAGTTTATTGCTCTAGTGAAACTATACATCTGTGGACTGCCACAGAAAGTAATTGAGGCCAAAACATTGTCTGATTTCAAGAAGAAATTAGGGAGAGATAATTGAGGAATTGAGTTTAGGAGTCGGGAGATAATGCTGCAGCTGTATAAGACCTTGGTCAGACCCCACTTGGAGCTCAGTTCTGGTTGCTTCATTACCGGAAGGACATGGAAGCTATAGAAAGGGCGCAAGGAAGATTTACAAGGATGTTGCCTGGATTGGGTGGCATGCTTTGTGAGGATAGGTTGAGAGAGCTCAGTCTTTTCTTAGAGAGACAAAGGATGAGAGGTTACTTGATAGAGGTATATAAGATGTTGAGAGGTATTGATCGAGTGGATTCTCGGAGGCTTTTTCTCAGGGCTGAAATGGCTGCCACAAGAGGACACAGGTTTAGGGTGCTGAGGAGTAGGTACAGAGGAGATGTCAGGGGTAAGTTTTTCACTCAGCTGGTGGTGGGTGCGTGGAATTAGCTGCTAGCAGTGGTGGTGGAGGTGGATTCGATAGGGTCTTTTAAGAGACTTTTGGATAAGTACATGGGACTTAGTAAGATAAAGGGTTATAGGTAAGCCTCGTAGGTAGAGACATGTTTGGCGCAACTTGTGGGCCGAAGGACCTGTTTGTGCTGTAGTTTTTTCTATGTTCTAGATAACTCTCGGAGCTAAAGGGACCAAGGGATATTGGATGGGTAGGTGGGGTGGGAGGTGGGGAGAGGGATCAGGATATTGATTTTGATGATCAGCCATGAACAAAATGAATAGTGGAGCAGAGTAGGACAATGGCTTATTCCTGATTCTTTTTTCCTTGGTTCGATCACACTTGGGAGAAATATGAATGTCTTGGTTTCAATATCAGAAAAGGAATATAGAGATACCAGAAAATATGCAGAAAATAATAATGCTGGAACCAAGAAGTTATACCGATCAGGAAAGATGGAACACATTGGAGTGACCTGATTTATGAAATGATAATGAAATAGAATCATAGAACATTACTGCACAGAAACAGGCCTTTTGGCCCTTTTTGACAGTGCCAAACCATTTTTCTGTCTAGTCCCAATGACCTGCAGCTGGACCATATCCCTCCACACCCCTCTCTTCCATGTACCTGTCCCAAGTTTTTCTTAAATGTTAAAAGTGAGCCTGCTTATACCACTTCATCTGGCAGCTCATTCCACACTCCCACCACTCTGTAAAGACACCCCCCCCCACCCCCGATATTCCCTTTTAAACTTTTCCCCCTTCACCCTTAACCCATGTCCTTTAGTATTTTTCTCCCCTAGCCTCTGTGGAAAAAGCCTGCTTGCATCCACTCTGTCTATACCCATCATAATTTTATACACCCCTATCAAATCTCCCCTCATTATTCTACACTGCAGGGAATCAAGTCCTAACCTACTCGACCTTTCTCTAACTCAGTTTCTCAAGTCCTGGTAACGTCCTTGTAAACCTTCTCTTTCAACCTTATTAATATCCTTCCTGTAATTGGGTGACCAAAACTGCACACGCTACTCTAAATTCGGCCTCACCAATGTCTTATACGACCTCGCCGTAACATTCCAACTCTTATACTCAGTACTTGGATTTATAAAGGCCAGTGTACCAAAAGCACTCTTTACGACCCTATCTACCTGTGACACCACATTTAGGGAATTATGTATCTGTATTCCCAGATCCCTCTGTTGCATTGCACTCTTCAGTGTCCTACCATTTACCTTGTATGTTCTACCTTGGTTTGTCCTTCCAAAGTGCAATACCTCACACTTGTCTGCATTAAACTTCATCTGCCATTTTTCAGCCCATTTTTCTAGCTGGTCCAAATCCATCTGAAATTTGAAAACCTTGCTCACCGTCCACTACACCTCCAGTCTTTGTATTATCAGCAAATTTACCACATTATCATCCAGATAATTGATACAGATGACAAACAACAATGGACCCAGCACTGATCCCTGTGGCACATCACTAGTCACAGGCCTCCACTCAGAAGCAATCCTCCACCATGACTCTCTGGCTTCTTCCATTGAGCTGGTGTCTAATCCAATTTACTACCTCGCCATGTATACCTAGTGACTGAACCTTCCTAACTAACCTCCCATGTGGGACCTTGTCGAAGGCCTTACTGAAGTCCATGTAGACAACATCCACTGCCTTCCCTTCATCCACTTTCCTGGTAACTTTCTCAAAAAACTCTGGTTAAACATGACCTACCATGCACAAAGCCATGTTGATTCTCCCTAATAAGTCCCTATCCATACAAATATTTGTAGATCCTATCGCTTAGTAACCCTTCCAATAATTTACCTACTACTGATGTTAAATTTACCGGCCTATAATTTCCTGGATTATTTTTTGAGCCTTTTTTAAACAATGGAACAACATGAGCTACCCTCCAATCATCCGGCACCTCACCCGTGGATACTGACATTTTAAATAGATCTGCAAGGCCTCTGCAATTTCAACGCTAGTCTCCTTCAAGGTCCGAGGGAATAACCTCTCCGGTCCTGGGGATTTATCTATTCTGATTTGCCTCAAGACGGCAAGCATTTCCTCCTCTTTAATCTGTATAGGTTCCATCACCTCCCTACTTGTTTGCCTTATTTCCATAGACTCCATGCCAGTTTCCTTAGTAAACACTGATGCAAAAAACTCATTTAATATCTCCCCCATTTCTTCTGGTTCCATCCAAAGCCAACCACTCTGATCTTCAAGAGGACCAATTTTATCCCTTACTATACTTTTGCTCTTAATATACCTGTAAAAGCTCTTAGGATTATCCTTCACCTTGACTGCCAAAGCAACCTCATGTCCTTTTTTAGCCATCCTGATTTCATTCTTAAGTAGTTTCTTGCACTTTTATACTCAAGCATTTTATTTGTTGCCTATACATGTCATACATCTTTCTCTATCAAAGTTGCAATATCCCTTGAGAACTAAGGTTCCTTATTCTTATTCACTTTGCCTTTAATCCTGACAGGAACATACAAACTCTGCACTCTCAAAATTTCTCCTGTGAAGGCCTCCCAATTACCAAGGGGTTCCAATTGCAAGTGAGACCAGTATTGGGTCATAAATGTTCATGTTAATGATTACAAAAGAGAATTTGGGATGAATTTACTTAGCCAGTTTGCAGTTAGAATTAGCACTTATTATAATGTAACAATTGCTGTACGTATTTACTTTGTCAATTTATTAACAATGCAACAGTGTAACTGATCTGAAAACTTAGTTGCATCAAACCTGCATACCAACAGATTGAATTTTTGCTGTTTGCTTCTTCATTGTAAAATCAACCTAAGTGTGAGCATTTATACTCGTATCTCTTTGGAGTATCAAATCTATGAAAATTGGGCTGGGCTCACATATTTGTCCAAGAGTCATGAATGTTGACTTACTTTCTTCGAAGACAAAAGTGCACTGCTGTCTGGACTTACTGTTGGTTTCATTAGTAAAAACATTGATTTCTGCCATTTATAATTGGCAAATAGCATTCATTCACTAACCCTAGCAATTCTGAAAAGTATTTTCAGATTCTGCTTAGGTTTGCAGCTTTGTAGTTTCTCAAATGAATAGTTGTCACAAGAACATTCTTTATGAACTTGATATGTTTTTAAAAAGAATCCCACATAGTGCTGAAGTTTGGTAGTTCTCTGTGTGCAATCAGCATTTAAGAGAATAGCATCCTACCATCTTCTGGTTCATGATGCTAAAATATTTAATCATGGTAACACTTCCCCATGTAATGTGGTTTTGAACTGCCACAGTGTATTTTCTGTTGCTGTTGTTTCTTCACAGCTTTGTAAATGCACATGCACTTGAAATTGTTGCTTTGTTAGCCATGTTGTAAACTTAACAATAAAGGTGTGGGGAGAGCAAATTTAATCTGTCACTCATTGGGCTGAACATTCGAAAATTGCAAGCTACTCATTGTACATGAAGGTAAACAAACCCTGATAGTAGATCGTCACTGAGACAAGATTTGCTATTTTCTGTGCTGTATTCACCCATTGTCTTAAAAAATATTGGATTTAGAAAGGAGTTCTCACATGATTGAGTTATTATCCTTGATGTTGGTGTTTGCACAAAAATGAACTTGTTTTCAACAGAAGAAAAGATTGTGGCCAGTTTGAATGGATGATAGAGGGATAAATAACTTTGGTTACTTTGATTATGAATTCCAAATTTACCAGCTTTCAAACATTGTTTAATTTTTCCTTACGATTCAAAAAGTGTTGCTGTGCTGTAACTCCTTTCTCAAACAGAATTGAATAATACCTATTCAGAAATGGATAGATGGAGAAGATATGCTTTTGGGAAGGTTATACCTTCAGCAGGTGGGATGATACAATGTAGTTAACAGAAAAGACAGTAGGACAAGGGGGCACAGCCTCAAGATAAAAGGGGGGCGGTTTAGAACGGAGTTGAGGAGGAACTTCTTCACTCAAAGGGTGGTGAATCTCTGGAATTCTCTGCCCGTTGAAGTGGTGGAGGCTGCCTCGCTAAATATTTTTAAGACGCGGGTTGATGGGTTTTTGATAAGAGAGGGGATTAAGGGTTATGGGGAGAGGGCGGGAAAGTGGAACTGAGCAGCGACAGATCAGCCACGATCTTATTGAATGGCGGGGCAGGCTCGAGGGGCTAGATGGCCTACTCCTGCTCCTATTTCTTATGTTCTTATGAATAAAAAATTTGCAGACCAGTTAGCCAGTTCTGAGGAGTAACCTGCCCAACAGCATCTCTTAGAACCATGGGATAAAATTCTTATTGTACAGAAATAAGCCATCCAATCTGTGCTGACTCTGAAAGAGCATCGCACCCAGGCCCTCCCTTCCATCCTATCACCACGATTCCACATGTTTGCCATTGCTAATCCACTATGCCATTGGTGCCAGAGGTGGCGACACAGTGGTAGTGTCACCATACAGTAACCTAAGAACATAAGAAATAGGAGCAGGAGTAGGCCATCGAGCCCCTCGAGCCTGACCCGCCATTCAATAAGATCATGGCCTAATGGGTTGAATGCTCATTTTCCTTGAGGGCAGCACAGTGGTTACCACTGCTGCCTCTCAGCGCCAGGGACCCAGGTTCAATTCCGGCCTCAGGGGACTGTGTGGAGTTTGCATATTCACCCCATGTCTAAGTGGGTTTCCTCCGGATACTCCAGTTTCCTCCCACAATTCAATGATGTGCTAGTTAGTGGATTGGCCATGCTAAATTGCTCCTTTGTGTCAGGAGGGCCAGCAGGGTATATATGCGGGGTTAAAGGGATAGGGCCTGGATGGGGTTGTTGTCAGTGCAGGCTCAACAAGCCATGTGGTGGCCTCCTGTACTATCGGGATTCTATGAATTACATTTAAGTATATAGAAATTGGGTAGAAATACTTCTAACACTTCTGTTATAGATTAAAACAGTTTATGTAGAGGAAGTACCCTGATACTGTCCAGTGGTGGAATTGCCTTACAGTAAAATTGATTTTGTGTTTGAATTGGGAAGGTGACTTCCTTTCCTGATGTTTTTGAATCTTTGGGACTTTGCACAACACATCAATCTTAATTTGCACTTGAACATTTCTTTCCATGATGAAATTTGGGATTTTCTTTTCTTGGTTCTAACTCTATTTGAAGCAAATTTAATTTGGGCTAGTTATTCTTCATAAAGTTTCAGATTTACTGTTTATGTACTCAACAATGCATTATTTGATTATCTCAGGTATGCCTCCTGTTGGGATGTATTCTGGGAGCTGCCTGTGCCAAAAAGCTCAGCAAATTGTGGTTTTGTTAAATTGGTTACAACATCTTGGTTATCAAACAGAAACTAAGATTTCAACAAAAACAGAAAATGCTGGAGAAAGTCAACAAGTCTGAAAACGTCTGTGGAGAGAGGATGACCCTTCTATTTTGTCTTCACAGATGCTGTCAGACCTGTTGAGTTTCTGCACCTTTTTCTGATTTTGTTTTAGATTCCACTATTCACAGTATTTTGTCTTTAATTGAGTTAAGATTTCAAGGACATTCCAGTTTCGGATGCGATGTAACCTCGTATACTTTTCTTTTAATTTTTTCTCTCTCAGTAACAAACTTACCACTGAAGGACTGTTCATGTAGTAATTTTTTAAAGTCTTGATCAACTGGAGGAAATGCAGACAGCTAGGAAAGCAGTATGGAAATGCACATAGAATTTGGTATTTGCTGTATCAAATACTGCATTGACAAAACTAAAGGATGCAGGGGAAAGAAAATGACCACCAGTGAATCATAAACAACTTGTGATTTGTTGAGGTAGCATGAATACAATGTTTTCGCTCAGTTGCATTTTAATGAAGTTTTGCTGGATAGGTTTGAAGTGACTTGTACGTGCGTAAGTGACTTCAGCACTCATCTCTTCACCCTTCTAATGTTATCACCTTGCCCCTGAAAGGTTGCAATTCATGCTATAATAAAATTGCATGGGTACCAGCAGTCCTTCAGAGTCTTAGCAGCTGAGTTTTTTTTTATATGCTCACCATTCAATTTTGCGATCACAGCCAAGTCTGGTGCAGTCCATTTAGAGATCGTGTACATCAGGCCATTCAGTGTAACTTTTTGTCTTGATTATCTTGTCCATTGAGATGATTTATGGATTAATTGATCATGTTAAATTATTTCTTACTATACCTGGGAAGTTCCAAAAACAAATTTAAAAATTACTTTCATGTTAACTTGAGAATTGAGTCTTTTAAAGATGTAAAATTAAACTTAAGCCTACTTTTGTGGAGATGAACAAATTCAGTTTGCTTGTGACAACCGGAGAAGGGAATACTAGAGTCGAGTTACCTCTTAACAAGGTCATGACACAAGGTTTTCCATGAAATGTGTGGGATCAGTGACAGCAAAGAGTTCATCATAAAAATAACCTGAAGGAATGGATTTATTTGAATTGTAGCTAGGATTTTTTAAGTTTAAGTTTTAAGACTAGCCTGATTAAATTTTGTGCATAGTTTTTGATGTCTAATTCCAAGGATGTGAGATGGATTTTCTTTGCAACTGAGGTTGAACTTGAGAACTGGTGCATTCCAGATGGCTCACTGGGGTTGGCTGGTGAATTGATTTCATCAGTACAAATCAGGAAGACCAAGCTCCAACTTGCACTGTTAGATTGTAATAACGATATGATTAGTTTCTAATTGGGTAGAGTTACTTAAGCAACATTTGACATCATTATTTTTGGATTAAAGTATTTGGGAGCAAGGGTGCTTGTCCTTGCCACATATTCTCTTATGAGCAGTGTAGAAGTCACTAAGAAGTTCACACTATTGGGTAAAGCAAACAGCTGTTGTGCGAAGAAAGTCTCGAGTGCATTTGACCTCTGGGGTGACAGATACGTGTGTAAACAGCTGCATGTGACATCTGCTTAGCTAGCCAAAGGCATTATCACCATTGTTGGCCTGTGAAGATCAAGAATGGCAAAGTTACGTGTGTGGGGTGCAGTTTTATTGTTTTTGCTGTTTTGTGTAGATCACATGAATGAGTACAAATCTGGAATTATAAATATATACACTGTGATTAGTCTTGTATTTTCTACTCAAAACGATTGCCCAGTCGTTTGTCGCCTGAGCTTCAGTGTGAGTGTGATACTTTCACAAGCCAAGTGATCTCAATATACCAAGCAAATTCAAGTAAAATGCAGGTCGGCCCCCTCTTAAATGAGAAATTTAGGTACATTCTGGGTCACCAATTTAAGATCCACTTATCGAAGTTAGTCTGAGTCCAAGCAACCATTGAGTGTAAATAGCCAAAAATGTTGCAAATGTTTGGGATGCTAGCAGATGGGGTGCTATACAAATTCATGTGTTTTTAATTTTGTGCTTAATACAAATGTTTTGGGATATCTCATGGTGGCTGTGGAGATGTTTGTATGGTTTTATTGTGTGTGCTGCTGCAGTTGTTATGCAGAAGAGACTCAAGATGGTTATGTTGTTCAGTTGGGATAGAATGTGAAGAATTTCATGGAGCAGACTGACCTTGTTAAATTCTGTTCAGTTTTTGATGTCTAAACCGAGGATGTGACGTGAATTTTCTTCGCAACTTTAAGTTTGCCTATGTATTAGCTACTATTCTCCAGAAGTAGTGGGACATTTCAATACAAGAACATGCTCCAAACACTGGTATGTTGAACAATAAGAGGGTGGGTCTAGAGGCATTGAATATTTCACTGCATCATTGTGTAAAGTTCATTTGCTCGTCTCAACCAAGTAAAACATGGTTGAGACGAGCGTAGGAATATGAATTAAGAGGGCATACGAATTAGAAGTAGAAAGGAATAGGTCACTTCAAATTTGCTGTGCCATCCAATGAGATTGTGGCTCATCTGACTGGAATTCTAGTTACACATTCCCATTCAAGAATCTACCTTAAAGATATTCCTATGAACATGCTGCAAGTATGAACTGTTGTTCCTTGTTGTTAAAAGTCCCATTTGGAAACCAGAACTGGAGGGTACAGCCTCAAAATTTTGGGGGGGAGCGGGGGTGGGGGGCTTTGCAGTTTAGAACAGATTTGAGGAGGAACTTCTTCACCCAAAGGGTGGTGAATCTCTGGAATTCTCTGCCCATTGGAGTGGTGGCGGCTACCTCGTTGAATATGTTTAAGTCACGGGTAGATAGATTTCTGATAGATAAGGGTTATAGGGAGCAGGCGGGTAAGTGGAACTGATCCATTTCAGATCAGCCATGATCTTTTTGAATGGTAGGGCAAGCTTGAAGGGCTAGATGGCCTACTCCTGCTCCTATTTCTTATGTTCTTATTATTTAAAGTTAAAATTAGATTATTTGTCACTTACTTTAACACTGAAATCAAGTTGTTGTGAAAATCTCCTAGTCACCACACTCCACGGCCAATTCAGATACAGTGAGGGAGAATTTATCATGGTCAAATGCACCTAACCAGATATCTTTCAGATTTTGGGAGGAAACTGGAGCACCAGGAAGAAACCCACACAGACACTGGAGAACGTGCAGCCTCCGCACAGACAGTGACCCAAGCTGGGAATTGAACCCGGGTCCTTGGTGCCGTGAGGCAGCAGTGCTAACCACTGTGCCATGATGCCACCCATCCCTTTTGTCAGTAGTTCTATTGACAACAAAGAATAGTTAGCATTTGGAGCATGTTCTTGTATTGAAATGTTTCAAGTGTTTTCCTTGGTTGTGTGCTAATTGAGAACAACAGCATTTAATAGGTAAACCTAAGTTTGCTTCTATTTTTGCCAGCCTTGGCAATCATCTGTTCAATTCATTTTCCTCAGTGTTTATTGGATACTGCCAATGCAAAGTCATGTGATGTTACAATTGAGAATTACTGCTGGAAGGAAACAGATGGGTGACTACTATTGCACTTCATCTTTGTCAAACCAATGACATGTTCTGGACAGCTCTAAATATTGTACATCATTGTGTAAAAGTTTATTGATGTTTATGTTTTTAGCTGTTTGACTGCCTCTTTTTTTCCCCTGGTGGGAATTAACCAGTCCATAAAAGTTGATGTAATTGAACTCGACATTCTTGTGTATGCCAATGCCTAAGGCGGCATTTATGCATACTTGACAATTAGTTAACTGGTATGACGAATGAGAAGAGGGTGGGTATAGAGGCATTGAATGTTTCACTGACGACGACCAGTGTAGCTGTTGCACTGAGATGACTTCATTAATCCTGGCCTGATGTTTCAGAACCCCAGAGAATATTTCTGCCAAGTTTAACAGCTGTGCCAGTATTCTTTAATTGGTCATGAAGCTTGGATATCAAATTGTACAGAAGATTGTAGGAATGTTGAATATAACTAGCCTTAATGTATGGCAAAAGCTGAATTTGCATTTATGTCTTGAAGCCCAACAACAAAGAAAAGCTTGCATTTCTATAGTACCTTTCTTTTCCTTGGAATATTGCACAGTGTTTGCTTAAGCACTTTGGAAGTTTAGCTGTTATGTTGGCAAAGGCAGCAGCCAAGTTGCCTCGTAGAATCTGACACAGCTAAGAACAAATAATCTTGTGGTATTGGTTGAAGGATGGTCAGCCAAAGGGCTATGTCTGCTCATTGAATTGTAACATAAAAGCAGAGCAGAGAGATAGAGATCAAAGAATCCTGTGGTGCAGGAGGGGATCATTTGGCCCATTGAGTCTACACTGACTCTGACAGAGCGTCTTGCCCTATCCCTGTCACCCCATGTGTTTACCCCGCTAAACCCCTAACCTACACATCTTGGGACACTAAGGGGCAATTTAGCATGGCCAATACACCTAACCTGCACATGTTTGGACTATGGGAGGAAACCAGGGCACACGGAGGAAACCCATGCAGATACTGGGGAATGTGCAAACTCTACACAGGCACACAAGACCAGAATTGACCCTGGGTCCCTGGTGCTGTGTGGCAGCAGTGTTAACTACTGGGCCATCCGCTTTGGATCTTTGATAAGATAGGATCTTAGTTAAACGTTTCAGTGAAAAGACGATACATCCAATCGAGCATCACTTTGCCAGAGCTACACTGGTGTTGGTTGAGAACTTGGGTTCAAGCTTCAATCTGGAGAACTGAACATGTGGCTGGCTTTTTGAGGTCATGGTGCCTCCTAAAAAGCCTAGATTCTTTTTAGTTTTCAAAATGCTACCATTTAAATTCCAACTTTAATATTGCATTTTTTCCCTTCTGTTTTTCATGGGATATGAGCATTGCAGACAGTGCCAGTATTTGCCAATTCCCCCATGGCCCTTGAACTCAGTGGCTTGCCAGAGCATTTTAGAGGGCTGTTAAGTGTTATGGTTCAGGTCAAAAACTGAAGTGTTCTGTGGAATCTGCCTGGATCATAAATTTTGCACTTTGAATTTGGCTAGGATAAGCATGTTAATGTTTCACTTCAGGTATGATTCAAATCACCCACTGGGAAGCTTTTATCTAACAAACAAACAAAATTAACAGAAGAATATAGTTAACATCTATAGTAAGAAAATTAGCAACAACTTCTATCAATTACAAACCAGAAGCAAAACAACGACGATAATGTATGACACTTAACAAATATATCTAATGTGTTCCAATCAAACCATTCCCATAGACAAAGGTTTAAGACAGCAAAGACTAGCGCTCGCATGATACTGGAATTGAGTCCTTTGGTTGGAGAATTGTAAACTCTGTCTTGTAAGTTCGAGTAGTCCTCTTGACACACCCAGAGCAGTTTGAAGTCACAACAGCTTTCCAGAACCACAGACTCTGGTCGAACCACCAACAGCAGATTTTCTACTTCAGGAAGGCTCTGAGCTAATCTGCAGAATTTCCAAAATTGGGGGAGAGAGGCTTCATTTCAGCTGGCAGTCCCTTCTAAAACGCAAACCTGCAGCTCCAAACTGGAAATGAAAAACCTCCAATCATCCGACCTGTCAACCAGTTTGTCTCCGAACAGTGCAGAGTCATAAACATCCGAGTAAAAATAAACAAACCCCTGTTTAAGCAGCAATAAAGGACATCTCCTGACAAGCTGGTAACAGATTGACATCAGCTGAGATAGAGTTTAAAAAAAACACTGAAGCTGCGAGAGATGCGGATATCGTGATTTTTTTTTTATTTAGAAAACCTTCCTTAAAGGTACAATCACATTTCTGTGGGCCTGGAGTTGTATCAAGGCCATGTAGGCTGCAGCAACTAAGAATAGCAGATTTCCTTTACTAAAACATGTTATTGAACCAGATGAGATTTTTACAACAATTGACAATTGTCATTTTCCAGTCTTATTAATCGTATTTATATCCCAGTAGCTACCTTGGTGGGATCACTGGTCCAATGACATTACCACTATGCCACCATCTCCCCATTGTGTAACCACAGTGTGCATGTAATTATATTATCAGTGCACAAAATTGTTTTTTTGGCATTTGAAATAACATAAAAACATAGAAATGAACAGAGCTTTAGCCCATCCAGCTGGTAAAGCTTGAACCATGGGACTCTGTTGGCGACTCTGTTAGTGTTACAGTTCTTGAGGTACAATTTTGAAGTGGCTTATAATTAATATGGCTAAATGTCTATGTTACACTGATTTGAAGGCTGAATATGTTCCAATTAATGCTTTGTATTGAAATTAAAATTTAGTGTCTACCTGTCAAAATGTCATTAAAGGTACACTGTGCTCTTTCAATGTTAAAATAGCAGGACTGAAATTGAGATTTGATGCTGTTATCTCCACAAAAGGTCACAAATTTAATTGAAAATTGTGCAGTCATTAAATTAGAGAAGGAAGAAGCCCAGCATGTCAGTGCTGTCTCCGAGAGTTATCCAATGTGGCCTACTTCTCTGTTAATTCCCCACAGGCTTGCAATTTTTTTTTCCCTTTTCAAGTAAACATCCAATTCCCTCTGGAAACCTGCTTCCACCACCTTTGAGATCGTGCATTCCAGATAATTATTACTTGCTGTGTTTTTTTTTTAAAGCAATTTTCACCAGGTACCTCGTTTTTGGTATGTTGTTCTCCACTAATATTAAACTAGGATCGATCCCATGATTTGATAGTAATGGGCTATGATAGATCATGTGATGGATTGTGGCAGAGGAAATTTCTTCAGCTGTTGTTAGCTGACAATTCCTCATGGATGCCCAGCCTTGAGCTATTGGAGCACTTGTATCCCATGTGAAATGGTAGTCATGCCATGACAATCCATGTAACTGGATTGAGGGTGTCCTCAATGTGTCTGGCCAGTCTTAACAATAGTGCGTTAGATGCAACTATTTGCCTCAACCATTCCCAGTGGTAGCAAGTTCCATATTCTCATCATACTGTGGTTAAATAATTTCCTTAAGCCTGATTTTATTTCTTGGTTACCATCTTGCATTGATGGTCACAAGTGGAAACTTTCTCTGTGGACCCAATCTTAACAAAACCTTGAATAATTTTACTTCTGTGAGGTCATCCTTGAGTTGTCCTTTTCCAAGATAAAGAAATCCATGCTCTTCATCTTTCACCTATAAGCCTGTTCTCACAGTTGAAAATCTTTGCCTTGATATTCTTCCTGTAATATGACAGTCAGAACTATACACAGCACTTAGTTAAGCAAGGTTTGATACAAGTTCAGCATGACTTCTCTGCTTTTCAATTCTATCTTGGAGATGATACCCCAGATCAGACATTTCTATTATTGCAATTTTCCTGAGAAAATAATTTAAAATGCTTTAATTCATTTATATATTGTGTTTCTGAAATCAGTAAAATGAGTTCCTACAATAAACCTCCTTTGTAGTGAAGCAAAATACAGCATAGTAAGCGTGTGTAACCAACAATGTGCTCAAGTCTGTAGTAGCTTTAAACTCGTATGAAGTAGAAGTAACGCTTCAAACATGTTTGACAATATGGCTCCTTGTTTAATGCACTGGACACTGGCTTTCAATCCATAGTATTATGTTACTGCAAACTGAGCCAGACTTGTGCACAGTATGACCTTGGATGGGTGAAGAGATAAAACGTGATCCTACTTTGAATTTTTGCCCCAAGCTCTGAAGATGGTTTGAATTTGTCTCAAACTAGAGTGCTGTTAACAATATGGAAGCAACCAAGCTCAAAAGTTCATTAGTCTCCTGTTGTGGATCAGTCATCAAAACACCTGGTTGAGATTTTGACTTGTGTTGACCAGCTGTGACAAATTTAGAATACCTATGATCACATAGCAAAGCTCTTCACGTAAAATAGGATCAACCAAAAAACCTTCATTTAAAAGGGCTATTCACTTTGTATTTTGCTCTTGCAGGTTGCCAGGTGAGAATGCTCACTTTAAAAGTTACTTAAAATGCTGTTTCAGCCGGCTAGTTCTGTGCATTCAATTGTTGGATCACTTGCTTCATAGAAAACTAATGTGCTTGTCTTTCACATCTTAGCTGTTGAAAAACAGAGAATTATAGACTTCTCCTTCATTTGGTGTTTGGAAAATTCCTATTCACATAAATGTAATCTTAAGTTGACAGTTATTTCTCCCCTCTTTTAGTCAGCAAAATAATTATGAAATGATAGAACCTTCTACTTGCCTGAGTGGGGAAATTTGCATCTTGGTATTTCCTGTGTTATGTTACAATGAATACCAAGTTTTTTAAATGCATGCTTGATGTAGTTGCTATACTCACACAAAATATTTATTTTAATTTGTTCTACGGATTGCTGAAAAGAGAGGCATTATAGCTTTTCATCAGGGCATCTTGCAAGAATACAGATGTATGAAGAAAACAAGAATTTGTGCTGTATAACAAAGTGCTGATTAGTTGACGAGTAGCATCTAGCAGAGGATTGCTCTGGAGAATGCACTGGGTGACAATTAACTGCCAGACATTGTTTGAACCAGGCAGTTTGACCCCAATTGATTACAGCATTGCTGTAAGGAATGAGTCAACAAATGGCTGTCAGTTATTTTGTTTAGCTAATGTGTGTACACGTTCTTTATGTCTACAAAGAATAGGGACTGGTGTGTTAATGTACGCAGCCTCAAACGCATGCAAATGAGCCACATTTAGCCCAACTGACAACCTTAAATTGGTTGTCAATGTAGCTCTTCACATAGAGTATAAATCGTCGTTTTTTTCTTTAATTCAATATTCTTGCAAAGTGCCTTGATGAGTGCAAGGTAAAAAAGCTTCAAGATGTCTCTTTTTCAGCAATACTCCAAGTTCTGTACTACCAAACTACTGTTTATTCACTGGATGTTGATAAGACTGCGTTTATTGATGATCCCAAGTTGACTTAAAGGTGAAATTATTAGCAATATTGGGGTTAGTCTGTGGTGTGTGTATATATAACCTTTGACTCCCTTCAGGCAATTATGTATATAAAGTAGAAAAACATTTAGTTCTGGGGAAGAAAAACTAATGTTTTACTGATATTGTTCATGCTACTGATTTTTTTGGTCTGTGTGGATCATACCGTCAAGCTTGCCTGTCAGCACAAAGTATTGCTTTATCCAAACTGCCAATCAGTAGCTTGAATTCATGTAAGACTTTTCATATTATCTGGACATTGCAAAGTGCATTGCAGACAATGAAAGGGGGACTGTTGACTTGGGTATTGGGATATCTCCTAGCTATCATTTGATTAATGCCACATTAGCAGGCAGATGGGATCTTGGTTTAAATGTCCACAAAGTGGTTTTAAGTGCGACAATGAAATTTTGTCAAATGCCATCCCAAACCATTATATCTATAAAAAAAAATATCCAAGGGAATCCCCTCAGAATTAGCAAAACGTGATTATTAATTTGGAACTGAGGGGAAAAATTGTTATCCAACACATTAATTTTTTTGTAAAGTTCTCGAAGAGATGCTACATTTTGACTCTTTGTCCCCCCTTCTTCACCAGAAGCTGCTTCAGTGGACAAGTCAGCATCTCAGTCTTGTGCTACCCCTTCGTCGTCGTCTTCAGGAATGACTCCTGCTTCTCAGACTCCATCAGCCACCACATCTACAGTCCCAGTTTCACCTGTTCCTCAGTCACCTATCCCTCCTCTACTACAGGATCCAAATCTTTTGAGGCAATTACTTCCTGCTTTACAAGCCACTTTGCAGCTTAACAATGCTAATGTGGATATGTCAAAGATAAATGAAGGTAAGTGACAACTTCTCTGTTGATGTGTTTTCAATGCATAAAATAGGTCAGAAATTTTTACTTTATATAAGATCTGAAAGATGAAAATACTTGATACTTGCTCTTGTATAATATGGCACTTGATGCAACAAACTTTCTAAAGTCATAATTTGCTGCTTAACTAAGTGACTACATTTTGTATCTCAACTTTTCACCCTCAATTCTATCATAAGCTTCACAGACTCGTTTCTTGTTTGTTTCTGCTAAACCTCCAAAATACAGTTTTTAAATTTTAAAATTTACATCTTGTAAAATTACACTTAGCACATCAGATGTACAAGTTTCAAGCATCATTTCAAACATTATACAAGTTCAAATGTATTCCAATGCAGTCTGCTTTATTTAGAGTGTATTTACAAGCACTCATCACGTTGGATGACTTACTCCACTGTTTCTATTTATTCGACAAAAATACCCATCAGGCCTCAGCTGAAATATTGCGCTCAGTTCAGGTACCATCCTTCAAGAAGTTTGCTGAGCTCTTGGAGAAATGTGGAATGGATTTAGTAGAACAGTGATGACGGAATTCCATTGTGTGGAGAGATTGGCGAAGTTTGGTTATCTCTAGGATCCCATAAAATATGCAGCACAGAAATTTTCCTTGCTGTCCAAACAGCCCATTTCGTTTGAGACACCTCCCATCCTTCCTCATCTGACTCTTCTTCAATCCAATCCTCTATTTCCTTTGCCCGGAGGTGTTCAGCCAGCCTCCCCTAGTCTCTGCATGTAAGTGGAGATTTGATCCAGCTGTCCAAAATCGTTCGTTCTGATAGAATAAATGAAGATGCACTGTTTTCAGTGGTTAAAAAGGTCACAAACCATACGGCAGATTTGAGCATTAATAGGAAAACCTGAAGTGACGTGAGGAAACGTTTGTTAGTAAGAAGTCTCACAACACCAGGTTAGAGGCCAACAGTCCAATGCCAGCATTTCCACATCGAAACATTTTGTTAGACAGCGAGCTCTGGAATATATAGCGGTGGAAGCAGATTCAGCAGTAACATCCAAAAGAGAATTGGACACACACTTTGAGTGAAACACACTATAAGTAAAAAGCAGAGATGGGAATAATTGCATAGCTCTACCCAAGAGCCAGCACAAGCATAATATGCAGTATCATTCTATGATTTGCCTTGCATAATGTGCTTTTAGCTGGTAGGATAATCAAATTACATGCTTGTTACTTTAGGTTTGTGATGTGGTAAAATGAAAAGTTGGAGATATGAAATCCTTGTAAAAGGTTTCCCTGGCTGAATAAATGATCAACCGATTTTAGATGATGTAAAATTAAAATTATTGTCGCGAGGGAGGAAGTAATGTCACTGTTCAATCTTGTTGGTTAAGTAATTCTCAGTGTTCAGATGTTATTTGAAACAAATTTGGCGAGCCTCAATACAATAAATCAGTTTTTTTTATACAATAAGAGATACAGATATTGCCATCAGACAGATACTATCATGCATGACATATTAAGGAGTATGAATGGCAAGTCACAAGAGCTCCGATGATAGTTGACCAAGCATTCCAACTGTGTCATCCTGCACAAACTGCATCCTTCTTGACTGGGTAGTCCTACCTTCACTTTTAATTTTTAAAAGCTTTTCTCTATGGTAATAAAAGCCTTTAGCATTTTGTTTTTATGATCCGTGAACCTTCTTTCAGATGTCCTTTTTAATCTGTTAAATTCTCTGCTAAAGTTTATAATTCCTCATGTGTTTCTTCCTTAATTTTTGATTTATTTTAAATCCATTTATCTACAGAATGCCAAAGGAGTTTTTAACTGAGGTTTCTTTTTGTTCATCGATATATTTTCCATTCATTCTTCCTAGTTAATTTAGTGTCACTTCACTTATAGCCTTTTACCATTCATGCTCCTTCATTTTTAACTTTTGATTGCACTTGTCTGTTATAAAATTGAAACTATGTTTATGCCCCAATTTACAACGGTTTTCCTACATTCATCAGGTTTTTTGTTCTGCTACTTGATTTTCCACAATTTGTAATTACTTATTCCTTTGGAGTTGAAACGTACTGATCATGTGCCAATTATTTTCTGGCATTTTGCAGTTTTGAGCTTTTACAGGTTTGTGGTCATGTTCATTCTCATATACTACATCCAATTTGCTCACGGTAAAGTTTTGTTTGCCATCTGAGTACTGTTGAAGTGTTCCTTGAAATACAGAACAAACAGAATTGTAGTCTCGAGAATTGAAATTGCAAATGTGATTGCAGTTGCTGGTTCACTTGCCTTTCATCATATTAACATTGCATGAATCTTTATTTGGGACAGAGAGCAACATCTTTTGCAAACCTAACAGTATCATTTGTTGACTGCCTGCTGCAAACTTAGTTGATGGTATTCACAACCATGCCGTAGTTTGCATTCAACATCTCTTTCCAAATTGAACTTATCTTCTTCTTGAGTTGCCTATCCTGTTCTTCACTTGCTCATCTGTGAGTGATGTGAAGTATAGTTTTCAGTTGTTTCCTTTTTTAATTGAGCTATCAATTCTGTCCCAGAATCTTTGTTTTCATTCTTTATACCAATGCCCCAGAAGTCTCTTCCTGCTTGAGTAGGACAGTTTAGGACCCTGTTAGCATATCTGAATGCTTAATTCGTTCAGATGGACATCATTCTATGCAATATTTTGATGCCCCAAATCAGATCATAAGTTCTTCCGTCTCTGTGGTATTTAAATTTTTGAAGTAATAGTTATTTCCACCAACTTGAGCTTCATTCTGGCTGTCATCATGTGATGGCTGTTTTTCTTGCTTTTATTCCATATGAACCCTTGAATTTCCATTGTCACGTAAAAGATTTGATTCACGTTGTATCCAATAATGATGTTGCTCCTGATTATTGTATAGTGTTGATTCCCTTACTTGACGAGGGATTACTTGCGTTGAAGGCAGTTCAGTGAAAGTTTGCTGGATTGATTGCAGAGATGAAGCGTTTTTCTTCTGAAGAGAGATTGGGCAGTTTAGGCCTCTACTCCCTTGAGTTTAGAAGAATGAGAGGAGATCTAATTGAGGTGTACATGATAAGGGGGTTAACAACAAAGTAGATGGGGAGAAGATGTTTCCTTTTTAGGGCAATCTAGAAAAAGAGGTCATAGCCTTAGGATAAGGGGTGCCAGATGTGGAGGCAGAGATGAGATATAATGAAAGAGAGTAGCTAAGGTAAAAATTGAGAAGGGAGATCTAATAGTGGGAAATGAAGAAATGGCCAAGGCATGGAACAGGTATTTTGTGTCAGTCTTCATCGTAGAAGACACAAATAACATACCAAAAATTGATGACAAGGAGGCAATAGCAGGTAAGAACCTTGAAACAATCATTATCACGAAAGAAGACTTTTTTTTGGCATGTCGACAGAGCGAAAGGTAATCAAGTCTCCTGACCTGAATGGAATGTATCCCAGTGTCCTAAAAGATATGGCTGGGGCAATCGCAAATGCACTCGTGATAACTTATCAAATTTCACTGGATGGTTCCGACAGATTAGAAAACACTGTTTAAAAAAGGAGGTAGAGAAAAGGCAGGTAGCTAAGCTGGTTAGTTTAACTTGTGTTATGGGGAAAATACTTGAATATATCATCAAGGAAGAAATAGCGAGACACCTGGATAGAAATTGTCCCATTGGGCAGATGCAGCATGGGTTCATGAAAGGCAGGTTATGTTTAATTTACTGGAATTCTCCGAGGACATTGAGTGTGGTGAACAACATAGAACCGGTGAATGTGGTGTATCTGGGTTTTCAGAAGGCATTTGACAAGGTGCTGCACAAAAGAGTGCTGCAAGATACATGTGCACGGTGTTACAAGTAATGTATCAGCATGGGTAGAGGATTGGCTGACTAACAAAGCAAAGAGTGGGGATAAATGGGTATTTTTCTGGTTGGCAATCAGTGATTAGTAGTTTCCCTCAGAGATTAGTGTTGAGACCACAATTGTTTACAATTTGCATAGATGATTTGGAGTTGGGGACCAAGTATAGTGTGTCAAAGCTCGCTGATGATACTAAGATGGCAGAGCAAAGTATGCAGATATAGTCAGTCTTAAGTGAGTGGGCAAGGGTCTGGCAGATGGAGTACAATGTTGTTAAATGCGAGGTCATCCATTTTGGTAGCAATAACAGCAGCATGGACTCTCAATTGTAAAAAATTGCAGCATGCAGAGGGACATGGGTATCCTTGTGCATGAATCAAAAAAAGTTGGTTTGCAGGTGCAGCAGGGAATAGAGGTGGCAAATGGAATTTTGCCCTTCACTGCTAGGGGGATGGAGTTTAAATACAAGGAGGTTATATTGCTGTAGAAGGTGCTGATGAGGCCAAACCCTGTTGTACTGTGTACAGTTTTGATCTCCTTAAGAAAAGACATATTAGCCGTGGAGGAGGTGCAGAGGACGTTCACTAAGTTGATTGCAGAGTTGAGAGGGTTGGCTAGTAAGGAGAGATGAGCGGACTGGGGCTATACTCATTGGAATTTAGAAGAATGAGGTGGGACTGTTAGAGAAACATTTAATGTTATGAAGGGAATAGAGAAGATAGAAGCAGGGAGGTTGTTTAAACTGGCAAGTGAAACTAGGACTCGCGGGCATAGTCTCAAAATAAGGGCAAGCAGATTTAGGACTGAATTGAGGAGGAATTTCTTAACCCAAAGAGTTGTGAATCAGTGGATTTCCCTGCCCAGTGAAGCGGTTGAGGCTACCTCGTGGAATGTTTTTCAGGCAAAGATAGATCTTTGAACAGCGAAAGAATTAACCATTATTGTGAGTGGGTGGGTAAGTGGAGCTGAGTCCACAAAGATCTTATTGAATGGCAGAGCAGGCTCGAGCGGCAAGGTGGCCTACTTCTGCTCTTAATTCTTAAGTTTTTATGAGATCGTCCATGATCATATGAAATGGTCGAGCTAAATTCCCTACTACTGCTTCTATCTTTGAGTTGGCGCATAATAATAAAGAACTAATTTGCAAAGAATTTCATCTTCAATGTTATATCATGGTGCTTGTGCCTTTTATGGTGTGCCCACGAATTATATGTTGCAATCCCACTTTTTTGCTCAATCCTTGTGCCATTTTCATAGAAATCTTATAGCGTAGAAAAATGGGTTCAGTCCACTTTTCCTTTATAATTTTGAAAGAGGTATCCATTTCAACCTAGTCCCCAGTTCTTTTCTCCTACACCTGTAAATCTTTTTCCTTTACATATCCATTCCCCTTCAGTTTTGAAGAAGATTGCATTGTACTTAAAAAAAAATTAACTCTTTTCCTCACCACAGTTGCTGCCAGACCTGCTGAGTATTTCCAGCAGTGTTTTTATTCCAAAATTAATCTTGTTTCCTCATAGCCCTATATTATCTTCTGTTTGCAATATTTACCTATTTTCCTCTAACAGAAACATTGTTCCTTCCCTGTGCCTGAGTATTTCAGTTCGTAAAAACTCTTCAAGAACTTTTTTCTCGCTCCCTCCCCTTTTCTGTTGAGCATGTTGAATTGATGAGCCCTAATCACTGATTCCCTTTAGGAAATTCTCTTGAATTATTCACTGCATCAAAACCCAATCAGATCTCTTCTGGTCTGTGCAATTAGCATTTTCACCATCCCAACATCTCCATGAATATGTGCCTTGTGCAATCTGGCTTCAATGGCTTCTTGGTAATTGTGCCCGGTACTCCAAACTTAGAGTGAACCAATGTTTCATGCAATAAAAACAGAAAATGCTTGAAAACCTCAAGTCTGGAGGCATCTCTGGAAAGAAAAGTGCTTCGAGTCTGTATGACTTTGATCTTATTGAATGGTGGGGCAGGCTCGAAGGGCTAGATGGCCTACTCCTGCTCCTATTTCTTATGTTCTTTCTTTGAAGAAGTCTTATGGACTTGATGTTAAGTGTTTTCTCACAAATGCTGCCAGACCTGCTGAGTTGTTCCAACATTTTCTGTTATTTCAGATCTGCAGCATTTGCAGTTGTTTGCTTTTATTTCTAATGTTTCATGAAAATTTGTTTTGCTGAAATTGTACTCTTATGTATATCCCAGTTTATAAAACCCAGTACTCTTGGAGTTCTTGGGGTCATTATGTTGGACATTATGTGCTATAACAATTTTATGATTGCGCAAATCTAAATCATCCATACATTGTTAAGAACAAATGTGAACATGCACAGCAAAAGAGGTGAACATGTAGTAAATTGTGACTCTTCCCCCCCCCCCCCACCGCCACCGCCACCGATATCCTCTTGCCAGGTATTGAAACTGCATCTTATTTATCCTGCAGTTTAATTTTCTTACTCTTTGCGCTTCCTCTTCCCGCCATCTCTCTGATCAACTATGATTAGCTAATTTGACTCCCAAGAACAGTTACATGTAGGATCATTGTGTATAGGTTGACAACCGGACATCTCACAGAAAATAAATCAATAGATTTACTGAATTTTAGTTTTTAAGTGTTGTGAATAGCTCAGCTGTGTGTAAAGGAGTCTCCAACTGATCCAGCAGCCTGTGATTTTCAGTCTTGTCTCAAGCATTTTTGATAATCTCTTAGAGCTGGCACTTCTGTTAGCTGCTATGCATGTCATCTGGTGTTATAATTTTACCTTGCAAATAATCTGGTTTGGAAGTGAAGGCGTTATCTGTTTCCTTTTCCATTTTTTCCTTTTAGAAATTTTTAATCTTCCAGTGTCTGCCTAAGTGATTGAGTAATTTTTGCAAAAGTGGGAATGTAGACATTGGATTGTTTGAAGTGTCATATGGAACTGGTACTTAGCAAGAAGTGACAAAAAACTTTAAAGCTTAAAAAGTGGTGCATTTGTTAAGATGTAGTACAGCTATACAACATGAAAAGAATTGTCACACGAGTAGAATCCCTCCCTCCTCCAACTCTGTCTCTGTAATCCCATGCATTTACCATGTTTAATCCACCTAACGTGCACATCTTTGGAGCATGGGAGGAAATCTGGAGGAAGCCCACATAGACACTGGGAAAACATGCAAACTCCACGCAGTCACCCAAGGCTGGAATTGAACTCTGGTCCCTGGCGCCATGAGGCAGCAGTGCTAACCACTGTGCCACCATATTCCCCACTGTTCCTGTGTACCCCACTGCTTATCTGTACTCAACCTCACTCCCTTTCCTGCATCTCTGCTTCTCTGTCTTCTACTTTCTGACTCTTTGTCCAGCTTGATTTTGATTGCTCTTTTTCTCCTTTTGGAGAATACCTAGACTACATTTAAGCAATTTTTTCTTTAAAGGCCTCTCATTCTTACATTACATGCCTGCTACTATGTAACTCAGTTCACCTCAGCTTCTCATTTTGCTTTCTTATTGATTTAAAAAATTGTTGGATTTTCCTCCCTGTTTGCGTTGTAGTCATAAGGTATTGTCATGGCTTTCCATTTGTTTATTTGTGTACGCTCACGTGTGTGCATGTGACTGCCCTTAATGGCTGATATTAGGTGATCTCTGGAACAATGCATTATGATGAAATGTTCATGTATCTGATCTTTTCCTATAGAAATTCTTGAATCAGCTTTCAATGCAAATAATAATCGTTAATTTTCATATTTTAAAAGAAGTAATCACCTATGATGCTAGCTTCTCTTTCTGAAAGTTGATCTTTGCATCTCTGCAGCTGGTTATAAATGCATATATCTGGGTGGGGTAAATTTTTAATTGAGCCTATGTACTCAAAAATAAATCCCATACTTCCATAGATGGAAAATAATTGGCAGTGGTGCCAAGAATGGTGGTCTGTGTTCTGCTCTATTTGAAACTTTGTCTTGGTGTGCACAGTTAACTCTTTCACTGATCACAAACAGATCTTTTGCCTCAACATAGAACACAGAATTTAAACCATCTGTTGATGGTGCATATTGAAAAACTTTTTATCTTGCTCTTCATGTTAGTTCTGGCAAGTTGTCTTCTAAATTGAATAATTTTTAACTTTGCTCCTTTTCAGATGTTTAGAAAATGTAGAAGAGTGTATGGGACAGATGGAGGCCACTGTACCCATCATGTGTATCCCAGCAATAATGTGACGATGCCGCGTGCCCCCCCCCCCCCCATGTCATTTTCCAGCACTTGATCTGTACTCCTGGTGGTTACAGACCTCGGGTGCATAGCTGGACACCTTTCAAATGAATTGAGGGTTGCTACCTCTATTGCCTTTTTTAGGTAAAGACTTCCAGGCTCTTGCCACTCTGGTGAAAATATCGTTTCTTTTTCCTCTCTCCATCTTCTGTCACTTTAGATCAATGTCCCCTACTCACTGATCTCTCTGCCCTTTCTATCCACTGTATCCAGGCCCTTCGCATCTTTGTGCACCTTGATCAAATTGCCCTCGGTTCCTCTGTTCCAATGAAAATAACCGTAGCAGTTCCAATCTTTCCCTACAGCTATAATTTTCCAGTCCAGGCAATATTCTTATAAATCTCCCCTGTATTCTCTAGTGCAATTAGATCCTTTCTGTAATGAGGTGACCAGAATTGCATGCGGTACTCAACTGTAACCAGAATTTTATACAGCTCCAAGATAACATCCTGCTGTTGCATTTTAAAGTAAAGTTAAAAGTTTGTTTATTAGTCACAAGTAGACTTAAATTAACACCGCAACAAAGTTACTGTGAAAATCCCCTAGTTGTCACACACCGGCACCTGTTCTGGTACACTGAGGGAGAATTTAGCATGGCCAATGCATCTAACCAGTATGTCTTTGGGACTGTGGGAGGAAACTGGAGTACCCAGTGGAAACCCACGCAGATACATGGAGAATTGTGCATAGTCTGCAAGGACAGTAGGACAGTGGCCCAAGCTGGGAATCCAACCTGGGTCCCTGGCACTGTGAAGCAGCAGTACTAACCAACATGCTGCCCCATCTTATGCCTCAGCTAGGAAAGAAAAGGATTCCATATGACTTTGCCACCTTATCAACTTGTCCTGCCGTGCTCAGAGTTGTGTGGACTTTCACTCCAAGGTCCCTGTCTTCCTCTACGTCTTTCAAAATCCTCCACTTATTGGGTATTTGCCATCTTTGACCTCCCCAGATGCATTATATGACTTCTCTGGATCCATGTTGTGCTATAATTCTTTGTAGCCACTTGGATTATTGGAACCAAAATAATAAGACCTCATCCATCTGTTTCCATAGAAGTTCAATATAACAGCTTTTCATTTGTGGTCAACAATTGAATTGCAGCTTGTGTTAATTTGAATAGGGCTTTTTAGAGGTTGATTGAAGACTTCGAGTTTGCTTGCAATGTTTCAGAGCAATTTGAAAATATCCACTGCATAGACAATCTGATTGTTGGAACAGCAGAAATGATTTAAATGAAGGTTCAGTGCTAGTTCTAGTTTGAAGAGGATAAGGTATTGAAATTTCAACTTATTTCCTTTCTGTTTGTAAAATATAGAAGTGCTCTTGGTTGTTGGAGCAGGAGAGAGCAGCAAAGAATCTTGAAATGGTTTTAAGTTGCTTTGATTCGCATTGCAAAATAAAAAATATAATGCACAGGGTCTCATTAATTCATTTTGTGTTGTTTAGTGAAAATGAAGTTTTCTACTCAGGCATTTCTACCTTGCTCCATCACTTGTGTTTCGAAGTGTCTGGTATTCTTTCTGAATGTTTTAATGGATTTTTATTCTTGAGGTAAAGTTATCAAATTTGCATGCCAGGCTTAGAATCAGACTTTGCATATTGTTTGGCTAATTTGTTCCATGTTCTCCAAATGAACCCAGTAATAATTTTAGAGTTTGATCAGTGGCACCCCAACATCATCATCTTTTTTCATCTCTGGCATTGGATGAAAATGAACCCCAAGTAAAACCCAAGTGGCATTGCCAATTTAAAAGGATAATCCAGATAGGTTTGCACCAATCTTGCTGCCTCAATTTGAGGTATTTTTTTTTGTTGCTGCATGTTGATGCCTGTTGGGTATTTTGCTTTGCCTAATCTCGCTGGCATTGCTTATAACAGGGTCCTTTTTGTGTTCTTCACATGTTTAGTGTTGCCTGTTCTTGAATGTGTTGACTTGCATCTATTTACTAACATTCAGTCTACCTTAGTACATTTGTGTAACTGCCATGAGTCATGGAGTATAGATAATTTTTTTTATTTTTAACGGACGCAGAACTTTGTTTTGTGAACAAATTAAATTCTTACACTTGTGTGCTGTTCCCTATCATTCACAAAAGTTGTGATTGAGCTGAGTTCCTATATATTACACAAGATTCATCTTCACTGGCAGTGCATTTTTTGTCAGTAACTGTCTTTGGTTGTCATGCCAATTTTAATTTGATCTAGATGATATTGGTGATTTAGTAAGCCTTAAAATTCTTTACAGATTGCACATTTTGAGGAAACGTTTTTTGAAAAAGCTGATTAAGCTGAATTCACTAATTTATTAGACCCTGAAAGAACTCTTTTAGAACTGAGGTGTAACCTATTTCCAGAGATATGCCAACTGCTGCATTGTGCATGCTATTTAAATGTTCATTTGTGTTATGTTGCAGATGGCTCTGGAACAGTACTTCCACTATTGATTTTAGATTTTCACATTTGTTACAAATGAATATTGAGAGTACATTTGCCAAGTTGAACAGATTTTTATTACTTGGATGATTACAGGGAGGGCAAACTGCTTGGGGCATAAATTTCTGAAAATTTCAGTTCTTTCTTCAATCCTTGCATTTTGTACGGTGATTTGTTTTTAGATGCGAGGATTGAGTGATTTGTTTGGGTGATGCATCTCATCTCATCTCATGCCTCAACCAACAATATGAACCGATTTTGATTTCAAAACAAGAAACGCATAAATTGGATTTCAGACACTCTGAATTGAGACAGCCTTAATTGCCTGCTGGCATTATTGGGTTGCAGTCTGTTAAATCAGAATTAAAGAGATCTTCTAATTTTATTTGACGTATTGTAAGCAGTTTAAATATGTTATTGTTGCATAGCAGAAGTTTAAGCCAGCACTTTCCTTTTGTCTTGCAGTCCTTACAGCTGCTGTCACGCAAGCTTCCTTACAGTCTATGCTTCATAAGCTCCTCACGGCTGGACCATCAGCTTTAAGCATCACTACTCTCCTTTCCCAAGCTGCACAGTTGTCTTCTCAGGGTAAGGTTTAAACAAAATGTGTATTCTTTTGCTGCTCTGTTAGCATTTAAAACGTCGCACTGCCCACTGTTTTACCATTCGCCCCCTGACCACCACTCCACCCCTTTTAGATTCAGTTTGGTATTATGTATTTTGGAATGCATTGTTTTGCTCACTTTCATTAATGTGCCCATCAAGTTGAAGGATTTCAGTATTGGGAAGGCATCATTTTCCTCCTTGCATCAGTAAAAAACCTTAGGTGAGATATACATCCAGCTAGCTAGTTGAAGAAGATTTGCGCTTCTGTAGCTTATGACTCTTTTTTTTCGTTCTTCAAATGTTTCACTGAGAGCTTTGCTGTGTCCCACTTGAAAGAGTTTGTCACTTCAGTATCACACAAAAGATTGAATTCATTATAATTCAGATCTATCTTGTGTGCATGTCTGAGAGATTGTTTGGCAGATTATATTACACTTCACTGTTATTCACTTCACCCTTCTGATAGGTAAGCAGCAACGAAACAAATAAAAACAATTGACACTGACGACTCAAATAGTATTGCAAAAGACCAAGCTGAATCTGAAGGCTTGAATTTAATTGTTCAAATTGACATCAACCTAGATCCATGAACATTCCTATCGTGAATGTGATATCCTTGTACTTGTGGTAATAAGCAACAGTTGACTGGGAAAACAAATGGAGTTGCAACTTTCAAGGAAGAGTAGCCTCACTTGTTACAGTTGGCGACTGATAGCATCACCTTAATATAGTTCAATACCATTAACATCGGAGATTTCTGAAGCCTGTTAAAGTAGTAACCTTGAGTACTGTACGACCAATTTCAGCACTTTTTAAGTAGAAGTTCATGTTCATTAGCAATCACCAACAGTGCCTCAACCTCCTTTTATGATATTTAAAATTCTCAACCTGAGAGACAAGCTGAATGTAATGCTTCTCCTGTCCATGACTAATCCTGCTTGTCGCCTTGTGTTCTTCCGCTTTTGTTCAAGTGGTGATTTAGGCATTTGCTTTACTATTTTTGAGTGCACAAATTGAATTGAGGGTGAGCTTTGGGGATTCAATTTGAAATCACTAATTTCTTTACACCATTAATTGCAAGCATCAGAAACAAGTATCTTATTCTGAACTCCTGATTTGTTTTGTGCTACATTATGCTGCTATATTTGTCAAGACTTTTGTTTCTGAGAATAGATTGCATGGCATGAGAGATAATAACTGCCAAGGACAGTGAAGTTGAGTAGAGTACAGCTTTTAGGCGTTGAGTTGTAGACTAAAAATTTGTAAATGTGCATTTTGTTTTTGCTGAAGAACATGAGTATTTGAATTGCAAGTACTCATTGACACACATGTACAATTCATTCATAGGACATTTACATAATGTCAAATTTTTAAAGCTTGTTAACATGCCTACAAAGCTTCTTAACTTTGGACTTTGCCATGAATTAAAATATAACATCTGTTTGTCTTGAGATAACTTTTCGTTTTACTTTTGGTTCATTCTCTGTTTCTACCTTTTATAGCAATAAATTCAGTTCAGCCCAATAGGCAATCTGCTGCAAACAGCACCTGTTTGTATTAGTGTTCTTTTTCCCCAAGTTACTTGCATATCACTGAATTCTACCCTGATGCATTCTTGTTATATTCATTTATTCTCGCTCCCAGTATCCTTAATGCCACATGAAATCTCAAATCTGGAGTTATCTTGCTTGTATTTACCCATTTGTCAGAAGCCACCACACTGTTGGATGCCAACTGATTTGAGACTTGGCTTTCTTGTTTTTTACTCTCCTTTTTAAAGGTAATGACTTCACCTGTTGGAAAGGTTATTTATTTTCCAGTGTTTTATTTGCCCATAGGATATGGGCCTTATGTCTAGAGCAAGACCAGCATTTATTGCCCATTCATTACCCTTGAGAGCATGTTGATCACCTTCTACCATCTTGGACATCTACAGTCCATACTATGTAGGTCCATCCATACTGCTGCTTGGAGGAATTTCCTGGATTTTGACCAATTGACAATCAAAGAACAGCAACATGTTTCTATGTCAGGTGGCATGTGACTTGAGGAACTTGTAGATGATGATGTCCTTGGAGATCTGCTGACCTTGTTCTCTTTGGTTGTAGAGTTTGTGGGCTTTGCGGTAACTTGCCATCACCTTCAATGTACTTTGTATGTGGTAAGGTCTGTTACCACTGCACTGATGGTAGAGGCGATGCTTGTTTATGGAGTGCTGATCAAGTGGGCTGTTTTTTCTCAGTCCTGTCAAGCTTCTTGAGGGTTATTGGAGTTGCAGTCGTCCAGAGTATTTCATCATATAGCTGACTTGGGTCTTGTCAATGTTTGACAGATTTGGGGAGTCAGGTGGTGAGTTTGCTACAATTCCCAGTATCTGACCTGTTGCAGGCACAGTACTTGTATGGCTGTTTGACTTGGGTTTCTAATTGGTGGTAACACCGAAGCCCACTCCCTCCCCCATCCATTCAGATGTTGGTGGTCAGGGGATTCACTAATACAAGTAAATACCAAGGGCAGATGGTTAGATTATCTCTTATTGGAAGAGTCATTGCTTGCTGCTTCTGGGGCATGAATGTTATTTAAGAACATAAGAAATAGGAGCAGGAGTAGGCCATCTAGCCCCTCGAGCCTGTCCCGCCATTCAGTAAGATCGTGGCTGATCTGTCGTGTCTCAGTTCCACATTCCCACCCTCTCCCCATAACCCTTAATCCCCTCGCCTATCAAAAACCTATCAACCCGCGTCTTAAATATATTTAGCGAGGCAGCCTCCACCACTTCAACGGGCAGAGAATTCCAGAGATTCACCACCCTTTGAGTGAAGAAGTTCCTCCTCGACTCCGTTCTAAACCGCCCCCCTTTATCTTGAGGCTGTGCCCTCTAGTCCTGCTGTCCTTTCTGAGCGGGGAGAACCTCTCCACCTCTATCCTGTCCATCCCATTCATCATCTTATATGTTTCAACGAAATCTCCCCTCATTCTTCTAAACTCTAACGAGTACAAGCCTAGTTTATTCAGCCTCTCCTCATAGTTCAACCCCCTCAACTCCGGAATCAGCCTAGTAAACCTCCTCTGCACTCCCTCCAAGGCCAAAATATCCTTGCATAAGTGCGGCGACCAAAACTGCACACACAACTCCAGCTACGGCCTCACCAGTGCCCTGTACAGTTGCCGCAAGACCTCCCTACTTTTATATTCAATCCCCCTCGCTATGAAGGCCAGCATCCCATTCGCCTTCCTGATCACCTGCTGCACCGTCGCCTGCTGCAGTTTTTCGCCACGTAAGTAATAGTCCTTCCTACCATTATTCTTACCAAAGTGGACAACTTCACACTTGCCAACATTGAAGTCCATTTGCCAGTTCCTGGCCCGTTCGCCCAGCCTATCTAGATCCTTCTGCAGACTCTCCACACCCTCCGCATAATTTGCTGTTCCACCAATCTTGGTGTCATCAGCAAATTTCGACACCATACACTTGGTTCCCTCCTCCAGATCATCTATATAAATACTAAATAGCTGAGGCCCCAGCACCAATCCCTGGGGCACTCCACTAGTCACCAACTGCCAATCCGAATAGCACCCATTGACCCCCACTCTCTGCCTCCTATTTGACAGCCAATCCCCTATCCACGCTAACACACTACCCCCAACTCCATGCCCCCTGACCTTCTGTAATAACCTCTTGTGAGACACCTTATCAAACGCCTTCTGAAAATCAAGAAACACCACATCCACCAGCTCTCCTCTATTTGCAACTTATCAACATAAACCTGAATGTTATCCAGGTCTTGCTGCATGTTGATATGGATTTGTTCAATATCTGAGCAGCTCTGAATTGTACTGAACATTAATTATGCAATCATCAATGAACATATACACTTCTGACCTTTATGGTGGAGGGAAGGTTATTGATGAAGTGGTAGAAGATGGTTTGGCCTAGGACACTACTTGAACTCTAGTGATGTTCTGGGATTTGGATGATGGACTTCTGATGGCCACAGTCATTTTCCTTTGTACCAGGTATGACTCCAACCAGTGGAGAGTTTTCAATTGACTTAAATTTTATGACTCCTTGCTATTATAGTGTTGCCTTTCTGCCATGGAGACTGTCTCACCCTGCCTCTTAAATGCGACTCTTCTGCATGCTTGAACCAAGGCTGCAATGTTTTCCAGGGCCAAATGAACTGCTGGAACTCAGGCTGAGCATCAGTGAGCAGGTTATTGCTCATGTAGTGCTACACTGTTAATGACACAGAGAGGCAAGGGAGGAAATTGCTGGGGCCTTGAGAGAAATCTTTGTATCCTCACTGGCTGTGGGGAGGTCCCAGAGGACTGGAGAATAGCCAACGTTGTTCCTTTGTTTAAGAAGGGTAGCAAGAATAATCCAGGTAATTACAGGCCACTGAGTCTTATATCAGTGGTAGGGAAATTATTGGAGAGGATTCTTTGAGACAGGATTTATTCCCACTGGAAATAAGTAGGTGTATTAACAAGAAGCAGCATGGTTTTGTGAAGGGGAGGTCATGTTTCGCTAAGTTGATGGAGTTTTTTGAGGAAGTGACAAAGATAATTGATGAAGGTAGGGCAGTGGATGTTATCAACATGGACTTCAGTAATGCCTTTGACAAGGTCCCTCCTTGCAGACTGGTACAGAAGGTGAAGTTGTATGGGATCAGAGGTAAGCTGGCAATGTGTTTACAAAACTGGCTCAGTCAAAGAAGGTGGAGGGTAGCAGTGGATTTTCAAATGGAGGGCTGTGACAAGTGGCGTTACTCAGGGATAAGTGCTGAGACCTTTGCTGTTTATAATATATAAATGATTCGGAGGAAAGTTTGATTAGTAAGTTCACGGACGACACAAAGATTGGTGGATTTGCAGATAGCGATGAGGACCATTAGAGGATACAGCAGGATATAGATCAGTTGGAGACTTGGCAAATGGAGTTTAATCTGGACAAATGTGAGGTGATGCATATTGGAAGGCCTAATACAGATAGGAAGTATACGGTAAATGGTAGAACCCTTAAGAGTATTGATAGGCAAAGGGATCTGGTTGTACAGCTACACAAGTCACTGAAAGTGGCAATGCAGGTGGAGAGGGTAGTCAAGAAGGCATACAGCATGCTTGCCTTCATTGGCTGGGGTATTGAGTTTAAAAATTAGCAAGTCATTATTGCAGCTTTATAGAACCTTAGGCCGCACTTGGAATATAGTGTTCAATTCTGGTCGCCACACTACCAGAAGGATGTGGAGGCTTTGGAGAGGGTACATAAAAGATTTACCAGGGTGTTGCCTGGTATGGAGGGCATCAGCTATGAGGAGAGATTGGAGAAACCTAGTTTGTTCTCACTGGAACAATGGAGATTGAGGGGTGACCGGATAGAAGTCTACAAGATTGAGAGGCATGGACAGAATAGATCATCAGGAGCAATGGTGGAAGAGTCACTTACAAAGGGACATAAGTTGAAGGTACAAGGAGCAAAGTTTAAAGGAGATGTACGAGGCAGATTTTTTACACAGAGGGTGGTGGGTGCCTGGAACTCGTTACTGGAGGAGGTAATGGAAACAGATATAGTGACTTTTAAGGGGATCTGGACAAATACATTAATAGGATGGCTATCGAGGGATATGGTTCCCTGAAGGGTAGTGGGTTTTAGTTAAGTTGGACAGCATGGTCAGTGCAGGCTTGGAGGGCCGAAGGGCCTGTTCCTGTGCTTTAATTTCCTTTGTTCTTTGATACTGTACGTCACTTCACTGATAACTGAGTGACTGATATGATCATTCAGTTGTCTTTTTGAGGGCAGGACGTTCTTGGACATTTTTCTACGTTGTCAGATAGATCACACACATGTAGCTACACATGTAGCTGCACTTGACTAACTTTTCAGGTAGTTCATGAGTACAAGTCTTCAGTACTATAGCAGGGGTGTTGTCAGTGGCCTATTGTCTTTGAACTATCCAGTGCCTTCAGCCATTTCTTAATGTCACAAGGAGTGATATTGAATTGGCTAAAGATTGATGCATTGGCTCGAAGGGCCATTTTCTGTGCTGCATACCTCTATGACTCTGAGATCTGTGCTGCTGATTCCTTGGGAGGAAGCTGAAATGGATCACCAGCTTAATACTTTTGGCTGAAAGTGTTTGTAAGTGCTTCAGCCATATCTTTTGCATAGAGGTGTTGCAGTTTGCCAGCTTTGTGGATGGGGATGTTCATGGGACTTTCTCCGCCTGATTAACTAATTGTCCACCAGCGTTCTCAGCTGGGTGTGGCAAGTCTGCCAATCTTTGTTTTATCAGATCAATTGGTTCTGTATGTAGTACCGTATTGTAGCTTTACCAGGTTGGTATCTCATTTTTTAGTTATGCTTTATGTTGCCCGGAATGCTCTTGTACACTTCTCATTGAATCAGGATTATTCCCTGACGTGATGACAGTGGTAGAACGAAGGATGTGTTGGGCTATATGTTTGTATTATGATTGACTGGAGTTCTGCTGCTGACTCTGCCTCAGCCACCAGCAAAAAACTGGACACTATGTTCTGCCTGAATCTACTCATTGGTTATAGTTTCACATAAGATGATAAAGCATGACCTCATTGTCTCCACAAGGCATGTGTGATAATCATGCCTATCAGTGCTGATTAGAAGAAACATCTTACAAACATTTACTTGTCCCAAGTTTAGCACAGAAACTGAGAATGCTCACCTGATGCAGGATCTTGCAGCTTTGAAATACCTGCTGTGAATTAGTCCTTTGGATGGAGAATTGAAACTCTTGTCTTCCCCGTCTTGTAGCTCTGAGCACCCCTCAAGATAGAGTCACTGCTGGCCTCTAACTTTTAGCCAGCAAATCACTTCAAGAGACAAAGGCACTCCTTGCCTCTAGTTACTAGCTAACCAGCCACCAAGAGCTGAATTTCCAGTACCAGAGAGAGACACAGAAATAATGCTTGCAGTCTGCAGTCCTATAACTGAAACTGAAAGTAAAGTCCTCCTGTGAAGGAAAAAAACCTGTCCAAACTGATCTTGTGCCACGTGGGAATTCAGGGATTCTTCTGCTATGGCTGGCTCCTTCACGTGCAAAAAGTGTGTCCAATTGCAACTCTTGCTAGACAGCTTGACAGTCCTGAAGTTGCAGATGGATTCACTTTGGAGCAGCCACGATGCTGAAGAAGTCATGCATTGCATGTTCAGTGAGTTGGTCAAACAGCAGATAAAAATTACTGAGGGAATGGGGAATTGGTGACCACCAGGCAGAGGAAGAGTAGGAAGGCAGTGCAGTCATCTGCAGTCATCACCCTCAAACAGATGTATTGTTTTGGAAACTGTCAGGGGAGATGGCTCACCAAAGGAAGGTGGCAGCAGTCTTGTTCATGGCACCATGGCTGGCTGTGCTGTGCAGGAGGGCAGAAGAAAAACTGGCAGAGCTATAGTGATAGGAGACATAATTCAAATGGAAAGAACAGGCATTTCTATGGATGCAAACGAGATTCCAGGATGGTATGTTGACTCCCTGCTGCAAGGGTCAAGGGTGTCTTGGAGTGGCTGCAGTGCATTCTGGAGGGGAGTGTGAACAGCCAGCTGTTGTGGTGCATATAGGTACCAATGATATAGGTTAAAAAATGGGGTAAGGTTCTACAAGCTGAATTTAGGGAGTTGAGAGTTAAACTAAAAAGCAGGACCTCCTAAGGTAATATTCGCAGGATTGCTATCAGTGTCTTGTGTTGGTCAGAGTAGGAATGTCAGGATAGCTAAGTTGAATTTGTGGTTTGAGAGATGGTGCAAGAGGGAGGGATTCAAATTCCTGGAACATTGGAACCGGTACTAGGGGAGGTGGGACCAGTACAAATGGGACAGTCTGCACCTTCTAGACTGAAGGGCAAGGCACATGGAAGTAGGGAACCCTAGATGGTTCGTGATATTGAGGTCCTGGTCAAAAGTAAGGAGAAGGCATATGACATGCAGTGGATCTCTTGAGTATAGAGATTGTCAGAATAGAGTTGAGAGAGAAATCAGGAGGGCAAAAAGAGGATACGAGATTGCTTTGGTAGATAAGGCAAAGGAGAATCCAGAGCTTCTACAGATACATCAAGGGCAAAAGAGTAGGTAGGGAGAGAATAGAGCCTTCAAAGGATCAAAAAGGTCATCTATGTGCGGATTCACAAGAGATGGGAAGATCTTAAATGAATGTTTCTCATTGGTATTTGCTGCTGAGAAGGGCATGGATGTGAACTTGGGGAAATAAGAACATAAGAAATAGGAGCAGGAGTAGGCCATCTGGCCCCTCGAGCCTGCCCTGCCATTCAATAAGATCATGGCTGATCTGACGTGGCTCAGTTCCACATTCCCGCCCTCTCCCCATAACCCTTAATCCCCTCTCTTATCAAAAACCCATCAACCTGCGTCTTAAAAATATTTAGCGAGGTAGCCTCCACCACTTCAACGGGCAGAGAATTCCAGAGATTCACCACCCTTTGAGTGAAGAAGTTCCTCCTCAACTCTGTTCTAAACCTCCCCCCCCCCCCCCCCGCCCCCTTATCTTGACACTGTGCCCCCTAGTCCTACTGTCCTTTCTGAGCGGGAAGAGTCTCTCCACCTCTATCCTATCCATCCCATTCATCATCTGATATGTCTCAATGAGATCTCCCCTCATTCTTCTAAACTCTAACGAGTACAAGCCTAGTTTATTCAGCCTCTCCTCATAGCTCAATCCCCTCAACTCCGGTATCAGCCTAGTAAACCTCCTCTGCACTCCCTCCAAGGCCAAAATATCCTTGCGTAAGTATGGCGTCCAAAACTGCACACACTACTCCAGCTGCGGCCTCACCAGTGCCTATACAGCTGCAGCAAGACCTCCCTACTTTTATATTCAATCCCCCTTGCTATGAAGGCCAGCATCCCATTTGCCTTCCTGACCACCTGCTGCACCTGCAAGCTGGGTTTTTGCAACTCATGCACAAGGACCCCGAGGTCCCTCTGCACCGTCGCCTGCTGCAGTTTTTCTCCACGTAAGTAATTATCCTTCCTACCATTATTCCTACCAAAGTGGACCACCTCGCACTTGCCAACATTAAATTCCATTTGCCAGTTCCTGGCCCAATCGCCCAGCCTATCTAGATCCTTCTGCAGACTCTCCACACCCTCCGTGCAATTTGCCGTTCCCCCAATCTTGGTGTCATCAGCAAATTTCGACACCATACACTCGGTTCCCTCCTCCAGATCATCTATGTAAATGGTAAATAGCTGAGGCCCCAGCACCGACCCCTGAGGCACTCCATTAGTCACCAACTGCCAATCCGAATAGCACCCATTGACCCCCACTCTCTGCCTCCTATTTGACAACCAGTCCTCTATCCACACTAACACCCTACCCCCAACTCCATGTCCCCTGACCTTCTGCAATAACCTCTTGTGAGGTACCTTGTCAAACGCCTTCTGAAAATCCAGAAAGACCACATCCACCGGCTCTCCTCTATCCACCGCCCTAGACACATCCTCATAGAACTCCAGTAAATTTGTCAGACACGACTTCCCTTTAATGAAACCGTGCTGCGTCTGCTCTATCAAGCAATTCCCCTCAAGATGCCTCGCTATTTCCTCCTTGATGACGGATTCTAACATTTTACCTACAACAGACGTTAAACTAACCGGCCTATAATTCCCCGCATTTTGCCTGGCACCCTTCTTAAACAACGGTGTAACATTAGCCGCTTTCCAATCTTCCGGCACTTCCCTCTTTCAGAACCCTCGGATGCATTCCATCCGGTCCTGGGGACTTGTCCACAATCAGCCCCTCCAGTCTGTTGAGCACCGCCTCTCTAGTAACAGTAATGTCACTGAGACCCTCCAGTCCTACCACCTTTCCATCGCTAACACCCGGCAAATTATTCACGTCGTCCTCCGTGAAGACCGAAACAAAAAAGTTATTCAAGAACTCAGCCATTTCCCCATCCCCTACCACTAAGTCCCCCTTCTCATCCTCTAAGGGTCCAACGTTCACCCTAGCCAGCCTCTTCCTTTTTATATACTTAGAAAAAAGGATAGCAAGAGTTTTTATATTAAGCGCTAGCCTAGCTTCATAGTTTCTCCTACCCTTCTTTATCAATTTCTTTGTCAATCTTTGTTGACATTTAAACCTCTCCCAATCCTCTTCTCGCCCACTACTCTTAGCTACTATAAACGCCTCCGCTTTTAATTTAACACTTTCCTTCACCTCCTTCGTTATCCACGGCTTATTACCTCTCCTCCTACGGTCCTTTTTGACCATCGGAATAAATTTCTGCTGAGCACCAAGAAAGATCTCCTTAAAAATCCTCCACTGCTCCTCAGCAGACCTACCTTCCAACGCGCTCCCCCAGTCCACATTCGCCAATTCCTCTCTCATCCTACCGTACTCCCCTCTGTTCAAACAAAGGACACGCGTCCGGGAACCCACTTTGTCCTCCTCCATCTATAGTGAAGTCTTGAGAAGTGTACGTATTACAGAGAAGGAAATGCTGGAACTCTCAAAGTGCATCAAGGTAGAAACATCCCTGGACCTTTTGAAATGTATCCCACGATGTTGTCTGTGGCTGGAGAGGCAATTGTGGATTGCCTTGCTGAGATATTTGAATTAGCCACAGGTTGAGGTGTTTGAAGATTGGAGGCAAGTAAATGTTGTGTGTTTATTTAAGAAGGGCTGCAGGGAAAAGCCTGGGAACTAGACCAGTGAGTCTAACCTCTATAGTGGGTAATTTGTTAGAAGTTATTTTGAGAGACAGGACCTACAAGCGATTAGATAGGCAAGGACTGTTTGTGAATATTTAGTATGATTTTGAGTGGAAGGTTGTGCCTCAGGAATTTGATTGAGTTTTTTTTGAAGTGGTAACCGAGAAGTTAGATGAAGGCAGTGCAGTTGATGTTGTTTACATGGACTTTAGCAAGGCCTTTGACAAGGTACCACATGGTAGATGGTTGCATAAGGTTAAATCTCATGGGATCCAGGATGAGGTAGCCAAGTGGATACAAATTTGGCTTGATGACCAAAGACAGGTGGTTGTAGAGGGTTGTTTTTCAAACCTGTGATCAGCGGTGTTTCTCAGGGATCAGCGCTGGGTCCACTGTTGTTTATAATTCATGTTAATGATTTGGATGAGAATTTATGGGGCATGGTTCGTAAGTTTGCAGATGACATCAAGACTGGTGACATAGTGGACAGTAAGAAGGTCTTCTAGGATTACAATGGGATCTTCATCAATTGGGCCAATGGGCTGATGAATGGCAAATGAAGTTTGGTTTTGATAAATGAGGCGATGCATTTTGATAGCTTGAACTAGGGCAGGACCTACTCCAGTTAATGGTAGGGCATTGGGGAGAGTTATGGAACAAAGAGATCAAGGAGTACCAGTTGATAGCTCGTTGAAAGTGGAGTCACTGGTGGACAAGATGGTGAAGCGGGCATTCAGCATGCTTGATTTCATTGGTCAGAACATTGAATACTGGAGTTGGGACGTCTTGTTGAAGTTGTACAAGACATTGGTAAGGCCACACTTGGAATGCTGTGTACAGTTTTGGTCAACCTATTATAGAAAGGATATTATTAAACTAGAAAGAGTGCAGAAAAGATTTACTAGGATGCTACTGCGACTTAATGGTTTGAGTTATAATGAACATAAGAACATAACATTACTTCTGTGTTGGGTAAGGTTTTGGAAAGGATTATTAGAGACAGGATTTATAGTTATTTGGAGAGTAATGAATTGATTAGAGACAGTCAGCATGGTTTTGTAGCGGGTAGGTCGTGCCTTACTAACCTTATCGAGTTCTTTGAGAAAGTGACCAAAGAGGTGGATAGGGGTAAGGCAGTTGACGTGGTGTATATGGATTTTAGTAAGGCGTTTGATAAGGTTCACCATGGTAGGCTTCTGCAGAAAATGCAGATGTATGGGATTGGGGGTGATCTAGGTAATTGGATCAGGAATTGGCTAGCAGATAGGAGACAGAGGGTGGTGGTTGATGGTAAATATTCGTCATGGAGTTCGGTTACGAGTGGTGTGCCTCAGGGATCTGTTTTGGGGCCACTGCTGTTTGTAATTTTTATTAATGATCTGGATGAGGGTATAGTTGGGTGGATTAGTAAGTTTGCTGATGACACCAAAGTCGGAGGTGTGGTAGATTGTGAGGAAGGGTGTCATAGTTTGCAGGGTGACTTAGAAAGGTTGCAGAGCTGGGCCGCGAGGTGGCGGATGGAGTTTAATGTGGAGAAGTGTGAGGTAATTCATTTCGGTAGGAATAACAGATGTGTTGAGTATAGGGCTAACGGGAGGACTTTGAATAGTGTGGAGGAGCAGAGGGATCTAGGTGTATGTGTACATAGATCCCTGAAAGTTGGGAATCACGTAGATAAGGTTGTTAAGAAGGCATACGGTGTCTTGGCGTTTATTGGTAGGGGGATTGAACTTAGGAGTCGCAGCGTCATGATGCAACTGTACACAACTCTGGTGCGGCCGCACTTGGAGTATTGTGTGCAGTTCTGGTCCCCACATTACAGGAAGGATGTAGAGGCTTTGGAGAGGGTGCAGAGGAGGTTTACCAGGATGTTGCCTGGTATGGAGGGGAGATCCTATGAGGAGAGACTGAGAGATTTGGGGTTGTTTTCGCTGGAAAGAAGGCGGCTAAGAGGGGACCTTATTGAAACATATAAGATGATTAGAGGTTTAGACAGGGTAGATAGTGATAGCCTTTTTCCTAGGATGGAGAAAGCTAGCACGAGGGGGCACGACTTTAAATTAAGGGGGGGGTAGTTATAGGACTGATGTCAGGGGTAGGTTCTTTACCCAGAGGGTGGTGAGGGACTGGAATGCCCTGCCAGCTGCAGTTGTAAATGCGCCTAGTTTGGGGGCGTTTAAGAGATCTGTGGATAGGTTTATGGACGAAATGGGATTGGTTTAGATTAGTGGGTTAGTGTTGTTTTTTTTTTAAAAGCTGGTCGGCGCAACATCGTGGGCCGAAGGGCCTGTTCTGCGCTGTAATGTTCTATGTTCTATAAGAACATAAGAAATAGGAGCAGGAGTAGGCCATCTAGCCCTTCGAGCCTGCCCCGCCATTCAATAAGATCATGGCTGATCTGTCGTGGCTCAGTTCCACTTTCCCGCCCTCTCCCCATAACCCTTAATCCCCTCTCTTATCAAGAACCCATCAACCCGCTTCTTAAAAATATTTAGCGAGGCAGCCTCCACCACTTCAACAGGCAGAGAATTCCAGAGATTCACCACCCTTTGAGTGAAGAAGTTCCTCCTCAACTTCGTTCTAAAGCGCCTCCCCTTTATCTTGAGGCTGTGCCCCCTAGTCCTACTGTCTTTTTTGAGCAGGAAGAGTCTCTCCACCTCTATCCTATCCATCCCATTCATCATCATATACGTCTCAATGAGATCTCCCCTCATTCTTCTAAACTCGAACGAGTACAAGCCTAGTTTATTCAGCCTCTCCTCATAGCTCAATCCCCTCAACTCCGGTATCAGCCTAATAAACCTCCTCTGCACTCCCTCCAGGGCCAAAATATCCTTGCGCAGGTGCGGCGCCCAAAACTGCACACAGTACTCCAGCTGCGGCCTCACCAATGCCCTATACAGCTGCAGCAAGACCTCCCTACTTTTATATTCAATCCCCCTCGCTATGAAGGCCAGCATCCCATTTGCCTTCCTGACCACCTGCTGCACCTGCAAGCTGGGTTTTTGCGACTCATGCACAAGGACCCCGAGAGGCGGGATAGACTGGGACTACTTCCCCTGGAGTGCAGGAGACTTCAGGGTGATCTTGGAGGTTTATGAAACAACGAGGAGTATAGATGAAATAGATACTGGACATCCTTTCCCAAAGGTAGGGGAGAATAAACTAGAGGGCATCAGTTTGGAGAGGGAAGAGATACAAAAAGGTCCAGAGGGGCAATTTTTTCATACAGAGGGGGTGAGTGTGTGGAACGAGCTGGTAGAGGCGATACAATTGTGTCTCTTTAAAAAAAAAACATTTTGACAATTACGTGGTAAGATGGGTATAGAGAGATATGGGTCAAATGCAGGCACTTGGAAGTAAACCCCAGGACATTGCATTAGGCCCAAATTGAAAATAAAGGAATATCACTTCAACAGACACCACGGCAACAATAGAACAAAAGCAGCAGAGAAGCAGGATTAAAGATACATTCCTTAAAGGCATAGTTACTGTCATAATATGACTAAGTCATTCTGTTGCTGATCTAGACTGGACAGCTCTCCCAATTTTGGCACAGGTCTCCAGATCTCAGAGGGGATGTTGTAGGGTGGGGTGACATGTCATTTCAGGTGCTGAGGTGGATGCCAGAAATTTCATCTAATTTTGTTTGTCTTCAACTTTTCTGTGGTTTTAATATACAGTGGCTTTCTGGACCATTTCAGGAGGCAGTTAAGAGTCAATCACACTACTGTGGGTCTGAGCTTCCAAATGCCAGTTCACATAGGAACAGCAGATTTCCTTCCTTCATGGCAATCCTATAGTTTTATGATCCAAATTAATGAGACTAACGTTTAGGTTCCCCATTTGGGAGTTCTGTATCCAGAGCATTACGTAGGACCTCTGGATTACAATCCCAGTGAAATAGCTACAGTGTGTGGGCAGACTCAATTGAATGCACAATACACAACCCTACGCCACCTCAGTAGACATTCTGAAGGCAAAGCATTGATATGGAAGTGTGGAATCTTTTGTTCTTGGCATGTACTCCGCCAGTTGCCTAAAGGTAGCAAGACACCTGAGCCGACTCTGGGTGAAATCCCTTTCTATCCATTAGGCAGATAGGTTGGCAGCAATGGACTTCTGTCCTGACCTAGGACCTCGGAAAGCAATCAGGCCCACCAAGAGTTGCATGCCAGCAGCTCTTGCACTTGTTAACTCCATGGAGGAGGCCATGACTACTGCAAGAACAGCAACCCCTCCCCTGTAGTTTCAAGATCATGGAGTGACACAGGAAAAACGTAAATGCTGTTGGGAGCATACCCACAGGGTGGGGTTCAAGTGAGATGGAGCCATGGTGTCAGCAACAAAGATAGGGGGTTGTCTGTCAGAAGCCACCCACTGCCTTGTGTCCATGTTTTCAATCATGTACACATTAGTGAAGATCAAGGGAGACCACACCCTCCAGCTGACATGCAGCTTGCACGTTTTACCAGTTAAGGTGGCCATAAGTCAGCCGACCTGAGGCTTGGAAGGTTGTATCAGAGGTAGGAAGTGACTGTTAGTTCGTTGTTAATATACCACTTGGACTCAAGTGAATGTGGGGTGAGAAGGTCAATTATTAGCCTTCCAGCCCAGAATGTCTGATGGAGAGGGAAAGAGGCATCGGGTATCATTTCTGATGCCAACCCACCAAATGTTCAGGCTCATCTGCTTCATTCCTTGACTCCTGCAGGGGGATAGAAGATCGTGGCTGGTGTCTTTTAATATTGGTTGTCTTTGCTTCACCAATTTTTCAGTTTAATTTCTTTGTATATCACCTACACTTAGCAGCTCCTGAACTGAGTTCAGAGCTGTTGCTAGATCTGTTGATTTGGGATTGTGATTAGCAGGTTTGCACAAATAGATGCAGTTCATGCTTTGATATGGGGAATGTTCAAGTTGCAAAAAATATTGGCATCAAGAAACTGCATATTGGATGGAATCTTATGGTGGCAACGGGGGTCTCCAGTTGCTGGCTGCAGAACTGATGTGATCCCTGTGTTGTCCCTTTTGAGGAGACCTGCATTTTGTGCCACTGAGGCATTTAACAGGCTGATGGTTGGCCTTCTCTCAGGATCAAGAACCTTGGGGAGGGAAGGGCTGCTGGCCTCCATGGAAATGGTGACTGTTGCTAGTACTGCACCCACCCAAGGCTTCAGATTGAGGAGGGATCCAAGCATAGCTGAGTGTTGGGAGGGTGGTGGTATGAAGGAAATCAGCTGCAAGGCAGGGGTAAAGTTTTCACCAGAAACTCACAAGCAGACATACCAGGGAATTGTTTGTCATGCTCCCTGCCTGGACACAGCTCTGACTTCACGTGCTATGCAAAAAGATTCTGCACACCATTAAGCTGCTAAGTTATATACTTAGTTCAAAGAAAACTATATGTACTGTTCACATTCGACTCTACACTCCTAAATTTTTAATGCAGCTTTGAATTATAAACTCATATTTTCTTGACAGTAAGCAGTACTGGAATAATCTTTTGTCAGAAGTCAGTTTTTAGAACTGATTTAGAAAATATATGGTATTTGCCAAAAAATATCACTTGTAGTTTTATTGCCTTTTGTTCTATTCATCATGTGACTGCAACTAAGACAACAGATGCATTGTTTGCTCCTTGCCCGTTGTTAGAAGATGCTATGGGTCTACACCAATGGAACTTTCCTCTTACTTTTTTGCTCCCTTTTTAATATCTCTGTCAAGCACCTCAGATTGAAAAACTGACTAATTTATTTTTTGAAAATGAAATTAGTACCATATTTATAGTCACTGGTACTAAAGCTGTTAGGTAGTGAGATTCAATAAGGGAATAAAATGCCACCATTTGTTGTCCATTTGTGTTTGCTATCAACTTGTTTAAGACATTAAAAGCTATAGATTGTTAATATTTGAGTTAGTATATACCTGAAATTGATTTTCACCGTGCAGTCTTGTAATTTAATGAGACAAAATCAAATGTGTAATATCTGATTATCTTCCATATGTACACATTTCAGAAAAATGATAGGGTAGCACTGAAAAGCTGGGTTACAGTTTCTGTTTTGTTTACTCTTGTTATAAACTAAGTTAATCATGTTGAAGCTGAGACACAGAATGTTGGCATAACATTTTTGATGTCAGTTATAGAACAAGAAAATCTATTGGGCTAGAAGTTATGCTAATTGCATTAAATTTAATGTATCACATTTTAAAGTCATACATAAATACAGTTAAGTGCGTTTCTAAGCTTTTGTCTTCAAGATAGATTTGATTGGGCTTGTATGTTCGGAATATTTTCATAGGAGAAGTATTCTCACAGAAACTTGGTACGTTGAAAAAGTTTGCTTGAAAGTATTTAAGTAAATCTATTCCCCCTTTAAAAGAAACTTCACAGTCTTTTAATTGAATAATACTACTGAGTTTTTTTTTCCCCCCCTCCTCCCCCAAAAAAACAGCCCAGCAATCTAATCAGTCACCGATGTCTTTGGCATCAGATGCATCATCCCCAAGGTCATATGTGTCTCCCAGGATAAGTACGCCGCAGACTAACACTGTTCCTCTTAAACCACTGATAAGTACACCTCCAGTGTCGTCTCAACCAAAGGTAAACCAAAACCATTTGATGCTTAATTGAAATACTGATATTTTTTTTTATAAAAATGCACTTTTAGGAGGGATGGTATATGAATGTTAAATGTGCAGTTCTAAATTTAGTATGTGGTAGTTTCATGATTGTATCATTGTAGTTTGCCCTGTGATTATCTTGAGTTGCAATTTAAGTAACATCATGGCATTTTTACTATCTGAAAATGCCCCTATTCAAAGCAACACTATTAAAGTTATATTGGAGGAGTGTCAGAGATGCTGTGCGTTCTAACTCTGTGGCTGGACATGTACATATGTTATGTAATGCCAGGGATTTTAAAAAAGAATTATTGGTCAGAAATTTGTACTCCTGTTCCTGAAATATGATTGCACTCTGTGGGAATGTGTTTATGAAGATTCATCAGTTTAAATGTAGCTTTTGCCACTCCACAAAATCATTTCACATATGAGAATCTATTACTCGAAGGATTTATGATTCCGTATTGCTCAACCTTTTATGTACAAATATTACACTAATCCTGCAAAGGTTGATGGGGGCAATGGGGAAGAACCTGTCCCTTGGTTCTGCTCAGAATTTGTGTTGAAACTAAAAGTCAAGTACAAGCATTTGTGTGAAACTTTTACAAAAATTGTACTGCATGTGCACCTGCTATGGTTTCAGAAGTTGTGTACCCTGCAGATTGCTGTTGTAATTTCTAAGACATCAATCTGTTTTAATTTTCATTTAAATAACGCATTGTTTAGAGATGTGCATTGTTGGACAGTGTAAAAGGCAGTGTTAAGCAATGTGATATGGATTTAAGTGAAAAATGCGTATTTAAGAAAAAGATGAGGATTTGACTTCCCCTTTCTGTCTTTAGTCCAGTACTTCAATTGTGAAACCAGGGCCAGCACAGCAGCAAGTATCTCAACAACCTGCAACTGCTGACAAGCATGGGCATGAGCCAGGATCTCCACGTAATGTTCAACGTTCAAGGTGAGGATATCTAGTTGGAATTGCTGTGGATGAAATTTGAAGTTTTAACATTTTGCTGCATAGGCTGACCTAAGTAACAGTTCTATCTTTAATTTGGGATGAAAATGTCATTCTGCACTCAATAAATTCAGATGCATTTGCCAAGGGCAACTGGGTGTCATGATTAAAAGCAGATTACTGCCAATGCTGAAATCTGAAACCAAAAGAGAAAATGCTGGAAAACCTCAGCACGTTTGGCAGCATGTGTAGGGAGAGAAAAGAGCTGATGTTTTGAGTCCAGATAATCAATTGTCAAAGCTTTGACAAAGGGTCAGCTGGGCTCGAAACATCAGCTGTCTTTCATCCTTACAGATGCTGACAGACCTGCTGAGATTTTGCAGTATTTTCTCTTTTGGGTGTTATGATTTCAGGGTGAGGTTGTTAATAAAATGCCAAAAATTATTTTTGGACATCTCTTTAGGTGCCATAAGTAATTGGTCATTGATACAAGGAATTTGATTCTAGTTGTTAATTATTATACATCTATTTTAGAGAAATTAGAATGGAACTTTTCAACGTTTAATTGCTGTTTCTGTTGCAATGTAATTGTGTACTTTGTTAGAATTCTCAGCACAAAAAGAAATAATTTGCCTGCTTTTGAAAGAGATATTCAATTTGTCCTGTTCCCCAGTTCTTTCCCTTTGCAATTTCCTCTCCCCCTCATGTTTTTGTATTTGCCGTTTGAAAATTAGTTTTGAATCTGCTTCCGTCATCTTTAAGGCAGATCATTCACTTGCTTTTCTTCGTACTTTACACCTTTATTTAAAAAGCTGAGGATACCACATTTGATTTTAATATCTCTATCAATTTATCGTACTGCCTTCAAAAATTTGTATTTGTTAAACCTTTTTGTTCCTACACCACCATTTAAAGTCGTGCTACTTAGTATATATTGCCATCTCTTGTTTTCTTCCGAAATGCATTGCTTTGAACTTCTTTGTTGAAGTTCATCTGCCATTTATCTGAACATCTCACCAAACTGATTTCATGAAATCTGAAAACACTGGGTGAACCTAGTGGTTGGAAATGTTCTAGTCACATCTTCTCAAAGTTAGAAACTGATGCCGAGTCCACTACACTCAACTGCTTTTTTAAAAATGTCACATGGATTGAACCAAATTTGGCAGGCTACTGATATCTATAAAGGTGAAAGTGAAGTAGAATCACCTGCTGGAATTGCTTTTGGCTGAAGATGTTTTTAATTCATTCATGGAATGTGGACATTGTTGGCAAAGCCAATATTAAGTGCACTTGAGAAGGTAATGGTGAGTCACTGTCTTGAACTGCAATAGTACGTTTTGGTGTATGCACTCCCATAGTGCTGTTAGCTAAGTGATCCCAGCATTTTGACCCTCCAAAACAAAAATTAAGCTAGTGATTTTCCCCTGTGCCAGTTACTCTTGTTTTTCAAGGTAGTAGAGGTTACATGTTTGGAAGGTGCTGTCCAAGAAGTCTTGTTGAATTGCTGCAGTGCATCATGCGCGAATGGTAGAAGGAGTGAATGTTTAACGTCTTGCCAGTATATCAGGCTGCTTTTTCTGGATAAGATTTAGCTTTTTGAGTGTTGGTGGGGCTATACTCATCCCTGCAAGAGTGTTCCATTCCACTCCTGACTTGTTGGTGATGGATAGGCTTGGAGGAGTCAGGAGATGAGTTATTCACCACAAAATTCCTAGCTTCTGACCTGCTCCTGTAGCTACAGAATATATGGCTTGTGCGGTTTCTGATCAATCATCAAGCTCGGGCTGTTGTTAATGGGAGATTCCGCAATGGACACACCATTGAATATCTGTGAAAAGTGATTAGTCACTCACGTTTGAGCTGGCACCTGTGTGATATAGCTTTTACCAGAACCATGGCTGCTTAAACCTACATGGTGCCCCATTCACATTGCGCACGGATTGCTTCATATCTGAGGAGATGTGACTAGAAATGAACACTACAACTGTCAGCCAACATCTCCACTTTTGATTTTTTGTTGGAGCAGTGGCCATTAATGAAGCAGCTGAAGCTGTTTGGGCCTTGCACACTACCCTGAGGAACTCCTACTGTGATGTCCTGGGGCTGAGGTGATTGGTCTCCCACAGCCATCTTCTTTTGTGCTAGGGATGACTAGCCAATGAAGTTTTCCTCCCATCAATTCTTATTGATTTCAGTTTCGATAGGGTTCCTTGATGCCACAATCCCAACAAATGCTGCCTCGATGTCAAGGGCAGTCGCACTTGTCTTGCCTCTGAAATTCGACTCTTTGGTAGCTGCAGTGACATCTGGCACCACATGGGCTTGTCAGTCCCCAAATCGAGTATCGGTGGGCAAGTTAATGGTGAGTCAGTGCTGTTTGATAGCATTGTTAAAGAAACCTTCAATCACTTGGTTGATTGAAAGCTGATTGACAGGGCATTAATTGATTTGGGTATGTCTCTTTTTGCAAACAGCACACAGTTTTTCTTTGGGTCAATGCCAGTTGTTATTGCATTGGAATAGCTTGTCTCGAGGCACATCTGCTTCTGCTGTGCCTGTAGCAAAGCTGTCCAAATTGCCGAGGCCTTGGCCAAAACCTTTGTATTCTCTTTAACCACGGGCAAGTTACCAGAGAACTGGGGACTTGCTAACAGTGTTCTTCTGTTTAAGAAGAGCAGAGAAGACAATCTGGGAAATTAGAGGCCTGTGAGCCATACATTGTGGGTGGGGAAATTATTGGAGAACATCCCTGGGGACAGGATGTGCTCATATCTGAAAGAGATTAGGTTTATTAGCGATGGGCAACATAGTTTTTTGAAGGGGAGGTTGTGTCTCACAAACTTGATTGAGTTCTTTGAGGAAGTTGACAAAACAAAAATTGGGCAGGGTAGTGGATGTTGTATATATGGACTTTACTAAAGTCTTTGATAAGGTTTCTCCTGCTGGTGCTGATACAGAAGGTGAAGTTGTATGGGATCCGAGGTGAGCTGGTAAGATGGATACAAAACTGGTGTGGGCACAGAAAACGGAGTAGCACTATGTGGGTACTTCTCTAACTGGAAGTCTGTGATAATTGATAGTCCACAAGGATCTCTGTTTGTAATATATAAAAATAATTTTGGAGGAAAATGTTGGTCATCTGTTTAGTAAATTTGCAGATGATACAAAAATTAGATGAGTAGCAGATAGTGAGAAGGATTGTCAGAGGATACAGCAGGATATTAATTGGCTGGAGATCTGGGCTGAAAGATAGCAGGTGGAATTTAACCCGGACAAATGTGAGGTGATGCAATTTGGAAAGACTGCTGCGGAAGGAAAGTATACAGTGAATGGTAGAGCCCTTAGAATTATTAGCTTATAGAGGGATCAAGGCAGATCAACAGTTCCCTGAAGATTGCAACTCAAGAAGGCATATGGCATGCTGGCCTTTGTCAGTCAGAGCATTGAGTACAGGAATTGGACAATCATATTGCAGCTCTGTCAGACTTTGGTTAGTCCACATTTGGAGTATTGTGTACCGTTCTGGTTGCCACACTACCAGAAGGATGTTGATGCATTGGAAAGGGTGCAGAAGAGATTTACCAGGATATTGCCTAGCTTGGAGGATATGGACAATGAAGAAAGGTGAACAAACCTGGATTGTTTTCATTGGAGTGTCAGCAGGAGAGTGGACCTGCTAGAGGCTTACAAGGTTATGACAGATTGGATAGAGTGGATGGTCAGTCTTGGGTCAATTACTTGGGTAACGATTGAAAGTGAGGATGTGAAAATTTAAAAGAGATGTAAGGGGCAGGTTTTCCGCACAGGATGGTGAGTGCCCGTGACATTCTGCCGAATGCAATGGTGGAAGCAGATTCTATAACAATGTTCAAGCAGCATCTGGATAAATACATGTGAATTCAGGGATATGGATCATGTAAAGGCAAGAAAATAGACAGGCATCTGTGTCAACACAGACTTGGTGGGTCAAAGGGCCTGGTCCTATGCTGTACTGTTCTTTGTTCTTTCCACTGGAACATAAGACTTCACCATTGCAACCAGGGTACTGCTATATCCTGTGCGCTCAGCCAATTCTTGACAGCGCAGGGAGTGAATCTAATTGATTGAAAACAACCTTCTGTGATGCAGGGAACCATAGGAAGAGACTAAGATGGTCCTCAACTCAACATTTCTGGCTGAGGGTGGTACAATGGTTGGCATTGCTGCCTCACAGCTCCTGGGACCTGGGTTCGAATCCCGGCTTGGGTCATTGTCTGTGTGGACTTTACACGTTCTCCCCATATCTGTGGGTTTCCTCCAAGTCCAGAAATGTGTGGATTAGGTTGATTGGCCATGGTAAATTGACCTTAGTGTCAGGGGATTGACAGGGTAAATATGTGGGGCTGCGAGCCTAGGTGGGTTTGTGGTTGGTGCAGATTCGATGGGCCGAATGGCCTCTGTCTACGCTAGGGATTCTAAGACATTTGCAGACTCTTCACCATTTTGCACTTGAATGTTGAGCTCTGCCACCATTGAGAATGGGGACACCCATGGCACCTACTGCTCCAGATAAATGTTTAATTGTCTACTGTGCTATTCATGACTGATTATGGCATGACTGCAGAACTTCAATTTCATTCAATTTGAGATTTTATAAAAGGTCATCTGGACCCGAAACGTCAGCTCTTTTCTCTCCTTACAGATACTTCCAGACCCGCTGAAATTTTCCAGCGTTTTCTCTTTTGGTTTCAGATTCCAGCATTTGCAGTATTTTGCTTTTATTCAATCTGATTCATTGGCTCTACCTGTTATGTGGTGCTTCTGCTGTTTAGCATGCATGTTTTCCTGTGTTATAGCTTCATCAAGTCAACATCGCTTTTTGAGTGTGTCTGGTGTTGAGCTTTACTTATCTCCCACATTTTCATTGAAAGAGTGTTGTTTCCTGACTAAATGGTTAAAATAGGGATATGCGCCAAGGACCTGGGTTTAATTCCATTCTTAGTGACTGTGTGGAGTTTGGACATTTTTCTCAATGTCTGTGGGTTTCTTCCATGTGCTCCAGTTTCCTGTTACAGCCCCAAAGATGTGCAGGTAAGATTTATTAGCCATGGCCTTTCTTGCCAGGATGGTTAGTAAGTAAATACGTGGGGTTGCAGGGATAGGATTTGATTTTATTTATAATTATCACATGTATTAGTGAAAAGTATTGTTTCCTGTGTGCTATACAGACAAAGCATGCTGTACATAAAGGAAAAAAGGAGTGCAGAATGTGGGGTTACGTTTGAGGCAAGGGTGTAGAAAAAGATCAACTTAATGCAAGGTTGGTCCATTCAGAAGTCTGATGGTAGCAGGGAAGATGCTGTTTTTGAGTCAGTTGGAATGTGACCTCAGACTTTTGTATCTTTATCCCGACAGAAGAAAGTGGAAGAGTATGTTCAGAGTAAGTGGGGTCCTTCGTTATGTTGGCTGTTTTTCCAAGGCAGCAGGAAGTGTAGACAATGTCAGTGGATAGGAGGCTGGTTTGCTTGATGGGCTGGGCCTCATTCATGATGTGAATTGTTTCTTTTATGTCCAATTCATCAGACAACGGTCCTGTTTTTGATATAACTCATCTGGGGATGCAACTTGAGCCACTTAAAAAATTTCTGACGTACACATGCTTGCTTCCTGTACTGAAAACTACCTTGTTGATTTACCTGAATCATGATTCCTCTTCCAACTGCACTGACTGACCTCTTTCCTCCCTGGCAAATTCAGAAACACCAGGCTTCGTCTGGTCCTAAGCTGTTAGCCCATCAACAGCTCTGCTGGCGGCACTCAAGTTTGAGAGTGAAGTGGCTGTATAGCCTGGAAGGAATCATGAAATTTTGGTCTGTAGAGTCGCCTGTAACTTGACGCCTGCCTTGAGGGTTTGGACAGCTCATTTAGACATTTGGCTGGTTGTTGGGTGGTAAAGTGCAGCCCTGCCACCATTTTAAGGAGGTGAAAGTCTGAACCAGCACCAATGAAAGCGGTTTCATCATCTGACACTGACTTCAGATATTCCATGAGTCAAAAAACACTGGCATAGTTCTCAATTGTACCAGGCAATGTCATGTTCAACACTTCCATCCGCTTTCAGCATCAATGAGGAGCAAAAACATTGTGTTCAAGAATAGTCCCACATAATCATCATGCACACATGCCATAGCTGCCCAGCCATTCCCAAGGGTGTAGAGGGGTTGTATTAGACAACCTTGGTTGGAATTGGCACTGTTCATTGTTCTCTAGACTCTGTGTCAGTATTTATGCCAGGCCACCATACATAATGCCTGGCAAGCATCTTCACCTTTGAATACCTGGATGATGGGTACTGTGCAATCGAGCTAGAAGCACATCCGTTCCTGGGATAGGAACAACTACACTGGCTCTGCAAAGTATGATGTCATCACTGCAATTTAATTCATCCTTTCGTATGTAGTAAAGTTTCATTTCTTCAAAAACTGGCTCGTTAGCCCAACTTCGTAATATTCTTTGCCTCACTTTGGACAACAGATCTCCGTTGGTCCAATACTTGATTTGCTGCGCTAAAATTGACCATGTGTCCCAAGAAATTCAGCACAATAATAATTTGCTGTGGTACTGGGGAAGCTGTGAATAAGCGCATGCACATGTGTTCCAGGCTGGTGCTTGAATATATTTTCGTGGACTGCCAGAATGAATGCCCATGGCGGAGTTCTAGCCAGTGCGATTGGTGGACTAGCCTTGTCTTCTTTTATAAAACCCAAGAGTGGTTTGTGGTCTGTAACAAAGGTAAAGTGCCTCCTGTACATATTCTGGTGAAACATCTTTACGCCATGTACTTTTGACAAACCTTTTTCAATCTGAGCGTAGCCCTTTTCAGCCTCTGAGAGGATTCTCGAGGCAATCCCTGTAGGTCTTTTAGATCCGTCATATGGGACAATACTGCACCAACATTAAATTCCTTTGGTTGAAATGCACCAATAAACTCAACAAATGTAACAATTGCTTTAGTCTGTTCAAACTTTCTCTCTGGGGTGGATTTCAAAAACAATTTTGGCAGAAAATGCCGAGAATGATTTACCATTCTTAAGAATGACTTGAACTCTGAGTTTTGCGGGGTCTTTGTTGTTCTGACCTTGTCTTCCATGGTGTGTAATCTTTGTGCATCTGCATGATACCCCAGATAACCTACCTTAGTGACGTGAAAAGTAAATTTCTCCTTCTTGAGGTGAACGTCTCAAAGTTAGCTAGGTGCTCAGCTTCTGTTAATCCAGTTCCAGGTATACTATGACTTGTGGCAGTCTTTGAGTGTGTGCTGACAAAACATGAAAGGAGAGTTGTGTATATTGAAACAAGCCTTTGTGTTTATTGGAATGCAACCAGGAAACACAGTCTGACCCAAGTTGCCAATGAGTGTGGCTCATATCCAGTTTTGCATAACACTGACCTCTGGCCAGCTTTGCATACAAGTCGTCAATCTTGGGGATTGGATACTTATCTAACTTGGTAGCCTTCTTAACTGTTGATCTGTAATCTCCACCGATACAGATGATGTTGTCAGGCTTGATCACGGGGACTATGGGAGCTGCCCACTCCGTGAATTGAACTGGTTGGATAATACCCAGTTTTTCCAAATGGTTCAATTCCGTGTCCAATCTTTCTTGCAAGGCGTATGGTACTTGTGTTGCTCTTAAAAAAAAGGGTTGCTTTTGGATCTACATAGATCATTACCTGGAGGCCCTTTATTTCACCCAACTTGTTGCAAAAATCGTTCTCACATTTCTTCTTTAACTCAGGTAGTCCACTTTCCTGTAATTGGAGGATCTCCATCCAGTTTAACTTGAGTGCCTTGAGTCAATCTTGGCTCAAAAGACTTAGTCCTCAGCCATACACTATTGTTACCGGAAGCTGAGCAGACTGCTGCTGATAGCTTACAGGTACTGTGGTAGTACGTGAAAGAATTAAAATCACTTTGTAGTAGAATTCCCCTTTGAATTGAGTACAACAGAGTTCCCCTGAGCAGCTGCTATGAAGTCCCCACAGCTACAAATGGGCTGCACAGACAAGATGAACAAGTGACAAGAGAATGGGAACTTTGATAAACCACAAGGAGGTAGCCATAATAGCCAAGATCTGCAGGTATGAAAGTTTGGATGGTGTACCCACATAGACATGCATCGTTAGTAATTGGATGTTGTAATTACACAAGAATTTAAGGACATGGTTTTGAATTTCATTTTAGGAAATAAAGCTGGCCAGTTGGAAAGAGTGTCATCAGCAGAACACTTTGGTGGTGGTAGTGATCATTTAAGCTAGTTTTAACATAATTATGGAGAAGGACGATGCTGAAACAAGGTAAAATTCTAAATTACAGCAAGGTCAAATTTACGAAGCTGAGGGGTAGATTAACAGAAGTGGAGACAGCGACTTAAAGGTAAATTGGTGTCAAAGCAGTGGGAGTCATTTAGAAGGGAGATTCCAAGGGCTCAGAGTAAATGTATTTCTTTAAAAGTAAATGGTAGGATGGCCAAATCTAGAGCACTCTAGATGTCAAGGAACTTGCAGTGTAAGATAAGGCAGAAAAAGAAAGTCTGTCATTCACCAAAGAACTCGATACTGCAGAAAGCTGAGAGAAATATAGAAAAATGGAGGAATGAAATCTAAAAGGAAATTGGGAAAGTCAAAGAGAGGGCATGAAGAATATTGGCAAGCAAATTCAAAGACAACCCAGATGTTTTATCCATGCGTTACTGGTAAAAGGATAGCAAAGGAAAGAGTTGAGTCCATAGAAGACCAAAAGGGTAACTTGTGTGTGGTGAACGAGGGTATGGGTCTGAATGAATACTTTGTGCCTGTCTTCCAAAAGAGGGGGCAGTGCATACATTGTAATTAAGGAGGAGTAACAAGTAATAGATGTGATAAACATAGGGAGAAAGGAAGTAATAAGTATTGAAGTGTTCAAAATCATGAGGGGGCTGAACAGCACAAAGAGAAACTGTTCCTGCTTGTGAAAGGATTGCAAACAAGTGGGTACAGATTCAAAATGATTTGCAAAAGAAGCAAATGTGATGCGAGCAGAAGCCTTTTCACACAACAAGTGGTTTGGATTTGGGGGACACTGTCTGGAGGTGTGGTGGAGACAGGTTCAGTCAAGGCATTCAAGAGGGCCTCTTGATTTAGAGCAATGTGCAGGAGTACAGAGAAAAGGCAGGGGCATTGCATTAAACCAGGATGTTCATTTGGAGATCCCGTGCAGACATGATAGGCTGAATGGCTGCCACTGCATAGTAACAGTCTGTTACTTCTGTGATTAAAGATTCTTCAAAGTGGACAAATCACAAGGGCTGGATGAAATGTAACTCTCGGCTATAAAAGGAGCACGGGAGAAAATGGCGTTAAGTCTGATCGTCGTTTTCCAAACATAAGAACTAGGAGCAGAGTAGGCCATCTGGCCCCTCGAGCCTGCTATGTCATTCAGTAAGATCATAACTGATCTTTTTGTGGACTCAGCTGGATTAGTGAGGGTGGTTTAGTTGATGTAGTCTGCATGGATTTTAGCAAAGGTTTTGACCAGGTCCAACAGGGCAGATTGATCTTCAAGAAAATGAAGACCATGGGATCCAGGGGAATGCAGCAAGCTGGGTACAAAATTAGTTCAGTGATAGGAAACAAAAAGTGATTTGTTGTTGTTTTTGTGACTGGAACATTGTTCCCAATGAGTTTCTGCAGGCATCAGCATTATGTCTTCTGCATTTTTGGTATATATTGATGATTTGGATATACATGTAGGGGGAATGAAAGAAATTTTCAGACATCACAAACATTGGCTGCATAAGTAGAATTGCTATGCACTGCAGGAAGCTATCAATTAGCTGGTCAGATTGATAGAAAGAGCTTTGACAAAGGGTCACCTGGACTCAAATGATCAGCTCTTTTCTCTCCTTACAGATGCTGCTAGACCTGCTGAGATTTTCCAGCATTTTTTCTTTGAGTAGAAGGTGGCAAGTGGAATTCAATCCAGAGAAGTGAGATGGTGCACTTGAGGAGATCAAACATGGCGGAAGATTATAGAATAAATCGGAGGATACAAAGATGTGTAGAGGAAGTAAGGGATCTTGGAGAGAATCTTTTCAGCAGCTGGACAGATTGATAAGGTGGTTTAAAAGGCACATGGAGTCCTTTTGTTTCTTGCCGAGTTACAGAATATAAGAGCAGGGGTGTTATGCTGAAACTAGGTAAGACCTTGGGCCAGTACAGTGTGAAGTTCTGGTCACCTCATTGCAAAAAAGAACATAATTGTATTAGTCAGGGTGCAAAGGAGATTTACAAGGATGTTGCCAATACTGGAAAATTGCAGCTGTGAGGTAAGATTGGGTATGATGAAGTTGTTGTACTTGGAATAAAGGACGTGGAGGTGAGATTTGATTGACGTGCACAGAATTGTGAGGGGCCTTGATATAGTAAATGGGCCCTTCACATTCACTCTATCAGAAACATCATGACCTAGGGGGCATAGATTTCAAGTGATTGTTGAAAGATTGGAAGTAGTTTTTTACCTGGATGTCTTTTGGGATCTTGAACACTTTGCCTCTAAGGGTAGTAGAGGCAGAAACCCTCAACTTAGTTGAAAGGTGCCTGAATATGCACCTCAAATGCTGGAACCTGCAAGGCCACAGACCAGTTTTGGAAGTGAGATTCGGCTGGGTGGCATGATTTTGGGCCAGTGCAGATATGGTGGGCAAAGTGGCCTCTTTCTTATCCCTGGAAACCTGTGATTCTAGTATTAATAATTTGTCATGGTTTTTAAATGGCGATCGAATTGAGAATTTAGACATTCTGTGGATTGAGCAAGCCTTAAATCCAGTAATGATCCTTGAGCTACGCAACTTCAATTAAAAGTGTGTGTGTTCTAGGCACATGTGAACAAATATACATGGACAGCAAGTTTGAAGATAACAATAGCAGGGCTGTTTGTCTGTACTCTGCTGCAGGTTGAAGTGAAACAGGCTGCCCTTAAAGTGGTGATGCATGTTACAACAGGTCCTATCCTTTCTTTTTAATACATTGCCTTCTTTTCAACAGAGTATACTATTTACAGTCTTCATGTGTGACTATTTACATGTTCATGTTAGTTACCTGATCATTCATTTCAGTGTATTTAAATATTCAAAAATTTATAAGTTCACCTTGGACTGGGAGCAGGCGTGCCTTTTCTAAAAAATCACATGAGGGGGAGAGTTATTTGAACAGTAGTTGTCTTGATGGCTGGGAAAAAATAACTCTTTTAATGACAGAGAGGCCCTTGTGATTGACTGACTGGAAGTCACCTGATAAGGATGAGTTATTTTAAACTTGGTTGGGAATGAACTGAGGAGGAGCAAAGCTGCCCAACTTGTGTGCTCTTTGCCTTGTCTGAAACATTGTGGTTATCGGTGTCCATCTAGGAATCCTCATCTCAGTGGAACTTGTCTGTATTTGGAAACGCGAGAGGCTGAGGCGAGGAGGATTGATTCGGCTCTATTCTCCTCTACACTGAAGCTCCATTGGTGAGAACTTCCAGGCGTTTACTGGGACTAGAGATCAACAGTGTTGAAACCCTGTGAACTTCATCCTTTTTTATGTATAAAGTCTTTAACTCTGCAGAAATCCTATTTGTTTGTTCTTTGTTACTGTGTTTAAATGCTGGGGAATTTTAAAAGGGATAGATGCTTGGATAATTACCAATTGTCTTGTTAACCCGTTCCTACAACTTGTTTTGGAAAACATGTTTTTAATAAATCAATCACCTAGTTTATTGAAAGACGCTTGGTTGAATCTCTTTCATTTTTAGTCTAGCAGCAGCGAAGGTAAATAATTGGCCATTTTTAGTGAATGAATTGCATAGACACTTAATTTAGTGGTGTGACATGTGGAGTAGTGCACACTTGTCCCATTCTTGTTGTAATAGCTTCTGCCATCTTGGTGATCTGAGCATTCCAGCCATTAGCGCTTGTTGGGTAAAAAAAAAATCCCTCCTCCTCCTGTGATAAGAGCAGTTAGCTCAAAGGCATACTACCTATCCTGTAGAATCCCTAAATTCTCAATTCTATCACCACTCAAAAGCTATTACAAAATGAGAGGGAGAAAATAGAATCTGAGAGTAAGCCAACAAGAAATATCAAACAGACAAAATATTTTTAAAAATGTATATTATAAAGGAAGCTAAAATAAACATTAGTAACGTAATGTATGAAAATAAGATTAATAATGTTAAACAAGAAAATGGCAGAAACTTGAGCAAGCGTCTTGTATCTGTCTCTGATAGACAATGCAAAAAAGCATCCCAAGAATAGTGCAAAATTGGGCAACAAAAGGGAGGGACAGATTTAATCACTATCACAGAAGAAAAGTAATGGGAAAACAATTGGTATGAAAGGTTGACTATTTCTGCCTGTTGACCTGCAGTCTAGGATCTTCAAGAAAGTGGCGCTGAAGATGGTGGGTGCATTTGTTGCAATTTTCCAGAAGTCCATACATCTTAGGAAAATCACAAAGGCAACAATTCAAGAAACAACAGGAGACAGAACAGGAACTAAATCCTGTTAACCTAACATCTGCTATTGACAGAATGCTGGAATCCATTGTTATGGAAGGAATATCAAGAAGATTGCAATACTATCAAGCAGAGTGAACATGGCTTTATAAAAGGGAAATCATGTTTGACAAATTTTAGAGTAACACGCAGGGGGGAGTAAAGGGGAATCACTGGATGTTGTGTATTTGGATTTCCAAAAGGCACTTGGTCAGGTGATTTATAAAAGTTAAGAGCTCCGGGTGTTCATACATTGGCATGAGTAGAGGATTGGTTAACAAAAGAAAATAGAGTTGAGAAAATTTTCAGGTTGGTAAACTACATCTAGTGGAGTGTCACGTGGATCAGTGCTGGGATCTCAACTTTTGTTTTTATCTAAATGAATGAAGGGATCAAGCATATTGTAGCCACGTTTGCTGATGATGTAAAGACTGGTAGGAAAGAAAGTTGTGAAGAGGACACAAAGAGTCTACAAAAGTTTAAGTGAGTGGGCAAAACACTGACAGATGGATAATGTGAGAAAATATGAGGTTGTCCACTTTGGGGGGAAAAAAGGATATTGTTTAAATGAAGAGTGCCTGATGAATGATGCGCCGAAGAGGGACCTGGATATCCTTGTATATGAATTGTAGAAAAAAGCATGCAGTTACAGCAAGTAATTGGGAAGTGTTAAAGCACATGGGATTGTAGGTAATGTCTTGAGATGTATAGAAATGTGATTAGCAGATAGGAAGTAAAGAGTTGGCATAAATGGGTCCTTTGCTGATTGGCATTCAGTGACTAGTGGGGTTCCATAAGGGTCTGTGCTAGGACCCCAACTGTTCACATTCTATATTAATGATCTGGAAGAGGGAACTGAGGTCATTATCTGCAAATTTGCAGATGATACAGAGCTGGCTGGGAGGGTGAGCTGTGAGGAGGATGCAGAGATGCTTCAGTATGCTTCAGACAGGCTGATGAAGTTTATTAATGTCACAAGTAGGTTTACATTAACAGTGCATTGAAGTTACTGTGGGCATATACATACAGTATAATGTGGATAAATGTGAGGTTATCCATTTTGGTAGCCATAATAGGAAGACATATTATTACTTGATTGGGTGTAAATTGAGAGAGGTGGATCTCAACAAGACCTTGGTATCTTTGTGCATCAGTCACTGAAAGTAAGTGCACAGGTACAGCAGGCAGTAAAGAAGGCAAATGGTATGTTGGCCTTCATAGCGAGAAGAATTGAGTATAGGGATAGGGATGTTTTGTTGCAATTGTTTAGGACATTAACAAGATCACTCATGCAGTATTGTGTGCAATTTTGCTGTCTTTATCTGGGGAAGGATGCTCTTGCTATAAAGGGAGTACAACAAAGGTTTACCAGGCTGATTCCTGGGATGGCAGGTATGTCATATGAGGAGAGACTAAGTCATTTAAGATTATATTTACTGGCATTTAGAAGACAAGTGAGAGGGGGTCTCATAAAAAATTATGAAATTCTAACCAGGGTTAGAGAGGGTAGATTCAGAAATAATATTCCCAATGGTGGGGGAGTCCAGAACCAGGTGTAATAGTTTGAGGATAAGGGGTGGATCTTTCAGAGGTGAGGAGAAATTTCTTCACCCAGAGGGTGGTGAATGTGTGGAATTTACTTTCACGTGTAGTTGAGGCCAAAATGCCTGATTTCAAGAAGAAATTAGATGTAGTTTTGAGGGGCTAAAGGAATATGGGGAGGAGATCAGGATATTGAATTCAATGATCAGCCATGATCAAAACGAATAACGGAGCAGGCTTGAAGGGCCGAATGGCCTACTCCTGCTTCTAGTTTTTATGTTAATATTGGCTCTTATTGAAGGGGGGATGAATTGTAAAAGTAGGGAAACCTTGCTATAACTTTACAGAGCATTGGTGAGGTGTATACAAACTGCATATAGTTTTGGTTTCCTTGTTTAAAGACGGATATATATGCGTTGGACAGAGTGCAGAGAGGGTTCACTGGGCTAATGTTTCAGATGAAGGGATTGTCTTAGAAGTAAAGGTTCAACAGGTTGGTTATACTCATTGGAGTTTGAGTGAGGTGTCATATTATTAAAACATTGAAGATTCTGAGGAGACTTGATGAGAGGGGTGCTGAGAGGACGCTTATCCTCCTGAGGAACTTTAGAACTCGGGGACCAAAGTTTCAAAACAAGGGGGCTTCAATTTAAAACTGAGGTGAGGAATTTCTTCTGTCGATTTTGTTAAGTTTTAAAATTCTCTATCCTAGAGGGTGGGAGTGGCTGAGTCACACCTAATGTGTTGGACAGAATTTTGATTGACAAGGGAGTCAAAGGTCATAGAGACAGACATAGAAGTGGAATGAAGCCCACGATCAGATCAGCTCTGATTGAATGGCGGAGCAGGTCGAATGGTCTACACATTTTATGCATGGATGAATAGTAAGATCCCACAAATGTCCAAATCTTCTAAGTAAGGTAGAAACAACTATGAAGAATGCTGTATTTATTTTGTCTGTAGAAAATTCAATACAAAAGCAAGGTTGTAATGGTGAATTTATACAAGCCATCAACTAGGTTGAGGTTCATGTACTTCATGTAATTCTAAGCACCCCATTAAGAGAAGAACTTTAATGTGGCAGCGAGGCAGTAAAGGTTCACTGCATTGAGTGCTTCTTTGTTGTGGACATATCTAATTTCCCGATTCATATGTTTTAGGAGCTTGACGTTTAGTTTGGGGATCCCAGCAATCAGTTGGAGCTTTGAAATGGCTTTGAGACAAGCCAAGCAAAACATCTGCTAGGAGTTGTAGATCAATAACAAAGGGCTGTCAGATAATAAGGATGTTCTCTGATTTTGGAGCCAATGAACAAAAAAAAACAGTGAGGCCCATGCTTAAGGCATGTCATTCACCATTGTGAGGTGTTTGAGCAGAGTTGGAGAATTACCTGTCCAGATACTTGTGGAAGGAGAATAGCAGGGAACCAAGGAGAATCGAAGTGCATTCCAAGAGCTGTGATTAGGATCCGGATTGCACTGTGGTGAAGCAGGTTCAGTTGAGGTATTCAAAAGTTAATTGGATTGTTATTGGAAACTGAAGTATTTGCAGGGACAAAGTGGGGTCGTAGCTCGGAGAGAGTCAGCCTCCTGCCCTGTAACTCTTCTGTGGTCTTAGGTACAGGAATCAATTAGGAAGGCAAATTACACGTTGGCCTTTATTGCAAGGGGATTGGAGTACAAGGATAATAAATCTTACTACAAATATAAAGAAATTTGGTGAGCTCTCATCTGAAGTGTTCTGTGCCGTTTTGATCTCCATGTTTGAGAATGGGATATACTTCCCATGGAAAAGATCAAGTGAATGTTCACGAGACTGGCCCCTGAGATAAGGGAGTTGTACTATGATGAGAGCCTTAGTAAATTGCACCTACATTCTCTGCAGTTCAGAAGGATGAGAAGTGATCTTATTGAAATGAATAGATACTGAGAGCTTGTTTTCCTTGACTGGGTCATCACATAGGGTATGGTCTCAGGATAAAGGGACAAACATTTAAACCTGAGACAAGAAATTTCTTCACTCAAAGGGTTGCGAATCTTATGAATCGTCGCTCCTGATTATCATCAATGCTTCATTGTTGAGTATTTTTAAGGCTCTGCTCCTGTTTTTATGTTCCAAAGTATGGCATTGCACGTGGATTCACAACTAGAAACATTCAAGGCAATATTATTGCTTTATAATGATGAGCATTATTACATGGCTGCTGCCATCTGCTGGTGAATTTGACTGCAGCAGTCAATTTGTAAGCGTAAGTTACATTTTGGAAAAAAAAATGATTCAGTGAGCTTATTGATCTCTTATAAATTTGATGTACCTCCTGCCCCTCCCAAACCATTGTATTTGCAATGGCTGCTCCAAGTTTTAGTGTGTTCCTCAGCATGTAGTCTTGAACCTTAGAATGTGACTTTTGCAACACTTGGTCGTGGGCAACTCTACATTGGAGGACTAGCAAGACCAAAGGTGCCTTTCACTGAGTTGTTGATTCTCAAGCACCAGTTGATATTTCTCCCATTTTGCATCTCTGTGAGTAGTCTGTAGAACACAGAGTTGCTTGGGATGAACCTTTGACAAATATCTCTGCATCTCTTTCCAGACTTATTTTGCAAAGCCACCCTTTAGAAGGTGTGCAGTGCTCATTCTTCCCCACTGCAGCTGCTTCGAGGACAGTGTGCAGTGCTGCACTGTGTTTAGGCATGTTTGACCAATCTGACTACATGCTGTCTCCATTGTGCAAACAGTACGTGGAACAACAATAATTTTCCTTTTCTAAAATCTGTTTTGTTTTCTTCATGTTTACAAAAATATTGCCAGGATTCGAGGGACTGAGTTATAGGGAGAGATTGGACAGGCCCGGACATTTTTCTTTAGAGTGTAAGAGCCTGAAGAGCGATCTTAGGGAGGTGTATAAGATCATGAGAGGCATAGATAGGGCGAATGCCCTCAGTCTTTTTCCTCGGGTTGAGGAATTGGGAACCAGGAGCATAGGTTTAAATTAAGAGGGGAAAGAATTAATGGGCACCTGAGGAGCAACATTTTTTTACACAGGGTGGTACATATGTGTAATGAGCTGCCAGAGGAGTGGTTGAGGCAGGGACCTTGACAACATTTCAAAGGCTTTTGGCCAGATAAATGGATGAGAAGTTTTGAGGAATATGGGCCAAATACAAGCAAATGGAGTTAGCTAAGGTGGGCATTTTGGTTGGCGTGGGCCAGTTTGGGCTGAAGGGCCCGTCTCTCTGTGCCGTTGATTCTATATGTAATTTAAATTATGACTGCACACCATTCAGCACCATTTGCAACACTTCATACTGAAGCAGTTCATGTTCAAATGCAGCAAGACCTTGACGATATCCAGGCTCAAGCTGACAAGTAATAAGTAACATTCACGCTGCACAAGTGCCAGGCAGTGACCATCTCCAAGAAGTGAGAAACTAACCACTGTCCCTTGACTTTCAATGGTATTGCCATCGCTGAATCCCCCATTAAATGCTGGGGGTTATGTCGATAGAAACTGAATTGGACTAACCATGTAAATACAGCGGCTACCAGAACAAGTCAAAGACTAGGAATCCTACAGCAAGGAACCCACCTCCTGACTCCCCTAAATCTTTACACCATCTACAAGGCACAAGTCAGGAGGAGTATGATGGAATACTTGCTGGGATGAGTGCACCTCCAACAACATTCAAGAAGCTCAGCATCATCCAGGACAAAGCAGCCTACTTGCTTGTGACTTATTCCACAAAATTCTTCTTTCACAAGCCAACATGTATTGAACCCCATTTACTCATCACTCTTGTGCTTTCTGACATGCACTGACCCCTAGTCTGGTAACAGCACAAATTTAAAAATTCTCTTCCTTAATTCAAATTCCAGCATGGTCTTACATCCCCAGTGGACTGGGTGAAACCTCCTCTGCTCTTTCAACCCTCTGATATCTCTACGCATCTCCTGTCTGGCCTCTTGTGCAGCTGCTGGTTTAATCTCTCTGCTGTTGGCAGACTTGCCGTCAGCTGCCTACGTTCTAACTCTCTCCCTAAATCTTCTTGCATTTCTACCTTTCCTCTTTTAAGATGCTTCTTAAAACTGACCCCTGACCAAACCTGGCAATGCATCCTATTACCGTGTATAATTTGATGTCACATTTGGTTTGAATTTGCTCCTTGGGCAGTTTGACTTTATGGGTGCTATATAAATGCAGATTGTTGCTGTTGCCATTGGTGTATTCACAATAATTTCAGCTTTACCCAGTTCCTGAATAATGGTGAACTTTTCCAACAATTAAACTAGGTACATGAAAGAAAGCTAACTGAAAAGATAAACATTGACACCAAAAGCTTCTGTTAGAGGAAGAGAATAGTGAAAGTAGATGTTGATCCTTCGGAAATGGTGGGTAATAATGGGAAACTTCGGAGATGGCAGATGGAAAGGTACCAGTGCACTGGAAACATGCTAATATGACGCCCTTGTTCAAGATAGGACAGGGGTAAAAAGTGAAACTATAGACAAGTCAGCTTGACCTCTGTGGTGGGAAAGTAGTTGGAGTCAATTGTTAAGGAGAAGGCGACTGAGCAGCTGGAAAAGCAAAGCTTAATTCACTAATGTCAACACTTGTGAAAGGCAAGTCTTGTTTGACAAACCTGCTAGAGTTCTTTGAGGATGTAACTAGCAAGGTAGAGAACAGGGACCCTATGGATGTAATCTACCTGGACTTCCAGAAAGCATTTGATCAGGTACCACATGAAACTGATCTAGAAGGTTAGATCCCAAAGGATTAGAGTAGTGACTTGATTGAGGATTAGCTGACTGATAGAAAGCAGGGAGTTGGGCTAAATAGATCCTTCTCCAGTTGGCAACCTGTAACTAGTGGGGTCCCACTGATTTCAGTTCTCAGACCACAACTATTTACAATCTTATCAATGATCTACAAACAGGGACAAAGTGTAACACAGTGAAATTTGTTGACAACACAAAAATAGGTGAGAAAGTAGGCAGTGATGAAGAGATAAAAAGTTTGCAAATGGATATTGACAGACTAGAGAAATGAGCCAGAATCTGGCAGATGGAGTTTAATGTGGATAAATGCAACATTGTTCATTTTGGCTAGAAAAAAATGAAAGGGCAAATTTTTATTTAAATGGGAAACGGATTCAAAAGATGTCTGTGCGGAGGGATCTTGGGGTCCTTGTGCATGAGCCTCAGAAACTGGGTATGTAATGCAGATGTTATAAGGAAGGTAGATGTAATAAATGCCAAGATTCCAAAGGGTCCAGAGTATAAAAGTGTTGTTACAATTGGACAAGACATTGGTAGGACCACACTTGGAACGTTGTGTTCAGTTATGGTCACCATCTTTGAGGAAGGATGTGGTCAGTGGCACTGGAGATGAATCAGAAGAGATTCACTAGATTGATTCCAGTTTTGAAAGGGCTGTCGTGTGAGGAGTGGCTGAGTAGCTTGGGCTTGTACTTGCTGGAGTACAGAAGAATGAGGGGGGATTTGATTAAGATATATAAAGTGCTCAATAGGATTGATCAAAGTAAATGTTAACTGAATTGTTCCCCCTTCTAGGATAAGAGGTTATTGTTACAGAGTAAGACGGGGGAGTTTCAAGACAGATGAGGAGAAGATACTTCTCACAGAGAGTTGCGAACCTATGGAACTCACTGCCGCAGAGTGCAGTGGATGCAGAATCAATCAGTGGATTCAAGAAAGAGATAGATAACTATTTGATCAAAAGTGGCACAAAGGACAATGGGGAAAAGGATGGGAGGTGGAGTTGGGATGAGATGGAGATCAGCCACGAACATGTAGAATGGTGGAGTGAGCTCAAAGGGCTGAATTGCCTACACTTGCTCGTAATTCCTATGTTCCTATACATGTGTGTTGGATGGAAATAGAACTATGCTGAATATTTTGCTCAAAGAAACTGAGCAACCACAACAACTTAATCTGAATGAAGGTTATGTTTTACTATTGGCATTTTAAATGTAAGCTCTTTTGAGACTTGGCTTCTGCTTGTTTATTTTACAAATCTAATGTTCCAATTGATGGTCAAAGTCAGTGCTCTGGCCTGGACAATGTGCAAAATTTCTGGCAGAGTGTGTGTGCATGACTGTGGATCTTTATTTTACGCTTGATGTGCATTAAATTCTTTCTTGGCTGATTTGTATTTTCACTGTGAGGATAATTGAATATCCTCACATATGAGTATGAATATTCACATTTCAATATATGAATTGAGTACTTTTGAAAGCTTGTTAAAACGATAGTGTTTCGAATACAAGTTCTTCCTCTTTGGTGGATTCTTAACCACAGCTACCTCAAGAGTAACAACATGCGAGCAAACTTGAGCCAGTTTTGCACACTGCCTTGTTTAGTATTGAGCCAGAAGCTGTCAGTCCTGATCACTGAAAATGTCCTCCATTAATTAATCCCAGCCAGGATGTAATTTATAATGCTGCAATTAATTAGTGCCTCTGGATAGTTGAAAAAAAATTGATCTGCTTATTCACATGTGGGTTCATGAGTAATATTTGACTGCAAATTAAGCATGAGGTGGCTTCAACCTGTATGATTAGTTATCTGACGTGTTCACTTTACATTAAATGATGTTTATTAAATTGGGCTTTATGCCAGTATTTGGGACTAAAATTTTCCAAATATGAAGTAGATTTTGTGTTCATAAAATGTTGGTGCAAATAGAGGGATTAGTGTACGAAGAAGTATACTCTGCTTTATTCAAAGTTTATTGCAAAAATAATTGCGAGAAAAGCTCATCAAGACTTGATGGCACAGCAGTCTAGAGTTTATAAAGACATGAATCTCAGTTTCTGTTCATGCCATTTAAATAGATCCGAAATGAATATACAGCAGTTAGCAGGGAGAAGAAATGAGATATTAAGTGGTCTGTAAAAGGTGGGTGATGAAATATAATTCCTGAGGAAATTGGACAAAGCAACAAATCTTTCATGTGAATGCAGGTTTATGTTAGTTGACTTGAAGATATAATACACAAATCAGATTTTCACCTTGCAGGATAACTTATCAGAAACTAAGATTTGCATTTATATGACACTTTTCACAATCTCAGCATCCCAAAACACATTACAACAAGGTAAGTATGGTTGTCATCAGTATTGAATTGTAGGAAATATGATGGCCAGTTTGATAATAGAAAGATCTCACAACAGGAATTTGGAGGGCTTTTGCATCAATGAAAATGTTTTCTTATAATTTTAGTGACATCAAATGCATTTTTGGAAATTCTTTAGAATTTGTGTGAAGCACAACTATTTAACCTTTTACAGTAACCAGAGAAGTCCATCACCAAGTCCAAATCATATTGCAAGTAACAGTGCATCTTCGGTACCGTCAGCCACATCTGCACGCTCCTCATGTTCATTGACGCCGACACTAGCAGCGCACTTCAATGAAAATCTTATAAAACATGTTCAAGGTTGGCCTGCTGATCATGCGGAAAAGCAAGTAAGTGCATAACTGTTTTTATTTTAAAATAATTTACACAAACCCTGCTCAGAGATGCTTCAAGTAAGTTAACGCTTGGGAATAGGTTTGGTTTGTCTTTCCTATGTATTCTGTTGCTTCAATAATTTTGGCCTACTGATTTAACAGTATTTTCTCAGTAAAATTTTAGTTAACAATCCAATTTGTTGACCATCAAAATACATGGCAGTTTACATTGGTTTAAGTTGAGTTGTCAATCTTGGCTGCCAACTATTCATTTACCATGTCTTATCACAAAATATGTCTAGGTTCTCTCATGTTTAACCTTGATACTATAGCATAATTTTTAATTGTTTAAATGGCCTTGTTTCAGTAACTATGCAGAAAGTTTATACTAATTAGTTAAATGTGGTCGCCTTGTAAATATTGAACTATTCTGTACAGTGGTTGCCATTACTCTTGCGCAAGATATTCTTAACAGCCATGTAGTTCAGTCAAGTTCAGACAACATTAGTCAGTGTTAGGCATGTGAGAAACAGTGTAGTTCAGTTGCCCTCTGTGTTATTTATAAACTTTAAATCCTGTGCAATTGAGCAATTTGATTATCTGACATTTCCATTAAATGAAAAGAAAGTTTAATTGCTAAACCAACTAATAATTTCAAATCTTAGCTTGATAGAATTTGCTAGCCCTTAGAATGAAGGGATATGAGCCAAGGCAGAAGGAATTAGGATACAGATCAAATGTGATATCATCGAGTGGCAGAACAGGCTTGAGGGTTGAATGACCTTCCTGTATTTTCCTTCATCCATCATTTTTTCAGTTTCACTAGGGCTCTTGGCAGCCAAATTCCTGCAACATTTGATTCTTGCTTCCAAGTCTGCATCAAAGCTGTGATGAAGTCAGGAACGGTGTAATTCTGTTTGAACCCAAAGTGCTTTTTAACAAGCAGGTTATTGGTGAAGAAGTGCTACTGAATGCCAGTGTTGGTGACTCTTCCCATCACTTATCTGGATTGTAAGGAGGCTGGTGAAACATTTGTTACCTGGATGAGATTTCTTGTGTTTAGTTGCAGGATATTTCCTATCCATAGTGTTCCATATTGTTCGATAATCACGGTAAAATGCTGGAGAAGAATATGAACTGAATAAAATTGTGTATAAACTCTGGCAGTAAAATGGTGGAGGACTAGGGAGTGGGCAAAGTGGGATCATGCACTCCAGACAGCATAAGAAATAGGAGCAAGATAAGGTCATACAGCCTGCCCAGTCTGCTGCACCATTCAACATGATCTTGGGCATCAAGTTCGCCTTACTACCTGCTCCCCATGTCATTTGATTACCTGACGGACCAAGATACTGTCTATCTTGGCCTTAAATGTATTCAATGGTGGTGCATCCACAATTCTCTGGGGTAGAGAATTCCAAAGATTCACAACATTTTGAGATAAGCTGTTTCTCCACATCTCAATCCTAAATAATCAGTGCCTTATCCTGAAACCATGCCTCATTGATCTAGATTCTCCAGCCAAGGGATACAATATTTTCAGTATTTGCCCTGTCAAATACTGCACAATCTTGATTTTTGTAATGAGATCACCAGTCATCCTTCTAAATTCCATTGAATGCAGACACAGTTCAATCCCTCATGTCAGGAACCAATCTACTGAACCTTTGCTGTAATGCTTCCAAGGCAAATATATCCTCCCTTAATTGCAGAGACCGTTATTACACACGGTATTTCAGGTATGACCGCAACAAGTCCTATACTACTGTAGCAAGACTTTCCCTTCTTTCTCGACTCCAACCCTCTGGCAGTTAAGGTCAATATACCATTTGCATTCCTAATTGCTTGCTGTACCTATATGCTAATTTTTTATGATCTGTGCACAAATGCACTTGCGTCTCTTAAAGTCAACATGTGCAAGTTTTACACCTTTAACTTCCGCTTTTCTGTTATGACCAAAATGAATAGTCTCTCAGTTACCCATATTATGGTCCATCTGCCACTTCGTTGCCCACTTAACTAAGCAATTTCTCTTTGTAGCCTCTTTGTTTCTTCCTTGTAGCATGCATTCCCACTTAACTTTGGGCCCAAGTTTGCTGGCGATGCATTCCTCTCTGTCTCTTTGTCTAAGTCATTTAATATAGCTTGTAAATAGTTGACACCCCAGCACTGATTCTTGTGGTACTCCACTATTCACAGCACACCAACTTGAAAATATCTCATCTTTCCTTATTCTCTACTGCCTGTCCATTAATCAGCCCTCTTGCCCTGCTATTAAAGTGCATTAAGATTGCTTTAATTTAGATTCCACCATTTGTCAGGCCAACCTTTCTGTAGTTCTGATTTCCTCCCCTCCTTTTTTGAATAATGGTATTACATTTGCTAACTTCCAACCTTGCTGAGACCATTCCCAAATTAATGTAATTTTGGCAAATCAGAGCCAACCCATCCACTGTCCCTGCAGTTATCTCCTAACACTCACCAGGATTTAGACCATCAAGTTCTGAGATTAGTTGGATTTTAGTCTCTTAAGTTCGTCCAGTACTTCTCCTATCGTGATATTAATTATCTTAATTTTCTCACATTATTAGTCCCTAGATTCCATCTGTAACTTTTGCCTATTACTGTGAAGACAGGCACGAGGTATTTGTTCACTTCCTGTGCCGTTTCGTTACTCCCCGCGATAATTTCTCTTGTCTCTGCTTTTGAGGGACTCACATTTACTTTAGCTACTCATTTCCTTTTTTAATAGGCGGCATGGTGGCAGTGTGGTTAGTACTGCTGTCTTACAGGGACCCAAGTTAGTTTCTAGCTTTGGGTAACTCTGTGGCATTTGCACATTCTTCCCTTTGTATATGGGTTTACTCCAGGTGCTCCAGTTTCCTCCCACAGTCCAAAGTCGGTTGGGTGGATTGACCATGTTAAATTGCCCTGTCTTGTCTGAAGACATGTGGCTTAGGGGGATTAGCCATGGTAAATGTATGGGGGGGTTATGAAGGGTCTGGTTAAGATGCTGTTTGGAAAGTTGGTGCAGGCTTGATGGGCCAGTGGCCTCCTGCACTGTGGGGTTCTATGATTCTAATAGACCTGTAAAAACTCTTTAAATGTTTTGAAACTCCTATCTAGTTTACTCTTGTATTCTGTTTTTATCAGCTTATTTATGGCCCTTTGCTAGTTTCTAAAACATTCCCAATCTTCAGACCTGCTGTTACTGTAAACAAGATTATAAACCTTTTCTTTTCTTTTAATGTAATACTTCACCTCCTTCATAAGTCACAGATGAATCTTTTTTGCTTAGCTTTTGTTCTTCAATGGAGTATACTTTTGTTGAACATTTTGAATTATGTCTTTAAATATTTCCCAATGTTCCCAATCAACCTTATCCAGTTTTCCCCACTACCTAAGTAATTTACTTTATTCAAAATTTAAGAGTCGTGTGAATAGAGCATGTAATTTTCAAATCTAATGTGGAGTTTGCTTGTATTGTGATCACTATTTTCCTTTTCTATTATGTTACCAATTAACCTTGTCTTATTGCACAGTACTTCACCTTAAAATAGTTTTATCCCTAGTTGCTTCTAAAACATAGTGTTTTAGGAAACTGGCAGAAAAGTATTCTGCAGACTCATTTTCCAGACCATCTTTGCCTATCTGGTGCAGTTGATATGAAGATGAAAGTCTTCCACAACTATTTGTTACAAGCTTCATTTTCATGCTTAGTGATATAACAATGGTACGGGGACCAAAAAACTATTCCAATCAGCATTTTGAATCTTGCTCTTTGCAATCGCCACCAATATAGATCCTACCTACTGATTTTTCTGAACCAAATCTTTTCTTATCCGATGTTGTCCTTCATTATCAGGGCTACTTCTCCTCTTCCATCCTGTCTGACTTTTTGAAATGATGTGTACCTTGAAATATTTATTTCCCAACCCTGGTCACCTTGTAACTCTGTCACTGTGATAGCGATGACATTTAAACCCTTTATCTCTATTTGTACCACTAGTTCATCTATCTTTTTGCAGATGCTTCGCATATTCAGGTAAAGTGATTTCAGGTTTTTTTTTACTACTCTTCCATGCATGGAACTTTTGCGCTATTACCGTCGCTTCCTATCTCACGCAGCCTGTCTTTGCCCACATCAGTACATTTTTCTGTTGCCTCAATTGTTCCCTTTTAGGTTCAAATCCTCCTCCCCCTCTTAGTTTAAAATCAGTTTTCTCTGCTCTGACCATGTTTGCTTGTGTTCTCTTATGTTTGTACGCTCTATCCCTTCATGTCACATTCTGATTACTGTTACCTGTACTGCTACCCTGCCCTATTGCTTTGTCCTTTTACTTTATTTTCCAAATCTTCCCTTTAGTAAACCCCCACCTCCCACTGTTTAGTTTAAAATCTTCTCAAGTGCCCTGGTTATACAACTTGTCAAGACAGTGACTCCAGAAAAGTTCAGGTGAAGACCATCCGAAAACCCTCCTTCCCCAATACTGGTGCCATGAAGCAAAACCCATTTCTCCCACATCAATCTTGTAAGCCACCCACGCATTCAACTTTCTGATCTTATTCATCATATGTCAATTTGGTCGTAGTGCACATGGTTTATGATTTGGTAGTAATGCAGAGATCATTACCTTTGTAGTTCTGCTTCGCTAATTTAACACTTAGCTGATTATATTCCCTGTTCCGTAGCTCTGCCTGTGTTGTTTGTAACCATGTGCACAATGACAGCTGGTACCCTTGCACTGGACAGGGTACATAGCCTTTGGCACTCTCCTCCCAACTACAAAGAACAGTAGTTCATTTTGTAACTACTGTACACTACTACATTACACTCCTTTGTGCCCCACCACTACTACCACCACCATCACTTAAGGGGCTCCCTTCACCATGGTGCCACAGTCAATTCCTCATCCACCTTGCAGTCCCTGCTCTCATGCATGCTAGAATTCAAACCTGTTGTACAATTGCTGAGGCTCCTACATTGTTACTCCTCCTCCTCCCCACCCCGGTCTCTGATATCTGATATGTCAGTATCCAAAGCTTAGCCTCTCATCTCAGCAACTTTAACTCAAAGTTTCAACCTGCTCCCCAATGCTACAACTGCAACATATCACCAAGAGTCATTGAATAGAATCGTTGAATTGCTACGGTGGAGAAGGAGGCTGTTCAGCCTATCAAGTCTGCACTGACAACAATCCCAATCAGTCCCTACCCTTGTAAACTCATGTAATCCTCTGATAATAAAGGGCAATCCCACCCGGACTTGTTTCCCATAACCCAAAGTATTTCACCCACTAATCCCCAGAACTTTTACATCTTGAGAAATCAAGGGGGCAATTTAGCATGGCCAGTCCATCTCCACCTAACCTGCACAGCTTTGGACTGGGAGGAAATGGGAGCACCTGGAGGAAACCCATGCAAGCAGACGGAGAACTTGCAAACTGCACACAGACAGACACCTGAGGCCAGAATTGAACCCGGGTCCCTGGTGCTGTGAGGCAGCAGTGCTAGCCGCTATGCCACATGCCATCCTGCTCTGCCATCTTGTCTTATTTAGCTTATTAGGTTTCAGATTTAGAAATATCACTCAACTGTTGTCTGCATTCATATTGAGCAGTTTAATTCATTAAGCTGCAAATGCAATGCAATGCAAAGCTGCTTCAAGCCTAAACTGCTGCCCTTGTTTAGAGGATTAAAGGCTTAAAACTTGTAATTCATGCACTTGTGCACCTAATTAATGCCGTTGAACACTCAATAGCAACTGGAAGTTGAAAGTAAATATACAAAAAGCAGCGCCTCCTTTCCCATTTGCACCAAATTCCCAAGTTAGTATTCGTCATTTATTGCGCACAATCCTCATTATCTCCAGTCTCCTTCCACGTGAAAATCTTGGGTGAAAAATGTCAGTCAGATCACTTGGGCTCATGCAGGCTACTCCAGGGGTCGGTGCTGGGGCCTCAGCTTTTTACCATTTATATAGATGATCTGGAGGAGGGAACCGAGTGTAGGGTGTCAAAATTTGCTGATGACACCAAGATTGGGGGAACGGCAAATTGTGCGGAGGGTGTGGAGAGTCTCAGAAGGATCTAGATAGGCTGGGCGAATGGGCCAGGAAATGGCAAATGGAATTTAATGTTGGCAAGTGTGAGGTGGTCCACTTTGGTAGGAATAATGGTAGGAAGGACTATTACTTAGGGGGCGAAAAACTGCAGCAGGCGACGGTGCAGAGGGACCTTGGGGTCCTTGTGCATGAGTCGCAAAAACCCAGCTTGCAGGTGCAGCATGTGGTCAGGAAGGCAAATGGGATGCTGGCCTTCATAGCGAGGGGGATTGAATATAAAAGTAGGGAGGTCTTGCTGCAGCTGTATAGGGCATTGGTGAGGCCGCAGCTGGAGTACTGTGTGCAGTTTTGGGTGCCGCACCTGCGCAAAGATATTTTGGCCTTGGAGGGAGTGCAGAGGAGGTTTACTAGGCTGATACCGGAGTTGAGGGGGTTGAGCTATGAGGAGAGGCTGAGTAAACTAGGCTTGTACTCGTTAGAGTTTAGAAGAATGAGGGGAGATCTCATTGAGGCATATAAGATGATGAATGGGATGGATAGGATAGAGGTGGAGAGACTCTTCCTGCTCAAAAAAGACAGTAGGACTAGAGGGCACAGCCTCAAGATAAAGGAGGGGCGGTTTAGAACGGAGTTGAGGAGGAACTTCTTCACTCAAAGGGTGGTGAATCTCTGGAATTCTCTGCCCGTTGAAGTGGTGGAGGCTGCCTTGCTAAATATTTTTAAGACGCGGGTTGATGGGTTTTTGATAAGAGAGGGGATTAAGGGTTATGGGGAGAGGGCGGGAATGTGGAACTGAACCACGACAGATCAGCCATGATCTTATTGAATGGCGGGGCAGGCTCGAAGGGCTAGATGGCCTACTCCTGCTCCTATTTCTTATGTTCTTATGTTAAGGGAAATAGAGAGCTTCAGCTGTTAGTTACTTGGTTTTTGATGCTTCGTTTGGTAACCAGCTGCTGACGGTGCCTTATGTGCTGTCTTCAGTAGCTTTTACCTTATGCCTAATGTTGTTCTTGGCACACACTCGTTGCACTGTAGTGAGCCAGAAACTTTTACTTGAGTAGCTTTTACTTCCAACAGAGGCAGACCTGATGTGGAGATTGGAAAGTGGGTGGTTGCGAAAATGTAATTTCTTAGGTTAGAGATGCTGAGCAGAAGAGCGTTGTAGTAATGAAGGCTAGAGCTGACATGTACCCATTTCATTAGCAGTTGGGGGATTGTGTGTCCAGCAGACGCAGACAGTGTCACAGGGATCAGAGTTGATATTTTGGGGAGGGAGGCGAGAAAGTGAAATTTGAAACTGAACCATGTTGAACTTCAAGGCTGCACAGTGTGGAGATGATCAAGAAGACCCTAGAAATGAGGGAAGCACTTTGTTTCTTATCTTCATGTTTGTAACTGACAGGGCTACTGCAGGGAAAATTTACAAAAATAAGTGAAGGTTAACTCACTCAGTTAATGTGTGGAGGGTTCCAAATTTCCATATGCAGTTGTAATTCTGTTCCTCACTGTTGTGATTGTATTTTGGATACTTTTTAGAACTCAACTTCTATCCTGCACCAAATGAACTCTGTAAATACTCAACATTCAGGGTTAACTCTCCGTGTGGAATGCAGCTCTGAAGTTGTGAAAATGGCTTTGAATACTACAGCAAGTAACAGGGCATTTAGCTCAACTGGTCCATGTTAGTGTTAACACTCAACTCCACCCTACTTAATTACCTCTTCCCCTCCTGTCACTGCATCCCTCTATTCCCATCTCTCATATATACATCAAGTCACCGACAAAATATTTCGATGCCAGCTGCTCCCATGTTCTCACTACTCAGCCAATTTCTCCACATTAATCACTTCAGAATTTTAAAGATTTATCAGGTCTTTGATTTTTTTGAGCAAGGGCCTTCGTTTGCTGAATTTTGCCTGATGGTTGCATTCTCTCAATTCTGATACTATAACGTCTATATAGTTTATAGTTGCATTTGTTCCAATAATTTAACATACCCTTTTAATATTATGGAGACCATAAAAGTACTTAGTGCCTTCTAACCAAAACTTTATATGAATTTAACATGATTTGTCTGCTTTTGCATTCTTTTGCTCTAGAAATTAATCCTAGATGTAAATGCAAGTTTTTTTTCCTGCTACTTTGCATTTTTTGTTGTTGCTTTGAGGGATTTATGCATTTGTATTTCCAAATCCCTGCATCTTGGGTGGACATAAATGGTTCTTTGGCATTAATGCCCAATGCAGGGGAATGACCCATTCCCAGCCAATGTTTATCCTCAATCAACATCACAAAAGCAGATTATAGTGTCATCAGCGCATTGCTGTTTGGGGATGCTGCTTTGCCCAAATTGTCAATTTTCCTATTACAACAGAGACTGTACTTCAGAAGTACTTAAGTGTTTGTAAAGTGTTTTGTAACGTCCTGTAGTCATAAAGGACGTTAAAGAAATGTAAATCTTTGTTTGCATTTAATTGGTTGTTTATTTGCACACTGTGCGGTCCTGTTGGCCTGCATGTATTTTTTATGGGCTGCTGTAAAGTTTGGGTGCAGTTGCATTGAAATCATTTCAAACCGATTTTTAAAAATGCGTGTAGCTATATAATTCCAGGTACAGATAAGAATGCAACTCGCCCTGTAACTGAGTGAAAGGGGAAAAGACTTCTTCAACAGGGTCTGATCATAATGCTATCTCAGAGATTTGCTATTGTGTGTTGGATGAACATTGTAGGTAATTCCCCCACTTAAGGGATGTAAAGTTTATTTATTAGTTACAAGTAAGCTTTAGATTAACATTGCAATGAAGTTACTGTGAAATTCCCCTAGTTGCCACAGTCCAGCACCTGTTTAGGTCAGTGCACCTAACCAGCACGTTTTACGGACTGTGGGAGGAAACCAGAGCATCCAGAGGAAATCCACGCAGATGCAGGGAGAATGTGCAGATTCTGCACAGACAGTGGCAGAAGCCAGACAGGGACCCAAGGATATAGTTTCACCCTTGTGTCTATCCTTTACAAAATGGACTCTCTTACCTACGTTGGCCTAATTTTTGGAAAACCTATGCAGTGTTCCAGTTTTAACATCTCTTTATTTCTAACATTGCATTTCAGCAATATGCTGTTGTAATGAAAAGCATTTTAAGCACAGATGCATTATTTTCAATAAAATAGGGTTAGGAATAAATCTTGGTTAGAATCATACAGCAAAGCATAATTTCTGTGCTGACTCTTTGAAAAAGTTATTTGATCAGTTCCGCTGTCTGCCCTTTTGCCGTAATGAGGCAAATTTTTATTTTTCCAAGTACTTATCCAATTTGCTTTTGGAAGTCACTACTGATTCTGTTTTTGCCACCCTTTGAGACAATGCATTCCAGATGATAACTCTTTGCATTAAAAAAAGTTCCTGTCTTGATTTTTCTGCCAATTCTCAAGTTCTTTTTCTCAACCCTCCTGTCTGTGAAAATGACTTCTTTCTATATCTTCTTCATGAATAAGAATAATTTTGGATGCCTTGTAGTAAATCTTCCCATCAGCTTCTTTGCTCTGAGGAGAGCAATCATAGTCTTTTCATACCTGAATTAAGTGGAAAAGCTGGGATTCGTTTCCTCAATTGGATAAATACTTGAAAAGGGGGGGAAAATTATAGAGTTTTGGAGCAAGAGCAGGTAGTGGAACAAGTTGAATAGCTCTTTCAAAGAGCTCTAAAAGCATTTTGTTAAACGTCCTCCACACCCTCAAGATCTTGCAGTGTGTGTATGTCTGTGCATGTGGGTCTGAAAAGTTTCATGAGCTATTTAGTAAATACTCTGTATTGGGAAAGAATTGAATGATGGCTAGCTCAATACAACTAAAATTTTAAGTTCAGCAAATGTCCATGTTGTTTAGAAAGTTGAACTATTTCTCCTTTTCCTTATTACTGCAGATCTTCAATACCTATTTATTTGTTTTTTTAATTTTATGTTTAGGCATCTCGACTGAGAGAAGAAGCACATAACATGGGAAGCATTCACATATCTGAAATTTGTACTGAGCTTAAAAATTTAAGGTCTTTGGTTCGAGTATGTGAAATCCAAGCAACTTTGCGTGAGCAAAGGTAAGTAACTCTTTGCATGATTTGAGCACCATTATGTGTGCGAATTAAACCTCTGTGAATATTGTTAGCTTTTTGTGTGACTTTCAAAAATCTGATTCCGTCTCGTATATTCTTTGGGTCAGTGTGGTAAAAACAAAATGGGATGACAAGTTGTTGTTTGAAGTAATTGTTAAAGGTGTAATTTGAATGCGAACCTATTTTAAGGCACTGGCTTTGTTGTTTAAATGTAACCTGTGTATATGGCAGTTTGGCTTCAGTCAGAGAAGACCAGGCCTCCCCTTCTGTTGAAGCCAAACTACAATAAACAGGTTATCTTTAACCAATAAAACCAATGACTTAAAATAGTTAGGTTTGCATTCAAATTACATCTGAGCGTTCTGATGTGCAATGTAGCCCTTTTCATTGGGATTCCTCCTATCAGGTTCCTCTTCTCAACATGGAAAACTAAAGGGGGAGAGAATTTATGACATTCAGTGATGCAGTATCTGATTCTGCGTGAACTTGAGAAAAAAATCATAACTATTTTTATTGTCCGAGGATGGAAGCTGAATTGAAGGAAAATGTATTTTAAAGTAACAAATAATGGACAGTCGTGGGTTGGTAGCTGAAATATTGTCTACTGCAACGGTGACATACTATTTGATTTGATATATTGTAATTACTTACATATATTAGTATACAGTGAAAAGTATTATTTCTTGCATGCTATACAGACAAAGCATCCCGTTCATAAAGAAGGCAGGAGAGACTGCAGAATGTAGTGTCATAGCTAGGGTATCGAGAAAAATCAACTTAATGCAAGGTAGTCCATTCAAAAGCCTGATGGCAGCAGGAAAGAAGCTGTTCTTGAGTCGGTTGGTGCGTGATCTCAGAGTTTTGTATCTTTTTCTCAAGGTGAAGGTGAAAGAGAATGTCTGGGGTGCATGGTGTCTTTAATTATGCTGGCTGCTTTTCTGACGCAGCAGGAAGTGTAGACTGAATCAATAGATGGGAGGCTGGTTTGCCTGGTGGAGTGGGTTTCATTCATGACCTTTTGTAGTTCCTTGCGGCCTTGGGCAGAGCAGGCGCCAGAGCAAGCTGTGATGTAGCCAGAAAGAATGCTTTCTGTGGTGCATCTGTAAAAGTTAGCAAGCTGACAATCCAAATTTCCTTAGTCTTCTGTGAAAGTAGAGGTGTTGGTGGTCTTCCTTAATTATAATATTGTCGTGGAGGGACCAGGACATGTTGGTGATCTGGACACCAAAAACTTGAAGCTCTCAACCAATTCTACTTTGGCCCCATTGATGGAGACAGGAGCATGTTCTCCACAATGCTTCCTGAAGTTGATGACAGTCTCCTTCGTTTTGTTGACATTGAGGGAAAGGTTATTGTCGCCACACCATTCTCTGTCTCATTCCTTTACTCTATTTCGTCATTCTTTGAGATCCGACCCACTACGATGGTGTTGTCAGCAAACTTGAAAATCGTGTTGAAGGGGAATTTGGGCATACAGTCGTAGGCGCATAAGGAGTATAATAGGGGCTGAGAGCACAGCCTTGTGGGGCACCAGTGTTGAGAATGATTGTGGAGAAGGTGTTGTTGCCTATCCTTACAGATTGCGGTCTGTTGGTTAGGAAGTTCAGCATTTAGTCATAGGGAAGAGCGAGGCCCAGGCCACGGAGTTTGGAGAGGGTTTCATGGGAATAATGAGTTTGTAGTGGTGAGAAGTGTGCATTTGTAAAGTTCAATAAATAATTTAACTTTTCCAAATACTCTAAATTTTATAATTTTATGCATTCAAATGAGGCATGAACATGAATCATCTAAGAGGGCAAACAAGATCACGCTCAAACATCTATTCTTCCTTTCAATTTGGCTGTATTTTTTAAACTTGCATGTTATAACATGTATTAACTGTCAGTTTTCTTGTTCTCCTTTTTTACAGGATACTGTTTCTGAGACAACAAATTAAAGAACTTGAAAAACTGAAGAATCAAAATTCCTTTATGGTGTGAGGACTTGTGAAGAAATTGCACATGGTTTAAAGCCAGGGACTGTAAACGTTTGCCCAGTCTTAAACTAAAATTTGAGCTGCGTTTGAGAAGGCTTTGGACCGTGGGGCTGGGCAAAGGGGTGGATTGGGAAGGGGAAATGGAGGGTTCTGATTCAGGGGAGATAAGTGGTTGATTTGTAAACCCTTGAAATGTAGATTTCTTGTAGATGTATCCTTCACGTTGTAAATATGTTTTGTAGAGTGAAGCCATGGGAAGCCATGTGTATCAGAGCTTTGACATCTGAACTAATCAATGCTGAGGTGGCTAAATATCTAGCCTTTTACATGTTAACTTGTCTGCAAACTAGCTTTGGTAATTTTCATCATTCAGTGATACGCATTTCCTAGAATCCTGGCATCAGCCAGTGTGCATCACGGGCTGCAACAACTGGAACAGTTTGGTCAGTACACAAATTAGCATGGAGCACCTTCAGATTCCACAGGCCCAGTCAGGAACAGCTCTGCAGACAGCTTTCTTCATTGCAAGGCAATTACAATTTTTTTTCTTAAGACATTGTGGTCAAGGCACTTGGGTTCACCAACTTTTCATTCCTCTGTACAGCAGTTCATAAGTGATGTGCTGTTGTATGGAAAAAAAATACAGGTTGTTGCAGTAGGTAAAGTACAAATTGATTTCTTGTATGCCTACCTAATTGCTGTGTATTTGCATTTGTGCCCTGTTTTGAAACAAAAAAAAATGGGAGCGGAGAAAGATTGATACAGGGCATGTGTGTATTTATTAAGCGGCAGAAGCCACTCGAAGAATAGTGACAGAAGCCCAATGTTATTTGCTAACATTGTTGACGATGGAAGAAAGCCAGTCAGTCATGAAAAGATGTATGTAAATATAATAAACTTTTGTTGTTTAAAGCACTGGGTACCCTTCTTTTTATTCAGCTGATGCATACAGGAAGCTGAACTGCTCTGGCAAACCTGATTGGGAGAATCCTTGTTGGATGCTTGTTTTTCTTTGTGTAGAACTCTAGCTTTCAAGAAGAGATCATTTTGTGCAAATATGAATGACAGAAGAAGTTTTTTTCTTTTTGTAAGTGATTCAGTGACTAAAACAAGAACTTCAACAAGGATTTTGGATTCCTTGCCTGTAATTGGCTTGTGCAAAGTCTTGGTTTACCTGTATTGCTATAATGACACATTTAATTTGAAGGATGTTTGTGTTGTAGCTAACTGTGCAAAGTAAGGTGCTGACTGCTGTTCTTTTGCCATCACAATACGCTAGATCTGTGTAATTTGAGCACACAGCCATCATTGGAAAATGATGGTGGAGCTCAGCTTTGTATATTGTTTCCTAAAGTATATAAAAAAATAAAACTATGCTACCACTGTTTATGCTCACTTTTCTTTTATACGTAGGTTTACCTGAGGTTTGCCAGCTTGTGAACCAAAATCTTTGCTCAGATAATTAAGGAAAGTATTTTTCACCAATGTTGTCTTACTAACAAAATTGACTTTTCAGCTTTCCTTGTGCTAGCACTTTGTTTTATTTTGGTTTTGAGCAGGGATTTTCATGCATGTTAGAAGAGATGTAAGACTTGAAAACATTTTTCTGAAGGATAGATTTTTGATTTGTAGTTTAACTTGCTCTCAACCTGTTTTAGTTAAAAATTATGATTGTATTAAAGTACGTATGTGCCCAATGATCCCAGAAACACTGGTCACGTAATAGATTTTACCACTAAATTCAGTTTGAATAAAGACAAGGGTGCTAATTAGATTTTTGCTACTTCTACCATCAACTGAGCAGCAATAGATTAATTACTTAATAAATTTATTTTCTTTGGTCGGATTTCAGGTTTTTTTTTTGCTTGAAGGCGTTGTTGTATCCATATGTGCCTTTTATGCTTCGCAGAAAGCTGTCATTTGTGTGTTTAAACCTGCAAGTTAAACTCTTTTTTAAAAAGATTTTAATTTTTATTCAAATAATCATTCTTTTGGTGTGCAGGGCAAGTTTGTATACTAACCAAAGTTGATTGAATCAAAACCTGGGATTATTTATTCAGCCTTTTTGAAATGAGCATTGTAATATCTGTGCAATGCATTTTTGAACAACTCTTTCCATATTCTGAACAATTTTCTAAAATATTCTCTTTGAACCTAGGTACCTTTTGAAAATGGTTTAACCAGAAGGTATATATAGTATCATTCAGTTTTTAAAATCCTTTCTTTACAGCTTAAATGTAATATTTGGAATAGTATTTACATGATTTTGTGCTTTCCACATTTAAAAAAAATTCCTCTTGTCATCATGTGTGAACAAACAGTATGAAATAGTCAAAACTTTATTTAATGGTCAGATTTGAATAGCAGAACAAATTGAATATCAGTATTGAGCCCCAGAATTGAGATATATCAGCTTGGAGTGCGGAAACATAAATGTACATAATTTTACTGCAACATCAATGCTCTCCTGGACTCTTTGAAATATCTTTAAATGTCTAGAAATAGTACATTTTGGGTGCTGTACTGTGTAGTGGGGCATACCAGCACATTTAAATCTTTCATTGCACATTAGCAACATGACCTGGCATCAACATAACCCTGACATTTGGATGATTGCTTCACGGCTGCAGTACTTGTTTGCTTCCTGTGGACACCTGCAGCAATAAATACTGATCCAAAGTCAGAAAAACAAGACGATGTTTTCTTGGGTCAAGTAGATTGAAGTTCCAGGTGTTTCCATATCCATAAATTATAGCATCTTTTTAGCATTTGATTATCATTTGCATCAAAATATTATAGCAATTGTTAAGGTATATTAACTTAAATGGATTTGGATATTGATTCTGCAAACATTTTGAAGTTCTTAATTGGTACCAGTAGCATTGCAACATAGGAATTAGTCATAAGTAGTTCCAAAAGAAGGTGGTTTGCAAACCACGTGCAGTGACATGACACACAGTGGAGGTGATGCCCGAGTGTAATGTGCTAATTCAGAAACTGGGACACAGGAAAAGAACATGCTCCTATTTTTGACTTTTCTTCAGTCTCCAGCATCTGGTGAGTCATCTTTTGTCTTCAAGGTAGGAGGGTGTAGCTTACTAAATATTACTTACTAAATATTATTGTGCAAATAATTGACTAATTGAATAAAGTTAGATATGGCAGGGTTGGTGATGTGCCAACTTGCAACGGATCAAGCAGATCAGAGTAAATGTGTGGTGCAAAGAATGGCGTCGGAGGAAGGGATTTTGATTCATTGGAACTGGCATCAGTACTCAGGAAAGACAAAACTATTCCAGTGGAATGGACATCACTTAATCATGGCTGGGACCAGTGGCCTGGCCAGTTGTATAACTAGATCTTAGAGGTGTGGTGTGGGGGGGGGAGGGAGGGGGGGGGGCGGCTGCGGTGTGGAGAGAGTAAGGTTTGGATGAAAAGAATTTAGAAATCCAAACAGAAAAATGCAATGGGGAGAGACAGACTTTAACAGTAATTAAGCATCAGTGAATGAGGTCCATGCAGGAAATGGTAGTAAAAAAACTGAAGCTAATTATACAAAACATCTGCAATATCTTGGATGAAGTAGTGGCACAAACCAGAGATTTAGATCTAATTGCCATTACTGAGACATGGTTAAAAGGTGACCTATGTTGGGAAATGAATATTTTGAGGTACACAATATTTCAGAAAGACAGGTGTTACAAAGGAGAGGTTGATTGCTGAGAACTGACACACAACCACTCAGAAGTGCCTTCCTTCATAATCTGTTAGTGTGAGAGAAAGGGAATTATCTGCACTTCAGTTTTTAGTAGTCAAATCAAAATAACGACCCGAGACTCCCTGTGCAAAGCAACAAGTAACGCTTTATTTATCTAACTAACAGGTTAACAAAACTATTAACAAATCAAACAAGCACTCTTCTAATGGAATGTTGTTTAGATAAATTCAATTCCCACTGATTAATAAAAAAAATAGAATTTCTAGCCACTTAAAATTTTAAACAGGTTTGTCGTCTTCCAGAATGTTCTGTCTTTATCTTCTGTTTTCACTATCTTCTGCTGGTACCTTTTACAATGAGATGAGGCTTTCTTTTAAGACATAAATGTTGCTGTTATGCTGTTGGAGACTGTTGCTGTCTGTCTCTCAAACTGTGAACTGTGGCAGTTACTGACAAGCGGTCTTCTGGCTCTCTGGAGCTGGGAGCTGTGGCTTTTATAATCCGGATGACATACCAAAAATTCCCACAATATGTTTGATTTACTGCTTATTAAAACGTTGAATTCAAATTTGATAGACTGCTGCTCTTCAAATGCCTAGTTTAAACTGATTAAAATTCAAAAACAGCCTGTTGCCTTGGCAGCAATTACTGCCTAGGCTCGCGAAGTATTGTTTCAGCCTGTGTACAGCAGGCATTCGCTTCTCTTCAGTACAGGAAAAAAAGCTACCTTTTTTTAAAATCGACCATTGCTTTCTGCTGTGAACATTTTTACAATTGTTTTATAATTTTACAAATATCTTCACAACACAGGCAATATCAAAGGAAGTGGTGTAGTAAAGGATGACTAAGGACAAGAGTGAGGCAGTATCTGGGCTCAGAAGGTCATGAAATTGAATCAGTATGGGTGGAGATTACGAATAGCAAAACTCAGAAAAGATTGGAGGGAGTAATTTATAGGCCCACTATGTTGGACAAAGTATTCAACAAGAATTTATTGGAGCTTGTGTAATGAATGCTGGGGACTGGGACAATGAAATTGATGAGGGTGTTCGAGAAGATGAGTTTGTATCATGTTTTTTGTGACAGTTTTCTGTAATAATGCATCATGGAACTGACTGGGAAAAGAGCTATTTTAAATGTATTATCTAAAGGCAGTGTTAATTGGTAACGTTAGTAAAAGACCTGCTCCAAAATAGTGATAACACGGAATCCAATTCTGCCATTAAGTTTAAAAGTGAATTAAGGATAGAAGGCAATGGAATTTAGGGTTTCAGGTCATCTCATCTCCCCTGTCGATAGGAAGGTGGTGGCCAAGTGATACTGAGAAGTGGTGAGTTAGTGGTACTATTAGGAGACCCATGGTAATATTCTGGGTACCCACATTCGAATCTCACTATGACAAGTGGTGGAAGTTGATTTCAATAAAAATATCTGGAATTAAATCTAATGGCCACGAAATGATTGCCAGAAAAAATGCATCTTGTTCATTAATGTCCCACGACTTTCAGTAGTTCTTTCACCATCATCCCTCTTTTCATTACATGCAGCATTCAGAGTGACATTCAGTCTGTCAGAGACAAAGGTAACTTTTTTGAAAGGACTTAATCGGGCAGGACAACTTGGAACTTCCTTTATGTTTTCACCAGAAGCGACTGCATTCCTTGAGCTAGCGATTATCCTTTAAAGATAGAAATCCGCTGCCTTTACCTGGTCCACATATGACCCTAGATCACAGCAATGTGGTTGACACTTAAAAGCCCTCTGAAATAACCTAGCACTTAGTTGTATCAAACCAATAAAACAAGTCAATATGGAATGAAACCAGTTGGACCACTGGGCATCAACCTTGCCACTGGAAAAAACAGCGGTAAGCTTAGCCTTGTCAACCTGCCAAGTCCTGCTTACTAACATCAGGGCACTTACACCAAAACTGGGAGAGCTGCTTCAGAGTAATCAAGCAACAGCCTGACATTCTGCTAGAGTGACTATATCACAGAGAACACCGAGGTGGTATACAGTAGGGTGGGAGTTGTCCTAGGAGTCCTCAATATCAGTCCGCACCCCATGAAGTCCCATGGCATCAGTGGGATTCAAGAAGGCAGCTCACCACCAACTTCTCAAGAGCAACCAGGGATGAATAAATAAATGCTAGCTAGCCAGCGATGCCCATATCCCACGATTGAATAAAGAAGTCCTGCCCTAGATGTGGTTACCAAAATACTGTTGAAGCCATGTTGACTAAATCCAGTAGAAAACACCTTGCAATGTTGATAAATGAAGTTAGTATGTATGCTTAATAAACATCTACGACTCAATGCAAAATTTTATTTTAGCTCAGTTGGCAAAGTTCTGAATTCTGTCATGAATTCCTTATAGGTTATCATGTAGCAGCTGCAAGTCGTACCACAAGTAAGCTTACATTAACACTACAATGAAGTTACTGTGAAAATCCTCTAGTTGCAAGTGTTACTTTTGCTTCAAAGTGATTTGTGAAATGAGCACACCAGACTCTTCCCTCTGCATTTTTTTAAATCCAGAATGTGATTGGGCACTGCTTGCTTGATTCCATACTGTATCCTGATGGAGCTGTTTATTTCAATTTCAAATCCTGACCTATTGATTCATTTAACCCACTGGTACATTTGAGTGTTGCTGTCTCTGAGCTAGCCTGTTCAAGCAAAGACCTTCCCAGAAAGGATAAAACTTGCAGTACCAGCCCTACAGCTGCCTTTGGCCAAAAATGTAAATATTATAATTGAAGAAGCGCTTCAAAGAGAAGTTGAGGTGAACTAATTAATACTTAAATATAATTTGCCTTCCAAATGGTGGTTATTTACTATTTCAATAATAGCTGGATCAAGCAAACAGGCGTAAAATTCCAGCATTCTCTGGAGACAGTGCAGAGGAAGTATACAAGAATCTTGCCAGGGCTAGAGAAGTGTAGCTATGAGGAGAGATTGGGTAGGTTGGGGTAATTTTCCTTGGAACAAAGGAAGCTGAGGGGTGACTTGATAGAGGTGTATAAAATTGAGGGGAAGAGATTAAGTGGACAGTTTCCCTTTGCTTCCCTTGGTGGAGAATTCTGGATGTGGAGATGCTGGCATTGGACTGGAGTAAACACAGTAAGAAGTCTCACACCAGGTTGAAGTCCAACAGGTTTATTTGGTAGCAAAAGCCATTAGCTTTCGGGGCTTTATGCCCTGTTTGTGATCTGAATTCCCCACTCACCTGACAAAGGGCAGAGCCCCGAAAGCTGGTGGCGTTTGCTACCAAATAAACCTGTTGGACTTTAACCTGGTGTTGTGAGACTTCTTACTGGGATAATTCTACAACCAGGGGAGATAGATTCAGAATAAGTGGCAGTACGTATAGAGGGGACTTGAGGAAGAATCTTTTTATGCGAAGGGATCTGAAATTCTCTACCCGAGTTGGTGGTGGAGGCAGAGACCCTAACCTTTTTTAAGAAATACCTGGATTTGCACCTTGGGTGCTGTGAGCTCCAGCACAATGGGCCGGGTACAGCAAGGTGGGATGAAAAAGGGTACCTGGGTGTCCTTGGGCTTGCATGGGCAAGATGGGTTGAATGACTTCTGTCTGTGTTGTAACTTCTGTATGGTACAGAGATGTTCCACCAGTATAATTGCCTGTGACTAAGTTTTGAGAGGTTTAAAAAAATTGAGTTGTGCTTGGTTCTGTAGGCTATCAAATGTTTTTTCTTTATTTCAGTTGCTCCATGGTACTCATCTTCAAACCAATTTGTAAAATCCACCTTTTTATAGATGATTTCAATTATTATGCAGTACCATGGTCCTTTAAATTAGTGTTTGGAATTCAAAATGGGTTCCTAAATCATCTCAGTTCCTCAACACATTATTGTGCTTTATAAAGACTGTGGATGTTCGTGCTATTTTATGTATGTACCAGTGTCTTTTAGTACGTCATGGCACAAGATGTAGATTATAATAAACAGTTTAATTGTTTTTTATTAATATCATGTGAAGTTATGTAATCTTGCCTGAATATCTTTTTCTATTCAACGCATTGTGTCACATCACTGCAGTTTGTACCACTTTGGTATTCATATCTGAAATGCACTGTTGCTTTTTGGTCAATTCATTTGACTGCCAATAGCTATGTCTTATAATACAATAATATCTGTAACACAGAAGGAAGCTTTTGGCCCATATTGCCTGTGCTCGTCCTTTTAAAAAGTTATACAATCAGTTCTATTTTGCAGCACACACAGGCTACCCTTCAAGTACTTATTCAGTTCCTTTCTGAATGTTATTGAATCTGCTTCCAATACCCTTTTAAGACAGTGCAATCCAGGTCAGAAGCATCATGCCCAGTATAGACATGCCACCTTATGAACTCTCATCAATACTTTCAAAAAAATGAGCACCAACAAGCATTAAGATGGCTGCTGCAATTGATGTGAGTTTTGGCATTTGGACTGCAGGCAGTATCAATTCTTCAGCAAATATCTAATTAATTATGGTTGTAGATGATGTTAACTCACAACTATTTGTGGAATTCACACATCATTGTTTAAGGATGCACTAATAGCTAAAGACTACGGAGTGTTCAGACTGGTGTTTCTACATTTAACATTAGGCAAAAGGGAAGATCGAAGCTCCATAGCCACGGCACAGTGGTTAGCACTGCTACCTCACAGCACCAGAGACTTGGATTTGATTCCTAACTCGGGTCGCTGTCTGTGCAGAGTCTGTATGTTCTCCCCATGTCTGCATGGGTTTCTTCTGGGTACTCTGGTTTCCTCCCACAATCTGAAAGATGTGCTGGTTAACAATTAACAGCACCATCTCACCTGCGATTCTTTTCTTTTGCCGATCTGTATCCTCTGATTGCCATTCCTTCTTGCTACTGAAAATCGCTTCTTTATTTGCTCTAAAGCCCATAATTTTGAACATTTCTATTTTGTTTTTCCTTAACCTTTGCTGCTCTAATGAGAACAATACTAGTTTCTTCAGTCTCTGCACTTGATTAGTCTCTCATTCCTGGTGCTAATTCAGTAAATCTCCTCAGTTCCCCTTCCAAGGCTTGACATCCTTACTGAGGTGTGCTGCTTAGATTTGGTTATTTGATCCAGCTGAGTCCTAAGCAATGATTTATAAAGGTTTTGAATATCTTGTCTTTGTACTTAATGCTTTAATTTATACAACTAAGATTACTTGATTTATTATTATCACATGGATTAGTGTAGAGAAAAATATTGTTTCTTGCGCACTATACAGACAAAGCATACCATTCATAAAGTACATAGGGGAGAAAGAAAGGAGTGGGTGCAGAATGTAGTATTACAGTCATAGCTAAGGTTTAGAGAAAGTGCAATTTAACATAAGGTAGGTCCATTCAAAAGTCTGGCACCAGGGAAGAAACTGTTCTTGAATTGATTAGTACATTACCTCAGACCTTTATCTTTTTCCTGATGGAAGAAGGTGGAAAAGAGTATGTCCTGAATGTGTGCAGTCCTTGATTATCCTGGCTGCTTTTCTGAGGCAGCAGGAAGTGTAGACAATGTCAATGGATGGGAGGCTGGTTTGAGGCTTTGTTCACGACCCTTTGTAGTTTATTGTGGTCTTGGACAGAGCAGTGGCCTTAATGCAGGAGTTTAATGCGGAGAAGTGTGAGGTAATTCACTTTGGTAGGAATAACAGATGTGTCGAGTATAGGGCTAACGGGAGGACTTTGAATAGTGTGGATGAGCAGAGGGATCTAGGTGTATGTGTACATAGATCCCTGAAAGTTGGGAATCAAGTAGATAAGGTTGTTAAGAAGGCATACGGTGTCTTGGCGTTTATTGGTAGGGGGATTGAATTTAGGACTCGCAGCGTTATGTTGCAACAGTACACAACTCTGGTGCGGCCGCACTTGGAGTACTGTGTGCAGTTCTGGCCCCCACATTACAGGAAGGATGTGGAGGCTTTGGAGAGGGTGCAGAGGAGGTTTACCAGGATGTTGCCTGGTATGGAGGGGAGGTCCTATGAGGAGAGGCTGAGGGATTTGGGGTTGTTTTCGCTGGAAAGAAGGCGGCTAAGAGGGGATCTTATTGAAACATGTAAGATGATTAGAGGTTTAGATAGGGTGGATAGTGATAGCCTTTTTCCTTGGATGGAGAAAGCTAGCACGAGGGGGCATGGCTTTAAATTAAGGGGTGGTAGTTATAGGACGGATGTCAGGGGTAGGTTCTTTACCCAGAGGGTGGTGAGGGATTGGAATGCCCTGCCTGCTGCAGTTGTAAATGCGCCTAGTTTGGGGGCGTTTAAGAGATCCGTGGATAGGTTTATGGACAAAAAGGGATTGGTTTAGGTTAGTGGGTCATTGTTTTGTAACTGGTCGGCGCAACATCGTGGGCCAAAGGGCCTGTTCTGCGCTGTAATGTTCTATGTTAAGCTATGATATGACCAGAAAGGATGCTTTCTGTGTTGCACCTGTAAAAATTGGTGAGAGTCATAGCGGACCTGCCAAACTTCCTTAGTCTCCTGAGAAAGTAAAGGTGTCAGTGGACTTTCTTCACTATAGCATCGGCTCAGTGGGACAGGTTACTGGTGATCTGGACACCTAAAAACTTGAAGCTCAATATAAGATTCTGAGGGGACTTGACAGAGTGAATGTTTCCCCCTGTGGGAGTGACCAGAATTCGGGACACAGTTTAAAAATAAGGGGCTCCAATTTAGGATAGAAGTGAGGCAAATATTTTTCTTTTGACCGGTTGTGAGTCTTTGGTACTCATCTTCCCCAGAGCAATGGAGGCAGGATTGTTGAATATATTTGAGGCCGAGGTAAGGAGCCTTAAGGCCACAATCAGATCAGCCATGGTCCTACTGAAGGGAGGAGCAGGCTTAAGGGGCTGAATGGCCTACTCCTGCTCCGAATTTGTATATTGGCAATACAGTAGTTTTTAAGTAATTCTGATGAAAAAATTTGCCTTCCTATGAATTGAATTTTCTGTTCTTGTGTTCTTGTTTTTAGTTGCCAGGTCCCTATCACTCCACTTATCTCTGGTGTTGTCTTTCTGACAGATTAACTAGGATTTGCTTCTTGACTTGCTTTGCATTAAGTTGATCTTTCTCTACACTCTAGCTATGACTGTAATGCTACATTTTGCACTCGCTCATTTCCTTCTCTATGAACGGTATGCTTTGTATAGCGCGCAAGAAACAATTTTCGCTATGTTAATACATGACAATAATAAATCAAATCAAATCAAATTCTTATTTATGTTGCTTGATCTTTTCTGCTATTCTCTCCTCCCTCTTGATAATTTCTCTTGTCCTCTGATTTCACTTGCACCATCTTTAGAACTGCTCTGTATCATTCCCTCTTAAGAAGAGGGAAACCTGGGCGTACATGGGCGAGGGGGGTCTAATAAGCAGGTAGGCTGGGGGTAGGCCAGCAAGCATGGTAGTATTTCGGGTACATGGGCAGACAAGCAATTGGAGTGTGAAAGACTTGGATGAGGCAGCCAGGCTTCTTGATGGTTATTTTCCTATGTAAGCAGAGTGGCTGTCACCAATTATAAGCCCGGTCAAATTGCAGAAACATTTTCTCATGTTAGGCATGCCAGTTGGGAGATGGCAATGAATCAGTAAAACAGTGACAGCCACTTTTTGTGCAAGCTGAGTGATCTTATTAACTGAATCACATACTCAGGGTTTTTTTAAATGTAGCAAAAAATAGCTAAACATAACTGAAAAGTGTGCCTGTTTGTGTAATTAGCTGTCATTTTTTCTTATGTATGGATTTCTCTGTTTTGTTTGTGTTCCTTGCCATCTATGTCTCTTCCTTTCTCCATTTTTTTCTTTCCTCTTGCTGACAAAAGCACTTTGAGAAAATTTGCTTGCCTAAACGTGCTTCAAAAAGGTCTTTAAATCGTGCTTTACCTTGTTTCACAGTCCAGAGGAAAACAAACTTATGGTTAGTATCGTGCTTATCTTTCTTCATGCCTCTGATTGTTGGTCTATTGCGTGCTGAGTATCAGACAGCCTCCAGTGCTTTGACTTTTATTTATCTTTCTTCATGGAAAAACTGGTAAATATTATTTTCACCTTGGGACGGATGCATTTCCACTTGCACTGAGTGGGCTGGGGTGAATTGGGAGATTATAAGTGCAGGTGGTGTTGTTAACCCCCTTTACCTGACAAAATACTGGCTTTGCAAAAAATTATCAACCGCAAGCTGCGGTTCTTCAAAAAAAACCCAAGATCTCTTAATAAAAATCTGTTTAGTTCCTGAAAGACACCGAAGACAATAAGGTAATTACATTTTGTGGTACTGTATAATTTAAAAACATTGGCATGATGAGGGCAAAAATGGCAGAACTTTGAATATCAACTTGTTACCTGCAAGGGTTACATACAACTTTGCCTGGCACTTGTGATGCCACACTGGACAAAGACTTTCTTGTTGGAGAAGAACAAACTGCCTGGTCCTAGCATTTATTAGCAATACAGAGTCACCCACATCCTGGGTGGCATTCTGCCAGAGTGGTTAGCATTGCTGCCTCACGGCGCCAGGGAGAGATCTCTTTCCAAGATATCAGAGCTTGATGGAGGGACCTGGCATTTGGAAGGGAGGGGTTTTTTTTTATTTGTGGGGTATGAGCTTGCTGGTTGGCCAGCATTTATTACTCATCCCTGTTTGCCTTTGTTCAGAGTCAACCACATTGCTGTGGCTCTGGTGTCACATTAGGCCAGACAGATAAGGACTGCAGATTTCCTTCCCTAAAGGATACCAGCGAACCAGATAGGTTTTTCTGACAATAGGCAATGGTTTCATAATCACCAGTAGATTCCTAATTCCAGATTTTTTTTATTGATTTCAAATTCCACCATCTGTCGTGGCGGCATTCGAACTCGAGTCCCCAGAAGGTTAGCCGAGTTACTGGATTAACTGGTGATAATAAGGCTAGGCCATTGACTCTCTGGTCTGCTGACCATATCCTTGGCCCTTATTACTGAACCACATCTCCCATGATCCTCATCTTATGACCACCCGCCCCCCCCCCCGCCTTCTCTCTTCAGTGGCCTCAGATCCAGCTATGTAAGTAGGCCTTGGGTAGATGTCATACCAGCACCGTAGGCCTACCTTTCAACAGCACTGCCAGAATCTGATTGGTCAGCAGATCTTGGCATCCAGGACTTCTGTCCCTGAGGACCTCCATTAGTGAGACTCCTGTTGTCTACATTAAATAACACCCAAGGAAACACCATCATCTCCAAGTTTCTAAGTCTCACTCTATCCTGCTTAGATAAAGCATCCTACAGACCGAAGTGTGATCTGTCTGATGCCTTCTTGGCCAGTGCCTGAAACCAGCAGCAGAATGACGTCCAAAAGCCCTCACCGATACAATACCAGCAACCTGTAACTACCAACCACAGCTCTTAGCATTTTGAAGTTCATAAATTGCAAGTAAGGCCACCCTCTTCCTGGTAGTCAGGGGACAAAGGGAATTGGTTGAGGGGAAAACAGGCACCTGCAGCACTCAGGAGGGTATCACTTGCTTTCGCAGGCTGACCACTGAGGTAAGCCTCCAGCAGCCTCTTCTTCGTTTGATGAGTTGTAGACTGGATAATTCTGAATGCGGCAAGCCTAATGCCAGTTTTGCGATCAAACTACAATTTGTTTCTAATCTGTTTATTTATTGGTGTCATAAGTAGGCTTACATTAACACTGCAGTGAAGTTACTGTGACAATCCCCTCCTTGCTGCACTCTGGTGCCTGTTCAGGCACACTGAGGGAGAATTTAACATAGCCAATGCACCTAACCAGCATATCTTTCAGATTGTGGGAGGAAATCGGAGCACCTGGAAAGAAACCAACACAGATATGGGGAGAATGTGCAGACTCCGCGCAGTGACCCAAGCCAGGAATTGAAGCCATGTCCCTGAGGCTGTGAGGCAATAGTGTTAACCACTGTGCTACATACTGCCCTTGTAAGATGGGCATTAGACCCCTTATGGGAATATTTGAGGAGCCTAATACCTAATTTAGGCAGCCACCAGAAGTGCCTCAAAAATATATGTTAATGGAAGTGCCCCAAAATATCTGCTCAAAAATATTTGTTAGTGGGTGTGTTTTCTATGTTGCTTGTGGGAGGTTAAGGGGCTCCCTAAAGTTGTGCATTGTGTAACAACCAACATCACTTCAGCAACTACCTGCAATTAGGTCCCAATTCACCGACACTTGCCTTTACAATAGGAGAAGATTTATGCATGTAACCTGCACTATTTCGCCTTTTTGCCAGTAAAATTTAATTGGGTTTAGGAAAGTTAAATTTGCTACAGCTAACTTTAACAAATGGGACACAACATTAAATCTTCATTTTGAAAAGTTGAAGTTTATGATTTAAAGGTAAGAATTGTTGTGGTAAATCAGTAAAGCCCCATCACTATAAAATTGGACGGGGCCCTAACTACTTGTTTCAGACATGGCTGAGATTTCCTGCTTTTATTTCAGATTTCCGGCGTCTGCGATATTTTGCTCATGTGACAGTCTGTGTCCACTGGGTGGCACTGCAGGACAGCTTGCCCCAAATCCATGCTATTCTCAAACTTGCCTCTGTGTATCCCCCAGCGGTGGTGACTCATGCAGTGTCCCTAGTAGGACAGGTGCTGGGAATTGCAACAAAAACAGAAGCAATTTTTAAAAAAAATGCGATTCTTCTGAGTAAAGAAAAACACATTGATGTTTGAGGCTGTTAAGCAGATATTTGGTGCAGTATGTTCACAGCAAGACCATGTCCACATTTTGTAGATATGTGCTGAAAATCTCTGTCCCTGGTTTGTGGCTGGGATTCTCTGGTGCTGCTGAAGAGAATGGAGTTTTAGCTGCGAGACTAAGTTCCCTACTCCCACTTGCAGCCCGGCGGGTGAGGTCAGAGAATCCCACCCATGGGATCTTTCTAATTCTTTCGTTTAACACTTTACAAACTTCATTGAGTCTGGCATGGGGACAAATACGATTTCCTTCCCGAAGGAACATTGTTCATGTATCTTACAGGTACTCCTATTTCCTCTTTTTTGCGAATTTTACTTATCATGTCAAGGTCAAATGGCGGAAGTGATAGTGGATGCCTTGGTGGTTATTTTCCAGACGTCGCTGGATTCCAGGGAAGTGCCGGATGATTGGAAAACGGCTAATGTTACGCCGTTGTTTAAGAAGGGTGCCAGGCAAAAGGTGGGGAATTATAGGCCAGTTAGTTTAACGTCTGTGGTGGGTAAAATGTTAGAATCTGTCATTAAGGAGGAAATTGCGAGGCATCTTGAAGGGAATTGCTTGATAGAGCAGACGCAGCAAGGTTTCATTAAAGGGAAGTCGTGTCTGACAAATTTACTGGAGTTCTATGAGGATGTGTCTAGGGCGGTGGATAGAGGAGAGCCGGTGGATGTGGTCTTTCTAGATTTTCAGAAGGCGTTTGACAAAGTACCTCAAGAGGTTATTGCAGAAGGTCGAGGGACATGGAGTTGGGGGTAGGGTGTTAGCGTGGATAGAGGATTGGTTGTCAAATAGGAGGCAGAGAGTGGGGGTCAACGGGTGCTATTCGGATTGGCGGATGGTGACTAGTGGAGTGCCCCAGGGGTCAGTGCTGGGGCCTCAGCTTTTTACCATTTATATATATGATCTGGAGGAGGGAACCGAGTGTAGGGTGTCGAAATTTGCTGATGACACCAAGATTGGGGGAAAGGCAAATTGTGCGGAGGGTGTGGAGAGTCTGCAGAAGGATCTAGATAGGCTGGGCGAATGGGCCAGGAAATGGCAAATGGAATTTAATGTTGGCAAGTGTGAGGTGGTCCACTTTGGTAGGAAGAATGGTAGGAAGGACTATTACTTAGGGGGCGAAAAACTGCAGCAGGCGACGGTGCAGAGGGACCTCGGGGTCCTTGTGCATGAGTCGCAAAAACCCAGCTTGCAGGTGCAGCAGGTGGTCAGGAAGGCGAATGGGATGCTGGCCTTCATAGTGAGGGGGATTGAATATAAAAGTAGGGAGGTCTTGCTGCAGCTGTATAGGGCATTGGTGAGGCCGCAGCTGGAGTACTGTGTGCAGTTTTGGGCGCCGCACCTGCGCAAAGATATTTTGGCCTTGGAGGGAGTGCAGAGGAGGTTTACTAGGCTGATACTGGAGTTGAGGGGGTTGAGCTATGAGGAGAGGCTGAATAAATTAGGCTTGTACTCGTTAGAGTTTAGAAGAATGAGGGGAGATCTCATTGAGATGTATAAGATGATGAATGGGATGGATAGGATAGAAGTGGAGAGACTCTTCCCGCTCAAAAAAGACAGTAGGACTAGGGGGCACAGCCTCAAGATAAAGGGGGGGCGGTTTAGAACGGAGTTGAGGAGGAACTTCTTCACTCAAAGGGTGGTGAATCTCTGGAATTCTCTGCCCGTTGAAGTGGTGGAGGCTACCTCGCTAAATATTTTTAAGACGCGGGTTGATGGGTTTTTGATAAGAGAGGGGATTAAGGGTTATGGGGAGAGGGCGGGAAAGTGGAACTGAGCAGTGACAGATCAGCCATGATCTTATTGAATGGCGGGGCAGGCTCGAAGGGCTAGATGGCCTACTCCTGCTCCTATTTCTTATGTTCTTATGTAAAGTCGAAGTGAGATATCTGGAAATATCAGCCTCAGTCTTTGCAGCTGCCATCTGGCCTGAGAATATGATTCTGATTTAAAGATCAGTCAGCATTACAACCAATTCTTTAGTTCACAACACAAGATGATAGACCTGTCCTTTTTGTCTTCAGATGCTGTTACATACAGTTACTGTGCCAAGACCTGTCTCCTCATGTCAATAGCCCACTGCATCTTGTCTTTGCCAATTAAGTTGTACAGCCTAGGGGTGTTTTGGCTCCCTCCAAGACTCAGAGTGTTGCCATGTGTATACATAGTATAGTTGGACTTGCCACCTGGAACAAAGAAAGAACCTGCATTCACCATATCCTCAAAAGGTTCCACATGGGACCTTGGTTTAGAGTCTTGGTTGACATGCATTCTGTACAGTGTTGAAGTATTATAGTGTGCCTAGATCTATAGTAGAGCCTAAACCCACAATATTTTGATTCATAGGTTGCTGTACTGCCATCTGAGCCAAGTAATGAAGTGCTGTTGGTGTATTCTGGCTACCCACGTAACAATTGATTATTGGTGTGCGGCCCCCGATCTTGGATTTATACCAAAGTCTACATATTAATGGAACAGAATGACGTGCAGTGGATTCTGAGACATTAGATCGGAGTTTTGGGGAGGCGTGGTCAGGAAGACCCATCTCCTTGAGAAAGGTCCCCACCTGCCATATTTTCATACTGAGGAGACGGGAGCGGGGCCAGGACCCCCACCTCCACCACCACCACCCAACCTGGAGGCAGGCCCAAGGCGGAAATGGAGACAGGTGGATGGGAGGCCAATGGGCAAGATAACCCACCTTCATTTACTGGGATACCAGCCTAGTTTGAATATTGAAAGGCAGGCCCTCAAACCTCAGGTGTGATTCACGGCATGGGTTGCTGTCTATGTGGAATTTACATGTTCTCCCCGTGTCTGTGTGGGATTCCTCCAAGTACTCCATCCAAAGATGTGCAGGTAGGTGGATTGGCCATGCTAAATTGCCCCTTAGTGTCTCGGGATGTGTAGGTTAAAGGGATCAGTCAGGTAGATGTATAGGGTTGTGGGGATAGGACCTGGGGTTGTATTATCAGCGCAGACTTGATGGGCTGAATGGCTTCCTTCTGCACTGTAGGGTTTCTATGACCTCCCATGTCCCCTCCATGCTCTCCATATCCACTAGTTGATGGGGAGTGAGTGGAATTGGGTAAAGACAGGGATAAAACCTGATCAAGGATGAGTGAAAAATAGAATGCAAGTGCTTGGTCCTGGGTTAGTTGGATATTTTGGAAGCTGGTGAGGAAACCATTGACAAAGTTAAGAACATAAGAACATAAGAAATAGGAGCAGGAGTAGGCCAACTAGCCCCTCGAGCCTACCCCGCCATTCAATAAGATCATGGCTGATCTGTCGTGGCTCAGTTCCACATTCCCGCCCTCTCCCCATAACCCTTAATCCCCTCTCTTATCAAAAACCCATCAACCCGCGTCTTAAAAATATTTAGCAAGGTAGCCTCCACCACTTCAACGGGCAGAGAATTCCAGAGATTCACCACCCTTTGAGTGAAGAAGTTCCTCCTCAACTCCGTTCTAAACAGCCCCCCCTTTATCTTGAGGCTGTGCCCCCTAGTCCTACTATCCTTTCTGAGCAGGAAGAGTCTCTCCACCTCTATCCTATCCATCCCATTCATCATCTTATACGTCTCAATGAGATCTCCCCTCATTCTTCTAAACTCTAACGAGTACAAGCCTAATTTATTCAGCCTCTCCTCATAGCTCAACCCCCTCAACTCCGGCATCAGCTTAGTAAACTTCCTCTGCACTCCCTTCAAGGCCAAAATATCCTTGCGTAAGTACGGCGCCCAAAACTGCACACAGTACTCCAGCTGCGGCCTCACCAATGCCCTATACAGCTGCAGCAAGACCTCCCTACTTCTATATTCAATCCCCCTCGCGATGAAGGCCAGCATCCCATTCGCCTTCCTGACCACCTGCTGCACATGCAAGCTGGGTTTTTGCGACTCATGCACAAGGACCTATAGGTGCTTAATATGTTTAAGGAGAGGTAGGGCATAGGTGGCTGAAGTTATTGAAGTGAAGGTTGACAGTCTTGATGTTGCATTAATTGGGTGATTTGAAGCTTAGCTCAGAATTACAAAAGGCTGTGCAGAGAGAGGTTCCATCTTAATGAGCAGCTAGACCAAGGAGGAAGAAAAGGAGTCATCGCTGAGGTGACTGTGAGAAACGTTGTAGGGGGCAGAGTGGATCCTCAAGGGAAGGGTTTTGAACTGAGTGTCAGGATTGAGCGAGGGGTTTCATTGATGACGGCACATTCGAGGGTTTGGGAGAAGGAGGAGAGTACAGAGGAGCTGAGGGTGGACATTTTTCTATCCAGGAAGGAGCAGATCTGAAGGGATAACTAATGCTTGGGGAATGGGGTGAGATATTGTTCATGGAGAAAGATTCTAAAATTTTAGTCCTGATGATTTGCTATTCCCATGTTCCCAGCAGAGAAGTCCCACTCAGTGGGAGTGGGACTTAAGGCATAACTGTGATTAGCTGCCTTGTGCTGTTGGCATGACTCTACCTTACTCTCCTGCCTCTAAGCCCTTGGTATACATCAATAGATATGTCGACAATTGTGTTGGATCTACTCAGACTGTATCTTGTAAATTAGAATTCAGGGTTTGTTGTGCTCTCTTGGGAAAGTGGAAGTAAGTTCTTTAACAATTTTATGAGATGATTTCACATTCCCTCCTGGAGTGCAGACATCATATTTCTCTTCTATTGTATTGAATGTAATTACTTTCATACCCATTACACCAACCTAGACTGAAAAAAATCGTAACAGTAATCCACTTAGAATCACTTTTGAGTTTGTATATTGAAGAAGCGATATTCCTTTTCAACCTATTGCCACTTCCTAGTCAAGCTTCCTCCATGATAAAGAAAAATATGTTCTGACTAAATCAGCAGATTGCAATACCGACTAAATAATTGGAAAATGGGGATGGTAGCAATTTATAAAAAAACCTGTCCTTTTGCCTGTCAGGATTAAAGGTTGAGTTCAGTGCCAGTATGAAGGTCTTCTGTCTGCTCAGTATCATGCTCCTGGGATAGTCAGTTTTCTCTGTCTGTGGTGTCCCCTGTGCTGTGGTTTGTACTGCTGCCTCACAGCACTAGGGACCTGGGTTTGATTCCCGGCATGGGTCATTGTCTGTTGGAGTTTGCACATTCTCTGCGTGTCTGTGTGGGTTCCCTCCTGGTGCTCTGATTTCCTCCTACAGTATGAAAGACATGCAGGTTAGATACATTGAGCTGAACAGGCGCTGAAGTATGGCGATGAGGGAAATTTCACAGAACTTTATTGCAATGTTAATGTAAGCCTACTTGTGACCAATAAATAAACTTTATTTTACTATGATAAAATCAAAACATTGTCCACAATGTGGTTAAAATTGGCACCAGTTCTGGACCCCTACTTGAAACTGCTGTGAAGACTGGTGCAGTGAGAAATGCAAATGTCACCTTTCCAATCATTCGACTGTGAACGGTTAATGTTTCCACCAGTGGAAAAATATCAGCAATCACATCATGAACTTTCCTTTTGTGATGTCTGTACTGTTTTACATTTTCACTATAGTGCACAAAAGAAACATTTACAACTCTATGATGGGCTGGTGTCTCAGGATGTATATTCAAAAGGTATCACAGACAAAGCTGACTTGTCAAATATAGATACTGCAAGTGTTCACAAAACAAGCAGTTCTACATGAAGGCATGTAGAATTGCTGGCAATAATGCATCTCTCCCCAATGGGTTTAACACATTCTTTGCCCTTTTTGAGCAAGAGATCAGTGAGAGGGCCATCCACCCCAGAAGTCTCGGTCAAACCAATATTCGAGATCACCATCAGAGATATCAGATCGGCCTCTTGAAAGTTAACCTTCAGAAAGTGACAAGCCTGGAAGGGGTACCTGGATGAGCACTCAGATCCTGCACAGTCCAGCTGGTGGGGTAACTCTCAAACGTTTTTAATGTCTCCTTAATCTGACCTGAGGTCCCTACCTGCTTCAAGAAGATGACCAAAGAAAAGCCAGATAGCGTGCCTTAATGACTATCGTCCAGTGGCTCTGACATCCGTCATTATGAAATGCTTCAAAATGTTAGTCACGGCACGCATCAACTCCAGTCTCCTAGATTGCCTAGATCCACTACAGTTTGCCTATCGCTGCAACAGGTCCACAGCATACGTCATCTCCCTTGCCCTACACTCAACTGTGGAACACATGGATAACAAGGATACATACGTCAGACTCCTATTTATTGACTGCAGCTTAGCCTTCAACACCATTATTCCAACAAAACTCATCTCCAAACTCCTGGGGCTCACCTCCTCTCTCTGTGACTGAGCCTTAGACTTTCTAACCCTGGACCGCAATCAGTAAAGATAGGCAACAATACTTCCCCTACGATTATCCTCAACACTGGTGCCCCACAAGCCTGTGTCATATGGCCAAATTCCACTCCAACTCCATTTTCAAGTTTTTGTTGATGACACCACTGTAGAGGGTCAGATCAAAAGCAATGATGAAACGGAGTACAAGAAAGAGATGGAAAATCTGGTGAAATGGTGCAATGACACTAATCTCTTCCTCAATGTTATTAAAACAAAGGAGATAGTCATCGACTTCAGAAAGTATATTGGAGGACATGCCCCTGTCTACATCAATGGTGATGAAGTGGAAATGGTTGAGAGCTTAAAGTTTCTAGGTGTCCAGGTCACCAACAACCAGATGTAGTCCCTCCATGATGTTGCTATAGTTAAGGAAGTCCACCTATGCCTCTACTTTCTCAGGATGCTAAGGAAATTTGATTTGTCCACTGTGTCTCTCACCAGTTTTTACAGATGCAGCATAGAAAGCATCCTTTCCAGATGTATCACAGCTTGGTATGGCACCTGATCTGATCAAGAAGCTACAAAGGGTTGTGAACATAGCCTGCTCCATCACTCAAACCATCCATTGACTGTGCCTACACTTCACAATGTCTTGGAAAAGCAGCCAATGTAATCACGGATCCCATGCACCCTGGGCATTCTCTCTTCCAAGTTTTTCCTCCAGGAAAAAGATACAAAAGTCTGAGAAAACGTACCAACCAACTAACGAACAGCTTCTTCCCTGCTGCCATCAGACTCCTGAATGGACTTACTATATATTAAGCTGACGTTTCTCTACACTCTATCTGTGATTGCAACACTATACTCTGTACTCTCTCCTTTCCTTCTCCCCCATGTACTCTATGAATGGTATGTTTTGTCTGTACAGTGCACAAGGAACAATACATTTCATTGTATCCCAATACATGTGAAAATAAAAAATCAAATTAAATCAAATCAAATCAAAAGTCGTCAATAATGGCATACTATACTGTTAATTCTATATATGGCACTGTATACATGCCTACCGCTATTGCGTGCTACCCTTGGCTTTATTTAAAGTGCAGCATACAGCGAAGGGAGAGCACTAAGTAATACTTTAACAACAATGACTTATATTTATATAGAAACCTTTAATATAACAAATCAAGCCCAAGACATTTCACAGCCCTGTTAAAAAAAAATGCATGACACTCAACCACTTAAGAAATTATTACTTTGTCACATAACCAAAAGGGAATGTTTTAAGAAAGGTCTCTAAGGAGGAAGACAAGGTAGGGAGTCTGAGAGGTACAGCGAAGGAATTCCAGAGCTTGGGGCCCAGGCAACTGAAGTTACGACTACCAATGTTGGGGCAATTATAATTGGGAATGCATCAGAATGAGAACATCGCAGATATCTCAGAAGGATTTGAGACTGGAGAAGATTACAGAGTTAGGGATGGGCAAGGCCATGGAGAGATTTGAAAACAAGGTTGAGAATTTTAAATTCAGGATGTTGCTTGAAATGGATCTAAAAAGTGAGCACAGAGGTGATAGGGTAAGAGGACATGCCATGAGTAAAGACAAGCACAGCAGGGATGATCATGTTGTTATAGTCAAATTAAGAGATATTGATGGCATGAATGAGGGTTTCAGCAGCAGATGAGCTGAGATGGGTGAAGTAAGGCAATGTTATGAAAGTTATAGGTGTTATTGTACATTGTGAAGTACAAGTTGACCAAAATTCGCTCGATTCCGGGGAAGTGCCGGAAGATTGGAAAATGGCTAATGTTACGCCGCTGTTTAAAAAAGGTAGCAGACAAAAGGCAGGGAATTATAGGCCGGTTAGTTTAACGTCTGTAGTTGGAAAAATGCTTGAATCCGTCATCAAAGAAGAAATAGCGAGGCACCTGGAAAGGAATGGTTTGATAGAGCAGATGCAGCACAGATTCATTAAGGGGAAGTCGTGTTTGATGAATTTATTGGATTTCTATGAGGATGTGACTAGTGCGGTAGACAGAGAGGAACCGGTGGATGTGGTGTTTCTCGATTTTCAAAAGGCGTTTGATAAGGTGCCTCACAAAAGGTTGCCTCAGAAGGTTAGGGTGCATGGAGTTGGGGGTAAGGTGTTAGCGTGGATAAAGGATTGGTTGTCTAATAGGAGGCAGAGAGTTGGTATCAATGGGTGCTATTCTGATTGGCAGTTTGTGACTAGTGGAGTGCCGCAGGGATTGGTGCTGGGGCCTCAGCTATTTACCATTTATATAGATGATCTGGAGGAGGGGGCTGAGTGTAGGGTGACGAAATTTGCTGATGACACAAAGATGAGTGGAAAAGCAAATTGTGCGGATGGTGTGGAAAGTCTGCAGAGGGATCTGGGTAGGCTGAGCGAGTGGGCAAGGACCTGGGCAGATGGAGTATAATGTTAGCAAGTGTGAGGTTATCCACTTTGGCAGAAATAATAGTAGGAGGGATTACTATTTAAAGGGCGAAAAGCTGCAGCATGCTACGATGCAGAGGGACCTGGGGGTCCTTGTGCATGAGTCGCAAAAACCCAGTCTGCAGGTGCAGCAGGTGATTAAGAAGGCGAATGGAATGCTGGCCTTTATAGCGAGGGGGATCGAATATAAAAGCAGGAAGGTCTTGCTGCAACTGTACAGGGCACTGGTGAGGCCGCAGATGGAGTACTGTGTGCAGTTTTGGTTGCCGCACTTGCACAAGGATATTTTGGCCTTGGAGGGAGTGCAGAGGAGGTTCACTAGGCTGATACCGGAGATGAGGGGGTTGGACTATGAAGAGAGACTAAATAGACTGGGTCTGTACTCGTTAGAGTTTAGAAGGATGAGGGGGGATCTTATAGAGACGTATAAGATAATGAAAGGGATAGATAGGGTAGAGGTAGAGAGATTCTTCCTGCTTAGAAAGGATAGCAGGACTAGAGGGCACAGCCTCAAGATAAGGAGGGTGCAGTTTAGAACGGAGTTGAGGAGAAACTTCTTTACTCAAAGGGTGGTGATTCTCTGGAATTCTCTGCCCGTTGAAGTGGTGGAGGCTATCTCGCTAAATATATTTAAATCATGGGTAGATAGGTTTTTGGTAGGCAAGGGACTTAAGGGTTATGGGGAGAAAGCGGGAAAGTGGAAGTGATCCACTTCAGATCAGCCATGATCTTATTGAATGGCGGGGCAGGCTCGAAGGGCTAGATGGCCTACTCCTGCTCCTATTTCTTATGTTCTTCGATGTATGAGGGCCCACTCCAGCCCTCAAGATCACATAATGTGACTTCCCTTTTTCAGCCAAGACACGCTATTAGTAGCCAACCTCGATGTTTCACCCCACAAGTACATGTTTTATGAAAGGGTTAATAATCACACAAGTTTAAAAATCACATAAGCTACAAGCTGCTAGACTCCATCACAGAGGGAAAGCTATGAGAAAACCACAAATCTAAATTAAAGCAGACCCAGATAAGTGTCAAGGACGATACGACTACACACAAGACTGCCATTGAATTATGTGCACCTGCAGCTTGTTAGTGCCTGTTCTAACAAGGGACAATAGGACAGAGGAGTTCAGATACCACTGGTTAGAGAAATAACTTCATAATTTTATAGAAAATACGTGTTTGCTGATATTGTAATTAGGTAGATGTGCACAAATTGTAATTGAACAACTATACCCTTATGTTATGCATGATATAAACCTAATTGATAGTTGTGAGTGGATATAGATATCATTTCTGTGCAAATGTACATCTTTGATTGGTATGTGCTAATTTCTTGTAATCGGATATTAACTATAACTTTCTATATAATTCCTGGATCAAGGCTCTCCCTTGCAAACCACTAGTTGGAGTACTGGGCCAGCCCATACTATAGTTTGTAATAAAGGCATTGTCTAAAGATCCAAAAGTCTTTGTTTTCTCGAGAGTGAGGGAGTGAGAGAGTATAACTGAATACCCATCTTTATCTCCTTAACATTTTACTTGCCAGTTCCTTTTAACTGGGCTAAAGGGATTGATCATGTGGTGTGGGATGTATTGTGAAAATGTGCAGGAGTTTCAGATGCTCCCACTTTTGGTGTCGGATGTGAATGAGATTGCAAAATGGTGACCAGCTACACCCACACTGGGTTTAACTTTTATACTTGGCGTACATCTTGACCCCTATCTGGAAATGATATGGAGGATGTACTTAAAGTCATAGAGTCATGGAAACAGGCCCTTCGGCCCAACTTGTTCATACCGCCCATTTTTTTTAATACTAAGCCAGTACCAATTGCCTGCGCATATCTGGATGGTTTCTGAGATGTGACTTCCAAGTTTGTGATCAGTGCAACTAAATTGGTGATCAGTTTATTTGTTATTTGGGTTCTAATTCCACCAATGAAAGGTATCATAGGGTTGCTGGGGGAAGCTGCAGCATACTAGTGTACTATCGCTAGATTATTAATCCAGAATCTCAGCTAATGCTCTGGGGACCTGGGTTCGAATCCCATCACAGAAGATGGTGGAATGTGAATTCATAAATAATATCTGGAATTAAGAATCTACTGATGACCCTGAAACCACTGTCGATTGTTGTAAAAACCCATCTGGTTCTCTAATGCCCTTTAGGGAAGGAAATCTGTCATCCTTACCTGGTCTGGCCTACATGTGACTCCAGAGCCACAGCGATGTGATTGACTCTGGACTGCCCTCAGTTTCAAGGGCAACTAGGAATGGGCAATGAATGCTGACCAGCCAGCGACGCCCTTGTCCCACAAATGAATAAAAAAAACTCAGCTACTTAATTCTTTCTTTGATGCCCCAATGGCCAACACTTTGAATTAGTCCCATTGTTGGACAGTCTGCGGGGAGCTTCTTGATGCTGACACTGGCATACCGATGGCAGTTGCAAAACATTGTCATATCTTAACAGAAATCACCATGGATATACAAACATCCAGCGACTAAATAAGTTTAAGCTTGTTGTTTGAGTTGCAAAAATGATTGTTGCACTTCAGCTAATTGCGAGATATGTTTTGCACTCTACCATGATATTTAGTCTATCCTCATAGTCAGTCATGGTAAATCACCTCTAATATTATAGAAGGAATGCTTCTTCATTTCTTTCATTTGCTTAACAGATAAGAGATCCAACCCACGCATTGAATTGTGATTACATCTTCTCTTCAGGCATTCTCCTTAGGAATGGCTGCATCAGCACGATTTCTGGATACCTTGGAGTTAGTGCCGAGAAGTTAATATTTTATTATTGTGGCCAGGGCCTCTGCAGTGACCTTTTCTTGTGGAGGCCAGTGAGTTACCAACGGTTCACTCAATAGCTCGGTGGGAGCTAAGAGAAGATGACTGGAAATTAAAACAAAAAAATAATCAGATGACTACATTCTTGTAAAGTTCACAAGGCTGAGAATGACTAAAAGCTAACCGCATCCCACACCTACTCTGTGCGTTATTACAGTATCAAGTGAACGCAGGAACATGTTTCTCAGAGAATTGTACAGCACAGAAAGAGGATGTCTGGTTAACCGTGTTTGTGCTGGTTCTCTGAAAGAACCAGCCTAGTCTCGCTGTGTCCCCCTCCCACCCAACTCCCTTCGCACCCCAACATCCACCACTTTTCAGGTAGAGCGTTTAGGAACAATTCACACCTGTTACAGCCTTGGATATTTTATGTAACAATTAAATTTCTATCAAGCTTCGTAACAGTTCCCACAAGCTGCATCTTTATGTTAACCGACCCCTGCAGAGTTGCTTTACTCTGTACGTCGGGCCTGTACTCACTGGAGTTTAGAAGCATCAGTGGTGACCTCATCGAAACATGTAGGATCCTGAAACGGCTTGACAGGGTAGTTACTCAGAGGATGTTTCCACCCCGACGGGGAATCTAGAATTAGGGGGCACAGTTTAAAAAAAACAGGAGGCCAGGATTTTCTGGTTGTAGTGGGACCCATGCGGGAGATTTAACAGCCCAGCCGCAAGTCCATTGACATTCAAAGGGACCGGACAATTACGGCGGTGGGTGGGGCTGGAAAACCCCAGCTGGGGCCTCCTATTTAGTCATGATGTGGAGATGCCGGCGTTGGACTGGGGTAAACACAGTAAGAAGTCTGACAATACCAAGTTAAAGTCCAACTGATTTATTTGATAGTAAACTCACAAGCTTGTGAGCTTACTATCAAATAAATCGGTTGGACTTTAATCTGGTGTTGTCAGACTTCTTACTGTGCCTCCTACTTAGGTCAGAGATGAGGAGGAATCTCCTCTGAGGGATATTGGTCTTCTAAAATTCTATGAAGGCTGGGTCAAGGCTGAGTCATGATGTGGAGATGCTGGTGTTGGACTGGGGTAAACACAGTAAGAAGTCTCACAACACCAGGTTAAACCTGTTGGACTTTAACCTGCTGTTGTGAGACGTCTTTCAAGGCTGAGTCAGACAGCTGTTTTATTAGAAGAGAGAGCCATGTGGAACAGGTTGGACAGTGGAGGTAAGGCACCAGTCAGATCAGGCATGATCTTACTGGCAGCTGGAGCAGGCTGTAGGGGCTGAATGGCCTACTCCTGCTCCTATTTCTTCCATTCTTCCGAGAATGGTGGGTGACTGAGATTTAATGTGGGGCAGGATAGGTGCGCTAGTGTTTTGGACAGGGTGGAGTTTATAAGGTTTGAAGGATGGCATGACAGCGTGAGTTTGGAGGTGACCAATGTTTGTCTAAGGGTTTCAGTAAGAGGCAGAGACAGATGGTTTTGCAGAGGAGGATGTAGGCAGTCCAGGTAATGGACTTTGCTATTATCTTCCATTGTACAAGATATGAAGGTCAGACCAAAACTTGGACTAAAGCAACTAAGACATATTGATTTTGAATGACATGCAAATATATGCCATGAAATAACTTAGTGTCAATAGGAATGCAAAAAAATGCAATAAGCCAAGTCCATAATGGGTTAATTCCCTTTCTTGAGGTGGATCCATGGAGATTAAACTTTCTTTAGGTTGACACAACTGATGTACACAACATTCATATCTCCCTTAGGTTTGAATAAAAGAAAATTTTGACTGTCTTTTTACTGATTTCTAGCATTTTATAAACTATGAATATGGCTTCTGTTTTGTAGACATGTGGCTTGATCTATCGGTGTAGTCTGACATTGACAATTACACTGGGAGGTGCTTTGTTAAGCTTCGAGTATTATTAGATTGCAACACAACCTCTGTGAAGGGTTTTCATTAATAAGCCTCACAGTTTATGATACGCAAGAATTGACAGGTAACTACTTCATCCTGGGATAGAATCCGTTTAAACAGTGTACAGACTGGCAAATCGCAGCAAATCCACAACCACTGTTTGAAGAAGAAGAGATAGGGTCACATTTTGGCTCGAGAATCTCCTGTGTTTTGTGTGATAGAGTTTCGGGTTTCTGAGCTTGGGCAGGAGCTGGCGTCTCTGTGGCGCATCCCCAAGATCGAGGGCTTTTGTGCATTGCACATCTATAGATGCAGTCACCCTGCTAGGGAATGAGGGAAAGGTCTAGGCAGATAGTGCAGGTGTCCACTGAGTGCATCTCACTCTCCAACCAGTAGGTTATTCATTTCTGAATACTGCTGAAAGTGATCATTTATCCATGGAGTACAGCTAGACACAAATCCATGACAAATCAGCTGACAGGGGATGCAAAGAAGACAAATAGTGCCAGGAGATTGGATAGTCAGGGCAACAGAGGTGAATCCAGGCTGGTAGTTTGCTTCCTTGGTGCCAGGGTCAAGGGCATCACTGAAGAGTTGTCGAGCAGCTGCAGAGAGTGGGGTTAACAGCCAATGGTCGTGGTCCACATCGATAACCCCAAGACACTGATAAACAGAAGAATATGGACCTGCTGTCAAAACTTAGGGAGCAAGACCTCAAAAGTAGTAATTACTGCTGGTACCGTGTGCATGTGAGTGTAGAAATAGGAGGATAGAACATAGCTGGAAAGCTGGTGCAGGAGGGACGGCTCACTGGATGGTGAAGGAGAAAAAAATTAAAATGAAGCACAAAAAATGAGCATATGACTGATGTCAGGTGGATAATACAATGGTGATACCTGTAAGAAATCAAAACTGTATGTATCAAAATGTTATTATTTTCTGCTATTTTAAAATGGACTTCTGCTGAATTGCAAAATGTTTGCTACAAATCTCTTGACTCACAGGATTGGTTATTTGTTCTGGAAAGCTCCAACAGAAATTACGAGAACAAAAGAATTTTACTCCCATCCTTGTGGAATTACACACCCCATTGCAAGGCCATATTATAATCCCAAAACTAGTTGACTAACAGACAAACTGACCCCCCTAGCCAGGATGATATTAGAGACATTGAAACTTATTATACCGGAAGAAGTATTAACAGCCGCCATGTTGCTCCTCGACTTAAGCCAGGAGTAAGGGGCATAGCTGAGGTATTAATCATATACCTTGCTTCTGTCTTTGCCAAGTAAGAAGATGGTACACAGCCCATGGTGAAAGAGAAAGTAATTCAGACAGGAGAAGGATTTAAAGGAGGGGGCATTGGACAAGTTGTCTGCATTTAAAATTGATAAGACCCCAGGACTGGATGAGATGCACCCATGGATATTGAGAGATGTGAGACTGGAAATTGTTGAGGCACTGTTGCAGGCAATTGAAACTAGCTTAGAAGTTTGAAAAAACAGGGTGGCATGGACAAGTTGGGCCAAAGAGCCTGTTTCCATGCTGTAAATTTCTATGACTCTCTGACACCGGCCAAGATTTGCCAATCTTCCTTAAACTCTGGGGTCATGCCAGAGGTCTGGAGAACTGTAAATGTCACAGCTGCCCTCAAAAAAGAGGTGTAAAGGTAAGCCCAGAAACTACAGACCTTTTGTTTAACCTTGGTGGCTGGCAAGATTTTAGAGATGATAATTTAGGACAAAATTAACATCATTTGGAAAAATGCAAGAAAACCAACATGGATTTGTTAAGTCATGTCTGACTAAATTCTTTGAGTTTTTTTGGTGAGGTAACTGAGAGGGTTGATGAGAGTAATGATGTTGATGTAGTGTACATAGACTCCCAAAAAACATTTGATGAAGTGTCAAGAACAATAGCAACATAGATGCAAAATTAACTGAATGACAGGAAACTGAGTGTTGATATATGGATGTTTTGCAGATTTGAAGGAAGTTTATAATGGAGTTCCGCAGAGATCGCTGTAAGGACCCCATCTCTTCCTGATGTATATTAATCACCTAGGCCTTGGCGTACAGGGCACAAATTCAAAATTTGTGGATGACACAATACTTGCAAGTATGAGGAAATGATGAGGAATGGACATATACAGGTTGGTTAATTAGGCAGACAACTGGCAGATGAAAGTTAATACACAAAAGTGTGAGGTGATTCATTTTGGCAGAAAGGACACAGAGAGACAATATAAAACAAAAGGTATAATAGAAGGGTGCAGGAACAGGAGGACGTAGATGCATATGTGCATAAATCGTTGTAGGTGGTGTGTGAAAGAGTGATCAAAAAGGCCTACAGCATTCTGGATTTATCAATAGGAGCATAGAGTCCAAAAGCAAAGAAGTAACGATGAACCTATAAACTATACTAGTCCGCCCCTCAACTCAAGTGTTGTGTCCAGTTCAGGGCACCAACCTTTAGGAAGCACGTGAGGGTGACAGAGAGGATGCAGAAAGGATTTATTAGAATGTTTCCAGGGATGAGGAAATTCAGTCATGTAGAAAGATTGGAGAAGTTGGGACTGCTGTCCCAGAAGAAAAGAAAGTTGAGGGGAGATTTGATGGAGGTATTCAAACTCATGAGGAACCTGGATAGAGTAGATAGTGAGAAATTGTTTTCAGTGATGAAAAGACTCAGAACCAGAAGATACAGATTGAATGTAGTTGACAAAATGAAGCAAATATTTCTGCAATGAATAGATAGGGTCTGGAATGCACTCCTGAAAGTGTGGTGGAGGCAAATTTAGTTGTGGCTTTAAAAAGGCAATTGGATCATTATCTGAAAAGAAATAAAAATGCAGGGGGAATGAGGAAGAGGCAAGGGAGCGACAGTGGCTGAGACGCTTATTCAGAAGGCCAACACGGACGCATCAGGCCAAATGGCCTCACCATGTGCTCCATTTTATGCCATTGAAGCAATTTTCATTCTTGTTTTCGATTTCCAGTGAGTGCATTGTTTTATTTTCTGCGTGTATGGTTCTAGCGTGCTGCACCATGGTGTGTGAACACATTTCATCAGGAACTATTCCTGTAGCCAGCAGCAGTTAGAGGGCAAACATATTTCCTATTGTGCTGCATCTGTGAACATTTGGCTTTTCTTAAGGGAGAGAGGGTTGTATTCGCACACAAGACCAGACATGCTACAAGATGAAGCCAGAATTATTGATATGTAAAAGAGTGCTTGTGCATTAAGTAAATGGCACATCCACTTGAAACTAGACCTATGTTGTTGTGGAAGCATTTCTGTTCAGGCTGAATTAAATTAGTTAAGTTATATATTTTTTCACTTTAGTGAATGTATTTATAGTATGCCTATCCCACCACTAAATAGACTCCAGTATGCTTTTAAAATCAAACCTTTCATCCAGCAGTTGTTGAAGCTTTGATAATACAGGCTCCTGAATGAGGTTTTGGCCATTGGATATTTTCACGTTTTAAGATATAGTTCAGACTGTTGCTCTTTGGGGTCATGATCTACACAGGCTTCCTGTTATATTACCACAGGATAATGAAAGCTCTGTAGTTAGTTTGTTTAATTTAGTCCTGTGACACTTCAGCAAAGCCAAAGGGAAAGAAAACTTTAACTGTATGAAAACACGACTGCTTCAGGCAGCAGGAAGGAACTTCGCCTTTCAAATCTTTACTTTTTGGTTTCACTTCAAAGCTTGAGGACTTAATGTGGAATTGGTATTGATGAGCTGAATGCAAAATGGCCACAATTTGACTATCAGGTTTGTATAGGAAATGATCTACACATGTTTTAGAAGAAAAGTCAGGCAAAGAGCTAAGGTTTTTTTTTAAATTAGCTAGCGAGGAAGAGGAATGTGAAGATGGCTGATGTGGCCAATTTGGGATTTACAGACTTCATGTACTTGTCTTGAGGGATGTGTGGTTTTGTGTTACCATAAGAACATAAGAAATAGGAGCAGGAGTAGGCCATCTAGCCCTTTGAGCCTGCCCCGCCATTCAATAAGATCATGGCTGATCTGACGTGGCTCAGTTCCACTTTCCCGCCTTCTCCCCATAACCCTTAATCCCCTTGCCTATCAAAAATCTATCTACCCGCGTCTTAAATATATTTAGCGAGGCAGCCTCCACCACTTCAACGGGCAGAGAATTCCAGAGATTCACCACCCTTTGAGTGAAGAAGTTCCTCCTCAACTCTGTTCTAAACTGCACCCCCCTTACCTTGAGGCTGTGCCCTCTAGTCCTACTGTCCTTTCTGAGTGGGAAGAGTCTCTCCACCTCTATCCTATCCATCCCATTCATCATCTTATATGTCTCAATGAGATCTCCCCTCATTCTTCTAAACTCTAATGAGTACAAGCCTAGTTTATTCAGCCTCTCCTCATAGCTCAACCCCCTCAACTCCGTTATCAGCCTAGTAAACCTCCTCTGCACTCCCTCCAAGGCCAAAATATCCTTGCATAAGTACGGCGCCCAAAACTGCACACAGTTACCAGTGCACATCATGATGTGTTCTTATGCCCCTCTTGCTTTTTTCTTCATTTTATTGTGATTGGGGTCTCAAAATGCTGCGATATTTCCCTCAAATACTCCTGCTATCTGGTTCAACCCAAGACAATGATCTCCCAGGAGTTAGTGTCAATGTTGCATTTCTTCATGTTGGCTCTCAGCACATCTTTGAAATGTTTCTTCTGTCCTGCTCTGGCGTGTCTGCCCTGACTGAACTGGAAATAGAAGACCATACGAACAAAGAGCTGAAGTAGGCCATCCAGCCCCCCGAGCCTGCTCTGCCATTTAAAAAAGTCATGACTGATCTGACTGTAACTTCAAATTTGCACTCAGCCTGTTCCCAATAACCGGTCACCTCTTGTTTCCCAAGAATCTTTTCAGCTCTGCTTTAAAAATATTCAAACACTCGACTTCCACAACCTTTTGAAGAAGAGAGTTCCAAAGACTCACGACCCTCTGGGTGAAAAAAAGTCACCTTATCTCCGTTTTAAATAGGTGCCCCTTATTTTTAAACAGTGACTCTAGTTCTAGATTCCCCCACAAGAGGAAACATCCTCTCCACATCCACCCTGTCTAAGCACCTCAGGATCTTACATGTTTCAATCAAATCACCTCTTGACTCTTCTGAACTCCAACATAAACAAGCCTAGCCTGTCCAATCTTTACCTATAAGACAACTCACTCATTCCAGGTATTAGGCTGGTAAGCCTTCTTTGGATTGCTTCAATCACGTTTACATCTCTGCTTAAACAAGGTGACCAATACTAAACACAATACTTCAAATATGGGATGGGATTTTACGGCCTTGCTCGCCCCAAAACCGTAAAATCCTGCCCGAGGTCAGCAGACCTTTCCACGGTCCACCCCTTGCCCGGTCTGATTCCCGGGGCAGGACGGGCAGTAAAATTCTAGCCATAGTCTCACGAGTGTCCTGTATAATTGAAGCATAACCTTCCTACATTTGTATTCAATTTACCTCGCAATAAATGATAACACTCCATTACTTTTCTCAATTACTTGCTGTAACTGCATGTTAGCCTTTTGTCATTTATGTACGAGGACACCCAGACCCCACTGCACGTCAGACCAGCTGCTTTGGGATCCTGGTATCTGGCATTTGAAGAACATGACCAACCTAACAAAGCTGATGGCGGATGATAATAGCCATAAGTTTTGTGGTGCCTGCTTGTGAGAGGACAGTGGTGTGGTGGATCTGTTTTCCTAGTTAATCTGAGGGATCTTCCACAGGCAGTGTGGATGGCCACACCAGCGCTTGGAGGTCCCTGTTACATGGTGTATGTGTTTCAGCTGCAACAGTGAGGAAGAGATTACAACCATGTGGTAGACCATTGAGCTTGGTTTCAGACTTGATGCTGTGATCTTGAAACACTCACTGCCTCAGGTGGTCAAAAGTTGCACCCGCAGATTTAAAACACTGCTGGATTTCTTTGTCAATGACAACTTTTGGGAAAGATAACCGCTAAGATACTGGAAGTGTTCCACATTGTCCCAACACTCTTCATGAATCCTAACCAATGTGGCTGGGGTGTTTGTATTTGTTTTTTTAAGTTCATTTATTAGTGTCACAAGTAGGCTTACGTTAACACTGCAATGAACTTACTGTGAAAATCCCCTAGTCGCCGCACTCCGGTGCCTGTTTGGGTACACTGAGGGAAAATTTAGCATGGCTAATGCACCTAATCAGCACATCTTTTGGACTGTGGGAGCACCTGGAGGAAACCCATGCAGACACAAGGAGAACGTGCAGACTCCACATAGATAGTGACCCAAGCCAGGAATGGAACCCGGGTATCTGGCACTGTGAGGCAGCAATGTTAACCACTGTGCCACCGTGCCGCTGCCTTGGAGCTTGCTGATAGAGGATTTTGACTGTCTGAATGTCGGGTGTAAATCCCATTCTCTGATATGACTCTGTAAATATGTCGACAATTCTCAGGAGATCTGCTTCTGACACAGAACTTACTGCAGCTTCATCTGGAGTTCCGTGACCGAGGTCAGGGTTGTCATAGACAGAAGATATCAGAGATTAAATCATTCACCTTCCATTCGATAATAAACTGCACTCCAGCAGTGAGCTTGTCTCTTTTCAGATTGAAGAGACTGAAGGGAGTAAGGGATCCCACAGATGGGAAACTCTGAGAAAGGACAAATTTGGAGAAGAGCTGAGGTAATTAAGTTCCAGTAAGAAGTCTCACAACACCAGGTTAAAGTCCAACAGGTTTATTTTGCTACGAAATAAACCTGTTGGACTTTAACCTGGTGTTGTGAGACTTCTTACTGTGTTTACCCTAGTCCAACACCAGCATCTCCCCATCGTAATAAGTCCCACCCAGCTGAGAGTCAATGTAATAGTTTCTGCCATTTTTCCTCTGTTGTCTGTGAACTAAATGTTATTCAGCTTCTGAATATAAAGGTTGTAATTTTTCCAGAGGAACAAAAGTCTAAAAGAAGGTTCAGTTGCCTGTTTTCTCCCTTCACGGAGTGGGCCAATGATCACTGCATGTTTTGAGCTGTGGGGTTTAATCTTGTGAGGGGTTGATCTGGACCTACAGATACTGCTGGAGGCAAGGCTGTTGGTAAGCTCTACCTTTAATTGAAATTATATCCACTCAGTATAATAAAGACTCAATGTGAGGAACTACAGGGGATTACATCTCTCCATGTTTTGTTGTTATGTGATCTTACCGCATTGAAAATGTAGATTATATGTTTACATATTTAATATTAACCCTTTATACTACAGTGTTAATTAAGTAAAATGTCAAATTATGCATTGAACGAAAATAGCAATGCCTACAAGAAACCTCGGAGGAGTTAAATAGTTTAAACTCAAAAACATTTCTAAAACTTTGAGAAGTGTGAAGCATGTATTGTTGATTTAAAAGCTGCAGTTTCAGGATAGTGGAAAATAATTAATTATTAATTATTAACAACAGTCACTTGTCACTAACCCAAGATAAATAGAAGTTGGGAAAACTGAATTTTAAAATGTTGAAATATTTTGATGAGGTGGCTTTCTGACTGAGAATCTTTATATTTATTTATTGCTTTATTGGCGAGCCCAGCTTTTCTTGTCCATCCCTAATTCTCCTTGAGAAGGTTGTGGTGAATTGCAGTTGCAGTCCATGTGTTGTAGGAGTACATACAGTGCTGTTAGGAAGGGAGAGAAAACTGCACATTGTAAATAATGTTTACCAAGTTACTTCCAAAGTAAGAAATAACATAACAATACAAAAACAGAAAATACTGGAAAATCTCAGCAGGTCCAACAGTATCTGTGGAGAGAGAATAGAGCCCTTGACCAGAATTTTACTCTGTCCTCTACTGCTGCCCCTGTCTCCAATAACTGTTCCTGCTCCCTTGTGATGTACAGCTCACCATGTGACAAGCTAACAGTCCCTTTTGAAGTCTCCACTGAAGTGTGTAGATCTGAGTAGTTAGATGATGTGATGAGTTGTGTGATAGTGCTTTGTCAGATTGCGTGACCTCCTCTGAGACCCCTTGGCCTCCTCCTGCTCCAGCTTCTCCCCCACAGTGGGGGGGCATGCATCCTGCCCAAGTTCCCACGCTATCATCTCACCTGCCACTCCATCATCTCACCTGCTTTCTCTGTCCAGAAGGTCCAAAAAAGATTCATTCTCACCCTTATTGGTATTTTATTGCTTTCTGAGGTTTTAACAGGCAGGCACGGATTACTGTCACACTCTCCTGTTCCAGGAAGTTCAGAAGTAGGATGCTCATTCCACGTCAAAGTCCACTCCAGTAATTCTTGTGTTTCTGACCCATTGCCAGTCTCCTCCATCAGAAGTGGGTGTGAATGTTAACGTTCTGGCCTTGAGTCCCTGCTTTATGGTGGTGACCTTGTGAGGGGTGGATGGAGGATGTCATTCCCTCATCCTGGAAATTTGGGGTGTAAGATAAGTATCGAGATCCTGACCTAGTTTCTGGTTATTCGGGCAAATCCCTGCCAAGAATCTGCTGAGCTGGGCATGAATCACTGACACCACGCTGTTTTAGCTCAGCACAACACTTTTTAAAAAGCTTGCCAAGCTGGCATGTGATGTTAATATGTCCTGAATCCATAGAATCCCTACAGTGCAGGAGGAGGCCGTTCAGCCCATTGAGTTGCACCGACTCTCCAAAAGATTTTATCCATTTCCATAAGTCTGCGCATTTACCATGGCCAATTCCCCTAACCTACACATCTTGTGACTCTAAGGGGCAATTTAGCACGGCCAATCCACCTAACCTGCACATCTTTGGAGTATGGAAAGAAATGGAGCATCTGGAGGAAACCCATGCAGACATGGGGAGAACGTGCAGACTCCACACAGACAGTGACCCAAGCCAGGAATTGAACCCAGGCTCCTGGCGCTGTGAACAGCAGTGCTAACCACTGAATACAGTAGTTAGTTATTTTCACAAAGATTTCTTTCTGTGTTTTCCAGGTCATGGGAAGAGCAGCCTCGACTGTGGAAGTTATCCCATTGACTTACAGACTTTTGTCTTAGTTCAGCATTCCATCTGTCGCTGTTTGTAATGTTGTGAGATATCTCTACCTCCCAGCACCTGGCACAAAAACGAGAACCACTTTGAACCACTTATCTTTTTAATCACTGTTCCATCTGAATTTTTCCAATTGCTTCTGAGAAATGTTGCAGTGATTTTGATCTGGGTCTAACCTCTTATCTGCTCAGCGAGCTTTCTGGATCAGAGAAGCTCTTTGCACCCTTGCTGCTCTTCTCATACAATTGCTTGAGGCCTCTTGTGGTTCAGCTAAGGACACCATCATAACGATTGAGTGATCCTAAATCACACGTGGTAAAAGAAGGAGCCAGGAAACACATACTCTGCACTGCCACCGCGTCTTTGGAAATATTGAGAATGAATTTTCTGAGGCCTCGACCACCAGCAGAATCTTGCATATGACCAATGAATTGCAGAAAACTGCAATCAGGCTGTCTGCAGTTTGTCAGTCTGCACTAGAGCAGAAGTGGGAACAAAATTTACTATAAGAAAGCATTGATTTTTTTTATGATTAAACATTTACTTGACCCTATTGCAATATCTCTGGGAACTCACAGTATCGCTGAGACTGCAAATATACAGATCTGTTGGAGAGTTGGTGCAGAATCGATGGGTTGAATGGCCTCCTTTTGCACTATCGGGACCCTGTGATTTGTCCACTTGGTGCAGGTTTGGGATATACCCGTCTGTGACTTTACAGAAGGTCATTGTAGGTCCAGCACTGCTCAAAGTATGATGTATAGAGTCACATGGTAACAGGCTCAGAGAGAACACTCGAGGAGCAGCCTGCATGGAGAAGCAGCCTCATGCATGACATTAACTGGGATCTGTAAACAGTTAAAGATTAACAGTCAATGGTTAAATGTTTAAGTATACAAGACTTCATCATCAAGACATCAGACAAATCCATAATGCAACATAGTGATCAGTGATGAAATGAAATGTGATATTTTAAGCAATGAACCTAGGACAGAGTTTCAAGGTATAAGCCTCACCAGAGAGACATTTGCCTAAGAAGAAAACTTGAAGAAACAATTGAAGGAGCATTACTACAAATTTAGAAGTTGAGGAATTCACCAGAATGAGTAAAAGTCCATTGTATGACCTAGTCAGGTCATAAATATGGGCCAGCAAAAATGACAAAGAATTGCCAGGCCCTGAGAGATGCAGCAATGCACAACTTACAAAGAACAAAGAAAATTACAGAACAGGAACAGGCTCTTTGGCCCTCCAAGCCTGCACTGACCATGCTGCCTATTGAACTAAAACCCCCTATCCTTCCGGAGACCATATCCCTCTATTCTGATCCTATTCATGTATTTGTCCAGACGCCATTTAAAACTCACTATCATATCTGCTTCCACTACCTCCCCTGGCAGCAAGTTTCAGGCACCCACCACCCTTTGTGTAAAAAATTTCCCTCATGCATCTCCTTTAAACCTTGCCCCTCGCACCTTAAACCAATGCCCCCCCGTAATTGACTCTTCCACCCCGGAAAAAAGCTTCTGATTATCCATGTCCCTCATAATCTTGTAGACTTCTATCAGGTCACCCCTCAATCTCCGTCGTTCCAATGAGAACAAAGAACAAAGAACAAAGAACAAAGAACAAAATCAGCCCGGGAAACAGGCCCTTCGGCCCAACGAGCCTGTGCCGCCATCTCAACACCACCAGTCCCCCTCTCCACCCACGACCCTTGTCTAATGTTTTATGGCCATCCAGATTGAGGGAAACTGATTTAGGGACAATTTATTCCTGCCAACCAGCCTAACAGCACATCTTTGGGGTGTGGGAGGAAACTGGAGCACCCGGAGAAAACCCACGCAAGCACGGGGAGAATGCGCAAACTCCCACAGACACCGGCCCAAATCCATGTGTCTGCACAGCAATCAGTGATAGTCATTGAGCTGTCGTCTTGCCCAGTATCTGGTCCAGTTTAGGCACACACTAACCACATGAAGCACTAGGCCAATCCTGAACAACCAAGAGCAGCCCCAATATGACCCATCGCGTGTATGCCCCTCGTTGGACACGAGGTGGACCGACTTAAAACCTGTGAATGAAAAGAGAAAAACATTATCATACTATACCCATTTACATTACCAGGGACGCCCCAATGCTAATGACCCTTATTTAAAACAATCTCCTATATCCACCCATCTCCAACCCAGTCATGTGCCTGTCTAAGTTACTCTTAAATGACTCTAGCGTGTTTGCCTCCACCACCTGACTTGGCAGAGCATTCCATACCCCCACTACCCTCTGTGTGAAAAACCTCCCTCTAATATCTGTGTTATACCTCTCCCCCCTCACCTTAAGTCCATGGCCCCTTGTCCTACGTGTCTCTATCATAGGAAATAGCTTACCTCTGTTTACTCTATCTATACCCTTCATAATCTTATATACCTCTATTAGATCCCCCCTCAGTCACCGTCTTTCAAGGGAAAAGAGCCCCAATTTCTTCAATCTTTCCTCATACCCTAGTCCTTCCATACCAGGCAACATCCTGGTAAACCTCCTCTGCACTCTCTCCAGAGTCTCCACGTCCTTCCGGTAGTAAGGCGACCAGAACTGGACGCAGTACTCCAAATGCGGCCTAACCAACGTTCTATACAACTGCAACATTAGACTCCAGCTCTTATATTCTATTCCCCTTCCTATAAAGGCTAACATACCATAGGCTTTCTTCACCACACTGTTCACTTGTACTGCCACCTTCAAAGACTTGTGCACTTGCACCCCCAGGTCTCGCTGCGATTCTATGCTCCTTACGGGCTTACCCTCTATCATATAACTCCCCCCTACATTATTCCGGCCAAAATGCATCACCTCACATTTATTTGGATTAAACTCCATTTGCCATGTATCTGCCCAATCAACCAGCCTATCAATATCCTGCTGTATTGCCGGACACTGCTCCTCACTGCCCGCCAATCCAGCCATCTTGGTGTCATCAGCAAATTTGCTGATCACACCACCTACTCCCTCTTCCAAATCATTTATATACACTACAAAGAGAAGAGGTCCCAGTACTGAGCCCTGCGGCACACCACTAGTGACAGACCTCCAGCTAGAAAAAGACCCCTCCACTACTACTCTCTGACTCCTCTTTGCAAGCCAGTTCTCTACCCATCTAGATACCTGACCACATATCCCATGAGCTTTAATCTTCTGTACCAACCTACCATGAGGGACTTTGTCAAACGCCTTACTGAAATCCATATAGATTTATCAGTTTTAATGCCATCTAAAAGCCCTAACACTTCTTCCCTTGTAATCGATAGATCTTTCAATTGGTCTACCGCTCCCTCAATGACCGTACTAGACATCAAGCCCCTCTCCTTCGTGAATACCGACGCAAAGTACTCATTGTTCTCTGGAGCAGTGTACTGGTGGCTGGTGAGTATAAACTGCGAGTGTACTGTGTTTTTTTTAAAATTGCATTGCTGGGTTGTGGGTTTTTTTCCCTTTGCGCTTTCCGTAGTGGATCCTAGGCGCAAGGGCTGTTGGGAAGGGAGTGAGGGAGTATAAAAACAAGGCCACAGTAGATAGTGGGCAGCATTGGGAGTGGGTAGTGGAGTGAGGTGGGTGCTGAGTGAGTACTGCAAGGGCTTAGGCAAGGTGAGATACTGGTCAAATTTTTCCAACTGTGTCCATAGGTTTAAGGGTGGTCAAATAAATGGCAGGGTCCATGGGGAGGCGTGTCAGCTGTGTAAGGTGCAATATGTGGGAGTTCCTGGAGACACAGCATCTCCGGAGAGTCCACATCTGCACCAAATGTCTGGAGTTGCAGCGTTTGAGGGCCCGGGTTAGGCAACTGGAGTTGAGGCTGGAGGAATTATTTTTAGTTAGGGAAAATGAGGCGCTAATGAATAGGAACCACGTTCAAGAGGGGATCCCAGAGCTGGGGTGGGGGGGAGAGAGAATGGGTGGGTTACAGTTAGGAAGGGGAAAAAGAAGAGGAGTAATGTTCCAAAGGCTACCCCAGGGGTTGTCTCCCAAAATATCAAGGATAAGGCGCCAACTGAGGTGGAAAGGGCACGAGGGGAAGACCGGAGTGCCTCAGAGGGAAGGAAGGGGGCTGGATGTGAGATAGTGGTGGGGGATGGGAGGGTTAGAGGAATTGGTAGGCGTTTCTGTGGACAAAAGCAGGACTCCAGGATGGTGGTCTGCCTCCCTGGAGCAGGGGTACAGGATGTGTCGGAGAGGGTAGAGGGAATCTTCAAGGGCCAAGGGACCCAGGCAGATGTAATTATACACGTAGGTGAGAAGGACATAGGAAGGAAGAGTAGGGGGGAAATACGTACACAGTTCAGGGAGTTGGGAGCCAGGCTGAAGTGCAGGGCCTCCAGGGTGCTGCCAGTGCCCAGCAATAGCAGGGATAAAAATAATGAGATCCTGCAGCTGAATGCATGGCTGAGGGATTGGTGCAGGACAGAGGGTTTTAGTTTTGTAGACCATTGGGAAGTCTTTGAAAAGGAAGGGCACTTGTATAAGAGGGATAGGGAACACTTAAATGGGAAGGGTACACATATTTTAGCTGGGAGGTTAGCTGGAGTGTTCAGGCAGGGTTTAAACTAGTATGGAGGAGGGGTGGGGAGGAGAGAGACAGCTCAGGCACTGGGAGTGGGAGTGAGTTGGAGGTCAGGGTAAGTCTAGATGATAGGAAAATCTCCCAGGAGGAGGAGGATGCAAGAGGGCCTGAGAGTCTCCGGTGCATCTGTTTTAATGCGAGGAGTGTGACGGGTAAGACAGATGAACTTAGGGCCTTGATGTTCGCGAGGAATTTAGATGTGGTGGCAGTGACAGACACGTGGTTAAAGGAGGGGCAGGACTGGCAGCTAAATATACCAGGGTATAAGTGTTTTAGGTGTGATAGGGGAGGGTTGAAAAGAGGAGGGAGAGTGGCGCTGTTAGTTAGGGAGCAGATCACAGCGGTGCAGAGGGAGGATAACATGGAGGGGTTGGGAATTGAGTCTCTGTGGGTGGAGTTGAGGAATAGGAAGGGGGCCATTACTATGCTAGGAGTGTACTATAGGCTGCCCGACAGCCCGCGGGCAGTGGAAGAGGGTATATGTAGGGACATTTTGGACAAGTGTAGGAAGAACATGGTTGTTGTAGTGGGAGATTTTAATCTCCCTGGGGTGGATTGGAAGGTGCCTAGAGCTGGGGAGTCTGATGGGGAGGAATTCGTAAGATGTGTATTGTAAGGATCCTGGCAACAGTATGTAGATAGCCCGACTAGAGAGGGGGCTATACTGGATCTAGTTCTGGGCAATGAGCTGGGTCAGGTGGTTGAGGTCGCAGTAGGCAAACATGTGGCTAATAGTGACCACAACTCCGTCTACTTTAGGATACGAATGGAAAAAGACGAGAGCTGTCCTAAGGGGAGGGTGCTAAATTGGGGGAAGGCTAGATACAGCCAGATTAGGCAGGAGCTTAGGGATACAGACTGGGATAGGCTGTTGGAAGGCAAGACCACGTTAGGCATGTGGGAGTCTTTCAAGGGAAAACTGCAAAGAGTGCAGGAAAGGCATGTGCCAGTTGGGAGAAAGGATGGGAAAGGTAGGATTAGGGAACCGTGGATTACTAGAGATATAGAAGACCTGGTTAGGAAGAAACGAGAGGCGTATGTCAGGTCTAAGCAGCTGGGAACGGAGAGAGCGTTGGAGGAATACAGAGAGAGTAGGAGGGATCTCAAACGGGGAGTTAGAGCAAAGAGGGGGCATGAGATGGCTTTGGCAGGTAGGGTTAAGGAGAATCCAAAGGCGTTTTACTCCTATCTTAAGATCAAAAGGGTGGCTAGGGGTAAAATCGGTCCTCTCAGGGACAGACGTGGGGAATTGTGCTTAGAGGCAGAGGGAATGGGGGAGATCCTGAATGAGAACAAACCAAGGTTCTCCAACCTCTCCTCATAGCTAATGTCCTCCATACCAGGCAACATCCTGGTAAATCTTTTCTATACCCTCTCCAAAGCCTCCACATCCTTCTGGTAGTGTGGCGACCAGAATTGAACACTATATTCCAAATGCGGCCTAACTATAAAGCTGCAACATGACTTGCCAATTTTTAAACTCAACGTCCTGGCCAATGAAGGCAAGCATGCTCTATGCCTTCTTGGCTACCTTCTCCACCTGCATTGCCACTTTCAGTGACCTGTACATGGAGATCCCTCTGCTTATCAATACTCTTAAGGATTCTGCCATTTACTGTATATTTCCCATCTGACCTTCCAAAATGCATTACTTCACATTTGTCTGGATTAAACTCCATCTGCCATCTCCCCGCCCAAGCCTCCAATTGATCTATATCATGCTATATCCTCTGATGGTCCTCATGGCTATCAGCAAATCCACCAACCTTGGTGTCATCCACAAACTTACTAATCAATCCAGTTACATTTTCCTCCAAATCATTTATATGTCTTACAAACAGCAAGGGTCCCAGCACTGATCCCTGAGGAACGTTACAGCTCTCCATTCAGAAACACACCCTTCCACTGTTACCCTCTGTCTTCTATGACTGAACCAGTTCTGTATCCTCCTTGCCAGCTTACTTCTGATCCCATGCAACTTCACCTTCCACAACAATGTGAGAAAAATGACAAAAATAGGTTGTACTTTCATTATAGAAAATGTCCCGGCAGTTCAGCAGATGGCAGTAGTGTGGCCAGGCTGCACTGAAATTATAAAAAAGTTAAATAAAAATCATTTGGCAGATTAAAGAGACAAACCTAAAAAGGAAGGTGATGGTGTAGTGGTATTGTCACTGGATTAATAATCCAGAGAGCAGGGCAATGCTCTGAGGACCCACATTCAAATCCCACCATGGTAGATGGTGAAATTTGAATTGATAAATATCCGGAACTGAAATATCCAATGATGACCATGAAACCATTGTCAATTGTCATAAAAACCCTTCTGATTTACTAATGTCCTTTAGGGAAGGAAATCAGCCACCTTCACATGCTCTGGCCTACATGTGAGCCATGAGATTGACTCTGAAATGCCCACCATCCACTCAGTCATATCAAACTATGAAAAAGAAGTCAATAAGGAATGAAATCAGATACATCACCCAATGTTGCCTCCAGGCTTCAGAAACAACAACAGCAAGCCCTGTCGACTTTACTAACATCTGGGGACTTGTCCCAGAATTGGGAGATCTCTCACAGACAGGTCAAACAACATCCTAATATACTCATGATCATGGAATCGTACATTAGAAACAATGTCCCAGACACCACCACTATCCCTGGGTACATCCTGCCCCATCAGAAGGGCAGGTCCAGCAAAGGTGGTGGCCCAGTGGGAAAGGAGCTGTTCCTTGAAGTCTCATGGCATCAGATCAAATATAGTTAAAGAAATCTCCTGCTTAATACTACATACTGTCTCCCCTCAGCTGACGAATCAGTATTCCTCCATGTTGAATACCACTGTTGAAGCAGCACTGAGGGCACAGATTGTACTCTGGGTGAGGGAACTTCAATGTTCACCATCAAGAATGGCTCGGTAGCACCACCGTAGATCGAGCAGTCCAGGTCCTAAAGGACATCAAGATTGGGACAGCATCAGGAGGCGAGGGAACAAGCAAGAGGGAAAAACATACTTGACTTCATCCTCACCAACCTGCCTGCTATAGATGTCTTTAGCCATTTGACAAAGTAAGGTATCAGGGAGCCCGACCAAAACTAGAGTCACTGGGAAATGGGGAAGTCTCTCTTCTTGTGGGGATCCTACCTAGCACGAAGGGCGATGGTCATGGCTGTGGGCAGTCAATCATTTCAGTTCCAGGTCATCACTAAAGAAGTCGCTCATGGTTGTGTCCTAGGCCCAACCATCTTCAGCTGCTCACCAATAACTTTCCCTTCATCATAAGGTCAGAAGTGGGGATGTTCGCAACTGACTGCACAATGTTCAGCACTATTCGCGACTCCTCAGATACTGAAGTAGCCCATGTTCAAATGCAGCAACGCCAGGACAATTTCCAAGCTTGGGTTGACAAGTGTCAAGTATCATTCGTGCCACACAAGTGCCAGTCCATATTCAACTCTAAAAGGCGAGAATGTAAATGTCACCCCCTGATATTCAGTGGCATTACCATTGCTGAATCTCCGACTATCAACATCCTGGGGATACCATTGACCAAAAACTGAACTGGACTAGCCATATAAATATTGTGGCTACATGAGCAGGTCAAAAGCTAGGAATTCTGCAGTGAGTAACTCATTCCAGACTCCCCCAATTCCTGCCACAAGTCAGATTTGAAATGGAATACTTGTCTGGATGAATACATCTCCAACAATACTCAAGAAGTTGACATCATTCAGGACAAAACAACCCACTTGATTGGCAACACATCTGCATACATTCAGTCCCTCCATTGCTGATACAGACTAGCAGCAGTGTGTACTATCTACAAGATGCACTGCAGGAACTCAGCAGGGTCCTTAAACAGCAGCTTCCCAATCCATGACCGAGGACAAGGGCAGCAGGCTTATGGGAACTCACCACCTGCAAGTGTTCTTCCAAGCCAATCACCATCCTGACTTGGAAATATGTTGCTGTTCCTTCACTGTCAAAATTGTGGAACCCCCTCCCTAAAACAGCATTATGGGTTACCTACACATGATGTGGAGATGCCGGCGTTGGACTGGGGTAAACACAGTAAGAAGTCTCACAACACTAGGTTAAAGTCCAACAATACCAAATAAACCTGTTGGACTTTAACCTTGTGCTGTGAGACTTCTTACTGGGTGTACCAACACCACAGAGACTGCAGTGATTCAGGAAGGCAGCTCACCACCACCTTCTCAAGCGCAATTAGGGATGAACAATAAAATTGGCCTAGCCAGCAATGCTCAGATCCCATGACTGAATAAAAAATAGACCCCCCCCGCCCCCCACCCACCTCGGGGTTTGAGGACCAGAATCTGAAAATTGCATGTTCGAAAAGTGTTTCAAAATTATAAAGATCGCTGTATAAAATGTCCAAACCCTTTAGGGCAAGCTCCTCAGCTACTGCCTCCATCAGGTAATTCTGACACCTGATAAATTGGAACCTCAGCTATCCCGAATGCAGCATTAATGTAAAATTATGAAATCCACAGCTGCTGTGCCATGGCAAATGAAGAAAGTTAGTGGATGGGCCACCAGCTGCAGATTGATTTATTTCTGGAGGTTTCATTATATGATGTCTAATAACACATTACTTTCCCAAGTGATGGGCAAGCTAATGGGGCTAAATATAGACAAGTCTCCTGGCCCTGATGGAATGCATCCCAGGGTACTAAAAGAGATGGCGGGGGAATTAGCAAGTGCACGAGTGGTAATTTACCAAAATTGGCTGGACTCTGGGGTGGTTCCCGCAGATTGGAAAACAGCAAATGTGACGCTACTGTTAAAAAATGAGGTAGACAAAAGGCGGGTAACTATAGGCTGGTTAGCTTAATTTCTGTAGTAGGGAAAATGCTTGAATCTATCATCAAGGAAAAAATAGCAAGACATTTGGATATAAATTGTCCCATTGGTAAGATGCAGAATGGATCCATGAAGGGCAGGTTATATTTGACTAATTTGGTGGAATTCTTTGAGAACATTACATGTACAGTGGACAATGTGGAACCTGTGGATGTGGAGTATTTGGATTTCCAGAAGGCATTTGACAAGGTGCCGCACCAAAGGCTGTTACATAAGGTAAAGGTGCACAGTGTTATGGGAAATGTATTAACATTGGATAGAGGATTGGTTAACTAACAGAAAGCGAAGACTGGGGGTAAGGGGTGTTTTTAGTTTGACAATCAGTGACTAATGGTGTGCCTCAGGGATCAGTGTTGGGGCCGCAATTGTTTACAATTTACATAGATGATTTGGAGTTGGGGATCAAGTGTAGTGTGTCAAAAATTTAGGATTGAGTTGAGGAGGAACTTCTTCACACAAGGGGTTGTGAATCTGTGGAATTCCCTGCCCAGTGAAGCAGTTGAGGCTACCTCATTGAGTGTTTTTAAGGCAAGGATAGATAAATTTTTGAACAGTAAAGGAATTAAGGGTTATGATGAACAGGCAGATAAGTGGAGCTGAGTCCACAAAAAGATCAGCCATAATCTTATTGATTGGCGGAGCGGGCTCGAGGGGCCAGATGGCCTTCTCCTGCTCCTAGTTCTTATGTTCTTATGGTTTAGTCGGCCTGTGCATGTTTATAAATCAAACTTGAACTTTTGACCCAGCTGAGAGTCTTTGAAAAACACGAAAGCCCTGAGGTTACTATTGAGAAAATTGATGAGAGGGAAGCTATGCTTTAAAAGGAAAACTGGTGAATTTTGGCTTTTTTAAGAAACACATAAGTGTACGAGAAGCTGACTTGGAGGCGGCAGACGTCCAGGGTGTTGTGTTTAACCGGATAATTCAGTTCTATATGCTTAGGGAGGAAAATAGGGAGTTGTAGAGAATTGATTCAGACCAAGTAACTCTTTAAAGAGAGGAGAACTCCAGCTGCTGAATAGATGCCAAGGGAGTGTCTACGTGTGTCCGTTGGGTCATGGTGTGCAACCATCAGCAACACCAACACTTGGAAAAGGAGGTCGTATTGTTAGGATTATACCATAGACCCAGAGTTGTGACCTGTGAAGCCAGGCTCAGAGACTTGCCTCTCACAGAATGGGTGGGATCTTACAGCCTCACTCGACTTGAGACCAGAAAATCCTGCCCGAGGCCAATGGACATTTCTATCATCCGCCCCTCACCTGCTCCGATACCATGGCAGGTGGGGCAATAGAATTCCAGCAGATATGTTTAAAAGTCTATCCAGACACAATAAAAAGATGAAGATGGCTGAGCCTGTTGGATTGAGTTTAAGTAGAAGCTCATGTTGTTTAGAATCATTATCTTATTTGCTCAGTGTACTGATTTGGTCATTATTCCTTTTATTTGTTTTATCCAAGTTTGTATACTCTAGAGTTCTTTTATGTTTCAATTTAATCTTGGGAGTTCTGTTGCTTATTTCTAACTCTTGGCTCTTTAATGCATGATGTAAATGACCATGATCTGTCAGGCCAGATCCTAACAATTACCCGGGTTGGCCAATATTCTCATAACTGGGATCATAATTACAGGGGACATCTGTTCCCACTGTAAAGTCTGAGAATGAGGAGGCACAGATTAAAGGCAATTGGCAAATGAAGCAATGGCAACATGAGGAAAAAACATTTTCACGCAGCATGTGGTTAGGGTTTGGAATTCACTGCCAGAGAGAATGGCGGAGGCAGTTTCCATTGGGAGAGTTAAAAGGGAATAAGATGGTGAGCTGATAAGGAACAATAGGTTACGGGGTGAAGGTGGGAGACTGGCACAAGATGAGTTGCTCATTTGGGGAGCCACCATGATGGGCCAGAATGGTTTCCTGTGCTGTAACCATCCTGTGCTCTGCAACTATTATTGCTTTTACCTTGGATCCCCTACAGTTGGGCACCTTTGCACGTAATTTCACACCTCCTCCTGTCTATCCCCTCAAGAAGACACCTGTACCAGTTGTATGTTTTTCCCCTGGATGGGACAATGACCTGGTGTTGTGAGACTTCTTACTGGGGCCATGCCCCATAGCTCTGTGGGTCCAGATAGTCTTTGAGTGTCATTTCTCTGTACAGATTGTGTAAAGATATAGTAATGTGAAGTTTTTCAAGAGTGGCGAAAGGACCTTTCTGCTGCTGAGAATGCTGGCTGAACAATGTTTGTATGGTTCGCACAGCACTGGTCACGCAGTTCAGCTGCTTCAACCCATTTTGCACAGGTTTAATTCCAAACACTGGAGCAGCGGAAATGCAAATGTGGAAATCCAGATAACTCCCTTGGAGGGTATTCTATGGTAAAGTGTCCAAAATTGGGTACATAGCTTGTCTTCGCAATGACTAGAAATAAAACAAGTTGGTTCAAATAGGGAGGTTTTGTTGCAATTGTACAGTATTCTAGGCCTCACCTGGAATACTGTGTACAGTTTTGGTCCCCTTACCTAAAAAAGAACATAGTAACATTGAAGATAGTCCAAAGGAGATTCACCAGGCTAATTCTTAGGATAAGAGGGTTGTCCTATCAAGAGAGACCAAATAGTCTGGGTCTGTATTCCTTGGCGTTTAGAAGAGTGAGGGGTTATTCAAACATTTAAGATCCTGAGGAGACTTGATAGGGTTGATGGTGAGATGTTTTCACTAGTGGGAGAGTCTTGAACAAGAGGACATATCTACAAGATAAAGGTCTGGTCATTTAAAACTAATGTGTGTAGAAATTTCTTCTCACAGAGGGTGGTGAATCTCTGGAATTCTCTGCCCCAAAGGGTGATTGAGACTGGATGGTTAGAAGTATTTAAAGTGGAGATGGATAAATATTTGATAGATTAAAGAACTGAGGGCTATGAGGAAATGACACAGAAAAGGAGTTGGGGCCGGCATAGATCAGCCATGATGGTATTGAATGGTGAGGCGGGGTCGCCTCCTCCTGCTTCTATTTCTTGCATTGATATTATAAGTGCATACCTCTGAGCTACATCTCAGTGCTTGATTCACTTTGCTTATAAACACCACGTTTCAGAGATGTGGATTGTCCAAAGACAGTCCCAGTGACTTGCTGAATTGTAGATAACAGGCACAAAGTTTCCTATTCATTTGGAAAAGAAAATTAACTGGGGACTAGAAACAAATCACTCATACAATCTGACAATTACAGTTAATGCTTTTTCTTGGCAGGAGCTGCATGGTTCTTTCAAAGGACTTCAGTGATGAGACAGACCATTAAATGAAGAAGCTTTTTGTAAAAATGGAAGCAGTTCAGATGATAGTCTGCTTGTCTGACACCTGCTAGAGCATAGCTGATGCAAAGACGTTTCCCAATGGAGAAAGGTTCCTCTTGTTATAGATAGCTCTGTCTCCAAGTAACACTGGCCTCATTTTTGTGTGAGGTGGAGAGAATCCCAATGTTGGGGCCCAAGTTGAGTTGCATGTCCACTTGAACAGGAGATGTGTCCAAGTGATGCTGGGCTGGAGGTTGAGCCAGTCAATAACAGGGTGGGCGAGGGTACGAGAAGAAGTCCCATCAACAGACGCAGGAGCCATATTTAAAGGATGGCAGCACCCCCCTGGTTAAGTCCTACAGAAAGGCTTCAAGAAGAGAGAGTAAGCAAGCATTACTCTTAAGGAATGGCTGCAGGAAAAGTGGCTTCCAGGTGTAGTGGTGCGTCCCTGCAGGTGCTCCTCCAAGTGAGAATGACATGGCAGAAGGTCTTTTTCCCACTGGGCGGGTGAGGAAGAGGACAGCAGGCCTCATCAAAAAAGTGTGGCTTGAGGATACAGGGGAAGTTAGCAGCTGAGGGCTGGTCACATTACAGAATCCCGATAGTGCAAAGTCCACACAGGCAGTCACCCGTGGCCAGAATTGAACCTGGGTCCCTGGAGCTATGAGGCAGGAGTGTTAAACACTGTGGTACCGTGCAGCCCCACATGGACCTGGTTGGAATCTTGCAGGTGATTCAAAGACCTACTGAGTTCTGGCAAGGGGAGTGGACCTTGTTATACCAAACCCCTGGCCATGGATGTCACAAATGCAATATGAAATGAAATTGAGGACCCCGGAACCGACATGATTGAATACCACGATGGAATTTAACTCTGAAAAGTGTGAGCTGATACACTTTGGAGGGAGTAATTTGACAAGGAAGTATTCAATGAATGGTGTGACACTAGGAAGCTCTGTGGAACAATGGGACCATGGCATGATGAGCTAGAGACCAGCAACACGGTTGTGGTCATGGGAGAAATAGGCACGCAATGCAGAGAGGAGATGCTTGGTATATGATGCCAATGAGGAGGGAGTATTGGACCTAGTAAAGATTTCAGCAGTTACTGAGGACGAGATGGGTGTGGAGACCACAGTGTGTGAGATGCTTTGTGGAAGTGATACTCAATGTTATGACATGCATGACCTTTAGTGGACAGTGGTGAACTCCAGATACATGTCAGGCAACAGGGAGTTGGTGGAGAGTACTCTATCCTAACATCATTCAGTCACCCTCACAGGTCAACCAGCAAATGAAACAACATCAAGGACAGCATAACTATGTGAGATTCTAGAAGTGGAGCAATCTTTGGAAGAGACATCATTCTAACACACCCTCCACCGGTGCACATGCATGGATGTTGGAGGGTATTAGAGCGGGGATAGAAAGGATAGTGTCTGCTAGTGAGCATGACACAGAAACATATGAGTATCGAATGGAATCAGTGACAACTTGTGGCCATTATCCATTGGAGAAGTGAGGAAGCGCTGAATGGTGCTCAGCCTCACACTGATGGCAGGTCTCGAGAACCATCATCAAAGTGGCACTTGCAGTAGTGTGAAGTGTGCAGAAATAAGAACGTAAGAACTAGGAGCAGGTGTAGGCCATCTGGCCCCTTGAGTCTTCTCCACCATTCAATAAGATTATGGCTGATCTTGTTGTGGACTCAGCTCCACTTACCCTTTCTATCCCCGCTCTAATACCTCTTAATAATTAAGGGTGTATCTATCCCTGCCTTAAAAACAATCTATGAGGTAGCCCCAACTGTTTCACTGGGCAGGGAATTCCACAGATTCACAACCTTTTGTATGAAGAAGTTCCTCCTCAACTCAGTCCTAAACCTGTTCCCCTTTGTTTTGAGGCCATGCCCCTTAGTTCCAGTTTCACCCGCCAGTGGAAACAACTTCCCTGCTTCTATCAAACAACCCCCCTGTTTCTGTCAGAATTGAGCTTGAACAAAACCTCTCCACTGCACAGGACCTTCAACTGATGCTATACTCTAGAAACATCAATGACATTTTCTTCCTTTGGACTCATGATGAACAATCACTGAAACAACTATATGATGACACCAACAAGTTCCATCCCGCCATCAGACTCACCATAGACTATTCTCTGGAATCAGTTGCATTCTTGGACACACGCATCTCTATCAAGGACGGTCACCTCAGCACATCACTGTACCGCAAGCCCACAGACAATCTCACAATGCTCCACTTCTCCAGCTTCCACCCTAAACATGTTAAAGAAGCTATTCCCTATGGACAAGCCCTCCATAAACACAGAATTTGCTCAGATGAGGAGGATCGTGACAGACACCTCCAGACGCTGAAAGATGCCCTCATAAGAACAGGATATGGTGCTCAACTCATCGATCGACAGTTCCGATGCACCACAGCGAAAAACCACACTGACCTCCTCAGAAGACAAACACGGGACATGGCTCACACAACAAAGACAACAGGGGTTTGCAACGTCTACACCTTTTTACACACACAAAATAAGTGGGAGCCATGATGGTGGACACTCACTTGATGAAGGAGCATCGCTCTGAGAGGAGCTTTTAAAATAAAAGGTACTCACCGGGTGAACCTTCTCATTGTTCACTGGAGCAGGTGGAGTGAAGGAGCACTGAGTAAAGAAAGTGATTACCTTTTAAAACCTTTAAAATCATTTAAAATCATTTTTGCGGGCTTTTTCGTGTTTACTGCTTTAAGAGTACAAAGGGAGTGGCTCGTGGGGATTTGTGGGTAAGGAGTTTTTCAAATGGCGTTAGGTTTAAAAGGAGGCCTGCTGCAGACAGCGGGCAGCGGAGTGAGAGGGAAGCACAGTGAGCTGTTAGGGCTTAGGATCAAAGGGCTTGGGAGAAAAGGGCCAGGTAAGTTTGACTCAAAAACGGTGTTCAGTATTACTAAAGGGGAATAATGGAGGGGCATGAGATGTGCTGTTTCTGTATGATGTGGGAGCTGGTGGACCCCAGGGTCCTTCCCGGTGACCATGTCTGCAGTAAGTGCAGGTTGCTGGAGGAGCTCCAGCTCAAGGTGGATGAGCTGGCCTCTGAGCTACAGACACTGAGGCTCATCAGGGGGAGGGAGGGTGCCATTGTCAATGGGGTGCAAGAGACATCCACCCCCCCTGGACTGGCTAACTCTAAGGGTCAGGAACAGCAGGGGGTTGCTGAGAGGAGGAAGGAGGGTGGGGAGAGGAGGAAGGAGGGTGGGGAGAGGAGGAAGAAGGGTGGGGACCAAATGCCTCAGCCTCTCAATCTGCATAACAGGTTTGAGGTTCTTGCTTCCAGTGTGGACGAGGACGAGGGAGGTGAGGTCGGTGAGCAAACTGCACACGGTACATTGAAACAGATACAGAACATTGACAAAGAGAAGGTGAAAAGGAACGTAGTAGTGATTGGGGATAGTGGGGTGAAGGGTATTGACACTGTCCTTTGTCACAATGACAAAGTGCACAGAAGGGTGTGTTGTCTGCCTGGTGCTCGGGTCCGGGATGTCGCATCTGGGCTGCAGAGGAACCTGGAGTGGGAGGGTGAGAATCCGGTCGTTGTGGTACATGTGGGTGCCAACGACGTAGGCAAAATGTGAACTGAGGATCTGGGGAGGGAGTATGAGAAGCTGGGAATGGAATTAAAAAGTTGAACCGACAAGGTGGTTATCTCTGGATTACTACCTGAACCGTGTGCAGACGGGCGTAGGGTAGATAGGATTAAAGAGGTGAATGGGTGGCTCAGGGATTGGTATGGGAGGAATGGGTTTGAATTTATGGGGCATTGGCACCAGTATTGGGGTAGGTGGGACCTGTTCAGGTGGGATGGTGTTGGTCTGAACCGTGCTGGGACCAGAGTCCTGGCAAATCGTGTAAATAGGACTGTAGATAGGGCTTTAAACTAATTGGGGAGGGGGGAGGGTGCGAGGGTAGGTGAAATTACAGGGTCTATAGTAAAGGAGAGGGTACAGGTAAGGGAAGAGGCCAAGGATGTCCCAATAATAAAGGGAGTAGGGGGCGTGAGTAAGGTTGGTAGCGTTCCTGCAAATAGGGTACAGGTGAAGGCTGGGATGAAGGCACTTTATCTGAATGCATGAAGCATTCGGAATAAAGTGAATGAGCTGGTGGCGCAGATCAGCACAAATGGATATGATCTGGTGGCCCTTACAGAGATGTGGCTGCAAGGTGACAGGGACTGGGAGCTGAATGTCCAGGGATATCAAGTGTTTAGGAAGGATAGGCAGGAGGGAAAAGGAGGGGGCGTAGCTCTGCTGATTAAGGATAGCATCAGGGTGGTAGTAAGGGATGATATAGGAGCCAAAGAGCAGAAAGTGGAATCGTTGTGGGTGGAGATTAGGAACAGCAAAGGGAGGAAGACGCTGGTGGGTGTCGTCTATAGGCCCCCAAATAATGACCTGGAGGTGGGGCGGGCTGTTAACGTGCAAATAGATGTGGCGTGCAGGAATGGGACAGCGATAATTATGGGGGATTTCAATCTACATATTGATTGGTCGACCCATGTTGGACGCGGTGGGCTTGAGGAAGAGTTCTTGGAATGCTGCTGGGATAGTTTCCTTGAACAGTGTGTGTTGGAGCCGACGAGGGAGCGAGCTATCTTGGATCTGGTGTTATGTAATGAGGCGGGTAGAATTAGGGACCTTGTGGTGAAGGATCCTCTTGGGAAGAGTGATCATTGTATGGTGGAGTTTCTGATGCAGATGGAGGAGGAGAAAGTGGGTTCCCGGACCTGTGTCCTTTGTTTGAACAGAGGGGTGTACGGTAGGATGAGAGAGGAATTGGCGAATGTGGACTGGGGGAGCGCGTTGGAAGGTAGGTCTGCTGAGGAACAGTGGAGGATCTTTAAGGAGATCTTTCTTGGTGCTCAGCAGAAATTTATTCCGATGGTTAAAAAGGATCGTAGGAGGAGAGATAATCAGCCGTGGATAACGAAGGAGGTAAAGGAGAGTATTAAATCAAAAGCGGATGCGTTCAGAGTGGCTAAGAGTAGTGGGCGAGAAGAGGATTGGGAGAGGTTTAAATATCAACAAAGAATGACGAAGAAGTTGATAAAGGAAGGATAAACTATGAAGCTGGGCTACCGCTAAATATAAAAAAGGATAGTAAGAGTTTTTATAAGTATATAAAAAGGAAGAGGCTGGCTGGGGTGAACGTTGGACCCTTAGAGGATGAGAGGGGGGACTTAGTGGTGGGGGATGAGGAAATGGCTGAGGCCTTGAATAACTTTTTTGCTTCGGTCTTCACGGAGGAGGACGTGAATAATTTGCCAGGTGTTAGCGATGGAAAGGTGGTAGGACAGGAGGGTCTCAATGACATTATTGTTACTAGAGAGGCGGTGCTCGACAGACTGGAGGGAACTGACTGTGGAAAGTCCCCAGGACCGGATGGAATGCATCCAAGGGTTCTGAAAGAAATGGCGGAGGTGATAGTGGATGCCTTGATAATTATTTTCCAAACCTCGCTGGATTCCGGGGAAGTGCCGGAAGATTGGAAAACGGCTAATGTTACGCCGTTGTTTAAAAAGGGTAGCAGGCAAAAGGCAGGGAATTATAGGCCGGTTAGTTTAACGTCTGTTGTAAGTAAAATGCTTGAATCCATAATTAAGGAGAAAATAGCGAGGCATCTTGAGGAGAATTGTTTGATAGAGCAGACACAGCACGGTTTCGTTAAGGGGAAGTCGTGTCTGACGAATTTATTGGAATTCTATGAGGATGTGTCTAGTGCGGTGGATAGAGGGGAACCGGTGGATGTGGTGTTTCTTGATTTTCAGAAGGCGTTTGATAAGGTGCCGCACAAGAGGTTATTGCAGAAGGTTAGGGGGCATGGAGTTGGGGGTAGGGTGTTAGCGTGGATAGAGGATTGGCTGTCAAATAGGAGGCAGAAAGTGGGTGTCAATGGGTGCTATTCGGATTGGCGGTTGGTGACTAGTGGAGTGCCTCAGGGATTGGTGCTGGGGCCTCAGCTATTTACCATTTATATAGATGATCTGGAGGAGGGAACCGAGTGTAGGGTGTCGAAATTTGCTGATGACGCAAAGATTGGTGGAACGGCAAATTGTGCGGAGGGTGTGGAGAGTCTGCAGAAGGATCTAGATAGGCTGGGCGAATGGGCCAGGAACTGGCAAATGGAATTTAATGTTGGCAAGTGTGAGGTTGTCCACTTTGGTAGGAATAATGGTAGGAAGGACTACTACTTACATGGTGAAAAGCTGCAGCATGTTACGGTGCAGAGGGACCTCGGGGTCCTTGTGCATGAGTCGCAAAAACCCAGCCTGCAGGTGCAGCAGGTGGTCAGGAAGGCGAATGGGATGCTGGCCTTCATAGCGAGGGGGATTGAATATAAAAGTAGGGAGGTCTTGTTGCAACTGTACAGGGCACTGGTGAGGCCGCAGCTGGAGTACTGTGTGCAGTTTTGGTCGCCGCACTTACGCAAGGATATTTTGGCCTTGGAGGGAGTGCAGAGGAAGTTCACTAGGCTGATACCGGAGTTGAGGGGGTTGAGCTATGAGGAGAGGCTGAATAGATTGGGCTTGTACTCGTTAGAGTTTAGAAGGATGAGGGGAGATCTCATTGAGACATAAGATGATGAATGGGATGGATGGGGTAGAGGTGGAGAGACTCTTCCCACTCAGAAAGGACAGCAAGACTAGAGGGCACAGCCTCAAGATAAGGGGGGGCAGTTTAGAACGGAGTTGAGGAGGAACTTCTTCACTCAAAGGGTGGTGAATCTCTGGAATTCTCTGCCCGTTGAAGTGGTGGAGGCTGCCTCGCTAAATATATTTAAGTCACGGGTAGATAGGTTTTTGACAGACAAGGGAATTAAGGGTTATGGGGAGAAAGCAGGAAAGTGGAACTGATCCACTTCAGATCAGCCATGATCTTATTGAATGGTGGGGCAGGCTCGAAGGGCTAGATGGCCTACTCCTGCTCCTATTTCTTATGTTCTTATGATTCCAAATAAACGTGTTGGACTGGTGTTGTGAGACTTCTTACAATAAATGGGGGACAAGGACAAAAGAAGAATGTTCAGGGCATGACCAGAATAAAAATATAAATATCAATTTTACAAGTGTTATCCTAGATTTGAAACATTACCTCTGTTCTCACTCCACAAATGCTGTCAGACCTGCTGAGATTTTCCAGCATTTTCTGTTTTTGTTATTACAGTGCAGCCCTGGGGGGAGGGGGAGATGATGTGACATGTCTTTGATGTTTGACTCAGGGTATATATTTCCAAGGCTGGAATCTAAGTGTTTAATTGGAGTCTCATGTAAGGGGATCAAAGGTTATGGGGAAAGGTGGCAGAATCGGGTTGAGAAACATATCAGTCATGGTGGAATGGCAGAGCTGATGTGATGGGCCGTATGGCCTAACTCTGCTCCTATATCTAATGGTTTCATGGTCTTATGAGCTCAGGATTCCTTTTGTTTTTTGAGACATTTGTGTCAGGTAAGCTAACAGCCTTTGTTGAACCTGAATGTTAGATCTGATAACACTGACCAATAGCACCATGATGAGAGATAATGTCGTGCAAATATTTCTCTTTGTGTTGAGTTAGCTAGTTCAGATTCCTCATCACCGAGCCATTGCTACTTTGAAATTACAGCAAGACACCGTGTGACTGGCTGCACTAGTTCAGCATTTCTCCATTTTTAACAGCACAGAAAAAATTACTTTCTAAAATCGTCCCATTGATGAATAGATGTATGTAATACTTTCTGTCACACCTCAACTGGTCCTCACTACAAATTTCATTTCCTAAACAACAATGTTATTCTCCTTTCGGACCACTGTCTTTATTTTGTGCTGAACCAGGTTATTCGCTTCAGCTTGATGCCATGCCCAATATATTATCAACTTTCAGTCAACATTTTTAAGAACTAGATACAAATAAATTGTTAAAATGGCGACCACGTATTGTGTGATCTTTGACATTTGAGCTACTACCAAGTCTCGAGTGAGCACTTAATTAAATATGGGCATTCACAACCATCTAGGGAATTAACACATCTCTTTGTTCAAGGATGGACCAACAAAAAAAACTATGGAATTTCCAGACTACCTGACTCCTATTTCATACTGAACAAAAAGGAAGATTGAAACTAAACTGGTAGCAGTTTGAAGTGAATGACCCCTACCATGCTCCCATTGTATCAAACTCTCAGAGGTATCAACCCAGAACACAGGATGCATAATCACCATGAACATCTCACTCTATTTGGAGAAGGCCTCTGAACTTGGGAGACATCACATGGAGGTAGACATGTTGCCTTTTTGCTGTTAAAAAGATCAGCTGTGAGCTGTTTGTGACAGAATCACTGAAGCCATTGTGTGGCAATCAGGGGATTTTCACAGCAATTTCATTGCAGTGTTAATGTAAGCCTATTTATGACAGTAATAAATAAACTTATAAAACTTATAAAAATAATTAGTTAGCAAGTGTATGACATAGACTCGAAACAAGCTGTGAGACTTCAGGCATCCAAATGTAACCTATTCCAATTCCTGTTCACCTGACAACCAACAACTATTCGACTACAAGAATCCACACAACCTACTGTGAATCTTTCATTTTACAAGACTCTCCCTTTAATAAACTAGGCTTGTACTCGTTAGAGTTTAGAAGAATGAGGGGAGATCTCATTGAGACGTATAAGATGATGAATGGGATGGATAGGATAGAGGTGGAGAGACTCTTCCCGCTCAAAAAAGACAGTAGGACTAGGGGGCACAGCCTCAAGATAAAGGGGAGGCGGTTTAGAACGGAGTTGAGGAGGAACTTCTTCACTCAAAGGGTGGTGAATCTCTGGAATTCTCTGCCCGTTGAAGTGGTGGAGGCTGCCTCGCTAAATATTTTTAAGAAGCGGGTTGATGGGTTCTTGATAAGAGAGGGGATTAAGGGTTATGGGGAGAGGGCGGGAAAGTGGAACTGAGCCACAACAGATCAGCCATGATCTTATTGAATGGCGGGGCAGGCTCGAAGGGCTAGATGGCCTACTCCTGCTCCTATTTCTTATGTTCTTAATTTCAAAGCATCAGAACTGTCTTGGAAATTGCAGACCTGCCACTTGGGAACCCAGAAACCATAAAGCAGAGACTGAGGTAACTGCAATATGTAAAAGCGATTAACCTTTATCTGCATAAAACTGTGGTTTGGGTGAGTGTGTCTGCGTGTGTGCATAAAAAGAAGTGTCTCTGATGTTGCATTTAATTTGGGATAAGCATGTGGCAATAAATAACCTCCTTTGTTTTAAACTCACAGAAGCTTGCTGCTGTATTATTTAATTGGCGCATACACTCAAAGAGGTAAGGAAAACACACACTGTTTTCCCTGCAAAACATACTGCTCTTGGGCAGTAAGGAAACAAGAATGTATATCTGTTCTTGACATGGAGTATTGTGTGTCCAATTCTGGGCACAGCATTTTAGGAGAGATGTGAAGATTTGAAAAAGTGTTCAGAAAAGATTTTGTGAGAATGCTTCCAGGGATGAGAAACATAGAAACATAGAAGATAAGAGCAAGAGGAGGACATTTGGCCCTTCAAGCATGCTTGCCATTCATCACGATCATGACTGATCATCCAACTCAATAGCCTAATTCTGTTTTTTCTCCATACCTTTGATCCCATTTGCCCCAAGTGCTATATCTAGCCACCTCTTGAATACATTTAATGTTTTGGCATCAACTACTTCCTGTGGTAATGAATTCCACAGGCTCATCACTCTTTGGATAAAGAAATGTCTTCTCAACTCCATCCTAAATGGTTTACCCTGAATCCTCAGACTGTGACCTCTGGTTCTGGACTCTCCACCATAGGGAATATCCTCCCTGCATCTACCCTGTCTAGTCCTGTTAGAATTTTATAAGTAGCTATGAGATCTCCCCTCATTCGTCTGAACTCCAGCAAAAACAGTCCTAACCTAGTCAATCTCTCCTCATACATCAGTCCTGCCATCCCTGGAATCAGCCTGGTAAACCTTCGCTGCACTCCCTCAAGAGCATCCTTCCTCAGAAAAGGAGACCAAAGCTGTACACAATACTCTAGGGGTGGCCTCACCAAGGCTCTGTATAATTGCAACAACACGTCCCTGCCCCTGTACTCAAAACCTCTGTCAATGAAGACCAACATACCATTTGCCTTCTTTACCGCCTGCTGTACCTTCATCCTTACCTTTAGTGACTGGTGCACAAGGACACTCAGGCCCTGCTGCACACTCCCCTCTCTCAATTTACAGCCATTCAGGTAATAATCTGACTTTTTGCTTTTGCTTCCAAAGTGAATAACCTCACCTTTATCCAAATTATACTGCATCTGCCATTGATTTGCCCACTCACCCAACCTGTCCAGATCGTGCTGAAGGATCTCTGCGTCGTCATCACAGTTTACCCTCCCACCCAACTTGATATCATTTGCAAACTTTGAGATGTTAAATTTTCTTCCCTCATCCAAATCATTAATATATATTGTGAATAGCTGGGGTTCCTGCACTGACTCCTGTGCCACCCTACTAGTTACTGCCTGCCAATTTGAAAAGCACCCATTAATTCCTACTCTTTGTTTTCCCTCTGCCAACTGGTTTTCTATCCATCCCAATACACTTGTCCCAATCACACGCGCTCTAATCTTGCACGATAATCTCTTGTGCGGGATTTTCTCAAATGCTTTCTGAAAGTCCAAGTATACCACATTGACTGGTTCCTCCTTTTCAAGTCTACTAGTTACATCTTCAAAGAATTCCAACAGATTTATCAATTATGATTTCCCCTTCATAAATCCATGTTGACTCTGTTTGATCTTACCACTCCTTTCTAAATGCTCTACTATAAAGTCCTTGATAATGGATTTGAGCATCTTCCCCACTACCAATATTAAGCTTACAGGTCTATAATTCCCTGTTTTCGCTCTACCTCCCTCTTTGAGTATTGGAGTGACATTAGTTACCCTCCAATCTGCAGGGACTATTCCTGAGTCTATAGAATCCTGGAAGATGAGCTCCAATGCATCCAGTATTTCTAGAGCCACTACCTTAAGTACTCTGGCCCTGGGGATTTATCTGCCTTCAATCTCATCAACTTTCCTAGCACCATTTCTCTACTAATATTGATCTCCCTCAGTTCTTCCCTCTCATTAAATCTTGCATCCTCCAACATTTCCGGCATTTGATTTGTGTTTTCTTTTGTGAAGACAGAACCAAAGTATGCATTCAGTTGCTTGGCCATTTCATTGTACCCTATTATACATTCCCCCAATTCTGTCTGTAGGGGGCCTACATTTGTCTTCACCAACCTCTTTCTCTTCATGTATCTGTAGAAACCCTTAGTGTCAGTCTCTATGTTCCCTACAAGCTCACTTTCACACTGTATTTCCCCCTTCTTAATCAATTCCTTGGTCCTTCTTTGTTGAATTCTAAACTGCTCCCAATACTCAGACTTATTATTTCTCTTGGCCAATCTATATGCTTCCTCAGATTGGGTACTCTTTCTAATTTCCTTTGTAAGCCATGGATTGGCCCTTTTACCCATTTTGCTTTTGTGCCAGACAGGAATAAACAGTTGCTGCAGTTCCCCCATGCGTTTCTTGAATGTTTGCCATTGTCTATTCATTGTCATCCCTTTAAGTAACTCTCCCCAATCTATCAAGGCCTCATAGTTCCCTTTAGGAAGATTCAAAGTCTCCAAATCAACTACTTCACTCTTCATCTTGATAAAAAATTCTATCATGTTCTGGTTGCTCATCCCCAAGGGGTCTCGTACAGCTAGATTGGCAATGATTCCCTTCGCAGTACACAGTACCCAGTCTAAAATAGCCTGCTCTCTCATTGGATCCTCCACATATTGGTCAAGAAAACAATCCCATATACGCTCCAGGAATTCCTCTTCTGGGTCATTATGGCTAATTTGATTTGCCCAGTCTATGTGCAGAGTAAATTCACTCATGATCACCTATATTCCCTTGTCACATGTCTCTCTAATTTTGTGTTTAGTGCCATTCCCAACACCACCACTGCAGTTTGGGAGTCTATTTATGACACCCACTAATGTTTTTTGCCCGTGGCATTTCTCATCCCTCCCCATACAGACTCCATGTTGTCAGAGCTAATATCCTTTCTCACTAATGTGTTAATATCCTCTTTAGCCAGCGGTGCCACTCCATCACTTTTTCCTTTAAGTCTGTCCTTCCTCAATATTAAATACCCTGGAACATTTAATTCCTACCCCTGGTCACCTGGCAGCCATGTCTCCGTAATCCCAATTATATTGTACCCATTTACATCTATCTGCGTGATTAGTTAATCCACTTTATTGCAAATGCTCTGTACATTAAGGTACAGAGCCTTTAAGCTTGTCTTTTTAACATTGTTTGCCTTGCTCCCAATAGTCCTGTTTGGACTTTGTCCTTGGTTTCTCTGCCTATAACTTTTCTTATTCCCTTTTCTACTTTTTGTTTTTGTCTTTGCTTCCTCCTTCTCTGACTCCTTACATAAGTTCCCATTCCCCTGGCAGATCAGTTTAAACCCTCCCCAACCGCTCTAGCAAACAGTTTCCCCATGGCATCAGACCCAGTCCTGCCCAGGTGTAACCTGTCCAATTTGTTGGATATCCGTGATACGGATGGGTTGGATAATCTGGGGTTGAGTGGAGATTTGTTCGACATGATCAAAATACACAATATGTAGGCTGCTGTAATTATAAGCCCTTGGTTGCACCATGGTGGGCTTCATTTCCAGGTTGACAGAAGATGTTGCTCAGGACAGACTTGTTCAGTGTCTGCCCTGGGATTTGTCAACCCTCAGATCTATGGAGAAAGTGACAGAGGAGTTGTAAAAAAGGGACTATTGAATCAGAGTTCCTGTTGTGCATTCGCTTTCTGCTCATTCCAGTAGCTCATTCCAGTAGCACAGCTTTCATACTTTATCTCGCCCCCACTTTGATTTCATCGGAGCTTGATATAGACCTTATGTCACAGCCCAATGATAATGCATCTGGTGTGTCATTGAGCCAGAGAGGTTACAAAATGTAAACTGACCCTGCGGCACAACTTGTCCATGCCGCCCAGTTTTTACCATTAAGCTAATTGCCAGCATTTGGCCCGTATCCCTCTACACCCACCTTACCCATGTAACTGTCAAAATGCTTTTTAAAAGACAAAATCATACACACCTCTGCTACTGCCTCTGGCAGCTCATTCCAGATGATCATCACTCTCTGTGTGAAGAAACTGCCTCTCTGGACCCTTTTGTATCTCTCTCCTCTCACCTTAAACCCTATGTTTGGGAAAAGATGTTGACTATCTAGCTTATCTATGCCTGTGTAAACTCATAGAAATCAATTGCCAACTAAGGCTTTAGATCCTGAGTCAGGCACACATCTGCCTTATTTCTGATTCAAATTACCACTTAGATGAAGTGCCTGACAATTAGAATCATAGAATCCTACAGTGCAGACATTCGGCCCATCAAATCTGCACCAACCACAATCCCACCCAGGCCCTATCCCCATAATCTCACGTATTTACACTAGCTAGTCTCCCTGACACTAAGGGGCAATTTATCATGGCCAATCCACCTAATCCGCACATGTGCCTCACAGTGCCAGAGACCCGGGTTTGCTCCCTGGTTTGGGTCACTGTCTGCGCAGAGATTGTACATTCTCCCTGTGTCTGCGTGAGTTTCCTCGGGTGCTCCGATTTCCTCCCACAATCTGAAAAACGTGCTGGTTAGGTACATTAGCCATGCTAAATTCTCTCTCAGTGTACCCGAACAGGCACCGGAGTGTGACAACAAGGGGATTTTCACAATAATATCATTGTGGTGTTAATGTAAGCCTACTGGTGACACTAATAAATAAACTTTAAAATATCTGCACTTCAAAGTGCCGCTGATCTGCAACATTGAGAAAGCTCTTTGTTTTTCACACTGCCCACTTTTAAGGAAGTGAGTTAAAAAAATCTGAAGCCCACATTAAACAAGGAAAGCAGGTCGCTGATCGTTGCAATATCATAAACACACCAGAAAAAGAGGATTTTAAATACCTCGGTCTGCTTTAAGGACAACAATGATGACCTCTCAAAATAACGTGGCAGGAAGCTCATGGGGGGCTTGGTGGGAATGGAGGTGTAAGGTTACAAGGTCTCTGTTAATATTTCCAGAGATCTGCATCTCCTGTTCGGGAAAACCAGCTTCCCCGTCTTTGCCAACCCTCGGAGCTGGGCTGAGCAGAAGAGAGGTTCAGAGTTTGGGTACCTTCCCAGGGGAATGAGAAGAACCAGAGGGCAAAGTAACCACACCAATCTGCTCAGGAAATAATAATTCATACGGTGAGGAGGGTGCATAAATGTTGCATATTGTAAGTTGCACACATAAACATATACACATAGCCACATATATCTGTGCAGAGAGCTCCTGAAGGAACAATTTACTTTCTTGTCTGTTCCTGGGGGCATAACTAGCCAATTCTTTTTGGCCTTGTTTTATTACATGTACTGCAACCCTCACATAAGGAAGCTTTGACCTTTCTGAATTCCAACTGTTGATTAAATGGCTGAAGTAGCAGTTTCAGGCAGCTTCAGGACAGATCAAATGACCTTTCGAAAGGTTCAGGTTATTAAGAAAATAAAACATAGATGGAAGCCTTCCACAACAGGATGTAACTTGCTTTTACAGTGTGATATTGCCAATCGCAACTAAAAATGTTCAGACTGTGGCTTGCGAACGCTTCATACAAAACAGACAAAACTTCCCCTCCTGATTAAACTGGAATGTGCAGTATATGGTGGGCACCCCATGCTGGGCTGCATGAATTAACATTTGGCCCAGGAGGAAGTGATTGAAAGCATCCCACTGAGCAAAGTGAAATGTTAACATTATCTCAAGAGTGAAAGAAAAGCTAAATAACATCAGTTTCACAGGCACAACTGCATTAGCCTTCAGTCAGATGATTATCTGGATTCCATCCAATTTGGAAAATATTCCTCTTAATAGGCTGAAGACTTTATGGACCTGAAATGTTGGTGACCCACTGGCCAGAATACAATGGCACCCTACCTGTCTTGAGTCAATTGATACATGATCAACTGATGGAAGAAGGAGGAAGAGAGTACGTCTGGGGTTGTAGGATCCTTGATTATAAAAAAAGAGGTGGCACAGTGGTTAGCACTGCTCCTCACAGCGCCAGGGACCTGGCTTCATTTTCTCCTTGGGTCACTGTCTGTGCAGAGTCTATGTTCTCCCGTGTCTGCGTGGGTTTCCTCCGGGTGCCCCAGTTTCCTGCCACAGTCTAAAGATGTGCAGGTTAGGTTGATTGGCCACGCTAAGTTGCCCTTAGTGTCAGGGGGATTAGCAGTGTAAAAATGTGAGGTTACGGGAATAGCGCCTGGGTGGGATTATTGTCAGTGCAGACCTGATGGGCCGAATGGCCTTCTTCTGTACTGTAGGGATTCTATGATTCTTTTCATTAAGAAGTCTCACAACACCAGGTTAAAGTTCAACAGGTTTATTTGGTAGCACAAACCACAGGCTTTCGGAGCACTGCCCCTTTATCAGGTGAGGGGGAGCTGTGTTCACAAACAGGGCACATATAGACACAAACTCAATTTATAAGATTGTGGCATGATTTTTGTGACCATAAGACCTTTGGTTAATCAGGCTTGAGATTTGGTCTGAAATTATGCTGGAAATGTTGATGGGATTTATTTCATTTCTCTTGCCAGAACTGACACATTGCCAAATTCTGGTAAGATCGGCCCCAAAAGTCTTACGGTAGAGCAGAAAATGTCTTTTTTACAACATGTGTTAACAGGCAACTGAGGACTATCACCAATTTCACATTTCCACTCAAATTGAGAGTTTCCCTTGACAAATCTTTACTTCTGATTCCCTTAGGGAATCCTTACCTCATCATAATCTATCAAATGTCAGGAAGACTTATTAAATTTCCTCTTAGCCTTTTCTTGTCCTGTGTGAGTAGTATCGATAATCCCAAATGGGATAGTCTAAAGATGTGTGAGTTAGATGGATTGGCCATGTTAAATTGTCCCTTAGTATCGGGGGGACTAGCTAGGGTAAATGCATGGGGTTATGGGGGAAAGGGCCTGGGTGAGATTGTGGTCAGTGAAGACACGATGGGCCCAATGGCCTCCTTTTGTACTATAAGGATTCTATGAATTCAAGGTGAAGCTCCAAAAAGATAAAGTTCCCCGAAGTTCATACTCAACCTATCCCAGTAATTAAACAAATCCCTTTATTATTACTTCAACCCTTTTAACCTGCAGTAATGACCTCTGAACCTTATAATATGATAAGGAATACTTTCCATTTACATTGACACTTAGGCACATGTTTTCCGCTCTCTAACCTCATTAGGATTACTTTCTGGAAGAAAGGTTCAAAGTACTATTCAGATGGTTTCCTTGACCCTCTGCCTAGTTTGGCCATGCATCAGGAACGTCAGAACAAATCGTGACGCTGTTTGAAAAGTTAAGATAAATTGGGGAAAAAAAGAGCTGTGTGTTTCTTCTCTGAAACTCCTCACAGTGTTCAAGCTCAGTAAGAAGCAAACCATTATGTAGGAAAGCAGCGTATTTGGGGATGTAGGAAGCACTGTGTACAATTTCTGAATACAGCCTATAAGTCCAGTTTTTGCGGTTAACAAGTTGTACCAGGTCTCTCGTATCAAGGGCTGAGTTTCATGTTCTGAATCTAGGAACTCATTTTATGGTAGTTTACAAGGCAGATGTCTTGTTTATTTTAATTAGCACGCAAATCTACAAATAAAATGAAGTGAAACGGAACTTTATTGACCTAAAGGGGAAATTGTATGGGTTTGGAAACTAGCCTGGTTAGATGTTCATGTCACCATGTATCCATATCCGGGAGGACAATGGCATCTGTCAGATTCTGGTGAAGTTGGAAATTCTATCATCAGGTGATCAAGGGTATTCAATAAATGGGACAGTTGTAGCAACTGGGCTTTTGGAATTTGACGAAGGCTGAGGAAATTTCCAGCATTAATTTCTTCTTTTGGGTGGGGGAGGAGGTGGCAGAGAGGGTACAGCTGGCACTGCTGAAGGTGGCAGTGCAGGCTGAGAGTGGTTTAAAAAGCAGACAGTATCCTCAGGCAGAATTTTACATTTCCCTGTTTATGGCTTTGTAGCTGTGGGTAGGATGGCTGTAAAATTTTTCTGATGGCCTTCCCACTAGGGCTCCAACCTGCCCCAGCTGACCTGTCCACAATTTTACAGGTGAGGCCTAGGCCAGCTGGATTGCCCTTGCCCCAGCCGAGGCCTGTAAGTGACTGATTATTGACCTTTTAAAGGTCTTTTCTCACTCAGTCACAGTTTTCAGGTTGAGAGTGGTGAATGTGTGGAATTTACTACCACAGAAAGCAGTTGAGGTCAAAATGTTGTGTGATTTCAAGAAGGAATTAGATCCAGTTCTTGGGGTTAAAGGGATCAAGGGTATGGCGGGGGAGATGGGATCAGAATTCGATGACCAGCCATGACCATAATGAATGGCGGAGCAGGCTCGAATGGCCTACTCCTGCTTCTAGTTTCTATGTATGTTTCTATGCCTGACTCACCATGTGCTGATGCCAATTCTAACCTAACCTGTAAAGTTTGTGCAGTGACAATAGCTGGGCTGATGCCTGTGTGTGTCAGATTATGTGCTGGTACTTATTCATGATTACTGTGATGCTGCTCTCACTCTTAACATTGAGGCTGTGGTGGTGGCAGTGTTTCACTGTCTTAAAGCAGAGAATTAGAAAGGGAGGGTTGGCATGAGGGAAAGGATGGGATTGAAAGCAAAGATTCCAGGTCACATCATCTGCAGCTTGTACTTCAAGTCAGATAGTAGGATCAAGGTGAGGTTGGAGTTTAAAAACCAGCATTAGGTGGAAATATACCACCAGTCTCAATGATTTCTGCAATCATAGAATCCCTACAGGCCATTTGGCCCATCATGTTTGCACCGACCCTCTGAAAGAACATCTTACCCAGGCCCAAAAATGTCTAGGTGGCACAATGGTTAATGCTGTGCCTCATAGCACCAGGAACTCAGGTTCAATTCCCAGCTTAGGTCACTGTCTTTGTGGACTCTGCACATTCTCCCTGTGACTGCGTGGGTTTCCTCTGGATGCTTCAGTTTCCTTCCACAGTCTGAAAGAGGTGCTGGTTGGTTGGATTGGCCATGCTGAATTCTCCCTCAGTGTATCCAAACAGATGCCGGACTGTGATGACGAGGGATTTTCACAGCAACTTCATTGCAGTGTTAATGTAAGCCTACTTGTGACACTAATAAATGAACTTTAAAACACCCCCATCCCCTCCTAACCAGCCCCTACCTCCATAACCCTGTGCATTTACCATGGCCAATCCACCCAACCTGCACATTTTTGGACATATTAAGTGTTAGAAACAACTGAGACAGATCTTATGAATTGGCTTGGCAGTTCACATGGTGTATACACTATCAATCTCAGTCACAAAGTCCTTTAGAACTCTGTCTTCTTCATGAAGACTTTCAGATCTTCTTTCTCTAGGATGCAACCTGATCCCCAGTCAACAGCAGTACACAATCAATCAGAATTCCACCAGCACGGATTTCATTAGAGCTGGTAGACATCTTTAGAACCTACTAAACTGGATGGTATAGATTGTTACCCACAATTTTACAGGTTATAGGTTGTTACCCAAGTAACATAAACAGCTATAGCAGCATGTATTTGCTGATTTGCAGCTTCTGGGTCAAGCCTCTTTCTTCTTCAGCCTGCCTGTACTGCACCATTGGACTCATCAGCTGCTACCACTGATCTTAAAGGGTTCTGCATCCTTTTATAAGTTTCACTCAGTTTCAGTCTGGAAATATTGTTTTCCAGTCTTGGTGTCAGTTTCCTCAGAAGCTGGGAGGGTCACTTTCCTTTCCCAGTTTCCCTATTAAGTTTCCATTTTCAGTTTCCCTTTTCTAATTGGCTCTGACTCAACAAATACATGCTTTGAAACCATGGATTCGAATACATTACAATCAAGCAATTGAGGTGGCAGACCTGAACTGGTGCTAGGTTGGGAAAATCGTGAATCATGGCCTCCCCATGCCTGAATATGGATGCAGGCAAATCAATATTTTGATGATGACATTTTTTTTGACACTCCAGCTCATCAGTGGTGGACGTTTGCCAGTATTCGATTTACTAAATATCATCTCCTTGTTCACTGTCATTGGAACTTTTCCTTCTCGTAGCTGTTCTCGCAGGAAGATGACTTTACACCAACCCCACCAGCAAATACTCCCCATGCTCTACCAGACCTTCTTGCTTCTTTATATCAAGATCTACTTAAGCACAGGGCTGTTGAATTGCTCACTGTTAACAACCCTGCACATTGTGTGTGCCTAAACCCAGGCTCTCAAGCCGTTTCTTCCTTAATGGCAGCCCTGTTCTGGATTGGGCACCCTGGTCTCAAACTTGCTTATGCACAGGGTGTGAAAGGATGGAAGGGCGGGTGGAGGATACTTCTAGGATTTGCTACTAATCCAGATAGCTCCATCATGGATGGGATTTTCCAGGCAACCCTCCATCACAGAAGGCGGCCCACCATTGGCCGGTGGCAGGATCTTCTGGCCCCACTGTCATCAATGGGATTCCCCATTGAATGCACCCCTCACCGTTGGGAAACCTGCGGCAGGGCTGTGCCATTGGCGGGACTGGAAGATCCAGCCAGTGCGAACGGCTGGAAAATTTTGACCGATGTCTTTTTTGCAACTATTTTAGCACAGGGTATTTTACTTTTTGTACACAGGTATTACATGCTGTCTCCAATTCTCTCTCAATGAGACATGGGAGTCAGTCAGGTATGGTTTAAATAGCCACATAAGTAGTTTCTACATGGTTAGGCCAAAATGGCAAACTGTAATTTCTTTCCCAGGAAGTCATTGAACCATAGAATCCCTACAGTGCAGAAGGATCTAGATAGGCTGGGCGAATGGGCCAGGAAATGGCAAATGGAATTTAATGTTGGCAAGTGTGAGGTGGTCCACTTTGGTAGGAAGAATGGTAGGAAGGACTATTACTTACGTGGCGAAAAACTGCAGCAGGCGACGGTGCAGAGGGACCTCGGGGTCCTTGTGCATGAGTCGCAAAAACCCAGCCTGCAGGTGCAGCAGGTGGTCAGGAAGGCGAATGGGATGCTGGCCTTCATAGCGAGGGGGATTGAATATAAAAGTAGGGAGGTCTTGCTGCAGCTGTATAGGGCATTGGTGAGGCCGCAGCTGGAGTACTGTGTGCAGTTTTGGGCGCCGCACCTGCGCAAGGATATTTTGGCCTTGGAGGGAGTGCAGAGGAGGTTTACTAGGCTGATACCGGAGTTGAGGGGGTTGAGCTATGAGGAGAGGCTGAATAAACTAGGCTTGTACTCGTTAGAGTTTAGAAGAATGAGGGGAGATCTCATTGAGACGTATAAGATGATGAATGGGATGGATAGGATAGAGGTGGAAAGACTCTTCCCGCTCAAAAAAGACAGTAGGACTAGGGGGCACAGTCTCAAGATAAAGGGGAGGCGGTTTAGAACGGATTTGAGGAGGAACTTCTTCACTCAAAGGGTGGTGAATCTCTGGAATTCTCTGCCCGTTGAAGTGGTGGAGGCTGCCTCGCTAAATATTTTTAAGAAGCGGGTTGATGGGTTTTTGATAAGAGAGGGGATTAAGGGTTATGGGGAGAGGGCGGGAAAGTGGAACTGAGCCACGACAGATCAGCCATGATCTTATTGAATGGCGGGGCAGGCTCGAAGGGCCAGATGGCCTACTCCTGCTCCTATTTCTTATGTTCTTATGTTCTTATGTTCTTATGAGCCATTCAGCCCATTGAGTCTGCACCAACCACAATCCCACCCAGGCCCCATCCCCATAACCCCATGCAATTACCCTAGCTAGTTCCCGCTGACACTAAGGGGCAATTTAGCATGGCCAATCCACCTAACTCACACTTCTTTGGACTGTGGGAGGAAACCGGAGCACAGGAGGAAATTCATGCAGACACGCGGAAAATGTGCAAACTCCACACAGACGGTGATCCAAGCCAGGAATCAAACCCGGGTCCCTGGTGTTGTGAGGCAGCTGTGCCACCATGCCGCTGGTCAAAGTCAGAACTAGTGCACAACATGCAATCTCCCATTCACCTGAGCCACACGACACAAAGCAAACCAAGTGAAGCAAGTTAGGGCCTCCTTTTAAGCAAGGTTCCATTTCAATTTTATGATGAGGCTTCAAGTAAGAAGTCGTGATATGAGTGGAGGTGCTGATGCCCGTTGAGAAAGACAAAACTAAATCCTCAGCTTTCAAAATAGTTGGGGAGAAAAGATCAAAGAAATGAGATCAGAGGGCTTTGCTGCAGAACAAGGCAGATCAAATATAGCTGGTTTCCTTATCGCAGTCCCACAGAGAACCAGCTAAATGCATCCAATGACAGCAGGCAATTAGAATTAATTGTGGAAACTGGGATTTGAACCTGTGACCTTCAGAGGCGAATAGCCTAATATAAGGGCTCCACGCTGCCTGACAAGAACATCAGCTTGATACTTTATGGGCCAATACTTTCTGTTCTATTTTGGGGACATTAAAATCAGAGATAGGTCATTCATGAGAGTGGTTTGGAAATAATTCTTCGTGCAAAACCTGGTTGAAACTCTCTTCCACAAAATGCAGTAGATACCAGCTCAACAGAACACTTTAATTTCAAAATTGCTATATTTATAACCAAGGGTTTGAAGGGATGCCAGAGCTAAGGTAGGTAGATGGAATTAGGGCCAGCCATGATCTCACTGAATGGCGGAACAAGCTCAAGGGGCTGAGCTACCTTTCCCAAGTTCCTAACAGCTCAAGGATTATATAAAAACTCTTGTGTGGTGAGAAATTGTTTTTGCTGAAGTATTACACATTAATTGCCCTAAAAAAAATCCAAAGTCCAAGGTCACATATAGAGCCATAGAAAATTACAGCTCAGAAAATGGCCTTTTGGCCCTTCTTGTCTGTGCCGAACCATTATTTGCCTAGACCCACTGACCGGAACTTGAACCATATCCCTCCACACCCCCCTCATCCATGTACCTGTCCAAGTTTTTCTTAAATGTTAATAGTGACCCCGCATTTACCATTTTATCCAGCAGCTCATTCCACACTCCCACCATTCTCTGCATGAAGAAGGCCCCCCCCTAATATTCCCTTTAAACTTTTCTCCCTTCACCCTTAACCCGTGCCCTCTGGTTTTTTTCTCCCCTAGCCTCAGTGGAAAAAGACTGCTTGCATTCACTCTCTCTATACCAATCAAAATCTTATACACCTCTATCAAATCTCCCCTCATTCTTCTATGCTCCAGGGAATAAAGTCCTAACCTATTCAATCTCTCTCTGTGTTGTTGGTGACAGTTCCAGAGTAATGGTTGTTGCCAGGATGAATAAATAACTTTGTTCTGATCTTTGCCCATTCTCATTGTCCAAATAGACCTTCAGTATCCTTAGTGTAGTAAGGTAATAGGATTTAACCATGCTTTACATTTCTGACTGAGGGGAGGCGATGGCTTAGTGATAGATTATTAATCCAGGAACTCAGTTAATGTCCTGGGGATCCAGATTTGAATCACGCCATGACAGATGGTGGAATTCGAATTCAATAAAATAATATCTGGAATGAAGAATCTACTGATGACCATTGTTGATAGCCCGAAAATCCCATCTGGTTCACTAGTGTCCTTTAGGGAAGGAGATCTGTTGCCCTTACCTGGTCTGGCCCACATGTGACTCCAGAGTAACAACAATGTGGTTGACTCTCAATTGCCCTCCAAGGGCAACTAGGGACAGTACTGGTCAGGTAGTGACACTTATGTCCGACGAATAAAAAAAAATTGACAAGCTATTGTGAGCATGGTGTTAGACAAGGACAAGCTTGAGTTCAGTTCTAATGCCCACCAAGTCAGTATATCTGGCTGTATATCTGTCCTAAAAAGTGGCCGTCTGTCTGCCCAGTGAATTGTTTGCCAGCCAGAGTCCCTGCCCACTGGACTACACAGTTAAAGGGAGGCAAGGGGAAAACATCATAAAAATGTAATGGTTTGCCCTCATTATTTCATTTCTCCTTGCAAAGTTATGTGTCTGTTGGGGATTGTTTCTTTGGACTGGGCACAAACAGTGCATTCTCAGAGTCACACGCAAATTCCAGATAGAAATCTGAAACTGAATTTGTCTGTGTTGTTTGGAGAAATGTTTCCAGTATTTCAGCAATGTTTTCCTGCAGGGTAGTGATGACTAAAGTCAACCAGGTGCCAAACTGCACTTCCACAGCATCAAAGAGCATTTAAATATCACGAATGCGGGAAATAAAAACTGTAAAGTGCTGGAAATGCTCAGCAGCTCAGGCAACATCTCTGGAGAGAGGGGCAGAGTTAATGGACGCAACTTCCACTGGCAGGCAGATAGGCAGGCTGCAATTTCCTGTTACTGGCTGGCTTGCCAGTCCCCTGCCAGTTCCTACCTCGGGGCTATTTTTGTTCCAACAGGTTCGTTGGGAGTGATGGCTGCCCTTCTTCAAGTGTGACTAGCTTATTCAGCCAATCTACAGGGGCAGGCATGATTTTTCTGGTCGGCGTGTGATTCCTCACAACCGTCACAATATGGCTGAGAGAACGTGGCTTCTTCCTAGTGACAGACCAGCAGTGGAGGCAAACAGTCTGTGCTCTGTGTGCTAGGAAACCCCCAACTCTGTCCCCCCATGCCACACACCCTTGCCCCCCCCATAGCAGTAGGGCCACAGATGCAGCCGCTGTCTGTCCAGGGGAAGGGTTGCCCCTCCTGAGCGACGGCCTGGCAGCTGTGGCTCTCTAGAATTTGAGAATAATTTATTTAGAAGCTCTTCAGAGAGCACCTCCATCTTGAGGTCCTCCTTCTCTCCTCAGTTCTTACCCCTGTCAGTGGGATTGTAGATCTCTTAGTGCTGGACAACCTCCTATTGGCCGCCCACCTCTGGAAGCCGGTCCCTAATTGGACGATGAGCACACACCTGGCCACTAAATGACCAACTCGTCAAAGAAACCCACTGAGACCAGGTGTTGCTGCAACACTGGGTTGTGGTTGGGCAGCATAATAGCATAATGGTTAGTACTGCTGCCTCACAGCGCCAGGGACCTGGGTTCGATACCCGGCTTGGGTCACTGTCTGTGCGGAGTCTGCACATTCTCCCTGTGTCTGCTTGGGTTTCCTCCGGCTGCTCCGGTTTCCTCCCACAGTCTGAAAGACGTGCTGGTTAGGTGCATTGGCCATGCTAAATTCTCCCTCAGTGTACTGGAAAAGGCGCCGGAGCGTGGCGACTAGGGAATTTTCACAGCAACTTCATTGCAGTGTTAATGTAAGCCTACTTGAGGCGATAATAAATAAGCTTTAACTTTAAACTTTAATCTGGAAATACGCCCGATGGTGGGGTTCCAGCCGTTTCCCCCCTAAACAAAATTCAGCCCAGTACTTCGCGCTGATGACTTTCTTCAGAATTGATATTTCTGTCGAGAGAGCATCTATCTGAAAAGTTGGGTGGGATTATCCTCCCTCTCCTCGGCATGGTTCATGGCGGCGAGAGGTGGAGCAATGTTCACTGGTGGTGCCATCTTATGGTTGACAACGGAGTTACCCGTTTAACTCACCCCTCACTGCCGGCAAACCCACGGCGGGGGTGCCTGTCGGTGGGACCATAAGACCCTGCTGGTGTAAGCAACAGCAAGATTTCAGTGTTTATCTCTGTTTTTATCCCCAGCACAGAGAAGATGGGCGGAACGGCCTCGTTCTGTGCTGTAACCGACTCTAGACACTGCCTGGACTGCTGAGCATTTTGCACGTTTTGGATAAATTAGAAGAAAATCACCTTGCCATAAGCATTTTTGTAAGAGTGGCCTGTTTATTTACCTTGGCATGCCCACTGGCTGGATTGCTGTGATCACCTTAAATAAAGATGGTCACATTGAAAATAAGTGCCGTTATGGATATATCTTTCTTTTCTGAATATTGCCTTGTTGTATACGTTTCAAAGAATCATTCTGTATTTCTCATGGACATTTGAAACCTTTCTGAACTGCTCAGTTCAAAAGGGCAGCCATGTGCACCAGTGACTGTTCCTCACTCCTGGGGAGCTTACCACACGAGATACAGTGACATCACATCAGTGCAGTGGAGACTGCGGTTTCCTCTCTCCCTGTCTTAGTCAAATCACAGGGAAGGACTTGTTTTTTTCTCCCTTCCAGTCCAAAGCAGCTCTTTGCTGAATTTTCTTGGCTGGGCTGAGCCTACCTTTTTGTACTCCCTGCCAACTCCAACTGCCTCAAAATAATCCATTTCCTTTCCTTCAGAAGCAGGATGCCACACGGAATAAAGCCCTATTTACGCTCACAGTGTAGTGCTGGAGTGATCCTGGTCTGCGTTGAACTGCAAAGTGGTGCTGGTAACATAAACAGCATACGGCCATCACACAACTCATCTTTTCAGAACCAAATTTCACAAAGTGAGCTTCTGTCTATGTATGGTTCCAAAGGCACAGTTATATGAATGTTGTCTGGGCCCCAGTCTGGAATCTATATCCCAGTAGGCACCATAGATGCCAATAAAGAGCTGTCGATCAGGTGGCACATGCCAATCACTGCTCTGTTACCAATGATTAGCAGTGGCCTAATGTGTTGGGTTTTCAATTCTTTTCACTTCCTCTGCAGCAACTTCCTCCAATTTCTCTTTGTCATGCAAAGCCTGTTGCTTGCACTGTGCAGTCCCTTTAAGATTGCACTTGCACACATGTTAGATGTAGTGCTGGTTATGTACATTTAACCTATGTAGGTGTGCGGTGCATTGTGGATTGTTGCATAGCTACACGTTTGTGCAGCTCAGAGAGAACATCTTTTTTAATTCATTTCTGTAACGTGGGTGTCACTGGCTGGCCAGCATTTATTGCCCATCCCTAGTTGCCAGAGGGCAGTTGAGAGTCAACCGCATTACTGTGGCTCTGGAGTCACATGTAGGCCAGACCAGGGAAGGACGGCAAATTTCCTTACCTAAAGGACATTAGTGAACCAGATAGGTTTTTCTGACAATAGACAATGGTTTCACGGTCATCAGTAGATTCTTAATTCCAGGTACTTTTTTATATTGAATTCAAATTCCACCATCTGCTGTGGCGGGATTCGAAACTGGGCCCTCAGAACGTTAACTGAGTTTCTGGAATAATAGTCTAGCGATAATGCCACTGGGCTATCGCCTCTCCAATATTGCTCTGCAATATCTGACAAACAAATGATTGCATGAAAATCTTTTATAGCTCATCAATTGGTGAGCTCTTTGATGAAGTAAGAGAGGATAATGAGGTGGTGTAGAGGGTGCTGTATATATGGACCCTCAAAAGGCATTGGGGAATGTACCATGGGACATAGAGGATAGCAGCACAAAGCATTAAAGGGACAGTGATAACTTGACCAAGATACGGGGGGGGGTGACGGTCATAGTAAATGGATATCTTTCTGACTGGAGAGATTTAACAGGATCAGCCAGGGGTTGATATTAGGACCATTGCTTTTCTTACTCTGTGAAATGACATGGATGTGGGTATAGGGAGTACAATTTCAATGTTTGTAGATGATGCAAAACCTGGTAACATGGCAAATAGTGAGCAAGGTAACAGCAGGTATCAGGAGGACATGAAGAGGCTGGTGAAGTGGACAGACTCATAGGAAGTACAATATAAAGCAATGAAATGTGAAGTGATACATTTCAGGAGAAACAAAACGGAGAGGAAATATATTCTAAGCCCTACTATTTTGAGGGCAGGTGAGGACCTGGTGTATATTCACAGTTCCCTGAAGTGGCAGGATATTTTGAATAGGCAGTTAAGAAAGTGCAGAGGATAATTAGCAGATAGGGTCATTAAAAACTGAAAAAGGAAGTCATATGGCGAAACCTTTTACTTTATAGACCTTGAATAGTGTGTGGAATATAAATGAGGGCACTGCAGTTTAAGGACAATATCAAGATCCGTGAAAGTGTACAGAGGATGAGGGACTTCACTTATGTGGGGAGAGTGAAAAAGCTGTAATTATTGTCCTTGGAGCAGAGCAGGTTCAGGGGAGACCAAATGGAGATGTTTGGAATGAGGAGGGGTATTATAAGAACAAGCAGGGGCAAACCTATCCTAGTTGGTTGGTAGCTGCAGGCCATAGATTTAAACAAAACTAGAGGGGAAATAAGGAGAAATAATTTCCCAGAGAGGGTTGTTACAATTTGGGATGTACCAGCCCATCGGGTGCTGGACGCAGATTCCAAAAGATTTTTCAAAAGGTCGTTAGGATTGGACTGGAAGTGGATTAATTTGCAGGATGATGGGGAAAGAGCTGGGTGAGGGCCAACAACGTTCAAAAACAGTTTCAACAGATCAGCACAAGGATGATGGACCAAATGGCCCTCTTTTTGTGGTGTAATATTCCGTGATTTTATGAATTGTCTTCATTCCTTTTTCTGTGTCTTAATAGAACAGAAACAAGAGATGCTCCAGAGGTGCTGACAATTCTGTCCAAGAATGTTGTCTATCTGCTCTATGAAGACTCAATGCTAAGGAAGATGTGCATTTATACAACACCTTCATGACCTCAGAATGTTGCAGAGTGTTTGACAACCAATGAAATGCTTTTGAAACGTGGTTACTGCTGTCATGTAGGAAACACGTCAGCTAAATTATAGCAAGTAAGTTTCCACAGCATGATCATGTGCACCTCCGTTTTCCAATGGGATTGATTGCAGAATTAATCTTGGTCAGGAATCCCCTGGTCTTTGTGCATCGTGCCATAGGGTCTTTCACATCCACCCAAGAGGGCAGTCAGAACCTTGGTTTAATACTTCATCATCACAGCAGCACCTCCTACAATGCAGCTATGCGATAAGAACATAATAAGAACATAAGAAATAGGAGCAGGAGTAGGCCATCTGGCCCTTCGAGCCTGCCCCGCCATTCAATAAGATCATGGCTGATCTGTCGTGGCTCAGTTCCACATTCCCGCCCTCTCCCCATAACCCTTAATCCCCTCTCTTATCAAAAACCCATCAACCCGCGTCTTAAAAATATTTAGCGAGGCAGCCTCCACCACTTCAACGGGCAGAGAATTCCAGAGATTCACCACCCTTTGAGTGAAGAAGTTCCTCCTCAACTCTGTTCTAAACCGCCCCTCCTTTATCTTGAGGCTGTGCGCCCTAGTCCTACTGTCTTTTTTGAGCGGGAAGAGTCTCTCCACCTCTATCCTATCCATCCCATTCATCATCTTATACGTCTCAATGAGATCTCCCCTCATTCTTCTAAACTCTAACGAGTACAAGCCTAGTTTATTCAGCCTCTCCTCATAGCTCAACCCCCTCAACTCCGGTATCAGCCTAGTAAACCTCCTCTGCACTCCCTCCAGGGCCAAAATATCTTTGCGCAGGTGCGGCACCCAAAACTGCACACAGTACTCCAGCTGCGGCCTCACCAATACCCTATACAGCTGCAGCAAGACCTCCCTACTTTTATATTCAATCCCCCTCGCTATGAAGGCCAGCATCCCATTCGCCTTCCTGACCACCTGCTGCACCTGCAAGCTGGGTTTTTGCGACTCATGCACAAGGACCCCGAGGTCCCTCTGCACCGTCGCCTGCTGCAGTTTTTCGCCCCGTAAGTAATAGTCCTTCCTACCATTCTTCCTACCAAAGTGGACCACCTCACACTTGCCAACATTAAATTCCATTTGCCATTTCCTGGCCCATTCGCCCAGCCTATCTAGATCCTTCTGCAGACTCTCCACACCCTCCGCACAATTTGCCGTTCCCCCAATCTTGGTGTCATCAGCAAATTTCGACACCCTACACTCGGTTCCCTCCTCCAGATCATCTATATAAATGGTAAAAAGCTGAGGCCCCAGCACCGACCCCTGGGGCACTCTACTAGTCACCATCCGCCAATCCGAATAGCACCCGTTGACCCCCACTCTCTGCCTCCTATTTGACGACCAATCCTCTATCCACGCTAACACCCTACCCCCAACTCCATGTCCCCTTCTGCAATAACCTCTTATGAGGTACTTTGTCAAATGCCTTCTGAAAATCCAGAAAGACCACATCCACCGGCTCTCCTCTATCCACTGCCCTAGACACATCCTCATAGAACTCCAGTAAATTTGTCAGACACGACTTCCCTTTAATGAAACTGTGTTGCGTCTGCTCTATCAAGCAATTCCCTTCAAGATGCCTCACAATTTCCTCCTTAATGACGGATTCTAACATTTTACCTACCACAGACGTTAAACTAACCGGCCTATAATTCCCCGCCTTTTGCCTGGCACCCTTCTTAAACAACGGCGTAACATTAGCCATTTTCCAATCTTCCGGCACTTCCCCGGAATCCAGCGACGTCTGGAAAATAACCACCAAGGCATCCACTATAACCTCCGCCATTTCTTTCAGAACCCTCGGATGCATTCCATCCGGTCCTGGGGACTTGTCCACAATCAGCCCCTCCAGTCTGTCGAGCACCGCCTGTCTAGTAACAGTAATGTCATTAAGACCCTCCAGTCCTACCACCTTTCCATCGCTAACACCCGGCAAATTATTCACATCCTCCTCCGTGAAGACAGAAACAAAAAAGTTATTCAATACCTTAGCCATATCCCCATCCTCTACCACTAGGTCCCCTTTCTCATCCTCTAAAGGACCAACGTTCATCCTAGCCAGCCTCTTCCTTTTTATATATTTATAAAAACTCTTGCTATCCTTTTTTATATTAAGCGCTAGCCCAGCTTCATAGTTTCTCCTACCCTCCTTTATTAACTTCTTTGTCAATCTTTGTTGACATTTAAACCTCTCCCAATCCTCTTCACGCCCACTGCTCTTAGCTACTCTAAATTCCTCCGCTTTTAATTTAACACTTTCCTTCACCTCCTTCGTTATCCACGGCTTATTACCTCTCCTCCTACAGTCCTTTTTGACCATCGGAATAAATTTCTGCTGAGCACCAAGAAAGATCTCCTTAAAGATCCTCCACTGCTCCTCAGCAGACCCTCCCTCCAACGCGCACCCCCAGTCAACATTCGCCAATTCTTCTCTCATCCTACCGTACTCCCCTCTATTCAAACAAAGATACTTCAGTGATGTGGAGTTGCCGGCGTTGGACTGGGTTAGGCACAGTAAATAGTCTCACAACACCAGGTTAAAGTCCAACAAGTTTATTGGACTTTAACCTGACGTTGTGGTACTTTAATAACAGTCTGCAGTAGGGCTCAGAGATGAGCCTGTATCACCACACCACTACTGATACCTAAAGTTTATTTATTCATGTCACAAGTAGGCTTACGGTAATACTGCAATGAAGTTACTGTGAAAATCCCCTAGGCGCCACACTCTTGACAGCTGTTCATGTACACTGAGGGAGAATTTAACATGGCCAATGCACCTAACCAGCACGTCTTTCCGACTGTGGGAGGAAACTCACACAGACACGGGGAGAATGTGCAGACTCCGCACAGACAGTGGCCCAAGGCAGGAATTGAACCCAGGTCCCTGGCGCTGTGAGGCAGTAGTGCTAACCATGTGCCACTCTACCTCAGGATACTCCATCAAGTTATTTGCACCACTGGTGGTGTGCTGGGCAAATTTTCCATCAGGTACTTAGGCCCCAACCCCTATCATCACCTTAGCTGGGTAGAGGAATTGGTCTGATCAATAATTATCCCTCATTCTGTACCTTTAAAAGAGATTATGTGGTAATTTATTGTTTGTTTCCTTGCCGTGCACAAATTGGCAGCCTTATTTGCCTGCAGTACCACCATGACTGGTTTCATTGTCTGAGCAGTGCTTTGGAATGTCCTGAGGATGGGGAAGAACTGAAATAAATGCAAGCTTTACCCTTGCCCCTGTTCCAGAACCAACTGAAACCCATATTCCATCAGGAGATTACCTGGATTGAGGATATGCTGATGTAGAAATTTTATATAAACAATTCTTTCTTTAAGTAGCTTCAGGGTAGAGCTGGGGGCAGCACGGTGGCACAGTGGTTAGCGCTGCTGCCTCACAGTGCCAGGGCCCACGTTCGATTCCCGGCTTGGGTCACTTGCTGTGTGGAGTCTGCACGTCCTCCCCGTGTCTGCGTGGGTTTCCTCCGTGAGCTCTGGTTTTCTGCCACGGTCCAAAGATGTACGGGTTAGGTTGATTGGCCATGCTAAATTGACCCTAGCATCAGAGGGATTAGCAGAGTAAATGTGTGGGGTTGCAGGAATAGGGCCTGAGTGGGATTATGGTCGATACAGACTCGATGGGCTGAATGGCCTCCTTCTGTGCTATAGGGATTCTATGACAATGAGGAGTCAGGCTGACTGAGTTGAGACATCACTGCTGAGATATAATGGTGAATCGCACCAAAACTATAACCCTTCCTTTCTGCATTTAAATGTTGATCAAGTGTTTTGCATTTCAACTACCTTTTTTAATTTAAAGTATATTTAATGTAAACTGGCTAACTTCCCCATTGAGGCAATGAACAGAGGAAGCTCATATGAATATGTTAGAACAGGTTTTCTATTTTAGCCCTTTGGAAGAACAGATTGCTTGGGTGGATTACAAAGAGGAAACCTGGCTAGGGAGGATTATATACCCCAGATGCGACCTGTGACCTTCCCTCTCTGGCTCACCACTATATCTTCTGTCCGAATGAACCTATTACACTCAGTGCTGTAAGGAGAATATGCCATATTAAATAAAGCTATTGTTACTAATAGAAATTTCAAGCTCTTTTAGATCCTGTGCAAATGCAGGTTGCTGAATGTCATTCAGTGAAGTGGACCTAGAGTCAAAGAGTCATAGAGATTTACAGCATGGAAACAGGCCATTCGGCCCAACTTGTCCGTGCTGCCCTTTTTTTTAAAACCCCTAAACTAGTCCCAATTGCCTGCATTTGGCCCATATCCTCTATACCCATCGTGCCCACATAACTATCTAAGTGCTTTTTAAAAGATAAAATTGTACCCACCTCTACTACTACCTCTGGCAGCTTGTTCCAGACACTCACCACCCTCTGTGTGAAAAAATTGCCCCTCTGGACACTTTTGTATCTCTCCCCTCTTATCTGAAAGCCATGCCCTCTAGTTTTAGACTCCTCTACCTTTTGGAAAAGATATTGACTATCTAGCTGATCTGTGCCCCTCATTATTTTATAGACCTCTATAAGGTCACCCCTCAGCCTCCTACGCTCCAGAGAAAAAAGTCTCAGTCTATTCAGCCTCTCTTTATAACTCAATCCATCAAGTCCCAGTAGCATCCTAGTAAACATTTTCTGCACTCTTTCTAGTTTAATAATATCCTTTCTATAATAGGGTGACCAGAATTGCACACAGCATTCCAAGTGTGGCCTTACCAATGTCTTGTACAACTTTAACAAGACATACCAACCCCTGTATTCAATGTTCTGACTGATGAAACCAAGCATGCTGAATGCCTTCTTCACCACTCTGTCCTGTCTAGCCTGACTGTCTCTCGTCTGGCGTTTGTGCACCATTATATTTTTATTCATTGTTAATTTAATTTTCTGGTGACATTGACATTTCTGTAACATAGATGAGGTGGGCTTTATTGCCAATTACTAACTAAGTCTCTAAACAACTTGTGAGCAGAATTTGAAAGCTCCAAGATGTAACTGGGTACTACAACTCATCTCCAAACAGGCTAATTGTCCACATTATAATATTGTAACACTATATGATATCATAATAACATCACAATAGCAATAAAATCTTGACAGAAATTGTTGTAGTTTTAAAACCAAGTGAAAGCCAATGGGCCAGTTGTATTAATCAGCTTTTGCAAGCTTGATTGTCTATCAAGGATGAGATCTGGCTTAGCTGTAACACCTGTAAAGGACCAGTGACATCATGAAATTTATTTTACTAAAAGCTTCCTAATGGGTTAATAGCACCACACTGGAGAGAAGCACCTTATGTTTGCACTCATGCCAAAATCAAACGCAGCTGGGGTCTGGGCTAACTTTCTTGTATATCTTGGAGCTTCTGCTCTGGTTCCTAACACTTGTTCGCATCCCAATGTTGGGCTGGTAGAAGCTTACAACACAGAAGGAGGTTATTTGTCTCACTGTACTCATGCCAGCTCTTTGAAAGAGCTGTCCAATTAGTTCCATTCTCCAGATTGCCCCCATAGCCCTTACATTTTTTCCTCTTAGAATTATAGAATCCCTACAGTGCAGAATTATAGAATCCCTACAGTACAGTGTTGAGTCTGCACCAACCTCAATCCAGCTCAGGCCGCATCCCCGTAACACCATGCGTTTACCCTAACTAGTCCCCCCGACACTAAGGGGTAATTTAGCAGGGCCAATCCACCTAACCTGCACATCTTTTGGACTGTGGGAGGCAACAGGAGAACCTGGAAGAAACCCACACAGGCATGGGGAGAACGTGCAACCTCCACACAGACAGTGACCCAAACCAGGAATTGAACCTGGGTCCCTGGCGCTATGAGAGAGCAGTGGTAACCACTGTGCCATCGTGCCACCCCTTTCATTAATCTTCTTTGAAATTATGGTTGTATCTGCTCAGCCAATGCTTCCCAGGACATAATAACAATACCTCCTTGTGTATTGACAATTTTTTAAAGCTACTCTCTTTTCTTTTGGCTTGGATGATAAGTCATTGGTCTGAAGCATTAAATCCACTGTTTGTTTTCTGTGTGACCTGCGGAGTGTTGCCATTTCAGGTTTCCAGTGTTGACAGTATTTTTTTAATCTTAAATTTGTATTTTCTGGTTACTGACTCTGCGAGCGGAAACCCTTTTCCATTGTCTCCTTTGGATGGCATTCAATGATAACTAATCCCAGGACATCACAGCACAAGTTCCTCAGGGTGGTGTCCTTGACCCTTCTATCTTCAGCTGCTTCATTAATCACTTTCCCGCAATCATAAGGTCAGAAGTGAGGATGTTCACTGGTGACTGCACAATGTTCAGCAACGTTCACATCTTCTTGTGATTGAAGCAGTCAGTTCCCACATGCAACAAGATCTGGACAATATTCTGGCTTGGGCTAACAAGTGGCAAATTACATTCGCCCCACACAGGTGCCGGGCAATAACCATCTCCAACAAGAGAGAATGTAACTATCTCCCTTTGACATACTACAGTATTCCTATCATTGAAACCCCACCTCCTTCCCCACTAGCAACATCCTGAGTGTTATGTTTGACCAGAAACTAAACTGGACCAGCCATATAAATACTATAGCTGTAATAATAACTCAGAGACAGGGAATTCTGCAATGACTCAATTCCTGATTCCCCTGCCAATCATCTATAAGGTACAAGTCAGGAATGTAATGGACTGTTCTCCACTTGCCTGACGTATGCAGCTCCAACAGCTCTCAAGAAGCCAAACAGCATCCAGACAAAGCACCTCACCCACCAACTTAAACATTCACTCTCTTCAACACCGACGCACTGTGACAGCAGCGTGTGCCATCCACAAGAGACATTGTAGCAACTTACCAAGCCTCCTTTAAGAGTACATTCCAAACCTGCGACCTCTAACAGCTAGGAGATCAAGAACATGGTAAAACCCACACCTGCAAGTTTCCCTTCAAACCACACACCATCCTGACTTGGAACGATGCTGCTCTTCCTTCACTGTCACCAAGTCAAAAACCTGGAATTGTCTCCCTAACAGCATTGTAGGTGTACCTACACCACATGGACTGCAGCGACTCAAGAAGGTAGCTCACAACCACCTTCACAAGGGCAATTTGGGATAGATGATAAATAATGTGTTAGACAGTAAAGTTCATATCCCAAGAAAGTATTTAAAAATATCTAAAAATAACTCTATTAGCTCTTCCTTGTAATGTTCCTTTCTTTGAGGAGAACAACCATGCCTCCTGTGATCTTACCCAATGCCAGGGGCACAAATGTGTAAAGCTACCTCTTAAATGTAGGAAGAGATAAAATAACTTTTGGAATCCTCTATGAAATTAACAAATAAAAAGCAGCAAAATATTGCAATAATCAGCCCGTGTCCGGTTAATAATGTAGAATTCCTATCGATCCAATGGCTGCACTTGAAGCCAGGCGGAGAATAAATATTACCTTGATGTTTTATAAAAATCATTTGAAGGTAATGTGGCATTGGCGGAGAAAACGTTTTGTGAGCTTTTTACAGAATGCTATGAATGTTGATCTGAAGGTTGCAATGGCATATAAGGAGTGGTCAGCAAAAGTCACGCCTCACTGACTGAGTGGAATTCCTGAACTACACTGGTGAATGAGGCCATCCAGTGGATTTACAGACGAGAGGTTCATCTTTTGTGAGATGATATTTTTCATATATACATTCATACAAATATACGAATTAGGCGTAGGCCATTTGTCCTCTTGAGTCTGCTCCAGCATTCAGTAATAGTAAATAGTCTCACAACACCAGGTCAAAGTCCAACAGGTTTATTTGGTATCATGAGCATTTGGAGTGCCGCTCCTTCATCAGACCCTTTATCACTCACCCAATGAAGGAGCTGTGCTCCGAACGCTCGTGATACCAAATAAACCTGTTGGACTTTAACTTGGTGAGACTTCTTACTATGTCCATCTCAGTCCAATGCCAGCAACTCCACATCACAGCATTCAGTAAAATTATAGCCTCAACACTGCATTTGGCCTATCCCCTCTTTCCCTTGTTAGTCAAGAATCTATCTAATCCTACCTTAAAAGTATTCATTGATCTTGTCTCCACTGCTCTCTGAGGAAGAGCGTTCCAAGCATTCACAACTCTCTGAAAGAAAACATTTCTACTCAGCCAGGATTTTCCTCCTTCCCGGTGATGGATTTTCCGGCAGCAGAGGTGGGTTGCCATTGGTCAGTGGGTCTCCAGGCAGCACAACCGGTGAGACATGGAAAACCACATTGACTCCAGCAGAAGCGGAAGATCCCGCCGCTGGTGAGTGATCCTGCTGCCAGGAAATGCTTCACGATGTTGGGATGGGGGATGGGGGAGGCCTGAAAATCCCAGCCTTCATCTCCGTCTTAAATGGGAGACACCAGAGGGGATTTTCCCATTTCCCCTCCCCTGCCACAGGAATCATACCAGGTAACGAACGGATCATGTAAAGATCCGTTGACCTCGGGTGGGCTGGAAAATCCTGCTCTTTATTTTCCTCCCTTTTTGTGTGGTTTGTGATTGTTATGAGGACAGGGTGGGAGTGGGGAATCAGACGAGCAGCGTTTCTGCTGGATTTTTTGCAATCTCTACCACTTTTCCTCTGCTGTCTGTGAATATACTTGATATAGTTTGTGAATGGAAATCATTTCCATGAAAACCCAGCTGTTTTCCTCCCAAAGGCCTTCTCCTTTGCATTATGATTCAATGGCTGGATTTCCCCCTCCTGGGATTAAGTCCCGTGTTCGGGATGGGAATTGTGGGGAGTTTGCTGCTGCTGGGAAATTGAGCCAAATTACACAACTAGAGCCCAATTAATTATGCAGTTGGCAGATTCCTGACATATCGTGCGGTCGGGCTGGCTGGATGATGCATGTCCCATCATATCCAAGCACCATATTTAAAAGGACCCCAGACAAAAATCTACCCAATGTTGAAGATAGAAGTTCCACTTCCTGGAAGACCCTGAAGTCAGAAAATAGCCATTGTAGATGCTCCAAACCACTGCACCTACTGCCCCACTCCCCCTACACCCGCCCACTGACTCCCCCCACCCCCTGCCGTCCCATTGCAGCTGGTGATCTTGAGTTCAGTTATTGAAGCCCTTCATCTTCTTTTCAGGCAGCTTGCAGAGACCTCAGGCAGTGACCAAAGAGGTGGATGGGGGTAAGGCAGTGGACGTGGTGTATATGGATTTTAGTAAGGCATTTGATAAGGTTCACCATGGTGGGCTTCTGCAGAAAATGCAGATGTATAGGATTGGGGGTGATCTAGGGAATTGGATCAGGAATTGGCTAGCAGATAGGAGACAGAGGGTGGTGGTTGATGGGAAGTATTCGTCATGGAGTTCAGTTACGAGTGGTGTGCTTCAGGGATCTGTTTTGGGGCCACTGCTGTTTGTAATTTTTATAAATGATCTGGATGAGGGTATAGTTGGGTGGATTAGTAAATTTGCTGATGACACCAAAGTCGGAGGTGTGGTAGATTGTGAGGAAGGGTGTCATAGTTTGCAGGGAGACTTGGACAGGTTGCAGAGCTGGGCCGCGAGGTGGCGGATGGAGTTTAATACAGAGAAGTGTGAGGTAATTCATTTTGGCAGGAATAACAGATGTGTCGAGTACAGGGCTAATGGGAGGACTCTGAATAGTGTGGATGAACAGAGGGATCTAGGTGTATGTGTACATAGATCCCTGAAAGTTGGGAATCAAGTAGATAAGGTTGTTAAGAAGGCATACGGTGTCTTGGCATTTATTGGTAGGGGGATTGAATTTAGGAGTCGCAGCGTCATGTTGCAACTGTACACAACTCTGGTGCGGCCGCACTTGGAGTATTGTGTGCAGTTCTGGTCCCCACATTACAGGAAGGATGTGGAGGCTATGGAGAGGGTGCAGAGGAGGTTTACCAGGATGTTGCCTGGTATGGAGAGGAGGTCCTATGAGGAGAGACTGAGGGATTTGGGGTTGTTTTCGTTAGAAAGAAGGAGGCTAAGAGGGGATCTTATTGAAACATATAAGATGATTAGAGGTTTAGATAGGGTGGACAGTGATAGCCTTTTTCCTCGGATGGAGAAAGCTAGCACGAGGGGGCATGGCTTTAAATTAAGGGGGGGTAGTTATAGGACAGATGTCAGGGGTGGGTCCTTTACCCAGAGGGTGGTGAGGGATTGGAATGCCCTGCCTGCTGCAGTTGTAAATGCGCCTAGTTTGGGGGCGTTTAAGAGATCCGTGGATAGGTTTATGGATGGAAAGGGATTGGTTTAGGTTAGAGGGTCATTGTTTTTTAACTGGTCGGCGCAACATCGTGGGCCGAAGGGCCTGTTCTGCGCTGTAATGTTCTATGTTCTATGTTCAGGCCTTCTCCAGGTAGGTGCCAACGTGTGCAAGCTCCACTGGTCCAGATGTGTTCTGGACTGGTGTGATTTTCCACTGGTGACATGGGTGATAGGGTGAGGGGTGGGGTGTGAGAGAGGGGTTGGAATTCTTACTGGGCCTTCATCTACATCTTATCCATGATTTGCAAATTGATTCCATGCCAGCCTCGCCACCATTTTACCACACCACCATCATTTCACTCTGGAGGGAAAGTGTATTTCTAGCTCCCGCCATACAGTCCTACTCCCCCCGCCCACCTGTGAGGACTAGAGCATTCTGTCCGATGATTTTATGATGTTTATTATAACAGTGCTGAGCTGTCGGGATCTCACTGTTTCCTGGTGACTTGTGCTGAGGAGAAGGAAGAAGTTTTAGGTGCAGGGCAATCAATTCTATCCAGCCAGCATGCCAATTGTAAATGTCTTGAATTTTACATTTGAGGGAAAGCTGGCTGAGTTTTTCTGGGAGAGGTTGAACTTCCTGAGTATCAATGGGATGTTGGGGGATAGGTCATATGGTGACCATATGGGTCAGAGAGGAATTGACAAGAATTCTATTTTTGCTGAATTGCCTTGGGTTTTCTTTCTTAAGTGCAGTTTATAAGTTTGCCTCTCCCAGGAGATGACCCAGATATTAGTGAGTGGGAAGAATGGGGGCACATGTTGTCTGATGAGCTCCAACAGCGTGCTCAGCAGAGCTCAGCACAGGGAGGATTTCTGCATGCCAAAGGCAGCACTAGACAGGCACCTGAGCCCGAGAACTGCACTCACAGTGTGTGCCACATATATAGACAGGCTAAAAGCCACCCTCAGAGCTTGCCAGCTGCATCCCAATATATGGGGGAGAAAAAAACCACCTTGGACAGACCCAATTGGAGAAATCTCTGACTTCAAGTGATTTTGACTTTTAAGGGGAAGCGATCTCTCATTCCTCAAAGGTTATGTTCAATTCCTCTCGGAATGAAGGATAGCATTCAAAGAACAAAGAAAAGTACAGCGCAGGCCTTTCGGTCCTCCAAGCCTGTAACAATCATGATGTCCTAACTGATAAAAACCTTCTGCCCTTACTCTATCTGTATCCCTCTATTTCCTCCCTAGTCATGCATCCATCCAGAAGCCTCTTCAATGTTGCTAATATGCCTGCTTCCACCATCTCCTCTGGCAGCACGTTCCAGACAGCCACCACTCTCTATGCGAAAAACGTACTCTGAACATCTCCCTTAAACTTTCCCCCCTCTCGCCTTATAATCAACACTTCCACCTTTGGAAAAAGCCTCTGAATATCCAAAGAAACTTTTAAAATTTTAGGGGTGGCACAGTAACACAGAGGTTAGCACTGTTGCCTCATAACGCCAGCAAACCGGGTTCAATTCCCAACTTGGGTACCTATTTGTGTGGAGTCTGCACATTCTCTCCATGTCTGTGTGGGTTTCCTCTGGCTTCCTTCCACAAGCTGGTTAGGTGCATTGGCCATGCTAAATTCTCCCTCAGCGTATCTGAACAGGTTCCGGAGTGTGACCACAAAGGGATTTTGACAGTAACTTTATTGCAGTGATTATGTAAGCCTACTTGTAATACTAATAAATAAACTTTAAAACTTAAAGGAGATATTAAAGGTCAGCGAGCAGCCACAATATTTAAATGAGCTGATCCAGGAAGCTAGGGCTGCTTTAGAATGGAGAGTCACGGGCAGGCACAAAGCTCACTTTTCCACAATCTGGTGGGCAATGCTAAGCCATGGAATGAATAGGGAATTGTCAGATAGGATTGTGAAGTGTTTTGGTAACAGAAAGCTGAACTTAAACAGTAAAGGCTCTGTGGGGGCTCCTCCTAATATAGAAACTATTAGATGATCTGGAAAGGTGTTCTCTAATATGAATAAATTTATGTGATCAAACTATAGGAAAGATGTTCTGAGTGATGCATATTTTCCCTATTCTGTGTAGAGTCCATACATAAAACGCCGACCAATTGGTTCCTAAACCATATATTTGTGCTGAAGAGCTAGGGTTTTCATGGGAATTGGGTACATAATTTTGTTCAAATAGCCCTGTTCACAAGCTCTAGACTTCAGTGTTGACAGGGTATTCAGTCACAGATACATCTTGACGAAGTTTCCTCATGACGTGCTCTGGCTTCCACGTGGGGGGACTTGCACCAGGATCCGTGGGATGATGATTACCAGTAGGATTCCGGGTTGCTGTGTCCACCTGTAATCTTGCAAGCTAATTGTGGTGCAAAATTTACACCCATTCTTAAATAAGGATACCAAAACTATGCACTATAGTCAAGATGTAATGCTCTGAGATGAGGAGTATTTTTTCTCTCAGAAGAACTCTCTGCCTCAGAAGGTGGTAATGCCAAAATCACGGAATATTTTTAAGGCAGAGCTGGATAGATTCTTGTTGGCACAGTAAGAAGTCTCATAACACCAGGTTAAAATCCAACAGGTTTATTTGGTAGCAAAATCCACTAGCTTTCAGAGTGCTGCTCCTTCGTCAGGTAAGTGGGAATTCAGTTCACAAACAGACCATATAAAGGTACAAAATAATGGTTGGAATGCAAGTTTTTACAGGTAATCACGTCTTAAAGGTACAGACAATGTGAGATTCTTGTTAGGTAAGGGAATCAATGGTTATCAGGGTAGATGGGAATGTGGAATTTGAAACACAAACAGTTCTGCCATGATCTTACTGAATGGCAGAGCAAGCTTGAGGGGCCGAACGGCCAACTCCTGTTCTTATTTTGTAAGTTTGTACGTTTGTTTGTCAGACCGCCCGACTAGCAACCAAACCACAGTCATTGAAGATCCACACAAGCCTGCTAGGTTCTCCCGCTCCATATACTATTTGGAAATGATATGGAGGATTTATTTCCAATATAAATGTATGTTGTCAAGTTATAGCTCCAAGAAAGAACCGACTACTTGATATTTTCTTCATTCTGTGTACAGTCAAGACTGGACACTGATACTCAGACTTACTTTTCTTGCCAGTTATGTCTTAGCAAGTCTCTGGGCAAATTCAATGAGGTGTTAGAGGAGCCAGTCAGATAGATTTTAATGTTGATAAATTTAGGGTCACGAACAAAGGTACAGAAAGCATTAAATATCTATGAATAGTGTTAATTGGCAAAAGGGCAAAGAAAGGGTCATTACTGGTTCACTGGAAGTGTCCTATTAATTCAAGCTGGTATCAAGAAGGCTGATCTAGCACGGTGGCACAGTGGTTAACACTGCTGCCTCATAGCACCATGGACCTGGGTTTGATTCCCGGCTTGGGTCACTGTCTGTGCAGAGTCTGCATGTTCTCCCCGTGTCTGTGTGGGTTTCCTCCAGGTGCTCCAGTTTCCTCCTAAAGTTCAAATACCAAGTCAGTTAGATGCATTGACTATGCTAAATTTTCTCTCAGTGTATCTGAACAGGTGCAGAGTGTGGTGACCAGGGGGTTTTCACAGCAACTCCAATACAGTGTTAATGCAAGCCTACTTGTGACACTAATGAAAGAAACACAATATTGTGGAGTCATTCAATTATATTGATTAATACAAGCTTAACTAATATAATTATTAATATAATTTTTAGAACCTAACCCTTAATAAATTGCCTGTATACGTTTTGAAATTGGGTGTAGTTTTGAGCAGAAGAGCACATTGTAACATTGGAAGCAATAACAAGGGTGATTCTAGCACTAAAAAGGCTTAAGAGGTGAGTGGTTGATAAAATTGAACTTGTTTTCACTGGAGCAAAGAATCTTAGGCAGAGACACAGAGACAATTGTGTTCTGACAGTAATGGTGCATACAAACCTTTGAACCCGAACACTGAGTGTAGAACACAGAATTATCGGAGTAAAATGAACTCGCCTCAAGAGAGATTAGAGATTGAAACATTTTCTTTCCCAGGGTGTTAGAGTCAAATCCCAGCAGAAGGAGTTAATGATGTGCAGGTTAACTCTTTGAAATGACAGCGGGATGGATACCTGACTAACAAGGGAACTGGAAGGTTTAAGGATAAGTTTGGACAGAGATGATCGAATACTCCTTAGAACACTATCGTCCCAGTGCTGATGAAACCATGGAATTGTCATGGCTGGAATGCAACCTGTCAGGTTTGAGCAATGTTGATTGTAATAATTTGCTACGCTGCAGTTTCACAGGATTACTGAAATGGAGGAGTGGGGGGGAATGGGGAAATAGAAAGTGGGGGGTGTAGGGCTGGGGTGACAAGGTGAAATTTCTCACAGCTTAATACTTTCAGGCTTTTTCCCTGTGGCTATTCATAAACTCTCCTTGGGAAGTTAAACAAACTGAATAGGACCCCACATAAGGTCAAGAAATTACTCCTGGTGATTTTATCATCCGAATATTCAGCACGGTCGTATTAGATTTCCCTTCTCTGCTCAGTAGGTTGAAGGAACCGCTACAAAACCAGACAAAGGAATTTGATACACGCACGCTAAACATTTCAGACAATAGCAGTGTCGACAGTCATGCTCAGGCAATAGTGCGTACCTGTATTAATGACTGTTAATCTTTTTACTTTATTCTGTCCTTAGATTTTGATAGGTAACATCACAGCGGTCACATTCTATAAATCATATTCCTGTTGTAAATCTTCACGCACTGGGGATACATATGGGGATGTAAAGCAATGATGTGGGTATGCCGGCGTTGGACTGGCGTAAACACAGTAAAAAGTCTGACAACACCAGGTTTTAGTCCAACCGATTTATTTGATAATATTCTCACTAGCTTTCGAGGGGACAGCCTCTTCGTCAGGTCACCTGACGAAGAGGCTGTCCCCTCGAAAGCTAGTGAGAATATTATCAAATAAATAGGTTGGACTAAAACCTGGTGTTGTCAGACTTTTTACGATGTAAAGCAAGGCAGTCAAAGGGTCCTTGTAGAAAATATTTTAGGGCCTACTAACCTGTGCCCACTTATTCCCCTGTTATGCTCTGAGTGCATTAAGCTCTTTGACAGAAGAGTACCTTTGTAAAACCCACTGAAGAACCACCATAATTTTGCTGAAATTATTAGAGGGGCTTTCCTTATGACATTAGTGATAAAGACCTGACTGGTCCACTATTGAGTCTCAGGCAGCAGTGGGGTCCAAGTCTCTGGTTCGTGCTGAATGAGTTGATTGTCATCATGGCAGTGGTAGTGAGGGGGCACTGGGGGAGTGCAGTGGGTTTGCTGCCTATGGCCTGAGTAGCACCTCAGTCTAGGGAAAGGAACCATCAGCCAACAGGCCTAGCCTTAATTGTTATCTGTCTCTACTGGCTTTATTATTTATTCTTTGTGTCAATTTTCTAAGAAGCATTAGCTGGTAAGTCAGGGAACAGCAATAGAACAAACTGGTTCACAAAAATCTACTTCATTTAGTGTAAACCAATAACATGCAATGTGTTTGGAAAATAATTTGGAGGCTGTGCTAAGGAATCCAATTTCCAATTCGGAGAAACTATGGGTATTACTTTGAACTTCAGTGAGGGAGGTAAACGGGATGTAGCAAACAGGTTGCTGCTTAGACCTCCCTGGTCTATTTTTATCCTATCGTTGCCAGGCATTGCTGTAAGGACAGCCAACCTACCACAGCCCCTTTCAAACCCTCACCCAAGTGGAATGTTCCCACCCAGTAATATTTCACATTCTGTCATTGTTAATGTAGAATTTCCTATGATCAGGCTTTGGTTTAAGACATCTGGAAATAACATCTGAAGTAATGAAGCCTTCTTTCATGTGATTTATCTTAAACTTACAGGACTCGGTATGCAACACATCTCACCTGAAGACAACTCCTTGCACTGCCTGTAACACTTAATATGTAAATCAAGTTTATGTATCGGTGTCACAAGTAGACTTACATTAACACTGCAATGAAGTTACTGTGAAAAGCCCCTAATCGCCACACTATGCCACCTGTTCGGATAACTGAGAGCCAATGCACCTAACCAGTATGTCTTTTGGACTGTGGGAGGAAACCAGAGCACCTGGCGGAAACCCACACAGACACAGTGAGAACATGCAAACTCCACACAGACAGTGACCCAAGCCAGGAATTGAACCCATGTCCCTGGCGCTCTGGGGCAGCAGCGCTAACCACTGCGCCACTGTGCTGCCAATGTACATGTCCAACTTTACTGTATTTCTGGTTTGAGGCTTTCAGTTGCTAAAACATTTTGATTTAATTGTGCTTCCCTTGCCAGGCTTCACACTTCATTACTGAACGGATTATGCACTGTGAGGGCACATACACAGCCATGTGCATTGAAGGTGCAAAAGCATTCTCTAGGAATTACATTATTACTTTTCTTCTATTCCCTCTGTCTTTTTTGTTCTCCACAACTTACTACAACGTCCATTATAAGGGTGTGGTTAGATAGTGAGCATCAGCAAGCTGTAAGGCATAATGAACAATCCAGTCGAAACCAACTGCATATCAGGGTTTGCTGAACACGGGGTACTGAGGTCAGTTGGAGCGTGTCTTCTGAGAGTTACCATAAATTCACCCACAAGCCTAATGTGTGCAATTTTCCCATCCCCATTTTTATAATTAACCTTGGGATGTGAGTATTGCTGGAAAGGCCAGCATTAGTTGTCCATTGCTACTTATCCTTGAGAAGGTGGAGGTGAGTGGCCTCCTTGAATCTCTACAGTCCATGTGGTGGAGGTAAACCCGCAATGTAGCTAATGGGGGAGTTCCAGGGTAATGATCTGGTGTCAAATCAGCACTTCTCCCCTTTAAGGTCAATATATCCTTTCTCAGGTGCAGCACCCAGGACTGTACACACTGTTCCTCCAGATGTAATTGAATCAGGGCTTTGTAATATATAACCCTGCCCTCTAATTTGAAAAGCTAATCTTCTGTTCACCTTTTTGATTAATTGTTTTGCCTGACCGCTAAATTTCAGTCATCTGTATAAATGGCCCTTTGGTCCTGAGCTTGTCAGAGACCAGATGTATCCCCAAGATTCACTACAGACCACTTGGAAGTCCCAGTGTAGTGACAATATGGGGTATATCCAGCAAGTTTGAACAACTAACAGACAATTCTTCTACTTCCTGGGATCCCCTAACAAAGTCTCCAACTTTGAGTTAGAGTATTTCTGATGGTTCTCACTTATTCACCAGATAGTCACCCAGGAAATATTAGACAGAAAATTCATATCACAGCCCTTTGTAACTACAAAACTGACACGCTCATCCCCATAACTCACACTGACCCCCCCCCCCGACTCCCCTTCCCCCGAACCCCTGGCCCACCCAACACCCCACCCGCCCTTTGGTCAATGACTCCCTCCCACCCCTACACACTCTACCTTTTTGACTCGACCTGACCCATGTCATCCCTTCAATTCCCCCCTCACACTCTCCAACAAACCCCAGCCCCCCAACATACTGTCTCCCTTTTTGACCTGGCCTGACTCATGTCATCCCTTCAAATCTTCCCCTCACACTCCCCTGATCTCCCGACTCATCCCTGACCTGACATGATTTCACTTCATCAACCCTAACCCCCCCTCACCCACGCGACAACCTGCCCACTTACCTTACCCACCTGCCGTGTCTTACCCATCCAGCACAGATCCTTGATGGATACCACTAATCACTTCCAATTCAAGTACATACCTATTATCCCTTCACTCCTCTAACCTCACTAACCTTCTGATCAGGTCAATAACCCTCCTTCAATTCCATTTAACATAATCCCATGGATTTAAACTGTAGCTGTCACTGTTTTTGTTGCTTCTGCTCAACAGCGGAGAGGGAATTTTACTGAGTTAAGAAACAGAGGGAATGGTGTGGAGACACTCGAAAACTGGTGCCATAGTGTAAAGGAGCTGAAAGAGCGATCTGGCCCCGTTTCCAAGCTAATGGCTGCACTTCACAGTAAGATGTCAAAGGGAAAGTGCAGGATGTTCAGCAGATGGGGGAGAAATTGGGAAGTCTCACATCAGTCTTTCTTGAAGACAATTAAGGAGCCTTAGTTTGATCAGTGATCCTTAGCGTAAACAAAGTCACACCCTGCCTTCCTCCTGGCTAAAATGATGAAGTGCTTCTGCTGGTTATGGGTCAAGCAAGTTTATGACCACAATCAGTTAGGATGTTTCAAGCAGTTCAGGAATGCCATTTAGTTTTTAAAGGGGCACTGTAATTAGGCATTTCTGGCTTGAGAACAAAATCTTCTTTTGAAAAAAAAGTTAGATGAAATGTGAGTATGATTGATTGAGTTTTTTTTTAAATGCTTTATCTTGACTTTGCTCCTTTTCTGAAGGCTATGTCATGCTGCTATATAATTTCACAGCTGCGGACTATTTTACAGTATTTCAATCAAGTAGTATTTTTGATCTATATCGCCCTGGACAGTGATAGCTGAGCCTTCATGTGACTTGTTGCTGATTTCTCTGCAGTTTTGGGAACTAAACTCACTAAAAATAGGACAGTATGGCGGCTCCTTCAGCTCCATTGAATAAACGGAGACTGCATCAAAACTCTTCCTCAGAGAAAGCCATGGGCAGGATTCCCTGTGGAGGTAGTGGCTTCAGATACCAGTTGGAAAGTCCGTGGTGAACCCGTATCCACTGGCTCAGGAAGCTGTGATCTGCTTTAAGTTGACCTGTAGTCTTGGCTCCTGCACCTCTGAAACAGGATGTCCCATCACTAAGAACTGATGGCCAATCAGAGGGCCAGGTGCACTTCTGTCCCAGCAGGCACCTGGGGCAGCAACAATGCAGCTGGCCTGGAGTGTAGGTAAGTGGAGTCAGGATAACTGAGTCGACAGGCCCTGACAAGGGGAGAGCGTCAATAGGCGAGGGCAGTGGTGGGAGGCTTCCAGCCACTGGAGGGGGCTGTACATGGGCCACAGGGTACCCAATTTAGAGGATCAACCATCAGTCTCTCCCCCACCCTAGCCTTCACGGAAGCCCCCTCCTCCCAGCTTTTCATAGGATCATAGAACTCTTATGGTGCAGAAGGAGGCCATTTAGTCCATTACGTCTGCACGGGTAATCCAAATGAACAACATGACAGTATCATTTCCCTTGTCTTTTCCCTGTGCCTCTGAACATTGTTTCTATTCAAGAAATCATCTAATGTCCTCTTGAACGCCTCAATTGAACCTGCCTCTGCCACACTTCCTGACCTGAATCACTCGGTTGTGAAAAAGGCTTTTTCTGGGTGATCTCCCATGTGACCGAGTGGAAATCCAGAAGACTGGGAGAGCCATCGACGGCATTTGAGAGAAACAAAAAGATGATAATAAACGAAAGAGTTAATTCAAAAAGAGCAAAAAGGAATGTGAGAGAAGTACTTGCTACGGATAGGTCAAAGCGGACAGCAACTCTTTGTATCGTTTAACTTGAATAATAAGAAAATGGCAGATTTGTTAAGAGTGTACTCTCCCAAGGGAGAGTGAGAACAAAATTATAAGTTAAAAACATGATTTCAGAAATGAATGAGACCTAAGATGGACAGATGTTCAGAAGCTAATGGTTATCAACCCTGGGTTTTTCAAACAGAGCTGCAGACGCTTTAGTTACAATTTTCCAAAATTTTTCCAACAATCTTGGCAGATGCGGAGATTGGATTGGAAATTTGCAAGTGTGACTCAAGTGTTTAGGAAGGGAGAGGGGAGAGAGCTGTTAGGTTAATAACAATCATAATGAAGTTACTAAAATCTATGATTAGAATGAGAGCAGGAAGGGAAATCTTAATCCGCAAGGGTTAGAATGGAAAGCTTTTGCTTAAATTAGTAAAACTGATCTGAAACTGGCTCATACACAGTTAATGTTTAATTCTACAGCTGGAATGTTACCACTGTTCACGCTTCTATGATTTTCCCATCTCGCTGCAGGGAACCGAGAATTGATTGTGCGCCAAACACTCTCAAGGGCAGCTAACTCACCACCAACTTCTCAAGAGCAGCTCGGGATGGGCAATAAATGCTGGCCAGCCAGCAACACCCATGCCCTATGAATGAATAAAAAAAAAGAGGTCCCCTTTGTCACCTCAGGCAAATTTCCTGCTATGATCGCTCCTTCCCCACTCTCACAATATTTTCCTCCCACCTGGCTGACACACTCGAAGATCTCCACCATGCTGTAATCTCCACTGACTGACAGGGACTGACTCCAGTGATTCCTAGCTACAGGTTTCTCCAGCTTGCTGTCCTGCCTGGAGGCTAAACTGTCTCACAGTCTGTCTGGCTATTGGGTAGGACGCACAGTAAAAAAAAGACTAATGAGATCCTGCCATTAAATTCAATGACCAGGTAGTTGGATAAGTATCAGCTGACCAATAAGAGCCCGTGTGACTTTGTAGGTCACAGATAATTAATGAATTGTAACTTTAAAGCAGGTTACTAGCATGGCGGACTGGGGAGTGTCTATGGCTGTTACTTTTAATGAAGTTTTTAAAAATTAATTTATGGGACATTGGCGCCGCTGGCTGGCCAGCAGCATTTATTGCCCATCCCTAGTTGCCTGAGGACAGTCGCTGTGGCTCTGGATTCACATGTGGGCCAGACCAGGCAAGGGTGGCAGATTTCCTTCCCTAAAGGACATTAGTGAACCAGATGGCTTTTCCGACAATCGACAATGGTTTCATGGTTATCAGTAGAATCTTAATAGGATATTATTTTATTGAATTCAAATTCCACCATCTGCCATGGTGGGATCTGAACCTGAGTCCGTAGAACATTAGCCGAGTTTCTGGATTAATAGTTTACTGATAATACTACAGTCCATCGCATGGCCGTCCCCCCCCCACTTTGCAGATGACTGGTTAATTGTCCATGATAGCAATTATTAGCAAAATAAGAGAGTGAATTAAATTGTGGGTAGCTTTGTCACAAGCATTATTAACTGGTTGGGAGGTAGGTGACAAAAAGATGGGATACAGGGTTCATTCTCTGACTGATGTGAGGTGAAAGTGATATTACTCAGCGATCTGTTCATCATTTCTTTTCATGACCCAATGAAGGGATTGTATATTCAAGGTTAATGATGATATTAAGTTAGGGGGAACAGTGAGTTGTAGCTGAGTTACAAAACAATGAAGACCGATAAAGTGAGTGAATAAAGCTATGACAGTCAGAGTTCAAGATGGAAGAATGAAACAGGAGGAACATTTTTATGGTAGGGGAAATTTGGAACTTGTTCCTTGATCAAAACAAAGACTTTTGTTTATTTGTCTTACACCTTTCATAGAATCATAAAGTAGAATCATAGGATTCCTCCAGTGCAGAAGGAGGCCATTCAGCCCATTCAGCCTGCACTGACAACAATCACACCCAGGCCCTATCCCTGTAACCCTACGACACTAAGGTGCAATTTAACACGGCCAATCCATCTAACCCTCACATCTTTGGATCTTCACAACCACAAAGCTGTTTACAGTCAATTAGAAACTTTTTGAAGTGTAGTTATTGCTATAATATAAAGTTAAAGTTTATTTATTAGCCACAAGTAAGCTTATATTAACACTGCAATGAAGTTACTATGAAAATCCCCTAGTTGCCACACTCTGGTGCCTGTTCGGGTACACTGAGGGAGAATTTAACATAGCTAATGCACTGAACCAGCATATCTTTCAGACTGTGTGACAGTCTATATGGATTTCAGTAAGGCGTTTGACAAAGTCCCTCATGGTAGGTTGGTATAGAAGATTAAAGCTCATGGGATATGTGGTCAGGTATCTAGATGGGTAGAGAACTGGCTTGCAAAGAGGAGTCAGAGGGTAGTAGTGGAGGGGTCTTTTTCTAGCTGGAGGTCTGTCACTTGTGGTGTGCCGCACGACTCGGTACTGGGACCTCTTCTCTTTGTAGTGTATATAAATGATTTGGAAGAGGGAGTAGGTGGTGTGATCAGCAAATTTGCTGATGACACCAAGATGGCTGGATTGGCGGGCAGTGAGGAGCAGTGTCCAGCAATACAGCAGGATATTGACAGGCTGGTTGATTGGGCAGATACGTGGCAAATGGAGTTTAATCCAGATAAATGTGAGGTGATGCATTTTGGCCGGAATAATTTGGGGGAAGTTATATGATAAAGGGTAAGCCTGTAAGGTGTATAGAGTCGCAGCGAGACCTGGGGGTGCAAGTGCACAAGTCTTTGAAGGTGGCAGTGCAAGTGGAGAGTGTGGTGAAGAAAGCCTATGGTATGTTAGCCTTTATAGGAAGGGGTATAGAATATAAGAGCTAGAGTCTAATGTTGCCGTTGTACAGAACGTTGGTTAGGCTGCATTTGGAGTACTGCGTCCAGTTCTGGTCGCCTTACTAGCGGAAGGATGTGGAGACTCTGGAGAGAGTGCAGAGGAGGTTTACCAGGGTGTTGCCTGGTATGGAAGGACTGGGGTATGAGGAAAGATTGAAGAAATTGGGGCTCTTTTCCCTTGAAAGACGCCGACTGAGGGGGGATCTAATAGAGGTATATAAGATTATGAAGGGTATAGATAGAGTAAACAGAGGTAAGCTATTTCCTATAATAGAGACACGTAGGACAAGGGGCCATGGACTTAAGGTGAGGGGGGAGAGGTACAACACAGATATTAGAGGGAGGTTTTTCACACAGAGGGTAGTGGGGGTATGGAATGCTCTGCCAAGTAAGGTGGTGGAGGCAAACACGCTAGAGTCCTTAAAGAGTAACTTAGACAGGCGCATGACTGGGTTGGAGATGGGTGGATATAGGAGAACCTTTTAAATAAGGGTCATTAGCATTGGGGCGTCCCTGGTAATGTAAATGGGTATAGTATGATAATAATGTTGTTTCTCTTCATTCACAGGTTTTAAGTCAGTCCACCTTGTGTCCAACGAGGGGCATACACGCGATGGGTCGTACTGGGGCTGCTCTTGGTTGTTCGAGATTGGCCTAGTGCTTCATGTCGTTAGTGTGTGATTAAACTGGACCAGATACTGGGCAAGACGACAGCTCAGTGACTATCGCTGATTGCTGTGCAGACACATGGATTTGGGCCGGTGTCTGTGGGAGTTTGCGCATTCTCCCCGTGCTTGCGTGGGTTTTCTCTGGGTGCTCCGGTTTCGTCCCACACCCCAAAGATGTGCTGTTAGGCTGATTGGCAGGAATAAATTGTCCCTAAATCAGTTTCCCTCAATCTGGATGGCCATAAAACATTAGACAGGGGTCGTGGGTGGAGAGGTGGACTGGTGGTGTTGAGGTGGCGGCGCAGGCTCGTTGGGCCGAAGGGCCTGTTTCCCGGGCTGATTTTGTTCTTTGTTCTTTAAACCGGAGCACCTGGAGGAAACCCATGCGGACACTGGGAGAACGTGCAGACTCTGCACAGTGACCCAAGCCGGGAGTCAAACTCAGTCTCTGACACTGTGAGGAAGCAGTGGTAACCACTATGCCACCGTGCCGTGTCCCAATGTAGGAAGGCTGCATGCCTTGGATCAATGGGCACATTCAAGAATGAGATCAATGGATTTTTGATGGCAAGGGAGTTATGGAGCAGCCAAGATCTAATGGAACAGTGAAACAGCCTTGAGGATGTGACTGGCCAACCTTTATTTCTATGTTCATGTTAACGGTGTGCATTTCTCAATGCAATCCGTCTGTTTCTATGATTTAAGGAGAGGTGAATAGACGTAGTACAGATCGTTAATAGTAAGGTATCACTAGTTATGTTTTCCTTGTACAGAGAAACCTGATTAACTGGGATTGTAGACTTCAACATCAGTGCCTCAAAAAGCTATTGGAGAGATGATGACGTCTGATTGAAGGCTTGCAGACCACTTCCATCAGGGCAGAAACACTTTACAGTTAAAATAAACACTGTCTTTTTTTTGTTGCGACTATATCCTTCCAGTCAACATTTGGTGACCTTTGGCATAATAAATTGTGTATTTCCTAATGGGCAAGAGTTATCCACTTATACAGACTATTTTGAAAGCTAAACCCTGAGAGATGACTATGTTTAAAATGTTCCATTAAATCCCCAGTGAAAGAATCCTCTGAAGGCTGTGACTGGAATTCCTGCTAAACACTTCAGTTTGGAAAAATGCCCATATGATCTCGTTGCCATGGGAAGAAAAACTCAAACAGAAACCTGTTGTGGTGTGTGGCAGTTTTAACACCTTTCACAGTATCTTAAAGAACATAAGGGAATCTACTTCTGAGATACATGGACAAAGATTGCTGCTGTTTGTGTTAAAGGCCAGGCCGGGTGCTTGTAAGAGTTTAATTTCCATTCAAATGGAAGAGAACAGAACAAACAGAGATTCACTGAGATGGGCATTGCTAGTGATCATCTGGAAATTCTCAAGCCAAGTGGAATGATTGATTTGATTTTTGATTTGATTTATTATTGTCACATGTATTAACATACAGTGAAAAGTATTATTTCTTGCGCACTATACAGACAAATATACCATTCATAGAGAAGGAAAGGAGAGAGTGCAGAATGTAGTGTTACAGTCATAGGTAAGGTGTACAGAAAGATCAACTTAATGCGAGGTAAGTCCATTCAAAAATCTGATGGCAGCAGGGAAGAAGCTGTTCTTGAGTTGGTTGGTACATGAGCTCAGACTTTTGTATCTTTCTCCTGACAGAAATAGAAGAGAGAATGTCCTGAAGGACATTCGAAGTTTTGACCTGGCATGGCATGGAGAAGTGAACTTGCTGGACAACTGGGAATGACTTTTGAACTGGTTCCTTTAATGTTACATATCTGACAAAAGTGCAGCAGGAAAAGTATTCCTTAAGATATATTTCAGTTAGTTAATCTGAAAGTATCTTTTCTTGAGTTTAATATATTCATTGCTAATTAATACAATTTGTTCTATGCTGTTTTTAGTTTCTTTGTTGCAGTAAAAATCTTAAAAATGGAATATTACCCTTCGCTTCTTTCCAGCCATCATTGGAAAATTCTTTTTTTTGGTTATTGTTCTCGACAGGGATTGTAACAAGGCTGACAGGGTTCCCCATAAGTGTAAGTAACTACTAACAGAACGCATGTGTGAACAGAAATAAGATCTGGAAATGCTGAAAAAGTCAGCAGGTCTGGCAGCATCTTTGGAAAAAGAAACACTTGAAGTCCAATATAATTGTTCATCAAAACTGAGTGCATTCTGTTAACATATATCACCAGAATGCTTCCAAGTTTCTCATCTGAAAATCTCCTCACTTTCATGAAGAGAAAGACTTTTATTGAGCACCTCGCTAGTGAGGGCCTCGACTGGTGAGTGGAGAGGGTGCAAATGAGCCTGGGCGAATTATATTTAGAAGAAGATTTGCACATTTTTGCATATTTCACTGGCAAAACAGTGGCGTAATATTGTGAGAGGTGAAAAACTAGGCACAAACCCAAACTTTTGCCTCTCGCTTGAGCTTACCAGCTCGCGACGCCAATCGACTGGTGTAATGAGTCGGTTAGATTATCCCTACTCTATGCAAATGTACATTAGATGGACTACAATGGTTCAAGGCAGCTCACCACCACCTGCTCAAGGGGAGTTAAGGATAGGCAATGAATACTGGCCTTGCCAGTGATGCCTACATCCCATGAACGAATACAACAATGTTACTCATCCTACCCTGCATATCAAGGCAGCCTCATAATTATTGACCCATTGTAACCCACTTCAGATTAACATCAGATTAAAAGAAGAGGCTTACAATGTCAAAAAGAATAGTAACAAGTCTGAGAATTAGAAGCATTTTAGAAACCAGGGGGTGAATTTTCCCAATCAGCCTGCCACAGGAATCATACCAGACAAGTGATGGACCATGGAAAAGTCCATTGTCCTCAGGGGGATTTTCCAGTTTTGGGACAAGTGCAGCCGGAAAATCCCACCCCAGCAAAGAGCAACAAAAAAATTGATGAAAATGGGAAAGGAGGAATATGAGAGTGAAGTAGCCAATAAAATTAAATCAGATTGTATGAATTTTACTAAATATACAATAAGGAAATATTGCTCTGTTAGAAGCAGAAGAGGAATTATCATGGGGAATGAGAAATGGCAAAGGCATTGAACATATATTTCATGCTTGCCTTCATGGGAAAAGACTTACATTTAATTTCAGAAATAGACAGAAAACAAGGGCCTAAAAAGAATGAAATAGTTAGGGAAATTAATATCAACAGAGTAAAAGTATTGGGGAAATTTAAGAGGTTAAACTCTGACCAATCTCTCAGAGTTAATAGCCTTCACCCTGGGTTGTAAAGGAATTTGCTTCATAAGACTATAAGATATAGGATCAGAATTAGGCCACTCGACCCATCTAATCTGTTCTGATATTCAATCATGGTTGATATTTTTCCTATCCTCATTCTCCTGCCTTTTCCCATAACCCCTGACTCCCTTATTAATCAAGAACCAATCTATTTCTGTATTAAAGGCAGAGATGCAAAGATAGTGGATGTGTTGCCTGAGATTTCCGAGAATTCTTTGGATTTGGGAAGGGCCCCATCAAATTGGAAGTGGCGTAAACCTAATTGCATTATCAGAGGGAGCAGGAAAGATCTCAAACTGAAATCTCACTGGCGCAGATCCTGTTTTTGACCTCTCGTGAGATTTAGTGGCTATTATGGGATCTACACCTACAGTTAGTGCAGTCACTGAAGCACAGTCCATTTGCCAACATTCCCATGACTCCACACCTACTATCTTACTGTTCCCATAGCCTCTTTCATCTATCAGACTATTATCGATCGAGCTCAAGCTTTTCATTTTTTTGTATTTTTCTTTCAGTGCAGTGCTTCTTTGGTAACTGTTTGCAATCATCCCCTTTGGGAGAGAACACATTAAGGGAATGTGTTCAAAGGAGCATTTTTGTCCTCTCTGAGCAAGCGCATCTCACGCTGATGAAACTTGCTGGTCCATTGCCCCCTTAAATTAACACTGCAAGGCTAAAGAAATAGATTGGTTAAGTGAGTGGGCAAAACATTAGCAGATGGAGTGTAACGTGGGAAAATGTGAACTTGTCCACTTTGGCAGGAAGAACATAAAGGTAACATAATAATTCATTGTTTAAAAAATTCATTGATGGGACGTGTGCATCTCTGGCTAGGCCAGTATTTATTATTCATCCCTAATTACCTTTGAGAAGGTGGTGGCGAGCTGTCTTCTTGAACCGCTATAGTCCATGTGGTGGTACACCTGCAGTGCTGTTAGGGAGGGAATTCCAGGACTTTGCCTCAATGACAGTGGAGGAACATCGATATATTTCCAAATCACGATGGTGAACGGCTTGGAGGAGAACTTCTAGATGGCAGTGTTCAACACCTGAAAAGTGGGAGAGATTGCAGAACTCTGAGGTGCAGAGGGATACAAATGCCCAGTTTCCTGAATAGCAAAAGTTCAGTATGTAAGGGACAGTGTGTGATTAGGAAGGTGAATATAATGTTGTCATTTATTGCAAAGGGGATGGAATATAAAAGCAGGGTGGTTTTCCTATAGCTGCATAGGACATTAGTGAGACCACACTGAGAGTTCTATCTGTAGTTTTGGTCTTATGTAAGGGAGGACTAAAATTAGTTCAGAGAAGTTTCACTCGACTAGTCCTGGAAGGAGGGAGGGAGTTATTTAATGAAGAAAGGTTGCACAGGCTGGCCCCATATCCACTGGAATTTAGAAGAATGAGAGGTAATCTTATTCAGATCATATAAGATCCTGAGGGATGCAGAGACGATGTTTCCCCCTTATGGAAAAGACTAGAACTAGGGAGACTTAGTTAAAAATAAGGGGGGGGTGGTGAAATCTCAACAAAATAATTCCAAGTGTACAACGAGCATGAAAATGGAAATGTTTCAGATCCGTTTTTTGGACGAGTTTAAAAATGCAATCTTATGCCACTTTGTGCCAAAACTAATGCATAATCTGTTTCCTGCCAGTAGGGGGAGGGGTGATGGGCCCTAAGCTCACTGGAAAGCCAGATGCTTACACTAGAGGGCACCATCGTGCATCCGCAGATTTCCCTGTTCTGTGCGATGGAACAGAGAGATCTATCAGTCACCCATCCCCCATCTTGTGGATATCACCTCTTCCCCTCACCACAATCGCTAACCTCCTGAGTTGATCAGCCTCTATCCCTCTGCACACACCTGGATATTGTCCCCCAATCAACCCCTGGATATTCCCCCCCACTCACCCCCGATTGATCACACCACCCCCAGTCAATTACCCCCACAACCCCCTGGCCTGGTCAATCGTCCCACCCTGCCCAGTCCGGCCCAGTTGATCCCCTTTGCAGAGTGTGCAGCTTTCCGATCATGTGCCTCTGCTAAGGTCCCACCCATATCAGGCCCTGCCCCTCCCCCTAGGATTTTCCCTCTTAGGTCCCATCCCAGTGGTACTGCTCAGTACCTAGTGGGCAGTGTCAGGCTGGCAGTGCCAGTGTGCCAAGCAGGCAATGCCAGGCTGCCAGGCTGGCCCTACCAGGCCAACACTGCCCAAGGATCACTGCCCCCCCCCCCCCCGACCTCCTGAGAGGCCTCAATGGCTTCCGATCCTGCTGGCAAAGCCATCATGTCACATCCCAGTTAATGCGGATTATACTTGATCGTTGGCTGTGAGGACATTCGCCAGTGAGGCCACAAAGACAAGTGAGCGTGAATGATAGCATCCTGGGCTCACTAATAATGTTCAGATCCACATTAACATGGGATTCAAGTCTTGAGATCAGTTTCATCCCCTTCCCGGATGCAAAACTGACCTTAGTGGATATCTAGGCCCGATGAGACAGTGAGAGGTAAAAAATTGGGTTCATGCCTATTGACTGGCAGGATGAGTAGGTAAGATCACCGCGAAAAGAGTCTCCTATTTAAGATGGTGATGAAGAGAATTTTTTTTCTCAAAGGGTCATATGTCTGTGGAAATCTCTCCCCAGAGAGCGCTGAAGGCTGAGTCAATGAATAGTCTTAAGGCTGAGTTAGATTCTTGATTGAAAAGGGAGTCAAGGTGAAGTGATAGGAAACACAGTGGAGTTCAGGCCGTAGTCAGATCAGCCATGATCTTATTGAATGGCGGAGCAGGCTCGAGGGGCCAAATGGCCAACTCTACTCCTAATTTGTCTATTCTTTTGTACACCTGGGTGATTTATCCTCTCTAACTTTGGGCTTGTCCTGTTCTTACAGTTGTAATAAAAATTTTCAAGGATTTACCCAACATGCAGCTTTAGTAGACTGGGTAGGTTTGCAGAGGGGTTGCTGTTGAGTGTAGAGACTGGTGCATGATGAGTGACCCACTAAGGACAATGCAAAAGCAAAGTAGCCAGCATAGCTCATGAGCTGAACTAAGGGCCTCTGTAATCTATATAGCTGTCTCTCAAATCAGCCATTAGTCCATTGATGGTCATAAAATTGTAAGATAAAGTCAGATAAAGAAGTCATTTTGTCTTACCGTTGCTTGTTTTGTGTTATAGAGTCACAGAGGTTTACAACATGGAAACTGGCCCTTCAGCCCAACTTGTCCATGTTACAGTTTTTACTATCAAGCTAATCCCAATTGCCCATGTTTGACCCATATCCCTCTATACCCATCTTACCCACATAATTGTCTGTGCGCCCATTGCAACATCCAACTATTTAGTAAATGGGCACATTGCCCTAACCAGTTCTGAAATTAATTTTTACAATAACTTTTTTTAATATTTGGATTTTTTTTAAATGAAAAGCCATCCTGGAGACCTTGCCCTGAGATTTATTCAAACTCTCTTGAAAGCTTTTCATTGTAAAAGTTGCATTGTTACTTGTGTGTCTGTCATGAACATTTGTTTCTTTAAACTGCTTGCTGTTTGTACACAGAAAGTTGTGGTTTATAATTTAAGGCTTTTGGAAGTAACATTCCTCAAACCAATGCACTTTTAAAGCCTATAATTATTAGTTGACGGAAAACAAATTCACAGACACAATGACGACTTGTTGCTTAAACTGGGGCTACAATGCTGCAAATTTTCTTTAATTGATTGGCGTGGAGCTGCAAACCATTACTGTTCAAATAAAAACGGATGTTTACAACTACCCTAACCTGTAAAATCTGCAGATGGTTTCCATACTATTTATGCCACATTTATTGTGTGATGTACAGCAGGAAATCTTTAGTGACATTTGAGAAGATCAAATATCTTTATCGTAAAGGTAAATTTAAAATGCTATATTGCACCAACCATGTTACTTATGTAGAAATGTAAATTTAAAATATCAAAACCTTTAGATTCCATGGCCCCATATGGCATGTTGTATAGATTACAAAAGGTTGTGAATATTGCCCAGCCCATCACACAAACCGGCCTCCCATCCGTTGACCATGTCTACACTTCCCATTGCCTTGGAAAGGCAGCTAGCATAATCAAGGACCCTACGCACCCCAGGCATATTCTCTTTCACCTTCTTCCATTGGGAAAAAGATACAAAAGTCTGAGGTCACGTACCAACTGACTGAAGAACAGCTTCTTCCCTGCTGCCATCAAACTTACCTTGCATTAAGTTGATCTTTCTCTACACTCTAGCGATGACTGTAACACAAAGTTCTGCACTCTCTCCATTGCTTCTCCCTAAGGACAGTATGCTTTGTTTGTATAGCACACAAAAAGCAATTGTTTTCACAGTATACCAAACATGTATACCCAATAAAATCAAATGATGGGAAAAGAACATTACAAAGGGACATGGACATGCTGAATGAGTGGACAAAATTGTGGAAAATGGAGTGCAATGAAAGGAAATTTGAGGTCATTGACAATGTACCCAAGAAAGATAAATCAGAATTTATTTTTAATGGTCAGAGTCCAGGAGCTGGGGAGGATTAAAGGGATTTAGGTGTCCAGGTACACCAATCAATAGAAGCTAATGAAGATGTACAAAAAGTAATCAAAAAAGCTAATGGAATATTGATCTTTATCTCAAGAGGGTTGGAAGACAAATGCGAAGAAATTATGCTTGAGTTGAACAAAGCCTTGTCTAATCTCATCTGGAGTACTGCCTTCAGTTTTAATTTATATGCGTGGTGAAAAACTATTTCATTTACATTTTATTCTTTGTAGATTCTATACACCTTTTTGATACATTCTAATGTACAAGCTAATAACTAAAAACACAATTCTCAGAACCAACTTTCCACTTTTTTTTAAGTTAACAATTTAATTTTGTCAGTGCACAATATTACTCCGAATTATCGGAGTAGGTTTTGGGGCTGAGTTTCTGCAAGGATTCTCCTGCCCCTTCACTGTAAGTGGAATGGGAAACTTGCAGAAGCTCTGGAGAAACCTCCATCTTTTTCTAATAAAAATATTTTATTTCTGTTCTGAAATTTATAGCTATTGTAATGTGTCCCAAAATGTAATGTATTTTCTATGCCTTGCAATGTGTTGCTAATGCCTGCCATGTAAACAGTACCATCAAAATCGAAATTAACTAGTCATTTGACTCATTGCCTGCTTGTGGGTTGCAGTCCATTCTTACCCTGTACCTGCGGAGGATAAGCGGCTGCAGTCGAGGTCACGTCGAAGATCCAGCTTCAAGATGTCCTGCATTTAGGAGCTGAATCCTCCAGTCAACTGATGTGGTAGAGTGGGTTAGACTGAATGCTGCTCCCCCTGTGTGTTGATATCAGATAGGGTGCGAAGGTAGATCCCCATCACGTTTAATTTCATTTTATAATTTTGGATCATAGTGCATCTTAATAGCATTCCAGCTTGCTGCAGAATTACCGGGAAAAGAATGCACTAGAACCTGGAACCTTGTAAATATATCTTCCCATTGCATTGGGATGTCCAATGGTGAACTCTCTGTTGATGCTGTGTCAGCGTAGCCGATTAACAAGGATTTTAACATGGAGAGAAGATGCTGGAGCATAGTGAAGTGCCTAAAGGAGAAGGTACCAGAGAAATAATGGGAGAGAGAGAGACCAAGCTGTGATATGGAATGAGGGCCAATTGCCTCTTTGGCAGGTTGGGTGGACAGGCAATGGAAAGTGAAGCCAAGTCATCCAAATTAGGTAAAGTCAAAGTAAGACCTCAGTGAAGGGCATGGTGTTGCCACCCTTCATCTGTAGATGGCAAATTCTGGAAAGAAATGTGAAGAGGGCTGTTCACTGGCATTTGCTACCAAATAGAACATAGAACATTACAGCGCAGAACAGGCCCTTCGGCCCACGATGTTGCGCCGACCAGTTAAAAAACAATGACCCTCTAACCTAAACCACTCCCTTTCCATCCATAAACCTATCCACGGATCTCTTAAACGCCCCCAAACTAGGCGCATTTACAACTGCAGCAGGCAGGGCATTCCAATCCCTCACCACCCTCTGGGTAAAGAACCTACCCCTGACATCTGTCCTATAACTACCCCCCCTTAATTTAAAACCATGCCCCCTCGTGCTAGCTTTCTCCATCCGAGGAAAAAGGCTATCACTGTCCACCCTATCTAAACCTCTAATCATCTTATATGTTTCAATAAGATCCCCTCTTAGCCGCCTTCTTTCTAACGAAAACAACCCCAAATCCCTCAGTCTCTCCTCATAGGACTTCCCCTCCATACCAGGCAACATCCTGGTAAACCTCCTCTGCACCCTCTCCATAGCCTCCACATCCTTCCTGTAATGTGGGGACCAGAACTGCACACAATACTCCAAGTGCGGCCGCACCAGAGTTGTGTACAGTTGCAACATGACACTGCGACTCCTAAATTCAATCCCCCTACCAATAAACGTCAAGACACCGTATGCCTTCTTAACAACCTTATCTACTTGATTCCCAACTTTCAGGGATCTATGTACACATACACCTAGATCCCTCTGTTCATCCACACTATTCAGAGTCCTCCCGTTAGCCCTATACTCGACACATCTGTTATTCCTGCCAAAGTGAATTACCTCACACTTCTCCACATTAAACTCCATCCGCCACCTCTCGGCCCAGCTCTGCAACCTGTCCAAGTCTCCCTGCAAACTATGACACCCTTAATAAACCTGTTCAACTTTAACCTGGTGTTGTGAGACTTCTTACTGTGTTTACCCCAGTTCGAAACTGGCATCTCCACATCATGACTACCATCAATATTTCAAGGAGGCAGTAGCGTAGGGTGACAGGGATGGGAGGTAGGTTGGCAAGATTGACCCTCAGCAGGTATGTGGGACAGGTAGGTCAGTGGGAGTAGAAGATCCATCACCCAATGTAATTGAATCCCATCGAAGGTTTTGAAGAATATTAAGAGAAGCCAGACCCTGTTACACTATTTAATAAGATCGTGGCTGAGCCCCAATCACAACTCCACTTTTCTGCTGGATCACCACATCTCTTGAATCACAGAGACTCCTCTCAGCTTCCATCCTGCCAAGCTCTCCCGGAACCTTACACATTTCAACATGATTACCTGCCATTCTTCGAAACTTCTAATGTTTTCTCTCTGTATTGTAAACACCTTAGAGACTTAATTCCCTATGTTGGGAATATTGACAATTAGATGCTGCTTTACAGCATAAAAATACATGGAATGAGAAAAAACACCTTTGGCCCATAAAGCCCCTCCCGTCCGTAGATTTTATGTATTTTGTCTGATTATGAACTTTATCCAATCCATTTAATGTCCCAGGAAGTATCAGCATAATTTCTTCTCGTCTTCCAGATGTTAGTTGAAGAAAATAAATTGCATTTATATAACATCTTCTATGTCCTCAGGATATCCCAGAGAGCTTTATAATCAATGAATTAAAGTTGTTTAGAGTTTATTTATTAGTGTCACAAGTAAGGCTTACATTAACAATGAAGTTACTGTGAAATTCCCCTAGTTGCCACAGGCTGGCGCCTGTTCGGGTCAATGCACCTAACCAGCATGTCTTTCAGACTGTGGGAGGAAACCGGAGCACCCGGAGGAAACCCATGCAGACACAAGGAGAATGTGCAAACTTCACACAGACAGTGACCCAAGCCGGGAACTGAATCCCTGGTGCTGTGAGGCAGCAATGCTAACCACTGTGCTATGGTGCCACCCCTCTGAAATTACCCTGAAGTGTAGTTACAATTTTTGGTAGACAAATAGTCAATTTACACATGAGCTCCCACAAAGAGAAAGAAGTCAAAATAACTTCACTTCTGTTGCTTTAAGGATTGATTTCTGACAGAATGGGTGGGATTTTACAGCCTCGCTCAAGCAAGACAGGAAAATCCCACCCGAGGTCAAGGTATTTCTGCTGTCCGCCCTCATCTGCTCTGATTCTGTGGTGGGCAGGGTGGTAGAATTCCGGCATACACCTCCTGCTCTTCTTCATGTTGCGCCATCCACAGGAAGATTGGGCCTCAGTTTACTGTTTCATCTGGAAGAGTACAGCTGGGATTCTCCGGTCTTGCAAGCCCCTGCTACCACTACCAGTGAGAATAGTGAATTTGACACTCAGCCCACATCCCAACCGTGGGTGAGATCAGAGGATTCTGGCCCTCATCTCCAGCAGTGCAGCCCTGCCTGGGCAGTACTCGGGTGGAATGGTTTATTCAGGTTAGCAACGAAGAGTATGTCCGTGCAGTGGCATGGGAGATGAACTGATTTCTTTGTCTTGACGCTTCAAGCACCAAATTAAGAATATAAGAAAGTCTGTCATTTCAAATTCAGTTTGCCCTTCAAGCTCATTCCATCCAACATCTGCGTAGGATTATTCTGTTCTGGTCTTCTTCTCCTCATTACATTCTTTCTCTTGATTGTATTTGGGGAAAAAAAATCAATTGATGCTATTATTTCTATAACTCTCAATTCCCTTGATCAGTAGATACTGATCTAGCTCTTTCTGAAGATGCTAATTGTTCATGAATCAACTTCCTACTCTTGGGCATCTGTCTAAAAATTGCTCTATCAGCACCCTCTCATTATTAAACTAACAATGTACTGGTTCAACCATATTCGCCGGATAGATGATGGCCACATGCCCAAAGACCTTCTGTATGGTGAAATGGCCACTGGCTTATGACCTCCTGGGTGTCCATATCTCTGCTACAAGGACACCTACGAGGGTGAGAGAAGTGGTAGGTACTGACATTGACAGCTGGGAGACAGTTGCTGCATCCAGGATTCCTGGACACTGACTGTGCGGAAGAGGCAAGCAGGAACACTAAGCTCAGCTGGCTAAGAGTGCCCAGAGGAAACAGAGGCCAGTGAATCTTGGACCTTCTCAACCCACCATCTTCCTCTGCAGCAAATGTAAGGAAATAAGAACATAAGAAATAGGAGCAGGAGTAGGCCGTCTAGCCCTTCGAGCCTGCCCCGCCATTCAATAAGGTCATGGCTGATCTGAAGTGGATCACTTCCACTTTCCCGCTTTCTCCCCATAACCCTTAATCCCCTGGTCTGTCAGAAATCTATCTACCCGTGACTTAAATATATTCAGCGAGGTAGCCTCCACCGCTTCAATGGGCAGAGAATTCCAGAGATTCACCACCCTTTGAGTGAAGAAGTTCCTCCTCAACTCTGATCTAAACTGCCCCCCTCTAGTCCTGCTATCCTTTCTAAGCAGGAAGAATCTCTCTAACTCTACCCTATCCAACCCCTTCATTATCTTATACGTCTCCATAAGATCCCCCGTCATCCTTCTAAACTCCAACGAGTACAGACCCAGTCTATTTAGTCTCTCTTCATAGTCCAACCCCCTCATCTCCAGAATCAGCCTAGTGAACCTCCTCTGCACTCCCTCCAAGGCCAAAATATCCTTGCGCAAGTGCGGCGACCAATAAATTAGGAAAATATAAAGTTATCTCATTAATGTGACCAGGACTATCGTCAATTGTTGTAAAAACTAATTTGGTACACTAATGCTCATTAGGGAAGGAAGGAAACCTACTGTTGGATGGCGGGCGGGAGGATAGAGCATTATCACTGGCATGGAACATTTGAGTTAAAGGGCTTGTTTTCGTTGCAAGTGCTATGCTATAGTTAGACATCCATATTCCCCCATCTGTCTCCCCCTATGCTGAGCATATTCACAGACCGATGGTGTATTCAAAGGATAGAATCCTTTGTGATTGCATATATCTTAGCATTTATGTGTGGTGTTCACAAAGCCACATGTGTACAGTTGATGGCATCTTGGATCATGGGAAGCCCACTCTCTTAGCAAAGTGGACTCTACCTGTTTCTCCCTGATCAGAGAACACAATGTACTCTCCCAGCATGAGGAACACCAGTCACCTTCCTTAGGTACCAGTGGACAGTGGCTTAGGAGAAATCAGTGATGTCACTTGATCTAGTCTGGAAAGGCCCAGAGTTAAGGAATTGATGGCCGTGGTCACCTCCACAATCAATGGCAGTGCTACCCTTGCCTGGCTCTGAAACTCAGGTCTGCCTCCAACAGGCTGTGAGCAAATTTCCTTTAGCTCTTTCATTCTGTAAAATGGAGGCAAAGCACTCGGTTCTCTTAGATTATGGAATCCTGGGCAAACCACCTAATGTAAATTAACAAACCAAAAAACAAATAAGAAGATAGCCCATTAAAGCACCAGGGATCTGGGTTGGATTCCCGGCTTGGGTGAATGTCTCTGTGGAGTCTGCACGTTCTCCCTGTGTCTACATCAGTTTTCTCCGGATGCTCCAGTTTCCTCCCACAGCCTGAGAGACGTGCTGGTTAGGTGCATTGGCCATGCTAAATTCTCCCTCAATGTACCCAAACAGGGGCCGGTGTGTGACGACTCGGGGATTTTCACAGTAACTTCATTGCATTGTTAATATAAGCCTTCTTGTGACACTAATAAATAATCTGTAAACTTTAAACTTAAGGGGACACCACAACAAAGAAAACAGAATTGCATAGGAAACTTAAAATATCAACTCAAAATGCAATTTAGGGGTCAATCAAAGATCCCATCCCCCACAGCATCCACTGGGCATGGAAGGCCTCAGTGGTGCCAGTGGATTCTCTCCAAGGCCAACATCGCTCCTAGCTTATGTTCATGGAATCATAGAATCCCTACAGTGCAAAAGGAGGCCATTCGATCCATTAAGTCTGCACTAACAACAATCACACCCAGGCCCTATCCTATACCCACAACACCATGTATTTACACCGCTAATCCCTTTCACACTGAGAGTTTAGCATGGTCAATTCACCCGACCCACACATCTTTGAACTGGGGAGGAAACCAGAGCACTCGGAGGAAACCCATGAAAACATGGGGAGAACGTGAAATCTCCACGCAGACAGTGACATGAGGCTGGAATCAAACCCGGGTCCCTGACGTTGTGAGGCAGCAGTGCTAACCACTGTGCCACCGTGCCCCCCTTGAAGTTGAGTTTTACCTCAGCATTATATTAGTTGATTCTCTCACATTCATTGCTAAATTTTCCAGTACAGAACGTGTCAATCTATGGTTAAAACAAAGATCTTCAATGTGATTGATGTGGGCTGAGGCAGATAGCCAGAAACTGTGGGAGGATAGACAGGAACGTTCCTATTTGTGAGGACTGGACTTTTAAACTTTTGTTTTCCTCATAAAAATTCAATATCATGAAAAAATTACTTAGGGTAAGGGACTTCTAAAGTGTTTAAGACTGAGTTTGTTGTTGGTGCTGCTGTTGTTGGTGCTGATATTTTAGATTTAGTGCGGATGGTAATTCCATCCTGCCAGAATTTCTGCTAATTCAGAGATTCTATACGACATTAATGACCAGTAATGGTTTCTTCCAGAATCATTAAGAGCCAATTAATCTCCCAATTAAGAGGTGGAAGGGCAGGGAGAGAAAAAAACAACCAGCTGCAGTTGCATTTCCAGTGATAAATTCCAGCTGTTGGCATTTTGTCTAACTTGATGTTGGCCTCGATACCAGCAGACCATCATAAAACGTACTGAAGCAAGCCATCATTCACTCAGATCAATCATTCAGCAGCATGTGTAAACTAGGAGGAATGTAATGATGGATGAAGAGAAGGAGGAAGAAGTAGAGTTTATGAAATTCCTGAAAGCTAATAGCAAACGTATTTAAGTCCAGCGCAGAACTGTGTGCTAAATTACAATGTGTAACAAACTGGTAAGTAAATGAACACTTTGGTTACACTGAGGCAGCAGTTACTATAATGTTCAGAGCACCCAAACTATATTACCTTAATACAGCTACCTGCCATTAATTAAGCGGGCAAACATAAATGTATGTATGTGTACATATCACATATTTATATGTAGCATATATTCATGTCAGTTTATTTCTTTACCTGTATTATAATCTGTAAAAAAAAGAGCTGTATTGCATGCATCCATAACTCAACAAAGGAACAAAAGTCCTGTGTAATATGGAGTGCCTGTTCTTATTGGGAAGGGAGGACCTGTTAGTGGTGCCAGTCGTGGCTCAGTTGACAAGATGTTTGCTGGTTAAGTCAGAAGATTGTATTCAAGTGCCACTCTAGGACATGAACGCACAAGTGGAAGCTGATGCTCCTAAGCTGAGGAAGTGCTGCACTGTTGGAGAGGCCAGCTTTCAGATCAGGTGCTAAAGCAAAGCCCTGCCTTCCCGCCAAGTTGAATGCCATAGCAGTATTTCAAAGGAGAGTTGGGGAGTTATCCTAGTGCCCTCTTCAATATTTACACCTCAATCGGCGTCATGACAAATGGATTATGGGACTCTTATTGTGTTTGTGGGAGCTTGCTGTTCGGTTAGCTGCTGTGTTTCCTCCATAATGACCATAAATATACTTTGGAAAGTGCTAATTGGCTGTAGTGTTCTTGGGAAATCCTGTGGTTGTGAAAGGTGCAAAGTAATGTAAATCTTTCTCTTTCCTCTCATGTGGCTCTGCTGATAAATTATTTTATCTTCAGCCAGACAATCGACATGATTCCATGTTCACTTCTAAATTTGTACTAAGCTCCTTACAAGGCACACGTTTAGTTTATTTATTAGTATCACAAATAGGCTTACATTAACACTGCAATGAAATTACTGTGAAAATCCCCTAGTCGCCACACTCTGGCACTTGTTCAGGTACACTGACAGAGAATTTAGCGTGGTCAATGCACCTAACCAGCACATCTTTCAGATTGTGGGAGGAAACTGGAGCACCCGGAGAAAACCCACACAGACATGGGGAGAATGTGCAGACCCCACACAGACAGTGATCTGAGCGGGAATTGAACTTGGATCCCTGGTGTTGTGAGGCAGCAGTGCTAACCACTTTGCCACCATGCCGTTCATCAGGAGTGTAATGGAACACTCTCCACTTGAGTGGATGAGTACAGCTCCAATAACACTCAGAAGTTTGGCACCATCCAGGGTAAAGTAGCTCATTTGATTGACACACCATCTACAAACATTCATACTCTCCATTATTGATGAGCAATAGCAGCCATGTATACCATCTACAAGATGTACTGCAGGAACTCAATAAGATTCTTTAGACAGTACCTTCCAAACCCACAATTGCCATAATCTAGAAGGACAAAGACAGCAGACACACAGGAAAACCAGCACCTGGAAGTATCCCCGACAAACCATTCAGCATCCTGACTTGGGAAATATATCACCATTCCTTCACGTCTCTGGGTCAAAATCCTGGTACTCCATCCTTAACTGAACTGTGGGTGTACCTATACCACGTGGCCTGCAGCGATTCTAGAAGGCAGCTCACTACCACCTTCTCAAAGGCAATAAACACTGGCATAGCCAGTGAAACATAGAAACATAGAACATTACAGCGCAGAACAGGCCCTTCGGCCCACAATGTTGCGCCGACCAGTTTTTTTTAAAAAAAACACTGACCCACTAATCTAAACCAATCCCTTTTCGTCCATAAACCTATCCGCAGCTCTCTTAAACGCCCCCAAACTAGGCGCATTTACAACCGCAGCAGGCAGGGCATTCCAATCCCTCACCACCCTCTGGGTAAAGAACCTACCCCTGACATCCGTCCTATAACTACCACCCCTTAATTTAAAGCCATGTCCCCTCGTGCTAGCATTCTCCATCCGAGGAAAAAGGCTATCACTATCCACCCTATCTAAACCTCTAATCATCTCATATGTTTCAATAAGATCCCCTCTTAGCCTCCTTCTTTCCAGCGAAAACAACCCCAAATCCCTCAGTCTCTCCTCATATGACCTCCCCTCCATACCAGGCAACATCCTGGTAAACCTCCTCTGCACCCTCTCCAAAGCCTCCACGTCCTTCCTGTAATGTGGGGACCAGAACTGCACACAATACTCCAAGTGTGGCCGCACCAGAGTTGTGTACAGTTGCAACATGACGCTGCGACTCCTAAATTCAATCCCCCTACCAATAAATGCCAAGACACCGTATGCCTTCTTAACTACCTTATATACTTGATTCCCAACTTTCAGGGATCTATGTACACATACACCTAGATCCCTCTGCTCCTCCACACTATTCAAAGTCCTCCCGTTAGCCCTATACTGAACACATCTGTTACTCCTACCGAAATGAATTACCTCACACTTCTCCGCATTAAACACCATCCACCACCTCGCGGCCCAGCTCTGCAATCTGTCTAAGTCACCCTGCAAACTATGACACCCTTCCTCACAATCTACCACACCTCCGACTTTGGTGTCATCAGCAAACTTCCTAATCCACCCAACTATACCCTCATCCAGATCATTAATAAAAATTACAAACAGCAGTGGCCCCAAAACAGATCCCTGAGGCACACCGCTCGTAACCGAACTCCATGACGAATATTCACCATCAACCACCACCCTCTGTCTCCTATCTGCCAGCCAATTCCTGATCCAAGTACCTAGATTACCCCCAATCCCATACATCTGCATTTTCTGCAGAAGCCCACCATGGTGAACCTTATCAAACGCCTTACTAAAATCCATATATACCACGTCAACTGCCTTACCCCTATCCACCTCTTTGGTCACTTTCTCAAAAAACTCAATAAGGTTAGTAAGGCACGACCTACCTGCTACAAAACCATGCTGACTGTCTCTAATCAATTCATTACTCTCCAAATAACTATAAATCCTATCCCTAATAATTCTTTCTAAAACCTTGCCCACAACAGAAGTAAGACTCACCGGTCTATAATTCCCGGGGAAGTCTCTGTTCCCCTTCTTAAACAATGGGACAACATTCGCTGTCCTCCAATCTTCCGGTACTATACCAGAGACCAACGATGACCTGAAGATCAGAGCCAGTGGCTCTGCAATCACCTCTCTAGCCTCCCAGAGAATCCTGGGGTAAATCCCATCCGGACCAGGGGACTTATCTATTTTCAAGCCCTCTAGAATATCCAGCACATCCCCGGTTTCAACTGCAATACTTTCTATTTTACACCCCTGCACCCCAGTGTCCTCCACAGCTACATTCATGTCCCCCTGCATGAACACAGAAGAGAAATATTGGTTCAACGCCTCTCCAATCTCTTCCAGCTCCACACACAACTTCCCTCTACTGTCTATAACTGGCCCTAATCTTGCCCTAACCAACCTTCTGTTCTTGACATACCTATAGAACGCCTTAGGATTCTCCTTAATCCTATCAGCCAAAGTCATCTCATGTCCTCTTTTAGCCCTTCTTAACTCCCTCTTCAACTCCCTCCTAGCCAATCTAAAGCTTTCTAATGCACTACCTGAGCCCTCAAGCCTCATCCGAACATAAGCCTCCTTTTTCTTCCTAACCAACAAATCAACTTTTTTAGTACACCATGGTTCCTTGGGCCTACCAAATCCTCCTTGCCTGACAGGGATATACCTATCACAGACCCGCAGTAGCTGCTCCTTGAAAAATCTCCACATTTCAGACGTTCCCAGTCCCTGTAATCTCCTAGTCCAACCTATGTTTCCTAATTCTCTCCTAATAGCCTCATAATTACCCTTCCCCCAGCTAAAACTACTGACCCGAGGTTCATGCCTATCCCTATCCATCACTAAGGTGAACGTAACCGAATTGTGGTCCATATCCCAATGATTTTTTTTAAAAAAAGCTGTATTCAGCCAGGGTGATGTTGGGGCCTCGACAAATAGTATCTTGACTATTTGACTAACTTGACTAACACACTTGACTAACAGGGCAAATCCTGCCATGCTTCCATGCTGAAACTGTTCTCTGTTAGTAACATTGGATAAGGGCAGGGTGTGCAACCTTGTCCAGTAACTCAATGACATTCACATTTAGGCTTATTAATTGAAAATGAAATGAGATATTAGGTCATGGCAAGAGTCAATACATTCAGGAACAGAGAAAGGAAGTTGGGCGAAAGGAGAGATTTTTCATTTAATATTGAAGATTAATGAGAGTAGGAATCGATAGCAGCAGAATGTGAAATTTAACATGTTTCATGCATAATGCTAATTAACTGAAAAAAATAATCATTTTTGTCTTGCTGTTTTTATTCTGTCATGTCTGTGAGCTTTGGTGTACTTTGATTCCACTGCCATTTGAGGATGCCTCTGGCAGTCTAACAATCTGACTGATGTCTTATTGTTGGCTTCTTGGGTTGGGCGGTGCATGACATCTACATCTAACCAATGAATCCACTCCCTCAGCTGCTTTGTAAAGCCAGTCAGTACTCTCTCCGGTCTCTGTGAAGTTAATGTCTTGTTGATTAGATTTGTGGCGTCAGGCCTTGTGTTGACACTTGTCGACAAATTCAGAAATAGTAACTTGCTGTGGAATTTCCTGCCAAGGAGGGAATAACAAATGCCTCCCCTAAGCAATATGCCAATTATTTAAACGACAAATTTCCAGGAGTTGTCAACACCATGTGAACAAAACACAGTCACAATCAGTTAACACATCCTAAGCGGTATTTTCATACCTTGCCAGCAGTTTATGAACTTGCAATTAAATAGCAAATTAATCACTGTGGTCAGATCACAGCAAACCGGGAACTGAGTTATTGCCAGCAACATTCCAAATGTTAAACTTATTATTATGTGGTTGCATATCATAAAATCAAAGGATTCCTACAGTGCAGAAGGCGGTCGTTCAGCCCATTGAGCCTGCACTGACCACAATCCCAATCCCAAGCCCTATCCCCATGCATTTACCCGAGCTAGCCCCCTGACACTAAGGGGCAATTTAGCCTCGCCAATCCACCTAACCCACACATCTTTGGACTGTGGGAGGAAACCCACACAGACACGGAGAGAACATGCAAACTCCACACAGACAGTGACGGCCCAAGGCCGGAATTGAACCTGGGTCCCTGCTGCTGTGAGGCAGCAGTGCTAACCACTGCGCCACCGTGCCACCCGCAAGTTCCTGACTGCTACTACAACTTTGAATCCAGTCCCAGCAGATTTACTGGCTGAACCTACTGGGGCCAATTTTCATCCGTGTTCATAAGAACATAAGAAATAGGAGCAGGAGTAGGCCATCTAGCCCTTCAAGCCTGCCCTGCCACTCAATAAGATCATGGCTGATCTGAAGTGAATCAGTTCCACAGTTCTTCGGCTAAGATGGGACAAGGCGCACATTGTAAGTGGTAGTACTGAACTCACTGCCCTATTCTCACTGCTGGGTGAACCATCATTTGTATACACGGTACCTGGACCTGCTGCATCTGCACCTTGACAGGAGCACTCTGCAGATAATACCATTAATTAAAAGAAAGGGAGACGAAGGGTATGATCTTATGAAAAATATTCGAAGTGCTGAGCGAGTGAGAAAACGGGAGAGAATTGCACCATCTTTTTGGCGAACGCTGAGCCGTAATCTTATGGCACTCAGTGCAAAAAAAAGCCCAAATGCGATTCTCACCAGTAAGGGGAGGGAGGGTGAATGAGTGTGGGTGCAGATCCTAAGCTCACCAGACAATCCTGCAGAGTGCTTGGGGTGCCACTGAGCAGGTGCCCCAATCTTCCAGTAAACTGGACAATCTCCTATCACCCACACCCCATTGACCTGATGGACATCGCCCCTGGCCCTCCTGCCAATCGTTCCGTCAGCCCCTGTGCCACTCTCTCCCCCTCCAAACGCACCCTGTGCTGGTCCCTCAGCCCCTCAATCGCTCTCTGTGCCAGTCCCTCACCTCACCCAATCGCTCCCTGTACCAGTCTCTCCCCCCACCCCAATCGCTCCCTGTACCAGTCTCTCCCCCCACCCCAATCACTCCCTGTGCCAGTCCCTATCCCCCGCCCCCAATCGCTCTTTGTGTGGGTCTCTCATCCCCTCCAATCACTCCCTATGCTGGTCTCTCACCCCCTCCAAACGCACCCTGTGCCTGTCTCCCCCCACCCCACCCCTCCCCCCCAACACCCCAATCATTCCCTGTGCCAGTCCCTATCCTCCTACCCAATTGCTCCCTGTGCTGGTCCCTCACCCACCGCCCCCCTCCCCCCCCCATTCGCTCCCTCTGCCTGTCTCTCAACTCTCCAACCACTCACTGTGCCAGTCCCTACGCCCCCCAATCAGTCCCTGTGCTGGACCTTCACTGCCTACCCCATTGCTGATCACCCCGCCATCTGCAGAGCGGTGGGTCAGAAATATCGCCCCCCCCCGGGTGAAATTTTCCACTCCCACCAGCAGCAGGAATCAGTACTTAGTTTGGCAGGAAGCAAAAAACTTATTTCCCGACAGTGGGAGAAAATGTCGGAATTTTAATATTGCTGAAAAAAGAGACAGTTCGTTGAAACTTTGTGATTTGCAGTCATCAGGACAATTCACAAGAAGGTCAATGGAATGGAAAAACACTGTATGAGAAAGTGGGTACTGATTGGTTGTCAAAGGACTGATGGTTAGTAGAGGTGTTGCCATGGAGAAGACACCAGTTGATGGTGACTGACACATAATGGCCAAGCAGTGTGTCATTAAGAGAAAGAGAGTGAGAGAGGAACGAGACATTAACAGAGAGAGAGAGAGAGAGAGGAACAGGATCATCAATAGAGAGAGAGAGAGGAACAGAGTCATTAACAGTGAGAGAGAGAGGAACGGGGTTATTAACAGTGAGAGAGAAAGGAACGGGGTTAATAACAGTGAGAGAGAGAGGAACGGGGTTATTAACAGTGAGAGAGAGAGGAACGGGGTTATTAACAGTGAGAGAGAGAGGAACGGGGTTATTAACAGTGAGAGAGAGAGGAACGGGGTTAATAACAGTGAGAGAGAGAGAGAGGAATGAGGCATTAACAGAGAGAGAAAGAGAGGAATGGAGTTATTCACAGAGACAGAGAGAGGAACGGAATCATTAACAGAAAGAGAGAGGGAGGAAAGGAGTCATTAACAGAAAGAGAGAGAGAGGGAGAGGAACTGAGTCATTAACAGAGAGAGAGAGAGAGGAACGGAGTTATTAATAGAGAGCGAGGGAGGAGCTGTGGGAACACAGAGCTCAGTGCTACCTTTTTGTGCTGATGGGTGTGCCACTGCATATTATCACTCCCAGTGAGAGAGATCCTGTGGGAAGGAGAAAGGAGGACACACAAGTTTGTGTGCTTCTATATCCTAGGCCCATACTGTGGATTCTCCAGTCACCTTGGGTTTCCTTGCCATTCAGTCAAGGCCTTGCTCCGTCAAGCCTGCCTGCTATCTGGTGTGTAGCAACCACCCCACATTAAAAAATCTCACACTCAAGTATCTCCCACCCCTTAAAGTGAAGTTTGAGACCTGGAATGCCAGAACCAGCATGGACAACTGGAGCTGCGACAAACCGGAATGGCACACTGCTACCATTGCCTGGGTGCTTCAATACTGATTCTGCTGACTGAAATGAGACCCGACTGGCTCAAGGATCAAGGTGGCGGTTACAGCTTCTACTGGAAAGGTGAACCAAAGGAAGATCACCACCTCCACAGGTTTGCCCTTTAAAACAAACTGGTTGATTGTCTCAGAAATTTTCCCTAATGGGATAAGCAAACTCTTCTAGGGTCACCCTAGACCAGAACTAGTGTGCTACAATCCACAGACTGTATGTCCCAATGAAGGAAGCTACAGACACATCCAAAGAGGAATATTATTCCAGCTTCAACAATCTATGGCTTGAGTCCCAACAAACGACAAGCTGATCCTCCTTGGCAACTTCCATGCCAGAGGTGGAAAGGACACAGATCTCTGGGAAAGTTGAATTAGACAGAGAGAGGGTAAGGGAACACCAGCAGTACACTGCTCGTGATAGAATGCCAAGAACTCAGCCTTAAGATCACCAGCTCCTTGTTCCATCAGAAAGGCAAGTACAAGGCCTCTTGACAACACCCTCACTCCAAGCACTGTCACTCACTCAACCACATCATCATCCAAGCGAGGAACCAAAAGGACACGTGCATCAGCTGTGCCATGACATCAGCTGACGACTGCTGGGTGGACCACAAGCTCATTCACTCTGTGATGAACATCAATATAACTCCAAAGTAGCGATAGCAACAGAAACAATGCTGTAGGAAAATCAATTCTGAGGCACTCAGAGATCTTGATTAGAGAGGCCTATTCAGCCAGTGCCTCACCAACCAACCTGACAACTCACGGTGGCCCAGAGACACACAGGGTTCACAGCACCCACCCTCAAGTCCTCCATAGTCAGCACCTATAAAGAGAAGCTTGGTCACAAGAACTGGAAATACCAGGACTGGTTCAATGAGAATGAGCAGGAGATGAAGGGATGATAAGCTGCAAGCATAACGCTTTTCCATTGGGAATAGCATCTGCTCCCCTTAGTTGAAGGATCAGTCACGAGGGGACTTAGGTTCAAGGTGAGGAGCAGGAGGTTTGGGAGGATGTGAGAAAATTCTATTTTACCCAGAAGGTGATGACGGTCTGCAATGCGCTGCCTGCGAGGGTGGTGGAGGCAGGATGCCTCACCTCCTTTCAAAAGTATCTGGATGAGCACTTGGTACATCATAACGTTCAGGGGTAGGAGCCAAAAGATGGGATTAGGTCGGGGGGGGTGGGGGGGGGAGGGGGTCAGGTGTTTCTCATGTATTGGTGCAGTCTCGATGGGCCAAAGGGCCTCTTCTGCACTGTATGATTCTATGATTCTGAACCTGAAACAGCAATTCAAGAGCAAGGGACAGCTCTACAGACTGAGGTCCAGCAAAAAACCCAAACCTGAAGAATGGGTGGTGGGTGGAGAGAGAGCAGAAGATCCAGCTGTTCGCCGACAATCTCAGCATCACTGTTTATCATTAAAAAAGCCAATATTTTTGGAAGTCAGAAACTCAGCAGGTCTGACAGCATCGGTGGAGAGAACTGGGCCAATGGATCCAGAATATTCTCCAATGTTTTCAGTTTTTGATTCAGATTCCATCATCAGCAGTATTTTGTCTTTATCTTAATACTCTGGAAGTGTTGTCCCATAAACACTGGGGCATGTGTCAATGATTATTCCTCTTCTGATATTTAATTAATTTAATGGGCATTTCACTTTGTTTGTTTTCTGATACTAACAAGCAGATAAACTCTTGTAATCCCTGCATTCAAGCGATTACTTGATTTTATTTCAATTCCCCTGCCTCAGTGACTTTGGAATCTTCTTGTTTGATGAAAGGGCCTTCGCTGACACACTGACACTTTACTGTAACATGAATAAAAGATTTATCATATTGGTGGTAATTATATTGCTGTGGGTGCAACTGAGACATTCAGAGTGTTGACACACGCACTGATCTTGTTCACAGTAGCAATGGGAGGCACAGGAATTGGCTGCAGCCACTGCAAATCAGAAACATAGAAACTAGAATCAGGAGTCGGCCATTTGGCCCTTCAATCCTGCTCTGCCATTCATTATGATCATGGCTGATCATCAAATTCAATATCCTAATTCCACCCCACTACCCCATGCTCACCATATCCCTTGATCCCTTTAGCCCCTAGACGTATATCTAATTTGTTCTTGAAATCTGTAGTTTTAGCCTCAACTACATTCTGTGGTAGTGAATTCCACACATTCCCCACCCTCTGGGTAAAGCAACCTTTCCTCGCCTCAGTCCTAAAATGTTTACCCCTTATTCTCAAACTATGATGCCTCACCATTGGGAACATTCTTTCTGTCTAAGCCTGTTTGAATTTTATAAGTCATCATGAGATCCCTCCCTTACTCTTCTAAACTCTAGTGAATATAATCCTAACTAAACAATGAAACACAGTGGTTAGCACTGCTGCTTCACAGCTCCAGGGTCCTGGGTTCGATTCCTGGCTCGGGCCACTGTCTGTGTGGAGTTTTTATTCTCCTCATGTCTGCATGGGTTTCCTCCGGGTGCTCCGGTTTCCTCCCACAGTCCAAAGATGTGCGGGTTAGGTTGATTGGCCATGCTAAGAAATTGCCCCTTAGTGTCCAGGGATGCATAGGTTAGGGGGGATTAGTGGGTATAACAGGTAGGGCCTGGGTGGGATTGTGTTCAGTGCAGACACGATGGGCAGAAGGGCCTCTTTCTGCACTGTAGGGTTCTATGATTCTATGATCTAAATTAATTGCTCCTCATATGAAAAGCTGACATCCCAGGAATCAGCCTTGTAAACCTTCACTGCACTCTCTCAAAAGCAAGGGCATCCTTCCTCAGATAAGGCCACCAAAACAATACCCCAGCTGTGGCCTCACCAAAGCCTTGTACAATTAGAGGAAACTCAGTCAATAGGTGGGATTCTCCAACTCCGATATGGTGAACCAGCCAGATATCCATTGACCTTGGGGGCATTGGTAAAGAAATTCCCACCCAATGTTCGTGCTCCTGATCTAACCCAGTTGGGCAGAATGGCAGTTGGGAGTGTGCAACAGGATTAGACTTGGCTGTGATATCTAACATAGCTGATTAACCTACTGCCACTTATTATCAGGACTTGTACCTAAATACTGGAATGCGACACACTGTCTGTGTCTGTAACACTGTATTTGTGTTAATGTGATTTGCCTGTTGAATGTGTGGATAGTTAAAGCATAAAGTTTGTAGGAGTGAAATAATTGGAAGTAAAGTATTTTCTATTGAATGACTGCCTGCTCTTATATCTTACTTATTAAATCAGGATTCCTTTCACATTTTTCATTCTCTATATGACACCATCTTGCTGTTTCATGGGCCTTTTTCTACTGGAAGGATGATTGATCCTGTGTACTGATTTCACTCCGCTGCTGTTTTTTCATTCATTCACGGGATATGCTCGCGTAAAAATCGCGGGATATTGTCTTTGAGAAGGTGATGGTGAGCTGTCTTTTCGAACCGTTGCAATCCCTGTGGTGTTGGTACCCTGTGGTGTAGGTCCCTGTGGTGTAGCTACCGAATAAACCTATTGGACTTTAACCTGGTGTTGTGAGACTTCTTACTGTGTGTAGGTACACCCACATTGCTGTTAAGGCAGGAGTTCCAGTATTTTAGCCCAGTCACAGTGAAGGAACGGTGATATAATTCCATCGGTGATATAGTTCTGATCTGCTCTTGTAGCCACCATATTCGTAGGGCTAATCTAGCTCAGGTTCTGGTCAATAGTAACCTTCAGGATATTGGTAGTGGGTGATTCACCAATGGTAATAACCACTGAATGTCAAGGGAAGCTGGATGGATTCTTTCTTGTTGGAGATAGTCCTTACCTGGCCCTTGTGTGGCATGAATGTTACTTGCCACTTATTTAGCTCAATCCTCAACAAGGCAAACCAATTCAAAATTTTCAAATCTCATTAAAAATCAGTAATACAAGCATCAATAATAATAGAGTTCCATATGAAGGTCTGTAAGAGCAGGTTAAATGTGATTATTGGTATCTTTTATTTCCAGGGTTTACTGGTTTTTTTCCTTTGCTGTAGATGGACATGAATTGCTTCAGTAACTGAGGAGCCATGAGTAATGCTGATTGTACAATCATCAGTCAATGTACCCACAATGTACTAATTGACCTCCAACCACCACAACCATCTTCTTTTGTCCTAGGTATGACTCTAACCAGTGGACAGTTTTTTCCTAGGCTCCCACTGACTTCAGTTTTGCTAGGGCTAGTGATGCCACACGTGGTCAAATGCAGCCTTGATGTCAAGGGCAGCCACTTCTGGAATTCAGCTCCTTTTCTCATGCTTGGACCAAGGCTGTGATGAGATCAGGAGTTGAGTGAGCCTGATGGAACCCCAACAGATTCTTACTGAGGAAGTGACAGCTTTGTCGATGACTCTCTCAATCATTTTGCCGATGATTGAGAGTTGACTGTTGGGATGGTCAATGGCCACATTGGATTTGTCCTGCTTTTTGTGCACAGGACATTCCTGGGTAGTTTTCCACATTGATGAGTAGTTTAGCACTGGAACGACTTGGCTAGGGCTAGGGATGCAGCTAGTTCTGGAGCACAGATCTTCAATACCGTTTCCAGGATACTGTCAGGGCCCATTGCCTTTTCCCTAGACAGTGCCTTCAGCCATTTCTGACTGAAGATGGTTGACTGACTAGTTCTGTGTCAACTTTGGATTGAGCTGAGCTGAAATCTCCATTCACAACCCTCAAGGTGGAACTCTCTGTTACTTCAAGGCACCCCACTGACTGACTGAGAACTGACTCATCTCAAACAAGCGCTCATGTCAGGCAAACCCTGCAGCTGTACTGTCAGTATGTTACCACTTGACCATCAGATTGTTTGATGCCTTTTAAAGAGAATTGGTCATTAGCTTTAGAAATAATAGTGGACTGCACTGAGGTGCACCTTGGGACGGCACAGTGGTTAGCATTGCTGTTTCATAGCTCCAGGGACCTGGGTTTGATTCCCAGCTTGGTCTCTGTCTGTGTGGAGTTTGCACGTTCTCCCTGTGTCTGTGTGGGTTTCCTCCCACATTCTGAAAGACATGTTGATTAGGTGCATTGACCTGAACAGGTGCCGGAGTGTGGCAGTTAGGGGAATTTCACAATAACTTCATTGCAGCGTTAATGTAAGCCTTACTTGTGACTAATAAATAAACTTTAATCTACACCGCACAGACTGCAGTGCTTTAAGAAAGTGGTTCACCTTCTGCAGGGCAATTTGAAATGGGCAATAAATACTGGCCTTACGAATGATGCCCATAACCATCAACAAATTTGATATGACTAATGGTTAACTCCAGGGATACAACTCGTGTTGGATGTTTTTCGCGAAGTTTCATCAACTTGATAGAGGTTATGGCAAAAGAAGCAAGCAAGACATGAGGAAGGATGCATTTGCACAATGAGTCATCTAGGGTCTGGAATGCATTGTCAGAGCATATAAAGCAAGCAGGTTCAAAAAAGAATTGGATAAGTACCTGAAGAGAAATTGGAGGGCTTTGTTTATTTTTTTTAACTGTCCCCATGTTCTCCTCACATAGAGTGCAAAAGGAGGCCATTCAGCCCATCAAGTCCACTTCAACAAAATATCCTGCCCAGGCCCTATCCCTGTGACCGTATTTGGCCTGCTAATGGCCAATCAATCAAACCACACATCTTTTGAGTATGGGAGGAAATCGGAGCACCCAGAGGAAACCCACACAGAAACAGGGAGAACATGCAAACTCCACATGGACAGTCATCATCCAAGGCTAGAATTGATCCCGGGTCCCTGGAGCTATGAGGACGCAGTGCTAACTAACCACTGCCATTGTGCCACCCCATCGGCATTGGAGCCTCACAGGGCAACCCATGGGTTTGATGCCCTGGCTATCTGTGTGAATCTGGGCTGGGATGTAAGATGTTGGGAAGAAGCTAAGTACACAAGGACAGACTTGGAAGTGAGAAAAGTTCTGGGAAATAAATCAGTATTAGGATGTAAACATTTCAAACAAATTGATGTAGGGCTATATTCACAAATATTTCCTTTCATTTGTTGGCATTTATATTTTTGCATTATGTTTCTGACATGGTGCAGAAACATTACCCTTGCGGTTCTGCTAACGTGTCTGTACTTTAACTGGACCCTCAATCACATTCCCTACTGTTCGTGACCTTCATTGCGTTCCATTTGCATTGGGTCATTTTCCTCCCTTCATTTCTTCAGGCTTATAAATGGTTCCAGGTTTTATACCTCCACTATTCCACTTGGGGGTCCTTTCCTGATGCTGGAAGGAGGAAGTGTTTCATGGCGCGGTCCCGAACGTGTCTTCTACGAGTTTGAACTGACATTTCCTGCTCCTTAATCTCATGGTTTAATTTAAAAGTAAGCCCCGGTCCTGGGCTCGAGCAGGAAACACAACTCACAGAGCACATCATCAGAAACTGCGGACGTGCAGCCGGTGATTATTTCTTTGTTGGCGCGTGCAGTGCTTCCTGCCCTGAGCTTCCTCCAGTGCTGCTTCCCCCTGAAGGAAGGGGGTCCTGGGATTGGCCAAGGCACTCTGTACTTACGTCTTAGACTCCACAAAACTCTCAACACGCATAAATCGTCACCTCTCTCCCCCACCGCCCCCAACAGAAAGAAAATAGCATTTTGTAAAAATAATTGCATTAAAATTCATCATGAAGAACGAACCTTGTAAAGTACAATAAACATTGGGGTGAAAGTTGCTCTCTTTGCTACTTACTAAAAAATGTTTGCAATTTTCTGCTTGTATCATAAACAAAGCAGAGGGGTTGATGATGGGGTCGTGCCCCCAAAGCTTTTTGATTTGATTCGATTTATTATTGTCGCATGTATTAGAATACAGTGAAAAGTATTGTTTCTTCCATGCTGTACAGACAAAACATACCGTACATAGAGAAGGAAAGGAGAGAGTGCAGAATGTAGTGTTACAGTCATAGCTAGGACGTTGAGAAAGATCAGCTTAATATGCGGTAGATCCATTTAAAAGTCTGATAGCAGCAGGGAAGAAACTGTTCTTGAGTAGATTATTACATGTCCTTGGACTTTTGTATCTTTTTCCTGATGGAAGAAGGTAGAAGAGAGAATGTCCAGTGTGTGTGGGATCCTTGATTATGCTGGCTGCTTTGCTGAAGCAGCAGAAAGTGTAGACAGAGTCAATGGATGGGAGGCTGGTTTGCGCGATGGATTGGGCTACATTCACAACCCTTTGTGGTTCTTTGCAGTCTTGGGCAGAGCAGGAGCCATACCAAGCTGTGATACAACCAGAAAGAATGTTTTCTATGGTGCATCTGTAAAAGTTGATGAGAGTCATAGCGGACACACTGAATTTCCTTAGTCTCCTGAGAAAGTAGAGACTTTCTGAACTATAGCATTGTTTTTGGCATGTTTTATGCTCCTGTTCCACCCTCCCCCCAACGCCCCCCACCCCACCTTCTCCCCTCATTCCAAATGCTTGAATTTTACAGAGATCACTTTCTGTATTTGGTTGCAGCATTTGTTTGAGTGTTTACATACCCCATGCATATAGCAAGCTGGAATAGTCATCAAAACAGTATTATAATATCAGGGTAGGCTTTACAAGTTGGTACTTTGAGTGCTGAGCTTCATGCAATGAGAATACACTTTAGGAATTTCGATATGGAGATCAGCATCCCCTATTCGCGTGACGCTGATGCACATCGGAAATTTAGGGAGAAAGACCGGCACGGCCGACGGAATTCAGGAATGCAGAACAGGCAGTCCGATTCACAGCCTGGCTGCTTGTAGACTGTTCTCTTGCTGTGCCGATGAGTGGAGGATCCACACAGAAGCAGAATGACTCATGGCCCAATCAGCATTCCTATATCCCATAGCAATGTACGTTTTGCCAGTTAAAGGATGGTGAGGCTTTTTAAATCAAGCTTGAAACTTGGAGATGGTGACCTGTGCTTTAGGGATAGCTCACCATACCACAGAACACCATGGACCGGGATTCGCTTGTACACTTTATTCAGTCTGAGACAGAATGGGGTTGGGTAAAGGTTTTGGTGCTGTTCCAGCGAATCCCATAGAATCTTTGCAGTGCAGAAGGAGTGCATTCAACCCATCAAATCTGCATTGACTCTCCAAATGGGCATCTTACCCAGGCCCTATCCCTGTAACCCCACATATTTACCCCACTAATCCCGCTAACCTTGCTGAATTCATGCTAAATTCTCCCTCAGTATACAGGTACTGGAGTGTGGTGATTGGGGGATTTTCACAGTACCTTTATTGCAGAGTTAACGTAAGCTTACTTGAGATACTAATAATAAATAAATAACCTACGTACCTAGGGACACTAAGGGGTAACTTAGCTTGGCCAATCCACTTAACCTGCACATATCCCATGCATGTGTGGAGATACCAGCATTGAAGTGGGGTAAGCACAATAAGATGTCTCACTACACCAGATTAAAGTCCAACAGGTTTATTTGGCAGTAAGTACCACTAGTGTTTGGGGTTTACCCCTTTGCCAGGTGACAAAGGGGCCCCTCACCTGACAAAGAGGCAAACCCCAAACCTATGGCGTCTACTACCAAGTAAACCTGTTGGACTTTAACCTGGTGTTGTGAGACTTCTTACTATGTGGAGGAAACACTGACACGGGGAGAACATGTAAACTCTGCACAGACAGTTACCCAAGCTGGGAATTGAACCTGGATCCCTGGCGCTGTGAGGCAGCAGTGCTAACCACTGTGCCACCCAATCTATTCCACAGGTTGAATGGAGAAATGAAGCAGGTGGCTTTTCTGGGCTCTTACCATAACCATAAATCTGACTTGCTGGCTGAAGGCTATTCCCTCAGCAGCAGAGACACAGACTAAATGGGAGAAATCTGAAGATGGTATTCCTATCACAGAAGGGAAAATACATTCAATAAGGCATTAAAATCTATGGCGTGAAAACTGTCCAATTGAAAAAAATTGGTTTGACAAAGGAATACAATGGTAAACATGCTGGAACTGCATTGCAGTGCTCTGTAACCTTGACAACCTTCATTCCAATTGAAATCTCTCCCTCACACACTCTGCATGACAAAGACTGTTGCTTTTATCAGTCACTTATCTGCTTCTGCTTACCTTTCCCATGCACTGCTAACTATTGCCTCACCTTCCTCCCTTTCCAAGTTTGGCAGAAGATCAGTGCTTCATGGGAGCAAAGCACAAGGAAGAAATCCACCGGTCATAGAGTCATAGGGGTTTACAGCATGGAAACAGGCCCTTAGGCCCAACTTGTCCATGCTGCCCTTTTTTTAAAATCCCTAAACTAATCCCAATTGCCCACATTTGACCCATATTCCTCTACACCCATCTTACCCATGTAACTGTCTAAATGCTTTTTAAAAGACAAAATTGTACCTGTTTCCACTACTACCTCTGGCAGCTTGTTCCAGACACTCAACACCCTCTGTGTGAAAAAATTGCTCCTCTGGACAGTTTCGTATCTCTCTCCTCTCAGCTTAAACCTATGCCCTCTAGTTTTAGATTCACCTACCTTTGGGGAAAGAGAGTGACTATCTAGCTGATCTGTGCCCCTCATTATTTTATAGACCTCTAAAAGATCACCCTTCAGCCTTCTATGCTCCAGAGGAAAAAGTCCCAGTCTATTCAGCCTCTCCCACAGTCCACAGTCACCTCTCTCCTGGCACCCAGATGGGTTTGGTGGGTCTGCTAGCGGGGTCTGCTCTTCCAGCAGGAGAAAGGCCAGGGAAATATGCAGCTCTCTGAAAAGAAAGTTCACATCCTAACCCCGCTGCAGAGGACACGGCGGCTGACTTTAAAGATCACCCGTGACCTCCAAACTTGCTGGACTACTTGAGCCCATGCGCCATAATAAGAAGTCTCACAACACCAGGTTAAAGTCCAACAAGTTTATTTGATAGCAAGCCCACAAGCTTTCAGGGTTTGCCTCTTCGTCAGGTGAGTGGAGAGTCCCATGTACAATGTAAGAGAGCACACTGTCAGATCCAACTTGTGTGGGGCATTCAAGGAAGGGTGAACAATGATATTTTCCAAGCAGCATGCAGTCATCTCTATGCACACTGCAGCGTAACCCACAGTGTAACCCACAGCACCGAGTGGAGATCCCTACAGTTCTGACAGCTTTGATTGAAACCTCAGGCTGCTGCCATGACTCTGAGATCCAGCTTCCCCTCTAGCCTTCAGCATATGAACCATAGAATCTATGGCACGGAAACAGGCCCTTCGGTCCAAACTGGAGCATGCCAACCACAAAAGCCATCGAAGCTAGCCCCCATTTGCCTGCATTTGGCCCATATCTCTCTAAACCTTTCCTACCCATTTATCTATCCAAGTGATGCTTAAATGTTGTCAATGTCCCTGCCTCAACCACTTCCTCCAGCAGCTCATTCCATGTACATACCACCCTCTGTGTAGAAAGGTTACTCCTCAGGTTCCCATTAATTTTTTTCCCCTTTTAACTTAAAACCATGCTCTCTATTCTGGATTCCCCAACCCTGGGGAAAAGACTGAGTGCCTGTCATGATCTTATACACCTCTGTAAGATCACCCCTATGTTCCAAAGAAAAAGGTCCTAGCCTCTCCAATCTGTCCCTATAACTCAGTCCCGTGAGTCCTGCCAACATCCTTGTAAATCTTATAAAAGGAAGTATGAGTGGATGCTTCAAAAAGTTCACAACACCCCTGCAATTTGTACTCATGCACAGCTCTGTGTGTGAGACACAAACTCATGAGAATAACATTGGCTTTCTCAGGATGACAGCATCCCTTCCAGCTTCTCAAGTAGTGCCTATATTGGTGGTGGCCAGTCAGTTGGACCAGATTCCCTCTCCACCAACAAGACGCTGCAGCCTACAGTTCAGGCCAGAGCACCTTAAAGTTTGCTACACTGGGCTGGAAGTTCAGCAGCCCTCTTCCTCTGAATTCATTGGGCAAGTATCTCATTGGAGCATCCAAATTGGTAAACAAACACAGAAGATAGGAGGCCTGATTTTGCTGTCCCCACCCAGGGAAAAGCCACATCAGGCAATGCAAATGGGGGCAGAGACTGGAAATCTGAAATTTGGAACTCATTGCCTCTGGCCACCCGCCATTTGGACAGGCACAAGAAACCTGGCAGTTTGCAATCGGGTTGTGCAAGCAAGCTGATGTTGAGGCTGACATATTGCTGCCTCCGTCAACTTTGTATTTCATTAAGTTTGAAATATCCAGCGAGCTGGCTGGGTTTCTGATGCTTGTGTAAATCACTTCATGTCAATGAGGTCTTGCACCAAGGGGAAAAACTTGGAGTCAGGATATTTTGACAGGTGGATTTAAAAGTTATTGAATTGATTTGATTTACTATTGACACAGGTCATAGAGTGAAAAGTATTGTTTCTTGCGTGCTATACAAAGCACACCGTTCACAGAGAAGGAAATGAGAGGGTGCAGAATGTAGTGTTACAGTCATAGCTAGGGTGTAGCGAAAGATCAATTTAATGCAAGGTAAGTCCATTCAAAAGTCTGACAGCAGCAGGGAAGAAGCTGTACATGACCTCAGGCTTTTTGTATCTTTTTCCTGACAGAAGAAGATAGAAGAAGAATGTCCAGGGTGCATAGGGTCCTTAATGATGCTGGCTGCTTTGCCAAGGCAGCGGCAAGTGTAGACAGAGTCAATGGGCCAGATGGCACAATTTCAAGAGGAGGAGGGTGACACATAGGATTGAAATGAGGAGAAATTTCTTTACACAGAGGGTTGTGAATCTTTGGAATTCTCCACCCCAGCCGCCTGTGGAAGATCTGTCATTGAGCATGTTTAAGGTAAGGATTGACAGATTTCTGATTAACAATAATGTAAGTAGTTATGGGGATAGTGTGTGTAAAAGGAATTGAAGAATCAATCAACCATGGTCATATTGAATGGTGGAGCAGGTTTGATGGACTGAATGGCCAACTCCTGTTCCCATTTTCTCAAGCATTGCAAATTCTCTTTGGGTTTTCCGGTTTCCTCCCACATTCTGAAAGATGGGCTGGTTAGCTGCATTGATCCGAACAGGCGTACTAAGGGAATTTCACAGTAACTTCATTGCAGCATTAATGTAAACATTACTCATGGCTAATAAATAAACATTTTTTGAAATTGGCTTACATTAACACCGCAATGAAATCCCTGAGTCACCATACTCCTGCATCTGTTCAGGTACACTGAGGGAGAATTTAGCACGGCCAATATACCTAACCAGCACATCTTTCAGACTGTGGGAGGAAACCAGAGCACCCGGAGGAAACCCACACAGATATGGTGAGAACATGCAAACTCCACACAGACGGCAACTCAAGCCAGGAATCGAGCCCAGGTCCCTGGCGCTGTGAGGCAGCAGTGCTAATCACTTTGCCACCGTGCCGCTGTTTAAATCTTCTGCACTAGGAGTGATGTGCTGGATGGATGTATCAAACACTGCTGTGATCTTTGAGACTTTAAAGAGTTAATAATGGCTGGAGGCTTGTCAGTAGTCTCCAGTGGAATTAGTTCTGTCTGGAGGAGCCTGAAGTTTCTCCAACACAAATAGCTGTTGCAGGGCAATTTAAGATGAAGTTCTGTGGAATTTTTTCCTTAAGGTTGACTGATGGCGTCTGTCATAATGATTCGTGACCTTTCTTGATCAGAGTCTTCTGGAAACCTTCATTAGCAGCTGTCAGTCTCGGCAGCATATTGTTGTGGCCGACTTGCAGGGTCTGGCTTTAGATAAAGTGGCCATGGTAACATAAAGTCTGGCACTTGCAGGAGTGGGGGTGGCTGGTTGGGAGGTTAAATGCTTTGCAGGGCCCGAGAGTAAAGAATGAAGATGAAGAGTGAGTAGCTACATGCCATTCATTTATAAGGAGACTTAGAAAATCAATATAGATGTTTAATATTGTTTGTGTCTCACAGTTCCAGTAAGTCCTGAAAGTCTGCCGTCTGGTCTGCGTTGCCATAACTGAAACTGCATTTATGTGAATGAGCAGATGTGATAAGGTTACAGTACATGAGGGGTTCCTGTTTGAACATGTAATGTCTCTGATATAACAGATTGGCAGAACAACCCAGGTTTATTTGGAAATACAAAATACCTTTTCAGAACTGCACTTTGGGCGAGAGTTTCAAAGGACAGATCAGAAGGAAGGAGAGGTCCCTGTTATTTTAAAGAATACACCGTGTTTAGTTATTGCAATTAGCATTTTATGATTCCTAAACCTCTGTGATCTCGCCCAGCACACCCCTGCTACGGAAACCTGAGGTGGAGGCCCAATTCTGCAGAGACTTAGAGACTGTGCAAGGCCGACAGGGTGCAAAGCATCAGCCTTTACTTCAGACTCATCAGCAGATTCAGTATTTTATCTGTGACAACCGCAATGCTCAGTTATGTCTTGTCCACAGAAAGCAGGCCCAATCCAAACAATTACCAGCCCAGCATTCTACTCAATTATCAGTAAAGTGATGGAAGAATTCACGGACAGTGCTGTCAAGCAGCACGTACTCAACAACAGCCAGTTCACTGATGCTCAGTTTGACTAGACCAGGCCCACTTGGCTCCTGGTTTCGGTACAGCTTTGATCCAAACGTGGACAAAGGAGCTGACCTCCCGAGATAAAGTGGGTATGACTGCCGTTGACATCAAGTGTTTACCTGAGTGTGGCATCAAGGAGCCCTAGCAAAATTGAAGTCAGTGAGAATTAGGGGGGAAGCTCTCCCCAGCACAATGCACGGTGGCACAGTGGTTAGCACTGCTGCGTCACAGCACCAGGGACCTGGGTTCAATTCCTGGCTTGGGTCACTGCCTGTATGGAGTCTGCACATTCTCAGTGCGTCAGTGTGGGTTTCCTCTGGGTGCTCCAGTTTTCTCCCACGTTCTGAAAGATGTATTGGGAAAGATTGGGTATTTTTTCTCCCCATTTAAAAGTTACTCACCTCAGGGAATCGACCTCACTGTTCCTTGGGAGCACTGAAGAGAGGCAGTGATTTGTAAGAGGAGAGCTTGTGGGCAAGTTAAAGTGATTTTTTTTAAAAATTAACTTTGATAGTCTTTTCTTTAAATTTTATTCCGAAAACCGGAAGTAGTTTGCAAAGGGACTTTAATTTTTTTTTCCATAAATTGGACTGGTGAGGAATCCCGATACTCTACACAGGTAGAGTACCCCACCCTCCCACCTCCTCTAACCTAAAAAAGAGAGAGGGAGAGAGGGGCTTGGAGTGAGAACAGGTAAGTTTGTTTTTGTTTTTTGTGTGAGCTGGAAGGGCTTTGACTCACAGGGCCTAAGCAAAAAGGGTGAGGCAAGGTAAGTTTATAAGTTTTTATTTCTTCTCTGTATTTCTAAAAAGGGCAAGTATGAGTGTGAGGCCAGTATGTTGTTGCCAGTGCAATATGTGGGAGGTCCTGGAGGCTCCTGGTCTCCCAGACATCCATATCTGTGCCCAGTGTTTGGAGCTGCAGTCCCTAAGGGACCGGGTTAAGGAACTGGAACTGCAGCTCGAGGACCTTCGTCTCATTAGAGAGAATGAGGAGGCAAGTGGTCACACCGGGGCAACGGGAAGAAGGCAAGTGGGTAACGGTTAGGAAGGGGAAAGCTCACGTGATGGAGAGCACGCCGGTGGATGTCCCCCTTCAAAATAAGTACTCCTGTCTGAGTACTGCTGGGGGGGGACAGCTCACCTGGGGGAGGAAGTGGTGGCCAGGTCTCTGGAGCTGAGCCTGACCCGGTACTTCAAAAAAGTAAGAAAAAGAGCAGCAAGGCAGTACGAATAGGGGACTCCATAGTGAGGGGATCAGACAGGCGTTTTTGCGGATGCAGACGGGAGTCGCGGATGGTGGTTTGTCTCCCTGGTGCTGGGATCCGGGATGTCTCTGGACGCGTCCCAGACATCCTGAAAGGGGAGGGTGAGGAACATATAGGTACTGCTGACATAGGCAGGAAGAGGGAAGCAGTCATGAAAAGGGATTATAGGGAACTGGGTAGGCAGCTGAGAAAGAGGAATGCGATGGTAGTAACCTCAGGATTGCTGCCTGCACCGCGGGAGAATGAGAGCAGGAATGGAATGAGGTGGAGGGTAAATGCGTGGCTGAGGGACTGGAGCAGGGGGCAGGGATTCCGGTTCCTGGATCACTGGGACCTCTTTAGGGGCAGGTGTGACCTGTACAGTAAAGACGGGTGGCACTTGAATCCCAGGGGGACTAATATCTTGGCGGGAAGACTGGCTAGGGCTACTGGGGGGACTTTAAACTAGAAAGGTTGGGGGGAGGGAACAGAGATGAGGAGACTGAGACCGAGGAGGTTAGCTCCTGGGTAGGGAAGGCCTGTAGACGTTATGAGAGGGAGGTTAGATGGGTAATGGAGAAGGGAAGTGCCCAGTCCGAGGGTCTGAGGTGTGTCTATTTTAACGCCAGGAGTGTAGTGAACAAAGTAGATGAGCTTAGGGCGTGGATTGCTGCTTGGGAATGTGATGTGGTGGCCATTACAGAGACTTGGATATCTCAGGGACAGGACTGGGTACTTCAGGTGCCAGGATTCAGATGCTTCAGGAAGGACAGGGTTGGGGGGCAAAAGAGGTGGTGGAGTGGCACTGTTGATCAGGGATAGTGTCGTGGCTGCAGAGAAGGAGGATGCCGTGGAGGGACTGTCTACAGAGTCTCTGTGGATGGAAGTTAGGAACAGCAAAGGGTCGATAACTTTGCTGGGTGTTTTCTAAAGGCTGCCCAATAGCGGCAGGGAAGTTGAGGTGCAGATAGGGAAACAGATCCTAGAGAGATGTTTTAATAACAGAGTTGTCGTGATGGGAGACTTTAATTTCCCAAACATCGACTGGAATATCCCAAGGGTAAGGGGTTTGGATGGGGAGGAGTTTGTTAGGTGTGTTCAGGAGGGTTTCCTGACGCAGTACGTGGATAAGCCTATGAGAGGAGAGGCTGTACTTGACCTGGTGCTGGCTAATGAACCAGGACAGGTGTCGGATCTCTCGGTAGGAGAGCATCTTGGGGATGGAGATCATAATTCTATCTCCTTCACGGTAGCATTGGAAAGAGATAGGATCAGGCAGGCTAGGAAGGTGTTTGTCTGGAGTAAGGGGAAATATGAAGACATCAGGCAGATAATTGGATGAATAAACTGGAAGGAGGCATTCTTGGGGAAAAGTACAGAAGGAAGGTGGCGGATATTCAAGGAATGTTTGACTGGAGCTCTGCACGATAACGTTCCGATGAGACAAGGAGGTTTTGGTAGGTCGTGGGAACCGTGGTGCACGAAGGTTGTGGTGAACCTGGTCAGAAAGAAAAGAAAGGTGTATAAAAGGTTCAGAGAGCTAGGAGATGTTAAGGATCTAGAAGGGTGTAAGGCTTGTAGAAAGGAGCTGAAAAAAGAAATTAGGAGAGCCAGAAGGGGTCATGAGAAGGCCTTGGCAGGTAAGATTAAGGAGAATCTCAAGGCGTTCTACAAATATGTGAAAAGTAAAAGAATGAGAAGAGAAGGGATAGGACCTATAAAAGGTGAAGGGGGAAAAGTCTGTGTGGAACCAGAAGAAATGGCAGAGGTGCTTAATGAGTACTTTGCCTCGGTATTCACGGTGGAAAGTGATCTGGGAGGTTGTACTACAGGTTTGTGGCAGACTGAAAAGATTGAGTATGTGGATATTAAGAAAGAGGATGTGTTGGAACTTTTAAATTCTATCAAGATAGATAAGTCGCTGGGACCGGATGGGATGTACCCCAGGTTACTGTGGGAGGTGAGGGAAGTGATTGCAGAGCCCCTGGCGATGATCTTTGCATCGTCAATGGAGACGGGAGAGGTTCCGGAAGATTGGAGGATTGCGGATGTGGTTCCTATTTTCAAGAAAGGGAACAGGGATAGCCTGGGAAATTACCGACCGGTGAGTCTGACCTCAGTGGTTGGTAAGCTGATGGAGAGGCTTCTGAGGAACAAGATTTATGAGCATTTAGAGAAGTTTAGAATGATCAGGAATAGTCAGCACGGCTTTGCCAAGGGCAGGTCATGTGTTACGAGCCTAGTTGAGCTCTTTGAAAATGTGACTGAACACATTGATGAAGGAAGAGCGGTGGACGTGGTTTACATGGACTTCAGCAAGGTGTTTGATAAGGTCCCCCATGCAAGACTTGAGAAGGTGAGAGGGCATGGGATTCAAGAGGCTTTGGCCTCGTGGATCTAGAACCGGCTTGCCTGCAGAAGGCAGAGAGTGGTTGTGGATGGGTCTTTTTCTGCATGGAGGTCGGTCACCAGTGGAGTGCCCCAGGGATCTGTTCTAGGACCCTTGCTGTTTGTCATTTTCATAAATGACCTGGATGAGGAAGTGGAGGGATGGGTTAGTAAGTTCGCCGGCGATATGAAGGTTGGTGGTGTTGTGGATAGTCTGGAGTGATGTCAGAAGTTGCAGCGGGACATAGATAGGATGCAAGACTGGGCGGAGAAGTGGCAGATGGACTTCAACACAGATAAATGTGTAGTGGTCCATTTTGGCAGGACCAATGGGATGCAGGAGTACAATATCAAGGGTAGGAGTCTTAGCTGTGTTGAACAGCAGAAGGATCTTGGGGTCCGGGTCCACAGGACTCTTAAATCGGCCTTGCAGGTGGAGGATGTGGTCAAGAAGGCGTATGGTGTACTGGCCTTTATTAATCGAGGGATTGAGTTTAGGAGTCAGGAGGTAATGCTGCAACTTTATAAGACCCTTGTCAGACCCCACTTGGAGTACTGTGCGCAGTTCTGGTCGCCTCACTACAGGAAGGATGTGGAAGCTATTGAGAGGGTGCGGAGGAGATTTACAAGGATGTTGCCTGGATTGGGAGGCATGCCTTATGAAGATAGGTTGAGGGAGCTGGGTCTCTTCTCCCTGGAGAGACGAAGGTTGAGAGGCGACCTGATAGAGGTTTATAAAATGTTCACAGGAATAAGTAGGGTGGATTCTTGGAGGCTATTTCCCAGGGTTGAAATGGTCGCTACGAGAGGACACAGGTTTAAGGTGCTGGGAAGCAAGTACAGAGGAGATGTTAGGGGTAAGTTTTTCACTCAGAGGTTGGTGAGTGAGTGGAATCGGCTGCCGTCGGTGGTGGAGGCTAACTCGCTGGGGTCTTTTAAAAGATTCCTGGATGAGTATATGGGATCTAATGGCATTGGAAGTTACAGATGGTTCTATGGCTTGGTAGGTATAGATGTGATCGGTGCAACTTGTGGGCCGAAGGGCCTGTTTGTGCTGTAGTGTTCTATGTTCTATGTGCTGGTTCGATGCATTGACCCAAAAAGCACTGGAGTGTAGCGACTAAGGGAATATCACGGTAACTTCATTGCAGGATTAATGTTAGACTTACTTGTGACTGATAAATAAACTTTACTTTGGTTGGATTCATACCTTGCATAAAGGAAAATGTTTAGTTGTGCTGGTTGGAGATCACTCAACTTAGCCCCAGGACATCACTGCAGGAGTTTCTCAAGATAAGAACATAAGAACATAAGAAATAGGAGCAGGAGTAGGCCATCTAGCCCTTCGAGCCTGCCCCGCCATTCAATAAGATCATGGCTGATCTGTCGTGTCTCAGTTCCACTTTCCCGCCCTCTCCCCATAACCCTTAATCCCCTTGCCTATCAAAAACCCATCAACCCGCATCTTAAAAATATTTAGCGAGGCAGCCTCCACCACTTCAACGGGCAGAGAATTCCACAGATTCACCACCCTTTGAGTGAAGAAGTTCCTCCTCAACTCTGTTCTAAACTGCCTCCCCTTATCTTGAGGCTGTGCCCTCTAGTCCTACTGTCCTTTCTGAGCGGGAAGAGCCTCTCCACCTCTATCCTATCCATCCCATTCATCATCTTATATGCCTCAATGAGATCTCCCCTCATTCTTCTAAACTCTAACGAGTACAAGCCTAGTTTATTCAGCCTGTCCTCATAGTTCAACCCCCTCAACTCCGGTATCAGCCTAGTAAACCTCCTCTGCACTCCCTCCAAGGCCAAAATATCCTTGCGTAAGTGCGGCGACCAAATATCAAAGATAATATCTGTTAGAAGAATTTAGGATAGCTGGAGACTAAAAGATTAATAGGGTAAGATAAAACTAATTTGGAGTGAATATAGTATAGAAGAAAGATACAAAGTCCCTTTAATTACAAAGGTAGAGTTGCATAGAAACATATATAACCACTGTTAGAGAACTTGAACATGTATTTTTGAAATATTCTGTGCATCCTGGCCAATTGCAGACTGTCCCAAGGCATTATGGATAAAAGCTGAGTAAGACGTACCACATTCTTTAACAATGCAGCCATAGAGCACAGTTTTTATCAGTATGGGTAAGTATAGGTTTCCCAAATACTAGAATGAATGGAATAGCTCAATTTCTTCCTGTAAGAGAGTGGTCAGCAGACAGTGGGAAGAAGAACTCTTGAACTCTATGATCTACGTAATTAAGGTTACGAGAGAGTCAGTAGGCGGGAGTTTTCAGATTCTACTGACCAATGAATTCATATGCTGCCAGAGAGTAGGATGTAACTGGCCAAGGTAAATAATTCATACTAACATGATTGGTCCATCTAGTTAAGATGGACAATGCAATTTTGAGAAATTTAGTCTGTGCCCAAATTGCTCTCCTGCACGTGTGGACCAGGCCTAGGTCAATAAAGTACAGGGTGGAGGTAGATGAAGAAGGGATGGTGTTAGAGGGGGGAGGTGACGGAAGGGTTGAAGTGAAGGGGGTGGTGGAGGGGATGATGGGGGAGGTGTGGAGGTGGATAGGGAGGGGATGCTGGGGGACGGAAGACGCATAGGGGGAAGGGGATGGTTATGAGGGGGAAGGAGGAGAGGGATGGGGGAGGGGTGGTGGTGGAAATGGTAGAGGAGCAGATGGCGGGAGGGTGGAGTTGGAGGGGGAGGGGATGGTTAGGAGGATGGGGAAGTGGTGGATAGGTTGATGGGGAGGTATGGATAGTGAGAGGGTTGTGGTGGAGGAGGGAGGAGTGGAGGTGGAAGGGATGGTGGAGAGGGGAGGTGGGATGGGGGAGGGGTGGGTGGGGGAGATGGGGTGGTGGAGGGGGACAGGTGTGTGAATCCCACTTTCCGTGGTCTAAATGGTTAAAGCAGGGATGTCCTTTTGGAGCTGTTTAGCTAGAGGCCTGGAAGCTTCAGGGAACATGATGTAAATGAGTGTTGCCACTAATTTACATCAGTTTTCAGTTGCTGGTAAGAAAGGGCTTGGTGTGCTCAGGGATCTAAGTAGAAAAATGATCGAGTTACATTGGCTTTGTGTGCCAGATTGCCAGGGGTTACAGGCCCACAGTTTGAACTCCTCCTGCGCTACAAGCCACTGCCCTCATTTCAAACTGTCTGGAGTCTAAAACCCAACACTTTTCAAACTCTTTTTCTCTATTAAATTAAATGTTGCAAAACCCTTTTGCATATTCCCATCTTTGAATAGTGAGAATTGTTAATTCGTAAGGCGACCAAGAATTTTTTTTTATGCAATGAATTGCTGTAATCCAGAACGCAGTGACTGTGGGAGCAGATCCAACTGTAACTTCCAAAGGGAATGTGATAAATAGTGGAAGAAAAATTAAATTGCGGGGCTCTAGAGGAAGAATAGGGAGTCAGAGTAATTGGATAGCTCCTTCAAATAGCTAGTATAGGCAATATAGGCTGAATGGCCTCTGGGTGGATATATGATTCTAAGTAATGCATTAAGTCAGATATAACAATGTTCTCATTCCTATAGCCTTACCTTGTGGTGTAATGAAATACTGTAGAATGACTATAAAAACATTTTAAAAACCTTCCAGATGAATCTTCCTGCACCATGATTTTATTTTTAAAAACTTCAATGATGTCAGCTTCTCATCTGGTCTTGCTCTGAGGCCATGGATTGCTTGCTGGCTACATGATATAAATAGGAGCCTCCAAATTGTATATTGGATATCTGTGCACTCATGTTATGGATAATTGCGATAACCCCTATGACTTCCATGGGGAGGCAATGGTCTAGTGGTGTTGTTGGTAGACTATTAATCCAGAAACTCAGCTAATGTTCTGGGGTCCCAGGGCCTCGGCACCTCCCTCTGTGACTTGATCCTGAGCTTCCTAGCTCACAGACTACAATCAGTAAGGACAGGCAACAACACCTCCTCCACAATCATTCTCAACACCAGTGCCCCATAAAGCTGTGTTCTCAGCCCTCTATTATACTCCTTGTACACCTATGACTGTGCGGCCAAATTCCCCTCCAATTCAATTTTCAAGTTTGCTGCCGACACCACCGTAGTGGGTCGGATCACCAACAGTGGCAAGACAGAGTACAGGAATGAGACACAGAATCTGGTGAACCGGTGTAGCAACAATAATCTCTCCCTCAGTGTCAACAAAACGAAGGAGATTGTCATCGACTTCAGGAAGTGTAGAGGAGAACATGTCCCTGTTTACATCAACGGGGACAAATTAGAAAGCATCGAGAGCTTCAAGTTATTAGGTGTCCAGATCACCAACCTGTCCTGGTCCCCCCATGCTGATACTATAGTTAAGAAAGCCCACCAATGCCTCTACATTTTCAGGAGACAAAGGAAATTTGGCATGTCAGCCAAGACTCTCACCAACTTTTACAGATGCACCATAGAAAACATTCTTTCTAGTTATATCACAGCTTGGTATGGCTCCTGCTCTGCCCAAGACCACAAGGTCTTGACAAAGGTCTTGTCAAAATGTCATGAATGTAACTCCAATCTATCATGCAAATCAGCTTCCCATCCATTGACTCTGTCCACACTTCCCACTGCCTCAGCAAAGCAGCCAGCATAATTAAGGACATCACACACCCTGGGCATCCTCTCTTCCACCTTCTTCCTTCAGGAAAATGATACAACAGTCTGAGGTCACAAACCAACTGATTCAAGAACAGTTTCTTCCCTTCTGCTGTCAGACTTTTGAATGAAACTATCTTGCATTGAGTTGATCTTTCTCTACACCCTAGCTATGATTGTAACACGACATTCTTTACTGTCTTGTTTCCTTCTGGTATGTTTTATCTGTATAGCGTGCAAGAAACAATACTTTTCGCTGTATGTTAAACATGTGACAATAATAAATCAAATCAAATCACATCAGAATCAAATCCTGCCAAGGAATATGGTGGAATTCAATAAAATTATCTGGATTTAAGAGTCTACTGATGACCATGGAACGATTGCTGATTGTTGTAAAAACCCATCTAGTTCACTCATTTCCTTTAGGGAAGGAAATCTGCCGTCCTTATCTGATCTGGCCTATATGTGATTCCAGGGCCATGAGGTTGACTCTCAACTGCCCTCTGAAATGGTTGAGCAAGCTGCTCAGTTCAACGAACACTAGGGATAGGTAATAAGTGCTGACCCAATGAATGAATATGAAAAAAAATGATTGCCCTGTGGGGCTTGTTCAAAAGAGTTCCCCTGGTAACAGGTAATGGCTTTCCCAAAAAGAACTCAACACCTGAGCCCTTTCTAAAATAGACATTGGGAAGGGCCCTATTATGCCAGTTGGGACTTGTGTATGTACGCCACGGAGTAATGGTTTTATTTTGTATTTAACAATATATACCATTCCTTTTCAGTCAGGTTCCTGAGTTATTACAATAATGTAATTAAAAGCCCTTGCCATTTGCAATAGACCTTCCAAAGTGTTCCAGAGGAGGTACTGGATGACACTCATGTCTCAGGAACTTTTTGACATTTATTATTTCCACATTACGTTGGAAATCAGAATCAGCATCTGTGCAGACATTAGACCTGAACTGGGAAAGTCAATGAATGGATTAAAGGCCACAAAACATTTCAAGATCATTACAAAAATTCGTGATGGAATTTTTTTTTAGTTCCTGGCAAAAATGTTCCTTCGGCTTAAAACAAAGGTTGAAGAGTGGCCTAGTTGTGATCATTACTGAACACTGGAAGTATTTTGTTTAAATTAACATGACAATGTAGAATAGAATAGAATCCTCACGGTACAGAAAGAGCCCATTTAGCCCATCAAGTCAGCACCGACTCCCTGACAGAGCATTTTATCCTGGTCCTATCCTCATAACCCACGTAGTTACACCGCTAATCCCCCTAACCTATAGATCTCGGGACACTAAGGGGCAATTTCATGACCACTCAACCTAACCCGCACATCTTTGGGCTGTGGGAGGAAACCGGAGCACCCAGGGGAAACCCATGTGGACAACATGCAAACTCCACACAGTCACCCAAGGCTGGAATTGAACCCGAGTCATGGCGCTGTGAGGCAGCAGTGCTAGCCACTCTGCCACCATTATTAACCTATTCATCATGATCTCTGTAACACCACATATTTACTCACCTAACTCCCTAACCTACATGTCTTGGGACACTAAGGGACAATTTAGCGTGGTAAATCCACCTAACTTGCGCATCTTTGGGCTGTGATATGTTTTTCTTTAAAAGATGAGCTTCTAGCAATCAGCGCCCTTCTACATGACATGGCCTTATAATGGAACACCGAAGTGCAGTTATAGAAAGCTAGAAGCTGTTTATTTTTTTGATTTGTACTTGGGATGTGATCATTACTGGCAATGTTTATTCAGGGTAGCGACATTGTTGGAGATTGGGTTGGTTTGTGCAAAGGTGGCCTCTCAGGTATTTATTGCCATTACAATTTTTAACACGTGTCACCTTATTACTTTGAAAAATATTTGGGTGTCTTTCCCAGGCAAATAAAATCAAATATCAAAGTGAGTTCAGATTTAGGAGTTTTGAAGCTCTATGGATAAGTACTTACCCAGTGAGGTCTGGTGTTAGTGACCTCATCTGGAGGGGCTGACTATTTCAGTTTTGCCTCACTGGATTGGTAAACTATGAAGAGCTCAAATCAATAACATCCTTTTAACAGTCCGAGGAAGCATTCATAGAGCCTTATTGATTAGGGAACATTTTTATAATTATGAGTGGAGAGGGATTAGTTAGATATGTATTTAGTGCATTCTCTTTCCATTACAAAACCTGGAAAATAATGTACTTTGTCCCATGTTTGGACATGTGCTCCTAACATACTGTTTTGTCTAATTTTTGGATGCCGGGTGATGTTACTCATATAAATACTGAACTCAAAATAACATTAAGTGGCGCCTGTTCCAGATGCTTAAAATCAGCCAAAAAGGAAAAGGGTAATGTCCCCTCGTCAGTAATTACTGTATCAGATATGTCTAACTCCCATAGACCTCTAACCTCCAATGATTTTAACAAGGAAAGGCAGTCAGTAATAAGCGTCTGACAGTGTTTGCAACACTGGAGTACTTAGGGTTTAAGTCAGCACTGGAGAGGTCTTCAGTAAGTAATGGAGGTTATTTGCCGTCACTTTTAATTACTCTGCTTTTGAAATGGTTTTGAAGCTTTGATAATGTTGCAGGGCACCAATGTTAAAGGTCTCATTGTTTCTCAGGCTACTGTCAGCCTTGTGATCTTCCGCAGTGTGCATTTCTAGACATGAATAGTGCTGATACACGCTGAGGCTGATACTGGTAGCCGCTGATAGCACTTCAGTTTTCGGCTTTGCCTGCTGAAGCCTTCCCACATCGGCTGTGATAGTATCAACACTCTTTGCCAGGAATGTCTAGGTGTTGGTTGGCTAATTTTGTAGAGCTACCGGCTTCTTTTTTTTTGTTTAGAAGAAATGCTCCTCAGTCTTATTGAACTCCTACTTAGTTCAAAGAGGGCAAAAGAAAAATGAACCTGGGTAATCTTAATCGCAGTTCACTCTGCTCCTGTTTTACTCTGATTCATCACATCAATTTATTGTGGTGTTGTGTCTGGTTCTTACACAATTCAAGTCCTTTGATTTAGCTGTGGTACAATTTTTTCAGAATATTATTCTTCCAAAATCAACAGCTTGCACTGCTATTAATACAAAAAAAACCTCTCAGCACACTTTAGAGATGTTCAATTAAAGAAAAATAGGTGTTGAGGCAAAGAAGCTGATACTAAAAGCTAACCCAAAGATTGGTCAAAGAGATGGGTTTTTTTAATTCATTTGTGGGACATGGGCATCATTGGCTGGCCAGCATTTGTTGCCCATCCCCAGTTGCCCGAAGGCAGTTCAGAGTCAATTGCATTGCAGTGGCTCTGGAGTCACATATAGGCCAAATGAGGTAAGAATGGCAGATTTCCTTCCCTAAAGGACATGTGTGAACCAGATGGTTTTTTCTGAAAATGGTTTCATCAGTAGATTTTTAAGTCCAGATAATTTTACTGAATTCAAACTCTGCCGTGGCAGGATTCAAGTCTGGTCCCCTGAACATGAGCTGCATTTCTGGATTAATAGTCCAGCAATAATAACACTAGGCCGTCACCTCCCCAAGGAGGATCTTGATGGAGATGATGAGGTGGAGAGCTTTGGGAAGGAATTCCATAGATTGGGGCAGAAGTGACCAGAAATGCAGCTAACAATGGTGGAGTCAAGGGAGGGGACATACAAAAAAAAGGCTGAAACTGGAAAAATCTGAATCTGCAGAAGCTGAATGGTGTGGTAGTACAACTGGAGAAGTTTACAAAGATAAAGAGGGGGTGAGGCCATGAAGGACAATGGGTGGGAACGGCTTAGTGTGAGGGGAGTGTCTGGACAACAGATGAGGAGATGTTTAAGGAAAATGGAAAGTTGACAAGGAGAGCAATGGAATAGTTGATTCTGAAGATGACAGTGATATAAGTGATCTTTTCAGCAGTTGATGACCTGAGCAATGTGTGGAGGCAGGAGGTGAAAGTAGGCAGGCTTTTGGGTGGAGTGGATATGAGTTCTGATTCTCAGGCCAAGGTGATTAAGATTGCAGAATTGTAAAGAGTCTGATTCAGCCTGAGGCTAATCAATCAAGAGATTTGAAGCTGGACTTAATGCAGCCCATCGCAGTGGGAAACATGGCGGCTGGGCCTACTTGATTATGTAAGAGGTCCACGTCAGTCTCCCAATAGTGGCAAAGCCCTCCCTGATGAAGTTGAAGGGCCAGCCACCAGCGCTGATTATCAATCAGGCTCGTTAATGAGCCAATTGTCATCTATTACTCCCGAGTCCACCATAACTTAATGGCAGCTCAAAGATCATGGGCAGGATTTTCCATCTGCACTCACCCTGAAACCAGAAAATCCAGCCCGAGGTCAATGGACCTGTCTGTGGCCAGCTTCTCGCCCACTACGACTCCTGTGGCGGATGGAACAGGAAGATTCACCCCTATGTGAGGGCTGCACGGCTTTCTCACACCTTCCAAACGCCATCCAGAAAACCTTGTTGGACTTTCCAGTGGCACTCCCTGTTAACTGGCATCTGATCAAAGGATCCAGTCTCAGAAAAGGTGGGCCTCTGAAAGCCAGCCTCCTCCCCCTCCCCAGCTCTTTCCTCCACTCTTCCTGACTACCAGGCATAATCATGACCAGAGATTGGATTTTCATGATCCCAATTGGGAGCTGATTGACAGCTGGAGCTCTTGCCACTGTTCCCTCCTTTGATCATTCCCGTTACAGTGGGGGGAGGGGGTGGGAGAGCACGTCCCTGAACCAATCCATTGCAACGTCTATGAAACAGACAGTTTTGTCGGCTCATAAAGAGCCCCAGGCCAGGTTTAATTGTCATGCCTCAGTGGGCTGACTTTAGTAGCTGATGTGTTTTATATCAGCCGAGTGGAGCTGTGGACCATGTTTTGGAGGTGGGAAGAGTTTAAAAAGTAAACAGAATGGTTTTGCTGTTTAACAGTTCATTATGGAATACTATAGTATTAGATCTATCAGTGTTCAATCTTTTCATGGTTTCAGTCTCGTCATCCATTGCAATAGCAGTTTTGAAATCCATTTGTTTATTCTCAGACTTTTATGGGCTCTTGGTTACGATCCAAATGCCTAATCATTTTACATTATTTACACAGCTGCTCTGAAGATTATGTATTCTTTGGGAGCATTCTACACTATTTAACAGCTTTTACCTGTTATAATAAGGCTTGTGAATTCTGCTTAGAAAGTGAATAATGGCTGAGGGAGTGTATAAAATGATCAGAAGGTTCAACTGTTTAAGTGATCACTGATTGCCTTGTTAATCTTGGGAACAGGGGGCCTTTTAACTTGCCCACTCTGGCAAATAAAACTTTGTTTTAGGGCCACTCAAAACCAAACTCTTGAAACAAGCACTTAATCACCTGTTTTAATACCACAAAACAGGTCTTGTCAAGAGGGAAAAGGAAGTGTATGTAAGGATGAAAAAACAAGGTTCAGTTGGGTCACTTGAGGGTTACAAGGTAGCTAGGAATGAGTTAAAAAAAGGGCTTAGGAGAGGTAGGAGGGGGCATGAGAAGTCCTTGGTGAATCGGATAAAGGAAAACCCCAAGGCTTTTTACTCTTATGTGAGAAATAGAAAATGGACCAGGGTGAGATTAGGGCCAGTCAAGGATAGTAGTGGGAACTTGTGCATGGAGTCAGAAGAGATAGGTGAGGCGTTGAATGAATACTTTTCTTCAGTGTTCACTAAGGAGAGGGGGGGATGATTTTGAGAATGAGAATGTGAAACAGGCTGATAGAATAGAAGAGGTAGATGTTCTGAGGAAAGATGTATTAGCAATTTTGAAAAACCTGAGGGTGGACAAGTCCCCTGGGCCAGATGGGATACATCGTAGGATACTTCAGGAGGCAAGGGATAAGATTGCAAAGCTTTGATCTTTGGTCCTCACTGTCCACAGGGATTGTGCCAGAGGACTGGAGAGTGGGGAATGTTGTTCCTCTTTTCAAAAAAGGAAATAGAACTGACCCTGGTAATTATAGGCCAGTTAGTCTTACTTCAGTGGTCAGTAGGTTAATGGAAAGGGTCCTGAGGGATAGGATTTATGACCATTTGGAAAAATGCAGCTTAAACCAGGATAGTCAGCATGGTTTTGTGAGGGGTAAGACATACCTCACAAATTTGATTGAATTCTTTGAGGAGGTAACTAAGTGTGTAGATGAAGATAGAGCGGTCGTATACGTGGATTTTAGTAAGGCATTTGATAAGGTTCCCCATGATAGATTCGTGAAGAAAGTAAGGAGGTGTGGGATAGAAGGAAATTTGGCCGATTGGATAAGTAACTGGCTGTCTCATAAAAGACAGAGGGTGAAGGTGGAGGGAAAATTTTCAGACTGGAGGCCAGTTACCAGTGGTGTACCACAGGGATCAGTGCTGGGTCCGCTGCTATTTGTGATTTTTATCAATGACTTGGAAGAGGGGGCTGAAGGGTGGGTTAGTAAATTTGCTGATGACACCAAGATTGGTGGAGTAGTGGATGAGGTGGAGGGCTCTTGTAGGCTGCAAAGGGACATTGATAGGATGCAGAGCTGGGCCAAAGGTGGCAGATGGAGTTTAACCCTGATAAGTGCAAGGTGATTCATTTTGGTAGGACAAACTTGGATGCGGATTACAATGGCAGGGTTCTGAGGAATGTGGAGGAACAGAGAGATCTTGGGGTTCATATCCACAGATCTCTGAAAGTTGACACTCAAGTGGATAGAGCTGTGAAGAAGGCTTATAGTGTGTTAGCAGTTATTAATAGGGGGTTTGAGTTTAAGAGTCGTGGGGTTATGCTGTAACTATACAGTACCTTAGTGAGACCACATTTGGAATATTGCATGCAGTTCTGGTCACTATAAGAAGGGTGTGGAAGCATTGGAGAGAGTGCAGAGGAGATTTACCAGGATGCTGCCTGGTTGGAGGGTAGGTCTTATGAGGAAAGGTTGAGGGAGCTGGGGCTTTTCTCTTTAGAGTGGAGGAGGATGAGAGGTGACTTAATAGAGGCTTATAAGATGATGAAGGGGATAGATAGAGTGGATGTGCAGAGACTAATTCCTCAGGAGGATTTAGCTGTTACTAGTGGGCATAACTATAAGGTTCATAGTGGGAGATATAGGAGGGATGTCCGAGGTAGATTCTTCACACAGAGATTGGTTGGGGTGTGGAATGCACTGCCTGCTGTGTTAGTGGAGTCGGACACTTTAGGAACTTTCAAGCGGTTATTGGATAGGCACATGGAGCACTCCAGAATTTTAGGGAGGGGATAGCCTGATTTTGGGATTGGACATAGCTCGGCACAACATTGAGGGCGAAAGGGCCTGTACTATGCTAGAACAAAGAACAACACAGCCCAGGAAACAGGCCCTTCGGCCCAACAAGCCCGCGCCGCCATTTTAACATTGTGAGTTCCCTCTTCCACCCATAACTCTTGTCTACGCTTATGGCACTCCACATTGGAAACCAGATCGAGGGGAGACTAATTTAGGGACAATTTGTTACACCAATCAGCCTAAGAGCACATCTTTGGGGTGTGGGAGGAAACCGGAGCGCCTGGAGAAAACCCACACAAACATGGGGAGAATGCGCAAACTCCCACAGACACTGGCCCAAATCCATGTATCTGCACAGCAATCAGTGATAGTCACTGAGCTGTCGTGCTGCCCAGCATCTGGTCCAGTTTAAGTGTACACTAATGACATGAAGCACTAGGCTACTCTCGAAACATCCAAGAGCAGCGCTCGTACGACCCATCGCGTGTATGCTCCTTGTTGGACAACAAGGCAGACTGAAGCACCTGTGGATTAAAAGAGAAAAACGACAATAACATGCACATCCTTATACAAACATTCAAGGGAATCCCCAGAAGCTCAAAAGTAAAGTGAGCCAGAAAATATGTTGGAAGGTCCATAGGTATCAATTGATTCCCAGGAACGTCCCAAGGCTCTTGATCCTTATTTAAAACAGTCTCCTATATCCCTCCATCTCTATTCCCCTCATGTGCCTATCTAAGTATCCCTTAAACAACTCCAGCGTGCCTGCCTCCACCACCTTACTTGGCAGAGCATTCCATACCCCCACAACCCTCTGCGTGAAAAACCTCCCTCTAATATTTGAGTTATACCTCGGCCTCCTCACCCTGAGCCTGTGGCCCCTCATAATATTTGTTTCCAATCTAGGAAAAAGCTTACCACTGTTTACTCTATCTATACTCTTCATAATCTTATACACCTCTATTAGATCTCCCCTCAGTCTCCGTTTTTCTAAGGAAATCAGCCCCAATTTGTCCAATCTTTCCTCATAACCCAGGCAGCATCCTGGTAAACCTCCTCTGCACTCTGTCCAGGGTCTCCACGTCCTTCTGGTAGTGAGGCGACCAGAACTGGACGCAGTACTCCAAATGCGGTCTAACCAACGTTCTATACAACTGCAACATTAGACGCCAGCTCTTATACTCTATATCCCTTCCTTTAAAGGCTAGCATACCATAAGCTTTCTTTGCAACCTTCTCCACCTGTACTGCCATCTTCAAAGACTTGTGCACTTGCACCCCCAGGTCCCTCTGCATTTCTATGCTCTTAATAGGTCTACCCTTTATCATATAACTCCCCCCTACATTATTTCTTCCAAAATGCATCACCTCGCATTTATCAGGATTAAATTCCATCTGCCATTTATCTGCCCAATATACCAGCCTATCTATATCCTGCTGTATTGCCTGACACTGCTCCTCACTGTCCGCAAGTCCAGCCATCTTAGTGTCATCCACAAACTTGCTGATCACACCATTTACTCCCTCTTCCAAGTCATTTATGTATATTACGAATAGAAGAGGTCCCAGTCTTGAGCCCTGCGGCACACCACTAGTAACCTGTGATCAGTGCTCCTTCCACTCACATTGTTGGCCACTTCAAGACTTGAACAGCAGGTTAGGTGTAATGATTCGCATTCTAATCAGTAATCTGTAAACTGTCTGTGCTTTATATGCTCTGTCTGAGGCCAGAACTCTCCATTCACCTGACAAAGGGACTAACCCGAAAACTTGTGCGTTTATTATCAAATAAATCGGTTGGACTAAAACCTGGTGTTGTCAGACTCTTTACTGTGTTTACCCCAGTCCAACGCCGGCACATCCACATCATGCACACCACTAGTGACAGACCTCCAGCTAGAAAAAGACCCTTCCACTACTACTCTCTGTCTCTTATTACCAAACCAGTTATCAATCCATCTAGATACCTGTCCTTGTATCCCATGAGCCTTAACTTTTTCAACCAACCTACAATGAGGGACTTTGTCAAACGCCTTACTAAAATCCATATAGACAACATCAACGGCTCGTCCTTCGTTGACCGTTTTTGCCGTACTGTTCTATGTTCACCTTCTTTGGCTCAATGTCTATTTTTGTCAGATTACATGCCTGCAAAGCACCTTGCAATGTCTGACTACATTAAAGGTGCTATATAAATGCAAGTTGTTCATCATTTCACAGCTGCTGTAAAGCTAAGGTTATGGGTGTTTACGAAAGAATTTAATGTGCACAGCCTATGACTAATGTTGCAGGTATTGACAGTGAAGAGAGCGTACTAGGAAAACTGTCAACATAGGAAGTGCAGAAGTACTCTGATTCTAGCACATACCATTTACCAATCTAAACAAAAACAGAAAATACTGGAAACATTCAGCAGGTCGGGCAGCATCTGCAGAGAAAGTAAACAAATGAATCTGGGCGGTATGGTGGTATAATGGTTAGCACTGCTGCCTCAGAGTGCCAGGAAACTAGGTTTGATTCCCAGCTTGGGTCACTGTCTGTGCGGAGTTTGCACATTCTCCCTGTTTCCCTTGGGAGCTCCTGTTTCCTCCCACAGTCCAAAAAATGTGCAGGTTAGGTGCATTGGCCATGCCAAATTCTCCCTCAGTGTACCCGAGCAGGCGCTGGAGTGTGGCGACTGGGGGATTTTCACAGTAACTTTATTGCAGTGTTAATGTAAGCCTATTTGTGACACTAATAAATAAACTTAATAAGTATATTAAGGTTTGGTGAGGTTCCTGACATGCAATTGTTCATCTGTTGCTACTTCAGTCAGAAAATACTATCTTCATGTTTTATTGGAGAGCTTAATATAAAGAGGAACGAACATTTGCAGCCACAGTTGTGACTATAAAAGCACTGATAACATTAGAGAAACTTAAAGCTAGCTCCCATTCACAGCAGGGAACACCCCTCCTTTGAGAGTTTCTAATGAACAGAAAACTGTGACTTCATAACTGTCATTTATATAGATGATCTGGAGGAGGGAACCGAGTGCAGCGTGTCGAAATTTGCTGATGACACCAAGATTGGGGGAAAGGCAAATTGTGCGGAGGGTGTGGAGAGTCTGCAGAAGGATCTAGATAGGCTGGGCGAATGGGCCAGGAAATGGCAAATGGAATTTAATGTTGGCAAGTGTGAGGTGGTCCACTTTGGTAGGAAGAATGGTAGGAAGGACTATTACTTACGTGGCGAAAATCTGCAGCAGGCGACGGTGCAGAGGGACCTCGGGGTCCTTGTGCATGAGTCGCAAAAACCCAGCTTGCAGGTGCAGCAGGTGGTCAGGAAGGCGAATGGGATGCTGGCCTTCATAGCGAGGGGGATTGAATATAAAAGTAGGGAGGTCTTGCTGCAGCTGTATAGGGCATTGGTGAGGCCGCAGCTGGAGTACTGTGTGCAGTTTTGGGCGCCGCACCTGCGCAAGGATATTTTGGCCCTGGAGGGAGTGCAGAGGAGGTTTACTAGGCTGATACCGGAGTTGAGGGGATTGAGCTATGAGGAGAGGCTGAATAAACTAGGCTTGTACTCGTTAGAGTTTAGAAGAATGAGGGGAGATCTCATTGAGACGTATAAGATGATGAATGGGATGGATAGGATAGAGGTGGAGAGACTCTTCCCGCTCAAAAAAGACAGTAGGACTAGGGGGCACAGCCTCAAGATAAAGGGGAGGCGGTTTAGAACGGAGTTGAGGAGGAACTTCTTCACTCAAAGGGTGGTGAATCTCTGGAATTCTCTGCCCGTTGAAGTGGTGGAGGCTGCCTCGCTAAATATTTTTAAGAAGCGGGTTGATGGGTTGATAAGAGAGGGGATTAAGGGTTATGGGGAGAGGGCGGGAAAGTGGAACTGAGACACGACAGATCAGCCATGATCTTATTGAATGGCGGGGCAGGCTCGAAGGGCTAGATGGCCTACTCCTGCTGCTATTTCTTATGTTCTTATGTTCTTACTCCCCTTCCCTGCTGTGATCTGAATGGGCTTCTCCTCAGTTACACTGCAGCCCCACGTTCCTGATCTTGGCCACTGTGTGTGGGGGGTTTGGGGTGGAGGGGTGGGACTGGCTGGATGGGAGTGGCAGGGAGGGATCAGGTGGGGGCAGGGTGCAAATCAGGTGACTCCCTCATGGCATTGCCCCTGGACATGGTGAAGGTGGCCTTCAATAGTTGCAGACCGTGGGTAGTTGAGGAGGTCATTTGGCCTGACTGTGTCCACACCCAGGTGTCTCAGGAGGGAGCACATGATGCCCGCCAGTACGCTTGAGACTTTCCATGGCCAGTGGGCACCTGTGGGGTTGCTACTGGACTGCATCATCAAGAATGGTATTTCAATTTGTGTTAAGTTTCCTTTAGAGTTTTTGTTTTCATGGAATCATAGAAACCCTACAGTGCAGAAGGAGGCCATTCAGTCCATTGAGTCTGCATTGACAACAATCGCACTCCAGACCCTTTCCTCACAACTCCACATATTTACCCCTTTAATCCCTCTAACCTGCACATCCCGGGATACTAAGGAGCAATTTAACATGGCCAATCAACCAAATCCGCACATCTTTGGACCGTAAAACGAAACCGGAGCACCCAGAGGGAACCAACGCAGATACGGGGAGAATGTGCGGACAGTGATCCAAGCCGGGAATTGAACCTGGGTCCCTGGCTAACCACTGTGCCACCATATCACTCACTGTTTTGTTCCAGTGCATTATTAATGTCCCTTTCAAATTGAATACAGCTTCTTCAAAATAGGTAAAAGCATAAGTTGTGATGAAGTAAAGAAGGGGGAAAGGGTGATAGAGAAGGAATCCTCCATCTTTGTATTGCCCTGGTACTTCCTGGCAGCAGGCTAAGTGTTTGGATCTTGCAGAGGGCTGAGTGGCCAATGTACCCAAGTGTTTTACCCCTGCTGAGATCATTTTGAAGTGTGCTTCAAAGAGGTGAGGAGGGAATTCCACAATTGTTCACTAATTTTCCAATTTTTCACAGAAACATAGAAGATAGGAGCAGGAGGAGGCCATTTGGCCCTTCGAGCCAGCTCCGCCATTCATTACAATGGTGGTCATCCAACTTAATCCTGCTTTCTCCCCATAACCTTTGATTCCATTCGCCCCAAGTGCTATATCCAGCAGCCTCTTGAATACATTCAGTGTTTTGGCATCAACTATTTCCTGTGGTACTGATGTCTACAGGGTCACCACTCTTTGGGTGAAGAAATGTCTCCTCTGTCCTAAGTGGTCTACCCTGAATCCTCAGACTGTGACCTCTGGCTCTGGATCCTCCCCCATCCCCCCCCAGCCCCCCCACTACCACCACCATCGGGAATACCCTCCCTGCTTCTACCCTGTCTAATCCTGTTAGAATTTCATATGTCTCTATGAGATCCCCACTCATTCATCTGAAATCCAGCTAAAATCTCCTCTGAGGAGATTTCTGAGTAAAGTGATGCCCACCATTGGTGTGTTTGTGTGCCAGTCTCCCAGCATTGCCAAGCTGTTCATTCAGTGTATCTGAAAGCCTTGGTGCCTCTCACTCAGGAAGCTATATCCAGCTAAATAAGGTGACAATCTAGCTGATTCAATATGTAGATCTACAATAGGAACTGCGTCTGGTGAGATCAATACTAATGGCTTTGCAATTAAAAAGCATCCAGAAACAGAGGCCAATTGGTGTCCTGGCAGCTATCTCTGCACTTGACTTTCTTTGGAAAGCAATTACATAATGTGCCTCCCAAGTCAACCTGGAGACACTAACCCGCCAGTAACATGGATTTCAAGTGCTGTCTTATCTTGTGAGAAGACATTAAAAACTGATAAGCTGTTTTGAATTGCGACAGAACTCCTCTTTGGTCTGTGGCAATGTCTGGGTACATTGTTCTTGACACAAAAGGCAGAGCCTCAATGCTCAGGGCAGGGCTGGGTTGAATCACCATGAGGAAGGATTAAGAAGTTAAAGTTAAATGTTTACTCATTAGTCATAACTAAGGCTTACATTAACACTGTAATGAAGTTACTGTGAAATTCCCCTAGTTGCTACACACCGGCTCCTGTTCAGGTCAATGGTGGGTCAATGGTTCAGATCTGGTGAAGGACGATCCAACTACTGTATTGTTGAAAATATATACTTAGCTGAGTATTAAAGGATACAACTTTCCTCATTGTTGGTTTAACAATTTTGAAAATATTTCTCTCTCCCATCACAGCTCCAGCATCCCTGTCTGTGCTCTCCTAAACCTCGGACTAACCACGCAGTTGGCTTGCTATTTGATCACAGAAATGGGGGAGATACTGTGGGGGCCTTTTGTTCTCCCCATTTCTGAGGGCTTCCAGCCAGTGGGAATGGTGGGAATGGGGCAGAGACACCAGTGGGAAGATTCTAATGCATTCCCACACCTTCCTATATTAAGCTGAAACTGGGCATAGGAAGCTGGCCTTCTCGAGATGAGCAAGGGCCTACTTGACATGCCCATTATGCAGCCTAATGGCATCATATTCAGATGGCGTGTAAACATCAGTAGGAGATGTGTACAAAACTTTGTTATATAACGTACAAAAGTCTGAGATCACTTACCAACTGATTCAAGAACAGCTTCTTCCCTGCTACCATCAGACTTTTGAATGGACCTAACTTATACTAAGCTGATATCTCTCAACCCCCTAGCTAGGACTATGTTCTGCACCCTTTGCTTTTCTTCTCCCCTTTCTACTCTATGAATTTGTCCATATAGAGCACAAGAAACAATACTTGTCACTGTATACCAATACATGTGACAATAATAAATCAAATCAAATCAAATTAAGACTAGCATCAAATCATAAGAAAACATCTCAAAGTATTTCATGAGATCAATCAGTTATAAATGTTAGTGATGGTTACGTTGACATTCTTTGCTGATCTCAACCTGGATGCAAAATATGATCTGTGATATACCTCTCTGAACCCCAAAAGCTTTCCTGCCATCTATGAGGCACAAATCAGGAGTGGGACGGAGTATTCTTCATTTGCCTGGATGAGTGTAGCTCCAATAACACTTAAAAAGCTCAACACCATTTTGGACAAACCCTCCCATTCGAGTAGGATACCATTGCCACTTTAAACGCTCACTTCACCATTGACACACAGTGGCAGCAGTGTGCACCATCTACAGGATGCACTGGAGAAACTCACCAAGGCTTCTCCGACAACATCTTCCAAACTTGTGACATCTAATACCAAGAACAAGGCTAGTAAACAACAGCTGCAAATTCATCTCCAAGTTGCACACCATCCTGACTGAAATTACATTATTGCTGGGTCAAAATCCTGGAATTCCCTCCCTAACAACTGTGTAGGTGTAACCTGCAGCACACAGACTGTCGCAGTTCTTCACAATGGCTGGCCACCAGCTTCTTAAGGACAAATACGGATGGTCAATAAATATTTGCCTTGTCATCCACACTTGCAAATCAGTAAATGCAATGTTCTAATACTTGAATAAAATGTGTGTATACAAATTCTGAAATATATTGGTTTATCTCAGCATGTGTTTTTAAAGGCTTAAATTGTCCTGTATTCTATAACTACCGTGTTTTGGCAATTTGTGTGAAATTACTACCTCCACTATTCTCACAAAAAGTTTAAACAGTTTAAAATAAAATGGTGGACAAAGGACTTTCACATGAAGGCCTGAAAGCATTTCTCGTGAATCTTGGGCAATGAGATTTCAACCCCTTGGTTCTTTCTTTCTCTCGATTCTTTTCATGTCATCAACTTTTTATACAAAACATATAGTGCCATTATTGTCTGTTACCTTATATTCCTCTAACCTAACTTTCCAACTATTTCACCAGTCATATGCTCATCTGCGACATATCCCATTACATTATTGTTCATTCAAATTGTTGAGTAACAGACACACATAGATTATCTGGCTAATAGCTGGGAATCTTCAGCCTTCAAAGCTTTTAAAATGATCCTGCAATTTAAGTATATTATAAAGCTATCAACAAAAGGCCCCTGGAGAGTCAAGAACATTACTTATGTCTCTGACCGGACTGGCTTATCTGCAAACTAATGCTAATTTTTCCCAGAGAGTTTTCTGAGCTCCTGCTAAAGTTTTTTTCTCTCTGTTGTTGAGAATTTTTTGACTATTTATTTAATTAAATTCCATTTAAGCACGCGATTACCATTTGGCAGACACTGCTCTGTGCCGATGAACCATTTTCCCCTCCCACCACGCTGTTATCTACAACAGCATCGGGAGGTAACGCTTTCCTCATTCCTCCTGTACTAAGCTGTGAGACTCTCACAAATAACTCCCGCTGGCTTGCTTGACGCTGTATTTAGAGTTGGCAGACTGTCAAGAGAATGCAGATCGTATCGCAACAAACTAACATGGGACCCGTATTTAAGCACGACTCATCGAAGTCTTCAGTGTACATCACGCAATAAAATTTAATATTGTTCTGCATCATAGGCACAAAGACATGCCATCTATACAATCTTACAGCAACTAAGGCCATTCTGCCCATCATGCTTGCATGTTAAAGAGTTGTCCATTCAGTGCCGCTACTCTGATCTTATACCCCATGGCCCGTTTCAAACACATATCCAATTACCTTTTGAAACTTACTGTTGGATCTGTTTTCACCACCTTTCTGAAGCTGCATTCCAGATCAAAACAGCTTGTTGTGTAAAAACAATCCTCTTTATCTTCCCTCTGGATCTTTTCCCTATTATCTTAAAGCCAGGTCCTCTGATTCCCCCATCACCTGCCCCGCCCTGCCAGCAGAAAGCAGAATCTCCTGATATGCTCTGTGAAAATCTTCCATTAAATGTTTCTTTGACCTTCTGTTCTTCAAAGGGCGGTGGAAGCGGAGGCTTTGAATATTTTAAAGGCAGAGGTGAATTGATATTTGTTAGGGAAGGGAGGGTGAAAGGTTATTGGGGCTAGGCAGGAGGTTAGAATCAGATCAGTCGCGATCTTATTGAACGGCGGAGCAGGCTTAAGGGGCTGAGTGGCCTACTCCTGCTCCTAATTTGTTTGAGTGTTCATGTTTAAACAAAAAGTCCCAATTTCTTTAGTCTCATCACATAACTGAAGTACCTAATGCTTGAATTGGAGGAACGTACGCTTCCCTCATAGTTCATTGAGTAGTATTTCTCTGGGAATTTCTGTCTAGGACCAGAGAGTACAACCTCAGGCGAAAGGGACGATCTTTTAAAACAGAGATGGGGAGGAACTTCTTCAGCCAGAGTGGTGAATCTGTGGAATTCATTGCCACAGAAGGCTGTGTCTTTAAGACAGAGATAGATGTGTTCTTGATTAATAAGGGGATCAGGGATTATAGGGAAAAGGCAGGAGAATGGGGATGAGAAAAGTATCAGCCATTATTGAATGGCAGATCAGTCTTGGTGGACTGAGTGGCCTAATTCTGCTCCTATGTCTTATAGTCTTCTTATGGTCTTAGGAAATAATGGCCCATAACTTTCTCAGAGTGGCAATCAGCAATAAATTGTCACTCCGCAGTGACTTACCTACGATTGAAATAGCGCATGCCTGTCTCACCTGATCTTCCTGACTCAGGCTGGGTGAGATTCAGGATGTGAAGCAGATATCCATCTCCAGTGGAGACATATAAAAAGAGTGTAGCGCCAGTGGACACACCCACTTTTGACTGCACCAGCTGCCATTAAACAGGTGAGTTTAAAGGCCCCATTGAGAGGGAGAAGGTAAGTTTCTAAGTGAATGAGACGTGAGAGTGAGACATTGGCAGGCAGTGTCCAGACAAAGGGGTGGTGGGAGTGTCTGACATCGGGGAGGGTGAGACTGGGGGTCCCAAACATCAGGGCGGGGTGTGATTCAGGTCGGGTGGAGGGAGTGTCAGTCGGGTCGGAGGGGGAGGGGGTTGTTTGGATCAGGGGGTGTTGGGTCAGTGGTGGGGTGTCGTTTGGGTTGGGAAGTCGGCTGGATCAAGGGTGGTCAGCTTAGGGGGTTGGTCAGGTCAGGAGGGTGGAGCTGTGTAAATAGTTTCCCTGGAGACTCCATTTACAAATATCTTGTCTGTGTAGCAGTGAGCTGAATGGGCCAGTAAAATCATACATTCCAGCCAAGACTGCGCTGAAATAGAAACAGAAAGCGTCGAATATTTCCAGCAGGTCAGACAGTGTTGGTGGAGAAGGAAACAGACTTAATGGGCGGAATTTTACAGTCCCACCCATTACAGGAATAGTTGTGGGAGGAACACGGATCACGCAGAGGTCTGTTGACCTCGGGTGGGATTTTCCAGGCTTGAGGCGAGCGTGGCTGGAAAACCCTGTCCACCAGTTTAGGTGGATAAACTTGATGGGCGGAAACTAAATGCCATGGCAGGTGGGTTCCATGGCACTTTTCCTTTTGGGCAGCATGGTAGGAAATCGTGCCCGATTTTGTGTTCACAAGCGAATTAGTTCTGCGTTGGTAAGTATCTCTTTGGATCACATGGGTCGGGAACTGATTCATCTGCCGTGTTATCACCTAACGGGATCAAAGTTCTCAGCGCCATATTTAAATACCACCCAAACACACGTATTCACTCTCTCCAGTGCAGCTGTGTAATGGAGACGTCTCCGGGTGGCCGTGTCCAAGAAGAATGCTGCCCTGTGGTTCAGTAATGTCTCCCTTAAGACCTTCACCATGGTTATCTGCAACACTGGGATGGCCTCTACCCCAGCAATGGTTCCAGGAGGCTCACCAGCCTCATCTCACCGGGAGACGATTACAAGAGAGGTCAGCTTGTCAGGCAGCTACTTGAGAATGTCATTTAGTGCAGGAAGAGGATAAATGATCTGACCTGCTGCACCAGGGTAAATCAATCTTCAGTTCACACCAATCTCACACTCTCATCATGGCATCATGCTCTATAAGTGTTTGATTTGATTTATTATTGTCACATCTATTAACATGCAGTGAAAAGTATTGTTGTTTGCGCGCTATACGGACAAAACACAGCATTCATTCAGAAGGAAATGAGAGAGTGCAGAACGTAGTGTTACAGTCATAGCTAGAGTGTAGGGAAAGATCAACTTAATGCAAGGTAAGTCCATTCAAAAGTCTGACAGCAGCAGGGAAGAAACTGTCTTGAGTCAGTTGGTACGTGACCTCAGAATTTTGTATCTTTTTCCCGAAGGAAGAAGGTGGAAGAGAGATTGTCCAGGGTACGTGGTGTCCTTAATTATGCTGGCTGCTTTGGTGAGGCAACAGAAGTTTGGACAGAGTCAATGGCTGGGAGGCTGGTTTGCATGATGGATTGGGCTACATTCACGACCTTTTGTAGTTCCTTGCAGTCTTGGGCAGAGCAGGAGTCATACCAAATTGTGATACTACCAGAAAGAATGCTTTCTACAGTGCATCTGTAAAAATTGGTGAGAGTCGTATCTGAGATGCCAAATTTCCTTAGTTTTCTGAGAAAGTAGAGGTGTTGGTGGGCTTTCTTAACTATAGTGTCGGCATGGGGGTTGTTGGTGATCTGGACACCTAAAAAATTGAAGTTCTTGATCCTTTCTACTTTGTCCCCAATGATATAGACAGGAGCATATTCTCCTTTATGCTTTCTGAAGTCGATGACAGTCTCCTTTGTTTTGTTAACAATGAGGAAGAGATTATTGGTGCCGCACCTGTTCGCTGGATTTTCTATCTCATTCTTGTATTCTGAGCCAGCATTGTTTGAGATCCGACCCATTACGGTGGTGTCGTCAGCAAACTTGAAAATTGAATTGGAGGGGAATTTGGCCGCACAGTCATAGGTGCATAAGGAGTATAATAGGGGGCTGAGGACACAGCCTTGTGGGGCACTGATGTTGAGGATGGTCGTGTATGAGGTATTGTTGCCTATCCTTACTGATTGTGGCCTGTGAGTTTGGAAGTCTAGGATCCAGTTGCAGACGGAGATGCCGAGGCCCAGGCCATGGAATTTGGAGATGAGTTTCATGGGAATAACGGTGTTGAAGGCTGAGTGAGCTATAGTCAATAAATAGGTGTCCTTATTATCTAGGTGTTCCAGGATTGAGTGCAGGGCCAGCGAGATGGCAGCAGCTGTGGACCTGTTTCGGCCGTAGGCAACCTGTAGTGATCCAGACAGTTCGGGAAGCTGGAAGCTGATTCGCACCATGACTAACCTTTCGAAGCACTTCACAGTGATGGATGACAGAGCCACTGACCGATAGTCATTAAGGCACACTGCTTGGTTTTTCTTAGGTACTGAGATGATGGTAGTCTTCTTGAAGCAGATAGGGACCTCAGATTGGTGTAAAGAGAGGTTGAAGATGTCTGTGAATATCCCCGCCAGCTGATCCACTCAGGATTTGAGTGCTCGTCTGGGCACCCCATCTGGGCCAGTCGCTTTCTGTGGGATGACCTTCGAGAAGTGTTGCACCACTCAAGGATCTCATACAATGTCAGTGGGGAATAATCAGCACCGATTGTCTCCCAGACACTTTACTATCTCCAACATCTGATCTATCATACTACACAAACTCTATCCTCAATCCTCACTGAGGAGATGGGAAGGTTGAACTCAGTTATGATGGGATGGGTGAAGTGCACAGTTTATTAAGCCCCACTAGAATCACAGAACCCTGACAGTAGAGAAGGAGGCCATTCAGCCCATCAAGTCTGCACTGAACACAATCCCAACCAGGCCCCACTCCCACAACCCCAAATATTTACTCTGCTAGTCCCCCCGACACTAGGGTCAATTTAACATGGCCAATTAACCTAACCTGCTCATCTTTGGACTATGGGAGGAAACCGGAGTGCCCAGAGGGAAGCCACGCAGACATAGGGGAAACATGCAAACTCCACACAGACAGTGACCCAAAGCCGAAATTGAACCTGGGACCCTGGTGTTGTGAGGCAGCAGTGCTAACCACTGTGCCACCCCTACTACTTCACAGGTCACACCTTTAGTTTAAATGTTTGATTCACTAGCCAAAATGGCCAGTTGTTTCCCTTCACTATTGTTAGACACAGAAAAGAGACTTTAATCAGACTGATGGATTTATTATAAAACAAAACTTTAAGTGACAAACAAAGAAAATTACAGCACAGGAACAGGCCCTTCGGCCCTCCAAGCCTGCACCAACCATGCTGCCTGATTGAACTAAAACTCCCTCCCCTTCCGGGGCCCATATCCTTCTATTCCCATCCTATTCATGTATTTGTCAGACGCCCCTTAAAGGTTACTATCTTATCTGCTTCCACTACCTTCCTTGGCAACGAGTTCCAGGCACCCACCACCTTCTATGCACTACAGCACACACACACATGCACACACACACGCACACACACACACGAAAAGCTCACACACACACACACACACGTATGCACACATATGCATGCACACACACACAAACACACACACATGCACACACACACGCACACAAACACACGAAAAGCTCACACACACACACACACACGTATGCACACATATGCATGCACACACACACAAACACACACACATGCACACACACACGCACACACACACACGAAAAGCTCACACACACACACACACACGTATGCACACATATGCATGCACACACACACAAACAAACACACACACACACACACACACACAAACAAATAAGATAGGCAATGATAAAACTTTATGAGGAAGGATCAAGTTTGCAAGGTTTTGATGCTGTTGATCTGGTGCTTCTTCGTGTGAAGAAAGATCATAGCCAGGATTCCTCTAAAAAAATTCGAAGTGCTGAATTCACATAAAAACTGAAGTAACTTTTGCTTCTTTTTTAAGTGGGATTTTCAAAATGTATCTCCCGCACTCTAAGCATTGCAGAGTGCCTCGGGGCATTCACACTGAAAATCAGGATGTGGGGCCCATTCTCACCCGAGAGGCCAGTATAGTGCAAAGTAGGCCACTGTGATACTCTGATCTGTCAGAGCGGTGATTGGTGCATGAGAATTGGGCCCGGACTGCCAGTCTCCAATTACTGGGCAGCTTGATTGCCGGCTAGCACAGCAACTCCATATCTCTGGCCCTTTGACCATCTCACTCACCGATTGCTGGCCGCCTGGATGTGTCCTGATATCCCCCCCCCACCTTCTGCAAGCCCCAATATCCCCACCATCCCCCCACTCCCACCATGGCAGTCCCAACTCCCCCCCACCCTGATGGCCAGCCCCAATCAGCCCTTCCCCTCCCTCTGATTGCAATCTTGACTGCAGAGTGGCAGTAGGACACCCATGCCCACCGATCTCTTCCCAGAGGCTCTACCCCAGGCACTGTCACCTGGGCACTGCCCAATGCCTGGTAGACAGTGCCAAGGTGCCCAGTGAGCATTGCCTTTGCCCATTAGGCAGTGCCAGGGTGCCAGGCTGGCAATACCCAGGAGGCACCACCCTTCCTTCTGACCTCTGGGGAGGGCCTCCAGGGCCTCCCTTCACTCCAGTGGGGTCAGGGTGCCAGCTCTCATTATTGGGGGCTGTTGTAAACCCCCGGTGGGTGAAACACTCCTGGCGGGGGGAGAGGCTAGCAGACTGTGAGACTTCACACCCGGGCTTGATAATGATAGGGAAATGAGAATTTTAATATGAAAATCAGTTCCATGCAAGAAATCAGTGCGGATCTAATGACTCTGGAAATCTGGACCCTAAAGGCGCATGGTGGCTGTGATGTCCAGTGAGGAGCCTGCTAAGCAGCCTCAACTGATGTCTCCCGGCCTGTTGCGCTGCTATAGCAATGCAGCAAGCTGGGAGAATCACCCCCACTGCTCCCAGGGGAAACCTGAAGGCTCTCATTACCTCAGCCTGAGTGTGGAGGAGAATAGAGGCAGGATAACCCTTCCCTCAGCCTCTCAACTTTCTGAATACAGACAAATGCCACTGAGCTGACAATTCCCAGCTGGATACTGATAACTACTCTGTATTTCAGGGAAGGCGATGGGAGCGTGAGCTGGGCCGTGTGGAAAGCTAGGCCCATGCTGAGACTTAGACTGGCGGCTGCAGAGTGAGGTGTGAAGTGCAGAGTGAGATGTGAAGTGCAGAGTGAGGTGTGAAGTGCAGAGTGAGGTGTGAAGATTTGGTGAATCTCTCTGAGGGTACCTGCACCTTGGCTCGGAAAATGAAAGAGTCCATCCAAGTGTTGGGTGCTGTCATTTTTCTCTTGTCTGTTGTGTGCGGCCTACTCCTCTGAGAGATTGGTGACTCTCAATGAGAGCCTGCTCCAGCAGGCCACTCTGTGATACCAAAGATGCTTGGAGACCTGCATACTACCACCCTGTCCACAAGCTCCAAGTAGCAGCAGAGTGAGGGGGAATCTCCACCAGGCCCTCATGCTTCTCAGCACAGCAGGGAGGTGCAAGTGTGACTTACAAGAGAGGAGGAGGAGCAGCTGCCCTCCATGTCTGGGAACCTCTCTCCTTGGCCCTGACTGTGAGCAGTGGCTCCTCAGCCCCTCTGCCAGTGACACCAGCAGCCCACATGACCATGACAACAGAAGGGGTTCCTGCACCTGTGGCGGTCTCCCCTCAGCATGCCTGGACCCATTAGGCCTCAAAGAGGCAGAGGACGGCACAGTGGCACAGCACTGCTGCCTCATAGAGACCCTGGTTCGATTCCCGGCTTGGGTCACTGAATGTGTGGAGTTTGCACATTCTCCCCATATCTGCATGGGTTTCCTCTGGGTACTCTGGTTTCCTCCCACTGTCCAAAGATATGCGGGTTAGCTGGATTGGCCAAGCTAAATTCCCCCTTAGTGTGCCGGGTTAGAGGGATTAGTGATGTAAAATATGTGGGATTATGGGGATAGGTGGGATTGTTGCCAATACAGACTCGATGGACTGAATAGCCTCCTTCAGCACTGTGGGGCTTTCTATTGTGGGACGGCCGCCAAGATCATCCAGAGCACAGGCAGCCTGGTTAGTAGGATTCGTCTATTGCAGCTGGCAGTGAAAGGAGAATACCATGTGAGAGCACTTGTAAAAGAATTAAGAAAATACATTTGATCCACTTGGGCTCCACAGGTGATCAGATAGTTCTGCTTTTGTGTAAGGATTAATTCAATAACTGTCTGATTTGGTTTATCTATCCTGTGTTGCTGACCCTTCAGCACTGCAAACATGATAGCTGCCAATCCAAGCACTGGCTGGGATGACCATAGAAACATAGAAGATAGGAGCAGGAGGAGGCCATTTGGCCCATCAAGCCTGCTCTGCCACTCATTACGATCATAGCTGATTGTCCAACTCAGTAGCCCAATCCTGCTTTCTCCCCATAACCTTTGATCCCATTCGCATTCCCATGCCCAGTACGCTCACCATTTGCACTTTACAAAAGGACCAGCTGCGAGAAGAGATGGTTCAGGTTTTGCAGCAGAGATGAGTGATTTTTAAGTGCTAGGAACATGCACCTTTGGCTGGTTGGCTGAAGTGGCAATTGTCAGTCCAAAGGATGAGTATAAGTATCTCCCGAATCTCCCTTGCTTCTAGATCCTGGCACTCTCCAAGCATGCTCCTGGTGCCAACTAGGCACCCTCTTGGCAACCTCCAGGCACCCTCCAAGCATGATCTAGTCACCCTCTTAGCACTTTCCTGGCACCCTCCGGGCACCCTCCAAGCATGATCTAGGCACCCTCCTGGCACTTTCCTGGCACCCTCCGGGCACCCTCCAAGCATGATCTAGGCACCCTCCTGGCACTTTCCTGGCACCCTCCAGGCACCCTCCAAACAGCCACTTATATCTGACAAGATGATCTTCAGCTTTCTCATCATATTCCTCACCTCTTGCACTCCAGTCTGCCTTTAGTGGGCAGGGCTACCCCACTCTGCAGTGCCAAGTTGTGTAAAGTGCAGCAGCTGGCCACTATTCAGAGGGTTGGTGCAGGGGTATGTTGAAGAGCGTCATACAATTGAGCAGACGCTCCGCACTTTGAGGAGACTGATGGTGTGTTTGAATGCCTCTCTAGTCATGGTGTTCCCCATGTTATAGCGTTCCTCTGCTGCAATGAATGTCTTCCTCACCAGTGCCATTAACCATGGAGAAGCCTAACTGGCAATTATCCATCCCTGCAGTTACACTGAGAAGGTTGAAAAGCTGTCGTATTTGGAAGCGATGGAGAACGTAAACATTATGATAGCTCTCAGGTAAGAAGTGCACACTAACAGGAACTGCTGATGGTGGTCCGAAGGAGTGAAATCTCTTCCTGTTCAGGAAGGCTGGCATTGGGAGCCTCGATGGCCACGAGTCTGTAGCCAATCAGACTTTGTGCCTGTGGGAATCCAGTCAAGGCTCAAAGCCCAGGGCTGCCCATCCCAGTGTCCAAACTTGTTCCCTCTGCCCACTCAGATTCTCCTCCTGGTTGGAGGAATGTCCTCCAGAAAGAATGATGACATTGTGCCCTCGGCACTGCTAGTCTGACCGGGGTGGCCTTCCAGTAAATGATCTAATGTTGCTCACCACCTCCCGCCCCCCCCCCCCCTCCCCTCCATCCCCCCCCCAGCCACATCCCCACCCTCAACTTTCCTCCCCTCTCGAGTCCCTCTCCAGTGAACCCCCTCTGCCAGCAGCATAATCTCCTCAAGGGGACCTCGATTCCAAATCAATGGCCGCCCATACCTATTTGAGAAAACAGTAAAAGACGTTACTGTACAGTTGTCAGGCACAACAATCACAAAAACTGCTGCTCCACTGTCACAGTTTCAGCCGTCCCCTTTCAGCCGTCTCCCCTCCCCCCATCACCTCATGGTCCAAGATTTGGAGGACCCAGTAAAATTATTTTCCATTGACTCTTTAATTGTGTGTGTCCATTGGTCATTTTAAAGTGGTGGGCACCTTACCCCGCTGTGTACTGGATATTGCTGACCCAAACTGATGATCTCCTGCTCAATATTTCGATACTCCTCGCGCCAAGTTGTCGTTTGTTCCCGCAACTTCTCCCAAAATTGCTCTGCACATGGAAGCTTACCTGTTGTAAGTGAACACACTATGGGCCAAGCTATTGGTTTGCCTGTCAGCCTGCCAGCGTCAAACTGGGGTCCTACATCGGATTAGGTAGGCCGGAGGCAAGCCTGATATTGGGCGTCAGGCCTTATTTTGCACACAGTGTGTGGATGCTGTGCTGGGCACTCAGGCAGTTTGTCAGGGAAAGGTGCTTTTGTTGTTGCCCTCAGTGGCCCTGAGGTTGTTCTGGAGTGAGGGAGCTGCTCCAGTCTGCACACTCAGGTAAGCATTTAAAACCTTTCCTTCCAGCACACCATCTAAGGCCAGGGATCAGGCTGCATATTGTCCATCCATTGACTGACTGCAACTGGTCTGCATGCAGGGCAAATTAAAAGGTGGCCGCAATCATTTGTTAGGGTCACTATACTTATTAAAATCATAGAATCTCTACACTGCAGAAGAAGGCCATCCAGCCACATGAGGGAGGCATTGTGGTATTGTCACTGGACTCGTAATCCAGAGACCCAGAGTAATGTTCTGGGGACTCTGATGCGAATTCCAGGCAAATGGTGAAATTTGAATTCACTAAAAGTCTAACAATGACCATGAAACCATTGCGATTATCGTAAAAACCCATCTGGTTCACTAATGCCCTATCGAGAGGGAAATCGGCTGTCCTTGCCTGGTTGGGCCTACATGTGATCCCAGACCCACAGCTGTGTTGTTGACTGTTAAGTGTCCTCTTAAATGCCCTCAGCAAACCACTCAGGAAATTAGGGAGGGGTAATAAATGCCGGCTGAGTCAGTGGTGGCCACATTCCCTGAACAATTAACAAAAAACATGTAAAGGGTAAAATTTTTCAGGCACCAGCCTTGGGTGCTTCTAATTCTGCCTTAATAACTACTATAGTGAGCAGCAGCAGTTGGCTAGTTCACGGATGGCGGGGAGTGATGCAACAGCGCAAGTTCAATTCCCATACCGGCTGAAGACCTGACTTCTCAACCTCGTCTGAGGTGTGGTGACCCTCTGGTTCAAATCACCACTAGTCAGCCCCCCCACCACCCCCCTCCTCTCATGGGGAGAGCAGCGTATGTGGGACTATATCTTTATTTTCACCAGTGAGCAACACATTGAGGTGCCTAAGGAGAGTGCCTGTCTATGGAATGTGCTGGTGTTCATTTTAACCCTGAACGTGGGAGAGATACCATTGAATTTCTTGGCCAGATCAGGTTCTGTTTCTTTTGCAGTTTAATATAAATTCCATGTTGGTCAGAAGTACAATGTCTGAGCTGAATTTCATTTAAGGCATAAATTAGACCATTATCAAGTTTTGTTGAGGCAGCGAGACAATCAACTTCTGTCTCCCGTTCTATCTGGGAAACTAAAGTTTCAACTCTTTCAGAAATCTGGTGACTCAGTGACCACAGGGCCTGCAATCGCAGCTCAAGAGATGGCTATCAGCCTCATTAAAAACGGAGAAGGCAGTTTTTGTTATGATATTTAATAACAGAGGAAAGGGAAACCTGCCAAGTCTCATGAACATCAACTCCCCTTTTTTTCCCATGAATTTTATTTTGGGCTGCTCTCAAACATTCTGCATGGAAAAGTTGGAGTTAACATTGTGAAATGACTTACACTTTGTCTACTTTTCAGCAGCTTAAACCACTTTCTTCAAGTTGGCACAGAATTCCGGAATTGTGTAAAACCAGTCAGCTTTGAATTTGGCCGTGTTTGATGTTTAAACTCAATTCATGCCAACACTTTTACCATAATCTCTTTGTGTTGTAATGATGACTTTGTCTTTTCATCTTAGGAATTGTGCACAAGGTGTAAATATCCAGCAATGGCAGGGATGATTTTTTTGCAAAAAATAAGCTCCCCAATTTCTTCCACATTTTCTCCCTTCTTTTTGTGAGGTAAAAATGACTCATGTAATGGTCCAATTCCACGGGCTCTGACTTCTCTATGGAACTTTGCCCAAATAGCTAGTGTTACATACAAGGCTAGACAGTCACTGCTGGCAGGTTAGTTGATCGTGATAGACATGGGTCTCCAAGTGTCTGTTTCTCCCAAGTACAAATCGTCAGGGACATAAATTTTGAACTTCAATGTGAATTTGAATTGGTTTTTGGAACAAGCAAAGAGATGGATTAAGAGCTTGCCCAGTCCACTCTGAGCATTGGCTTTGTAACTCAGAGAAAGGAATAATCTTTTTTTAAAACATCAGTGTCTTAAACTTCCTGTGCTATAACACTGCCCCTACCAGCTGCTACGTTCAACAACTTCCATTTATATAGCATCTTTCATGCAGTAAATTGTCCCCAGCTACTTCACAGGAATTATGCATTTATTCCAATTTAATTTACACAGCAACATCTAAAAGGCAGCAAAGTGACAATGGCCAGTGATCTATTCTTTTTTAGTGATGTATGTTGAGGAATAGATGTTATACAATGAAATGGGAGAAGAAATCCCCTATTCTTCTTATCACAGTGTCATGGGATCTTTTACGTTAACCTGACCCACCTGACGAAGGAGCAGTGCTCCGAAAGCTTGTGATACCAAATAAACCTGCTGGATTTTAACCTGGTGTTGTGAGACTTCTTACTGTGCCCACCCCAGTCCAACACTGGCACCTCCATATCACATTAACCTGGACATGTATCCACAGAGTTTTTTTTGAAAGTATGATTGAAGAGCATGTTTTCCACATCTCTCTAACATCCTCAATGCCAAAGGATTGCTAGTCGTAGCTCAGTGATGCCATGATTTCACAATCATTGACTCATAGAATCCCTGCAGTAGAGAAGGAGGTCATTCAGCCCATCGAGTTTGCACCAACAACAATCCTACCCAGTCCCTTTCCCGGGGGTAACGCCAAGTATTTATCATACTAATACCCTTGACACTAAGGGACAATGACCAATCAATCTAACCAGCACATCTGAGGAAACGAACGCCCAGAGGAAACCCACGCAGATAAGGGTAGAATGTGCAAACTCCACACAGACAGTAACTCGAGGCTGGAATTGAACCTGGGTCCCTGGCACTGTGAGGCAGCAGTGCTAACACTGTGCCACTGTGCCGTCCAATGAAGCAAGTGGAGGAGACAGGCCCCAAAAGCTTTCTCAGTTGACATGTGGATTGAATCCATGCTGTCAATTTTAATTAATTACCACACGCTAACAAACTCAGCTCAGCAGCCTTAGTTTTCGTCAGCACCCATCCTTAATGCAAACTCAAATCCTGGAGTAATGGGAGAACAGATCATAGGCTGCTACAAATAATCTCAGGCTCTTACCAAATGGCAGTGTTCAACTTAATCAATCTTGCTTGTATTTAAAAATGTTGCAATTCGTTAAAGATAAGATAACGATTACCAACCATCACTGGTTTTCCAAGCCTGTCAATCTCACACATTTTGGTGTGAAAATGTAAATTGGGCCAAAGAAGCTCCACTTCACGTCTCATGGGTATTTTAAGATGAAAGGGTCCCTCCCAACCAGGCTTGTTGTTGACAGCTCTGCTTTCATGGGCCAGTGATAATGAGGTAAAGGCAAGATACATGCATGTTTGTCCTATATCTTATGTCCACATCTATGAATCTAACTCAGTGTCAGCAGGTGGACCATTCAAATACCCTGTGCAATGATTCATGGAGTTAACATGTCAACACCGGCTTGTGTTTATCTTGTGTCTTTAATGTCATAAAATCCAGCAGGCTTCACAAATAGAAAACATTGTAATGGACACTAAGCTGCAGAGAGACGGGGGAGAGAGAAGGAAAGGGAGAGAGAGAAAGAAAGAGAGAGACAGACAGAGAAAGAGAAACGTCACTCTAACCTCCATTCACCCTGTTTCCTTGACTGAGTTAAAAATCATCTCTTTAGTTAAACCAGTTGTATGAGTTAATTGATCTAGAACATACAGTAGATTCCCAGAGATGCAAAACTTCTTTTTTAGCTTTTCATTCAAATGATATCCACACCATCAACACCATTGACCTAGTTGTTGACCTAATAGTATTATTGCTAGACTATTAATCCAGAAAGTGGTCTGGGGAACTAAATTCAAATCCTACCAAGTGGTGGAATTTGAAATCAGTAAAAAATATTTGATGACCATGAAACCATTGTCGATTGTTGGAAAAACCCATCTGATTCACTAATGTCCTTTAGGGAAGGAAATCTGCCATCCTTACCTGGTCTGGCTTCCACAGCCACAGCTCTCAACAGCCCTCGGGCAACTAGAGATGGGCAATAAATGCTGGATAGCCAGTGATGCCATGTCACAAACGAATAAAAAATATGCACGGCTGCAAGAGCTGGTCAGAGGCTGGGAATTCTGCAGTGAGTAACTCACTTCATGACTTCCCAAAGCCTGTCCACTATCTACAAGACGCTAGCGAGGCGTGTGATGGAATGCTGTCCACCTGCCTGGATGAATGCCGCTCCAACAACACTCAAGAAGCTTGACACCATTCAGGACAAAACAATCCACTTGATCAATGCCCCATCCAAGAACGTCAACATTCACTCCCTTTACCTTGCACTGCAGCAACTTTCCAAATGTCCTTCAAACACACCTTCCAAACCCAAAGCCCCTACCATCTAGATGATGAACGCACCCAGTACATGGGGACACGACCACCTGTAACTTCCCCTCCAAGTCACATACCATCCTGATGTGAACTATTATTGTCATTCCTCCATTGATGCTGGGACTACATCTTGGAACTCTCTCCCTAACAAATCTGTGGGCTACCTTCTCACAGGCTGTGGTTCATGAACGCATTCGTCACCACTTCCTCAAGGACAACTAAAGGGGGGCAATAAATGCTGGCTTTTTTGCTCTCTTTCCATGGCTTAGTGTCCATCTCAATGTCTTCCATTTGTGAAACATGCTGGAATATTTATCACAATAAAGACACAATACAATGTCCGATACAATGTCAAATATATATTTCTAAATATGGAATATTCTTTGTGGCAGACCATTAATGTTAACTTGCTTTATTGATGTAGAATATTCCATTCATTGATTTTCATTAGCTATTATTGTATCCACAAGTAAAGATAGCTTTATAAAAGTAAGTAAGGATTAAAATGCATCATTTCTAATGGAACCATTGAAAACTATTCAGTCCCTGTCTGTTGATGACTAATGAATGGTCTCCTGGCACAATATAGTCTAAGAGCTTTATTGGAAAACATGTTTTAATGAGATTAGCAATGTAAATTTGCACAACCTCTTGATTTCTATATCCAAAATTTCTCTAATCCTCTCTGAATACTTGTTTACCTTTGACAACAAAAATGCAGTAGAATCCAAAATGCTGCAAAAGATCCCAAATTAAATGTCAAATATATATACTTTCTGGCTCCAAACAAGTAATTCATTTGATAAATCTTAAATCCAACATCAGCTCAAAATGAACTTTCAGTTTTCTCTTGCACTACAAGTGACGGAATGTAAGTTATACCTGCAGTTAAAATGACCAGATTACATAGAATTTACAAAATAGGGTCAGACCATTGTGTCAAACTGGTCTGTAGCTGTGTTTATGCCTCCTCTCATTGCTGGATTAATTATAGTCACTTTTCTATGAACTGTCATCTTCAAGCATGTTGTGAACTCTTAGAGCTGCATTGGCGACACTTCGCTGCTGACCTTGGGCGTCACACTGGCCAGTTTACCTGGAGGATTTACAATACTCTATTGACCTGATAGATAAAGCATCACATACTAGCTGATACGAATTAGTTTACTTGCCAGACAGGGGTGTTCCTGGTCATCCATTATAATATTGGCAGAAAAACCATGGTGAAACAGGATAAAAGCCATTTTGCTGAGGTTATTTATGGATTTTAAACTGAGGCTACACAGGCTATGAGGCAAAATTCTATCAATTCATATAATCAACATAAACTTGTGAAATAATTGTTTAAAAGCATGAAGCACTTAGAAAATGCTTTTCTTTGACAGTCATCTTTGGCCTTTCTTATTGTTATTAAGTGGTTGCATGATTGCTTTATGAGCTGGTCACAGGATTTGTTGATGATGCCACTGGGGTGTTTCACAGGCTCCTGCTCTTAATTTCATTTTCTGTTCTGTGGAGAGAATATCACTTTTAATAAACCTGTTTGTTACTTTGAATCTACGTGCACAAACGACGTCTTTTCCTTTTTGTATTAAACTCACAATCTGGTTAGGATATAACACTTATAATCTATCAAAGAAACATAATGGTTTACTCCAAGTCATGGTTCCTAATTGTGATTGTTTTGATACTATTAGCATTCATATGCTCAATTATAAATTAGAAAATTCGCTTGATCCTTTTGTTAAGGTGAATATGAATTGAATGTAATCTAACTTAGAATCCCTACAGTACAGAAGGAGGCCATTTGGCCCATCGCATCTGTACCAACCACAATTCCCCCCAGGCCCTATTCTCGTAACCCCACACATTTATCCTACTAATCCCCCTGACACTAGGGTCAATTTAACTTGGCCAATCAACCTAATGCACACATCTTTGAAGTGTGGGAGGAAACCAGAGCACCCAGAGGAAACTCATAGAGACACGTGGAGGATATGCAAACTCCACACAAACCTGGGTCCCTGCACTGTGAGGCAGCAGTGCTAACCACTGTGCTACTGTGCCACCCAGTTGCTCAGCCTCCTGTGTCCTAGACTGTGTAGCAGTGAAATAATATCCTTATCTCCTTTTTTTTAACTTGTAGCCCCTTATATAACCATTAGTTGATTTGCCACATTGAGTTAGTAGGTTCAAGAGATTCCAGTAAGCAAAGCATGTAGTATGTTTATTAGATCTAAATTTGGATTCTCCCTGTTGTCCTGATTGTTGTGATGTGGAGCTGTAAAGACCAAAATCACTGGCTTGATGCACGTTTTCTGCTCAGTTATCTGCTTTCAGCTACGATAGATGTAGTAGTGCTCCGACTGGTTTAATGGCCCTGGAATTATGGAGGATAGCAGGGCGAGGGTTAGCAAAACATAGCTCTGCAATCAAAGAAAAATACCACTGCGCATTTCAGGTCCTGCTATGATAGTAATGACTTACACTGGACTAATAATATTTGATGGCCAACATTTGGCATCTACCATCTACTTCCAGTTATAAAGGAAAAATCTTAGCCAATTCTGTTAAATTCAATCCCACTTCAGATCAACAGTGAAAATATCAATTTTGTTCAGTTGGCAGCATTCTTTTCTCTGAGTCACTTGAGACATTTTGAAGACATTATAAATGACATACAAATGGCAGCTCTTCTTAAATACTAACATATAAATTTGGTGTAGGATTGGGCCACTCGGCAATCTCCCCAACAATTATAGGCCAGTCAGTTTAATGTCAATGGTGGGCAAACTTCTAGAAACATTATTTGGGGAAGAATTGTGGAGAAATGTGGGTCAATTAGAAAGAGCCAGTACGGATTTCTAAAGGGGAAACGGTCTTCAACTAACTTGCTGGAATTTTCTGAGGAGGTAAAATAGAGGGTTGATGAGGGTAATGGTGTTGATGTGGTATACATGGTCTTTCAGAAGGCATTCTTTACAGTGCCACATAACAGACTTGTGAGAAAAGCTGTCGGTCATGAAATAAAAGGTACAGTTGCAGGGTGGATGTTAAATTGGCTGAACAACAAGAAGCAGAGAGTAACTGTCAGTGAATATTTTGCAGGATGGAGGAAGGTTTGTAGTGGTGTTCCCCTGAGGTCAGTATTGAGACTATTGCTTTTCCTGATTATATATTAATGATCTAGATCCTTGGTGGGCAGAGGATGTTTTCAAACTGCGAATGATGCAGAACCTGGAAGTATTATAAACTGTGAGAACAGTGCAGAAGTTCAAAAGGACATAGACAATTTGGTGGATGGCCAGATAGGTGGCAGGTGAAGTTCAAGGTGGAGAAGTGTGAGTGATACAGTTTGGTAGGAAGAACATTGAGAGACACTACAAAATAAAGAGTACAATTCTTAAGGGGCTGCAGGAGCAGAGGGACCTTGGTGTATATATGCATAGACTACTAAAGGTGGCAAGAGAGCAATTATGAAACATGTAGTATTCTGGCTTTATTAACAGTGACATTGCATACAAGAGCAAGGAAATGTTGAACCTACACAAGATAATAGTTTGAACTCAGCTGGAGTATTGTGTACTGTTCTGGGCACCACACTATAGGAAGGATATGAACGCATTAGAGAGAGTACAGAAAAGGTTTACAAAAATGGTTCCAGGGCTGAGAAATTTCAATTATGAGGATAGATTGGAGAGGTTGGGACTGTTCTCCTTGGAGAGAAAAAGGCTAAGAGGAGATTTAATGAGGCTGTTCAAAATCTTAAAGCGGCTGGACTGAGTAGATAGAGACAAACTGTTCCCCCTCGTAAAAGGATCAAAAATGAGAAGGCACAGATTTAAAGTAATTCACAAAAGAAGCAAGTGTGATGTGAGAAAAGAAATCGCACAATGAGTGGTTCAGGTCAGGAAGGCACTGCCTGGTAATATGGTGGAGGTAGGTTCAACTGAGGTCTTCAAGAGGGCATTAGATGATCATTTGAATAGAAACAACGTGCAGAGATATGGAGAATAGGCAGGGAATGGCACTAAAGCATGACATTTTACACATTTGTTTCTCTACATCTCTCATAAATGTGAGAACTAGGAGCAGGAGTAGAACCATATGGCCTGTCAAGCCTACTCCACCCTCAATGTGATCGTGGGTGACTTTGAGCTTAATTCCGTTTTCCTGCCTGCTCCCTGTCTCACTTAATTTCTTGAAAGTCCAAAAATCTGTCTATCCCAGAATCAACAATGGAGCATCTACAACTCTCTGGGGAACAGCATTCCAAAGGTTCACAACCCTTTGAGTGAAGTAATTTCTCGTTCTTTAAAAAGCTCCTCAAAAGCTATTTCTTTGACCAGGTTTTTGGTGGTCGGCCTGCATGTGTCCTTATGTGGCTCTGTGTCAAATGTTGTCTGCTAATGCTGCAGTGAAGCCCCTCGAGAAGGTTTACTGTATTAAAGGTCTCTTATTAATACAAGCTGCTGTTTATTATTGTGGATATGGAAATTCACTTCCAAAATTAGTGGACCCCAGAAACTGTGCCAATATTTAGATTGGATAGATGGAGAAAGAACAACTTGGACAAAGGAATAAGCGTGGGTAGATGTAATTTGGACTATATGCTTTATGGAGGATAAATACCAACACAGAGTGATCTGCCAAGTAGCTGATTTCCACATTGTGATTCCTATATCTTTCTTTGTGTTTAGCAAAGGAAATTGAACCCTTAGAACTGAAGGAAGGAAATTAGAATTTAAAAAAGCCTCAGGAGAAATGCTTTAAGTTTCACTTTGGATCAGCTTTCTTGCTGTAGATATTAAAACAATTCCACTTGAACTCCAAAACACAAAAATGGCACTGACAATGATGCATTTATTGTCGATCCTCTGAAAAGCTGATGGTGGGCCTTCTTCTTAAACTCCTGCAGTTTCTGTAGTGATGATTCCCCCATTGTTATAATCGTTGTGGTCAGCCGTCCCTCGATTTGAAGATGACATCAACCCCAGGGGTCATGGGTTTCTGACCTAGGTCTTTGAAGGCTAAGGTTCTGCAAGATATTGAAGAATTTGACCCAGCCACTATGACGGTATGGAGACTATGTCAAAGTCAGGGTAGGAGGCTTCTTGGAGGGGAACTTGAAGGTGACAGAGAGAGAAAGGCAGGAATAGAGTATGAATATGAGAGAGATAGGGGGTTATGACTTGGGAATGTGCTGCCTTAAAGGTTGGTGGACATACTCAGTAGTAACGTTCAAAGTAAATACATGAAAGGAAAAATTGGCGAGTCTTTGAGGAAAGAGGAGGTGAGTGGGACAAATTGGATAACTCTTTCAAAGAGAATGGGACAATGGGCTGAATGGTCTCCTCGTAAGCTAAATGAAGAAGGTGTTCACATGCTAATACTATACTTTGTGACAATGCACATAGCCTGAAAGGTTTTGTCAAAGCAAGGTTAATGAATTGCTGCAGTGCCTCCTGTATACATATATTGTTACCATATTTATTTCTATTCTGAGTGAAACATATAGGGGAGGCGATGGTCTATGGTTTTATCGCTAGACTATTATTCCAAAAACCCAGTTATTGGGGACTTGGGTTCGAATCCCACCATGGTGGAATTTGAATTCAATAACAAACAAAATCTGAAATTAAGAATCTACTGATGATCACAAAACTATTGTTGATTGTTGGAAAAACCCATCAAGTTCACTAATGTTCTTTAGGGAAGGAAATCTGTTGTCCTTACCCGGTCTGGCCTACATGTGATTTCAGAGCCACAGCAATGTGGTTGACTCTCAAATGCTCTCCAGCAACTAGGAATGGGCAATAAATGCTGGTCAGCCTGTGACATCCAAGTTCCACGAATGAATAAAATGAAACTGACTGAATCAGATAAACTGAGGGACAAATTAAAGGGGCAGCCCCTTAAAGGGATACTGCCATAAAGAAGAAAACAAATCATAGATGAAACTTGAAACATCAAATCAAAACATGATTAGAAAGCTTGATAAAGTACCCCGGCCCCATGTGCCTAACAGCATGGAAGGCCTAGGTGGTACCAGTAGACACAGCATGTTTTCTGTCCATGGACAAGTGATGAAAGAGGTTTAAAGGCAAGCAGTCAACTGCCCATGCTGATTGCTGTCGTGCTTCTTACTTTAAATCCAAAGATGTGTAGGTTAGGTGGATTGGTCATAGTAAAATCCCTGTTGTAAGATCCCTGGATAGTCAGACGCTTTTTCCTAGGGTGGAAGAGTCAATTACTAGAGGGCACAGGTTTAAGGTGTGAGAGACAAAGTTTAAAAGAGATATACGAGGCAGATTTTTCACATGGAGGGTGGTGGGTGCCTGGAACCTGTTGCTGGGGGAGGTAGTGGAAGTGGATAGAGTAGTGACTTTTAAGGGGCGTCTTGACAAATACATGAATAAGTTGGGAATAGAGGGATATGGTCCCTGGAAGGGTTGGGTGCTTTAGTTAAGTCGGGCAGCATGGCGGTGTAGGCTTGGCGGGCCAAAGGGCCTGTTCCTGCGCTGTAATTTTCTTTGTTCTTGTTAAAGGGCAACACGGTGGCACAGTGGTGAGCACTGTTGCTTCACAGCACCAGATTCCAGGCTCGATTCCCAGCTTGGGACACTGTCTGTGTAGAGTTTGCACATTCTCCTCATGTGTCTGCGTGGGTTTCTCCTGGATGCTCTGGTTTCCTCACACTGTCTGAAAGACATGCTGGCTAGGTGTATTAGTCATGCTAAATTCTCCCTCAGTGTACCCGAACAGGCACTGGAGTGTGGTGACGGTATTTCCAGATAAATAAACTTTGAAATTGGAGTTTAGTCAAGGAGGTTAACAGGTTAAATAAGTGGGGTTATGGGAATGAGTTCTGGGTGGGATTATTGTCGGTGCAGGCTCAATGGGCCAAATGGCCTCCTTGGGATGCTGGCCTTCATAGCGAGGGGGATTGAATATAAAAGTAGGGAGGTCTTGCTGCAGCTGCATAGGGCATTGGTGAGGCCGCAGCTGGAGTACTGTGCGCAGTTTTGGGCGCCGTACTTACGCAAGGATATTTTGGCCTTGGAGGGAGTGCAGATGCCGGAGTTGAGGGGGTTGAGCTATGAGGAGAGGCTGAATAAAATAGGCTTGTACTCATTAGAGTTTAGAAGAATGAGGGGAGATCTCATTGAGACGTATAAGATGATGAATGGGTTGGATAGGATAGAGGTGGAAAGGCTCTTCCCGCTCAGAAAGGACAGTAGGACTAGAGGGCACAGCCTCAAGATAAAGGGGGGGGCGGTTTAGAACGGAGTTGAGGATGAATTTCTTCACTCAAAGGGTGGTGAATCTCTGGAATTCTCTGCCCGTTGAAGTGGTGGAGGCTACCTCGTTAAATATTTTTAAGACGTGGGTTGATGGGTTTTTGATAAGAGAGGGGATTAAGGGTTATGGGGAGAGGGTGGGAATGTGGAACTGAGCCACGACAGATCAGCCATGATCTTATTGAATGGTGGGGCAGGCTCGAAGGGCTAGATGGCCTACTCCTGCTCCTATTTCTTATGTTCTTATGTTCTCCGCTGTAGAGATTCTAAGGGCCCTATTTTACCATCTCAATTCTAAGTACTGGGCGGACGAAACTGGGAATGTTTCAGATCTGACTTGTAGACCCATTCTCAGGCACCTCCATATGCACTCTGCCTGAAAAAATATCAGCAATTCTGAATCACACTACAGGAACTTGTGGGTGGGGCTTAATGCCCCCAAAATCCTGCAATTCCAATCGGCGCCTCCAACTGCGCATGTGCAAAAAAGTGATAGAATAACACTCCCCTGCCACATCACTCCCGGGCTGGATAATGCCTCCCCCTGGCCCCCACTGATATTGCCCCACTCCCACAACAGTATTGACCCCCTTATCCCCCCATCTCTATCACCCAGACTGATTGTGGGCCCCTCCCTCTTCTGTCCTCCAATCTCAGACAGAATGGCAGTGGACTCCCCCTTCCCCCTCACTGATCACGGGCAGAGTGACAGCAGGCCCTGCATTCCCCTCAATGATCTCAGGCAGAGTAGCAGTGGACACACCACCGCCCCCCCCTTCCCCCCCACTGATCCCAAGCAGAGAGCTGTTGGATGCTCAGCACCTACATCCTCACTAGCTGGAGCGCCCAAATTGGACTTTTGTGGACCATGTCTGTTTGACGCTGATTCTGGATGGATAAACATGGTGGTAAAGAGGGAAGTGCCGGCAAGGTGGGCCTGGTTATTAAGTCCATTTAAGTGCATGCAAATGTTTTGGCTGCAGTTCCAATTGCGGCCTTGGTAAAGGGGGAACGGGCGCAGAGGTGGGTGGGGATCACAGTACTCGCTTCACTACCAACTTTATCAAGGTTTTGTATCCAAAAATGGGTGCAACACGATGGTAAAATCGGGCCCTCAGTCTTTTTGCAACTGCTTTCATTCAGCCAAGTGGTATTTTATCACACTGTTAACATTAACTGTTTCATTTAAATATATGTAAATAGAATAGTTTAAAATGTTTGAGCGAATGAAAAATATTAATTACATGCTTTCTAAATAAAATGAAAAAGCTAAGAATCGAATGGAAGATGTGTCCTTCTTGTAAAACCATGAGCTGTTGTTGAATTGAAATAAGAGACTAAAGGTTAACTCTATTGGCTGTCCAGCTTGTCTTCAGTCTGGTAGGGCAGGACGCATGATGGTCATTTCTGATTTTCAGTCCTTTTAGAACGAGATTTGGCTTACAGTAGGTACACCCACAGTGCTGTTAGAAAAGAAGCATTGTGGCCATTTGTGATTTTTTTTTAATTCTCAAAAGGCTTCAGAGAACACCTTCATTTTCAGATGCCCTCAAGGTCTCCCACCTGCCTGGGCAATGCCCACCTCTCCTGGTGGAGCTGCTGGTTGCCCAGGGCGTTGGACCTTCTGAAAAGCCCTCTCACCTTGGGACGTGCCTGCCTAACACTGCTTGTTTAAATAGTCTAACCATTTCACTCACAGCAGGATCAGGGCTCCAGCATGAAGGCAGGTAAAACACGTCATTTCCGTCTTCTTTCCGAAACTTCAGCTCTGATATTTGATTAAGTCATAAGGAATCAACAAATTATCAAACACCTAATTATCTGGCCACAAATAATTAATTCCCATAGTGAATGGAACTTCTAATATTGCTGCTTTGTATATCTTAAATTGCCTATTCTTCTCTCTTAATAGCCCAGAGACAGGCAGTATGACATCACACTCAATCTCAAAGTTCAAGGCTGTAAGAACTTATTCAACTATATAAGGTATCACTGGCATTTGCAGCCCTGACAAGCACACACACACACACACACACACACACACACACACACACACACACACACACACACACACACACACACACACACACACACACACACACACACACCATAGATCAGGAATTCTGAGAGCCCCTAATTTGTATTGGTTTGTACCACACCAGGCAGTGCTTTTTCCCACTGGGTCACTGGGGGACAACGAAATTGCCTAACCTTGGCTGACATATGAACATGGTCACATTGCTGCATTTCAACATGCTAAAATAGCTTATCCTTAAAACTGCCCATCATAATTAACTATTGAAAATCTGTTCCAAATATCTTCTGCTCTGTGGGAAAAAATCTTCTAATCTTTAATCTTGCATGTGTTGCTCTTGGTTTTTCATGTATTCCTGGCTTCAGTACTGTGTGGAAAATTTCCTAGGACATTTTGACATCTTTCTCAACTCCAGGCACTGAACTGAAAAACAGGATTAATTTTCACTTAAGAGGAAATCCATGTCATGAAAATGCAACCAAAATATTTACAGTGTAATGATTCACCAATCACTATTACTGCTGAGAAACTAAAGCCTAACCCATCTCATGGGCTGCTCCTCGCTTTGTTTTGCCTGACACTTTATCATCGTCTCAAATCTCAATTCTGTTCATTAACACCTCCAATTCCACTTTCATCTTTGAATTCTCTGTGAGACACAAGCTCCACCTGTTTTTGATGTGCAACAGGAACAATCCTCCAGCAGAGCTGTGTGGGTGTGCTGTGCCCAAGAACAAAAGTGAAACTAAGACTGGCTTGCATGATACTATTCCCTTCTAGTGATGCCATGCTGCTAATGCTTAAATACAGATTACAACATGAAGGTTACCCCCACCTTGGGGCTTGAAGACAAGGGGTGTAACAAAGGAGACACCAGAGATGAGGCCAAACTGGGCAAGAGGTTGAAGGAGGAGTAGAAGAGGGATATTGTTAAGGATGTCATTTTCACAGTGAGTCTTCAGGAAGCACTTCTGGCTAAACCTCATTGAACAGCAATATTTCAGAAACCATCACTTCACTAAGGAGCCTGTCATCAAGCTATATCACTTGCTGTAACCACCACATGAGCTTTGAACAGGGACAAGGGCAGCATCAAAGTCATCGGGGTCCTGATATATATCAGCAACATATATCAGCATATGTTGCTGATGTTACAGAGTTACATATACTAATTTGCTGTACACGGTTCTACTGGGGAAGTGGTCAAGAATCTCTCGTTGGGTAACAACAGATGCGTCTCCATCCTACACAATCCACCAGCTCCTCTTGTTACTCCACCATCCAAATACCCCACCAGTCATCCACTTACGTTTTATTCTTTGGCATCCAAGAGTCTTCAGAAGGACTATTGCTTAGGATGCTACACGACGCTGTAGACACCATTTGGAACATGAATAGAACAAGCTCTAGAATTCAACAAGTGAGTGCTGAATTGGGATGATGATCCTTATTTCAATACTGCTTTTGTTTGAGGTGGCAGCCAGGGTCCTCTGAAAAAAAAATCACTGATGCATTTAACAGCAGCCTGAGCATACTTACAGATTCAGTGCGTGTCATTCTACTGTTAACTTTGTCAGCATAGAGCTTGTCTAATGATTGAAAAACAGGCACAAACGATGTTGAACTTCTCCCCACATGCTTTCACCAACATGAGATGCGTTTGATTGACTTTAAAGGTCCACTGTGTATCTATGACTTTGCTTAATCTGTATTCTCTAGCTGTGCCAAAATGTCCTCTTTGATTTAAGCAGCTAACAGTCAGCAATCTGCTTTGTACTTTGCTGTCCAAAAAGTGACCGGGAATTTCAGTGAGAATGATAATCCCCAGAGGTTATGTGCATTTCAGTGAAAACCACACAAACACCCACATAATTCAAGACTCATCATAATCTAAGTCTGGAATTTCCACTGTGCTTTCCGCCCCTCTTTAGGAGTATATGAGCATCTTAAACCTCAGACAGTTTATCATGGTAAGTTGGCTGGGGCTGATTTGATCTTTTGGAACATCATTGGTGAAACGTTCTGGACATTCCATTAGTCAGTTGTGTGAAGTGCCCCCACGCCATATAAAAGTCAGACTTCATTTAAATCTGGCTGGCGAGATGCTCTTTCTGACTGGAAATTCCCTTACAGATTCTACAATTCTATCGATGCACCATAGAAAGCATCCTTTCCAGATGTATCATGGCTTGGTATGTCCAATAAACTACAAAAGGTCGTGAATGAAGCCCAGTCCATCACACAAACCAGCCTCCCATCCATTGACTCTGTCTACACTTCCCACTGCCTCAGAAAAGCAGCCAACATAATCAAGGACCCCATGCACCCTGGACATAAGAACATAACATAAGAACATAAGAAATAGGAGCAGGAGTAGGCCATCTAGCCCTTCGAGCCTGCCCCGCCATTCAATAAGATCATGGCTGATCTGTCGTGGCTCAGTTCCACTTTCCCGCCCTCTCCCCATAACCCTTAATCCCCTCTCTTATCAAGAACCCATCAACCCGCTTCTTAAAAATATTTAGCGAGGCAGCCTCCACCACTTCAACGGGCAGAGAATTCCAGAGATTCACCACCCTTTGAGTGAAGAAGTTCCTCCTCAACTCCGTTCTAAACCGCCTCCCCTTTATCTTGAGGCTGTGCCCCCTAGTCCTACTGTCTTTTTTGAGTGGGAAGAGTCTTTCCACCTCTATCCTATCCATCCCATTCATCATCTTATACGTCTCAATGAGATCTCCCCTCATTCTTCTAAACTCTAACGAGTACAAGCCCAGTTTACTCAGCCTCTCCTCATAGCTCAACCCCCTCAACTCCGGTATCAGCCTAGTAAACCTCCTCTGCACTCCCTCCAAGGCCAAAATATCCTTGCGCAGGTGCGGCGCCCAAAACTGCACACAGTACTCCAGCTGCGGCCTCACCAATGCCCTATACAGCTGCAGCAAGACCTCCCTACTTTTATATTCAATCCCCCTCGCTATGAAGGCCAGCATCCCATTCGCCTTCCTGACCACCTGCTGCACCTGCAAGCTGGGTTTTTGCGACTCATGCACAAGGACCCCGAGGTCCCTCTGCACCGTCGCCTGCTGCAGTTTTTCGCCACGTAAGTAATAGTCCTTCCTACCATTCTTCCTACCAAAGTGGACCACCTCACACTTGCCAACATTAAATTCCATTTGCCATTTCCTGGCCCATTCGCCCAGCCTATCTAGATCCTTCTGCAGACTTTCCACACCCTCCGCACAATTTGCCTTTCCCCCAATCTTGGTGTCAACAGCAAATTTCGACACCATACACTCGGTTCCCTCCTCCAGATCATCTATATAAATGGTAAATAGCTGAGGCCCCAGCACCGACCCCTGGGGCACCCCACTAGTCACCAACCGCCAATCCGAATAGCACCCATTGACCCCCACTCTCTGCCTCCTATTTGACAACCAATCCTCTATCCACGCTAACACCCTACCCCCAACTCCATGTCCCCTGACCTTCTGCAATAACCTCTTGTGAGGTACCTTGTCAAACGCCTTCTGAAAATCCAGAAAGACCACATCCACTGGCTCTCCTCTATCCACCGCCCTAGACACATCCTCATAGAACTCCAGTAAATTTGTCAGATACTCTCTTCCACCTTCTTCCATTGGGAAAAAGCAACAAAAGTCTGAGATCACGTACCAGCTGACTCAAAAACAATTTCTTCTCTGCTGCCATCAGACTTTTGAGTGGACCTACCTCGCATTACACTGATTTTTCTCTACACCCCAGCTATGCCTGTAACACTACATTCTGCCCTAGGTATGGTAGGTTTTGTCTGTATAGCACGCAAGAAACAATACTTCTCACTTTATACAAATACATGTGAAAATAATAAATCAAATCAAATCTTAGGCTAGGGCAACACTGGTCAGTTTGGATATTGGGCAATTTGCAGGAAGGTCCTGTAAGTGACTTTTTAAAATGCCCTCATGGATTTTGTGCCTACTGGCAAGAGGGCCTTTTAGTTCACATCCATGATTGCTCTTGAGAAGATACCTTCTTGAACTGCTGCAGTACTTATGGTGTATGCATCCTCACACTCTCAACAGTGCTGTGAGGAAGAAAATCCTAGGATTGCAGCCAGCAACAGTGAGAAATATTAACATAGTTCCAAGTGTGGCTTGCATTGGAGAGTTTGCAGGTAGTTGTTTTCCCATATAGAACCATAGAACATTACAGTACAATAACAAGCCTTTTGGCCCTTCTTGGCTGTGCCAAACTATTTTTCTGCCTAGCTCCACTGACCTGCACCTGGACCATATCCCTCCACACCCCTCTCATCCATGTACCTGTCCAAGTTTTTATTAAATGTTAAAAGTGAGCCCGCATTTATCACTTCATCTGGCAGCTCATTCCACACTCCCCACCACTCTCTGTGTGAAGAACCCCACCCCCCTAATATTCCCTTTAAACTTTATAGAACCATAGAACATTACAGTACAGAAACAGAAAATTACAGTTCAGAAACAGAAATATGTTTGCTACTATTGCCCTTCCTGTTGCAATATACATTTAAAAGATAGCAGCATGACATCGCAAGAAGGGAAGTGTGTTATGCAAGCTAGTCTTAGTTTCACTTTTACTCTTGGGCAGAGCACACCCAGACAGCTCTGCTAGGAGGATTGATACTGTTGCTGTTTCCTTGCTTGTTTGGTGGGAGAAACTGGGAGCCTCTGCTACTTTACTTTGCTACCTTATTTGAAGCTGCCTTGGTACTCAGGCTGCCAGGAAGCCTGCTCCTGCTGCTGCTGCTGAACTTGCAGGAGCATGGAGAGTACAAGGCCTGAGGCCAAAAGGCCTAAAGAGTTGAACTGCTGAGAGACCAGCCAAGGGATTGGGAGATAAAAGCCTTTATAGTTATAACAACCAGAGGTGGGTGTATGGACCTGTTGTGGGGGGGTTTCTGAACAACTGTGCGTGCTTTGAAGGGGAAGGGAAAGAAGACAATTTAAAAGATTTGAAGGAGGCATGTGTGCATAAGATCCCCATCTTCCACCTTCTCCCTCCATTTGTAGCTGGTGTTGCCTGGTCAAGAAGGACAGGAGAACTTGTGTGCCCAGCAGTACCAGCTCTCTGGTACAGACATCTTCTACCCTCTCTGTCGGAAGAATCATCACCCCCAACATCTCACCCAGTGACACCTATCCATCCTGCATATTTTCCATCTCATGTCTCCCTACGCAGTTCCTTCTTTCTTTCCCCTCATCTCTCTTTCCTACTCAAGATTAGGTGGGGATATTATACCATCTTCTCCGGCCAGCATGTCTCTCCCCCGCTTACTGGGGACGTCAGGTCCAGGTTAGTGCTGATGCTGCTCAGCCTCAGAGAACCTCGTCTCCACTACATTGACTCCTTCCATTGAGCAGCCGAGGAGGAGATGCTGGAGGGCTGATTTACTGTCCAGCATGAAGGCATACATTACAAGATCATCTGGCCTGCAGATGGCATGCGGTGCTATCTGCACCACCAAGGTGGCCATGGCTAGTACTGCACCCCCCCCTCACCCCTTCAGCTTCCCCTCTGTGAATCAATCCTTTCATCTACTCCCTGAAAGACCGTCTAATCCACCGCCCATCCCTACAACCTCGTACAGTTACCCAGGCTAATCCACCTAACCTACACACCTTTAGACACTAAGGTGCAATTTGGCATGACTAATCCACCTAACTTACGCACCTTTAAACCCTAAGGGACAATTTAGCATGGCCAATCCATCTAACCTACTCATCATTCAACCCAGGGGGCTCCTGCTTTTCCTGGCTACGTTAAAATAGGGCACAGAAATCTATCTTGATCCCTTTAAGGGGCAGACCGTGGTAATCCCTTTAAGGATGGCTGGTTATGCCACACAGCACTATGACACATGGGGAGAACATAAGCTGAGATTATTCTGCACTTGTGTCCCTGAAAACTGAAACAGAGGCTGTATCTACATCATTGACCCCAGTTTACGTGACTAAGTTCCCTGTGGCTTGAAATTCAAGGGAATTAAAGACCCTTTAAAAATGGCCATGGCCAAAGCATTGTCTACTTAACCAATTTTGAGGCTGTTGAAACTGATTATGGCTACCATTGAAGCTGATTGTGCCAGGTGAAGATCAGTCCTGTTTGTACTTAGCTTTATCTGTGGACGTCTATATTTGAGTGCTGTAAATCAGTTCACACATCTCAAGCTAGAGACAGTGCTAAGAGCTGCCATTCTTCACGATAAGAACTGTGTCTGCAAATGTAAGATCGCAAGATAGATATGAATGCGGTCCATTTGACTCATCCATGTTAAGCTCCTCATTCCCCATATCACAGCATCTGTTTCTGAAATGATTCTGAGCATTTTTCCTTCACTGTCACTACAAAGAGCTTTGTGGCAGTGTTGAATTTTCCCATCATTAGTTTGAACTGGTGTCCCTTGTCCTACACCCATGGTTTAGTTCAAACTAGTATTCCAGATTTCCTGTGTCTATCCCAGTTACTGTTTTAAAGACCTCTACGAGTTTAAGGTTTATTAATCAGTGTCATAAGTAGGTTTACATTAATACTGCAATGAAGTTATTGTGAAAATCCTCTAGTCGCCACACTCCAGCGTTTGGTCGGGTACACTGAGGGAGAATTTAGCATGGCCAATGCACTCCCTAACCAGCATGTCTTTCAGACTGTGAGAGGAAACCGGAGCACCCAGAGGAAATCCACACAGACATGGGGAGAACGTGCAGATTCAGCACGGACAGTGAACCAAGCCGAGAATTGAACCGAGTCTCTGGCACTGTGAGGCAGCAGTGCTAACCACTGTGCCACTCCGTTGCCTGTTTTCAGGTTAAATGGCCCCCCAGACTTTCCCAATCCTTTCTCATCATTCAATCCTTGGGAATCATCTAACAGTCTTTTCCTTACAAGATCAGCCGTGTTAAACGCCTCTCTTCTATTTTAAAGACCAAAATGGGCATATTTCTCAGAGTGAGGTCTAACTAAAGGATTATAGTAGTTTAAACATGACCTGCATTTTACCAGCTTGGCTATCTGGGTCAGTGTTCCATCTGTTCTCTTGAGTTGAGCTCTGCAATCGCATAGAATCAAAAGGGTTAAACCGAATAGCATTTAATAACTCAAGTCAGAGCCAAACTGAAACATAGCTGTTCCTGCTTGCTTTTGTAAATCGCAGACTCGCCTTTCTGTCAGTCATCTACAATTTGAAAATTATACGTCCTAGGCATTGCATCACCAAGAGGAAGTAGATTATAATGCTGGAAAAACCAGTCTATTCCGGAACCGGACAATGGTCTGTTTGTTAATCAAAAAGTGTTTATTTCAGCAAAATTTCCTTCTGATTTTTTAGGCAAAAAATCTCCCTGAAGTTTGAAAATAATCTTGAAGAAAGTCTGCTGGGCATCTGGATGTTGTAACTTTGTATTTAAATGACATCTGCGTATTTAGATTCTGAATGTGAAAAATCCCAGTGAAGTTTGACAGGTGAGAATAGGCTCCCACTTAGCAGATACTCGTGAAAAGAAGATTGAATTGCTCTTGGAGTTTGGTAAATGGCCTTTTCAAGTCAGCATTCTATTACCACTGATCGGTGAACATACTCAAATTTCTATAGGTAACATGGTACATATTTTAAAGTCAGTATATCAAATTCAACATTTTATTCAAGCAAATCATGTCCTAAAATGTTAAGAGCCAATTTTAACCCTGCCTGCATTGGGAGAACGGATTGAATAGCAGTTAAAATAGCCACATGAGACCCTGCTACCTTTCTGACAGTTCAATTCTAATCTCTTTTTAAGAAAGCGTATGAACATACGCATTAGGCAGAAGGTTGTATAGTTGTTGTTGTTTCCAGAGACTGAGTCAATGCCGGGTGATCCATTCGGTTTATTCCTTATTGTCTTTCTAGTGGTTGAATACAACTGAGTGGCTTGTTTGGAGATTTCAGAGGACATTTAAGAATCATTACTATGGCTCTGAGATCCCATGTGGGCCAGGCCAGGTAAGGATAACATATTTCCGTCCCTAAAGGGCATTTAAAAATTAAGAGTTAAAGTTAATTTATTAGTCACAAGTAGGCTTCCATTAACGCTACAATGAAGTTGCTGAGAAAATCTCCTAATCGTCACCTTCTGATGCCTGTTCAGGTACAATGAGGCAGAATTTAGTATGGCCAATGCACCTAACCATCGCATCTTTTGGACTGTGAGAGGAAACCAGAGCACCCGGAAGAAACCCACGCAGACATGTGGAGAACAGCATGCCTCAATGACTATCGGCCGGTGGCTCTGACATCCATCAGAGGTCAGCTTCGAAAGGCTAGTCATGGCACAAATCCTACCTGGATCCATTACAGTTTGCCTACCACCACAACAGGTCCACAGCAAAAGCCAATTCCCTGATCCTGCACTCAACCTGGAACACTTAGATAACAAAGCCACCTATGTCAGACTCCTATTTATTGAATATAGCTCAGCCTTCAACACCATTATTCCCACAAAACTCCATGGCCTGGGCCTCGGCTCCTCACTCTACACTGGATCCTGAATTTCCTAACCCACAGACCACAATCAATAAGGACAGGCAACAATACCTCCTCCATGATAATCCTCAACACCGGTGCCCCATAAGGCTGTGTTCTCAGCCCCCTACTGTACTCCTTATACACCTATGACTGTGCGGCCAAATTCCCCTCCAATTCAATTTTCAAGTTTGCTGATGGCACCACTGCAGTGGGTTGGATCTCAAACAATGATGAGACAGAGCACAGGAGTGAGATAGACAACCTGGTGAACTGGTGCAGCAACAATAGTCTCTCCCTCAATGCCAACAAAACGAAGGAGATTGTCATCGGCTTCAGGAAGTGTAGTGGAGAACATGTCCCTGTCTACATCAACAGGGACGAGGTAGAAAGGGTAGAGAACTTCAAGTTTTCAGGTATCCAGATTACCAACACCTGTCCTGAACCCCTGATGCTGACATTATTGTTAACAAAGCCCGCCAACGCTTCTAATTTCTCAGAAGACAAAGGAAATTTGGCATGTCAGCTACGACTCTCACCAACTTTTACAGATGTACCATAGAAAGCATTCTTTCTGGTTGTATCACAGCTTGGTATGGCTCCTGCTCTGCCCGAGACTGCAAGAAACTACAAAAGGTCATGAATGTAGCCCAATCCATCACACAAACCAGCTTCCCATCCATTGACTCTGTCTACATTTCCCGCTGCCTCAGAAAAGCAGCCAGCATAATTAAGGACCCCCTGCATCCCAGACATTCTCTCTTCCACCTTCTTCCTTTGTGAAAAAGTTACAAAAGTCTGAAGGTCACGTACCAACCGACTTAAGAACAGCTTCTTCCCTGCTGCCATCAAACGTTTTAATGGATCTACTTGCATAAGTTGATCTTTCTCTACACCCTGGCTATGACTGTAACACTACATTCTGCATTCTCTCGTTTCCTTCTCTATGATGGTATGCGTTGTATAGTGCGCAGGAAACAATACTTTTCACTGTTTGCTAATACATGTGACAATAATAAATCAAATCAAAATCCACATAGACAGTGACCCAAGCAGGGAATTGAACCCAGGTCCCTGGCTCTGCAAGGCAGCAGTGCTAATCACTGCACCACTCAGAGTAACTGGATGGGTCTTTATGACAATCAACAATGGCTTCATGTCATCATGAGACAAGCATTTAATTTTAGGTCTATTTGTTAAATTTAAATTCCACCAGTTGCCGTGATGGGATTGGAACGCACAAGCGCACAGTAAGGAGACAGGAATAAGGAGTTTTCGCAACCCTAAGTAACTTAAGAGGAAAGCACATAGATATGGGTAACAGTTCATGAGTGTGCTAGCATGTATTTGGGATAACTAACAGAATGAGGGGAGTCACTGTTTAAAAATAACGAGTTGCCCATTTCAGAGATGGGAGAATTATTTTTCTCTGAAGGTCGTGAGTCTCTGGAACACTATTGCTCAACAAGCCATGGAAGCAGAGTCTTTGGATATTTTTTAAGGTTCTTCATAAGCAAGGGGGGGTGTGAAAGGTCGTCAGGGTTAGGTGGGAATGTGGGGCTGAGATTGCAACCAGGTTAGCCATGATCCTATTGAATGGCAGAGCAGGCTCGAGGGGCAGAGTGGCCTTCTCCTGCTCCTAATTCCTATGTTCGTGTGAAATAAGAAAGTCTGAGTCCAGGAAGGATTCCTTCACACAGGAGCTACAGTCAGCCAGCTAAAGCGAGATTTTGCAGAATTTCTTCAAAGTTGATGTTATTGCAATAAAACCAGGTTTGTGTTCAGAGACTGGGTCCGCTCAGCAACTGATGGCAGAAATCTTCCAGAGAAGCAGCCTTCTCGGAGGCTTACGCTTAGCGTAAACTGTTAATCAGAAGTCCTGTGTCAGTGTTTGCAAACAGGACTCCAAACAATAGACTGCATTGTGAACCTGGAGATATAGAGTCATAGAGGTCTACAGCATGGAAACAGGGCCTTCAGCCCAACTTGTCCATGCCACCCTTTTTATTTTAAAACTCCTAAGCTAATCTCAATTGCCCGCATTTGGCCATATCCCTCTATACCCATCGTACCCATGTAATTATCTAAATGCTTTTTAAAAGATAAAATTGTACCTGCCCCTACTGCTACCTCTGGCAGCTTGTTCCAGACACTCACACCCTCTGTGTGAAAAAATTGCCCCTCTGGACACTTTTGTATCTTTCCACTCTCACCTTAAACCTATGCCGTCTAGTTTTAGACTCCCCTACCTTTTGAAAAAGATATTGATTGTGTACCTTGTCCACGCCCCTCGTTATTTTATAGACCTCTATAAGGTCACCCCTCAGCCTCCTGTGCTCCAGAGAAAAAAGTCCCAGTCTATTCAGCTTCTCCTTACAACTCAATCTATCAAGTCCTAGTAGCATCCTAGTAAATCTTTTCTGCACTCTTTCTAGTTTGATAGTATCCTTTCTATGATAAGGTGACCAGAATTGCACTCAGTATTCCAAGTGTGGCCTTACCAATGTTTTGTACAACTTTAACAAGATGTCCCAACTCCTGAATTCAATGTTCTGACCAATGAAACCAAGCATGTTGAATGCCTTCTTCACCACTCTGTCCATCTGTGACTCCACTTTCAAGGAGCTATGAACATGTACCCCTCAATCTCTTTGTTCTGTAACTCTCCCCAACGCCCTACCATTAACTGAGTAAGTCCTGTCCTGGTTCAATCTACCAAAATGCATCACCTCACATATGTCTAAATTAAACTCCATCTGCCATTCATCAGCCCACTGGCCCAATTGATCAAGATCCTGCTGCAATTGGAGATAACTTTCTTCACTGTCCACTATGCCACCAATCTTGGTGTCATCTGTAAACTTACTAACCACGTCCCCTTTATTCTCATCCAAATCATTAATATAAATGACAAATAACAGTGGGCACAGCACCGATTCCTGAGGCACACCGCTGGTCACTGGCCTCCAGTTTGAAAAACCATCCTCAGAAGCCAATTTTGTATCCATATATAAGCCAGGATTCTCCCAAAGGAAGTTCCCAACATGTGGAAAAATGGGAGTAAATCCTGCTTTCTTTTCAGTGTGATTTCCAGAATGAATCTTTAACACTCCGTGCAGCACAGAGTATCTCAGTGGGATTCACTCTGGAAATCTGTGGGTGGGCCCTATTCCCACCATAGCTCCCACCCCCCCCCACCCTGCCCATTGCTGGCCTCCAGATCACTGCCCAGCCCCACACCCGCCCATCGCTGGCTTTCCAACCCTCCCCCGCCCTCAGACCTCCCTGGGACAGTCCTAATGTTCCCCCCTACCTCCAGTCTCAGCCCCCAACATTCCCCCCCACCAATCTCACCAACTCCTTATTCCCACCAGCCCCGAACCCCGCCCCCCTACTAGAGAATCCTGACCCCCCAGAAGGATCCCGCTGACCAGCTCCAATATTCCCCTCTGCCCCCTATCAGCCTCAATCCCCCCCACTCCAATCAGCCTTTACTCCCCCCCACAACCCCCCCCCCACTGATCTCACCGCACTCCCAACAGTTCCTCCACCCTCCTCCCCGATCCCGCTGACCAGCCCCGAAGTTCCCCTCTACCCCCGCCAGCCCCGATCCTCCCCCACTCTAGCTAGCCTTTAGTCCGCCCCCACCACCCCCCGCCCAACTGATCTCACTGAGCTCCCAATAGTCCCTCCCTCCCCCGATCCCGCTGACCAGCCCCAATATTCCCACTCAAACCTCCGCCAGCTCCAACCTACCCCACCCTGTCCCTGGACAGCCCTGACCCTCCACCCAACCTAGATGGCCAGCTCGATTGCCCTCTTCCCTCCCTGTCCCAGTGCTATAATTGCAGAGTGGCAACAGATTGTCCCCCACCAATTGTTCCCGATAGGCCCTGTCCCCTGACCCCACCCCCCTTGGCACTGCCTGATGCCTGGTGGGCAATGCCAAGGTGCCCCTTAAGCAATGCCAGTTTTCCCCCTTGGACAGTGCCAGGGTGCCAGGCTGGCATTGCCAGGCTGGCACAGCTCAAGGGGCACCCCCCCTTAACCCCAAACTCCCAGGGGGGCCTCAATGGCCTTTCTTCCCTTCAACAGGGTCGGCAGCCTGTTCCCCATTAGTGGGGAACAGGAGTAAATCCCTCTGAAGGGAACCACTCGCGGTTGGGGGGGGCAGTGCGGGAACGCTATCAGGCCCAGTGACTTCAGTCCCAGACTCATAAATCAGATGCAAATGGGGATTTTAATATGGTTTCCGGCATGGAGCGGATTATGTGGAAAAACTTGGTTCTGAGATCTCTCGCAGGAAGCCCATGTAATGGCCGCAGCTGATATCCGAAAATCGCCCCCATGATGTTAAAACTTTCCAAAGTCCAACAAGTTACTCCATGTGATGTAGCCCATTACTGAGCCAGTTTCAGGCTAACCAGTAGTTTCTCAGCCTCTGGTCAAAATCCATTTTTCACCTTTGGAGATAGACGGTGGCTTTTGCTGCCTCTGCAAGTGTAACACGTTCTGATGCCTCTCTTTTTGCTATAGTCCAGGCTGGGGCGATGAATTGTGTGCTGGTCCCTGGTTTCGATGATAGTAATGTGTTCTCACAATAGGAGGTGTGCAATTCCTCAAGGATGAGAGTTGAGCTTTTGCTCTGTAACTGCTGTTGGAAATTTCTAGAAACTTCAGGCCAGATTACAAGATTGAAATGTAACGATCTTATAACCCTCACATTTGTAATTTGTACAATCTCGCAGTTGCAGTTCCAACAGTAAAGGTCAGAACTTGAATGGATTACAGAATGAAACAAAAATCAAAAGCGGATGACACTAAAGTCGGAGGAGTTGTGGACAGTGAGGATGGATGTTACAGTTTGCAGAGGGACATAGATAAGCTGCAGAGCTGGGCTGAGAGGTGGCAAATGGAGTTTAATGTGGAAAAGTGTGAGGTGATTCACTTTGGAAGGAGTAACAGGAATGCAGAGTACTGAGCTAATGGTAGTGTGGATGAGCATAGAGATCTCAGTGTTCATGTGCATAGATCCCTGAAAGTTGGCACCTAGGATGATAGGGTTGTTAAGAAGGCATATGGTGTGTTATTGGTAGAGGGATTGAATTTTGGAGCCATGAGGTCGTGTTGCAGCTGTACAAAACTCTGGTGTGGCTGCACTTGGAGTATTGCGTACAGTTCTGGTCGCTGCATTATAAGAAGGATGTGGACGCATTGGAAAGGGTGCAGAGGAGGTTTACCAGGATGTTGCCTGGTATGGTGGGAAGGTGTTATGAGGAAAGGTTGTAGGACTTGAGGCTGTTTTTGTTAGAGAGAAGAAGGTTAAGAGGTGACTTAATAGAGGCATATAAGATAATCAGAGGATTAGATAGGGTGGACAGTGAGAGCTTTTTTCCTCGGATGAGATGGCTAGCACGAGGGGACATAGCTTTAGATTGAGGGGTGATGGATATAGGACAGATGTCAGAGGTAGGTTCTTTACTTAGAGAGTAGTAAGGGTGAGGAATGCCCTGCCTGCAACAGTAATGGACTCACCAACATTAAGGGCATTTAAATGGTCATTGGATAAACATATGATGATATTGGAATAGTGTAGGTTAGATGGGCTTTAGATTGGTTTTCACAGGTCGGCGCAACATCGAGGGCTGAAGGGACCGTAATGCGCTGTAATGTTCTATGTTCTAAAAATCTCAAAACATATCCAGAAGCGGAAGTCCTCAAGACTGAGGTTTTGATGACTACCAATAACCTGAGGACCAACTGATTAGAAAGGCAAAACAAAGGGAATCAGATATTTGGAGAAAGTATGGAGTTATTCTGAGATCCTTGGGGCACCCAGTTTTGTTACATTGCTGAGTTTGTACTGAAAAAGTGCTGGCAGACAGGACTGAAAGGGCTAACGTGAGTCCTGTTGCTCGGTATCTGGAAGAGTGACTGGATGAATATAGACGTCAGAGCAAACTCTTCCAAAGCTGGGAAACTAATCTTGAAAATCCTCTCAGCTCTTTTGGGCACACATTCCTGGGCATGTAGATCAACCGAGGCACTCCTGTAGAGGAACACTTTTCAAAGTGAAGTGTTTTGAAACCACACAAAGAGATGGATGACGCAAAGGGAAAGTACAGAATCTAAACCAATGTGCTATACCCTGAATGATTCTTGAAGGATTTTCAATGAGATCTGTTTTGCTGAAAATAGGTTATTTTCAACTAGTGCAGTGCAGATCTCGCACTTGTTATATCGGAATTGTAAAGGAAAACGCCTAGGAATCTTCATGATGCATGTGAAAGATTTCTTATGGGGTGGTGCTGCGGAATTTGAGAAATGTGTTATTAATAAGATTAGAGTGGAATTTAAAATTGGGACCAAGCCTATTGGGCTTAATTGATTTGGATCTTAAGCAGACTAGGTCTGGAATAACTTTTAATCAATAATAATTAATAAAGAGTGTTCCTCCCATCCCAGGTTAATGACACAAGGTACTCACAGAAGGGTGACGATGTGTCTAAAGAGACAGAGATAATTGCAAAGCTTGATTAGTCAGTCCAACTGGTTAGGCACTCAGACTAGGCCAGGTATTCATTTTGATGTGTTGGAGTTAAGTATGACAATGACATAGCTGAATGTCAAGAATGTTTGACCAATAAATGAAATGTTAAAAATTATTAACCTGCAGGATGACAGCGGAATGTTGGTGGTTGTCCTACACCATGTTTGTTTTATTTTCTTTATTCATTCATTGGATATGAGGCTTCATTGGCTGGCCAACATTTATTGCTCATCTCTATTTGCCCGAGGGCCGCTGAGAGTCAACCACATTGCTGTGGCTCTGGATTCATAAGAATGTAAGAACTAGGAGCAGGAGTAGGCCATCTGGCCTCTTGAGCCTGCTCCGCCATTCAGTAAGATCATGGCTGATCTTTTTGTGAACTCAGCTCCACTTGCCTCCCACTCACCGTGACCCTTAATTTCTTTATTGTTCAAAAATTGATCTACCCTTGCTGTAAAAACATTCAATGAAGTAGCCTCAACCTCTTCATTGGGCAGGGAATTTCACAGATTCACAACCGTTAGGGTCAAGAAGTTCCTCCTCAACTTAGTCCTAAATCTGCTTCCCCTTATTTTGAGGCCATGCCCCTGGTTCTAGTTTCACCTGCCAGTGGAAACAACTTCCCTCCTTCTATCTTATCTATTCTCTTCATAATCTTATATAGAACAAAGAAATTACAGCACAGGAACAGCCCCTTTGGCCCTCCAAGCCTGTATTGACCATGCTGCCCGGCTTAACTAAAACCCCCTATGCTTCCAGTGACCATATCTCTCTGTTCCCATCTCATTTGTGTACTTGTCAAGATGCCCTTTAAAAGTTACTACTGTATCGCTTCTACTACCTTTCCTGGCAACGAGTTCCAGGCGCCCACCACTCTGTGTAAAAAATCTGCCTCGTACATCTCTTTAAAAACTTGCCCCTCACACCTTAAACCTATGCCCCCTAGTAATTGGCTCTTCCACTCTGGGAAAAAGCTTCTGATTGCCCACCCTGCCCATGCTCCTCATAATCTTGTAGACTTCTATCAAGTCTCCCCTCAACTTTTGTCGCTTCAGTGAGAACAAACCAAGTTTCTCCAACCTCTCCTCATAGCTAATGCCCTCCATAGCAGGCAACATCCTGGTAAATCTTTTCTGTACCCTCTCCAAAGCCTCCACATCCTGGGTGGGATTGTTGTTGGTGCAGGCTCGATGGGCTGAATGGCCTCCTTCTGCACTTGCGGGGATTCTATGATTCTATGGGACATGAGTTCCCTCGATGCTGTTAGGCTCCTGTTGTCTGTACAGCCTGAAGTTGTTCTAATGAGGAAGCAGCACAGCATCTGGGCTCCACTTCCCTCCACCTCGATGCCCAAAAATGGGTGCACATCAATTTTTAATCCGTGAGGTTAAGAGAGGGGCTAACGGGGTAAAATTGCTGACAGAATGTTACGCCTGGAATGAGAGTCGAGAATTTGGGGGGGTGGGGGGGTAGAGTAGCAGAGTAAGTGGATGGTCATTTTGGAATGAGATGAGGAACTTCTCCATGAAGAGGGGTTTGATTCTTCAGAATTTTCTACCTCAAAGCACTGCGGATGCTCCATCGTTGAGTATAATCAAGGCTAAGATCGATAATCTTTGCACTCTGGGAATCAAGGGATATGAGGATCAACTGGAAAAGTGTAGTTGAGGTTCGGAATTAGCAATGGTCTTCCTAAATGGTGCAGGAAGATTGTGAGGCTGTTTGCTTTATCCCTGTTCCTGGTTCTTCCATTCTTATGTAGAAATGGGGCACTAAATGCCCAGACTCCATCTCCCATCCCACATATTAAGTTTTAACTTTATTTATTAGTGTCACAAGTAGGCTTACATTAACACCGCAATGAAGTTATGTGAAAATCCCCTAGTCGCCACACTCTGGTGCCTGTTTGGGTACACTGAGAGAATTTAGCATGGCCAATGCAGCTAATCAGCATGTCTTTCGGACTGTGGGAGGAAACTGGAGCACCTGGCTGAAACCCACGCAGACACAGGGAGAACTTGCAGACTCCGCGCAAACAATCACCCAAGCCAGGAATCGAAGACAGATTCCTGGTGCTGTGAGGCAGCAGTGCTAACCACTGTGCCACCACATAAGCCTTGGAGTTTCTGTGTTATAACGGGAATCGAGTTAAGCTGCCCACTCCTAGTTTCTATCCAGCGACCCGAATCAAAATGAATGTGCTTGTCACCATTTAGGGGAAGCAACCCTGAGCTTTGCTGCAGTGCCGTTCTATCCCCCTGTACAAAGGGCCTGCTGCCCCTTGCAGGTTAGATTTAGATCTGAAGTATGGTGAGAAGTGTTGACACCCGGTGCTCTGATCCGCAGCATGAGTCAAAGCTCTGTGGGAAAGGAAAGGAAAAAGGTTGAAATATTTCACAAGAGAAGGTCCAGACTATGCAGTAAAACAAAATCTGCCGAGACATTGTATCACTGACTATTAAACATGACACTGGGACTGGTACTTATCAATTCTTTCAACTCACATCGAATGTGATTGATTTAATGGCTAAGGCTATGTGTGGATAAGCTGCCCAGATAAAATATGATTGAATCTGGTTCACAGTTGGTAACAGTTATCTGCCTGTACTGAATTAAAGTTTCTGGTGTCCTTAAACCCTCTAACCGGACTGACATCATAGAATTGTAAATTTAAGAGCAAAATACAAATGTACCCATGTCACCACTAATAATTTTGATCATTGTCTTATGAGATTGATAACATCAGTAGAACTTGGCACCAGATTATATGGGTGGCTTTTATTCTGGGAAAATGTGTTCCCGCTTGCTAGCTAAAGAGCAGGCAGGAGATCTATGTTGTCTTCATTGGGTAAAGCCTGTCTTAATAAATGCCACTTACGCCCTTTGACCTTCCCTGTGATCAAGGACCCTGGAGGAGCAGTGGGAGCACCTGGCAATGCACTCACCAAAGGCCCAGGATCACGAAGGGATGCATGCCATAGGTGAGTGAGGGCAGGGTGGGGGGGTTGTGGGTAAGGGGTCATGGGATTAGAAAGGTATGGTGATTGGTTGCAAAGGCAAGGGTTGGCTTTCAAGAGGCCCCACTTGGCACAGTGGTTAATACTGCTGCCTCACAGCACAAAGCACCCTGGTTCAATTCCTGGTTTGAGTCATTGTCTGTATGGAGTCTGCATGTTCTCCCCATGTCTGTGTGGGTTTCCTCTGGGTGTTCCAGTTTCCTTCACAGTCCACAAGACATGCTGGTTAGGTGCATTAGCCATGCTAAATTCTCCCTTAGTGTATCTGAACAGGCACCGGAGTGTGGCGACTAGGGGACGTTCACAGTAACTTCATTACAGTGTTAACGCAAGCCTACTTGTGACATTAATAAATAAACTTTCCGATCCGGGTCCCTCAATCAGACACTGAATGCCTGATAACAAGGAATCATTCCCCCACACCACCCCTGTAAGGCAAACCCAACAGTCTTTTCAGTTTCTCTGCAAGGCAACTCTCACAGATATGACTCACGGCAGTGTGGTTGATTCTTAATTGCTCTCAAACATTCAGTTCAAGGTTCGGGCAATGAATGCTGACCTTGCCAGCAATGCCGACATCACAGAATCACAGAAAGGTTACGGTACAGCAGCCATCGTGTCTCCACCCAATGAAAGAATAAAGCAAGAAAATGCCACATACTGTAAGCACACCCACCACAACTTTGCAACAAACCAGATTAGTGTGTGAATTGGAGGGGAACTTGCAGGTGATAATCTCCCATGCATTTGCTGCCCTTGTCCTTCTATGTGGTGGAAGTCTTCAGTTTATCGTTGCAGAAGTCTTGGTGAGTTGCTGCAGTGCATTTTACAAATGGCACACACTGCTGCCACTGTGTGCTGATGTTCGAGAGGGTGAGTGTTTAAGATAGTGGACAACATATTCATCAAGTGGGCTACTTTGTCCTGGATAGTATGGAGATTCTTGATTGTTGTTGGAGCTGCTCTCATCCAAGCAAGTGGGGTATATTCCACCACACTCCTGACTTGTGCCTTGTAGATGGTGGGCAGCCTTTGGAGAGTCAGGAGGTGAGCTACTCACCACAGAATTCCCAGCTTCTGACCTGCTCTTGTATCTGGTTGGTCCAATTCAGTTGGTCCAATGGTAGTCCCCAGGATTTGACAGTGGAGAAATTCAGCAATATGAATATTGAAAAAAGGAGAGATTGTTAGATGTTTTCTTGTCAATGCCTGGCAGCTTTGGAGCAAAAATATCTGAAAGTTGTCCAAGTCTGGTCACATGCAGGTATGGGTTTCTTTAATAACTGAGAATTGCAAGAAGGAATCAACTCTGACATCAACAAACATGGCACAGGGCTTTGTCTGAGACCATAGCTGGAATACTGGATGCAGTTTGTGGCTTCATGTTTAGGACAGAGTATGCCTGGTACTCCTCTGCAATCGGACTCCTGCAGTCAAACCCCACCCCCTTCAATTCGACCACCCCTAGAAACAGTCCCCACCAATGTTCAATAACTCCCATGTCCTACCTTCCCTGACCCTCCTCCTGATGTCCAGATCTTTGCTGCAGTCCAGTGCTGACCCGCCCAACAGCCCCTCAGTCTGGCTGAGCGAGGTTGTGAAATGGTTTCAGATCTGTCCTTCCCAGCTCCCTCTCCACATGCCAGTTACCATGTTATGGAAATAACTGAAGCAGAGCGAAATGTATTTGTAAATCCTGTCGTTAAAGGCCGTCACTTTGCTTTACAGTCAGTCATGTGATGTTTATTTACATGTGAGTAATTTATTTCTCTCAGCTCCTGTTGCTGGGTCAAGTGTGGAATGTTTCCTTGTGTCTTGCATGTGCCCTTAGCAAATACTGCCCAGACATTGTTTACTGCTTCTAAATAGCTCGAGACTTTGCTTCACTTTGAGTTCATACAAGCTGTGTAAATCACCATCTTCATTGCCCCTGTTTTCTTCAGAGAAAGGCTATTTCTCTCCTAGCTTAATTTTGACTGGGTTCCGGGTCCCTTTTCCTCAGATTTTGCAATGTTTGGTTGGGAGATATCTAAAGATGCACAAACTGTGTAACAATAGTGCCGACTTGGTTATGAGAATAAAAGGTGGTGATTTTAAACTGCCTTGCCCAGCGGGGACAGGGCAGCTGCGTGGTTAGAATGGTCTCCAAAACTGTACCTGTTTGACCCTGCTCGTTTGCTCCCCTCAATTTTAACTAGAACTTTTTTTGGGGTGGCTGGGCTTGACTCAGGTGAGAGCCTCATTAATATATGCATGTCTGGATGCTTGATCATTACTCACTGCAATCCAATGACATTTCAACTAGCGATTGAATGGGACACAGCTAATCATAGAATGGAGCATTGTATACAGAATCCATACAGTGCAGAGGAAGGCCATTCGACCCATTGAACTGCATTGACCACAATCCCACCCAGGCCGTTTTCCCCGTAATCCCACATATTTACCCTACTAATCCCCCTGACACTGAGGGGAAATTTAGAATAGCCAATCAACATAACCCGCACATCTTTGGACTGTAGGAGGAAACTGGAGCACCCGGAGGAAACCCACGCAGACACGGGAATAACGTGCAAACTCCACACGGACAGTGACCCAAGCCAGGAATCGAACCCGGGTCCCTGGCGCTGTAAGGCATCAGTGCTAACCACTGTACCACTTTTCTGCCCAGCCAACAAAACCCGCTGCAAAAGGATCAGAGACCCCGTCGATGGGGTTTGCAGAATCTGGAAGGAGTATGGAAGTTCTGCTGCTCCAAAGTGAGGCCCAAGCATGAGCGAAGTAATGAGTTGAATTTATTTTGTGAGGTTAGATGTTCTGTCACGTGGGACTGTAAGTGGGAGGTGGTCTTCTTTCGGAGGGTGGCCAGACCCCGGGGGTTGCGCTTAATTAAGAGCTGTGGCCCCCACAAGAGCAGCCTCAATCTGTCCAATCAGCAGGCCCACATCACAGCAGACTCAACAATGCCAGAGCGGCCATTAGTGTAACTGGAGCTGTGAGGAGAGGGTACTTCAGTGTCTGGGTGGCCTGGAAGAGTGTGGTTACATGACGGAAGCTCAGGCCCCAGTGAATTGGCTCTCATTGGCCAAAATGGTGGAGCCTCCATGCCTACGATCCCTGATCCAGGGGTTGGCTCACCACTGACCCTTAAGTGGTCAAGTGGCACTTAATTTGGCGAGACTTCCCTAAAAGAAGCAGCGCAGTGGGGGGAGAAGAGGGAAGGTGAGACCCCTATTAAATCTAATCGCTATTCCAAGCACTAAGTTCTGGTGAAATGTCATTGACCTAACAGTTAAGTCTGTGGGTGCAATCTTACTGGCTGTTCACGCAACGCTCCTGTTGCAGCGAGGCCGGAAAATTTGGCACCCAGCCAAATCTCCATTCACTGCAGCGGGATGGGAAAATCCTGCTGGCATAACTGGCCATAACATTCTGGCCATTCCTTCTTACAGTTGTTGCCATATCAAATGCACCCCCTCATTATCATTGCTGCAATCTCCAGGCATTTCCAAGCACCACCACCCTGCACAACACTCCCCCACTACATGGAAGTTATGCCTTTGCGGCACAAGTAGATCACATGAATGGGTCGATAGCACTGTTTATGGTGGAGTCAGCACTGGAGAGATTCTGCGCTGCTGACAACATGGCGCTGCGTTTTCTGTGTAATTTGCTGATTGATTGGTTTAGTATGTTTTTTGCTGAATCCACCTTCAATGTGAGGCTGTACCTGAGGATAGGATTGAGTGCGATGTAGGTCACACCAAGAACCCGAGGGAAAGCAGCTTTCTATTAAGTCCTGCTTTGATCTTCTTGTTGATGCAACAATGTGGAAAATGTTACATATTTACTTTGATATTTTACTGATATTTCTACAACAGTTGACGTAAATGATTCCTTGGCTCCAGTCTGTTGGTGTCTAAGAGGCGCCATGTTAGAAAAAGTAACTTCAGCTGTCGCATTAACGATACACTTTTAATTTCTGACTGTTTCTAAACACGTCAAGTCTTCAAGTTAACTTTATGTTTTTCAGTGAATTTATAGTTTCTATGATCTCAGAAGCTAAATTCTTTAACTGTGTCAGTGTTCTGCTGTGAACAAATGTTCTTTGCCTGTTCTTCCAGACTTTTTAGGCAATAAATGCTGGCCAGTCAGTGACGCCCATGTCCCACGAATGAATAAAAAAAATGAAAGAAGCCTTGGTTAACCTGTGACTGTGGGTGCTTTTTATCATTTGAAGGTGACTGAATTCAAGCTAGTTCCCACTGCCTTCCTCAAGTGGTGGTTCCTCGTAATATGATCTATTTTACATCAGTATAAAATTGTTATTGTCCACCAAGTATGTGAAGTAGAGAATATCTCAGCCCCACATATGGAGCGTTCTTCCTGAATAAGGTCCACATAGATGGCAAGTAGTTAGCACTGCCGTCTCACAGCGCCAGGGACCTGGGTTCGATTCCCACTTTGGGTGACTGTCTGTGTAGAGTTTGCACATTCTCCGTGTATCTGTGTGGGTCTCCTCCCACAGTCTGAAAGATGTGCTGGTTAGATGCATCAGCCATGGAGTGTGATAACTTGGGGATTTTCACAGTAACTTCATTGCAATGTTAATGTAAGCCTTCTTGTGACACTAATAAATAAACTTTATTTTACCAGCCAAAATCCTTTTGGATCAAGGAACGGGAAACACGGGAAGACACTAACCAGTTCTACCATGGCAAGAATGCTCCTTCCTGAACAAGTTCAGGACGGGTCAGGGTCCTTGTGTAGCCAACCTCCACCCCAGAAGCCCCAGTGCAAATGCACATGTGGAGAGATGCAAACAGCACTGCACTTTACCGAGGAGTGTCCCCCCTATAGGCTAGGAGGTGCACTAATCACCTTAAACTCAGCAATCGCTCGGCTTCAGGATTTGCTTTCACTAAATCAGATAAATAAAAAACGCAACTAACTTCTATATTTGAATAGTGGTTCAAATCCCCAGGTCTCTTAGCAGCATGATTGAGGAAGTAAGTGGATATACGATGAACAGGACTGCAAAATCAGCAGGATATTTTGCTGCACTGTTTGTGCCTGCCATTATGCTATCACCAGCATCTGTGAACTTTGAAGACAGAAATGAAGACTTGCATTTATAAAGCATCTTCCCTGACCCCAGGGTGTGAAATGCATTCATTGCTGTGATGCATGAAGTGACTAAAGACAATCATCTCCAAAGCAGGTCAGCTTGCAGCCGGCTACTGTGAAGGGCATATACAGGCAGCATGCAGTGTAAATCTGGCACTGCCAGGGACAACCTTGGTTAGTGCCCTTGATTCATTTTGCCCCTGACTCTTTCCAGCCCAGCTTTGACTCATTTGATGACAGCATGTATCAGGTAGATGATCCATGCATTGTAAGCACATCCACCATTGCCATTTCTTTTCCTGTTGAAGTGCACCTTATGCACAATATTTCTGCCCCATGTTCTTGCAGGACTGCATCTGAGAAAAGTGTGGAGCAGCCTGTGTAACTTTGGAGTTAAGCGGGGGACTCCTGCTCTCTCCGACTCCATACCCACTTGTGTGTATTTGTGGCCCTTGCGTAACTGTTTGTGGCCAGCTGTTGTGCATTCAAGGACCATATATTGGACCTCATTCAGCAAAGAAGGCAAAATACTGTGAATGCTGGAAATCCAAAATACAAACAGAAAATGCTGGAAAGACTCTATGTGTCTGGCAACATCTGTGGAGAGAGAAACAGAGGTAACATTTCAAGTCCATATGACAATCCGTATAGGGCAGCATGGTTGCAGTGGTTAGCACTGTTGCCTCACAGCGCCAGGGGCCTGGGCTCGATTCCCACCTTGGGTGACTGTGTGGAGTTTGCACATTCTCCCTGCGTCTGTGTGGGTTTCCTCCAGGTGCTCCAGTTTCCTCCCATACTCCAAAGATGTGCAGGTTAGGTAGATTGGTCATGCTAAATTGCCCCTTAGTGTCTCAAGATGTGTCGGTTAGGGGGATTAGTGGAGTAAATACTTGGGGTTATGGGGAACAGGTCTAGGTGTGATTTCCCCTTAGTATAGGCAATTGTGTAGGGTTACAAGGATAGGCCTGGGTGGGATTGTTTTCGATGCAGACTTGATGGGGCGAATGGCCTCCTTCTGTACCGTAGGGATTCTATGATTCTTCAGAACTGAAAAGGAACAGGAATGTAATAGGTTATATATTTTGAGAGGTGGATGGAACAAAATACGTGGCCAAGGGTGGGTGGGAGCTAAGGAGAGATTTGACAAAGATGCCATGAAATGCCTTTGCTAAGATTGCAAACAGAACTCTGATTTTCCTGCCGCTTATCATTTACCTCAACATTTCGCTCTTATGGCTGTATTCTTGGCTTTGGTATTAAACTTCAGGTTTGACTATCAGAAGGATCTAATGCCTGTTTCAGGACTCTGGATGTTAATTCATGTTTATGGTGGGTGGTGCACTCGTGGCTTGTAAAGATGAGCAAATAATGAGAAACTATTCCCTCTCATCAAGAACGAGAGGGCACAGATTCAAAATAATTGGCAAAAGGAGTAGAAGTGATAAGAGGATGTTTTTTCCCTCAGAGGGTGATCGGAGTCTGGAACAAATTTCCTGAGAGAGTGGTGGAGGCAGGTTCGATCGAGGTATTCGAAAAGGAATTAGATTGATATCTGAAAAGAAAAGAATGTGCAAGGTTAGGGGAGAGAGGACAGGGGAGTGGGACTAGATAGAATGATCTTTTAGAGATCCAGTGCAAGCTCGATGGACCGAATGGCCTCCTTCTGCACTGTAAAGATTCTGGCGAGAATTTTACCATCCCACCTGCCACGGGAATCGGAGTGGGTGAGGGACGGTTCATGGAAAGGTCCATTGCTCTGGGGCGTGATTTTACAGTTTTGGGATGAGCGAGGCTGTAAAACCCTGCCCTCTGATCTCCCAGCCAAAAAAAGGGTTAGTTGACCATTCAAATTCTTAATAACCGGCACTGCTTGGTTGAATTTCAACTTGCATTTTGATTTGTTGGAAGGTTCATATGTATATAATGTATATCCAGCGGGCAGTAACTCTTCCTGTTAATGGATGGTGAGGATAGGGATGTATGAATGTTGTCATGAAGGCAACCAATTGCACCTTATGATGAAGTATACCATAGTACTGAACGAATTGACTATTACTTGCTGACTATTATAGGGAAACACAGATGATAACAGCAGGCACAGTCCACTGGTGTCTACATATTGGAGGATCCAATACCCAGTTTACTTCTCTCCAACTTTGGTAACAATTTTTATTTGTGAGATTTTAAAACTTGCAGAGAGGACTTCTCAAAATGGAGTTACCCTCTCTCTTCCTTCCATACATACAAACGTCCAAAATAGAAGCAGAAGTAGGTCATTCAGCCCCTCGAGTCAATAAAATCGTAGAACGATGAACAAAGAAAGGCCCTTTGGCCCTCCAAGCCCATGCCGATCATAATGCCCGAACTAAACTTAAAGAAAACCTTCTGCCTTTACTTGGTCTGTATCCCTCTGTTCCGTCCTTATTCATGTACCCTTTCAGATGCCTCTTATGGCTGATCTGTTTGTGTTTCAAGTTCCACGATCTTATCTACTCCCATCTTGACCTATGGCCCAAAACACTTCTCTGGACTGGAGTTAGCAATATCATGAACTATAAGGATCGATGATTGAAGTTCAAATCTGTATGGATTATAAGGATGGTAAAGAATGGTACATGTACCAGTATCTGACTTTTTTATGTGAGTAGTGAGTGGAAGTCAATACAACCTAAAAGAGACAGAAAGAAGAATGGCTTGCATTTATGTAGCATCATCACAGAACCCTTCAAAGCACTTTACAAGCAATGAAGTACTTCAGAAATACAAGATGGGAATGCAATGTAGGATATCACATAAGATCCTCATAAAATATCTTTCAGAGCAACCTTGTGAATAATGAACGATTCTGTATCATCCTTTCCTAGTTTTACCTTAGTCTATTGTTTAGCAGTTAAAGATTAAAGGAGGTCCAGTAATGGCAGAGTCTCTGGTTTTTAAGGAGACGCTCAACATGTAAGCGCAAGAAAGGGAGGCAGTGGCATAATGGTATTCTCAATGGAACCAGGTTCAAATCCCACCACAGCAAATGCGGACTTCTGAATTCAGTAAAAATCTGCAATTAAAAGACTAATTAAAGGTGACCATGAAAACATTGTTGATTGTTGTACAAACCCACCTGGTTCCTCTGGTGAAGGAAATCTGCCATTTTTACGTGGTCTGACCTCTATGTGACTCCAGATCCACAGCAGTGTTGTTGCTTCTTAAAATGGCCTCGTAAGCCACATGATTCACAGACAATTAGTGAAGGGCAATAAATGCTGACCCGGATACCGATGTCCACATCCTATGAATTAATAAAAAGAAGAAAGATTTGATGGTCAAAGAACTCAAAAGAAAACTTTCTCTTGGCCACGTCATCAAAATATGTCTGTATATTCAGGCCAAAGAAGGGATACCTGAGGGATCACCAATCATGAAAACTAAAATATGTAGAGATTGGATCGAAAGAATCGCAAAGACACAATCATATACTATTCGGCACAGTGGCACAGTGGTTAACACTGTGCCTCACAGCCATGATGTGAAGGTGTTGGACTGGGGTAAGCACAGTAAGAAGTCTCACAACACCAGGTTAAAGTCCAACAGGTTTATTTAAAATAAACAGAATATTTATGTGAGTGGTGTTGTTTGTGGGTGGCACGGTAACACAGTGGTTAGCACTGCTGCTTCACAGCTCCCGGGAGCTGTGTTCAATTCCCAGCTTGGGTCACTGTCTGTGTAGAGTTTGCACATTCTCCACGTGTCTGTGTGGGTTTCTTCTGAGTGCTCCAGTTTCCTTCCACAGTCCAAAGATGTGCGGGTTAGGTTGATTGGCCATGCTAAAATTGCCCCTTAGTGTCCTGAGATGTGTAGGTTAGAGGGATTAGTGGGTAAATGTATGGAAGTGGGGCCTGGGTGGGATTGTGGTCGATACAGACTCGATGGGCTGAATGGCCTCTTTCTGTACTGTGAGGTTTCTGTTTGAAAATTTGAATAGCTGAAATATTCCAAATAAACCTGTTGGACTTTGACCTGGTGTTGAGAGACTTCTTACTGTGCCGCACAGCGTCATGGACCTGGGTTCGATTTCTGGCTTGGGTCTGTACGGAATCTGCACGTTCTCCCATGTCTGTGTGGGTTTCCTCTGGTTCCGTCCCACAGACCGAAAGACGTGCCAGTTAGGTGCATTGGCCATGCTAAACTGTCCCTCACCGTACCCGAACAGATGCTGGACTGTGACGACCGGAGGATTTTCACAGTAACTTCATTGCAGTGTTAACGTAAACCTACTTGTGAAATGAATAAATAAACTTTAAACTTAAACTTTGCTCCTCTGGAAGGGAATCATCTGCTCTAGGGTTATTGCTATTGAAACAAATAAAGCAATGCCAGAACACAAGACAGGAGTCATTTTAATCATAGTGTCTTGCTGTTGTTAACTTCCACTGGGAAGATTAACGCAGTCTCTTTACTCTATTTCCTACCAGGTGTCTTCTGATGAAAAGTCACCATATTAACTCATTCTGTGGCTGTTGTGTGACTGGCTGAATATTTTCTGCTTTAGTTTCAGATTTCCAGCATCCAAGTCATTTTGCTTTTGTCCCAGCTATTTATTACTTGTGGAATTCCTGTTTGAATATTTCAGCTGAGTTATTCGCTGCAGTAGATGGCAGTTTATTTCATGAGCTAATAGTACAAATAAAACATATTCACATCTGACGTGCCTACATGCCATGGCCCCGGTCCATTTGAGGGCTTGTCGTCCGTTAATTCGCTCTCAATTAACTGTTTCATCGGCTGATATCTCTGCCTGAAGAGGCTCCTTATTCTCTTTAACACCCATGTAGATCAGTGAGAATACTGGGACAGGAGTGGGCCATTTGGCACATTGAGCCAGTTCTGCTATTCAGTGAAGATTCACCTGCACGTTTTGAACGTTGTCTGCTAACTTCTAGTTGCGAAAAGGATAATAATGATTAATTGATGAAATGAGTTAAAGCTCTTGGAAATGTGGCTTCTCAGAAATTTTTCTTCCATTTTCTGAGAGGCAAACTGGAGGATGAATTGCACCACAGACTGGGAAACAAATGCAACCTCACACAGGAGTAATGACGTTAGTAGACAGTAAGTATTCTACAACTCAAACAAATCCTTGTTAAGGAAGACAGGATGTCTGCAACCATGCTGGAGAAAGCACAAGGATTCACCATGTACAGAATTGAAATGCTTCAACCCATTGATGGCTGGTTGCCTTGAGTCTATGGCAGGAATTCTTTTTATTATCCAAAATATGTATACAGTGCAAGGAAAGATTTTTTTTTAGTTTAGTTGGGGCATCATGATCGGCACAGGCCTGGGGGGCTGAAGGACCTGTTCCTGCGCTGTACTTTTCTTTGTTTTTTTGTTCTTTGAGACCATGGCTGATCTGTGAGCTGAGGACATTTACCAGTTTCTGCTGTTTCCATCCTTGCAATTATGTTCGGATTTGGATTTTCCAAAGCTCAGTTTGTTTCCATTCTTTTCTCAATTGTTTGGACAGTCACCTTTTCTTGATAGCTATAGCTGGTTTCCATCATGGCGGTGCTGTACATTAAAAAAAAGTCTTTTGTATTTATAGTGCTTTCAGTGTACAAAAGAATGTTTCAGGACGTAATTGCTTTTTTAGCCATGTTTTTTGACCTTGGGCACCCATTTGAAAGATTTTGCACAGAGGAGAGGGACAGGCCCTAACCGAATCAGTTAATGTTGTACAATAACCTATTATTAGGGTGATTTTCTGTGGAATCTCCCCCAGGCAGTTGGTGCCAGCAGATTGACAGCAAAGTCTCCCGAAACAGCGCTGCTGTGTGACAGAGAGAGAAAGGTTATCAGTACTGGGAAGAACATTAGAACCTGTACTGTGTTTCTGCCACGATTCATTACTAAACACGGCTGTCATTTAAATTATGCATTTTAATTTGCTGCAGAAGAGAGCACTGATGCTCTTGCCGCATTGTGTTATCAAAGAAAGAAATAACTTCAACCTGTTTGTCACGTACACAAGTGATATTTCAGGCAGCGGGTGTGCACGGTAGTTAGAAGCACGCCTGCCGACAATTGACCAGCTAGTTAAAGCAATTAAAAGGCTGATTGAGTGGAATTTCACGTTGCCCGTGTGATTTTTAGTTCAGCGGATGGGCAGGACGGGTAGGTGGCCATCCCGTTCCAAGGGCATGATAAAAGGGGGTAGGAACATTGACTGGGTGAGTTATTAGGGGTTCAGGTGAAAGGTTGCTGCTGCTTCATTCTTGAGATTTCAGACCTTTTCCTCTGCTTTCTCCTGGAGTATTTAAACATAGGAACATCGAAGATAGGAGCAGGAGGAGGCCATTTGGCCCCACGAGCCTGGTCCGCCATTCATTACGATCATGGCTGATCATCCAACTCAGTAGCCTAATCCTGCTTTCTCCCCATAACCTTTAATTCCATTCGCTAAATTGCCCCTTAGTGTCCTGAAATGCATAGGTTAGAGGGATTAGTGGGTAAATATGTAGGGATATGGGGGTAGGGTCTGGGTGGGCTTGTGGTCGGTGCAGACTCGGTGGGCCAAAGGGCCTCTATTTGCACTGTAGGATTCTATGATTCTATGATTCTAGTTACATAAGAACATAAGAAATAGGAGCAGGAGTAGGCCATCTAGCCCTTCGAGCCTGCCCCGCCATTCAATAAGATCATGGCTGATCTGAAGACAATCAGTTCCACATTCCCACTTTCTCCCCATAACCCTTAATTCCCTTGTCTATGAGAAATCTATCTACCCGTGTCTTAAATATATCCAGCGAGGTAGCCTCCATCACTTCAACGAGCAGAGAATTCCAGAGATTCACCACTCTTTGAGTGAAGAAGTTCCTCCTCAACTCTGATCTAAACTGCACCCCCTCCTTATCTTGATGCTGTGCCCTCTAGTCCTGCTATCCTTTCTAAGTGGGAAGAATCTCTCTACCTCTACCCTATCCATCCCTTTCATTATCTTATATGTCTCTATAAGATCCCCCCTCATCCTTCTAAACTCCAACGAGTACAGACCCAGTCTATTTAGTCTCTCTTCATAGTCCAACCCCCTCATCTCCGGTATCAGCCTAGTTAACCTCCTCTGCATTCCCTCCAAGGCCAATATATCCTTGCGCAAGTGCAGTGACCAACACTGCACACAGTACTCCAGCTGCGGCCTCACCAGTACCCTGTACAGTTGCAGCAAGATCTCCCTGTTACATTTTCCTCCTAATCATTTACATAAATTACAAACAGCAAAGGTCCCAGCACTGATCTCTGAGGAACATCACTTGTCACAGCCCTCCATTCAGAAATGCACCCTTCAGTTCTACCCTCTGACTTCTTTGACCGAGCCAGTTTTGTATCTGCCCTGCCAACTCACCTCTGATGTGGAGATGCCAGCGTTGGACTGGGGTAAACACAGTAAGAAGTCTCACAACACCAGGTTAGAGTCCAACCAATTTATTTGATAGTAAACTCACAAGCTTTCGAGATTTGCCCCTTCGTCAAGTGAGTGGAGAGTTCTGGCCTCAGACAGAGCATATAAAGCACACACGGTTTACAGATTACTGATTAGAATGTGAATCTTCACAGCTAAACTGCTATTCAAGGTTTAAAGATGCCGACAATGTGAGTGGAGAAAGCATTAGGCATAGGTTAAAGAGATGTGTATTGTCTCCAGACAGTACAGTAAGTGAGGCTTTGCAAACCCAGGCAAGTCATGGGGGTTACAGATAGTGCCACATGAACCCAATGCGACAGGAACCCAATAGCAGGTTAGTTGTAAAGACTCACATTCTAATCAGTAATCTGTAAACTGTCTGTGCTTTATATGCTCTGTCTGAGGCCAGAACTCTCCATTCACCTGACGAAGGGGCAAACCCTGATAGCTTGTGAGTTTACTATCAAATAAATTGGTTAGACTCTAACCTGGTGTAGTGAGACTTCTTACTGAACTCACCGCTGTTCCATTTAACTTCACCTTCTTCACCAGTCTGCCATGAGGGACCTTATCAGGGGCCTTACTGAAGTCCATGTAGACAACATCTACTGCCCTACCCTCATCAATCATCTTCATCACTTCCTCGAAAAACTCGATTAAGTTCAAGAGACACGAACATTTCACAAATGCTGGGCAACACGCAGTACATCGTCTGTGAAATAATTCTACATATGTCAGTGCAGACAGCGAGGCCTAGAAATTGGATCATGTCGTGGGCACAGGGAATGAGTATGGCCTGAAGCGCACCATGGGCCTTATTTATGCCTGGGCTTGTAAAATCTCACTAACTGTCTGGCTGGAGACAATACACATCTCTTTAACCTGTGCTTAACCCTCTCTCCACTCACATTGTCTGTACCTTTAAGACTTGATTACATGTAAAGACTCACATTCCAACCATTATCTTGTAAATTGAGTTGTGTCTTTATATGCCCTTTTGTGAAGAGATCTCCCAGTCACCTGATGAAGGGGCGGCACTCTGAAAACTTGTGGCTTGTGCTACCAAATAAACCTGTTGGACTGTAACCTGGTGTTGTGAGATTTCTTTCTGTGCTTACTTATGAGATCAGTAAGCTGTAGATATCTGCTGGGTCTTCTCAGCCAGTTCACTGTCACAGTGATTTCAAGGCAGGTTTTGAGTGGGGGTTGTGCGGTTGTGAGGAGGAGGGTAGGGGGATTGTAAATGTCCAAGAGGAAGGTACATCAATTGAGGGCCCCGGAGATTGACGGAAAAGTAGTTGAGAAGGAGGATGTTGTCAGTCAGGATTGGAAGGAAGGGAGACAACATCGAGGGAAGTGATGGGAGGGGGAGGATCGGATTGGTCTTTGACAATAGAACCAGGAGCATGAACCCTTGCTCCTCTCAGTTCCACAATTAGGTAAGTCTTTTCTGAAAAATATTCCTTTTACTGGCAGCCTCTGGCAATCCTTATAATGGTTGTAGATTACGTCTCACACACACACGAAGTTTTTCTGGTGCTGGTTGCATTGAGGGCAGCTCAATTTCCCTGTGGGCACATCAAACAGAGGATAGGCCCTCTGTCTGCAATTTAATCCCTGTATTCGGCTTGGACCCTGGCTGCCTCTGTTCCTGCACTTACTGGTGTTCCGACGTGGTGACCACTCACCATGTTGAATGTTTAGGTTGCTGTGTTAGAATGTTGTGTCTGATAACTGTCAGACATGCTGTCATTGAAGTTTGAAGCCTGGGTGGTTAACAGGCTACTGAAGTGAGCCAAGCTTAATGCTGTCCTCGTCTGGCATTCACTGACAGATTCTTTCACTGGATGGTGATTGGGCATGGAAGCCATGGCTAATTCCTTCTCTTTCCTTGCCCACTTATGTTTAGGTCAATTGTAGCATTTTGCACTCAACTACTTCAATTAAGAATCATGGGGAAGTGTTGGACAATGTCCATATTGTTTCCCATATCCTGGAAGCTAGCTGTCCCAAAAAACTGACATTGTTGAAGAGATGCACCATCCAATCCAATGTGTGTGCTCAGTCTATGGTAAATCACACACTTGAGTTCTTGAGAATCAGGCTATCAGAGCTGACACCAAGCTTTCAAATGGACAGTGATTCTCCTCACTCTTCTTCCATGGTGCTAAAGCTTGGACAACTTATAGATACCACATCAACACCTGAGCACAACATTACCAATGCTATTTTAGAAGGATTTTATGAATCAACTCAGAGGACAAAAGAATCAGAACGAGCATCCTCCAAGATGGGGAAATGACAGATATAGAGGACATGACAATTTCACATCGGCTGACATGAAGAGGACATGTCAACAGAATGTCTGACTCCGGATAGCACAAACAGTTGCTCTACTCAGAGCTTGTTCCCATGTGAAGGCATAAAGAAATGTTTCAATCTCAAAGCCTCTGCAAAAGTCTACCCTGTTAGCTTCAACACAGGGGAAATGGATGTAAAATGCTATCCCAATGGAGAACCATCATTGAAAATGGTGCGAAGACTTTTCAATCAAGAAGAGCAGTCACTGTGAGAGATTGGAGAGAGAGACAAATGGAAAGAGAAGCTGCTTGAATCAACAATCCACACCTCCTGTACCAGCTGACGACAAATGTTCTCATGTGGGAGAGCCTCTGAGGCTAAGGTAGGACTCATAAGTCATCTATGAATCCATAGCCAATACTGCCATCTCGCTTAAACTAAATATCCATATAGAAGAAATATTAGGACACGAGCGATTACCGATGATTGCCCCAAAATCTACCCGGCTTAAGGAAAGTATCTCAACACAGACTGAGGCTTGGAATGTGTTCGAAACGCTGGTTTAGTGCTGCACTGCACTAAGTCCTCTCCTTACTGGCTGGTTAGTTCAGAAAGAACTTGCTTTTACAAATATTCTAGCAAAAACGCGCAGGATCATAAAATTAGGTTTGGCCATGACAGAGAAAAATTGGGAAGGGTAGTGGGAACCTAAAAGGCTGTCAACGTGGAATTTTCAAGGTCGAGATTGATAGATATTTGTTAGATATGGGTATCAAAGGATTATTGAGAAAAGGCAATGGAGTTCAAGTACAGATCAGCCGTGGTCTAATTTAATGGAACAGGTTCAGGGCATTGTATAGCCAACTTCTGTTCCTATATTATCCTCTGAACATCCCAAAGCATTTCAGTCGATTGATTCCTTTTGAAGCATTCTTACGATTTCTACTTGAAGGCTGTATGGGTTAATTTTCATGCTTCTAGCTTGAAGAATCAATTCCTGAATGCTGCAACAGAAATGATCCAAGGACACGATTTATCATGTCAAATTCATGTTTAAAGTTCATTTATCAGTTTCACAAGTAAGCTTATATTAACACTGCAATGAAGTTACTGTGAAAATCCCCTAGTAGCCACACTCCAGTGGCTGTTTGGATACCACTGAGGGAGAATTTAATATGGCCAATGTACCTAACCATCACGTCTATCAGACTGTGGGAAACCCACACAGATACAGGGAGAATGTGCAGGCTCCACACAGACAGTGACCCAAGCCAGGAACTGAACTGGGGTCCCTGGTGATAAGAGGCAGCAATGCTAAACCACTGTGCCACTGTGCTGCCCATTGCTTCTAATAATGTGAAAAAAATTATGGAATCATAGAATGGTTACAGCCCAGTAAGGGGCATTTGCCCATTCTGTCCATGCTGGATCTCAGGAAGAGCAACTGAACCAGTCCCACTCCTCAGCCCTTTCCCCTGAACCTTGCAATTCAGGGAAAGAGGCAGGGGGCTGTGATTGTTCTGGGTGGTGGAGGGTGGGGGGATAGATAGGTCTATAATGTTATGGTGGTGGGGCAATGTCTATGGGGGCTAGGGGGAGGCATTATCCAGCCCGGGAGCAATGTGACAGGCGTGCAATTTTCAATTTGTTTCGAACTGGGCAGGCACAGTTCAGAGCTCTGATAGTTTTGGGTGCACTAAGCCCTGCCCACAGCACAATTCAGACCCGCAGTTTTTTTTTCAGGCTGAGTGCATATCAGGGCACCTGAAAGCAGGTTTCCAAGTCGGACCTGAATTGCACCCAGATTCAGCACTTAGGATGAAAATTGTAAAATCAGGCCCTAAGTGTTGGATCCCCAGGAGGAGGACATATGGGATGAAGGGGGGAAAGGCAGAGGGTGGGAGGGGGTAGGTGGCTGGGTGTGATGCAATCTCACTATTATGGAGTAGACTAGAGGGGAGTTTTGTGTATGGGGGGAGGCTAAGAGGTTTTGATCCTTCAAGGGAGGGGAGCTCCCCCAGTCTGAAGGGCCTTCCAGTGAAGGCAACTCCTTTCCTCCCAAGGTCGAGGATGGAAACTTTTTCTATTTCCACCCTCAGTCATTGGGTGCCCGCTAACCTAAAAATTGAGGCTGGGTAGGAAAAGACCCCTTTTGTGGCCATTAGAAGCGTGGCCAGGCTCCCTGTCTGCCCCAGCATAAAACTGTGTCCAGGCTGGGGCAGGATCAGGGAGGGAATCTATTCCATGCTATTCTACACTACCTCCCCTCACCCCACTTCCCCCTCCCCTACCAACTCAAAGCTCAGAACACTCAGAGGGCAGGGGGTTGGGGGAACATTACATTATGGCCAGTGTAACCATTGGTCTCTTTTCTAATCACTTCACATCTGTGTATCTGTGCTCTCTGGACATTAGCCCCGCCATCGATGAGAACAGTTTTTCTCTCCGTCGAGACAATTCATGATTTTGAATGCCTCTATCTCTCTATCCAATCTCCAGCCACTCCAGTCTACCCATGACTCTGAAACCCCTCATCCCTGGAACTATTTGCATTCATCTTTTCTCCGCCCTCTTTAAAGTTGTCACGTCCTTTCTAAAGTGTGGAGCTCAGAATTGGCCATTACATTCCAGTCAAGGCCAAAAGGTTCATCAGAGCCTCCCTGCTGTTGTACTCCGCGCACCTAATTATAAAGCCGAGGATTCCATACATTATTATAAACACTTTCTCAACCTGAAAATGCTGGAAAATCCCAGCAGGTCTGACAGCATCTGTGGAGAGAAGATAGAGACAACGTTTATCCTCTCTCCATAGATGCTGTCAGACAGCTGAGATTTTCCAGCATTTTCTGTTTTTGTTTCAGATTCCAGTATCCGCAGTATTCTATTTTTAACTTTCTCAACCTGCCATGCCACCTTCAATGATTCCTTTCACTCTTGGAAGTGCTGTGTGTCACTTTAAATTCTGTCGACAGCCAATGAACATAAGCAGCACTGGAGTCAATTGCATTGCCAAATATTATTGGCCGAATATGTGAAAATTACTGAGAAAGGTCCCGTAATTAAAAGGTTATTTGTGGGTATCCCAGGAGCAGTGCTGGCAGTTACAATGCCAGATGCCTGAGACACTCATATTTTAGGGTTGGAATGGGCCAGAGTTGAATGTGTCTTTCAGTCTCCATCATGTCTACTTCCTTTGTAACTTATAAACAAAATACTGCCTCAATAGATTTTTTTTAACATGAGTTTGGCGTTGAATCAAGGTCTAACATTCTTCTCTTTGCTCTGTAAACACAGGCTACAGGATGTCACAACCACATAGTTTGAGTTGTGATAAAACTGGCCCTGGGATTATGTCAATGGAGAAATACAAATACTTCTTATCTTGGGTATTGTGACTTATACTTGACCTCTCACCTCCATCCACTTTGGAAAAGGGCACACAGAACAAAATTTACAATTTTATTTTCCTTTCATGGTGCTTTTGTCAGGCACACATTTGGACTTGATTGAGCACACAGACCCCTCAAAGGGAAGGGGCATGAGTTCGTGATTTTTAAAATGGAATAAGATGGGAAATCTTTCAGATGCTTTGTTGAATAAATAGCCCCAAACAACTCAATTGAGTATTGAACGGATCCCCAGACAGACGGAGGAGCCAGAGTGTCTATTCCTAAATAAGGAGACATCTGTAATTCTGAATCGTGTCACTTGGCACAAGGTAAGTTCAGTTCCATTGATCAAAATTGATTTTGTTTACCGGGAACTGAATACTGATTTGGTGCGTTGGTACCAACATGCGCTTGTGGGGCAGTGATTCACTGGAACTTATTTTAATGTGAATTATGCATTTTAGTTCAATACTTCCCATTCTTTTTGCCCCTGCAGTCTTCTCCTCTCACCTCTCCTCCTGCAGGTTTTGACCTTGTCCCTGAGGTTTCATTCACCGCACGGGCAGTGGTAATCTCACCAGTTCCTTGCACGCGAATGAGTTTGGATGTGGGGTGTCAGCAGGCAGATCGCATTCAAGTTCAACCTTCTCTTCAGCCTGTGAACCTTGAGCAGGGATGATTGGATAGTGATCGGGAGAGTGGCCAGTTTTCTCTTCCTAAGGTTTACGCAGCTAATAGCTAACCTCAGCTAGCACCCTCAGATATAATCAACTAACTCTGCAAGGATTGGGTGTCAAACACTGATCATGGGCAATTAGCAAAACTATCTACGTCAATTATAACTCAGAGCGTGTTTTCAGTGGGCAGTGATAGGGTAAGTGAGACAGACCAGGCCAGCATTTCAGGACCTGCACTTTGATTCCCCAACCCCTCATTTAAGTACAACAAGCAGGCTGCCTTTTTCACACCATTATATCAGGAACTAGTAATCCATGGACTTTTTTTTATAGAATCCCTACAGTGCAGGAGGAGGCCAAACGACCCTTCGAATCTGCACACACTCACCAAATGAGCATCTTACCCAGACCCACCCCACTATCCCCTGCACATTTATCATGACAAATCCACCTAACCTATGCATCTTTGGATACGAAGGGGCAATTTACCCCTTAGTTGGGTAAATCCACTCAATCTGCACTTCTTTGGAGTGTGGGAGGAAACTGGAGCACCCCGAGGAAAACCACGCAGACACGGGGAGAACGTGTAAACTCCATAAAGAGAGTGACCAAGGCTAGAATTGAACTTGGGTCCCTGGCATTGTAAGGCAGCTATACTAAACATTGTGCTATCTTGTCACCCATATTTTCTGTCTGTGCTTTACAGTGGGCCTTCAGAGACCTACTACATCAACAATTCACCTCTGAGATTGGGCGATTGTGTTTATTTTAGTGACATTGCTGCCATTTGCTTTGTAAGGTGCAAGTTGAGTTGTAAACAATATCCGGTGAAGGTGAAGGTGCAGGAAGGAAGTTTGCATTCTCACCAATGGAGAGAAGATATCCAATGTGGACATACACCAAGCCTAGTGAAGGTTCGCTGAGAACATTCTAGCAACTAATTGCCTGACATCTGATTGGTTCAATTTATACTTCTAGAAATTCTCTTCATGCTAATTAAATTTGCATTTGCCACCTGTCCTCCGTGACCCCATTCCTTTCCCCACCATTATTAGCCAAAAATGTTAAAGGATCTGGGACAAAGCCTGGTCGTAATCTTTTGGCTGTTCCTATCGCGGGATCTTCTGGTCCTGCTGACAGTGACCCTCCCACACCGTGGGTTCCCAGTGGTAGAGACTGTAACAATGGGAACACCCACTTACAATGATGGGAATGGAAGACCCTGCTGCTTACCAATGGCAGGCTGCCTCCACCACCACAAAACAGCTCCACGTCAATTATTTGACGGAACAGATTTGAGGGACTAAATGGCCTACTCCATTTCCACATAAACTCCCATGCACGGCAGAAAATGTCAAACGAAATCACAAAATTGGGAGGAACCAGCAGAGAAATCTCAGTACTCAAATCGCTCAAACCCACACGGAGATTTGTCTTGCTTCTGCTCCAATCAAAATCTATGCTCTGATCCAACCTTTCCCCGATGGCTAGATAGTCCTCAAATTTGCAGCAAGTGTGTGGCATGGTGGTTAGCACTGTAGCCTCACAGCACCTGGGACCCAGGTTCGATTTCCGGCTTGGCTCACTGTCTGTGCGGAGTCTGCACATTCTCCCCATGTTTGTGTGGGTTTCCTCGGGGTGCTCCATTTCCTCCCACAGTCTGAAAGATGAGCTGGTTAGCTGCATTGGCCATGTTAAATTCTCCCTCGGTGTACCCGAACAGGCACCAGAGTGTGGCGACTAGGTGATTTTCGTAGTAATTTCACTCAGCGTAAGCCTAATTGTGACTGTTAAATAAACTTAAATTTATATCTCAATAATGCAATTATTGCGCAATTATTCCATTGTGTTGCCTCAAGAATGAGGGGAGATCTCATTGAGACGTATAAGATGATGAATGGGATGGATAGGATAGAGGTGGAAAGACTCTTCCCGCTCAAAAAAGACAGTAGGACTAGGGGGCACAGCCTCAAGATAAAGGGGGGGCGGTTCAGAACGGAGTTGAGGAGGAACTTCTTCACTCAAAGGGTGGTGAATCTCTGGAATTCTCTGCCCGTTGAAGTGGTGGAGGCTGCCTCGCTAAATATTTTTAAGAAGCGGGTTGATGGGTTTTTGATAAGAGAGGGGATTAAGGGTTATGGGGAGAGGGCGGGAAAGTGGAACTGAGCCACGACAGATCAGCCATGATCTTATTGAATGGCGGGGCAGGCTCGAAGGGCCAGATGGCCTACTCCTGCTCCTATTTCTTATGTTCTTATGTTCTTATGTTCTTAAAAGTGGACCACTGCCCATTATTCCTGACTGGACGAGATTAGTAACGTGGAAGATTCACACTTTGACACTGTGGAAATGCTTCATAAAGGTTGTGGGAAAGGTGCAGGACTGTCCTCTCCATCCTATTGAAATGCATTACCATTGCTAAATGCTATTATCAAATGGCTATGATTCCAAAGTTGCTTCCAGCACTGTATTTCTTACAGGTGTGTGTTTGTGTGTGAATGTATTTTTTCTGTGTGTGTGATTGTGAGATGCTAGTCTTTTTGCCAACAGATGCTGAGTTAGGATGTTATGGTGTTTGTTCAGCTTGTGAATGCCTGAGTGGATGGAAGATTAGGAAGAACAAATTGCATTAACATGCATCAGCCTGGTGATAGGGCTTTGTGCCCTGCATATCTCTCTCCATTGGGCAAAACTAAATGCTAACCCATAATCCGAATGGTCATTTCATGGAGATGATTTGAGGATTTGTTGCTGGTTTATTGATTTCTTGTTATGGCCTTTCCATTGTGGCAGTCAGAAAGAACTTCCAAAGTGGTAGCCTGGAGTCTGAATGTCCACATTGCTGTTGGTGAAGCCTTCGGTTATTAATACCTAATTCATGCTTCATAGTCACATTTTAGGAGTCAATTTTATTCCTAGACAGATTCAGGTTTAACTGTAGAAAATACGATAAATGCAACTAAACCAGCTCGAAAAATATTACAGTTCAAAGGGCATTGATTAATGGGTGGCACAGTGGCACAGTTATTAGCACTGCTGCCTCACAGTGTCAGGGACCTGGGTTTAATTCTGGCCTTGGGTCACTGTCTGTGTGGAGTTTGTACATTCCCCCTGTGTCTGCGTGGGTTTCCTCTGGATTCTCCGATTTCCTCTCACACTCCAAAGATGTGTGGGTTAGGTGGTTTGGCCGTGCTAAAATGCTCTTAATGTCAGGGGGATTAGCAGGGTAAATATGTGGGGTTACGAGGATAGGACCTGGGTGAGATTGTGGTTGAACATAAGAACATAAGAACATAAGAAATAGGAGCAGGAGTAGGCCATCTAGCCCTTCGAGCCTGCCCCGCCATTCAATAAGATCATGGCTGATCTGTTGTAGCTCAGTTCCACTTTCCCGCCCTCTCCCCATAACCCTTAATCCCCTCTCTTATCAAGAACCCATCAACCCGCTTCTTAAAAATATTTAGCGAGGCAGCCTCCACCACTTCAACGGGCAGAGAATTCCAGAGATTCACCACCCTTTGAGTGAAGAAGTTCCTCCTCAACTCCGTTCTAAACTGCCTCCCCTTTATCTTGAGGCTGTGCCCCCTAGTCCTACTGTCTTTTTTGAGCGGGAAGAGTCTCTCCACCTCTATCCTATCCATCCCATTCATCATCTTATACGTCTCAATGAGATCTCCCCTCATTCTTCTAAACTCTAACGAGTACAAGCCTAGTTTATTCAGCCTCTCCTCATAGCTCAATCCCCTCAACTCCGGTATCAGCCTAGTAAACCTCCTCTGCACTCCCTCCAGGGCCAAAATATCCTTGCGCAGGTGCGGCGCCCAAAACTGCACACAGTACTCCAGCTGCGGCCTCACCAATGCCCTATACAGCTGCAGCAAGACCTCCCTACTTTTATATTCAATCCCCCTCGCTATGAAGGCCAGCATCCCATTCGCCTTCCTGACCACCTGCTGCACCTGCAAGCTGGGTTTTTGCGACTCAATGGGCTGAGTGGCCTGTTTCTGCACTGTAGGGATTCTATGAAGGTTGGGGTCATGTTGACTTACAGGGTTAACAGCTAGAAAGGTAAAATTTTAGAACAACAGATTTAACTGGAGAATTGGAAGTAAGCTGCCTACATTGCTTGCAAAGAAATGGAGCCCAGTGTGTGCTTTTCTTTTGGGAACTATAGCTACAATTAATTTAGAATTGAGCCCTGGAGGGTTATGTTGTCATGGAATTGGGCAGAGCTTAAGAGAGTTCAATTTATTTGTGTGTTTGGTGGGGCAGTGAATGTTCTGTAGCAGGGAGGGTGCCATACTAAAAAGATACTAGGCGGTGAAAGCTTTGCTGTTAGTTGGTTCTATGTAGATTGAGCTCAGGAGAAGTCCCATGAGCCATTTGATACTTCTGTGCAGTTAGGGCTCCAGAAAAGTCATGGGGAGCTGAGAAGGTGATCGAAGGTTCACTGACTCCATATTGGAAGTGGTCGGGGATCATAACAAACCCTTGGAGTCATTAATAACTTGGTATAGATGGAGAGATTGGAGTTTGGTAAAATCCCAGGGCAACGCCCGCCCAGTGAAACTAGCCAGTTATTGAAGAGATTCAATTCACCAGCAAGCAGAGGCTGGAGTGGGGACATGTAAATTCAGGCAAGCGGATTTGAGGGAGGTGAGGTTGAAACTCTGGGGGGAATGAGGCATGATGTGGGTATGCCGGCATTGGACTGGCGTAAATACAGTAAAAAGTCTGACAACACCAGGTTTTAGTCCAACCGATTTATTTGATAATAGACTCACAAGCTTTTGGGTTAGTCCCCTCGTCACCTGACGAAGGGACTAACCCGAAAGCTTGTGAGTCTACTATCAAATAAATCGGTTGGACTAAAACCTGGTGTTGTCAGACTTTTTACTGGGAATGAGGCAGTCAGATTTGGAGCAACTTTGATGGAATTCAAATGCTTGATCTTTGAAAGTGATCAGTTTGAAGCCCCTCATATGGGAGATAGCATTTCAACAGGATTGAGTGACTCACAACATTTACTGCTGTCTGGGTGGCTTGCCGAGAAATCCATGGGATCTGACTTGGTTGTATGTGCTATTTATTGTTAGTGTCATATGTTAATCACAGTTTGCCTGCTAATTCACAAATCTCACATTAACCCTGAATGTGTTTAAATTGATATTATAAATTGTTTCACTTTTTTGACTTTGCATCATAATGTGTATTTTGTTTATTCAAAATCTGTGGAATTTATATTTGTTACACATATTAACATTCAGTGAAAAGTATTGTTTCTTGTGTGCTATACAGACAAAACTTACCATTGATAGAGAAGGAAACAAGAGAGTGCAGAATGTAGTGTTACAGTCATAGCTAGGGTATAGAGAAAGATCAACGTAATGCAAGGTAGGTCCTTTCAAAAGTCTGACAGCAGCAGGGAAGAAGCTGTTCTTGAATTGGTTGATGCATGACCTCGGCTTTTGCATCTTTTTCTCGAAGGAAGAAGGTGGAAGAGAGAATGTCCGGGGTGCGTGGGGTCCTTAATTACGCTGGCTGCTTTGCTGAGGCAGCGGGAAGTGTAGACGGAGTCAGTGGCTGGGAGGCTGGTTTGCGTGATGAATTGGGCTACATTCATGACTTTTTGTGGTTCCTTGCAGTCTTGGGCAGGGCAGGAGTCATACCAATCTGTGATATAACCAGAAAGAATGTTTTCTATGGTGCATCTGTAAACGTTGAAGAGTGTTGTAGTTGACATGCCAAATTTCCTTAGTTTTCTGAGAAAGTAGAGGTGTTGGTGAACTTTCTTAACTATCGTGTTGGCACGGGGGACCAGGACAGGTTATTGGCGATCTGGACATCTAAAAAGATGAAGCTCTCAACCCTTTCCACTTTGTCTCCGTTGATGTAGATGGGGCATGTTCTCCTTTATGTATTTTGTGGCTTTATTCATTTCATGAGCATTTTGAACTTCAAGTTCTGACTACTTGAAACAAAATGCTATTAGCCCTTTCTAGATAGTACTAGAGCGTGGCAGTTTCCTGTGAGCTGTCCCCAGCATACCAAAGAACAAAGGAACAAAGAACAAAGAAAACTAAACACAGGAACAGGCCCTTCGGTCCTCCAAACCTGCACCAATCATGCTGCCCGACCTAACTAAAACCCCCTACCCGTCTGGGGACTGTATCCCTCTATTCCCATCCTATTCATGTATTTGTTAAGACATCCCTTAATATTCACCATTGTATCTGCTTCCACTGCCTCCTCGACAGCGAGTTCCAGGCACTTACCACCCTCTGCATAAAAAAACTTGCCTCGTACATCTCCTTTAAACCTTGCCCCTTGCACCTTAAAACTATGTCCCAAGTAATTGACTCTTCCGCCCTGGGAAAAAGCTTCTGACTATCCGCTCTATCCATACCCTCTTCTATGCCCACTTTGCCACTCTATCCATGCCCACTTTGATTTAATTTGTTAAGTCTCTTTTGACACTTTGTTTTAATTACATTGCCCCACAAGGGACTGTCATCCCCTATCATTTTAGTTTAATTTATTGATGATTTTGTTCTAATCAAAAGAGTATGAAGAGACACTTCCTTTACAGGGCTGTTAACTAAATAATTTGATTAGTGGTTAATTAATAATTAATAATACCAGTTAAAGTTAACCAGTAGGGGTGGCACAGTGGCACTGTGGTTAACACTGCTGCTTTATAGTGCCAGGGACTCAGGTTCGATTCCTGACTTGGGTCATTATCTGTGTTGAGTTTGCACATTCTCCCCACGTTTGCTTGGGTTTCCTCCGGGTGCCCCGGTTTCCTCCCACAGTCTGAAAGATGTGCTGGTTAGGTGCATTGAACCAAACAGGCATTTTGGAAGGTTTAATACAAGTAGGAAGTATCCTGTAAATGGCAGAACCCTTCAGAGTATTGATAGGCAGAGGGATCTAGGTGTACAGGTGCAAAGATCACTGAAAGTGGCAACGCAGATGGAGAAACTAGTCAGGAAAGCATACTGCATGCTTGCCTTCATTGGCCTCGGCATTGGGATTAACAATTGGCAAGTCATGTTGCAGCTTTATAGAACCTTAGTCCGTACCTGGAATATAGTGTTCATTTCTGGTCACCACACTGCCAGAAGGATGTGGAGGCTTTGGAGAGGGTATAGGGAAGATTTATCAGGATGTTGCCTGGTATGGAGGGTATTAGCTATGAGGAGAGGTTGGAGAAAATTGGTTTCTTCTCACTGGAACGACGGAGGTTAAGGGACGACCTGATAGAAGTCTACAACATTATAAGGGGCATAGACAGAATGGATAGTCAGGAGCATTTTCCCAGGTTGGATGAGTCAATTACTAGTGCGACAGTTTTAAAAAGGAGATGTACGAGGCAAGTTTTTTACAAAGAGGGTGGTGGGTGCCTGGAACCCGTTGTGGGGGAAAGTACTGGAAGCAGATACAATAGTGAGTTTTAAGGGGCGTCTTGTCATATACATGAGTAGGATGGGAGTAGAGGGATATGGTTCCAGGAAGGGTAGGGGTTTTAGTTCTGTTGGGCAGCATGGTTGGTACAGGCTTCGAGGGCTGAAAGGCCTGTTCCTGTGCTGTAATTCTCTTTATTCTTTGTTCTTTGGAGTGTGGTGACTCGGGAATTTCACAGTAACTTCATGCAGTGTTAACATAAGTCTTACTTGTGGCTAAGAAATAAATAATAGTAATAAACTTAATTTGTTGATTAGTTTCACTTCTGGTCTCTCTTCTGTGCTTGGGTCTGTGGCTGCGTGCCCCTGGAGAAGAGGTACACAATGGCCTCTGGTACACTGGGGGTCTGGCCCGAAGGAAGCACACTATGGCCTCTGGTACGCAGAGGGTCTAGCCCAATTAGTAGGTGCCATGAGGGCTGGAGTCCTCCCCATGAATCATTTTGTAAGTTTCCTTCAAAGTTTGGATTAATTTGTTACAGTGCCCCATTGGGGGCTGCTATCCCCTCACTTTTCATCCTTCGTTTAGTTTTCTGAAATTTTTGTTTTTATCAAAGTAGAATAAATTGAGAATAGCTGGGACATTGGGTTGTGTAGGAGATAAAATGAAAATTTATAAAGAGGCATTTATTGTCCATCCCTAGTTGCCCAAGGGCAATTGAGAATCAACCACATTGCTGTGGCGCTGGAGTCACATGTAGGCCAGATTGGGAAAGGATGGCAGATTTCCTTTCCTAAAGGACATTAGTGAAGCAAATGAGTTTTTCCAACAATCAGCAATCGTTTCATGGTCATCAACAGATTCTGAATTCCAGATTATTTTATTGAATTCAAATTCCAACATCTGCCATGGCAGGATTGGTCCCCAGAATATTAACTAAGTTTCTGGATTAATAGCTAAGCAACAATACCACTAGACCACTGCCTCCCCTAGTTAATTTGCTTAGTAGTTAACTTGTTAATTAGTTTAATATCCTGTCTCTCTCCCATAGTTGATTTGATTTGATTTATTATTGTCACATGTATTAACATACGGTGAAAAGTATAGTTTCTTGTGTGCTATACAGACAAAGCATAACATTCAAAGAGAAGGAAAGGAGAGAGTGCAGAATGTAGTGTCATAGTCACAGATAGGGTGTAGAGAAAGATCAGCTTAACACATATACAGTTGCATCTGTGGTTGGGTATCCCTGGAGAGAGATCGCGCCATGGCCGCTAGTGTGCCTGTGGCTTTCTGTGGCCTGTGGGCACTGCTGGAGTGACTGGAGTCCACCGTCAGCCCCAGAAATGACATTTTAATCTGATTAGCAAAGTTTCCTTTGGAAGATTTAATTCCTGTTACAGTTTCCCCACAGGGGCTGTGACCTCCTTCTATTCGTTTACTTTAGTGGCCATTTGTTTTTATAGAAACTAGAAGATAAAGAAACAACCTACCTCCTTAAGGGGCTGGTGATGGGTTAATTTGTTCAGCTGTTAATTAGTTCAAACTTTCTGTATCTCTTCCATGGTTATGTCGTATGTCTTGTCTCTGGACAGGGAACACAGAGGGCGGTATTTTATGGCCTTACTTGCCCCAAAACCATAAAATTCCACCCCAGGTCAATGGACCTCTCCATTGTCCGCCCCTCGCCCGCTCCATACCCGTGGTGGCAAAATTCCGGCCATAGTGTCTGCCAATGTGCCTCAGACCTTCCACAACCAGGGGATGCCCCGGGGACTGGAGTACATCATTAGCCCCAGGAACACTTATTTTAATGTAATCTGATAAATTCCTTTGAAAGTCTTATTTGTTACAGTCCTTTATTAAGGGATTTTTAATTTGTTTGTTAGATAATTTGTCCATTGATTTTAAATGAGCAAACAAGAGACACTTTGCCTTTAAGGGACTGTTAACTAGTTAATTTGTTTATGAGTTAATTTGTTAATTAGTTAATTTGTTAATTAGTTTAGCATTGCTGTCTTAGATTTCCAGAAGGCCTTTGACAAGGTGCCACAGAGGAGACTGTTAAATAAGTTAAGTGCCCATGGTGTTAAGGGTAAGATCCTGGCATGGACAGAGGATTGGCTGACTAGCAGAAGACAGAGAGTGGGGATAAAGAGGTCTTTTTTAGACTGGCAGCTGGTGACTAGTAGTGTGCCTCAGAGGTCAGTGCTCGGACCACAACTTTTCACAATGTACATTAACGATTTGGAGGAAGGAACTGAAGGCACTGTTGCTAAGTTTGCAGATGATACAAAGATATGCAGAGGGGTGGTAGTATTGAGGAAGCAGAGGGGCTGCAGAAGCTCTTGGACAGATGGGGAGAGTGGGCAAAGAAGTAGCAGATAGAATGCAATGTGGAAAAGTGTGAGGTTATTCACTTTGGAAGGAGGAATGGACGCATAGACCATTTTCAAAACGGGAAGATGCTGAGGAAATCAGAAACACAAAAGGATTTGGGAGTCCATGTTTAAGATTCTCTTAAGGTTAATGTGCAGGTTCAGTCAGCAGTTATGAAAGCAAATGCAATGTTAGCATTCATGTTGAGAGGGTTAGAATAGAAGAGGCTGTATAAGGCTCTGGTCAGACCCCATTTGGAGTATTGTGAGCAGTTTTGGGCCCCACATCTAAGGAAGGATGTGCTGACCTTCGAAAGGGTCCAGAGGAAGTTCACAAGAATGATCCCTAGAACGAAGAGCTTGTCATATATGTTGAGGACTCGGGGTCTGTATTCGTTGGAGTTTAGAAGGATGAGGGGGGATCTTATTGAAACTTACAGGATACAGCAAGGCCTGTATAGCGTGCATGTAGAGAGGATGTTGCCACTAGTAGGAAAAACTAGAACCAGAGGGCACAACCTCAGGCTAAAGGGACAATCCTTTAAAACAGAGATGAGGAGGAATTCCTTCAGCCACAGAGTGGTGAATCTGTTTGCCGCAGAAGGCTGTGGCGGCCTGGTCATTGAGTGTCTTTAATACAGAGATGGATAGGTTCTTGATTAATAAGGGGTTATGAGGAAAAGGTAGGAGAATGGAGATGAGAAAAATATCAGCCATGATTGAATGGTGGAGCAGACTTGATGGGCCGAGTGGCCTAATTCTGCTCCTATGTCTTATGGTCTTATGGTCTCTCTTCCTGTAGTTACACCTGTGTCTGAGCTTCCTTTGAAAGGGAGCATGTGATGTCCACTGGTCTGTTTGAGGCCTCGGTGACTGGTGGGCGCCACAAGGGCTGGAGCTCATCATCAGCCCTCGTAACATTAACTTAATTTAATAAGTTTGTTTCAAAGTTATGTTTCACTTACACTGCCCCTTTAAGGGTTTTGTTCATTTGTTAAATAAAAGCAAAATAGTATAGATCTGAAATAAAAACAGGAAATGTTGCAAGGATCAGCAGGTTTGCCAATCTATGTGGAGAAATGGACTTATTAATGTTTTGAGTCCAATAAGATTCAGACAATTAACTTCGGAGCTAAAAAGAGATAGAAAAGTGATGAATTTTATACTATCGGGTTGGGTGGAGTGGGGGGGATCCTACAGGTAGAACAAGAAAGAAGGTCAGGGAAAGGTAGCAGCTCAGGGGACTATTGCCAAAGGTGTCATGGACACAAGGTAACTGGAGTGTTAATGGGAGTGTTAGGGACTAAAGAAGGTGCTAATAATTACATAGTGACAAGAGAGCAGAATGTGTTAATTTGTTAGTTTGCTAATCGTTTATCATTTGTTCAAAGACTATAAAGGCTCGCCAGTATGCTGGATAACAATGCACAACCTGGAGTAGAATCTCCTTCAGTACAGGGCAGTGCGCTGGCTAACGGTACACAGTCTGGAGTGGAACCCCCTTCAGTATGGGACAGTGCGCTGGCTAATGATACACGGTCTGGAGTAGAACCTCCTTCAGTACGGGACAGTGCGCTGGCTAATGATACACGGTCTGGAGTAGAACCTCCTTCAGTACGGGACAGTGCACTGGCTAACGATACACAGTCTGGAGTGGAACCTCCTTCAGTACGGGACAGTGCGCTGGCTAACGATACACAGTCTGGAGTGGAATCTCCTTCAGTACGGGACAGTGCGCTGGCTAACGATACACAGTCTGGAGTGGAACCTCCTTCAGTACGGGACAGTGCGCTGGCTAATGATACACAGTCTGGAGTGGAACCTCCTTCAGTACGGGACAGTGCGCTGGCTAATGATACACGGTCTGGAGTAGAACCTCCTTCAGTACGGGACAGTGCGCTGGCTAATGATACACGGTCTGGAGTGGAACCCCCTTCAGTACGGGACAGTGCGCTGGCTAATGATACACAGTCTGGAGTAGAACCTCCTTCAGTACGGGACAGTGCGCTGGCTAACGATACACAGTCTGGAGTGGAACCTCCTTCAGTATGGGACAGTGCGCTGGCTAATGATACACAGTCTGGAGTAGAACCCCCTTCAGTACGGGACAGTGCGCTGGCTAATGATACACGGTCTGGAGTGGAACCTCCTTCAGTACGGGACAGTGTGCTGGCTAACGATACACAGTCTGGAGTGGAACCTCCTTCACTACGGGACAGTGCGCTGGCTAATGATACACGGTCTGGAGTGGAACCTCCTTCAGTATGGGACAGTGTGCTGGCTAACGATACACAGTCTGGAGTGGAATCTCCTTCAGTACGGGACAGTGCACTGGCTAATGATACACGGTCTGGAGTGGAATCTCCTTCAGTACGGGACAGTGCACTGGCTAATGATACACAGTCTGGAGTAGAACCTCCTTCAGTACGGGACAGTGCGCTGGCTAATGATACACGGTCTGGAGTGGAACCGCCTTCAGTACGGGACAGTGCGCTGGCTAACGATACACAGTCTGGAGTGGAACCCCCTTCAGTACGGGACAGTGCGCTGGCTAACGATACACAGTCTGGAGTGGAACCCCCTTCAGTATGGGACAGTGCGCTGGCTAACGATACACAGTCTGGAGTGGAACCCCCTTCAGTATGGGACAGTGCGCTGGCTAACGATACACAGTCTGGAGTGGAACCCCCTTCAGTACGGGACAGTGCGCTGGCTAACGATACACAGTCTGGAGTGGAACCCCCTTCAGTACGGGACAGTGCGCTGGCTAACGATACACAGTCCGGAGTGGAATCTCCTTCAGTATGGGACAGTGCGCTGGATAACGATACATGGTCTGGAGTGGAATCTCCTTCAGTACGGGACAGTGCGCTGGCTAACGATACACAGTCTGGAGTGGAACCCCCTTCAGTACGGGACAGTGCGCTCGCTAACGATACACGGTCTGGAGTGGAACCCCCTTCAGTACGGGACAGTGCGCTGGCTAAGGATACACGGTCTGGAGTGGAACCTCCTTCAGTATGGGACAGTGCGCTGGCTAACGATACACGGTCTGGAGTAGAACCCCCTTCAGTATGGGACAGTGCACTGGCTAACGATACACGGTCTGGAGTAGAACCTCCTTCAGTACGGGACAGTGTGCTGGCTGATGATACACGGTCTGGAGTGGAACCTCCTTCAGTACGGGACAGTGCGCTGGCTAACGATACATGGTCTGGAGTAGAACCTCCTTCAGTACGGGACAGTGCGCTGGCTAACGATACACAGTCTGGAGTGGAACCCCCTTCAGTACGGGACAGTGCACTGGCTAAGGATACACAGTCTGGAGTGGAACCCCCTTCAGTACGGGACAGTGCGCTGGATAACAATACACAGTCTGGAGTGGAACCCCCTTCAGTACGGGACAGTGCACTGGCTAAGGATACACAGTCTGGAGTGGAACCCCCTTCAGTACGGGACAGTGCGCTGGATAACGATACACGGCCTGGAGTGGAATCTCCTTCAGTATGGGACAGTGCGCTGGATAACGATACACAGTCTGGAGTGGAATCTCCTTCAGTATGGGACAGTGCGCTGGCTAACGATACACGGTCTGGAGTGGAATCTCCTTCAGTACGGGACAGTGCGCTGGCTAACGATACACAATCTGGAGTAGGTGTTGAACCCACAACTCAATGACTGATAAGCAGGAAAGAATGCTACACGCTGAAGCAGGCTGACACTGAACTGGAACAATCGGGGGCTATGACAATGTTCTAATGAGTGTACACTTTCCAATTTTCTTAAACAAGACAAATGAATCTGTGTTGGCGGTGTTAGCCCGCATATCCTAGAAGAATGTTACTGTGAGGCTAACATTCCGTGCACAATTTTGTCTGGAGAAGTCATGCTGAGGGAAGAGTGAGGATTGCAATTCCATATTGGATTTGATTTGACTTATTATTGTCACATATATTAGCATACAGTGAAAAGTATTGTTTCTTGCGTGCTATACAGACAAAACATGTTGTTCATAGGGAAGGAAAGGAGAGAGTGCAGAATATAGTGTTACAGTCATAGCTAGGGTGTAGGGAAAGATCAACTTAACATGAAGTAGGTCCATTCAAATATCTGATGGCAGCAGGGAAGAAGATACTCTTGAGTTGGTTGGTACGTGACCTCAGACTTTTGTACCTTTATCTCGACGGAAGGAGGTGGAGGAGAATGTCCAGGATGCGTGGTGTCCTTAATTATGTGGCTGCTTCCCCCAGGCAGCAGGAAGTGTAGACAGAATCAATGGATGGGATGCTGGCTTGTGTGATGGATTGGGCTTCATTCACAACCTTTTGTAGTTTCTTGCGGTCTTGGCCAGAGCAGGAGCCAGACCAAGCTGGTGAACAAGCTGTTGTGATGTGCCAGTGAAGTCCACCAGGCCATAGTACATCAAAGCTTCAACACATGCAGATAATCTTGCAAATGACCCTCTGAATTTCAATTACGCACTCAGAAAGATGTCTATGTAAAGTGTTGGGGATGAAATGGAAAACAGAGCCCAGATGATAGAGGAGGCACCTTGTATCTTCCGTTTGGTATTCAAAGCTTTGAGTTCTGTGCTTGTGCTCTAATAGAGAGCTATACACAGTCACTTTGCAAACTAAAATGGTCTTGTTTACAACATTTTTGAAGAAAGAGGAATAGATTTTTATAGCAGCAGTATGTAATTATACTTGTATAATATAAGCACAAGAGGGCAGCAAAAAATGGGAATGACATGGAATTGAAGGAGCAGATAATTTAATTTGTATCTTTCTTTCAGTAATTTTCTGTAAAACTCTATCCCATGCTTGTCATGTAAAGGACACCTTTCAAGCTTTATCTCACTCAACTGACCAATGAGTACATTTCAGAAAGAAAAGGTACAGCATTAAACATGAATTTCAACAAACAGCTGGGGTATGAGGAACAGAGGCAATTTGTTGAGCAAAAATAATGTCAAAGCAATTAATAGTCAGCTTTATTAATTATTCATCTTTTACAGTGTGAAAGTGAGCTCCTACTCACCCCCAATCTCAGGGTACTCACTCAATCACCCTCAACCACACCTAGTATGTGAGTGAGTGTGAATATGAGTTGACATGTGAAGTGAGGGTAAGTGAGATCCTTCAGATTGGAGTGAGCCAGACAGACAAACAAAAATCACTCTCTCTCCATCTGTCTCTCTCTCACATACACAACACTGTCCCTCCATCTCACACACATATCACTCTCCCTCTCTCCCGCTCTCTCTCTCTCACTCGTACAGATCACTCTCCCTCTCTCAGTCTCTCTCTCTCACACACACACATCATTCTCCCTCTCCCCCGCTCTCTCATTCACAGAGATCACTCTCCCTCTCTGTCTCTCTCTCACACACAGACACACACACACACATCACTCTCTCTCTCACACACACACACACATCATTCTTTCTCTCTCTGTCTCTCCCTCTCGCACACACACATCACTCTCCCTCTCTCAGCCTCTCTCTCACTGCACGCACATCACTCTTCCTCTCTCTGTCTTTATCTCACACACACACATCATTCTCCCTCTCCTTGTCTCTCTCAGATACACACACACACACACACACATCGCTCTCCCTCTCTCAGTCTCTTTCTCTCTCTCGCACACTCACACACATCACTCTCCCTCTCTCAGTCTCTCTCTCTCTCTCGCACACTCACACACATCACTCTCCCTCTCTCAGTCTCTCTCTCTTGCACACTCACACACATCACTCTCCCTCTCTCAGTCTCTCTCTCTCTCTCGCACACTCACACACATCACTCTCCCTCTCTCAGTCCCTCTCTCTCTCTCGCACACTCACACACACCATTCTCCCTCTCCCAGTCACTCTCAGATACATATACACATCACTCTCCCTCTCTCAGATATGCACACAAACTCACCACTTGCCCTCTCTCAGAAACACACACACACACACACACACACATCATTCGCCCTCTCTCAGTCTCTCTCAGCTACACGCATTCACTCTCCTTCTCTTAATCTCTTTCACACACATACACATTCACTCCCTTCCCCTCTCTCTCACACGCGTGCTCATGCATATAGGCTTAGGTTGACAATGAAGGAAAAGTGATACATTTTCCAGACAGGATTGCTTGGGAGGGGAAATTCCAGGTAGTAATGGTGCAGCAGAATAGTGGCCCAATAAATTGAAGCATGAAGAAAAGAGCACTTGCATTTATATAGCACCTTTCACAACCAAAGGCTGGAATTTTACTGGCATGCCCTCCCTGATTCCAGGAGTGTGTGAGGCTTGGAAAACAGCATTCTCAATTGGCCTCGGGCAGGATTGTACAAATCTCAGGCAAACATGCTGGTAAAATTCAGCCCAAAGTGTCTTACAGCTATCAAAGCATTGTTGAAGTGTGTAGCTACAACACTGTTGTGATGTGGGGAACATGGCAGACAACTTGTAATAGCTAACCTCCCCAAACAGCAATGGATCTATTATATTTTCTTCCTTCCAATTTCCTGCTGCCTTCTAAATCTGCTGACTACATCTGCTGTACTGTTCCAAACTCAGCAGTGTATAGTATTTCCTGATAACAGCCATTCTTCCTCCCTAACCCAATGGCCACACACATGGAATCTCCAACAATAAACCTAACAACAATTTGGATTGCTGATCTTTCATTTTCGAGCTCTGGGCCATGAGGATGTTGGAAACATCCTGCTCCCATCCTGATTGAGATTTGTAGCTACCAGGATATGGTAGAGTGGTAATCATGGCTAGTTGAGAAGTTGAATTCACCTTGAAGGAAAATCTGGAAACAAAAAGCTGCTATGAACAAATGTACCAATGTATTTGAGACTATTGGGCCAAATGTGGGCAAGTGGGACTAGCATGGTGGTTAAAAAAAAGGGCAGTATGGACAAGTTGGGCCGAAGTGCCTGTTTCCATGCTGTAAACTTCTATGACTCTGAGCTGGAAAATCTCAGCAGGCCTGGCAGCATCTGTAAAGAGAGAAAAGAGCTGACATTTCGAGTCCAGGTGACCCTTTGTCAAAGCTGCCAGACCTGCTGAGATTTTCCAGCATTTTCTCTTTCAGATTCCAGCATCTGCAGTAACTTGCTTTTACTTAATACCAAAAATCTAACCACTTCTTTGTCCTACTATCTTTACTTGGCCTGGAATATACCTGTTTTCACGATGTTTGACAGGGATTTTCACAGTAACTTCATTGCAACATTAATGTAAGCCTACTTTTAACACTAATAAACTTAATTCCAGTCCCATGCCAGCGTGGTTGACTATTGAGTTACCTGGCACTGGAGCAGTTCAATAAGAAGGTCACCTATCAGCCCCTCAGAGTGCCAAATGCACCCTTGCCAATGTTGCTCCCAATCCCAGAACATTTTTTTTAAAGCTATTGTAATATGTACAGTAAAATTGAACCTGGGACTATTCTCATCTGTGAGCCTGTCTCTGACATAACCCACAAATCCACTAGGGGAGCTAAGCCATCAGCTATTGGTGTCATTGTAAAAAGACATTAGTTGAATATAAAAATTGAAAGCAATGTTTCTGTGGAAACTTCCATGTCTTCCAGTGCAACTTGTGAGGTGATGTGAATTGAACTACCCATCAAGCTAGACAAGTTGTTGACTGATGTCTCATAACCTATAGTGTTTATGATCACTGCAGGTAAGGCTCATATTCACCAATGTTACATGCATTACAGCCACGGTTCATATCCACTCTGAATAGGATTGATACACCACAAATGGATGTTGCACTTACTATAAATAGACCTCTTATTCAGTATAAATAGAACTCACATTCACTATAGTTGGAACTGACAGATACAATAATAGAAAGGCCTCACTATATAGAAGGGCAGACATACACTCTAGATGGGGCTTCAAATTAAATCAATTTGTAAAGAAAGACAGTACAGTGCCAAGTCAAGAGCTTAAAATTTACAGATGACCTTGAAGGGGGTGAAGTTTTATATTTAAACTGTCTTTATTGTAATATTTAAATTTAGCTGTTCTTTTGTGCTCTCGGATTCTGAATTATATGGAAAGCTGTTAATGATTGCACCGGAAGTAATGAATGTCATAAAATTAATGTCAATATTTTTGAATGAAGTTCTTAATCATTCTTTAAATACAGATTTATAATATTTATGGAGCATGGCAACAGTAGAACCATAACCATCTGTAAGTAATCAACAGCAAATGTAAGTCCATTAAAGTCTTTAATATGTGTAAGAAAATGGACAAAAATTATGGTCTTTACCAATACTAAAAAGTTAGAAGGCCTATAAGAATTGATAGTAATTAATGTTTATTTATTAGTGTCACAAGTAGGCTTATATTAATACTGCAATGAAGTTATTGTGAAAATCCCCTAGTTGCCACACTCGGCGCTTGTTCAGGTACACTGGGGGAGAATTTAGCACGGCAAATAAACCTAACCAGCAAGTCTTTCGGACTGTGGGAGGAAACCAGAGCACCCGGAGGAGACCTACGCAGACACAAGGAGAACTTGCAGACTCCGCACAGACAGTGACCCAAACCGGGAATGGAACCCAGGTTCCTGGCACTGTGAGGCTGTGCCACCCCACAAAATTACAAATACATAGTTATTGCCAACCTATCATTTCACTGGACTGCAATGCAGACTGCATTCTACATGTTTCCCCTGCCCTCATGCTTGTTGTAGTGTTCAGTGGAGGTTTGCAGGAATCATCGCTAAGTCAGCCTGTTTTCAATCTAGTAACTCAAACCAAACATTGTGTACAGGAAAGCAGAAGCAGATGCCAGGGCGGCAGTTGATTGAGTTCATTCAAAACGGCAGCTGCTTTACGAAGAAACAGTTTCGCAGGGAGCCTGTGACTGCCAGACAGCATTCCCTTCAACATATAGCTGATAGGGAAATGATAAGAGTTTGCTTCCCCCGCCTCCCCCGCTTCTGTTCCTCCCCACACAATCAGGACACACTCCTTTCCTCTCCAGGCTTGTTTGTAGATCTGTGTGTAAAATGCCTGACGTGCATATAGGACAGTGGTTTAATGTGATTAAAGCTTCCAGTTGTTGCGCATTCCTGTTTTCCCAGGCCACATGCACTCAAGCACTCCGTGACTGAAGGTCCTCCATAGATCAGAACCTCCCCGGGCCTGTCTGGATCTCTTTTGTAACCTAATTCCTGAGATAAGGATCTCCATTTGAGAATGCAGAGCTTGTAACTGCCTTGTTTTGGGTTCAGCCTTTCCCTGCCTGATTATGAAAGTTCCCGGCTGCCGTTCTGTTCATTGCAGGTTCGAAAACATGGTTTCGCGTGCGTTGCTGGCACTGCACCGTGGGTGTAGGTTTGACAGCTTGACACCAGCACTGTGCTGCTGTGTTCAGACTGGCCTACACAAGCAGCCGTAAGCTAGTTTTATACCTGACATTTACTGAGGATGCTGCTGCAGACGTGCAGGTCTTGCATAGCCGGCAGCAAGCAGAGTAAAACTTGTTGGGTTCACCCAGGTACAAGTATGTTATCCCAAACACACGCTCCCTACACTATCCAGCCTCCCATCCTTTGACGCTGTCTAGGCTTCCCGCTGCCTCGGCAAGGCAGCCGGCATAATCAAGGACCCCACGCACCCGGACATTCTCTCTTCCACCTTCTTCCGTCAGGAAAAAGATACAAAAGCCTGAAGTCACGTACCAACTGACTCAAGAACAGCTTCTTCCCCGCTGCTGTTGGACTTTTGAATGGACCTACCTTGCATTAAGTTGATCTTTCTTTACACCCTAGCTATGACTGTAACACTACATTCTGCACTCTCTCATTTCCTTCACTATGAACGGTATGCTTTGTCAATATAGCGTGCAAGAAACAATACTTTTCACTGAATGTTAATACATGTGACAATAATAAATCAAACCAAATCCAAAAAAAAAAATGCCCAATGTTTCCAAATCAAGGCCCATATTTGGGAAGTTCTTTCCTAGAACCTGTGGAACCCCTTCCAGATGGTGTCGGATGGAATGAAGCTGGAGGTAGTAGCCGAACCCCGTAACTGGACTTGCATGTGCTCCCACTCCTGGATTTAACTTGCTCTTTATTTCAGCTGCCTTTCCTTTGTGAACAAACCCACTTCCCAGACTGGGAATTAATGATAAACATCAGAGTTATATCCAGGAATGAAGTCCAGGTTAGATTAGCAACAACAAGAGTGTCATAGAGTCATAGAGTCATAGAAGTTTGCAGCATGGAAACAGGCCCTTTCGTCCAACTTACCCGTGCCGCCCTTTATTTTAAACCCCTAAGATAATCCCAATTGCCTGCATTTGGCCCATATCCCTCTATACCCATCATACCCATGTAACTGTCTAAATGCTTCTTAAAAAACAACATTGTACCCACCTCTACTACTACCTCTGACAGCTTGTTCCAGACACTCACCACCCTCTGTGTGAAAAAACTGCCCCTCTGGTCACTTCTGTATCTCTCCCCTCTCACCTTAAACCTATGCCCGCTAGTTTTAGCTTCCCCTACTTTTGGGAAAAGATATTGACTATCTAGCTGATCTGTGCCCCTCATTATTTTATAGACCTCTATAAGATCATCTCTCAGCCTCCTACGCTCCAGAGAAAAAAGCCCCAGTCTATCCAGCCTCTCCTTATAACTCAATCCATCAAGTCCCAGTAGCATTCTAATAAAGCTTTTCTGCACTCTTTCTAGTTTAATTATACCCTTTCTATAATAGGGTGACCAGAACTGTGTACAGTATTCCAAGTGTGGCCTTACCAATGTCTTGTACAACTTCAACAAGGTGTCCCAATTCCTGTATTTAGTGTTCTGACCGATGAAGCCAAGCATGCCGAATGCCTTCTTTACCACTCTGTCTACCTGTGACTCCACTTTCAAGGAACTACGAACCTGTACCCTAGATCTCTTTGTTCTGTAACTCTCCCCAACGCCCTACCATTAACTGAGTAAGTCCTGCCCTGGTTCAATCTACCAAAATGCATTACCTCGCATTTGTCTAAATTAAACTCCATCAGCCATTTGTCAGCCCATTGGCCAAATTGATCAAGACCCTGTTGCAATTGGGGATAACTTCCTTCATAGTCCACTACGCCACCAATCTTGGTATCATCTGCAAGCTTATTAACCATACCTCCTATATTCTCATCTAAATCATTAATATAAATGACAAATAACAGTGGACACAGCACTGATTCCTGAGGCACATCACTGGTCAGAGGCCACCAGTTTGAAAAACTACCCTCTACAACTGCCCTCTGGCTTCTGTCAAGAAGCCAATTTTGTATCCTTTGGCTATTTCACCCTGGATCCCGTGAGATTTAACCTTATGCAACAACCTACCATGCGGTACCTTGTCAAAGGTGTGTCTAAAGTCCATGTAGCCAACATCAACTGCACTGCCCTCATCTACCTTCTTGGTTATCCCTTCAAAAAACTCAATCAAATTTGTGAGATATGATTTTCCACTCACAAAGCCACGCTGACTGTCCCTAATCAGTCATTACGTCTACTTGCCTGCAGATTCTGTCTCTCAAAATACCTTCCAACAACTTACCCAGCACAGATGTGAGGCTCACTGGCCTGTAATTCCCAGGCTTTTCCCTGCAGCTCTTTTTAAACAAAGGCACAACATTTGCCACTCTCCAATTTTCAGGCACCTCACCCGTGACTATCGATATTCAAATATCTCGGCTAGGGGATCCGCAATTTCCTCCCTAGTCTCCCTCAATGTCCTGGGATATACTTCACCAGGTCTCAGGGATTGATAGGCTGGTTGATTGGGCAGATACGTGGCAAATGGAGTTTAATCCAGATAAATGTGAGGTGATGCATTTTGGCCGGAATAATGTAGGGGGGAGTTATATGATAGAGGGTAAGCCCGTAAGGAGTATAGAATCGCAGCGAGATCTGGGGGTGCAAGTGCACAAGTCTTTGAAGGTGGCAGTGCAAGTGGAGAGTGTGGTGAAGAAAGCCTATGGTATGTTAGCCTTTATAGGAAGGGGTATAGAATATAAGAGCTGGAGTCTAATGTTGCAGTTGTATAGAACGTTGGTTAGGCCGCATTTAGAGTACTGCGTCCAGTTCTGGTCGCCTTACTACCGGAAGGACGTGGAGACTCTGGAGAGAGTGCAGAGGAGGTTTACCAGGATGTTGCCTGGTATGGAAGGACTGGGGTATGAGGAAAGATTGAAGAAATTGGGGCTCTTTTCCCTTGAAAGACGCCGACTGAGGGGGGATCTATAGAGGTATATAAGATTATGAAGGGTATAGATAGAGTAAAAAGTCTGACAACACCAGGTTTTAGTCCAACCTATTTATTTGATAATATACTCACAAGCTTTCGAGGGACACCCTCTTCGTCAGGTGAATGGAGAGTTCTGGCCTCAGACAGAGCATATAAAGCATAGACAGTTTAGAGATTACTGATTAGAATGCGAATCTTTACACCTAACCTGCTGTTCAAGACCTGAAGTGGCTGATAATGTGAGTGGAAGGAGCACTGATCACAGTTTAAAGAGATGTGTATTGTCTCCAGACAGTACAGTAAGTGAGGTTTTGCAAACCCAGGCAAGTCACGGGGGTTACAGATAGTGCGACATGAACCCAAGATCCCTGTTGAGACCGTCCTCATGTGTGCGGAACTTGGCTATCAGTCTCTGTTCAGCGACTCTGCGCTGTCGTGTGTCATGAAGGCCGCCTTGGAGAATGCTTACCCAAAGGTCAGAGGCTGAATGCCCGTGACCACTGAAGTGTTCGCCAACAGGAAGGGAACAGTCTTGCCTGGTGACTGTCGAGCGATGTTCATTCATCCGTTGTCGTAGCGTCTGCATGGTCTCCCCAATGTACCATGCTTCGGGACATCCTTTCTTGCAACGTATCAGGTAGACAATGTTGGCCAAGTTGCAAGAGTATTTACCATGTACCTGGTGGACGGTATTCTCACGTGTGATGATGGTATCCATGTCGATGATCCAGCATGTCTTGCAGAGGTTGCTGTGGCAGGGTTGTGTGGTATTGTGGTCACTGTTCTCCTGAAGGCTGGGTAGTTTGCTGCGAACAATGGTCTGTTTGAGGTTGTGTGGTTGTCTGAAAGCAAGAAGTGGGGGTGTGGGGATAGCCCTGGCGAGATGTTCGTCTTCATCAATGATATGTTGAAGACTCCGGAGAAGATGTCGTAGCTTCTCCGCTCCGGGGAAGTACTGGACGATGAAGGGTACTCTGTCCACTGTGTCCTGTGTTTGCCTTCTGAGGAGATCGGTGCGGTTTTTCGCTGTGGCGCATCGGAACTGCCGATCTATGAGTCGAGCACCATATCCTGTTCTTATGAGGGCATCTTTCAGGGTCTGGAGGTGTCTGTCACGATCCTCCTCATCTGAGCAAATCCTGTGTATATGGAGGGCTTGTCCATAGGGAATGGCTTCTTTAACATGTTTAGGGTGGAAACTGGAGAAGTGGAGCATTGTGAGATTGTCTGTGGGCTTGCGGTACAGTGAGGTGCTGAGGTGACCGTCCTTAATAGAGATGCGTGTGTCCAAGAATGCAACTGATTCTGGGGAATAGTCCATGGTGAGTCTGATGGTGGGGTGGAATTTGTTGATATCATCATATAGTTGTTTCAGTGATTGTTCACCATGAGGCCAGAGGAAGAAAATGTCATCGATGTATCTAGTGTACAGCATCGGTTGAAGATTCTGTGCAGTGAAGAAGTCTTGTTCGAACCTGTGCATGAAGATGTTGGCATATTGAGGTGCAAATTTGGTCCCCATGGCTGTTCCATGTGTCTGGATGAAAAACTGGTTGTTGAAGGTGAAGACATTGTGGTCCAGGATAAAGCGGATGAGTTGTAAAATTGCATCTGGAAACTGGCAGTTGTCAGCATTGAGTACTGAGGCAGTCGCAGCAATGCCATCGTTGTGGGGGATGTTGGTGTAGAGCGCTGAGACATCCATTGTGACGAGGAGTGTCCCTGGTTCAACTGCTCCGTGTGTGCCGAGTTTCAGTAGGAAGTCCGTAGTGTCGCGACAAAAGCTGGGGGTTCTTTGTACAATGGGTTTCAGGATGCCCTCGACGCAGCCGGAGAGGTTCTCACACAGAGTTCCATTGCCCGATACGATGGGACGGCCGGGTGTGTTTGCCTTGTGTATCTTTGGGAGGCAGTAGAGATCTCCAACGCGGGGAGTACGTGGAATGAGAGCATGGAGGGTGCTCTGAAGGTCCGGATCAAAGGTCTTGATCAGATTGTTGAGTTGACGAGTGTGTTCTTTGGTCGGATCTGTGGGTAATTGTCTGTAGTGTTCCTCATTGTTTAGTTGTCGGTACACTTCTTTACAGTAATCCGTTCTGTTCAGTATGACGATGGCCCCTCCTTTGTCTGCTGGTTTGATGACAATGTTGCGGTTTGTCTTGAGAGCGTGGATGGTGTTGCGTTGTGCTTGGGTGATGTTCGGGGCTGTCTTGTGAGTGCAGCTGATGAATCTGGTGTTAACGCACCTCCTGATGGTTTGGGCATACAAGTCCAGTCGAGGGCAGCGGCTCGACAGTCACCAGGCAAGACTGTTCCCTTCCTGTTGGCGAACACTTCAGTGGTCACGGGCATTCAGCCTCTGACCTTCGGGTAAGCATTCTCCAAGGCGGCCTTCATGACACACGACAGCGCAGAGTCGCTGAACAGAGACTGATAGCCAAGTTCCGCACACATGAGGACGGTCTCAACAGGGATCTTGGGTTCATGTCGCACTATCTGTAACTCCCATGACTTGCCTGGGTTTGCAAAACCTCACTTACTGTACTGTCTGGAGACAATACACATCTCTTTAAACTGTGATCAGTGCTCCTTCCACTCACATTATCAGCCACTTCAGGTCTTGAACAGCAGGTTAGGTGTAAAGATTCGCATTCTAATCAGTAATCTCTAAACTGTCTATGCTTTATATGCTCTGTCTGAGGCCAGAACTCTCCATTCACCTGACGAAGAGGGTGTCCCTCGAAAGCTTGTGAGTATATTATCAAATAAATAGGTTGGACTAAAACCTGGTGTTGTCAGACTTTTTACTGTGTTTACGCCAGTCCAACGCCGGCATATCCACATTATAGATAGAGTAAACAGAGGTAAGCTATTTCCTATGATAGAGACACGTAGGACAAGGGGCCATGGACTTAAGGTGAGGGGGGAGGTACAACACAGATATTAGAGGGAGGTTTTTCACACAGAGGGTAGTGGGGGTATGGAATGCTCTGCCAAGTAAGGTGGTGGAGGCAAACACGCTAGAGTCATTTAAGAGTAACTTAGACATGACTGGGTTGGAGATGGGTGGATATAGGAGATTGTTTTAAATAAGGGTCATTAGCATTGGGGCGTCCCTGGTAATGTAAATGGACATGGTATGATAATAATGTTTTTTCTCTTCTCATTCACAGTTTTAAGTCGGTCCGCCTTGTGTCCAACGAGGGGCATACACACAATGGGTCGTACTGGGGCTGCTCTTGGTTGTTCGAGATTGGCCTAGTGCTTCATGTGGTTAGTGTGTGCCTAAACTGGACCAGATACTGGGCAAGACGACAGCTCAGTGACTATCGCTGATTGCTGTGCAGACACATGGATTTGGGCCGGTGTCAGTGGGAGTTTGCGCATTCTCCCCGTGCTTGCGTGGGTTTTCTCCTGGAGCTCCGGTTTCCTCCCACACCTCAAAGATGTGCTGTTAGGCTGATTGGCAGGAATAAATTGTCCTTAAATCAGATTCCCTCAATCTGGATGGCCATAAAATGTTAGACATGGGTCGTGGGTGGAGAGGGGGACTGGTGGTGTTGAGATGGCAGCGCGGGCTCGTTGGGCCGAAGGGCCTGTTTCCCGGGCTGATTTTGTTTTTTGTTCTTTGTTCTTTGTATTTATCTACCTTGATGCACTTTAAGACTTCCAGCACCTCCTTCTCTGTAATATGTACACTGCTCAAGATATCACTATTTATTTCCCCAAGTTCCCCAACACCTATGCTTTTCTCAACAGTAAATACTGATAAGAAATATTCATTCTTGGTTTCACCCATCCTACTCTCTCCCTTCTTAATCTTTTTTCCTTTATGTATTTGTAGAAGCTCTTTGCATTCTCCTTTGCCTTATCTGCCAAAACAATCTCCTGTCCCATTTTTGCCCTCCTGATTTCTCTCTTAACTCTACTCCTACATCCCCTATACGCTTTAAGAGATTCACTTGATCCCAGCTGCCTATGCATGTCATGTGCCTCTTTCTTCTTCTTGATCAGGGCCTCAATATCCTAAGTCATCCAAGGTTCCCTACTTCGACCAGCCATGCCCTTCAATCTAAGAGGAATGTGTTTACCCTGAATCCTGTTTAACACACTTCTGAAAGCGTGCCACTTACCAGACGTCCCTTTGCCTTCCCATAAACTGCCCCAATTAACTTTTGAAAATTCCTGCCTGATACCACCAAAATTGGCCTTGCCCCAATTTAGAATTTTAACTTTTGGGACAGACCTATCATTCTTCATAGCTATCTTAAAACTAATAGAATTACGGTCACTGGTCCCAAAGTGATCCTTCACTAACACTTCTGTCACCTGCCCTTCCTTATTTCCCAAGAGAAGGTCAAGTTTTGCCCCCTCTATAGTCAGGCCATCCACATACTGAATAAGAAATTCCTCCTGAATGCACTCAACAAATTTCTCTGCGTTCAATCCTCTAATACTGTGGCTGTCCCAATCAGTGTTGGGAAAGTTAAAATCTCCAACTATTATCACCCTACTTTTCTTGGAGCTATCTGTAATCTCCTTACGTATTTGCTCCTTAATTTCCCACCTATTTAGGGGCCTATATTACAACCCTATCAAAGTGATTTCCCCCTTCTTATTTCTCAATTCTACCCATATAGACTCAGTGGTCGAACTCTCGAATATATCCTCTCTCAGTTCTGCCAGGATGTTTTCTCTAATCAAAAATGCAACTCCCTCTCCTCTCTTACTCCCTGTTCTTTCTTTCCTATAGCGTCTATGCCCTGGAACATTGAGCTGTCAGTCCTACACCTCTCTTAGCCATGTTTCAGTAATTGCTATAATATCCCAGTCCCACGTACCCAGCCATGCCATGGGTTCATCTGCCTTGCTCGTCAGGTCTCTTGCATTGAGATAAACGGAGTTTAATCTAGACTTCCTTGTTCTCTGCTCAGCTTATGCCTGATCTGTCTTGTACTAGGATTACTGACATTGCCTTTACTACTTAATGTGCTCTCTTTAACTTCTGTGCAGTCCTCAATCTTCTCTTCTGTCTCCCTACTGCTTTGGGTCCCACACTCCCTGCCAAAGTAGTTTGAATCCTCCTGAGTGGCTCCAGCAAATTTCTCTGCCAGGATGTTAGCCCCCCTCCAGTTCAGGTGTAACCCGTCTCTCTTGAACAGGTCAGCAGAGTGACCAGTGATTTAGAACCTTACTTAGGCCTCATTTGGAATATAGTATTTGATTCTGGTTGCCACACTACCAGAAGGATGTGGAGGCTTTGGAGAGGGTACAGGAAAGATTTACCAAGATGTTGCCTGGTATGGAGGGCATTAGCTATGAGGAGGGGTTGAAGAAATTTGGTTATTCTCACTGGGACGATGGAGGTTGAGGGGTGACCTGATACGAGATTATGAGAGGCATGGACAGAGTGGATAGCCAGAAGCTTTTTCCCAGGGTGGAAGAGCCAATTACTAGGGGACATAGGTTAAAGGTGTGAGGGGCAAGTTTAAAGGCAAATGTATGAGGCAAATTTTCTGCAGAGAGGGTGGTGGGTGCCTGGAACTTGCTGCCGGGGAAGGTAGTGGAAACGGATAAGGTAGTGACTCTTAAGGGGCGTCTGGACAAAAACATGAATAGGATGGGAATAGAGGTCCCCAGAAGGGTAGGGGGTTTTAGTTAAGTTAGACAGCATGGTCGATGCAGGCTTGGAGGGCCGAAGGGCCTGTTCCTGTGCTGTAATTTGCTTTGTTTTTTGTTCTAAAAGGCATCTAAAAGCACCAGCATGAGAAAAAGAGGTTATTTTTGCTTCAGAGAAACAGTGAAGTGTTGGATAAGCTCAACATATCTGGTGGCACCTGTGCAGTGAGAGGTCAGTGATTCTTCATCAGAATGGATGCAGACTGTGGACTGATTCTCCCTCCACAGATGCTGCCTGATCAGCTGAGAATTTCCAGAATTCTCTGTTTATATTTCAGCTTTCCAGCTTCTGAAGTATGTTACTCTCCTGTTCTGTGTTCCCGGCTGGGCATTACTTAATGTTTAAAGTTTTAAAGTTTATTTATTAGTGTCAAAAGTAGGCTTACATTAAGACTGCAGTGTGTATGTGTGTGCTAAATGCTGGATGTGTCAGTGGGTATGTAACACTGAAGCAAAAATCCAGCCAGCAGCAACAAGGGGCTTTTTGCAGTACATCTCTCCCTCCCTCAGATTGTTGCTGACCGAATCAGCAAAGACCACAGCTGGAAAGAAAGCAGGGAAGATTCTCCACCAAACTGCACACTACTGGAATCCTGAAACCAACTATTGGTGTGCTGAACTCAGTGCTACTGGATTCTCGAAACTGACTACTTGCCTGATAAAGTTAGTGCCGCTGAAAACATAAAACGCAATGGCTGCAATGCTTATGAGTCAAGGACTATTTTGGATACCTTTTTCTTTACTTACTGAATTTGGACTCAAATCAATCAAATTTAATAAATGTATATTAAATATGTAAATATATATGCATGTCATGGAGTTAGAGTCATACACAGTCATCGAGGTTTACAGCATGGAAACAAGACCTTCGGTCCAACTTGTGTATCATGTGTTGGATCATTTTCTTCAATAGAACCTTAGGATCCCTACAGTGCAAAGAGAGGCCTTCTGGCCCATCGAGCCTGCACTGACTCTCAGAAAGAGCAGCTTACCCAGCAACCCCCCATTGCACCCTGCCCAATCCCTGTAAACCTGTGCATTTACCATGGCAAATCCACCTAACCTACACACCTTTGGACATTAGCAGTTCATAGATTCACTCTTAAACTCAAGAAAGCTTGGTTAAGCTAACTCCTAAAACATAAAAATTGGAACTGGGAAAAAAGATTTGTGAAGGAAGGGACCCCTTTTTTAGATTAATCTTATTGTGATCAACAGAGGGGGGGTTGAATAAAGAAATTGAATTAGTTCATCCCCCATTTCAGACAGCCCATAACAATTTGGGGATATCCCAGGCAGACTTTAGCACATTGGTGTGCTCAACCAGGACTTTAACATATTGTGGGCTCATGCCAAGATATCCACACTGAGGATACGGAGAATAACAAATTCAAGAATTACGTCAGGTTAACAAAGTTGGGGGACCTTGTCTGGGAAACTATTGTAACATGTGTCAGGAAAAACTTTGGGAACTTCCAGCAGCTTTGAAACCAGAAACTCCTTAACACGCTGAATATGTACATTAGCTCAATACTTAGTCTTTTTGGAAAACCTGAATGAAAATGCACAGTGACTCCATCTTTTGATGTTTTTTGCCTGTTTGTGGTTTGGTCTCTGACAGAAGGTTCTTTGAATGATAACTAAATGGTGAGCATTGCTTGTTGAGTACCATACAGGGCACAGATACTAAACTGTTTGACTTGCCTCTGGTTATCGTAGAATCACAGAATACTACAGTGCAGAAGAAGCCCTTCAGCCCATCGATTCTGCACTGACACATGAAATGCCCTGACCTGCCCATCTAATTCCACTTGCCAGCACTTGGCCCATAGCCTTGGTTATGAAGGGATCATATCCTGCACAAGGAATGAAAAACATACTGTCAACAATTAGTCACTGCTATATCTATAGCTGCTATATTTTCTTTGTGTGGGAAACAAAAGATTGTATTTAAAATGCAAATAACAGTCCACATTACTCAGTAACTTGTTTCAAACTCTTCTGACCTTCTCAGAAAGGGGGTTTCTTTATGGATTTTAACCAAATTGCCTACATAATTATATATTATTCAATGACTGGTGCCCATATATACTGTTTGACTCAAATTAATTGGTAATCTGCAATGGATGTAACAGGTAGAGGCTGTACAGTTGTTAACCCTTACTCTGGTGAATTGATAGGAGACTTGACTGAATATAATTGATTGAACGCAGGAAATTCATTTGATTTTCTTCCTGCCTGCAACAATAATGTTGAGGCCAATTAATTGATTCCTTTTGCAGCATCTAGTTTTCCTATCCCCACCTAGGTATGATTTAGCAATTTTGATATTGTATTCTTCTTCGTTATTCTTTCATAGGATCACTAGCAAAGCCAGCATTTGTTGCCCCTTCCTAATTGCCCTTGAATTGAGGGCAGTTAAGGGTCAACCACATTACTGTGGATCTGGAGTCACATGTAGGCCAGGTCAGTTAAGGATGGCAGATTTCCTTCTCTAAAGGACATTAGTGAACCAGATGGGTTTTTATAACAGTTGATATGAAATCTATTTACTTGGTGACGTACTTCATGTCAAAAAATCAATATTTGACAGGAAGCACTCTTCATGACATTATGAACATAGAACAGAGAACGTTACAGCGCAGAACAGGCCCTTCGGCCCACGATGTTGCGCCGACCAGTTAAAAAACAATGACCCTCTAACCTAAACCAATCCCTTTTCGTCCATAAACCTATCCACGGATCTCTTAAACGCCCCCAAACTAGGCGCATTTACAACCGCAGCAGGCAGGGCATTCCAATCCCTCACCACCCTCTGGGTAAAGAACCTACCCCTGACATCCGTCCTATAACTACCCCCCCTTAATTTAAAGCCATGCCCCCTCGTGCTAGCTTTCTCCATCCGAGGAAAAAGGCTATCACTGTCCACCCTATCTAAACCTCTAATCATCTTATATGTTTCAATAAGATCCCCTCTTAGCCGCCTTCTTTCCAGCGAAAACAACCCCAAATCCCTCAGTCTCTCCTCATAGGACCTCCCCTCCATACCAGGCAACATCCTGGTAAACCTCCTCTGCACCCTCTCCAAAGCCTCCACATCCTTCCTATAATGTGGGGACCAGAACTGCACACAGTACTCCAAGTGCGGCCGCACCAGAGTTGTGTACAGTTGCAACATGACGCTGCGACTCCTGAATTCAATCCCCCTACCAATAAACGCCAAGACACCGTATGCCTTCTTAACAACCCTATCTATTTGATTCCCAACTTTCAGGGATCTATGTACACATACACCTAGATCCCTCTGTTCATCCACACCATTCAAAGTCCTCCCGTTAGCCCTATACTCAACACATCTGTTATTCCTACCAAAGTGAATTACCTCACACTTCTCTGTATTAAACTCCATCCGCCACCTCTCGGCCCAGCTCTGCAACCTGTCCAAGTCTTCCTGCAAACTATGACACCCTTCCTCAAAATCTACCACACCTCCGACTTTGGTGTCATCAGCAAATTTACTAATCCACCCAACTATACCCTCATCCAGATCATTAATAAAAATTACAAACAGCAGTGGCCCCAAAACAGATCCCTGAGGCACACCACTCGTAACCGAACTCCATGACGAATATTTACCATCAACCACCACCCTCTGTCTCCTATCTGCTAGCCAATTCCTGATCCAATTTCCTAGATTACCCTCAATCCCATACATCTGCATTTTCTGCAGAAGCCTACCACGGTGAACCTTATCAAACGCCTTACTAAAATCCATATATACCACGTCAACTGCCTTACCCCCATCCACCTCTTTGGTCACTTTTTCAAAAAACTCAATAAGGTTAGTAAGGCACGACCTACCTGCTACAAAACCATGCTGACTATCTCCAATCAACTCATTATTCTCCAAATAACTATAAATCCTATCCCTAATAATTTTTTCTAAAACCTTGCCCACAACAGAAGTGAGACTCACCGGTCTACAATTCCCGGGGAAGTCTCTGTTCCCCTTCTTAAACAATGGGACAACATTCGCTAACCTCCAATCTTCCGGTACTATACCAGAGGCCAACGACGACCTGAAGATCAGAGCCAGAGGCTCTGCAATCACTTCTCTTGCCTCCCAGAGAATCCTAGGGTAAATCCCATCCGGACCAGGGGACTTATCTATCTTCAATCCCTCAAGAATATCCAGCACATCCTCCTTATCAACTGTAATACTGTCTATTCTACTCCCCTGCAACCCAGTGTCCTCCTCAGCTATATTCTTGTCCCCCTGCGTGAACACCGAAGAGAAATATTGGTTCAATGCCTCTCCAATCTCTTCCGGTTCCACACATAACTTCCCTCTGCTGTCTATAACTGGCCCTAATCTTGCCCTAACCAACCTTCTGTTCTTGACATACCTATAGAACGCCTTAGGATTCTCCTTAATCCTATCAGCCAAAGTCTTCTCATGTCCTCTTTTAGCCCTTCTTAACTCACTCTTCAACTCCCTCCTAGCCAATCTAAAGTTTTCTAGTGCACTACCCGAGCCCTCAAGTCTCATCCGAACATAAGCCTCCTTTTTCTTTTTAACCAACGAATCAACTTTTTTAGTGCACCACGGTTCCCTAGATCTACCAAATCCTCCTTGCCTGACAGGGACATACCTATCATAGACTCGCAGTAGCTGCTCCTTGAAAAAACTCCACATTTCGGACGTTCCCAGTCCCTGTAATCTCCTAGTCCAACCTATGCTTCCTAATTCTCTCCTAATGGCCTCATAATTACCCTTCCCCCAGCTAAAACTACTGGCCTGAGGTTCATGCCTATCCCTTTCCATCACTAAGGTGAACGTAACCGAATTGTGGTCACTATCACCAAAATGCACACCAACTTCCAAGTCTAGCACCTGGTCTGGCTCATTTCCCAGCACCAAATCCAATATAGCCTCACCTCTAGTTGGCCTATCTACATACTGACTCAAAAAACCCTCCTGCACGCTTTGTACAAAAACTGACCCCTCTAACGAGCTAGAGCTATAGCAATTCCAATCAATATTAGTAAAGTTAAAGTCCCCCATAACAATTACCCTATTACTTTCACTCCTAACCAGGATCGTCTCCGCAATCCTTTCCTCAACCTCTCTGGAACTTTTAGGAGGTCTATAAAAGACTCCCAACAGGGTGACCTCTCCTCTCCTATTTCTAATCTCTGCCCATACTACCTCAACAGACAAGTCCTCATTAAACTTCCTCTCTGACACTGTGATACAGTCCTTGACCAATAATGCTACCCCTCCCCCCCTTCTACCTCCTTCTCTACTCCGACTAAAGCATTTGAACCCCGGGACCTGCAACAACCATTCCTGACCCTGCTCTCTCCATGTCTCTGAAATGGCCACAACATCAAAGTCCCAGGTACTGATCCACGCTGCAAGTTCATCCACTTTATTGCGAATACTCCTCGCATTAAAGTATACGCTTTTCAAACCCTGCTCCGCCCCAGCCCCACGATGCCATGCATTGCAGTCCCCATCTATGTCCCCCTCACTTTCACCCCCTCTACTCAGGATCCCACCCCCTCTCCGAATCAGTTTAAACCTCCCTGCATAGCCTTAGCAAATTTACCCCCCAGGATATTGGTTCCCCTCTGATTCAGGTGTAGACCATTCCTCTTATAGAGGTCCCACCTTCCCCAGAACGAGCCCCAATTGCTCAAGTACCTGAACCCCTCCCTCCTGCACCATCCCCTCAGCCACGAGTTCAAACTTTCCCTTTCTCTATTCCTCTCTAAACTATCCCGTGGCACAGGCAAGAGTCCGGAGATAACCACTCTTTCTGACTTGGCCTTTAGTTTCCACCCCAACTCCATAAATCTCTGCTTAATATCCCCTTCCCTTAACCTCCCTATGTCATGCGTCCCCACATGAACTATAACTTGGGGTTGATCTCCCTCTCCCCTAAGAGTCCTGAATACCCTTTCCGATACATCCCGGACCCCAGCCCCTGGTAGGCAACACACCAGCCCCGAGCCCCTACCATTACTTCCGACTCTCCTATCCGCCCCCTTAACTGTAGAGTCCCCAATCACAAGGCCCAATCTTTTACATCCCCTAACCACCTGAACTTTCACACTAGGCTCACCCCCAGAGACCTGCTCCCTTTGGTTATCCCCAGTTGATTCCTCCTCAACTGTAGCCTCCAGGACCGAAAACCTATTTTGGAGGGGAACAGCCCCAGGGGATTGTCCCCCCAATTGCCTCTTTCCCCTCTTCCTGGCAGTGACCCAAGACTCATTTCTAGGAGTGACTATCTTCTTATAACTCCTATCGATGTCCTCCTCCGCCTCCTGAAATGAATCTATATAATGAGGCTTAATGGGTGGGATTTTTCTGCTGCACTTGCCCCTAGACTGGAAAATTCCGCCCGAGGTCCTTTGCATTCTCCTGTCCCGCCCGCAATGATTCCCATGTTGGGCGGGACGAGAAAATTCCGCTCTATGTTTTCACAGTAGAAGTCAAGTGTAGGCCAGACCAGCTAAGGACAGCAGAATTCCTTCCCTAAGGGAAATTAGCGAACCAGCAGCAAATGTAACACTGTGATTCAAGAATGGAGGGAGAAAATAATACAGGGAATTACCGGTCAGTTAGTCTGACATCAGTAATCAGGAAAACATTGGAACCTATTAAAAAGTTGTAACAATGCACTTAGCAGAATGATAAAATGGTTAAACCAAGTCAATATTGTTTATGAAAGGGACAAATTTATTGCAGTTTTTTTGAGGATTTAATTAGTAGTGTAGATAAAGGGGAATATATTTGGATTTATACTTTCGATAAGGTTATTTGGAAGATAAAGGCCATGAATTGGGGGTAATATTTTAAAATGGATAGAAGATTGGTTAACAGATAGGAAACAAAGGGTAACATTTTTAGGCTGCAAACTGTGACTAGTTGAGTGCCACAAGCATTACTGGGACCTCAGATATTTACCATTTATATAAATAATTTCGACAAAGAGACAATGTTTCTCATTTTGCTGACAATACGAGGGTATGTAGGAATATAAGTGGTGAGGTGAACATAAGAACATAAGAAATAGGGGCAGGAGTAGGCCATCTAGCCCTTCGAGCCTGCCCCGCCACTCAACAAGATCATGGCTGATCCGTCGTGTCTCAGTTCCACATTCCCGCCCTCTCCCCATAACCCTTAATCCCCTCTCTTATCAAAAACCCATCAACCCGCGTCTTAAATATATTTAGCGAGACAGCCTCCACCACTTCAACGGGCAGAGAATTCCAGAGATTCACCACCCTTTGAGTGAAGAAGTTCCTCCTCAACTCCGTTCTCAACCGCCCCCCCTTTATCTTGAGGCTGTGCCCTCTAGTCCTACCGTCCTTTCTGAGCGGGAAGAGCCTCTCCACCTCTATCCTATCCATCCCATTCATCATCTTATATGTCTCAATGAGATCTCCCCTCATTCTTCTAAACTCTAACGAGTACAAGCCTAGTTTATTCAGCCTCTCCTCATAGCTCAACCCCCTCAACTCCGGTATCAGCCTAGTAAACCTCCTCTGCACTCCCTCCAAGGCCAAAATATCCTTGCGTGAGTGCGGCGACCAAAAACTGCACACAGTACTCCAGCTGCGGCCTCACCAATGCCCTATACAGCTGCAGCAAGACCTCCCTACTTTTATATTCAATCCCCCTCGCTATGAAGGCCAGCATCCCATTTGCCTTCCTGACCACCTGCTGCACCTGCAGACTGGGTTTTTGCGACTCATGCACAAGGTGGATACAAAGAGGCTTCAAAGCCAGGTTGAGTGAGTGGGCAACAAGATGGCAGATAGAGTATAATGTGGAAAAGTGTGAGATTATTCCTTTTGGTCGTAAGAATGGAAAAGCTGTGAAACTTATAAATGTTGATGTTCAGAGGGATGTTGTGGATTTATACAAGGCATACACATACAGATAGAGCAAGCAATTAGCAAGGCAAATGGCATGCTGGCCTTTATTACAAAGTGATTGGAGTGCAAAAATAAGAAGTTGCACTACAAAAAATAGGGAGACTGGCGAGACGACAGCTCGAACACTGGGTACAGTTTTGGTCTCCATATGCAAGGAAGGAGATACTTGCTTTGGAGGCAGTATAGTCATGGTTCACTAGATTGGTCCCTAGGCTGAGGGTTATCACATGATGATAAGATGAGTAAATAGGGTTCATATTCACTGGAGTTTAGAACAATAAGAGGTATCATAGAAACATAGCAAATAGGAGCAGAAGGAGCCATTTGGCTCTTCGAGCTTGCTCTACCATTCATTTTGATCATGGCTGATCCATGCAACCATTTGTTGAATATCTTTTTCATTACAATGTATCCTATGTGGGATTGGGTTATCTCTCTCCCTCTGCTCTACTGGTATTTTGTAAGCATATCTTCACACCAAGACTATTTTTTCCCTTTGGGGAATACTAGAGAAGGAGTGGAAGAATTCCTGAGATGATTATTAGTCCTTTGAAAAGTGTCATGAACACTCTTTCCATGGCCAACAAGTTTTGGCATTGGACTTGAACCTGAAGCTTCTGGTCCAAAGGTAGGGATTCTACCATTGCACCACATGACCTCCTCTCTGTTACCATCTTTTAGGTGTATATCATTTTCAAATGCTGCCTCAATGTTCCTCCTGTCCTCATACTATTTGATTGAGATGGATACGGTCAGTCGCTGCTGTACCGTCTGTTTTTGGAGACAGTGTTGTCTGTTGAAATGACAATTATATCAGGTTAAAAATGAAGATGTCAGTATTGACAGAATGGATAACAAAGCCACATTATAGTATCAGTTATTACAATTAATCCTGTGAAGAAACATAGAAGATAGGAGCAGGAGGAGACCATTTGGGCCTTCGAGCCTACTCCTCCATTCATCACAATCATGGCTGATCTTCCAACTCAATAACCTAATCTTCCAACTCAATAGTTTAATCCTGCTTTCACCCATAACCTTTAATCCCATTCGCCCCAAGTGCTATATCCAACTGCCTCTTGAATACATTCAGTGTTTTGACATCAACTACTTCCTGTGGTGATGAATTCCACAGGCTCATCATTCTTTGGATGAAGAAATGTCCCCTCATCTCCGTCTTAAATGGTCTACCCCAAAACCTCAGACTGTGACCCCTGCTTCTGGATTTCCCCACCATCGGGAATATCCTCCCTGCGTCTACTCTGTCTAGTCCTGTTAGAATTTTATAAGTTTCTATGGAAACCCCCCCACCCCTGTCTCATTCATCTGAACGCCAGTGAAAACAATCCTAACCTAGTCAACATTTCCTCATTCATCAGTCCCGCCATCCCCAGAATGAGCCTGGTTAACCTTCGCTGCCCTTCCTTGAGAGCAAGAGCATCCTTCTTCACAAAAGGAGACCAAAGCTGTACATAGTACTCTAGGTGGGTGGCCTCACCAAAGCCCTGTATAATTGCAACAACACACCCCTACTCCGAGATCTTTTGCCAGGTGTGGCTCAATTTGCACTTCCCAAATCAGAAATGAGCCCACCCCAACTGTAGAATATGTCAGCGTGCTTGAAATAATGGCAGCAGTTCCGAATGCATTTTCGGTCATTCCCCAGTTGGAGATAGGAGATCATGTCCTGCTGCAGGACCTGAAGACCTGTAACAGATTAAAGAGGTGATTCCAACAAAAATGATTTTGGAAATGACCCTGAAATGAAGCGAGAGTAGGTGGAGTGACACTGGATTGGTGGGGCCATCAAGAGAGGGCAGCAGTGAAAATTTGGAAGATTTCCTAGATGATGTTTGGCAGTGGAGGGTAGCACTGCAGGACCCCCAAAAAAGGACATACAGCACACCAGTCAACAACAACTCAACTACCCTGCCACATTAGTGCCAAAAAGGAGTTTAAAGGTATTACTGTTGTTGGCAGTGTAGGAAAGACTAGACAAGGCTTCCAAAAATACTAAAAAAGGAAACATTTGCAAGGTTATGGGGAAAGTGGAATTAAGACAGTAGGATTAACTGGATAACTCTTTCTAAGAAGCCATTCAGGTATAATAGGCTTCCTGCATCACTGGGAGATTGAATGATTTATTTTCCTTTGTAAAACTTAAGACATATTAACAGTCAGTGGTGGCAATATGTGGATGGAACACTTCTGAAGAGGGCAGTCCCAGTCCACAGTAGAAAGATGCTGGCAAGCAAAGTGAACACTGGACTTTGATATGCCCTCGCATGCAGCAGTACCTACTGGTCTCGTGGTCGGAATGACTTTGATATACAGATCTAATGTGTGTGTGTGTGTGTGTGTGTGTGTTGTGTGTGTGTGTGTGTGTGTGTGTGTGTGTGTGTGTGTGTGTGTGTGTGTGTGTGTGTGTGTGAGTGTGTGGGGTGTGTGTGCGTGTATGTGTGTGTGTGTGTGTGTGGGGTGTGTGTGTGTATGTGTGTGTGTGTGGGGGGTTGTGTGTGTGTGTGTGGGGTGTGTGTGTGTATGTGTGTGTGTGTGGGGGGTTGTGTGTGTATGTGTATGTGCGTGTGTGTGTGGGGGGGGTGTTTCTGGGTGTGGGTGTATGTGTGTGTGGTGTGTGTGTGTGTGGAATGTGTGTGTATATGTGTTTGTGTGTGTGTGGGGTGTGTGTGTGTGTGGGGGGTGTGTGTGTGTGTGCATGTGCATGTGTGTGTGTATGTGTGTGTGGTGTGTGTGTGGGGCGTGTGTTCATGGGGTGTGCGTATGTTTGTGTGGTGTGTGGTGTGTGTGTGTGTGTGGGGCGTGTGTGTATGGGGTGTGTGTATGTGTGTGTGGTGTGTGTGTGTGTGTGTGTGTGGGGCGTGTGTGTATGGGGTGTGTGTATGTGTGTGTGGTGTGTGTGTGTGTGTGTGGGGCGTGTGTGTATGGGGTGTGTGTGTAAGTGTGTGTGTGTATGTGTATGTATGTGTGTATGGAGTGTGTGTGTGTATGTGTACGTATATGTATATGGGGTGTGTGTGTGTGTATGTGTGTGTGTATGTGTGGTGTGTGATGTGTGTGTGGTGTGTGTGTGTGTATGTGTGGGGTGTGTGTGTGTGTGGTGTGTGTGTGTGTATGTGTGGTGTGTGATGTGTGTGTGGTGTGTGTGTGTGTATGTGTGGTGTGTGATGTGTGTGTGGTGTGTGTGTGTGTATGTGTGGGGTGTGTGTGTGTGTGGTGTGTGTGTGTGTATGTGTGGGGTGTGTGTGTGTGTGTGTGTGTGTGGGGTGTGTGTGTGTAGAGTGTGTGTGGGTGCGTGTGTGTGGGGGTGGGGTGTGTGTGTGTGTATGACAGAACATTGCATAAATCAGCTTCTTATGGAGTGCTATGAAATCTGATTACTTTTGTGAATGGGCTGTGTCATGATAGTAATTTTTCTCCTGAGTTTAATTGTGTAAACAAAGCAAGCACATAATACATCCTTTCTGCGCTATTTCTGATGGCAGGGCTTAAGTTACTGCCAGGATGAATATTGTTTAAGAGTAAGGGATCAATAGTTCTCTGTGGAGATTAAGATTGAAATTAAACACTGGCTGGTTTGGAGGGTGGGGGGTGGAAATTACTCCATGATTAAAAGAGAAGCAAGCTGGTGTCATTGTAGTTGGTATGATTTCCCACTTGGCGAGAGTACCATCTGCAGCTTTCATCTGATCGCTCTTCATCCTTGCCCTTGTGTCTGATGGTGAATCCTGATGACATGACAATGCAGCCTGAATTAGGGAAACAAACCACATAACAAAGTTTGCCAGGTAGTTAGCAGAGTTATCTGATAGCTGCCGAGACTGCCCTGTGCTATCTCTGACATCCCCGAGGACAAGACTCGATCTTCTTAATGGATTCCCCGCATTATTGCCAGCCAGAGTGCGGTGTTATTCCAATCAGCTAAAAGGTTTCTAAAGAAAGAATGCAAGAAAGGAAGGGGGGGAATAAGCAGAAAGAAAAATATTGGTGGGTGATTTTTTAAAAATAGACGCTGCGCTGTAGCCATATGTATTACATGATTGAAGGGTGCATTAATATTGTTGAGACAAGGGTGTAGACAGAAATCAAAGAGTGTAAATAGCTTGATGAGTTGTGTATACAAATATTTTGCCCAAAGAAACCACAAGAGTGTTCTCTGTTTCTGTGGCTTGTGATTGCCTCTAACTCTAAAGTTCCAACTGTTAAACATTTGGGAGCATGGGGGATTCCGCTTACTATGATCTCTTCAACTTGTCATCTGCACTGGCCTTGGCTCAGAGGAAGTACCTTTGCCTCTGACTGACTGCGTCACTCACTTGAACACACATTATAGGCTCATATTCCAGTGGATTATTGGGGGAGTGCTGTACAATCAGAGGTGCTGGAGATGTCAAACCAAGGCCCCGACTGCCCTCTCAGGTGAATGGAAAGATCCCACATCAGTACTTTGAAAGAGAAGCCCAACCCCAGTGTCCTAACCAACATTTAATCCTCAGTCACTATCACTGAAACAGATGATCAGGAGTGATCTTACCTTCTCATCCTGCTGGTTGAATGAAGAGGTGAGCTGGTAAGATTGCACAACAGGTGAAAAATCAGATTCACACCTGGTTTCTCACCTCTCACAATCTTACCCCGCCTGGATTGCCGGTGTGATCAGCCTTGCCTTGAAATCCTGGCCGATTTTCCCCACTGCTGTGCAGGTTATAGTAAACTCTACTGAATATGATTAACTAATTCAGCCAGTGATTAAACAGGATGCTCCTGGTGTAGAAAGCACAGTTGGACATTGGTCACTGTACTCATCCATCCATCATTCGTGTTGATACAGCTTTACATCGAACTAAAAAAAAATTAAGTGTAATCAAACAAATGTTTAATTACACACAGGTAAATTAATGAAAGGTTTCCGATTCTTGAAGCTGCAGAGGAGAGGGGAAAATCCAACACCAATAAGCTAAGGGTTTAGGCGGTATGGTGGAACAGTGGTTAGTGCTGATGCCTCACAGCGCCAAGGACCCAGGTTTGATTCCTGGCTTGGGTCACTGTCTGTGTGCAGTTTGCATATTATCCCCGTATATGCGTTGGTTTCCTCCAGGTGCTCCGGTTTCCTCCACAGTCCAAAGATGTGTGGGATAGGTGGATTGGCTGTGCTAATTTCTCCCTTAGTGTTAGGGGGATTAGCTAGGGTAAATATATGGGGTTATAGGGATAGGGCCTGGATGGGATTGTGGTTGGTGCAGAGTTGATGGGCTGAGTGGCCTCTTTCTGCACTGTAGGATTCTATGATTCTAAATTTTTATAACAATAGGCAGACTTTACCATCAGTCTTTCTGCCTAATCCTGGGCATTTTAATAGGAGAGTTACGTGAATCCATATTGCTGATTCTTCCTTCTGACCTTAATGCTGTATTGGAAAGGGAGAAAGATTTTGTTGATGTTACAATAGTGCTCAGTTCAAAATGACAGCAGCTTCCACACATGTCGTTTGCAGACTTGAAACCGCACAGTCATTCAAACATAGAAACGAGAAGCCGGAGTAGGCCATTCAGCCCTTCGAGCCTACTCCACCATTCATCTCAGTCACCTTAGAAAAGTAACTTGTGGGGAAGGGGTTGGTGATGGTGAGCCAATATAGAAAACTGTCAAAAGTGAGTATAGTGATTGCGATGCATAAATAACTTGTGCCTGTTGGTTGAAATGTGAGAAGCATAACATTTTTATTCTTCCTGCTGATTAGCGTGATTACTGCATGCAGCCAGTGCTGCATGCACTGTTCATTGGCAGCACACATGTGATAGTGGATGTTAGCTACAGTTTTCCTTCAATGTGTGCTTCAAGCTTAAGCCTGCATGCTCCAAGCTCCAGCTCAGGGGCAGACTTACAATGCAACACACAGTGCTGCAGTGTGGGGACACCGACCATTGGAGGGGGAGGCCTATACTGAGAGGTGGCTGTGGGAATATCAATTAGACGCAGGCTCCAATACCAACACCCATCCTGGACTCCCCAGCTCCACCTGTCCCTAGGACCCCATCACTCCTAGCCCCAGTCCTTGTAGCTTAGTCCCCAAACCCTCTGATCTTCCTCTCTCTAGGCTGAGTGTGCTGTACTCAGCAAAGCAATTGACTTTGTACCCTTACATCCTCACCTCACTGAATTTTGGGCTCAACATGATACTGAATTCTTACTCTGCCTCCTTCTTACTGTATTTACCCCAGTCCAAAGCCGGCATCTCCACATCATCACAGCGCCAGGACCAGGGTTCAATTCTGGCCTCGGGTCACTGTCCGTGTGGTGTTTATTCCACCTCCCCGTGTCTGTGTGAGTTTCCTCCAGGCGCTCCGGATTCCTCCCTCAGTTCAAAGATGTGTGGGTTAGGTGGACTGGCTGTGCTAAATTGTCTGTTGGTGTCGGGGGGATTAGCAGGGTAAATAAATGGGCTACGGGGATAGGGCATGGGTAGGATCATTGTCCATGCAGGCTCAATGGGCTGAATGGCCTCTTTCTGCACTGTAGGGATTCTATGATTCTATGAATGGCAAAGATGCTCATCTCAGTTTTGCACTCCAAGGGCAGTGTTTATTGGAGGTGAGGGCGTTCTGCTGACTGCAGAGCTGGCGAGAACACAGCGTGCCTGCTTCTGTAGACCTCAGTTGAATGCATTACTGGCACAGGCACCACTCCCACCGAGTGATGCACAGCTGCTGGATCCTGATTGGTTAGAAACTGTCAGGGAGCGGGGTTTCCGTACATAGTCTCCAGGGTCTGAGGGGAGGCTTGCCGCCGCACAATTTTGGCAGGACCAAAAGGGTGTCCATGGGACAGCCCACCCCAAAATTAATCAGGGGAGAGATTGTGAAGGTGTTCAGGGTCCTCAACACTTGCCCCACGCCGCACCTGATTGAATGCCCCCTTGCTACCAGACCTGCCTGTGGGAAGATTATTAAATTCAGTTAGTAGCCTGTGTAATTTGTCAAGTATCAAAATAGAAAAGGAGGAGTCTCCAGATTTAAACAATGGTAAGGTCACACTTGGAGTACTGTGGACAATTCTGGTTCCCCTGCTGTAGGAAGGATTTATTAAACTGGAAAGGGTGCAAACAAGTTTTACACAGATGTTACTGGACTGGAAGGCTTGAATTGTAAGGAGAGATGGGATAGTCTTGGACTTTTTTCCCTGGAGTGTACGAGGATGAGGGGTGACCTTATAGAAGTTCATAAAATCAAGAGTGGCATAGATAAGACGATTGGCTGAAGTCTTTTTCTCAGGGTAGGGGAGTCCAAAACTAGAGGGCATGGGTTGAAGGTGAGGGGGGAAAGATTTAAAAGGGACCTGAGGGGCAACCATTCACACAGAGGGTAGTGTGTATATGGAATGAGCTGCCTGAGGAGGTGGTAGGGGTGGATAAGTTTACAACATTTAAAAGACATTTGGACAGATACATGGATGGGATATATTAAAGGGATATAGGCCAGACACAAGCAAACGGGACTAGTTCAGTTTAGGAAACCTGGTCGGCGTGGACAAGTTGGGCTGAAGGGCCTAATTCCGTGCTGTATATCCCTATGGATAAGTGGGATATGATCCATAATTGAGCAACTTGCATGGACTGTAGGCAGAACAAACTTGATGATCTGAGTCATTGCTTTTTCTGCTTACGTGCTGAAACTGGTAGAACCCCCATAATATGAACCATGCAATTAAAAATAGAGTGTACATGGGGGGAAAAGGCAACTAATGTCTTCAGTCTGAAACATTACAGTCTGAAACATTACAGAAAGGGACACTCATCTGAATAAAAACAACAGTAAGGCTGACCTGTTAAGCTGTGGCCTCTACAAAATACAAATCCAGGATATGTCTGAGACTGTGTATAGATGCATGGAGAGATGGTTGTTTGTACAGTGTGTGACTGGATGGGTGATCAATCATCACTGAGTTTGCGTATGTGTAACTTGGCAGAAAGTGTAGGTCCAGCAATGAGAGAAGGGAGGGTACATTGTGCACTGGGCATAGTGGAGATCATTTATTTGGGAGGTAAGGGTTACAGCAGGGGCGAAATTCTTTTTTTGTGTCAGATGAAGGTGTTTATCGTAGCCGGTAATTGCTGCAAGGAACTATCTCTATATGTAAATAAACATGTTCGGCTTGGCCTTGCCGGCTCCAGCCCTCAAGGTCATGGTGACAGTTTGAAATAAAAGGGAGTTGATGTTTTACACAAAGCTGTGTGTATTCCCATTTTTATCATCAACAGTGCAAATTTGTAAGTACAAGCGTATACAGTACTCTCTGACTCTGGAGAGCCAGGGTTTATTTACTTGCGGGTCAGACGCTTTATTTGCACAACTTTTGTAGGCACCACTGTGTCCCAAGGATAACCTACACATTATGTTTCGTGATACACAGACTGCAAACTACAGCTGGCAGCAGTATCAGCTATGGCTCAAAGCGAGACCTTTGGCAGATTTTGTTATTCTTCATAAAAATTGCTCACCCTTCTCGTGCAGCTTCATCGTGGTTTCTCCTGTGATATGGGTGACATTTTGGTGAGAGCCTCATTTGTGCCCTGGAACTGAGTTTATGAGGAGGATCTGGAAACAGTATGGCAGAAACCCCAAGGCAATTTACCCCATTAGTTCTGTAATGTCTCTATCAAGACATGCATGTACACAGAGACACGCATATATGTGTATGTGCAGATGATGAGTGATTATAAGGATAAACAGGCGCACTGAAATATTCCCCTGACAACCCTCTTAGTTTCGAAAATGATTTATTTTTTTTTAGCAACTTGTAAACAGACATTCCTAATACCGTTTTGTAGGCACAATACTTTTCTTTAAAATCCTTCCTAAAATGTGGCTGATCCCTGTGAGACTCCTGCTATAACTCAATCATGCTCCCTAATGTGGATAGCACAGCCATAACTGAGACATCGGCACAGTGCTAGTAGCGTACAGTACAGCTGACTAATTAAATTAAAACCATAAGATGTAGGAGCTATAGGACATTTGCTCCCAACAAGCCTACTGTGCCACTGAATGAGATCAGTACTGATTTGATGCGATAATCTTCTTATCGCTTCTCGGCCTTTCAGTTAAGATCAAACGTCAAACCAAGTCCAAGATGGGGTGCAATGCCTCATCTTGTCAGCTTGAATTTTGTTTCTCTTCCTTTTATGGGCACAATGAATTGGATTCAATTGGATTTTGCATTTGGTTTTTGGAGCCAGAAACGAATGGATTTGAGTTTGCCCAGTTCACGCTGAGTGTTGATTTCGTAACTTTAAGAACGGAGTAAACACTTAAAGAAAAGGCTCCACTTTCCAGCCTTATGCCCATAATCCTTGATTCCCTTACTGATTGACTTCCCCTCCCTAACTATGTGGAAGTGTGCATAACGCAGCATTTGAATCAATGTAAATAATCTATTTAATTAAAGGGATAGTAATTGAATTGCATTGCACTTGTTTTAGGAGGGCAAATTCTGGGAGTAAAAATATCCTGCACCCCAAGGATGCCTGAAAGATGTGTGACCAGACCTTTGTTTGGACCTTTCTTCAGGCACTTCTAAATGATCATCTGAAGTTGAGATTTGACCCCTTATGTATAAATGGGGAGGTAGAGGGGCTATCATGTCGTTTCAGCCACCTCTCAGATACTAGATTTCACCTATTGATGTTCCCCTCCACTTGGAACTGACCTTAAGGCTCTCCCACTGATGCAAGCAGCCCGACATTCATCACAAAATAGGTGCATGTCTTGTGGTGGGGCACCAGGCACTGACCATTCATCTGAATAAGGTCAGGGATGCCCAGCAGCCAAGTTTTCACCCAGCTCAGCTCCCCCTGAACGTCACTGAAAAAAACAGGCCGGTTTTTACCCTTGAAAATTTTGGCAAAAGTGGAATATTATGATAGAATTTGGCTGGTTTTCAAGAAGATAAATCAGACCCAAACAATTACACTTGTGTCTTGAATGCTGCTGAGTGCTTGCCTTCTTATTTACTGATCGTTATTTATTCCCACTTGCAGAATCCCATTATTAACCAATTCAAACTCACAGAACATGACCACAGTATCAAATTGATTTGATGGCGCTTGTCAGTCTCGAGAGGCGATGGACCACTGTCGGGATGTGTTACTTCTGGGCTGAACATTGTCTGCTGTGGCTGTACCATCCCCCAAAAGAATCAAGCTGAATCAAAGCAAATCAAATTGACTTACTGGTTGTGCAAAATGGGTGCATGGAGTTGGGGGGGTGGGTAGGGGCACTTGGTGGAAGTTAGCTGGACTGTTCCATAGCCATGGTTTACCATCCAGGTGAGCATTCTTCATTACTGGTTGAATGGTTTAGACATTTCAGTGGCCCTCAAGCCAAATTGGGAAGTGTCAGGGAAGGTGGGGAGGAGGGGGCGGGGAGGGTGGGGAGGACGGGGGCAGGATGGGTGGGGAGAAGGGGGCAGGAAGGGTGGGGAGGCTGGGGAGGAGGGGGTGGGGAGGGCGGGGAGGAGGGGGCAGGGAGGGGGTGGGGACTGTGGGGAGGAGAGTGTGGGGGCATTGGGAAGGAGGAGACGGGGAGGGTGGGGGCGCTATGGGTGATGAGGTTGGTGATGGTACTGGGTGATCCATGAGAGTGTGAATGGATGGGAGGAAGGGTTGGAGGTCTGTTTGATACTGGCCGAGAGACAGGGACAGAGTCTCACCCTGGACAAGAGTGGCAATGAAATGAAATATGAGTGACAGAAAGATCACCAACTGGAACCACTGTTCTCAAAGATGGTAGTGGGTGCCAGCTGAGTTCAGATTTATTCAAAAGAGGAGAGTTTCTATTTAAATATTGAAGTGGTTTAGTGGTATCATTGCTGGAATAGTAATCCAGAGACCCAGGGTAATGCTTTGAGGACCTGGATTCAAATCCCACCCAGCAGATGCTAAAATTTGAATTCAATAAAAATCTGGAATTGGAAGTCTAATGATTGCCACGAAACCACTGTTGACTGTAAAACCCACTTAGTTCATTAATGTCCTTTAGGGAAGGAAACCTGCTGTCCTTACTCCGTCTAACCCACATGTGACTCCAGAGCCACAGCAACGTGGTTGATTCTTAAAATGACACCCTCCCAGCCTCCCCCACCCCCCTACCTCCTTCCACCCGTAATTGACTGTTCCATCCTGGAATAAAGCTTCTGACTATCCACTCTGTCCATATCTCTCATAATCTTGTAGACTTCTATCAGGCTCTATCCACCGTTCCAGTGAGAACAAACCTCTCCTCATAGCTAATGTTCTCCATACCAGGCAACATCCTGCTAAATCTTTTCTGTACCCTCTCCAAAGCCTCCACATCCTTCTGGTAGTGTGGCGACAAGAATTGAACACTATATTCCAAGTGTGGCCTAACTAAGATTCTATAAAGCTGCAACATGTCTTGCCAATTTTTAAACTCAATGCCCCGTCTGATGAAGGACAAGCATACCATATGCCTTCTTGACTGCCTTCTCCATCCTTGTTGCCAGTTCCAGTGATCTGTGTACTTGGACACTCAGATCACTATGCCTATCAATACTCTTAAGTGTTCTGCCATTTACTGTATTAGACCTTCCAAAATGCATTATTTCACATTTGTCCAGATTAAACTCCATCTGCCATCTCTCCACCCAAGTCTCCAAATGATCTATATCCTGCTGTATCTTCTGATGGTCCTCATCGCTATCCACAAATCCACCAATCTTTATGTTGTCTGCAAACTTACTAATCAAACCAGTTACATTTTCCTCCAAATCATTTATATCTATTACAAATGGCAAATGTCCCAATACAGATCCCCGAGGAATGCCACTTGTCACAGCCCTCCATTCAGAAATGTACCCTTCTGCTGCTACCCTCTGTATTCTTTGAACAAGTCAGTTTTGTATCCACCTTGCCAGGTTACCTCTGATCCCATGCAAATTCACTTTCTGCACCAGTCTGCCATGAGGGACCTTGTCAAAGGCCTTACTAAGGTCCATGTAGACAATATCCACTGCCCTATCCTCTTTAATCATCTTCATAGAATCATAAAAACCCTACAGTGCAGAAAGAGGCCATTTGGCCCATCAAGTTTGCACCGACCACAATCCCACCCAGGCCCTACCCTCCCATCCCCACTCATCTACCCGCTAATCTCTCTAACCTACACATCTCAGGACACTAAGGGGCAATTTTAGCATAGCCAATCAACCTAACGCGCACATCTTTGGATTGTGGGAGGAAACCAGAGCACTCGGAGGAAGTCCACGCAGACACGAGGAGAATGTGCAAACTCCACACAGACAGTGACCCAAGCTGGGAATCGAACCCAGGTCCCTGGAGCTGTGAAGCAGCAGTACTAACCACTGTGCTACCATGCCACCCACTTTGTCACTTCCTCGGAAAAAAAGAAGTGGGGGGCTTAGTAGACTCTCTTTTAACCAGGACTGCTAAAGCTAATTATGTTGCCCAGTATGCTAGCTTAGCTAAGATCTGCCAACTCAGCACAGCTCAGAAAGCGGACCTGGGACCTTGTGCCTCAGGGTGACTTTGGCCACCTAACCAGCAGGGAAACTTTGACTGATTTTTTTTAAAATAGCCTTGAGTAAATATTCTGTGCCAGCTGGAACAAGACACTGCTTCTCTCCCAGTGAAGCCTCAGGAACATGTTCATCTAATAGTCAACTGAATAGAAGGACTCTTATGTTTCTGTAATAAACAGCTACAATTTTTGAAAATTGCATTTGTGATTGCCAAACCAGTAGCTGCTGAAAAGGGACTTTGTGGTGTCTTTAAGAATTAAGTATTTTTGTTGGGGTTAGATTGACAAGAAACTGTAGCAAGCTATATTTTCTAATAATGGACTTTTTCTGCACCAAATTACAGCTACATCATTAAAATGAATTGAAGAAAACTTGCTTTTGTGTAGAATTTCTTACAGTTTAAACAGCCTCTCAATACAGTAATCCAGCTCCATTTCATATTTTTTAACTCTATAATGTCTCTGCCTTTCCTTAGATTGAATTCTCATTGTACAAGTCAATGACACTAACTAGCACCAAACTATATTATAACGATACAATTTATTAGCCAGTAATAGGTTATAGGGAAGGCAAATGGAATGCTGGCCTTTATTTCAAAGGGAATGGAGTATAAAAGGAGGGAAGTCTTGTTAAAACTACACAAAGCACTAGTTAGATCACACCTGGAATACTATGAACAATTTTGCTCTCCTTATCTAAGGAAGGATATACTGGCATTAGAGACAGCCCGGAGAGGGTTCACTAGGTTGACCCTGGGTATGGAGGGATTTTCTTATGAGATGTTGAGTTAGTTGGCCCAGTACTCAGTGGAGTTTAGAAGAATGAAAGGTTATCTTACTGAGACAAATTGGATTCTCAGGGGGCTTAAGAGTTTGTTTCCCCTTGCAGGAGAGTCTTGGACTCAAGAGTATAATCCCAGAATAAGGGGTTGTCCATTTAAGACAGATGAGAAGGGATTTCTTCTCTCAAAGGGTCGTGAATCTCTGTAATACTTTCTGTAGAGGTTGGGTCATTAAATATGTTCATGGCTAAGATAAGCAGATTTTTAATTAGTAAGGGAATCAAGGGTTATGGGGATAAAGCGGGAAAGTGGAGTTGAGAATTATGTCACACCTGATATAATCTCATTGAGAGGTGGCAGAGCACACTCGATGGGCTGAGTGGCCTACTTCTGCCATAGCGCTAAGACACATTTTCAAATCCCCCTAATGCAGTCTAGAATATTGTTCTGTTTACAATGCACGGCCTCTTTGTAGTAATGTTACATTGCCAACTTCTATATTTTTAATACAAAATTGATTTCTGCAGGAACAAGTAATGGGAAATGGAGTAAGTTATAGAGTGACAGTTCTTAGCTTGCTGCCAGAGTTATGAAAACAACTTTGTTTCATTTGTATTTTGTGGACAAATTTTGACTGACAAAAGATTTGAATATAGTAATACCTTCCAGAAACAAAGTATTTATGAGGGGGAGATCTGCCTGTCTAGTGTTCAGTGACTTGAGCCTCTTTTCAGGCCAAAATGTCCTGGCTCAACATAAGGCATGAGGTGCAACTGCACCGTTTTTTTTAAGTATAAGCCAACAGACAAAACGTTTTTTCCCTTAAGCGCAGGAGGTATTTGTTTTGGCAAGAAGCAAGGAAGCTGAGTGCTAAACCAGACACTTAAGTTCACAATAAACATACACCTCAGAGTTCATTATTGCTATTAGATTACAGATTTTGTTGTTTTTTTTTGCATTTCTCTCTTGGCTAAAATTCAAAGTTCCAAGGCTGAAACAAGCCATGCATTAAATTGTTGGTTACTGCACACTTCTCAGGCTATTGTTCTGTGCTGATGCTGACCTTTAGATGTGATCTGCTTCTGGCCTGGAACCGCACAAGGGCCAACCAGTTTGAAAACGCTTATTTGTGCCTATCGAGTGGCAGCGTTTTACACGGAACTGCTTAATTTCCTTAATTTCCTTAACGTTTATTCAAAGCTGAGCTATAATCAACATCCACATCATAATAACATTGACATTGGGATGATGCGGCGGCACAGTGGTTAGCATTGCTGCCTCACAGTGCCAGGACCCAGGTACAATTCCCGGCTTGGGTCACTGTCTGTGTGGAGTTTACATGTTCTCCCCATGTTTGCGTGGGGTTTCCTTCGGGTGCTCTGGTTTCCATCCACACTCCAAAGATGTGAGAGTTAAGGGATTGGCCATGCTAAATTTTCCCTTAATGACAGGGGGATTAACAGAATAGGTACATGGAGTTACTGTTGTGGGACTGTTGTCAGTGCCTGCTTGATGGGCTGAATGGCCTCCTTCTGCACTGTCAGGATTTTATGATTCCATCTATCTTGCTGACCAACATTAAACTGTATTATAGTGGCAGAATAATTATATTTTTATGCCACGCAAACCAACACCAAATTTCATTAGACTGCTGAGATATTCGGGTTTCTGAGGCTAGTCTGTCGACATTGCAAAACTATTTCATTTTTCCTCTTTATTCATTTGTGGGACATGGGCTTTGCTGGCTGGCCAGCATTTATTGCCCATCCTGAGCTGCCTTTGAAACTGAGTGGATTATTAGTCCATTTCACAGGGCAGTTTGAATCAACCACATTGCTGTCACTCTGGAGTCACATATAGGCCAGACCAGATGAGGACGGCAGATTTCCTTCCCTGAAGGACATTAATGAACCAGGATAGTTTTTCCAACAATTGACAATGATTTCATAGTCATCAATAGATTCTTAATTCCAGATATTTTTTATTGACTTCAAATTCCATCACCTGCCAAGGCGGGATTCGACCCCAGGGTCCCTAGAACGAGGCAGTGCCAGGGGCCATACCCCCCAGTGGGAGCCTCGTAGGGGAGGCGAGAGTTCAAATATTTGTGGTGGGGTGGGGGGAGCCAATGTGGAATCCAGGGATGCCAGTGATGATCGCTTTGGGGGTTGGAGGCATCGGGGGTATCTCCCAACTCTGCTCTACTCCTCCCCACTCCCATCCCCCACCCAAGTCAATACTTTGACTTAAATGGATGTCAGGTGAATAAAAGATTTGTTTTAGTTAAATCCATAACCTGCCAAAGCACGTCACTTGAGTGAGGTACTGGAATACTGGGCCGTTGCAGTCATCTGTGGAACCATGCCTAGAGAAGAAGGGAACCAAACTGGGATGGTTTTAACAAAGAGCCCGGAAAAAAACAACATCACAGTGAAAATAGTTTACTTTGGCCAAAGTGAAGAGACAGCAACATGAGAACAAAGTAAAAGCAGACGAAAAGATTCCTGTGACTCATGTCTCTGCTTCCCAATGTACACGGGGTAGTTCTCTCCGTTACAAATGGTGGTTCTTTCTGCTTGAGTGAGAGTAATGGCTAACAGCTCAGCCACCAGCAAAACAGCCAGCCTGAGGTTTTCTTTCCCTTGTCCCAGAAAGAAAATGACGTGGCATATAGAACAGGCGACCTTCCTAATCTCACCCATTTCACATCTTTGCTGAGGTTAAAAGTTCCAATGGAAGTCTGCACCTTAAAGCCCTGATATGTTATAGAATAGAATCATAGAATCCCTACAGTGCAGAAGGAGGCCATTTGGCCCATCAAGCCTGCACTGATCACAATCCCACCCAGGCCCTATCCCCATAACCAGACATATTCTCAGAGACTATCTCTGTTGCTGTGCGGACACATGGATTTGGGCCTGTGTCTGTGGGAGTTTGCACGTTCTCCCCGTGGTTGCGTGGGTTTCCTCCGGGTGCTCTGGTTTCCTCCCACATCCCCAAAGATGTGCTTTTAGGCTGATTGATTGGGTACTAAATTGTCCCTAAATTGGACCTCCCTGATCCTCGCACATTAGGCGTAGACTAAAATCATGAATAGGACACTGAGACAGTGGGACGGCGGCGCGGGCTCGTTGGGCCGAAGGGCCTGTTTCCCGTGCTGTGTTGTTCTTTGTTCTTTGTTCTATATTCACCCTGCTAACCCTCTAACAGTAATGCTGGAATTTTACCACCTCGCCTGCCCAAGGCTCATAAGATCTTGCCTGAGGCTAATGGAAAATGCCGTTTTGTGAGCCTCACCCACCCCAGAATCAGAACTTTACCGCCTTGCCCGACCCAGAATCAGAATTTTACCACGGGGGGGGCGGGGTGGTAAAATTCCGGCATAAGGGTCAATTTAGCATGGCCAATCAACCTAACCATCTTTGGATTCCGGGAGGAAAAAGGAGTACCCGGGGTGAAACCCACTCAGACATGGGGAGAATGTGCAAAATCCTCACAGAAAGTCACCTGAGGCCAGAATTGAACACGGGTCCCTGGCGATGTGAGGCAGCAGTGCTAACCATTCTACCACCGTGTTACCTGTGTTGTGGTTGACTGTCCCACCATCCTTGAGTCGTGGGACTGCCCACCATGACTTGGGAGGCACGGCGCTCAGGGCCACAAGTTTCTGCCATGTGACTCGGCTTGATACTTGACCTGCAGCTTTTTGGGTACAGGGGGCCAGGTCATCCCAAGGAGGTAGTAGGATTCAGAGAGCAGGATTTGCTCCCTTCCTCCGTTCTCCTTTGACGCAATCGTTAAGATGATTAGACTCCAACTATGATGCAGCTTGATGGACAAATTATGTCGATTTTGACCAATTGGTAAGTGGAGGTGGAAAAGGATGCTGGAGAGGCCAAAAGTGGCCAAAGTTCCTGAATTTAAGAGCAGAATCTCATTACTGGGGGTGGCCTGGGAGGGTCAGCTGTGATTGAGGCTGGGAGTGGGAGGAATAGGAGAGAGAGAAGGGGAGTTGAATAGAAAAACAAATTCAGGATATTGGAAATTTGAAATAAAATCAGAAAATGCCGGAAATACTCAGCATAGAACATAGGACATTACAGTGCAGTACAGGCCCTTCGGCCCTCGATGTTGAACCAACCTGTGAAACCAATCTAAAGACCATCTAACCTACACTATTCCAATATCATCCACCAGCAAGTGAGGCAGCACCTGTGGAACTGGAGACACGGATATTGGGCTGAGTTTTACAACGTGGGCATTGGGGCACTGACCACAGGATAGAAAACAGGTCCCGAGCCCACACGTACGACAAGACCTTCTTAGCAATCTTACCACAGGAGGCCAACTGGCTTCCTATTGACCCGCAATCCAATTAAGGATGGCAGGTCCCTGATGCTACCGCTCCAATCAGAGAGCTGGAAGCTCAGAATCGTGACTGGGAGAGGCAGTCGCCTCTGAGGTATGCAGGGGAGCATGGCACCTCGGAAAGGAGAAGGAAAAAATATTTCAAATTCCATGGATCAGAGGGAAAAAACCCTCAGCAGAAAACTCTGGGGCCGTGTGGGGGCGCTTTCCCTTCTGGCAACCTCTGTCTTATTGTCAAGAAACCTTGTTCCCAGGCCAACAGCTGGGGGGGCCGCCTCCTTTTAGCTGGCAGCCTTCCCATGCAATGCCAGGGTGAACATGGCAGTAAGTGATTGGCCACTTCCGCCCGCTTACAATGGGAGTAATCTCATGCCTACAGACCGAGGGCTAGATATGATGTGTCCCTCCTCTACACAGTGGGCAGGTACAGGTCAGGGTGGGGATTAAACCCTCAAAAAGAAAAACATGAACCTAAGCAGACATGAATACTTCTGCCCAAACCTTTACAGTGATGGGCAGACTGCCAACAGCTTAGTAAAATGGCCCCTAATTGGGCCATGTGATCGGCTGCCAATCTCCTTGCAGTGGGCAGCCTCTGGTCCCACCCTCAATAAAATGTCCCGACCTCAGGACTCTGCCGGGGAGCCAATCCAATGGTTTCACCGGTGCTCACCACCTTTCCCCCTGCTTTTCGGGGGTCAGTAAAATCCTGGCCTCATTTCAGGCCTGTGACCTATCACCAGAGCTGAAACTATTCCGATGAAAGATTTCATTGAGTTGAAAGGTTAATTCTTGTTTCTGCCTCCACAGGTGCAATGATGTGGAGATGCCAGTGTTGGACATGGCTACCATCGACACCGCAAACTGCCAGCACCAAGTAGAGAGGATCTCCAAGAGATTGTGCATATCGACACAGCCATCAACTTCCTGGTGTTGTGAGACTTCTCCACAGATGCTGCCAGACCTGTTGAATATTCCCAACATTGTCTGTCTATATTTGAGAAAGAGGGGCGATTGAGGATTGTTGAACGATGGTCAGCCATCATGTTTGGGGCTAGAGGGAGGCTGTGATTTGGCAGAACAAAGGTCAAAGGTTTCCTTGAACGGCTGGGTGAAACACCATTGCTTTTTTAGGTTGACGTGAGTGTTATTGAAAACACTAATCTCTGTGATTGGCAGCTCCCGCCTTGCCCTGACTACTATCATTCTCAACACCTGAGGATGTCAGATTTAATTTTGATTTGATTTGATTTATTATTGTCACATGTATTAGTATACAGTGAAAAATGTTGTTTCTTGCGTACTATACAGACAAAACATACCATTCATAGGGAAGGAGACAAGACAGTGCAGGGATACATTGAAGCCCGGTTCCCAGTTACAGTGCTGGGCCTGATTAAAGTTTGTTCATGAAGTTTCCTGCCTCCCCATGAGGGGGACGCTCACATGGCATTCCGCCCATGACTGTAAAGGTTTGGGCAGAAGTGTACATGTCTGCTTAGGTTTATGTTCCTCTTTTTGAGGGTTTAATTTCCACCACCACCACACCACCCCCCCCCCCCCCCCCCCCCCCCCCACCTGTACCTGCCCACTGTGTGGAGGAGGGACTCATCATATCTAGCCCTCGTCTGTGGGCATGAGTTTACTCCTGTTGTAAGTGGGCGGAAATGGCTAATCACTTACTGCCATGTTTACCCTGGCATTCCATCCACTGCCACCTTGAAAGGGGCCAGAGAGCCCAAAACGTTTGCTGCAACTTCTATAAGGATGTAAATCGAGCTTCTACAATATTACACACACACTCTTGGCCAATTGCTCCAAGTGGTCATGGTCATTTGAAAAAATGGTCCCAAATCTACTTGGATTTTGTTTTTTGTGAAGAGGCTCAGGAAGAGCTCATTGTGGGTTGCTAGGCTCTACCCACTTCCCCACCATCTCCCTACCCACTGCAATCGCTTTACCAAGCAACCACCCCCCACCCAGCCCCCACCACCGCTCCCCCTCTGCCCCCCCAGAGCTACCTGGCTGCCAAGGTCTGAACAGGCTGGAATACATCCCCTCAACAAGCAGCAGGCTGCCCCTTTGGGGTGTTTAGCTTTGACAGAAACTGAGACCCGAGCCTCGCCACTCACTCAACAATCAGGGTCTCGCTCGCTCGGCTGGTCAAGGCCTCAGTCTAGAAAATACAAAAAATTACTCAAATGAAAATAAAACACTGCAGATGCTGGAAATCTGAAATAAGAATAGATAAATGCTGCAAAACCTCAGCAGGTCTAACAGCACCTGCGGAGAGAGAAGCTGAGTTAATGTTTTGGATCTAAATCTGGACTCGGAATGTTATTTTTCTCTCCATAGATGCTGTCAGACCTGATGAGCTTATCCAGCATTTGCTGTTTCCATTTAAAAATATTATCGGTGTGGCATTGTCAATTTTGGAAATTGAGTTTGTGTTTTTATTTGCCCTGTTTGTGACCAGAACTCCGACTCACCTGACAAAGGAGCAGCGCTCCAAAAGCTAGTGGCTTTTGCTACCAAATAAACCTGTTGGACTTTAACCTGGTGTTGTGAGACTTCTTACATTGTTAATCCAGTCAGTGCCCTGATAAATTGGCAAGTGAATGGATTTTGCTAATTCCCTGCTCTCAGACACACATGCGGACCATTCCTAACTCCACTTGCCCTGCTGTTTGGGATATTTTATTACAGGCTCCGACAATAGGTTCATTTGAACTTGTTCCTTTATTCGAAGTTCTGACATTTAATGCCACGGCAAAGACTGTTCTTCTGCAGCTCAGCGTGTATAGAATATCCACAAGGCTGCTTCCCTGGCACTCCGCAGCTGTTATCATTGCACTTGTCATGTGACATTCACAAGTAACAGCTCCCGCCTGAGAAGCAGGCATTGTATTACATTAACACACATCATTCTTCAATCCTATCGAAGGTGAAGAAGACGCCAAGGTTAGACCAATTACGTCAATCAGACCTTTTCAGACACTGGCTTACTTACAAAGGAAAATATCGGCCCTGGCTGGAAAAAACCCCAACTCACTCACACTTTCTTTACTTAAGAACCCTTAAAAGAAATGGAACCGTGAAGGTCCGACAGCAAGAGAAAGAGGAGAAGTGTTTGGCCTGTTTTCCTTGCCTGCTGTTTATTAAGGTTCATTGCTCAGTATTGTCCTCAAACAGCTGCCATCAGCTCCTTTTAAAAAAACAATTCAAACCATACAGATCAGCTCCAGATTACTACCCAGAGCCTCAAAGCTTCTCTGCTTTTCCAAAGTAATGGAAGGCTGTCTGAGGAAGTTCTTATTTCTCCCTGTTTGAGAGGGGACAATCTGGATTCCGACGCCACTACTCCCCACCCCCCCAACTCCTGCACCACCCCCCCCAGCACAGACATTACGCTTGCCAATGTCAGCCTGTAACCAAGATTCAATGTCTCTTCTCATCTTCTCCTTTTCTTTGGTAGGGGCAGCACAGTGGCACGGTGCTTAGCACTGCCGCCTCACAGTGCCAGGGACCCGGTTCGATTCCTGGCTTGGATGACTGTCTGTGTGGAGTTTGCTCATTCTCCCCGGTTTCCTCCCCCAACCTGAAAGACGTGCCAGTTAGGTGCATTGGCCATGTTAAATTCTCCCTCAGTATTCCTGAACAGGCACCGGAGTGTGGCCACTAGGGGATTTTCACAGTAATTTCATTGCAGTGTTAATGTAAGCCTACATGTGACACTGATACTTAAACTTTAAAGCTTTTGGTATTGTGAATCATTCTGACATACATATGTACCTATGAACATGCAGATTAGCAGCAGGAGTAGGCCATTCAGCCCTTTGAGCATTTTCCATCATTCACTAAGTTCATGGCTGATCTGATTAAGGCCCCAGCTCATTTCTTATCTATCCCCAATTGACTCCCATGTTAGTCAAAAATTTATCGACCTCTGTCTCTGAGGAAGAGAGTTCCAAAGATACATCAACCTCTGAGAAAGAAGGAAGTCTTCTCCTCTCTGTTTCAAATGGGAGACCCCTTATTTTTAAACTGTGTTCCCTAGTTTTCAACATGCACCCTGCCAAGTCACCATGGGATCTTCTCAATCGCAATCTTCTAAACTCCAATGAACACAGGTCTGGCCTGTCCAACCTTTCATCATAAGGTAACATTGTCGCCACAGGCAAGAGTAGAGTGAATCTTCTCTGAATTGTTTCAATCATGTTTCTATACTTACTTAAATACGGAGACCAAAACTCCTGGGATTATAGAATCCCTACATCGCAGAAGGAAGCCTTTCGGCCCATCAAGTCTGCACTGATCATAATCCCACTCAGGCCCTATTTCCTTACCCCCACATATTTATGCCAGGGGGTTCAGAGGGAAACTCACTTGTGTGTAATTAATGTGCAGAATCTGGTGCGGGGTCCTGTTATTCTGGCCAGCGGGAAAGGCACCCCCGGAGCTGCCCTCCACTGTGCTTGGTCTCATAAATGAGAAAATACCACCCTGTGTTAATGGCTAGTTGTATTTTCACTTCAGGGCTTTATCCTTTGTCTATTAGATACCTCTTGGTGACATGGTCTCGGAGCTCAGGATGAGTCTCCCTGGAAGCTCACTGACGGGGCTGTATTCCTGGTGGGCTCATGCTGTTCAGTAGAAAGGCCCACACAAACTCAGGTTCATTGCATGGAATGTTCTGGCCATTCACGGAAGGTGGGATCTTCCAGTCCCGTCGATTCCCTGCCACGGGAAACCCTGTTGATTAAGGCGGGACCAGAAGATCCTGCTGCCGGCCAATGGTGGGTCACCCCCACCACCGCTGTGAAACAAGCGGCTCGTTGCATGGAATATTTTTCAGCTAATTTTTATCGAAGTACAGCACTGAAAAAGTCATTCAGCCTAAGCAATCTGTCCAGAGTTTATGCTCATGAGTCCTTCAGCAGTGCATCAAATTATATGAACTAATGTTTAACATATTCATGTGTTGTTGTTCAGTTACTATTTGGTATATTTTTGCTCTTTTTCCTGGGCTCTTTATCTAATCAGAGCAACAAGGTCGTTCTTCTCAGTTCTTCCGAGAAACTAGCTGAGCTGCAGCTCCTTATAAAAATTCACAGAACTAAGCCATTTTCAGAGAGGTCAGGGCTTGTAACCTGTTCCTCATCCCATCAACATTCATTTCACTCTGAATGTGTCACAACTCCCAAGTGGAAAATTCTTCATAATAAGAACATAAGAACATAAGAAATAGGAGCAGGAGTAGGCCATCTAGCCCTTCGAGCCTGCCCCGCCATTCAATAAGATCTGAAGTGGCTCAGTTCCACTTTCCCACTCTCTCTCCATAACCCTTTATTCCCCTGTCTATCAAAAACCTATCTACCCATGACTTAAATATATTTAGCGAGGCAGCCTCCACCACTTCAACGGGCAGAGAATTCCAGAGACTCACCACCCTTTGAGTGAAGAAGTTCCTCCTCAACTCCGTTCTAAACTGACCCCACCCCCCTTATTTTGAGGCTGTGCCCCCTAGTCTCGCTATCCTTTCTAAGAAGGAAGAATCTCTCTACCTCTACCCTATCCATCCCCTTCATTATCATGTAAGTCTCTATAAGATCCCTCCTCAGCCTTCTAAACTCCAATGAGTACAGACCCAATCTATTCAATCTCTCTTCATAAGCTAACTCCCTCATCTCCAGTATCAGCCTGGTGAACCTTCTCTGTACTCCCTCCAAGGCCAATATATCCTTTTGCAAATATGGGGACCAAAACTGCACACAATACTCCAATTGCAGCCTCACCAGTACCCTGTACAGTTGCAGCAAGACCTCCTTGCTTTTATATTCTATCCCCCTCACTATAAAGGCCAACATTCCATTCGCCTTCTTGATCACCTGCTGCACCTGCGGACTGGGTTTTTGTGACTCGTGCACAAGGACCCCCAGGTCCCTCTGCACAGTAGCATGCTGCAGCTTTTCACCCTTTAAATAATAATCCCTCCTACTATTATTTCTACCAAAGTGGATAACCTCACATTTACTAACGTTATGCTCCATCTGCCAGGTCCTCGCCCACTCACTCAGCCTATCCAGATCTCTCTGTAGACGTTCCACACCCTCTGCACAATTTGCTTTTCCACTCATCTTCGTGTCATCAGCAAATTTTGTCACCCCACACTCAGCCCCCACCTCCAGATCGTCTATGTTAAAGGTAAACAGTTGAGGCCCCAGCACCAATCCCTGCGGCACTCCACTAGTCACCAACCGCCAACTAGAATAGCACCCACTGATTCCAACTCTCTGTTTCCTGTTAGACAACCAATCCTCTATCCACACTAACACCTTACACCCAACTCTGTGCACCCTAACCTTCTGCAGCAAGCTTTTATGAGGCACCTTATCAAACGCCTTCTGGAAATCTAAAAACACCACATCCACCAGTTCCCCTCTGTCTACCGCAATGGTGGCAGGGTCAGGGGAATGGGCGGAAGCTCTTCCCTCATTTCCCTTTTCATGAACACTTAGAATCATAGAAACCCTACAATGCAGAAGGAGGCCATTTGACCCAGAAAGCCTGCACCACAACAATCCCACAGAAGCCCTATCCACTTATTTACCCTGCCAAGCCCCCCACACTAAGGGGCAATTTTAACATGGCCAATCTATGTAACCTGCATATCTTTGGACTGTGGGAGGAACTGGCGCACTCAGAGGAAACCCACGCTAATACGGGGAAAATGTACAAACTCCACACAGACAGTCACCCAAGACCAGAATTGAACCCAGGACCCTGGCGCTGTGAGGCAGCAGTGCTAACCACTGTGCCATTGTGCTGCCACGATTGCAGGAGATTCCCAGGAGGACAGTGGAAACACTTTAGAGATGTCTTCAAAGAATTCAGAAAAGGTTAAACACCCCTGCCGACATATGGCTTGTGACTGACCAAAATGGAGGAGGCTGTTCCGGAAATGTGGCAAACACTTGAGAGAGATTTTGTCAGGAATGTGCAGAGGCGAAGTTTGGAGAATTGGGGTGGAGCACACTAACCTCCAAACAGCCTATCTCCCCAGCTCTCAAGCACCTCACACTTCACGTATGGCAGAGATCAAACAATGGATTTATCAGCCAACTCAGAACCCAGTGAACTGGAGTGGAAGCCAATCACGCTCGACCCAGAGGAACTTCCAAAGAAAAAAATTACTGTGATGTAGGAATCACTGCAGCCAACTTACACACAGCGAGTTTCCACAATCAGCAACGATCTAGTAATCTAGTAATCTAGTTCTATAAATGCACACCCCTTTCTACTTTTGTAAAAAATATAAAATAAGCCATTCTTGATTGTGATTTGATTTGATTTATTATTGTCACAAGTGTTGGGGTATAATGAGAAGTATTATTTCTTGCATACTATACAGACAAAGCATACCAAAAGAAGAAGGAAAGGAGAGAGTTTAGAACTTAGTATTAAATTCATAGCTAGGATGCAGAGAAACATCAACTTAATATTAGGTACATCCATTCAAAAGCCTTACAGCAGCAGGGCAGAAGCTGTCCTTGAGTCAGTTGGTACGTTATCTCAGAATTGTGTATTTTCTTCCTGATGGAAGAGGGTGGAAGAGAGAATGTCCAGGCTGTGTGGAGTCCTTAATTATGCTGGCTGCTTTTCTGAGACAGTGAGAAGTGTAGACTGAGTCAATGGATGGGAGGCTGGTTTGAATGATGGACTGGGGTTCATTCATGACCCTTTGTAGTTTTTTGTGGCCTTGGATAGAGCAGGAGCCATACCAGGCTGTGATACAACCAGAAAAAATGCTTCCTATGGTGTATCTATAAGAGTTGGAGAGGGTCATAGTGGACAAACCAAATTTCCTTAGCCTCCTGAGGTAATAAAAATTTGTTGGGCTTTCTTAACTATAGCATCACTGTGGAGGGACCACGGCAGGTTGTTGGTGATCTGGACACCCAGGATAGTCCTAGAATGGAATAGTCCTGTGCACATATATCACAGGGTGATTGTCCATCATGCCAAAACAAAAGGCAGTTATATTAAGTGGCTCCACTGACTAGCAACTGCGAGGTGGGATCAAACAGTCCAACAAAGCTGCTGTGGTATAAATGTTCAGAGAATGCTGTGCATGTTGTTCACTCTGCCAAAAGTCCTGTTGCTTTGTTACTCATTCTCACAGTTCATTATGTGCAGTCACTGCTTGTTACACTTATTACAATGCATGAACTAATAAATATAGCACATCTTTATGAATCTGGCCCAAAGACACAAAAGATTGCCAAATCACTGCTGAGCTAAGTAATACGATCCAATATTTGGGCAGGTAATATAAATCATTTGGAAACGTTTGTTTTTCCTCCATTCATACTCGGGTGGTCTTTATTGTCTTTTCTGATCCTTATACCGTGAGAAGCGAGTAGCACGATGAACTACTGATTTTCATCAGCTTGATTTAACCTTGGAGGATTTTTCTTTCATTCATTCATGGGGCACGGCTGGCCAGCATTTATTGCCCATCCCTAGCTGCTCGAGGGCAGTAGAGAGTCAACTACATTGCTGTGGCTCTGGAGTAACATATAGGCCAAACCAGGTAAGGACAGCAGATTTCCTTCCCTACAGGACATTAGTGAACCAGGTAGGTTTTTTTGACAACCAACAATGGATTCATGGCCATCAGTAACATTCTTAATTCCAGATTTTAACTGAATTCAAATTTCACCATGCTGTGGTTGATTCGAACCTGAGTTCCCAGTATGGCATTTCAGCTACGACTCTCACCAACTTTTACAGATGCGCCATAGAAAGCATTCTTTCTGGTTGTATCACAGCTTGGTATGGCTCCTGCTCTGCCCAAGACTGCAAGAAACTACAGAAAATTGTGAATGAAGGCCAATCCATCATGCAAACCAGCCTTCCATCCATTGAATCTGTCTACACTTCCCGCTGCCTCGACAAAGCAGCCATGCAGCTATGAACGGTATGCTTTGTTTCTTGCAAGAAACAATACTTCTCACTATATGCTAATACATATAACAATAATAAATCAAATCAGATCAAGAATCAAAATCAAATCAAAGAAGTGCATTACTTGGAGTTTCTGGATTAATAATATAGCGATAATACCACGAGATCATCTCAATTGAATATATCAATCTATTTTGCCCTTCTTATACATGCACGGTTCTGACTGCCCATCCACTTGCTGCCCACAGGTCAAACCAAGACGAGGCGGTTTGCACATGGGGAGGACTTTTCAGCTTCCAAATACTAACACTGCTCACTTCATAGTGAGTGATCTCCACTTATATGAACCGAGTAAACTGGAAATGCATTGCGTTGTGTTGTTTTGGGTGAAGGGCGTATATATATATATATATATATATATATCTGTTGTTATCAATGTTGACTAAGCTGTTACCTATTTCCAGCTTTCTGTGCTTTCATTCCCAATGTCCAGCAGCATTTGCAGTTTTTTCTTTTTCATTCCACTGCCATGAATAATCAGTAAGCAAATGTTTTAATTTAATAATAAATGTTCAAAACTCTGCCGCCGATATAATCAATGCTGAATAATTTTAGAATTTTGATTCACTAAAGTGACACTTTTGCTGCAGGTGAATCTTCTTTTCTGCTTAGCTGCCCTTTGAAGTCCCAAGGGTACAGTTCTAATGCCAGCACTGTTGTGGTTCAGCTGCGTCATCTAACTTTGTCTTCAACTATGACAGGTATTATAGTCATTACAGTCCTTTCCTTACCTGATATCCAGACATCCACTAAGGGCTAGGAACCATTAACTTGGGAGTCCTAGGCATTTACCTCTCTCCATGGCCCAGGGAGCTGCTGATGTCCGTAAGGAGTTTGCCTACAAACCCCCTTCTTCCCCTCCCTACCTGCCCTCACCCACCAACTGAAGTCCACCAACTGATCCCAAACCAAGGACGGAAGGAGTCAAACTCTCCTAGAATCCCTACAAGGCAAAAGGAGGCTATTTGGTCTATTGAGTCTTCACCACTTCTCCAGCAGAGCATCTTTTCTATGCTATATCCCCGTAACTCCACCTATTAACCCTGCTAATACCCCTAAGCTACACACTAAGGGGCAATTCAACATGATCAATTAACCTAACCCACACATCTTTGGACTGTGGGAGGAAACCAAAGTAACAACCAAAGGTAGGGGAGTCTAAAACTAGAGGGCATAGGTTTGAGGTGAGAGGGGAGGGATACAAAAGTGTCCAGAGGAGCAATTTTTTCACACAGAGGGTGGTGAGTGCCAGGAACAAGCTGCCAGAGGTAATAGTAGAGGCGGGTACGATTTTGTCTTTTAAAAAGCATTAAAGATACTTACATGGGTAAGATGGGTCTAGAGGAATATGGGTCAAATGCAGGCAATTGGGACTATGGGTTTTAAAAAAAGGGCAACATGGACGAATTGGGCTGAAGGGCCTGTTTCCATGCTGTAAACCTTTATGACCCAGGGGAAAACCATGCAGATACAAGGGAAACATACAAACTTCACACAGATGATCACCCAAGGCTGGAATTGAACCTGGGTCCCTGGCACTGGAAGGCAGCAGTGCTAAGCACTGTGCCACCATGCAGCCTAACATTGAATGAAAAATGTGAGTTTACATAACCTATCTATTTACCATTTATATAGATGATCTGGAGGAGGGAACCGAGTGTAGGGTGTCGAAATTTGCTGATGACACCAAGATTGGGGGAAAGGCAAATTGTGCGGAGGGTGTGGAGAGTCTGCAGAAGGATCTAGATAGGCTGGGCGAATGGGCCAGGAAATGGCAAATGGAATTTAATGTTGGCAAGTGTGAGGTGGTCCACTTTGGTAGGAAGAATGGTAGGAAGGACTATTACTTACGTGGCGAAAAACTGCAGCAGGCGACGGTGCAGAGGGACCTCGGGGTCCTTGTGCATGAGTCGCAAAAACCCAGCCTGCAAGTGCAGCAGGTGGTCAGGAAGGCGAATGGGATGCTGGCCTTCATAGCGAGGGGGATTGAATATAAAAGTAGGGAGGTCTTGCTGCAGCTGTATAGGGCATTGGTGAGGCCGCAGCTGGAGTACTGTGTGCAGTTTTGGGCGCCGCACCTGCGCAAGGATATTTTGGCCCTGGAGGGAGTGCAGAGGAGGTTTACTAGGCTGATACCGGAGTTGAGGGGGTTGAGCTATGAGGAGAGGCTGAATAAACTAGGCTTGTACTCGTTAGAGTTTAGAAGAATGAGGGGAGATCTCATTGAGACGTATAAGATGATGAATGGGATGGATAGGATAGAGGTGGAAAGACTCTTCCCGCTCAAAAAAGACAGTAGGACTAGGGGGCACAGCCTCAAGATAAAGGGGGGGCGGTTCAGAACGGAGTTGAGGAGGAACTTCTTCACTCAAAGGGTGGTGAATCTCTGGAATTCTCTGCCCGTTGAAGTGGTGGAGGCTGCCTCGCTAAATATTTTTAAGAAGCGGGTTGATGGGTTTTTGATAAGAGAGGGGATTAAGGGTTATGGGGAGAGGGCGGGAAAGTGGAACTGAGCCACGACAGATCAGCCATGATCTTATTGAATGGCGGGGCAGGCTCGAAGGGCCAGATGGCCTACTCCTGCTCCTATTTCTTATGTTCTTATGTTCTTATAAGTTTTGTCAGCCACATAGTGCAAATGACTATAATCACCATTGTCCCATAGTAACAAAATTAATCATAGATTCCCATAATTCAGAAACTTAACAGAGCTTCAGCAATTCCTCAAGATGGCCAACCAAGTTGGCAAGTTCCTACAAAATTCGGCAGAGGTCAATAAGCCTTAGATACAGCAGTTGAGACAGGGCCAACAGTGGTTCCTGCAAAATGCTTTTGAAAAAGAAACAACTTTTAATTGTGTCTGAAATGTTGGCATATTATGATTTAGAACTTTCAACCACAGTAGCAGCAGATCTGGAGACGATATTATTTCAACAGGACTAGACGCAACATTATTTCAAACACAAAGAGATGGCAAACATTGACCAGTCAACGATACCTCAAGGTCATTATCAGAAACAGACCAAACCACAATTTAAAAAGAATAATTGGCAGCAATGTGGGCATGTGAAAAATTCTCAGCTTGAGCAAAGGGATTGTCGTTCAAAATTGGAACAGACCATAAGACGTAGTCACTCTTCTGAATATGAAAATAATTGTGAAGATCCTTCCAGATCTAGTGGTTCAGACTAAGATGAATGAGATATGACTCTATAACACAGTATGTTCAAGGGAACTATCAAAGAACAGCAGACACAGTACAATGGATTATCATCACAAGGAACCAGACAAGAGGATTTACACTTCATTGAGGAAGTAGAGGCATATACATCCTTAATTATTCAACACTTCCCAGCTACTGCAAAAAAAACAGCTTCAAGAAATAAACAAGCACAGCAGAAAAATGAAGGGAAAATTGTCTCCAGCAATCCAGTGTTATGCCAACACTTTGAAAAGAGCAAACAGCTCATAGTCATTGATGATTTACTAGTCTTTAATGAAAGAATAATCATCCCAAGAGCACTTCAACTTAATATTCTTCAAACACTTCACCAAGTCACTAAGGGATAATAAAATGTTGTGCAAGAGCCGAGCAATCAGTCTGGTGGCCAAGCATTACTTGCTCTATAGAAAAAATGATTTCTAATTGTTTTATATGTGCAATTAACAGCCAAGATCAAAAAAAACCTTTCACCTTCTGCTGTTCCACCAAGGCTGTGGGAATGCCCGGGAATGCATTTCATTTAATTTTAAGGGCAAAACATTCCTCATCGTCGTTGATTACTACTCAAAGTGGACTAAAGTAAGCAATTGCACAGCATCAGAGTGGAAGCAGTCAATTGCTGAAGAAAATTTATACAACACATGGCATCCAGGACATTGTAGTGTCAGAAAATGGGCTGCCATTTGCTAATGAGCTATTCCCAAATTTTGAAAAGGATTTCTTCATGTAACTAGTCCACCTTTCCATTCTCCAGCAAACGGAGCAGCTAAGAGAGGTTATGAACCATCAAAGATTTGTGGATGAAGATTGAAGACCTTAATGTTGCTCTTTATCAGTTACTGAACCTCCCAACTACAAGGTTATTTCTCATTATCAGAATTATTGATGGGAAGGAGATTGAGGATACAATTTCCATCTCTGACACAGAAACTTAAATTCAGAATGAGCAACCATGAAAGGGTAAAACAGCATGAAGCAAAAGAAGAAATAAACAGACTTATAACCTTAATCATGGGCACACATCAAGAGACTTATCAGTCCTGAGGCCCAGGGAGAGAGTATGGCCAACAGAAAGAAAACACAATCATTAAAAGGACTCTATAACCAAGATCTATCGGACTGAAATAGAGCAGGGTACCATGAGGAGAAACCACAACGTCTTAATATCAATGTAGAGAAAACCAATAGAAATTTGGGCTTGCTACTCACTCAGATCCTGAAGAGAAGGGAGAAGTCAGACAAAGCTCCACAGCCACTCCAGGGGAACAATCACATTGACAGAAGGGAGAGTACAGAATGTCCTCAACCTCAGATAGAGATCAGAACAAGATCCAGGAGACTAGTCAAGCCCCTCAGAGACTAATCCTGTGAAGTCTGAGACTCTGGGAGGAGATGTAGGAGGATGTAAATACAATAGGGACATTTCTGTGCAAGCGTATTAATTTTAAAAACTGGAGATTAAAGGATTAAATTAGAAGCATACATGATGATGATGTAATGATGATGTAACATCACATGATTGAATGACAGAGATCTGGAGGGAGAGGTTCACCCTCTCGCAGCATTCTCAATTTCTACACAGTGTACACAGTGTGCATAACAACTGTAAGTAAAGAGTAATGGGTTTCACAAATGATAGTTTTGAGCAGTTTGCTTGGGGAGAATAGATGGGTCTAGAAAGAAGCCCATCTAGACCCTGAATGCATGATGGAAGGGAAATAACCTTGCAAATATTACAACCTTGATATATTTATTTAAAATAACATTTTAGTATGCAAATCGCTGTGCAGCATCTCGAGAGTTAATTCAGAATGGCTCACAGGCCTTAGACACATTTTATGAATAGGTTCCCAACAGCATAAGCATTACTGATTAGCACTGCTGCCTCACAGCGCCAGGGAACCCAGGTTCAATTCCCGCCTCAGGTCACTGCCTGTGTGGAGTTTGCACATTCTCCCTGCGCCTGCGCGGATTTCCTCCGGGTGCTCCAGTTTCCCCCCACGCTACAAAGATGTGTGGGTTAGGTTGATTAGCCAAGCTAATTGCCCCTCGATGTCAGGGGGATTAGCAAGGGAGATGCATGGGGTTACAGGGATAGGGCCGAGGTGGGATTGGTGCAGGCTCAATGGGCTGAATGTTCACTTTCTGCACTGTAGGGATTCTGTGATTCTTTCCAATTGATTTGCACGCCATAAAAATGAACAAATCAACAAGTTCACCTGGAATGAAGAAAAAAACAGTGAGATAGCCAATCACAGGCTTCGTGGCTTCATTGCGGGGTGTCAGGAAAAAGGCAGCCCCACAAAGCATAGCCTCACTCCTCCCACTTCATTACAAAGCCTTGTGAGTCTTTTGAGTAGTCCACACAAGGTTTTTGCCTACTCTACCTAATTTGAGTTGAAAAACACTGTTTTGTCTTTGGAGCAACCTGTCTATTTGGGAGAGTTTAAGGGGTTAGAACTTGCTCACAATCCCAGGAAGTCAAAAAGGAAATGTGGAGACGCTATCTGGTGGCTCTGATCGTAAAACTTGAACTAGACAGGATGATGATTTCAGCTCTGACCTGAACTAAATCAGTAAAATGTCCCCATGGAACCACCAGACAGCTAAACATGAGTCAGCAAAGAGCCAAGAAGAAAAACCTCAAGCAAGATGCCAACTGGTGATTGCAATCCAGCAAAGCCTATTGGAATGTTAGCGTGTGAATATAATGGGAAAGGCTCAGCTTAGCACAGCCGACACAATTAATTCACAGCCATTGTCAAAATACTGATGTTACACTCATTGATGACCGCAATCCACAATCCAAGTTATTCAATGGAAAGTGGCTGGAAGAATTGGTTGTGCTCTATCAGAGAGCAACTATCCCACCAGGGTCATAGGACTAATACTAGCAAATTGTAGCTGACAATATTAAATGATGAGGTACATTTAATATGTAAACACTTACTAAATTAGAGCAATTTTTTTTCTAGAATGTGTGCATCACTGGCCATGCCAGCAATCATTGCCCGACACTAATTGCCCTTGAGGAGTCGTAGCGAGCCGTCTTCTTGAACCGCTGCAGTCTATGTGTTATAGAAACACCCATAGTTCTGTTAGGAAGGAAGCTCCAGCAACAGTGAAGGAACTACAATACCTTTCCAAGTCAAGATGGTGACTTGGAAGGAAACATGGAAGGTGGTGCTGTTTCCACATGTCTGCTGTCTTTGTCCTTCTCAATGGTAAAAATTACAGGTTTGGAAGGTATTATCAAAGGAATTTTGCCAAGTTGTTGCAGGGTATCTAGTAGATGGTAGTGGGAGTCAATGGCCAGAATTCTCCAACCATTCATACCAGCAGGATTCGCTGGTCCTACCAGCAGCGCACCACTGCCCACGGGTTTCCAGCCAGTGTGGGGTGATGTCAATGGGAATTCTCACTGACAGCGATGGAACCAGAGAATCCCTCTGCTAACAAACAATATGCCACCTCCTGCTAGCGGGAACACACAGTTGGGAGGCCGGAGAATCTCGCCCATAGCTCTCAAGATGACTCCACTGGCCTGATAGCATCTGTGCCGATCTATGGAGAGAATTTTGAACAGTTCTGAAGAAGAGTTACACGGATATGAAAAGTTAAACCTGTTTCTCTCTCCACAAATGCCATCAGACCTGTTGAGCTTTTCCTGAATTTTCTGTTCTTATTTTGTATTGCCAGCATCTGGAGGACTTTGCTTTTAATTAAGCTGGAGAAGCTACTAGAAACTAGAGCTGTAAGCATGGAGCGAACATTGTAAAGCACTGTGAAAAAAACCTGTTACACATGTAGAAGCAAGTGTTGTCTCTTCATGGCTCCGAGATACAAAATATACAACAAAATGGCAAAGAGGATAAAGGTAAAGTTTGATTTTGCCAGCTCCAGCACCTTCTCATCATGCTGGGTGAATTCATGACCTACTTGCTTGTTACAAGGTGGCCAGTCTGAATGTGATGTGGAGATGCTGGTGTTGGACAGGGATAAGCAGAGTAAGAAGTCTCACAACATCAGGTTAAAGTCCAACAGGTTTATTTGGCAGCACAAGCTGCAGACAGAGTACCCTTCGTCATCTAGTACTTCTCCGGAGCCTTCAACATGTCATGGATGAAGACAAACATCTCGCCAAGGCCATCTCCACACCTCCACTTCTTGCCTTCAAACAACCGCACAACCTCAAACAGACCATTGTTCGCAGCAAACTACCCAGCCTTCAGGAGAACAGTAACCACGACACCACACAACCCTGCCACAGCAACCTTTGCAAGACATGCCAGATCATCGACAAGGATGCCATCATCTCACGTGAGAACACCATCCACCAGGTACATGGTGCATACTTTTGTGACTCGGCTAATGTTGTCTACCTGATACGCTGCAGGAAAGGATGTCCTGAGGCATGGTACTTTAGGGAGACCATGCAGACACTATGAGAATGGATGAATGAACACCGCTTGACAATCATCAGGCAGGAATGTTCTCTACCTGTTGGGGAACACTTCAGCAGCAACGGGCATTTAACCTCTGATCTTTGGGTAAACATTCTCCAAGGTGGCCTTCATGATACCCAACAATGCAGAATCGCTGAGCAGAAATTGATAGCCAAGTTCCGCACACATGAGGACGGCCTCAACTGGGATCTTGGGTTCATGTCACACTATCTATAACCCCCATGACTTGCCTGGGCTTGCAAAATCTCACTAACTGTTTTGGCTGGAGACAATTCACACCTCTTTAACTTGTGCTTGACACTCTCTCCACTAACATTGTCTGTAACTTTAAGACTTAATTACCTATAAAGACTTGCATTTCAACCATTATCTTGTAAATTGAGTTTGTGTCTGTATGTACCCTGTTTGTGAACACAAGTCCTCACTCACCTGAAGAAGGAGCGAGATGCCGAAAGCTTGCGCTGCCAAATAAACCTGTTGGACTTTAACCTTGTGTTGTGAGACTTCTTACAATCTGAATGTAGCAGCAATCTGCAAGAAGGCAACGTATGTACATTGCTGTGGAGTTGATGGCCAGCGAATATTTGAGCAGCTCACAGAAAACATATTGTCACCTAATATAGCAAAAGTGCTTTTGAAAAATGCTTTGGGCCAAAGTAAAGGGCGGTGATTGAATGAGATACATTCCACCAGAAATGCCAGGGAAATAGTGAGCCCATTAAACAACACATGGCAGAATTGCGGTAGTTGGTTTCTACATGTAGATTTGACACATTAACAAGTGAACTAATTCATGGTTGATTAATTGAAAAGACTTCAATTCCACTAATTAGGGAATGTCTCCTCATGGAAGATGGTAATTGAATCTTGGAAAAAGCCCAACCTTATCAGTTCAAATTAAATCTGGCACGTTTGATTCAATGGGTTAAAGAGTTTTAAAGTTTATTTATTAGTGTCATCAGTAGGCTTACGTTAACACTGCAAAGATGTTAATGTGAAAATGTCCTAGTTGCCACATTCTGGTGCCTGTTCGGGTACACTGAGGGAGAATTTAGCATGGACAATGTATCTGACCAGCATGTCTTTCGGTTACATGGAAATGCCTCCTTGGATACAACTCCCTCAGACACAGCCCTGTCTGAACAGCTTTGTCCAATAGATGCAGGCATAAGGGTTATGAATATAGAGACCTCTGTAGTCAGAGACTTTCAGAACTGTTCCTAAGGTACAGAGATGCTTATCAATTCACGCCACGTTTAGCTCAAAGAGCAAAGTGAAACTCATGCTTAAAGTGGAATCATTTTGCAAAGATGTGTACGTTGTCAAAGAAGAGGAATTTTTTGATTTGACATGTGGAAGAGTCTCTTCCTGACAGGAACAGTAATTATAGACCATCATGAAATGTAAAGCAAAAGCATGCTCTGACAAGTGAACAGGAGCAAGAGAATGAAGATTTGAAGTTGAACAAAGAACAAAGAACAATACAAACAGGAACAGGCCATTCGGCCCCTCCAAGTCTGTGCCGATAATGTTGTCCTACCTAGACCAATCGCTCACACCCCTCCGTTTCCCATTTGTTCCTATGCCTATCGAGGCAAGTCTTAAATGTGGCTAACGTATCTGCCTCAACCACCTCACTTGGCAGTACAGTCCAGGCCCTCACCACCCTCTGTGTAAAAACTTCCCCTGCAAATCTCCACTGAACCTCCCTCCCCCCCTTACCTTGAACCTATGCCCCCTTGTAATTGTCATTTCTACTCTGGGAAAAAGCTTCCAACTGTTTACACTATCTTTACCTCTCATAATTTTATAAACTTCTATCAGGTCACCTCTCAGCCTTTGTCTTTCCAGGGAGAACAATTCCAGTTTATTCAATCTCTCCTCATAGCTAAGAAATTGGTTTTGCATCAAACGGCCAAAACATGACCACAAACTGCATAACCTTCCTCTGGAAGAAAGATCAAGCAGTTTCTTAATGTGGAGATGCCAACGTTTGCCTTGGGTAGGCACAGTAAGTAATCTCACAACACCAGGTTAAAGGTTTATTTGGTATCATGAGCTTTCGGAGTGCTGCTTCTTCATCAGGTGAGTCAGCAGTTTCTTGGCACCAATGCTCATCAATGGCTGATAAGATGAAGTAGAACACTAGCCACTTGACAGTGAACAGACCAGGACATTTTGAGGAAAGTGATTGTGAGGACACATTTTCTTTTTGGATGAGCGATTGTGATATTGATTATCCACTCAAGTTGGTCATATAGAACCACAACAAAGATATGTACAATGTCCCAATCAAACCAATCCCATGGATAACAGATGCTTTTCACAGGTTTAACGCAACACAGACTAATGCTCATGTGATACTGGAAATTGAGTCCTTTGGTTGAAGTTTGCAGTTCTCTGGATTCACTCCAAACAGTTTGAAGACAAGACAGCTTCCCAAATCACCACAGAGACCCAACAACAGCAGATTTTCACTCTTCAGGAAAACAAGGTCTTGTTTTCAGCTAACCAACAGAATTTTCAAAACAGCAGGGAGAGAGAGAAAACATTTCTTTTTAGCTTGCTATTCATTCTAGAACTAAAAGCTAAAGCCTACAGCTTCAAACTGAAAGTTAAAAAAAAGTTTAAAACCACATGACCAACTTCCTAAAAATGCAGGGTCGAAAAACGAGTCCCAAACCACCCCATTTAAACCACTTAAGTAGCAATAAAAGGACATTTCAGTTAAACTGGCAACAATAATATTACTGGAGCCATGAACTAAGAAACCAATGAAGCTGTGAGAGCTGCAAAAATCATGATTTTTTTTAAATGCACTTTCTTCAAAGTACACTAAAGTCACAATTTCTCTTCCTTATGTGTTTATTATGTTATGGTTCAGGTCAGAAACTCTAAAGTTTTTATGGATCCCGCCTGGATCATAAGTTTTGCATCTTGAATTTAACGAGGAAAAGCATGATATGTTTCACTTCAAGTATGATTGAAATGACCCACTAGGGAGCTTTTATCAAACAAAATTTATTTAAGAATATAGTTAACATGTATAGTAAGAAAATTTATAAGAACTCTTTTCAATTACAGACAAGAAACAAAACAGCCACTATAATGTATAACCCTTAACAAATATATCCAATGTATTCCAATCAAACTAATGTCATAGACAAAATAACCTTTAAACAGGTTTAACACAGCAAAGAGTAATGCTCACATGATACTGGACTTCAGACCTTTGGAACGTCTGCAGTTCTCGGGGTAGACTCAGAACAGTTTGAAGTCAGAACAACTTCCCAAAACACTAAAATCTCTAGACAAGCCACCAACAGCTGATTCCCCTCCTTCAGAAATGCAGGACCTTGCTTTTAGCTAACCGGCAGAATTTCCAAAACTAGGGAGAGAGAGAAAGAGACTTCTTTTTGGCTTGATGCCCGTTCTAAAACCAAGACTCAAACCTGAAGGTCCAAACTGAAAATAAGAAAAATCTCCTATCACATGACCTGCCAACCCAATTTGTCTCCTAACAATGCAAAGTCATAAACTTCTCAGTAAAAATAAACAAACCCTCGCTAAAGTAGCAATAAAAATACTCTTATAGACAGCCTGGCAAAATGAGAAAAACAAACTGAAAAAGTTTGCTTACAACTGAAGAGTATATGATTAAAAAATCACTTCTAATGTCACGACTACATAACTTTTCTACCCACTTATTCATTCATTGGTTGGAATTTAATGATGGTGGGTGGCACGGTAGCCTCACAGAATCAGGGACTGGATTCAGTTCTGGCCTTGGGTCACTGTCTGTGTGGAATTTGCATGTTCTCCTCGAGTCTGCATGGGTTTCCTCCCACAGTCCAAAAATGTGCAGTTTAAATTGATTAGCCATGTTAAATTGACCGTAGTGTCAGGGGAATTAGCAGAGTAAACATATGGAGTTATGTAGACGGGACCTGGGTGGGATTGTTGTTGGTGCAGACTCGATGGGCCAAATGGCCTCATTCTGCACTGTAGATTCTATTCTGTGAAAGCTCTTTATTGGATAACATTGCTCAAGTGGTAGTGTAATGAAGTTTCTTTATTAAACTTTTACTTTGATTCACTTTGTGAAGTTAGTTTTTTTGCTGCTTGCTACTGGAGTATCCTTACTGGTGGATGATCACACTTAACCTATATCTCTTTGCAGCCCCTCTGTGTCCTCCGCACAAATTGAAGTCCCTCCTTGTTTTGTATTGTCAGCAAACTTAGATACATTATGCTTCGCCTCTCTGCTTAAGCCATTAATATAAAATGTAAATAGGTGAGATCCTATCACTGACCCATTTGTCACTACAACTCTCACCAACTTCTACGGATAGGAAGCATTCTTTCTGGTTGTATAGCAAGGTTTAAAGGAGATGTACAAGGCAGGTTTTTTACATAGAGTAGTGGGCGCCTGGAACTCATTGCCAGGGGGATGTAGTGGAAGTGGATATGGTGGTGACTTTTAAGGGGCGCCTTGAAAAGTACATGAATAGGATGGGAATAGAGGAATATGATCCCCGGAAGGGTAGGGGGTTTTAGTTAAGATGGGCAGTATGGTCGTTGCAGGCTTGGAGGGCCGAAGGACATGTTCCTATGCTGTAATTTTCTATGTTCTTTGTTGGCATTGCCTTAATGGGAAAATACCTCATCATTCTTTTTCCGCACGGTTACAAACACTGCTTTGGGAGCATGCCTCCTATCCTGTGACCCATGAGGTTCATGTGATAAAAATCAATTGCTATTCTTTTGACTCTTCAACAATAACAACGAATTGTATTTATGTGGCGCCTTTACCATAATAAAATTCCCCACAGTGCTCCACAGGACTGTTTTCAGCCAACATTTCACAGCTACATATGGGCAAGATTTTCTGGCTATTTCTGCTTGCGGGATCTTCTGGTCCCGCTAATGGTGACCCCTCCCTCATTTTCCATCACAGGGACCCTGGAGACAGAGGGTGCAAACAATGGGGTACCCCATTGACAGCAGCAGGAGTGGAAGATCCCACCGCCGGCCAATAGCAGGCCACCTTCCCCCACTGCAGAACACTGAAGGGCATGGAAAATCCCACCCAAAGTGATATGAAGAGGGGAGACCATAGACATGGTCAAAGAGGTAGATCTTAGGGAATGATTTGAAGGCGCATAGAGAAGTAAAGAGGTGCAGAAGAGGTAAGACCATGGTGAGATTTTTGTGTATGAGGCCCTTAATTATAATGCCTACACTTCCCGCTGCCTTGGCAAAGCAGTCAGCATAATTAAGGATTTCACGCACCCCACCCCAGAGACTTTTTAAATTGAGGCACTGAGTAATGGAGAGGTTAAGGTAGGTCAACAAACATAGAGCTGATGTATGAATGGGACTTAGGAAATAGTCAGCAGAATTTCGAATAAGCTAAACTTTATGGAGGGTGTAATGTGGGAAGCTGACCAGCACTGCATTGGAAAAATTGAGAAATGAGAGGTGTGAATGATATGAATGAAGGTTCAGGCAGCAGATGCCTGGTGCAGGGGCATAAATGGACAATCCTATGGAGGCGAAATTGTGATCTTGGGTGATGGGCATGTAGGGGGTTAGCAGCTTAGCTCAGAGTCAAATAAGATGCCATAGTTTCAGATAGTCTGGTCCAGCCTCAGACAGTAGCCTAAGAGAGGGATTAAGTCAATTTCAAGGCCTTTCCAAAATTTATTTGAGGAAATTTCTGCTCATGCAATACTGGTTATGCTGAAAAATCAGAGGCCATGGAGGACTCAAGAGAGGTGATAGTGAGGTAGTGCTGCCATTCATCATTGACTCGTCATAGAATCCCTACAATGCAGAAGAAGGTCATTTGGCCCATTGAGTCTGTACCAACTCTCCGACAGAGCACCTAAACTAGGTCCACCAGCTGCTCTACCTCCATAAGCCCACACACTTATCCCACTAAAGCCCCTAACCTGGACATCTTTGGACACTAAGGGGCAATTTAGCATGGCCAATCCATCTAACCTGCACAGCTCTGGTGTTGTGTTTTCAAAAGGTTAACCCAAATAATTTATTAACTCAAATTAAGTTATAACAAATGGTAGAATCAGTGTTATTTGAGTAAAATGCTTAGTTTATGCATTTGGATAATATGAATCTTTTTCCAGTAAAAATGCATTTGACTCACTCGTGAACTGAAATTGGATACAACACTCCTGAGCTCAAGAATGGGAAATAAATGAAACATTCCACATTTGATTGTTAGTCCTCTGTTTCCATTTGTAAAACGTTCCTTCTGCATCAGTTAAAGTACATGCTTATGTTTGGTTTTTCTACCATTTTGACACTCGATGGTCACCTGCGTGAAGGTCTGCTGTAGCTTCCCAGCATGTCACCTCATCCCGGCTAGAAGCAAAGACAACGGAAGACAAACAGCGAATTTCTCCCAAACCCCCAACTGGTGGGTTCAATTGTGGTGCCGGTGGTGGGAGGGGTAAAATTGCTTTCACGTCAGTGTGAATTTCCAGCAGGGTCTTCCGCTGGTACTCGCCATGGCAGATTTTTTAAAAATTCATTTGTAGATAAATGGGTGTCGCTGGCTGGCCAGCATTTATTGCCCATCCCTAATTATCCTTGAGAAGGTGCTGGTGAGCTGCCTTCTTGAACTGGTGCAGACCATGTGCTAAAGGTTGACCCAGAATGCCGTTAGGAAGGGAATTCCAGAAATTTGACCCAGCGACTGTGAAGGAATGGTGATATATTTCCAAATTAGGATGGTGAGTGGCTTGGATGGGAACTTGCAGGTGGTGGTGTTCCCATTTATCTACTGCCCTTCTCTTTCTAGATGGAAGCGGTCGTGGGTTTGGAAGATGCTGTTTGAGGATCTTTGGTGGACTTCTGCAGTGCATCTTATAGATAGTACACACTGCTGCTACTGAGCATCGGTGCAGGAGGAATTGAATGTTTGTAGATGTGGTGCCAATCAAGTGGGCTGCTTTGTCCTGGATGGTGTTAAGCTTCCTGAGTGTTGTTGGAGCTGCACCCATCCAGGCAAGTGGGGAGTATTCCATCACTGTCCTGACTTGTGCCTTGTAGATGGTGGATAGGCTCTGCGGAGTCAGGAGGTGAGTTACTCCCCATAGTATTCTAGCCCCCAGCCTGCTCTTGCAACCACCGTGTTGATATGGTGAGCCCAGTTTCTGGTCAATGGTACCCCCAAGGATGTTGACACTAGGGGATTCAGTGATGGTAAGTAACATCACTGAATGTCAAGGGGTGGTGGTTAGAGTGTCTCTTATTGGTGATGGTCATTGTCTAGCGTTTATGTGGTGCGAACATTATTTGCCACTTATCAGCCCAAGCCTGGATATTATCCAGATCTTGTTGCATTTGAACATGAACTGCTTCAGTATCTGAGGAGTCGTGAATGATGCTGAACATCATGCAATCATCGGTGAACATCCCCATTTCTGATCTTATGACTGAGGGAAGGTCATTGATGAAGCAGCTGAAGATTGTTGGGCCTAGCAATACTACCCTGAGGGACTCATGCAAAGATGTCCGGGACCTGAGATGACTGACCCTCCACAATCACAGCCATCTTCCTATGTCCCAGGTATATCTCATACCAGTGGAGGGTTTACCCTGAAACACATTGATTCCAGTTTTTCTAGGACTCCTTGATGCCACACTCAGTCGAATGTGGCCTTGATGTCAAAGACTGTCACTCTCACCTCACCTCTGGAATTCAGCTCTTTTGCCCATGTTTGAACTAAGGCTGTAATGAGATCAGGAGCTGAGTGACCCTGGTGGAACCCAAACTGAGCATGGATTGAGAAACTACCAGAGGCTGGCGTGAAATTTATCTACTTCCTGCGAATGGGATGCAGATGAAGACCTGATCAACCATGCTCGATTCTCTGTGGGCCAGTGGGAAAATACACCGGTGCTTGTTTGGAAACACATTTGGAATAATGTGGCATGCTAATGTCAGGACTCATCTGAACAATACCTGGAGCTGCCTCCTGAGTTTAGGATGGAGATCTCTGCCAACTCTGGATGCTGGAACACCAGATCAATGGGTGAGGTGGGTATTTGCAGTTGGGCCTTCCAGATTCAGACTGACCGTTGACCAGAGTCATTGAAAAGAATCATAGAATTCCTACAGTGCAGAAGGAGGCCATTCAGCCCATCGAGTCCATACCAGCTCTCTGACAGAGCATCTTACCCAGGCCCTCTCCCTGTCCCATAACCCCACATATTTAACATGGTTAATGCATCTAACTTACACATCTTGGGACATTAAGGGGCAATTGGCCATGGTCAACCCACTTAACCTGCATGTCTTTGGACTGTGGGAGGAAACTGGAACAGCTGAAGGAAACCCACACAAACACAAGGAGAACATACAAACTCCACACAGCCAGTTACCCAAGGCTGGAATTGAACGTGGGTCCCTGGTGCTGTGAGGCAGCAGTGATAACAATTGTGCCATTGTCCAGCCTCAGGATTTCCCTCAAGTTGCAGTCTCATTCTCAGGAGGATCACCTTCTGGCCTCAGAGTAATCCCAGAGATCCGTTTTCATTTTCATGAGGTCCACCTTCTTTCCTCAATACTGGGTCAGTGATGTTGGGCACCTTCTCAATATGGTGCCCAGATAGGACAGCAGACGATGTACCATCAGGCCTGCCCTACCATGGAATATGACGCAACATTAAAGAAGTCAGGACTGGAAAGTTTGGCATCTTTCCCACCAGTCTCCAAAGTGGGAAATACACCACATTCCCATTCCTTTCACAGGACTTAGTCCCAAGGCGGAAGAATTTCACCCAAAGTGGCAGCAAAGTCAGGCAGAATCTTTGTGTGAATGACGCAGCATGGTGGCACAGTGGTTAGTACTGCTGCCTCACAGTGCCAGGGATCCGGGTTTGATTCCCGGTTTGAGTCACTATCTGTATGGAAAGTTTACATGTTCTCCCAGTATCTCCATGGGTTTCCTGTGGGTGCTCCGTTTCCTCCCACAGTCCAAAAGACGTGCTGGTTAGGTGTATTGACCATGCTAAATTCTTCCTCAGTGTACCCGAACAGGCGTCGGAATGTGGCAACTAGGGGATTTTCATGATAACTTCATTGCAGTGTTAATGTAACCCTACTTGTGACGAATAAATAAACTTTACTTTTAACATATAATCTGAATGTTGATAATCGCAATCTTAGCTAAATACACAGATGCAAGCAAAGGAAAAGATCCCCAGATTAAAGAGTAGCCCTGACAGGAGGATCAGATCAGGGCTTTGGAGATAGAGGGGGGGAAATGGGATAGATTGGATTGCTTGACAGAGAATCAACAATGGGCTGAATGGCCTCTTTCTGTACTATAACAACACTGTGACTATGAATCAATGGCTATGCTGACCTCCTGCCCTTTCAATTAGGGGCTGAGGGATGTGAGGGATCTATAGAGAAGAGGAAAGTAAATGAACGTGGGGCAAACCTCTTCACACTATAAAACTAATACTGCTATTAAAACACGCTCCCTCGCAAAATCTGTACAATGCCCCAGAGAGCTTAGCTGTTGAAATTATGTCAGGGTGTGATCTCGTTGGCGACAGCACAAGTAATCATGCATGAAGGATGTGACGCAGAAATACTATCATACAACATATCATGCTGATATAAGGACAATATACAAAGGGAATTATGTTGAAATGTCAGGCTATGAGACAGTCCGGAGAGTTAGCAGTGCTTTGTGGAGCTGGGATCTTGTCTTTCTCATCAATCTGATACTGAGCCGCATTGCAAATCGGAGGGTGTTGGTCAAACCCAGCCACCCCGAGGCATTCGATTCTTTTGTCTGTAGACCTTTGTGAAAATGAATCAGGCTCAGCAAAGCGACATCCAGCCGGAGTAAAAGAGCTGAAGAGGCAGCCTAATATCCTGGAGCATTGATCAGCTTTTCTCTGGAGCCTGACCAAAGCCCAATAATTGTACAGTACGATAGCAGGGTGGAGACTGTCCGGCTGGCAAGGGCTCAATGTGTATTACACTCAAATGATTAAAGGCATTTCAGACGCCCTAACTGGAGTCAGCAGCTCATCCTTCAGTCTCTGAGCCCTGTTTGTCCTGCTTCGCAGCGAGGTAACTGCCCAGCCAAAAAGGCACTCAGCTGGGCCACTTAATATTCCTCAAGCTGCCTGCTGATCTTTCTGATCAATAGCAGCCTTTCTCCTGTCCTTTTCTCAAACACGGGAGATCCCAGTATCCCTAATAGAATCACTGTAATTAAACAGGCTGTAGATTTGTTCTAATAGCACTATTAGAATCACCAAATACTTCATCCTTACAACAGAAAGAGTTGAGATTAATCAAAGCACGAAGGAATAATTAGTGGTAATTGAAGCATTCCCCTTTCAGGGTCGGGCATTGACTCATCTGTTAAAACAAAAGCCATTAGCATCAGAATATTTAATTGTTTTAACCAGACCTTCCTTTTCCTTCAGATGTTGCTGAAATATTACAATAGTCATCGACTTATTGAACATCTTACTTCAGAATAACCAAGGGATTATCAGTGACTTGAGTTTGATCCTCGAAAGATGGACAGTTGTATCATTAGAAAAAAGCATTTGCAGCCTCAGAAACTTCGCAAGGACTTGTGGCTGGCTCCAAACACATGCTCTGGGTCTCAGGTGCAATATGTAGGGTGGCACGGTGGCACAGTGGTTAGTACTGCTGTCCCACAGCTCCAGGGATCTGGGTTCAATTCCAGCCGTGGGTCACTGTCTGTGTGGAGTTTGCACATTCTCCCTGTGTATGTGTGGGTTTCCTAGGGTGCTCCGGTTTCCTCCCACAGTCCAAAGATGTGTGGGTTAGGTTGATTAGCTGCGCTAAATTGATTCTAGTGTCAGGGAATTAGTGGGGTAAATGTGTGGGGTTACAGGAATAGGGCCTGGGTGGGATGTGGTCAGTACAGACTTGATGGGCTGAATGGCTTCCTTCTGTACTGTAGGGATTCTATATTGTGAACACAGGTGAACCTCTAACTTTGCCAGCTCCCATGGCCACTGCACAGTTACGCCTGGGTTTTTTTTGCGACAGAATTGCCCATTGATGACACTAAAACCTCTGAAATCTTCAGTGAAATTCTTGTTTAGGATATAACACCACTTGTCACACTTTGACTGGCATTTGTAACGCCCCTGAGTTTCAGAGTAGAGGAAAACAAGAATCTTACCTCTTCCCATTTCATCTTCTCATCTAATATTGAACCTGAGCAAAATAAGCTGACATTTAAAGCTTCACACAAGCTGTTATTTAAAATAAATAATATGGGTGTTCTTCGTGTTCTGAAAGTACAAAGCAAAACTCACATTCCATTCACATTTCACATCAGGTAAAGAGTACGCCAAAAAATGTAACCCTTTCCTATCCAAGCATCTCCTTCAGAAAGCAAACATGAATTTCCTCAGTATCCCCAATGCTATCCTGGAGCTATAATCAGAACAAGTATAGTTTTGGTCACCTAGTTACAGGAAGGATGTAAAGAAGGTTGAAAGAGTGCAGAGAAGGTTCACGAGGATGTTGCTGGGACTTGAGAAGCTGAGTTACCGAGAGGGATTGAATAGGTTAGGACTTTATTCCCTGGAGCGTAGAAGAATGAGGGGAGATTTGATAGAGGTGTATGAGATTTTGATGGGTATAGATAGAGTGAATGCAAGGAGGCTTTTTCCACTGAGGCTAGGGGAGAAAAAAACCAGAGGGCATGGGTTAAGGGTGAAGGGAGAAAAGTTTAAAGGGAATATTAGGGGGGGCCTTCTTCATGCAGAGAATGGTGGGAGTGTGGAATGAGCTGCTGGATAAAGTGGTAAATGCGGGGTCACTTTTAACATTTAAGAAAAACTTGGACAGGTTCATGGATGAGAGGGGTGTGGAGGGGTATGGTTCAAGTGCAGGTCAGTGGGATTAGGCAAAAAATGGTTCAGCACAGACAAGAAGGGCCAAAAGGCCATTTTCTAAGCTGTAATTTTCTATGGTTCTATGGCAAACATTGTTTCAGGTGGGTTTTTTTGTCATTATTGTAAATGGTTCCCTCAACTTCCTTGGCACTGTTGTGTCCCTTTACCGGACCTAGCCAGCAATTCCTGAAGATCCTCTTTCTAAGTGAAGGATGATTTTAAATTGACATGTTTTAGGCAGAACATACCCATTGCCCACCTCTTGTTAGAACATAGAACATAGAACATAGAACATTACAGCGCAGAACAGACCCTTCGGCCCACGATGTTGCGCCAACCAGTTAAAAAGCAATGACCCTCTAACCTAAACCAATCCCTTTTCATCCATAAACCTATCCACGGATCTCTTAAACGCCCCCAAACTAGGCGCATTTACAACTGCAGCAGGCAGGGCATTCCAATCCCTCATCACCCTCTGGGTAAAGAACCTACCCCTGACATCCGTCCTATAACTACCCCCCCTTAATTTAAAGCCATGCCCCCTCGTGCTAGCTTTCTCCATCCGAGGAAAAAGGCTATCACTATCCACCCTATCTAAACCTCTAATCATCTTATATGTTTCAATAAGATCCCCTCTTAGCCGCCTTCTTTCCAGCGAAAACAACCCCAAATCCCTCAGTCTCTCCTCATAGGACCTCCCCTCCATACCAGGCAACATCCTGGTAAACCTCCTCTGCACCCTCTCCAAAGCCTCCACATCCTTCCTATAATGTGGGGACCAGAACTGCACACAGTACTCCAAGTGCGGCCGCACCAGAGTTGTGTACAGTTGCAACATGACGCTGCGACTCCTAAATTCAATCCCCCTAACAATAAACGCCAAGACACCGTATGCCTTCTTAACAACCTTATCTACTTCATTCGCAACTTTCAGGGATCTATGTACACATACACCTAGATCCCTCTGTTCATCCACACTATTCAGAGTCCTCCCGTTAGCCCTATATTCGACACATCTGTTATTCCTACCAAAGTGAATTACCTCACACTTCTCCGTATTAAACTCCATCCGCCACCTCTCAGCCCAGCTCTGCAACCTGTCCAAGTCTCCCTGCAAACTATGACACCCTTCCTCACAATCTACCACACCTCCGACTTTGGTGTCATCAGCAAATTTACTAATCCACCCAACTATAACCTCATCCAGATCATTAATAAAAATTACAAACAGCAGTGGCCCCAAAACAGATCCCTGAGGCACACCACTCGTAACTGAACTCCATGACAAATACTTACCATCGACCACCACCCTCTGTCTCCTATCTGTTAGCCAATTCCTGATCCAATTTCCTAGATTACCCTCAATCCCATACATCTGCATTTTCTGCAGAAGCCTACCATGGTGAACCTTATCAAACGCCTTACTAAAATCCATATATACCACGTCAACTGCCTTACCCCCATCCACCTCTTTGGTCACTTTCTCAAAAAACTCAATAAGGTTAGTAAGGCACGACCTACCCGCTGTGTGGCCTGGAACTCATGTACCCACTGCCTGTGAGTTGTGGGTGCCAAATGAGGACCACCTTGTCACTGTTGGATAGCGGGAAATGGATCTGCTTCCACATCAAGCTAACCATCATGGTGGCTGGGGGAGGAGGGGGTGCGGGTGGAGCGGCAGGATGTGGTCCCATTTGTAAATCATTCACAGCACAAAGCATCTTTGCCCATTTGTGCAACTAAATTGCAATCAGTTTCTATTTTAGCTTTATCTGAGTTTCTCCCCTATGTTGCCCATGTTTCTCCTGAGCTCACCATGTCCTTCAGACCTGCCAATCCCCTCGATCCTATTCTCCCTAAACTACTGATCGCCAAGATGACAATATGGTGCTGCCATGAATCAGCAGGTATGTAGGGTAAGCTGGGGCATCAGAGGTTGAAGTTACAAAGGACAGATTGCTGCAACACTTTGAGTGATCCAGTAGGAAAGGGCTTGGCTTCAGAGGGTGTAATCAATGCCACTTTCTCACTGAATGGGGAATTGTAGGAACATATCATTGCAACTCCGCTCTTTATTAATGGGCTTTCCAGGGGAAAGATATTGCAGCTCCCACCCCTGTAAAGAGCCAGTGAGAAATTAGGTATCATTAATCCTGGTAGATCATGCATCCAGTTACCCTGTTGAACTACACCATTGGGTGGAATTCTTTCAAGCCCCCCCCCCCCACCCTTGGTGGGTTCAATGGTGGCTATAGGGATTGGAAGGTAGGAGGGTGGGGTGGATATGGCGGGTGTAATAAATCTTCGGAGGCAAAAGTCCCTTCACTAAGATCTCTTTATTCATAACTCTAACAGCAGTACACAGAGTGCTAGCAGTCAGCAGTCTATCTCCGGGGGTGTCAGAGGAACTGACACTCCTAGTTAAGTACAAGGCAAAGACTTCCTGATTAGTCCATCAATTGGGATCCTTAATCAAGAAGTTCATACTCCAATAGGCCAACATCAATGGCCCGATCGAAGTCATTACAGCGGGAGGCCCTGAAATCAGTTTCATGCCATTTGCAGTCTCAGAATGTCCATTTTTCAGTCTCAGCAAGCTCCCAGAGATCTACCTTCATTAGTCAGTACTGGTTTGGTTGTACTGAGTGCCTATTCAATATGGCACCCAGACACAATGGTGGTCTATGTGCTAGCTACGGCTATCCCCTCACTGAGCACTGTGTAAAACATTCAGATGCATAATTAATGAGATTAGGACTGGAAGATTTGGTGTGCATTCCCATCAGCTGCCGCAACGGGAAAATACTCCACCTTCCTACCCCAGCGTGGTGGCATGGTGGTGCAGTGGTTAGCACTACTAGCTCAAAGACCCAGGGACCCAAGTTCGATTCTCAGCTTGGGTCACTGTCTGTGTGGAGTTTGCACATTCTCCCTGTGTCTGTGTGGTTTTCCTCCAGGCGCTCCAGTTTCCTCCCACAATCCAAAGATGTGCTGGTTAGGTGCATTAGCCTTGCTAAATTCTCCCTCAGTGTACCTGAAGGTGCCTGAGTGTGGCAACCAGGGGATTTTCACAGTAACTTCATTGCAGTGTTAATGTAAGCCTACTTGTGACGCTAATAAATAACCTTTAAACTTAAACAAGTTAAAAATTCTGCCCCTTGTGTCCACAGACACAGTTGTCACATTATTAGAAATGTTGTCCAATGATTAGGTTAAGGTTCCTGTGAGTCAATAAATATGTGTAAAGTTATCAAAGGATGGAACAAGGTGGACAGAAGCTTGATGTTCCATTAGTTGAAGAGGCTTCAGTACTCACAAACACTGGTGACACTCGCGAGTATTGAAATTCTAAGCAGGAATGATGTGCTAAGAGACTGCAAAATGTGAAGAAAGCAAATGATCTTGTTTATTTTCATGCAGGAGTTGCTATCAGTCTGAGCCCAATGCCCAAGGGGGAAGCCCAAGTCATTCAAAAAGCAAACATAGAAATGATTTGACTATATATTTGATGGGCAAGTAAACAGTTTTACAGTTAAACAGTCAGCAAAGTAAATAGGATTTTGTCCTGATCATTTTTTGGAAATATTTCTCAGCTTAGTTCTCAGACTAATTGAAAAGAATGTCTGAAGCCTTTAGGCAGAGATAATTGGGCCATTATATATCTGCGGATCATGCAGAAGGATATCATACACATTATATTTTGGGACAGTAGCCTTGTCTACTTATTGGAATAATTACTTAAACACAGTAACTCTTGTAAATCCTACAGTGTGAGTTTGGCACCATTAACTTTATTCTTTTACTATTCAATGCATTTGTCAAATTCTAAATCGCAGTCCAGTGAAATCTATTTCTGTTGCCTTCAAAGTCAAGCATGATCAGAGGGCATCTTATTAAACCAATAAATTGAATTAAGTTCCATCTGGGATTATTTCAACGCTCTCCTGGAAACGTGGGGGTTGGAGGCCTCTCACCTTTTACCCTCTGTAAATTTGAGCTGTACTTAAATTTGCTGCCTTCAGCGTTAAGCATCTTAAAGTTCCATTCAGCCATCAGCCCTGTGCTCATTGAGTGACACTGACTCCCAGTATGATAAAACTATAAGTTGAACCTTCTTCCCTGCTGTTTACAAATCCCTCCAGAGTCTGCCCCCTTCCTCATCACTGTTACCTCCTCCAGCCCTATAATCCTCCATGCTTTCTGTGCTCCTTCAACTCTGACCTCTTCAGAATGCCCAATTTCCATTCCTCCATCACTGGCAACTGTGCCTTTAGTTGCTCAGACCCCTTCGCTCTGAACATCCGTACCTCCCTGATGCTCTAAGACACTCCTTAATGATGACTCTTTTTTAAAACAAAGCTTTTGCTTGTCTTTCATTATCTTTCCTTCCATGGCTTTGTGTCAAATTCTGTCTGATAATCCTCCTGTGAAGCGCCTGGGGTGGATTTTCCACTGCGCTTGCTCGGAGACCCCAGGTCAATGGACTTTTGCATGGTCCAGCACTGCCTGCTACAATTCCCGTGGCAGGCGGGACAGGAATATTCCACCCCTGGAGACATTTTGCTAGATGCTATATACATGCAAGTTGTTGTTGTCTTGTAAGGGAAGGAAACCAAGCAAATAATGGCAAGAAGCTAGAGCCAGATACAGGAATTACCTTTGGTAGGATTTCAGACACTTCACTCAGGATCGAGTGTCTTTATGGAGGTTTTACACAGTGAATTATAGGATCATAGGATCATAGAATTTCTACAGTACAGAAGGAGGCCATTTGGCCCATCGAGTCTGTACCAGCCAGAATCCCACCCAGGCCCCATTCCTGAAACCCCACACATTTACCCTTCAGTCCCCCTGACAACAGGGTCAATTTAGCATGGCCAATCAACTTAACTTGCACACCTTTGGACTGTGATATTGTGGTAGACTTAACTCCTACAAGGGACATGTGAGTCCCATTGATGCAGTCCGGGCCAGTGTTAAAAAAAAGATGGACAGATTGGTTCCCTTTTTTAAAAATCCCTGAAGGGTCCATGGCACTGAGAGAGAATGTCAGAGCTGGGTGGGACATTTCTCCTTATGTGTCCCATTTCAATGGGATTTAGGCCAGAAAAGTACATTAAAGTCTGCTTGTAAATACGCTTGTCAAACAAATTTTTTGTTTGCTTATAAAATATGCAAAATGATGCAGCCTGAATCAAAACCCATCATTGTGTGGCTTGTATTTATGTAACTGTAGTGGAACTAATGGACAACCCGACTTTGTACTTCTTCTCCAAGCAAATAAAAATTGCCGGAATCTTTTCATGTGAAGGCAATGGCCTTTTCCAAACAATTCCAATCTGAAATTAGATGATGTTTAGACAGGACATATTGAATTGATCATACCATACTTAGGATTTGAGAGTCATATACATAAAAATGTCACATTTATATACTAAACCCGAAAGTGGTTGATCGTTCATCCATTTTACACGATGTACTGTCCAGCGATATCACATTCTTTTCTGAAATAATGTCTTAGTGGCCTGTTTATTACATCATGTTTATCACAACAAAGGCAGGTAATGTTCCAACAACTGCACATTTATGATGCTGTGCTGGGCCTGAGGGAACTGGCAGGTTAAAAAGTACTGTGTCTTTGCTTTGTGAATCTGATACTTATCAGATTTATATCAAAGGCTTTGATACTCCCTGACACACAGACCCTGAGGAGATTGTTCTTAATAGCACTCACTGTCATTGGCTCAATGTGATTTACTTTTCAATGAAATATAGCTTCTGGCTTCAGCTTCTGACAAACTTGCAAATTTCGTTTGATTTTTTTTTACATCTGGTTTGTAATCAGTCGCTCCATATTGATAAAAATGAAGGCTGGCTGAAGTAGCAGTAAACCATTTACGGGGCTCCAGGAAAAGAGGTTGAAAGGGAGTCAACAGGAAATTCTGCAGCCAGGTGAAAGTTTTGTGTAGTAACATTTCCACCCAGGACTCTGGTCAATGGAGTGACCAGAGGAGCTGCAAATAGCAACCATAGGTCACGCTGGTGTCAGTTTGGTAAACTTCTGCTGAAATTATTGGGCATGTATTGAGTACAAGTGTTGGGAAATCATGTTGAAGCTATATAAAACCTTGGTTAGGCTGCATTTTGAGTATTGCATGCAGTTGTGTCCACCGTACTATCAGAAGGATGTGGAAGTTTTGAAGAGAGTGCAAAGAAGGTTCACCAGGATCTTGCCTGGTCTCAAGGATGTTGACAAAGAGGAGAGGTTGAATAAACTAGGAATGTTTTCACTGGAAAGATGGAGACTGAGGGGAGACCTGATAGAGGTCTACAGAATTATGAGAGATATAGACAGGGTGGATAGTCAGAGCCTTTTCCCAGTGTGGAGATGTTAATTACAAGGAGGTACAGGTTCAAGGTGAGGGAGGGGCAAGTTTAAGGGAGATGTGCGGGGGATGCTTTTCATGCAGAGAGTAATGGACGTCTGGAACATACTGCCAGAGATGGTGGAAGCAGGCACGTTAGCAACATCTAGGAAACATCTGGATGGATACATGAATTGGGAGGGAATAGAGGAATATGGACCGAGTAAGGCAAAAGTATTTTTTAAGTTTAGTTAGGGCATCATGATCAGCACAGGCTTGGAGGGCTGAAGACCTGTTCCTGTGCTGTGCTTTTCTTTGTTCTTTGTATCTCTTGGTGTCGTATGTGTGTCTAAACCGCAGCTCGAGGAACTCGCTCAGTCCGTGAACCCTTGTAACTCATTATTTTTGTGTTGCAACACCACGCAAGTTCCAACACACTGGTTTCCATGGGAATTGCCTGGGATGCTAATGATTAGATTCTTACTTGGTAAAGTTAGCCATTGCCTGATACATGGTGTGACACACATGTTACTTGTCACTTATCTGTGATTCAGAATTGCTGCTATTTTTTTCAGGCAGAGTGCACACGGGGAGCGCCTGAGAATGGGCCTAAAGGTTGGATCTGAAGCACTCCCAGTTTCAAGTCACTTAGAATTAAAATGATAATAAAGGGCCCATAGGATCATTGAATGATAGAATCCTACAATGCAGAAGGAGACCATTCAGCCCATTGAGTCTGCACCGACAACAATCCCACCCAGACCCTTTTCCCATAACCCCATGCATTTACCCTCACTAGTCCCCCTGACACTAAGGGGCAATTTAGCACGGCCGATCAACTTAACCGGCACTTTGGACCGTGGGAGGAAACTGAAGTACCCAGAGGAAACCCATGCAGACACGGGGACAACGTGCAGCCTCCACACAGACAGAGGGCAGAGCGTCTCCAGATCCACAGCAATATGGCTGACTCTCAACTGTCCCCTGAAGTGACCTAACAAGCCACTCAGTTCAAGGGCAATTAGGGATGGGCAATAAATGCTGGCCCAGCCAGTGATGCCCATGTCCCATAAATGAGTAACTAAAAACTTTAGTGCAGTACTTATAGTGTGTTGAATTCAGTAAGAAGTCTCACAACACCAGGTTAAAGTCCAACAGGTTTATTTGGTAGCAAATGCCATTAGATTTCAGGGTTTGCCCCTTCACCTGACAAAGGGGCAAACCCTGAAAGCTAGTGACATTTACTACCAAATAAACCTGTTGGACTTTAAACTGATGTTGAGAGGCTTCTTACTGTGTTTACCCCAGTCCAACACCGGCATCTCCACACTGTGCATTGAGTTATCAGTCTTTTGGATGAGATGTTGAACTAAAGCCCTGTCTGCCCTTACAGTGGATGTAAAAGATCCCATGGCACTATTTTGAAGAAGAGTAGGGGAGGTATCCCTAGTATTCTGAGCAATGTTTAACCTTCAATCAACATCAGTAAAAATACAGATTATCTGGTCATCTTGCCTCTTGTGGGATCTTGCTGTGCCTAAACTGTTGCTTTGTGTTTCTTACATCACAACAGTGACAATGCTTCAAGAAGCTTTTCATTGGCTGGGAAGTACTTTAGGATCTTATGAGGTCCTGGAATTAAAGCATTCCGCAAATCTGTCTTTTTCTCTGTTGGATGAATGGGAGAGGTTATGTAACCTCCTGTTTCATTCAATCTTTTCCGACTGATGCAGTTTGAGGAAAATTCTTGACAGCTGGGGAACATATTGAAGCAGTTAATTTGACCCTTCATTCATTTTCTGTTCTCACCACTTTCAATGGGTCTTCCAATAAGTTACAGGCAATATTGCACCCCATATGTTTAATTTCATCCTAATGATCAGAGGCTCAATTACCATGATGCCATTTCTCATCCAAATACGCCCCAAACGGAGTTTACTAACACAATAAAGTAGGTGCCATCATATCTGTCTCCATACTTTGCTAGGTTGGGTGAAGAACTTGCCTGAAGAAATCATCAGGCTACCACTCGTTGTCATTCTCTGGCAGAATAACCAGAACCAACAACTCAGAATAAGTACATTATCAATGCAGCACACCAGCAAATCACCTAAAGAAGGCTTGGCTGAGCTTTTTGTCTTTGTGTAGATCCACGGATTCAAAGATTGAAAAATAGAGCCCACATTATTTTCACCGACTCAGAGAAATTGAAGAAATCTACAGCACAGGAGGAGGTTTGGGTTCTGCCAGGGCCACTCCACTTTGCACCTCTGCAAAAGGAACAGTATATGGCACAATGGTTAGCATGCTGCCTCACAGTGCCAGCAACCTGGGTTTGATTCCCGGCTTGGGTGATTGTCTGTCTGGAGTCTGCACATTGTCCCCATGTCTATGTGGGTTTCCTCTGGTTGCTCCGGTTTCCTCCCACAGTCTGAAAGACATGCTGGTTAGGCGCATTGGCCATGCTGAATTCTCCCTCGGTGTACCCGAACAGGCACAGGAGTGTGGCGACTAGGGGATTTTCACCCGTGTTCCTCTGGATCAGTTCAGGGGGTAGGTCGTGGAAGTTAGGGAAGAGTAGTCAGGGCGTTGATGTGAGGGATTGGAGGATCAGTTGTATCATTACCTCGGAAATAGACTAGAATCTTTCCGTCTAACATTCCCTGGGTAAGTAAATGGGAATACTCCTAACTCTCCGACTCTAACTCAGAATCAGAGACATTCGTAGAGGTCCCAGGGAACAGAGGAATAGCCAGGGGAGCAGGGGAACTTCAAACTCCCCAGGCAATTCCCTGGGAATTGAAGGCAGAAGAACAAGTTAAGAAAGCAATTTGTAAAGCATACGGCATTCTGGGCTTTATCAAAAGGAACCTGGAGTACAAGAGCAAGGAAATTGGGGTAAACCTATATAAAACACTTGTTCTGCCTTAATTGAGGTACTGCCCTTCAGGAAGTAGGTGAAGACATTAGAGAGAGAGGGCAGAAAAAAGTCACAATAATGTTTCCAGGGATGAGGAGCTTTAATTACATAGACAGATTGGAGAATTTGGGACAGTTTTCCTTGAAGAACAGAAGGCTGAAAGGAGATTGGAGAGAGAGTATTCAAAATTACGAGGAGTCTGGACAAGATAGGCAGGGAGAAACCATTCTATTAGTGGAAGGATGAAGAATCTAAGGAAATTTTTAAAAAAGCAATGGAAATGTGAGGAAAAACTGCTTCACAAGGCCAATATGTAAGATATGGAATGCACTGCCTAGTGTATGGTGGGGGTAGGTTCAATCAAGCTTCATTCTATCCTCTTTTAAAGGAGAATTTGATTATTAGCTGTAAAGAAAAGATGTGCAGGGCTTTGGGGAGAAGGTGTGGGAATGGCATGAGGTGAATTGCTCCTCCAAAGAGCTCGCACAGACAGAACGGACCAAATGGTCTTCTTCTCTGCTGTAGCAATTCTGTGACCCTCTGATCAAAGAGAAGGTCAGAGGTTAGGAATCCTACAGCGAGTAACTCACCTTCAAATTCCCCAAAGCCTGTTCACCATCTACAAGGCACAAGTCAGGAGTGTGATGGAACAATCTCCACTTACTTGGATGAGAGCAGCTCCAACAGCACTCAAGACGCAGCCCATTTGGTTGACATCCCATCCACTAAAAGATACAATCCCTCCTACAAGATGTATTGCAGCAACTTGACAAGGCTCCTTCAACACCATTTCCCAAACACATACACAAGACTCCTACTACTAATTCATATGCTGGTGTATGTACCACCTAGAAGGACAGGGCTAGAGATGCATGGGGACAGTACCATCTGCAAGTTCCCCCCCAAGCCACACACCATCCTGACTTGGAACTATATTGCTGTTCCTTTATTGTCACTAGGTCATATTCCTTCAGTCCCTAGCAACAGTGTGGGTGTACCTATTACACAGGAACTGCAGCGGTTCAAGAAGGCACTACCATCTTTTCCAGGGCAATTAAGGTTGAGCAACAAATGCTGGCCTCACCAGTGATAGCCACCTCCCGTGAAGATATTTTTAAAAGTACACACACACAATTGTCCAGTTTTGTCACTCTATGTTCGACAGGAGTTTTGACTATACTGTCCCTGACTAGCTTGGGACTTGCTCAAATCTGCCATCCCCGCTACCATTTCTCTCTGTTGGTAGGGGATTTGAAGCCAGAAGTGGTTCCAGTGACAGAGGGGAATGGGTATACAGGTCAACTGGCCAGTCTTTCCGTAATTCCCCATCACTCTCTATCCTAATAATTTTCCATGAGCTTTTAGAATCCAACCTATTGCGCAAAGGTTTCCTGAATATCAGCAAAGATGGATAGCGGGTGAGAAAAGCAGTCTTGAAGTCCTGGCACTAACGGTGGCTTTTTCCATCGTATTGTCCTGGAGTTAGCGAAAAAAAACCCGGCAAGGTCAAGTCCCACAACATCGCACTGGCAGATCAGGATCTGATTTCTAAAGTTTACCCCAGTGCACTAAAGCTAACAGAAATCCCCACCTGTGCCGGAAGCAGTGCCTGGGTAGTGCCCGGGGGCAGTGCCAAGGGAGTACCAGGCGCACTGTCCAGGCATTACCCTCTTCCCTCTGAGTGATGCACTCACCTGAACTCCTCTGGGTAGTCTGCTTGACAGACCAGTTGGGTTTCGCACTGGTTTGCCCTCACGCTGAGGTGCAGATATGAGTCAGGCGTGGAGGCCTAACAATGAGATGTTAATTAATGGAAATTCTCTTCCCAATATTGAACACTGGGAATCCCGTTAGGTCACTGGTGGGAATAATCATGGCAGGCTTTTACATTGGCATGAAACGCGATTTGGACCTCTCACGGGAATTTTCACGCCCATCACCAAACCTACCCGGAAAGAACAGTTGTACACATGAATTCTAAATGATGTTTTAATTCAAGTTGGCCTCTATGTTTTTCTATCAACCTTCTTCTGAGATTTTAGGGTAGATGTTTTACATTCAGCAGTTGCGGAAAATAGGCACCGGCAGATCGACGAGCCGTTATTCACTCCATGATCTTTTCCATTGAGGCCAATGAAAAGCAATCCCATGGCTTTTGTCATCATTTATTGTCAGTGCTTGGCAACTGATTCTTAATATAGTCACGTTGGTATGCCAATAGTTAAGAGACCGGATGAATAATCCAGAGGCTTTGTGTTTACATCGGTCTTCATGGAGGAGGACGTGAATAGTTTGCCAGGTGTTAGCGATGGAAAGACGGTAGGAGTTGAGGGCCTGAATGACATTATTGTTACTAGAGAGGCGGTGCTCGACAGACTGGAGGGACTGACTGTGGACAAGTCCCCAGGACCGGATGGAATGCATCCAAGGGTTCTGAAAGAAATGGCGGAGGTGATAGTGGATGCATTGATGATTATTTTCCAAACCTCGCTGGATTCCGGGGAAGTGCCAGAAGATTGGGAAACGGCTAATGTTACGCCGTTGTTTAAGAAGGGTAGCAGGCAAAAGGCAGGGAATTATAGGCCGGTTAGTTTAACGTCTGTTGTAGGTAAAATGCTTGAATCCATAATCAAGGAGAAAATAGCGAGGCATCTTGAGGAGAATTGTTTGATAGAGCAGATGCAGCACGGTTTCGTTAAGGGGAAGTCATGTCTGACGAATTTATTGGAATTCTATGAGGATGTGTCTAGTGCGGTGGATAGAGGGGAACCGGTGGATGTGGTGTTTCTTGATTTTCAGAAGGCGTTTGATAAGGTGCCGCACAAGAGGTTGTTACAGAAGGTTAGGGGGCATGGAGTTGGGGGTAGGGTGTTAGTGTGGATAGAGGATTGGTTGTGAAATAGGAGGCAGAGAGTGGGTGTCAATGGGTGCCATTCGGCTTGGCAGTTGGTGACTAGTGCCTCAGGGATCGGTGCTGGGGCCTCAGCTATTTACCATTTATATAGATGATCTGGAGGAGGGAACCAAGTGTATGGTGTCGAAATTTGCTGATGACACCAGGATTGGTGGAACGGCAAATTATGCGGAGGGTGTGGAAAGTCTGCAGAGGGATCTAGATAGGCTGGGCGAATGGGCCAGGAACTGGCAAATGGAATTTAATGTTGGCAAGTGTGAAGTTGTCCACTTTGGTAGGAATAATGGTAGGAAGGACTATTACTTACGGGGCGAAAAACTGCAGCATGCGACGGTGCAGAGGGACCTCGGGGTCCTTGTGCATGAGTCGCAAAAACCCAGCTTGCAGGTGCAGCAGGTGGTCAGGAAGGCGAATGGGATGCTGGCCTTCATAGCGAGGGGGATTGAATATAAAAGTAGGGAGGTCTTGCTGCAACTGTACAGGGCACTGGTGAGGCCGCAGCTGGAGTACTGCGTGCAGTTTTGGTCGCCGCACTTACGCAAGGATATTTTGGCCTTGGAGGGAGTGCAGAGGAGGTTCACTAGGCTGATACCAGAGTTGAGGGGGTTGAGCTATGAGGAGAGGCTGAATAAACTAGGCTTGTACTCGTTAGAGTTTAGAAGGATAAGGGGAGATCTCATTGAGACTTATAAGATGCTGAATGGGATGGATAGAATAGAGGTGGAGAGGCTCTTCCCGCTCAGAAAGGACAGTAGGACTAGAGGGCACAGCCTCAAGATAAGGGGAGGGCGGTTTAGAACGGAGTTGAGGAGGAACTTCTTCACTCTGGTGAATCTCTGGAATTCTCAGCCCGTTGAAGTGGTGGAGGCTGCCTTGCTAAATATATTTAAGACGCGGGTTGATGGGTTTTTGATAGGCAAGGGGATTAAGGGTTATGGGGAGGAGGCGGGAAAGTGGAACTGAGACACGACAGATCAGCCATGATCTTATTGAATGGCGGGGCAGGCTCGAGGGGCTAGGTGGCCTACTCCTGCTCCTATTTCTTATGTTCTTATCCCAAACTGGGAAATTTTGAAATTGAACTCAATAAATCTGCTGTTATGTTAAGTTTACTTTATCAATGTCAGAAGTAGGCTTACATTATCACTGCAATGAAGTTACTGTGAAAATCTTCTAGTCGCCATACTCTGGTGCCTGTTTGGGTACACTGAGGGAGAATTTAGCATGGGAAATGCATCTAACCAGCACATCTTTCAGGCTGTGGGAGGAAACTGAAACACCTGGAGGGAACCCAAGCAGACACAGGGAGAACATGTAGAGTCTGCACAGACAGTGACCCAAGCCAGGAATCAAAGCCAGGTCCCTGGGGCTATAAGAGAGCAGTTCTAACCTCTGTGCCATCATGCTGCAGAATAAATGACTCTCAACTCAATAGATAGATGTACAAACCCAATTGATTCATTGTTGTCTTCGGAGAAGGTACCTGCCAGTCCCACCTGGCCTAGTTTACATGTGACCTCCAAACTTTAATATGTGGTTGATTTTTTTTGTCCTCAGTTCAACTGTAATCATAGAATCCCTACGGTGCAGAAGAAGGCCACCAAGCCTGCACCGACAACAAGTGGGATTGGACAATTAAGTCACCAGTGATGCTTACATTCCCAGAACATGTTTTTTAACAAAAACTTTGTAGGATTTCTAATTATTCATTGTATCCTATTTGTTAATTTTCCTCAAACAAGGCCAGGATTCTCCAATGTTGATTGTCCAGTCACTGCTGCTGCGAGGACAGAGAATTGGGTGCTCAGCCTCTATTCACTGCAGTGGGACTGGTGAATCACAACTGCTGGTGAGGTTGGAGAATTCCCACCCAAGTGTTAATGGTCCCTTGGTTGATTCTTGGGATTACTGAAATGTGTGAGGCTAATACCATTTGGTTACCCTCAGTAATGCTCTCACTTCAGTTCTTGGACCTTCTCTCTCAAGCCGTGACATTTTTTTAAGCCTGCTGATTGATAAACAATTTTTGCATCCTTTGGTCTATCTATCGAACCTGATTTTTCATTTTCAAGTGTTCTACAGCAAAGATTGTATGTCATCCGTTTCTGTTTGCTTCTATTGCCTCTTAACTCGTACTCCTCTCATTCACTCCCCTTTTTGTTTTAACGTACATCCTCGTCCCTTCAGTTTATTCACTTCTTATTGAGCATTCAGTCAGTTACCGCCATAAAGAGATTTAATACTGTTACAAAGTAGTGTGTTGTGTGCATTTACTTTCAAATTATACAAGTTTAAAAACAGAAGCTTTCTTTGCGTTACTTGGCAATTGTATTGAGACAGATGAACCCCGTGGAAGACCTGAAATTATCTGGGATTTTCCCCAGTTGGGATTCCTAGAATTCAAGAGAATGAGTTCAAGGCATTGACCGAGTTTGCTGCAGGGGTTAACTGCAGCAAGGGAGAACTAAATGGACTCAGGATTTCTTTAACCAAATATTTCCTTTCTCTGTGGATCGTGCTGAATGGTTTCTCCTTGGGTTATTCAGTTTTAAGGGCCCCTAAGTACCCCCTCTTTGTTGGGAATGATTACTGTTTATTGGGCATACCAGATGTTCAACTACTTAATGGAGAATGTTTCTTATCTGGACATAGGCCTAACCACAGGCACTAATTGATGTGTTCTCAAATAAAAATACTTACTCATGTTGGAAGTCAGGAATAAAAACAGAAAATGGAGGGAAAATGTAGCAGTCCATCTGCCAGGTGACAACAAGTCTACATTCAAACTATTAGCCAAGGTTTTGGCTTCACAGATCACACAAGCGTACAAATTAGGAGCAGGAGTAGGTCCCTCAAGCCTGCTTTGCCATTCCGTAGGATCATGGCTGATCTGATTGGAACTTCAACTTCACATTCCCAACTAACCCTTATAGCTGTATAGGGCATTGGTGAGGCCACAGCTGGAGTACTGTGTGCAGTTTTGGGCGCCGCACCTACGCAAAGATATTTTGGCCTTGGAGGGAGTGCAGAGGAGGTTTACTAGGCTGATGCCGGAGTTGAGGGGGTTGAGCTATGAGGAGAGGCTGAATAAACTAGGCTTGTACTCGTTAGAGTTTAGAAGAATGAGGGGAGATCTCATTGAGACGTATAAGATGATGAATGGGATGGATAGGATAGAGGTGGAGAGACTCATCCCGCTCAAAAAAGACAGTAGGACTAGAGGGCACAGCCTCAAGATAAAAGGGGGGCGGTTTAGAACGGAGTTGAGGAGGAACTTCTTCACTCAAAGGGTGGTGAATCTCTGGAATTCTCTGCCCGTTGAAGTGGTGGAGGCTGCCTCGCTAAATATTTTTAAGACGCGGGTTGATGGGTTTTTGATAAGAGAGGGAATTAAGGGTTATGGGGAGAGGGCGGGAATGTGGAACTGAGCCACAACAGATCAGCCATGATCTTATTGAATGGCGGGGCAGGCTCGAAGGGCTAGATGGCCTACTCCTGCTCCTATTTCTTATGTTCTTATGTTCTAACTTTCACCCTCTTGCATGTCAGGTCTAAGCAGCTGGGAACTGAGAGAGCGTTGGAGGAATACAGAGAGAGTAGGAGGGATCTCAAACGGGGAGTTAGGAGAGCAAAAAGGGGGCATGAGATGGCTTTGGCAGGTAGGGTTAAGGAGAATCCAAAGGCGTTTTACTCCTATCTTAAGAACAAAAGGGTGGCTAGGGGTAAAATCGGTCCTCTCAGGGACAGACGTGGGGAATTGTGCTTAGAGGCAGAGGGAATGGGGGGGATCCTGAATGAATACATTGCGTCGGTATTCACGAAGGAGAGGGGCTTGATGTCTGGTATGGTCATCGAGGGAGCAGTAGACCAATTGAAAGATCTATCGATTACGAGGGAAGAAGTGTTAGGGCTTTTAGATGGCATTAAAACCGATAAATCTCCGGGGCCTGATTGCATTTATCCTAGGCTGCTTAGAGAGGCGAGGGATGAGATTGCTGGGCCTCTGACGCGAATCTTTGTCCCTTCTTTGGACACAGGTGAGGTCCCAGAGGACTGGAGGATAGCGAACGTGGTACCATTGTTTAAAAAGGGTAGGAGGGATAGCCCGGGTAACTATAGGCCGGTGAGCTTAGCGTCAGTGGTAGGTAAGTTGATGGAGAGGATTCTTAGGGATAGGATGTATGCGCACTTAGAGCGTTGCGATCTGATTAAGGATACGCAGCATGGCTTTGTCAAGGGGAAGTCTTGCCTTACAAATCTGGTAGAATTCTTTGAGGAGGTGACAAAAACAGTCGACGAAGGATGAGCCGTTGATGTCGTCTATATGGATTTCAGTAAGGCGTTTGACAAAGTCCCTCATGGTAGGTTGGTACAGAAGATTAAAGCTCATGGGATATGTGGTCAGGTGTCTAGATGGGTAGAGAACTGGCTTGCAAAGAGGAGTCAGAGAGTAGTAGTGGAGGGGTCTTTTTCTAGCTGGAGGTCTGTCACTAGTGGTGTGCCGCAGGACTCGGTACTGGGACCTCTTCTCTTTGTAGTGTATATAAATGATTTGGAAGAGGGAGTAGGTGGTGTGATCAGCAAATTTGCTGATGACACCAAGATGGCTGGATTGGCGGGCAATGAGGAGCAGTGTCTGGCAATACAGCAGGATATTGATAGGCTGGTTGATTGGGCAGATACATGGCAAATGGAGTTTAATCCGGATAAATGTGAGGTGATGCATTTTGGCCGGAATAATGTAGGGGGGAGTTATATGGTAAAGGGTAAGCCCGTAAGGAGTATAGAATTGCAGCGAGACCTGGGGGTGCAAGTGCACAAGTCTTTGAAGGTGGTAGTGCAAGTGGAGAGTGTGGTGAAGAAAGCCTATGGTATGTTAGCCCTTATAGGAAGGGGAATAGAATATAAGAGCTGGAGTCTAATGTTGCCGTTGTACAGAACGTTGGTTAGGCCGCATTTGGAGTACTGCATCCAGTTCTGGTCGCCTTACTACCGGAAGGACATGGAGACTCTGGAGAGAGTGCAGAGGAGGTTTACCAGAATGTTGCCTGGTATGGAAGGACTAGGGTATGAGGAAAGATTGAAGAAATTGGGGCTCTTTTCCCTTGAAAGTCGCCGACTGAGGGGGGATCTAATAGAGGTATATAAGATTATGAAGGGTATAGATAGAGTAAACAGAGGTAAGCTATTTCCTATGATAGAGACACGTAGGACAAGGGGCCATGGACTTAAGGTGAGGGAGGAGAGGTACAACACGGATATTAGAGGGAGGTTTTTCACACAGAGGGTAGTGGGGGTATGGAATGCTCTGCCAAATAAGGCAAACACGCTAGAGTCATTTAAGAGTAACTTAGACAGGCACATGACTGGGTTGGAGATGGGTGGATATAGGAGATTGTTTTAAATAAGGGTCATTAGCATTGGGGCGTCCCTGGTAATGTAAATGGGTATGGTATGATAATAATGTTTTTTCTCTTTTCATTTACAGGTTTTAAGTCAGTCCACCTCATGTCCAACGAGGGGCATACACGCGATGGGTCGTACTGGGGCTGCTCTTGGTTGTTCGAGATTGGCCTAGTGCTTCATGTCGTTAGTGTGTGCCTAAACTGGACCAGATACTGGGCAAGACAACAGCTCAGTGACTATCGCTGATTGCTGTGCAGACACATGGATTTGGGCCGGTGTCTGTGGGACTTTGCGCTTTCTCCCCGTGCTTGCGTGGGTTTTCTCCGGGTGCTCCGGTTTCCTCCCACACCTCAAAGATGTGCTGTTAGGCTGATTGGCAGGAATAAATTGTCCCTAAATCAGTTTCCCTCAATCTGGATAGGCATAAAACATTAGACAGGGGTCGTGGGTGGAGAGGTGGACTGGTGGTGTTGAGGTGGCGGCGCGGGCTCGTTGGGCCAAAGGGCCTGTTTCCCGGGCTGATTTTGTTCTTTGTTCTTTGTTAATTAAGAATCTATCTACCTCGGCCTTAGACGTATTCAAAGACTCTGCTTTCATCGCCTTTTGAGGAAGAGAGTTCTAAAGCATCATGATCTTTTGAGAGAAAAAAGTTTCTCCTTAAATCTGTCTTAAATTAGTGACCCCTTATTTTTAAACAGTGACCCCTTGTTCTAGATTCTCTGACAAGAAACATCCTCTCCACATTTACCCTCTCAATGCCCCTCAGGATCATAAAGGTTTCAATCAAGTCGCCTCTTACTCTTCTAAACTCTAGCGGATACAAACCTAACCTCTCTCCAATCTTTCCTCATAAGACAATTTGCCAATTCCTGAGATTAATTTAGTAAGCCCCCTTTGAACTACTTCTAATGCATTAACACCCCTCCTTAAATAATGAGAATAACATAAACTGTTATATTAAACATTAAATGTATTTATATAATATATATTAAATATAAAATATATTATACTAAATAATGAAAACTGTTCACAATTCTCCAAATGTGATCTCATTCGTTCCCTGTATAACTGAAGCATAATCTCCTTACATATAAATAAAGTTTCAATGATAACATTCTATTAACTTGCTTAATTACTTGCTGTACCTGTATACTAGACCTTTATGATTTATGCACAAGGATATCCAGATCCCTCTGCACCTCAGACTCTGCAATCTCTCACCATTTAGATATTGGTTTCCTTGTCATTCTTCTTGAAAAATGGACCATTTCACATTTGCCCAAATTATACTCCATTTGCCAAAACTTTGTCCACTTTCTGTCTTCTTCTGTAGCCTCTTTATGTCTTCATCATAATTTGCTTTTCTACTTGTCCTTGTGTCGTCAGCAAATTTAGCAACCATTCTATCAATCCCTTTACCCAATTGATTGATATGGGTAGAATTTTAAGGAGGCGAGTGATCCCAATGCGTAGTTGCTGGCTCTTGAATTCCCAATCCCATTTAACACTTACTGAGCATTAGAATCATAGAGGTTTACAGCATGGAAACAGGCCCTTCAGTTCAACTTGTCCATGCCACCCAATTTTTACCACTAAGCTAGTCCCAATTGCCTACATTTGGCTCATATTCCTTTATACCCATGTAACTGTTTAATTGCTTCTTAAAAGACAAAATTGTACCCGCCTCTTCTACTCCCTTTGGCAACTCATTACAGACACTCACCACCCTCTGTGTGATTCCGTGGATTTGCTATTTTCTAATCTACTGGAAACTGAATCGAGGGAATTTTGGAAAATTAAGATCAATGCATCAACTATCTTACTGGTTATTTTTTCAAGACCTTAGGGTGAAGTCCATCTGGACCAAAGCATTGATCAGCCTGCAAACCCAATATTTGCTCAATACCGCTTCCCTGGTGATTGTAATATTCCTGAGTTCTTCCCTCGCTTCCATTTCCTGATTTACAGCTATTTCTGGGATGTTGCTTGTTCCTCTATAGTAAAGATAGATGCAAAATACATGTTCAGTTCATGCCCCATTGTCCTACTTTCCATTATCAATTCCCTAAATGCACACTCTATAGGACTCACTTTGCTATTTTCTTATTTACAACTATCTGTCAAATTTATCTATGAAAACTCTTACTGTCCATTTATATACCACCGGCTCACTTTCTCTCAAATTCTAGTTTGTCATTAACTTTTTTAGTTAACTACAGATGATGGGCCCTTCCCATGGATTTCTTTCATTGGAATGTGTGTATTCTGAAATATCCCTTTAAATGCCTGTCACTGAACACCTGTTAATCTATCCCTGATGCATATTTACCAATTCATTTTAGCTAGCTTTGCTTTCATGTCCTCATAAATGCCTCTATTTAAGTTTAAGACGTTAGTCTTGGACACACTCTTCTCACCCTCAAACTGAATGTAAAATGTAATAATAATATGATTGCTGCTACTTAGGATTGCCTTCACTGTGAGGTTATCAATTAATCATGTCTCATTGCATAAAACCAGGTCTAGTATAGCTTGCCTTCTGGTTGGCTTTAGAATGTGCTGTTCTGAGAAAGTGTCCCAAAAACTTTCTATGAAGTCCATATCTACGTTTCCTTTGCCCAACTGATTTTTCCAGTCTCTAAGTAGGTTAACTCCTTCTTGATTATTGCAGTACCTTTTTGACAATGTGGTCAAATGCTCAAAGCCTGAGAAATTAGGCCCAGCATAAAATTGGATATTTTAAAATTAATATAGTTAAAACTGATTCTATGAGGTTACCACAGATCAAAAGCCAACAGGGACATGTACCAGAACTGTCTCGCATATCTAACAGGGAAACTTTCCCTTAACAATAGGAAAGTCATCATGGCCCAAAACCAGAACCCACACCTCTTACATATTGAATAGAGAGGCTCAAACTTTACAATGGAAGAGTTGTTATAGCACAAAATCCATCAGGAGGTACTCAGCCAGAAGACATTATGATTGTGTATTCCCTGCTTTCAGCCACATGTCTTGCTATTAACCATATCCTGAAACTAGGATGGCCTGGCCTAACCTCACTGAGCGCTGTGACCCCAAGCCCAATTGTCTGAAAACCAGGGAACATCCAAAGAAGGAAGGGGAAGGATAGGAACAGCCATTTTGAAGACAAACTCCAGCAAAGACTCCACCAAACCTACTGTTACTTGGGAGAGTGCAAAAGGGCACGCAAGATCCACCTTCATGCCAAGAGGACCCTGAGTTCATTTGTCACCGTAAACTCAGTGAATTGAATCAAACAGTCCAATTGATTTCAGCAGACCGGGTACTGTCTATTTCTCAGGCAATTAACCTAATTTGGTGAAAATTAACTTAATCTATTGCATAATAATTGTTTCTTTAACCTGGGAGTATTTTTAATAAACCTAATTTTGAATGGCAGACCTTTGTCTGTCTTATAAAGTAAAAGCACTTGAGTAAGTGTGTAATAAACTGGTCAAAGTGTTTGTATAGAATATTTCATGGACAACAACTGGCTCCCATTATTTCTCCTTTTATACCCTGTCCTATCGTGTAGTTACAATTAGGGGGCCAATACATCGATCCCACAAGTAACTTCTTGCCTTTATCATTTCTTAGCCTCCACATTCTGATTTCCTGAACTTAGGCCAACTTTCTCTAATGTGTTAATATCATTATAATTAATAGAGCCGCCCCTCCATCTGTTCTTAACTTCCTGCCCTCCCTAAACGTCATATACCCATCAATATTCTGGTTCTGATCTCTGTAATAGCTTTCAGATCATTCTTATTAATATCTATTTGTGCTATCAGTGCATCTGTTTTGTTTTGAATACTGTATGTACTCAGATACAGAGCCTGCAGTCTGAGATAAATTCAATATTCCATCAAGTATATAATCCAATGTTTAATTTGGATAACTAATCAGCACTAATTTTTGAGTTTTTACCCATCTGAATCAATGTCACATTGAGCATATCATCGACATGGTAAAATGGAATAAGCAAAATTCTTTTAGCTGGAAGATGGAAGATTCTTTTAATCCCATGGACATTATTTGAGCTAACTTCAATCAACCCCTTAATCACCCCTGCAGAAGTGGGCTCAGAGATGATGATGCACCACTAGCATGTACCCAATTAATGTAAAGTAGGTAACACATTAACTTACCTGGCACAAAGCAAGACAGTTGGGGTGATTGGAGGTCAACTGTATCAGCTTCAGGACATCACTGTGTGAGTTCCTCGAGGGTAATGTCCGAGGTCCAACCATTTTCAATTACATCGTCAATTATTCCATTATAAGGTCAGAAGTGAGGATATTTGCTGGTGATTACACATCCCACTTTTCCCTTGTCCCACTCTCTCTTCTGACTTACAAGCTACAGCTGCTTTAAACCTGCACCTTTCAGCTTCATCCTCAGTCTGAGTCACAGCCTTACCCCTGTGTATTTCATCTTTCAGATCCCCAATAAGCAATCTGTCCAGCTGGTGCAGAAACAACAGGAAAGCAGTGAAGATGAAGATGCATTCACTGTTAGTTGCTTTCACATTTGCAGCCACTAGTCCAGATACTGCATCACTGAGTGTATTGCACAGAGGTGGGATCTGGAAATTTTCAGTGGGAGAGTGGGGAGGGGAATGGAATTAAACTCACCCTCCAGCCGGAGGTCTGGTGTGGACCATTGGGGAAGGTCCACCATGTTAAATACCTATGCCCTCAGAGAGCTGCCAGTCAAAGGCTGGCAGCTTGTTCTTCATTGCAGGCAGCAGCACCAGGAATGATGAGGGACAATGATGAACCCAGGGTCAATGAGGGACCTGAGGCCAAAAATGAGTGGGGATGAGATGGGTTCATAGGGTGAGGGTTGTAGGAGAAGAGTGGTGGGAAGCGGGGGGAGTGTGGATGGGAGTAGGGGTCAGAGGAAGGAGCAGGGTGTGGTTTACAGCTGCCATCACCTTCCCAATGTCGGGTACCTCTTTCAGGTACTGACCCTCTTTGAATAAGCCTTCCTATCCCTCCCCACCACCTGCACCTCAACCATGGGAGCTCTCCCTGCATAGCGGCTCTCTTATATGCTAATTAGTTGAATATCAGCAGGATGGGGATCTTAATTGGCCAGGTGGCCTTTATGTTTTAGCTTCAACCTCGATCTAGAGTGACATGTGTTATCTGGGCTGAAATGCAATTAAAAGTGTCTGGAGCCCATATGATTGTGCTGTCTGGATACTCGTTTGATATTTATTTTACACAAGTTAGCAGCTCTGTTGGCCCCTGAGGAAACACATTGGAAGTGCCATCTGCACCCTCCATTTCTTAGCACCTGCCCTCTTCCTGCCATCCTCTGGAATACTCAGCCTTTCACAGAACACATTTCTCTCTAGACGGCCATTAATTGGCTAGCTCACATGAAATTGGAACTGAATGTGGCTGGCACAGTGGCACAGTCATTAACATTGTTGCCTCACAGTGCCAGGGACCAGGGTTCAATTCCAGCCTTGGGTTGCTGTCTGCGTGGAGTTTGCACATTCTGCACATGTCTGTGTGGGTTTCCTCCGGTTTCAGTTTCCTCCCATAGCCCGAAAGGCGTGCTGGTGAGGTGAATCGGCCATACTAAATTGCTCGTTAATGTCCCAAGATGTGTAGGTTAGGGGATTAGCAGGGTCCATAAGTGGGGATGCAGCCTTGGGTAAGATGCTGTATCGGAGAGTTGGTGCAAACTCAATGGGCCGAATGGCCTCCTTCTGCACAGTATGAACATGTTTCATGTCCTTTCCAGATCAGCTGAGTGCACCCAATGAGAGGAAAATTCAGACCTTTGCCTTTTTAAATCAGGTCCATAAAGTTCTACCTACAGCGCAATCGAGAACAGCAAGATGATCTTTCTGTATTGTACCTGTGAAGCTTACCATCCGCTGTGTTCCTGCTGGTGTATATCAAAATAGCCTTACATTCCTCCTCATCAATCAGGAGTAGATCTAAATAATCATTATATAGGCCCATTGAAGAGCTTTGATGTAAGCATTAGAATAGGTTTCCTCAATGGTGTGCTACAGATTGTTTCAGATTTGTTAATAGCAGTTGTATACATTTACCAAGCACCCCATCCCTCTCTCTGGCATAGGATCGGTTCATCCTGTTTTGTGTCCTTAAGTCTGACGTGTAATACAATTCCACCAGATGCATTACTAATCTGCTTTCTTCCTCCGCCTTGAATATTTCTCAGGTTTCTGCTATTGAACAGTTACTTTGTGAATTGTTATTCCCTGACTCAGCAACACTCCTCAGACAAAAGCTGGCTGAGATTTCAAAGGAATCATCCGCAACAATTGTTGGCAGCAAAAATGTTGTTTTCCAATTTACTAACGACAGTGTAAACGGTAAAAAGGTGTCCCAGTCATCCACACCACCCCCACGCCCTCCCCAACCAAGCCCGTCATTTTAAATGTGGACAGATGGCAGATCATGCCAGCTCTCCAGCTCTGGCCTATCTCCAGGTCCAAACTGCCCGTGATACCTGAACAAGACGTAACCATTCTGATTGTCCTGGTGACTGATATGAAAGAAAATAAGCTCAGCCAGGTCAGGGGGACAAAAGAGTGACCATAGAGTAATTACATAACTTCCTACAAATGGGTCTGCATGTGGTTCACTGATCTCAGTCAGGGTGAAGTGGATGATTAAAGTTAACCCCAGTATCACTGGGCTTATGAGGAGACACATTGACCAGGGATTCCACTCTTAGGACGCAAAGTTACTTTGATTTGACTTGATTTATTATTGTCCCATGTATTAACATACAGTGTTACATATTGTTTCTTGCGCATTATACAGACAAAACATACCGTTAATAGAGAAGGAATGGAGAGAGTGCGGAATGTAGTGTTACAGTCACAGCTAGGGTGTAGAGAAAGATCAACTTAATGCAAGATAGGTCCATTCAAAAGTCTGTTGGCAGCAGAGAAGAAGCTGTTCTTGAGTCAGTTGGTACGTGACCTCAGACTTCTGTATCTTTTTCCCGATGGAAGAAGGTGGAAGGGAGAATGTCCGGGGTGCATGGGGTCTTTAACTATGCTGGCTACTTTTCCAAGGCAGCGGGAAGTCAATGGATAGGAGGCTGGTTTGTGTGATGGACTGGGCTACATTCATGACCTTTTGTAGTTTCTTGCGAATTCGTCCTGCCCGACTTTCGGCAAGGCGAGGGGATTAGGTCAAGCGGGGAGCAAAAAGCGAGAAATGAGAATTGCAGGAAACCTCCCAATGCACCGGGAGATGGGGGTGCCTGTGCAATGGCACCCTAGAGCTCAATAACTGGCTTCCCCGACAAGCTCAGGGAAGCCATTCACATTGTCTGTACCTTTAAGACTTGATTACCTGTAAAGACTCGCATTCCAATCATTACGCTGTAAATTGAGTTTGTGTCTTTATATACCCTGTTTGTGAACAGATCTCCCACTCACCTGACGAAGGAGCAGGGCCCCAAAAGCTAGTGGTATTTTGCTACCAAATAAACCTTGGTTGGACTTTAACCTGGTGTTGTGAGACTTCTTACTGTGGTTGCACCAGTCCAACGCTGGCATCTCCATATCAAGCTCAGGCTCCACATCCCCCACCCCTGTTGGCAAGAATCACATCTGGGCTCTTTATTTGCACTAAGTGCTGTAAGATTGCATTTTTAAACTCGCCTAAAAATAAACAGGTTGGAAACTCTTGTGTTTTCACGGTCATTCGGCACAGAGATTTTTTTCATAAGGCCATGCATTGGCTCTTTTCCAATGGCCTCAATCATATCCCCCATTTACCCTCCCACCCCCTCACACCCCCACTACAAATTGTGTTTGTGTAGTGGCGAAGTGAGGGGATGCTGCCATGTCAAATTCTCATGTCCAAGATCCAGCTGAGCCGGCAAGCTGCCAAGAGGCAAGTGTGTATGGAATGGGTGCCTTTGGCTGGAATGTGGTCTGGACTGTGGGGTGGGTGAACAGAGTGGATAATTTCAAAAATCGATAAAGCAAATTGGTTCCATCAGGAGATAATGAGGAATACACCAATCTGATGGGAATAAGGTGCAGAGAGGGGAATGGGTGCTGCATTTCTGGTCTTTTCTTTCAGCTCCCAGAAACTGATGAGTGTTTAAGGCTTTAATTTGGTGAGGCTCGAGGAGTACAGCAGCTCAGGACTCCAGTGTCAGACATACGAACCACATGTCTCATCCAACACAGCTGGTTTTGAGCACCTTGATGCTGGATATGTGGGTTTGAGAGGAGATGCTGCTCTTAGATCATGTGAGCATTTTTAAATTTAGAGTTTATTTATTAGTGTCACAAATAGGCCTACATTAACACTGCAATGTAGTTACTGTGACAAGCCCCTTGTTACCACACTCTGGCACCTGTTCGGGTACACTGAGGGAGAGTTTAGCATGGCCAATGCACCCCCTAACCAGCACGTCTTTGGACAACCCGGAGGAAACCCATGCAGACACTGGGAGAGAGTGCAAAATCCACACAGACAGTGACCCAAGCAGGAATCAAACTCAAGTTACTGGTGCTGTGAGGCAACAATGCAAACCACTGTGCCACCACACTGCCTATTTTGTAAGAGTGTCACGTGGAGGAGGTCTTGTTGCCTATCCTTAGTGACTGCAGTCTGTGGGTTAGGAAAAGTTTAAGTTAAAGTTAAAGTTACATTAACACTGCAATAAAGTTACTATGAAAATCTCCTAGTCACCACATTCCAGCACCGGATTGGGTACACTGAGGGAAGATTTAGCCTATGCACCTAATCATATGAATGATCGAAAACATGAATTAGAAGCAGAAGTAGATCACTTAGCCCTCGAACCTGCTCCTCTACTCAATAAGATCATGGATGATCTTACTGTAACCTCAACTCCATATTCCCACCCATCCTGATAACCTTTCACCCCCTTGCTTATCAAGAATCTATTCAACTCAGCTTAAAGATATTTAAAGACTCTGTTTCCACTGCCTTTTGAGGAAGAGCGTTGCAAAGGCTCACCACCCTCTGAAAGAAAACAATTCTCCTCCTCTCTGTCCTAAATGGGTGACCCTTTGTTTTTAAACAGTGATCCTGGGGGACCACCTTCCTTGCCACCAGATTTGAAGGATCTTGCAAAGCCATCACTGGTGATAGTTTTCCAATGCCTTGAGGTGCTGTTGCACGTTGTCCAAGTCTCCGAAGCATATCGGAGTGTGGGTGTCACTGCCTCCTGGTAAAACCTGACCTTAGGCCTGGGTTTGCGATCCTGGTTCTTAACTACACTCTTCCTCAGTTGGTTGAAGGCTGAGGAAAGGGCTGATGAATTTTATTGTCTATGGGGGTGATTTTGAGCCTGCATTAGCCATCTGGATAGTGAATAAAGGCGCACTATTCACCCCTGGCTATATTGAAACCTGGTTCTGCCCTCACTTGAAACCCAGACAAGGGTTGTCTGGTAGCAGTCGAGGCAGTTGCATTTTCACTGCCCAAGCTGTGTGGCACCGAGGACAACACTGTGTCACAGTGGTTAGCACTGCTGACTCACAGCTCCAGGGACCTGGGTTTGATTCTGGCCTTGGGTCACTATCTGGGTAGAATTTGCGCATTCTTCCCGTGTCTGCATGGGTTTCTTCTGGGTCCTCTGGGAGCAGGATCGTGCGTTAAAATGGCAAGCAACCGAAAAGTCAGGGTCCTGACTGTGCACAGACCGAAGGTGCTCAGCAAAGTGACCACCCAGTCTACACTTGGCCACTCCGATATAGAGGAGGCCACACTGGGAGCAGCGAATGCAATACACCAAGTTGAAAGAGGTGCAAGTGAAATGTTGCTTAATCTGGAATGAGTGTTTTGGACCTTGGATGGTAAGCATAGAAGAAGTAAAGGGGCAGGTGTTACATCTTCTGCGATTGCATGGAAAGGTGCCATGGGTGATGGGAGAGGTGTAGGGTATGGTGAAGGAGTGGACTAGGTTATCCTGGAGGGAACGGTCTCTGCAGAATGCTGACAAAGGGAGTGAAGGGAAGATATGTTTGGTGGTGGCATCACACTGGAGTTGGCAAAAATGGTGGAGGATTATGCTTTACATGCAGAGCCTGGCGGGGTGAAATGTGAGAACAAGGGGGACTCTATCCTTGTTCTGGGAGGAAGAGGAGAGGGTGAAGGTTGTGGTGCGGGAGGTAGACTGCACGCTGTTGTGGGCCCTGTCAACAACTGTAGATGGAATCCACGGTTGAGAAAAAAGGAGCACATATTAGAAGCACTCCTTTGGAAAGTGGCATCATTGGAACAAATGCAATGGAGATGAAGGAGCTGAGAGAAGGAGATTGAGTCCTTACAGGATGTGGGGTGTAAAGAGCTGTAGCCCAGATAGCTGTGGGAGTCGATGGGCTTGTAATGGATATTGGTAGATAGTCTATTGCCAGAAATGGAGACAGAAAGATCAAGGAAGGGAAGGGAAGTGTCTGAGGTGGACCAGGTGAAGGCGATGGAGGGGTGGAAACTGGAAGCGAAATTAATGAATTTTTTGAGGTCTGGATGAGAACATGAAGTGGCACCAAAACAGTCAGTACTGGTAAAGGAACTGTGGGAGGGGACGTAGGTAGGTCTGGAACAAGGAGTGTTCCACAATCATCATAAAAAGACAAGAGTAGCTAGGGTCCATGGGGGCACCCATTGCTACTTCTTTGATTTGGCGAAAGCGGGATGAGTTAAAGGAGAAGTTGTTGAGAGACAGAATGAGTTCAGCCAGGAGGACGAGAGTGGTGGTGGATGGGAATTGTTCAGACCTCTTCAAGAAAGAAGTGAGGAGTTGTCAGGCCATCCTGGTGTGGGATGGAGATGTAGAGAGATTGCACATCCATGGTGAATAGGAGATGGTTAGGGCCTGCAAACTGGGAGCTGTCAACATGACGCAGGGCATCAGAGGAATCTGGGATGGGCTTGGGTAAAGTGCTGTGTAGGACAGTCAGTGCGGACTCGATGGGCTGAATTGCCTCCTCTTGCACTGCAGAGATTCTATGACAGCTAGTATACCACTTTTGTTTTAACCCCTGTGTGCTGTTTACTGTTATTCTGTGGCTGAAATCACCATGGCAGCAAACTAGAAGCTCTGTGTGATCCACAATGACCAATGTTGAGGAATTTCCTTTGGGTGGGATGGGGGGGAGTGGGAGGAGGCACATATCAATAATGGGAACATAGCAGGATTGCCACCATCAAGAGGAACACTCATCGCCCACATTTTCTGTCACTCGCTTTTGGACAGGATCAGATGGGTGAATTAATTCCCTTACCACTCCGACATCCCACCCCTGTATTCACATTGCAAAGCATGCACCATTTGTATTTCCTGTACTTCATATAATTAGACGGTCAACTCACGGTGTGCATCTTTTTCATGAACTGCGACAACAGTGCTTTCTGTTAGACTTTCAAACAGGTAAACCTATACAGAATGCAAACTTGAGCAACCTTCATCTTTAAAGTCGATAGTCATAGAACAATTTCTCGAGAACAAGTTATTCTAATCTGAATAATGGTTTGTGTAGGTGGCAATGTTATTTTGAATACCTTATAATTGTGGCCGATATTGATTGCACAAAAGTGGCACAACCATTGCATTATGTATTTTGAAATTCTTTGCAAAATTGGTCCTCTCAATGCTCATTTACTTTACTGCAGTTTTGCAGCATGGTAGAATAATCTGCCCCGCCCATTTAATTGTGCTTTCGCAGCGCGGAGGGCGGGGAAGGGGTTTGGAATGGTTCGGATTAATCAATGCTAAGCATTACTACAAATTAGCTAATGTTTAATGCTGGGTGGATCCTTGAATTCCTGAGTATCACACAATTAGATACATTCCATTCCATCTTTTGTGCCAGATACAATCAGCTGGGAAGCAAAAACCTGTACAAAGTGGGCATGGGCCAGGAAACATTGCCAAGGAGAATGGCTTAATGAACAGCATGCAAAATATAGGTGAAAGTATCTCTTGTATCATGTTACATTCCACTGCATGTATGTATATATGTAATGTCAGCCACACCCAAGTCTGCATTGCAGCCTTGTAATGTATGTATGGGTTGCAGTATTGGGAGTGACAGGTTTCCTTTTAACAAAACAATCTTAAAAAGACTATAATTATTTTGCTTTCCAATTCTCTTCATTTTTCTCCTCCCCGGCTCCTGAAAGTGACACTCAAGTTTAAGCACAAGGGAGAGGAAAGGCCTCACCTCATAAATACTCAGCATTCCCCAAGGCCTTTGACAGATAATTACTGGGAACCAAATCTTTACTTTTGCAATGTGGTCACAAAGCAGTGTGTTTTTTGGAGATATAGATTCATGGGATAAATGTTAGTCTGGACACTGGTAGAATAACCCTATCCTTAAATAGTGTGTTTATGTTCAAGCTGAGTCAGCAGACAAATATCAGGTTCGAGTTTTCATCTGACTTCTCCAGATCGTCCACTAAAATTCCATGAATCTTCCTCCAAAGTTCCAGGTGATGCTCAGGAAAAACTGCCATGGAAACTCAACTGAATCACGGTCCCTTTGATAACAGAACGTTCTCCGAGTACGAAAGGAAGTATCAGCCTGGATAAACGTGCTTCATTTCTAGAGTGGAGGTGGAACCTACATTCTACTATAGAATCATAAAATCCCGACAGTGCAGAAAGAGGCCACTCAGCCCATCGAGCCTGCACCGACAACAATCCCACTGAGGCCCCGTCCTCGTAACTCCACATATTTACATTGCTAAACCCCCTGACACTAAGGGGTAATTTAGTATGGCCAATCTATCTATCCCACACATCTTTGGAGTGTGGGAGGAAACCGGGGCACCTGGAGAAAACCCACGTAGACACAGAGGAAACATGCAAACTCCACACAGACTGTGACCTGAGGCCATAATTGAACCTGGTCCCTGGCACTGTAAGACAGCAGTGCTAACCACTGTGCCACCATGCTGCCAACTCAAGAATGAGAGAGAGCTACTGTTGGGTCAGGGATATACGACAACTTTCTACCATGATACTATGGAGAAAAAAAGTAAAGTTTATTTATTAACCACAAGGAAATCTTTTTAACACTGCAATGAAGTTACTGTGAAATTCCACTAGTAGCAATACTCCGGAGTCCTGTTCGGGTCCATGCACCTAACCAGCACGTCTTTCAGACCGTGGGAGGAAACCAGAGTGCCTGGAGGAAACCCAGGCAGATACGGGGAGAACATGCAAACTCCATGTAGACAGTGACCCAAGCCAGGAATCAAACCTGGATCCCTGGCGCTATGAGGTAGCAGTGCTAACCATTGTGTCACTGTGCCACCCTAGCCATGGATAGTAAAGTTTTGTTGTTTGATGCTGTGCTGTAATTGAATAGGTTTTGGTCAAAAACCTATAGGCCGTTCAAACTGAAATCACTGCAAAGTTCCAGCCCCAAAATATTACTTAGTGCCTTGCCCAGGAAAAACCACTACAAACTCAACTGGAATCTACTTTTCCACAGGAGTTCCAACTCCCCTTTGGGATGAATCCTCCAAGAAGGCAGAAGGAGATGTCAGTCTGGAGTAAGGAATCTTTAGGTTACGAATTCCCATGTTTAGATGCCGATAGGGGTGGGCTGTACCTTGCACACAAATAGACAAAGTAGAGCTATAAGTCCAGGCTTCATCTGGACATGTCCACCCGATGGTCAAACCATTCTTAATATTGCATATGACCCCCGGTACTGAGATGGGGGCCTGAAACAGTTTCACTGGGAAATGCTATTTCTGGTCTGCTTGATGTGGTCCCTTATATAAAGCATGAACCTACTAACTGGAAACAATCTTCTGAGCCCATACCCCTACAAATATCATGGTTAGTGCTGGAGACTGCGGATGGGGCATCGCTTCATGGCCTTTTGGCTAAGATTGAAGCATCAGATCAAGCCCAAGATCAATCCCTTTTCTTGTCAGCTCGAATCTTGTTTCTCTCTCATGTGGGGACCATGAATGGATTCAATTTGATTTGGTTTTTGGAGCAAGCAAGGAGATGGATTAAGGACTCGCCCTGTCCACTCTGCGCGTTGACTTGGCAACTTTAAGAATATGAATAGAAATTTACACATAGAGTACTTCTCTTCTTTATTTTTCCAGGCAAGTCAAGACTCTGAGACCTTATCCTTAGCCTTTTCAATACTATCCAACATGCCTGATGGGATTCTTATATTGTGTAGTAGTTCATATTCCCTTGTACAGCAGTTCATGTTTCTGAGCATTTCCTTTCCTCTTCTATTGATTTCCCTACTTCTATATTCTACCAAACCCATTTTGCATTTCCTCCTCGGATTCAACTCTTGATATTGCCTCTGAGTTTGTGTTCCACCTAGCACCCATTTTCCCAGTATCATACAACAATATTTTCTTGTATGGACATGAGTGTGCGCAAGAGCAAAACATTTAAGCAGGTCTATAACTCTAACACTGCATTCATGTATGTACAGGAAAAATAATTGCCCAACTTGAAAACTAACATTATGTTGTCCCAGACAACGAATGAAGTATTGGTATATATGCGCATGTGTGTATTTCCCTGCCAGTGGAGTGAGATATTCAATTTAAAGTAACCCAGCAGCAAAGTCTTCTTACCTAAAAAAGAAATGGTTAGTTTATTTCACTCTATTGGCTGTCAAAGTTACTTAAGAACAGGTAAAATTATACATTATCATTAGGTTATTCATCCAGAAACTCAGCTAATGTTCTGTGGACCTAGGTTCAAATCCCGCCACAGCAGCTGGTGGAATTTGAATTCAATAAACAAAATCTGCAATTGAAAATCTACTTATGACCATGAAACCATTGTTGCTTGTCAGAAAAATCCATCTGGTTCACTAACGTCCTTTAGGGAAGGAAATCTGCTGTCCTTATCTGGTCTGGCCTACATGTGACTCCAGAGCCACAGCGATGTGGTTGACTCACAATGGCCTCCGGGCATCTAGGGGTGGGCAATAAATGCTGGCCAGCCAGAAATGCCCAGGTCCATTGAATAAAAAAAAGACTAAGATTAGTAAAAAAATTAAGATAAAACAATCCTTAAAATGGAAATAGGGATTAATTTATAATCGTTGCAGGGCCTGATATGTTCTGAAACCAGGATGTTGCATTGTTGAAGTGAAGGTCTTGAAGTTGCAGATTTGTCTCTGCAGCTGTACTGTCTTCCACTGTCAGATTGCCAGAAGTTGTTTCAATAGGTGAGCCTAGTAGATAGAGTTTACACAGAATATGAAAAGGTTGCTTACTTCTGATAATATATGGAAGCTAAAAGCAGGAGTTGGCCATTTGGCCCTTCAAGCCTGCTCCGTCATCCATTTTATTCTTGGCTGATCATTGAATTCAATATCCCCCATTCCCCCCATATCCCTTGATCCCTTTAGCCCCTAGAGCTAGATCTAATTTCTTCTTGAAATCACGCAATGTTTTGGCCTCAACTACATCCTATGGTAGTGAATTCCATATATTCACCACCCTCTGGGGGAAGAAATTTCTCCTCACCTCAGTTCTAGAAGTTTCACTGCTTATCCTCAAACTATGACCCCTAGTTCTAGACTCCCCCAACATTGGGAACATTCTTTCTGAATCTACCCTGTCTAACCCTGCTGGAATTTTATAAGTTTCTGTGACATCCCCTCTCACTCTTCTAAACTCCAGTGAATATAATCCTAACTAACTTAGTCTCTCCGCATATGACAGACCTGCCATCCCAGGTAAACCTTTGCTGTACTCCCTCTATAGCAAAGACATCCTTCCTCAGGTAAGGACACCAAAACTGCTCACAATATTCTAGATGTGGCCTTGCCAATGCCCTATACGATTGAAGCAAAACATCCCTATCCATGTACTCAAATCCTCTCGCAATGAAGGCCAACATACCAGTTCGCTTCTTTATTGCCTGCTATACCTGCGCACTTGCTTTCAGCAGCTGATACATGAGCTCTCCAAGGTTTGACTCACTGGTCCATAGTTCTGTTTTCTCTCTACCTCCCTTTTTGAACAGCAGGCTTACATTAGCTACCCTCCAATCCACAGGAACTATTCCAGAGTCCAAAGATTTTGGAAATAACAACCAATGGATTTACATTTCCAGGGCCATTTTCTTAAGTACTTTGGGATGAAGACTATCATGACCTGGGGATTTACCCACCTTCAATCCCATCAATTTTCCCCCATTTCTCTACTAATGCTGATTTCCTTCAGCTCCTCAGTACAAATTTAGAATAGAATAGATTCCCTACAGTGCAGAAGGAGGGCATTTGGCCCATCTGCCTGGTTTCTTTACAGCAGACCAGTGCCTGTTTCTAGATGCTGTCTCTTCCTGGGATGAAGCCTTTCATTTGAAGATGGTTCTTTGTAGCTCTGCCCTTTTTGCTGATAAGGCAAAATGGCCACCATTATCATGTGACTTGTACAACAACGTCATTTTCCATAGAGTTATCCAAAGTTTCTTTATCCCATGTGGTGATCAAGAAGGTCTCAAGTCTCCTTAGACAGCACCTTCCAAATGCAGGACTACAACCATCTGGAAAAACAAGGCCAGTAGATACAAAGGAACAGCACCACCTGAAAGCTACTCACCATCTGACTTGGAAATACACTCTTGTTCTGTCACTGTCGCTGGGTCAAAATCCTGGAACTCCCACTCTAACAGCACTGTGGCGGCACCTACATCACAAAGACTGTAGTGGTTCAAGAAGGCAGCTGACCATCACCTCCCCGCAATCATTCCCCTCAACCCCACCCCACTATCTCACCCCTTTTGTTCTGTGCATTCAGTGTCGCAGTAATCATTTTCTATTCGTCTCCATTCCCTCAGTGTCAATCATTTAATAATTTCACTTTAACAATTAGACCAGGCATTTTTAGCCCCAGCTGCCGCTGGGATTTTCCAGTCGCGCCGAATGTCAGTGGACTTTTTGACGTATGGCTGGTCTGCTGCATCCCCGTAGCGGGTCCCATCATGGCTGAGCCAGGAATCCCTGGCCCTTATCTTAAAAACTTCCCCTCAAATCCCCCCTACCTTTCTCACAATTGCCTACGTGGAACATGTTTCTGAAGCTCTGCAATTAGTTTTTGAAGATTTCTTTTTGACTTCAGTACAGTATTTTGAAGCTGGCAACAACTTAAATGCTCCATAAAAATAATGGATGTCACAAGATCATCTCTGCGTCCATGTCTGTGCAATGAACCTGGTGAAATAAGGGAGCTGTGTGTATACAAGGGGATGGCATCAGCTGGAGTCATTCCCAAATTCCAGACATGAAAAGACAGGGCTTGAATCTCCGGTGCCACGCATCCCCATTAAATATCATAGTGCAATTTATCGTTCACCATGAGTGGGTTCCGTAAGTTAGTGCAAATTAACAACTGTTTGGTAGCATTTCAAAAGTGTGATAATCAGGGTTCAGGGTAAGCACATGCCTCATAGAGTGAAGGGCAAGGCTGGTAGAAGTAGGGAACCCTGGATGATTAGGGTTATTGAGACCCTGGTCAAGAAGAAGAAGGAGGCACATGACATACTTAGGCAACTGGGATCAAGTGGAACCCTTGAAGAGTATAGGCGGCATAAGAGTAGAGTTAAGCACAAAATTAGGAGGGCAAAAAGGGGATACGAGATTGCTTTGGCAGATAAGGCAAAGGAGAATTCGAAGGGAGAGAATAGAACCTCTTAAGGATCAACAAAGTCATCTATGTACGGATCCACAAGGGATGGGTGAGATCCTAAATGAATATTTCTCATCAGTATTTACTGTTGAGGAAAGAATGGATTTTAGGGAACTTGGGGAAATAAATAGTGATGTCTTGAGGAGTGTATCTATTACAGAGAAGGAAGTGCTAGAAGTCTTAAAGTGCATCAAGGTCGATAAATCCCCGGGAACTGATGAAAGGTATCTCAGGACATTGTGGGAGGCTAGGGAGGAAATTGCAGGTCCTTTGAGCCTGCTCTGCAATTCAATATGATCAAGGCTGATCCTCTATCTGCACATCATACTCCCACATTCCCCCCAAGCCCCTTGTCATCATTAGAACCTAGAAATCTATCCATTTCCTTCTTAAATATATTCAGTGATTTGGTCTCCACAACCTTCTGAGGCAGAGAATTCCACAGGTTCACTGCCTGAGTAAAGAGATTTCTCCTCACCTCAGTTCTAAATAGCTTACACCATATCCTCAAATCTTTCTTCAAGACACCCTAGCCAGAAGAAACATCCAATCCATACAGTCCCATCATAGTTTTAGAGGTTTCAATGCGACCACCTCTCATTCTTCATTCTTCTAAAGTCCAGTGAATATAATCCCAGACAACCCAATCCCACAATCCCAGGAATCAGTCAGGGGAACTTTCACTGCACTTCCTCTATGGCAAGTATATCCCTTCTTAAATAAGGAAACCAAAACTACACACAATGCTCCAGGTTTTATTTCACTAAGGCCCTGTACCACTTTCTAAAACATCCTTGCTCCCGGACTCAGGTCCTCTTGCAATGAAGGCCAACAGACCATTCACCTCCCTAACTGCTTGCAGTGTCTGCTTCCTTCCTTTCAGTGACTGGTGTGCTAGGACATCTTTGTCCAACATTTCCCAATCTATCACCATTTAAATAATACTCTACTATTCTGTTTCTCAATCCTAACTGGGTAGTTTCACATGTGTCCACATTATATAGCATCTGCGATGCATTTAGACACTTTCTAAATCACCTCTCAACATCCTCCTCACCACTCGCATTCCCACCAAGTTTTGTGTTGTCAGCAAAGTTGGAAATATTACATTTGGTTCCCTCATCCAAATCATTGATGTATATTGTGAATAGCTGGTGCCCAATCATTAATCCCTGTGGGATCCCACTAGCCACTGCCTACCACTTTGAAAACAACCCATTTGTTCCTCCTCTCTGTTTATTTATTACCCCAATCCTAACATACTTTAATTTTGCACATTAACCTTTTATGTGATACTTTATCAAAAGCTTTCTGAAAATCCAAATACATCCACTGGTTAATGATAGGATACAGTCTTCAAGTACTCAGCTATTAGGTGGTCACCAATGTTAAATTGTATAAGAAATATATTAGAAATTCAATGTTGTGTTGACTAAAGTGACAAATTTTAGTATTTTTAGCGTACTTTTGACTGCTGGACTATGATTGTTTAATGAGAAAAGAATAATTGGCACTCTAGTTGTCTGAGGCCCCCTGGGGATGAGCAACCATAATACGATCGAAATCTTCATTAAGATGGACAGTGATGTAGTTGATTCTCAGACTAGGATCCTAAATCTAAATGAAGGAAACTATAATAGCGAGGCTTGAGTTGACTATGATGGATTGGGAACGTTACTTAAAGGGATGATGGTGGATAGGCTGCCTGGATGAACCGCAACAATTATTCATTCCTTTCTGGTGCAAAAATAAAACTGGAAAGGTGGCCAAACCATGGCTTATAAGGAAAATTAGAGATGGTATTAGATCCAAAGAACAGGCAAACAAATTGGCCACAAAAAAAAAGACTTGGGGATTGGGAGCAGTTTAGAATTCAGCAAAGGGGGACAAAGGGATGGATTAGTGGGTGGATGTGGGGGTAGGGCCTGGGTGGGATTGTGGTCGGTGTGGACTTGATGGGCCAAATGGCCTCCTCCTGCACTGTAGGGGGTTTCTATGATTTCTACGATTTTCTATGATTAGGAAGGGGAAATAGAATATGAGAGTAAGATTGCAGGAGATATAAAAACTGAATATAAGAGCTTCTATTGGGATGTGAAGAGATGAAGATTGGTGAAGATAAATATAGGTCTTTTATAGTCAGGAACAGAAGAATTTATAGTGGGGAGCAAAGAAATGGCTGACCAACTGAATACTTACTTTAGTGTAGTCTTCACAAAGGAGGACACCCAAATAACATACCAGAAATGTTGGGGAACACAAGGTTTAGTGAGAGGGAGGAACTGAAGGAAATCAGTATTAGTAGGGAAATGGTGTTAGGGAAATAAATGGGACTGAAGGCCGATTATTCTCCAGGATCTGTTAATCTACATACCAGTGTATTTAAAGAAGTGGCCTTAGACACAATGGATACATTGGTGGTCATGTTCCAAGATTACATAGGCTCTATAACAGTTCCGGCAGATTGTAGAGTAGCTAACATAACTCTTCTATTTAAAAAGGAGGGGGAGAGAAAACAGGAAATTATAAACCATTTAGCTTGGTGTTGGTGGTGGGGAAAATACAAGAGTCCAATAAAATTGATTTAATAGCAAAGCACTTGGAATTGGACAGAGTCGGCATAGATTTACAGAAGGAAAATCGTGCTTGACAAATCTACTGGAATTCTTCAAGGATGTAACTAATAGAGTTGGTGAGGGGAAGCCAGTGGATGTGGTTTATTTGGATTTTCAGGAGGCGTCTGGCAAAGTTCACATACGAGATTAGTACATAAAATTAAAGCTCCTGGGACTGGGGGTAGTGCACTGAGATGGATAGGAAATGGGTTGGCAGACAGGAAACAAAGAATAGGAATAAATAGGTGTGTTTTCCAAATGGCAGGCAGTGGCTAGTATGCACTGCAAGGATCAGTACTAGGACCCCAACTATTCACAATATTTATTAATGATTTAGCTGAGGGAATTAAATATATTATTTCCAAATTTGCAGATGACTCAAGGCTGGCTGGGAGGGTGAGCTGTGAGCAGGATTCAGAGATGTTTCTGTGCGACTTGGACAAGTTGAGTGAGTGTGCAAACGCATGGCAGATGCAGTATAATGTGGATGAATGTGAGGTTATCTATTTTGGCAGGAAAAACAGGAAGGCAGATTATCATCTGAATAAATAGGTAGGTGATAGATTGAGAGAGGCGAATGTGCAGCAAGACCTGGGTGTCCTTGTACACTAGTTGCTGAAAGTAAGCATACTAGTGGTAAAGAAGTCAAATGGGCTGTTGGTCTTCATAGAGAGAAGATTGAGTATGAGGACAGGGATGTCTTCTGCAATTTGGATTTGATTCATTATAGTATACAGTGAAAATTATTGTTTCTTGCATGCTTTACAGACAAAACATACCATTCACAGAATACATAGAGGAGAAAAAATGGAGAGAATATAACATTAGAAGAGAATTTAAAAACATTAGAGTACTGTTTTAAAAGCATAAAACTAGAGTAAAAGATGGAATTAGAGAGTATACTGGGGACAGCTCACAAGAAGTTGCCACATTCCAGCACCATCTTGAATTTAGTCTATAAAGGACTGAGATGAGGAGAAACTCCTTCACACGGAGAGTGGTGAATCTGTGAAATTTGCCACTACAGAGAGCAGTTAAGGCCAAAACATTGTATGTTTTCAAGAAGGAGTTGGATGTATCTCTTGGGGCTGAAGAGATCAAAGGATAGGGGGAGAAGCAGGAACAGGTTACTGAGTTGGATGATCAGCCGTGATTATAAATGGCATGGCAGGCTCGAGGTCTGAGGTGCCTACTCCTTCTCCTATTCTCTATGTTTCTATGAGAAGCTCCTTAAGCCTCAGTTTAATGTCTCCTTACTTGACTTTCAGTTGCCTTTCTTTCTTATTATTTCTAAGTTTTCCTAGTGGAGATGGCAAGAACCAAGTTTAGTGACCCTTTCAGGACATGGTATAATAGCCGTATATAAAAATAAATCTCATGATCAATCTATGAATACAGAGATGTCTTGTGAACAATGTTTGTCTTTTGTAAAGTTACCTTTCTGCTGAACACTTCTGTTCATTCCTCATTTCAAAATGGCAAACTGGCGTAGGTTTTCACTGTGCGTGATAGTGCAAAATGAGTCAATGAAAGTCATTAGTAAAATTGAAGTCAGTGGAATGAAAATCAGACGTGATGCTAAACAGGTTGCTGACTTGATTTCAGCACTTTTGCATCATTTCACAAAGTCAAAATCTACTCAACGCCAAGGGACATTCAGAAATTCATATTGGTTTTACCTATAGTAGTTGACAGATTCAGTGTGGTAAGACTGGGAATGGGGATGTGAGAATGTATAGAGCTTGATTGCAGACTTCTATTTAATAGAGTAGGCCACACAGGTGGAGGACAATTGTGTCTCTTGAGATGCTTGACTGGAAGGAGAGGTCCTTTACCATGACAGTCTGAATGTTCTTGACATCAGGAAACAAGTGTCTATGGCCTGGCAGATAGGATTGTAAATGATCACAGCATTTAAAATGAAGTAATAGGCCCCAAGAAGTATCTGTGTGGACAGAAGTTGCTTTAGATGTTGGAAGAGAGGATGGATTTCTAGATATTTATTTATTAGTGTTACATGTAGGCTTACATTAAGACTGCAATTAAGTTACTGTGAAAATCCCTATGGCACCTGTTCAGGTACACTGATGGAGAATTTAGCATAGTCAATGCACCTAACCAGCTTGTCATTCAGACTATGGGAGGAAACCAGAACACCCGGAGGAAACCCTCACAGGGAGAACATGCAGACTCCGCACAGACAGTGACCCCAGCTGGGAATCGAACCTGGGACTGAGCACTGTGAGGCAGCAGTGCGAAAGACTGTGCCATTGATTTTTCAAGATGATTGCTGTACCAATTGCATTATATATTTACCTTTAGTTGAGCAGAGGAGCCAGAGGGAAAGCAACAGAATTGAAGCACAACAACGCTTAAATAACTGAAAATTAATTTGAATAGATTTGTTGCTTTTGGGTGGCTTACCAGTTGTTGATTAGTGTTTTGGTATGTTTCAGTTGATTTGTATTTATTCAGTGAGATGCTTGGGCCACTCAGCATCGTGCATTTGATGAATATGATTATAACCTGTTTCCTCAACAGGATGACTTTTTAGACAAACAGGATTAAGCCTGCCATGCATGAAAACACATTTTCCCTCATCTAATGAATGCACGCTAAACATACAAGGCTTTAAATTATATAGATTTATGGGTGCTGATCCATTGTTGTTTCTAACTTCCAGAATAGTTTTTAAATGATGATAATAAAACTTGTGGCACTAATGTTGATGTTGCAAACTCTACGGCAGGAAATGGGCAATTCACCATCTTAAACATTCTTTCTAAACTTTGATAAGTTCTTCCAGATTTAAGATTTATTCACTGCCAACAAAAGATATGTATGTTATGTTAACTGATTTTCAGGTTGTTCAACGATATTTAATGACATTCACACACGAGAATCTTTTATTCTACCAGCAGTATAAACATAGCCTTCCTCCCCTTCAGATAAATCTTACCACAATCAAGAAGTAATTGTTAACTGCAAAGAAATGTGAAAATAATAGGGTAGCAGTAGTTGAGAATCTCAATTTCACTATTATATACTGGGGTCAAAAAACAAAGTTAAGGACAAATTCGGTGAAGAATTCCTACAATGTGCGCAGAAGAACTTCCTTACTTGGCACTTTTCCAATCTCACAAGGAGGGAAGCAGTGCTATATTGTGGGGAATTTAGTAAGGAAGGTAGTGTTTTAGTGAGAGAAAATCTCAGTGATAATGATCATGAAATAATTAGAGGGGAGAGATACATAAGAACATAAGAGCTAGGAGCAAGAGTAAGCCATCTGGCCCCTTGAGTCTGCTCTGCCATTCAATAAGATCAAGGCTGATCTTTTTGTAAAATCAGCTCCACTTAACTGCCCGCTCACCAGAACCCTTAATTCCTTTACTGTTCAAAAATTCACCTAACCTTGCCGTGAAAACATTCGCTCAGGTAGCCTCAACTGCTTCACTGGGCAGGGAATTCCACAGATTCACAACCCTTTGGGTGAAGAAGTTCCTCTCAAACACTGGAAGAGGTCCTCAGGGGCAGTACAGTGGCACAGTGGCTTGCACTGCTGTCCCAAGGCATCAGGGACCCAGACTCCATTCCTAGCTTGGGTCACTGTCCATACAAATGGCTCCAGAGGAGCAATTTTTTTCACACAGAGGGTGGTGAATGTCTGAAACAAGCTGCCAGGGGTAGTCATAGAGGCGGGCACAATTTTATATCCAACTGCTTCTTGAGAACATACAATGTTCTTTAAGTGGGTGTCACCCCTGCTGTTGAGGAAGGAAGTCCATGGGGCACAAGGTGCCCAAACAGGAGGGATTAACCCCCATCCTGAACCGGGATGTAGACTGTGTGACATGGACTACCCTTGCCTCTGGTAAAATATCAATGATGGCGTCAAGCAGTCCTGAAGTGGCCATTAATTGGTCACTTATGGGACTCAATTGTCTCAACTTGAGCTGTGGGCAAACTTCCAGCAAAGTTGGGTTGATGATAAGCACAACATTCTATTCAGCCCCAATCTCCATCCCACCTGATTTTGTGCCTTCCACACAAGCCCATCCCACACCTGTCATCCCATTCTCAAGGTCTGGGGTCTGGAGCCTGGCCTGGGGCGGGAGAGTTGAAACATATCTAACCTATGACATTCCTCTATCGTTCTAAGCAGAAGATTAGAACCTCTCCAATGAGCAGAAGATAAGACGCACACCCTCTAGAAACAGTTGAGCTCAATGGTCAGACTCTCTTAGGAAATCATAAACTCAAAGGGACTTGGGAGTCATTGTTCAAGATTGTGTTAAGGTTAATGTGCAGTTTCAGCCAGCAGTTAGGAAGGCAAATGCAACGTTAGCATTCATGTCGACAGGGTTCGAATACAAGAGCAGGAATGTACTTCTGAGGCTATACAAGGCTCTGGTCAGACCCCATTTGGAGTATTGTGAGCAGATTTGGAACCCATATCTAAGGAAGGATGTGCTGGCCTTGGAAAGGGTCCAGAGGATATTCGCAAGAATGATCCCTGGAATGAAGAGCTTGTCGTATGATAAACAGTTGAGGACTCTGCATTTGTACTTGTTGGAGTTTAGAAGGATGAGGGAGGATCTTATTGAAACTTACAGGATATTGTGATGCCTGGATAGAGTGGATGTAGAAAGGATGCTTCCACTAGTAGGAAAAACTTGAACCAGAGGGCACAACCTCAGGCTAAAGGAACAATTCTTTAAAACAGAGGTGAGGAGGAATTTCTTCAGCCAGAGAGCAAGACTGCTGAAGTTGCAATATAGGAAATATGGCAGCCAATGTGCACACAGCAAACTCCCACAAACAGTAATTGATAAAAGGAGAATGGTAGTACGTGCATGAGAATGCAATCATTCCCGAGTCATACACTATCCTAACTTGGAACTTTTATTGTTGCTGGGTCAAATGCCTGGGATTCCCTTTCTAACAGCATTGTGTAACAGTGGTTGCAACTTACACTATCTGAACTTTAGCAGTTCAAGAAGGTGGCACAGCATCACTTGCACAACACAATAATAGATGAGCAACAAATGCTGGCCTTGCCAATGACATTCATATCCCATGAATGAATAAAATTGTCTTCCCTGTAGTCCTAGCCTGCTGACCTAATCTTCAAACAGACTTTCCTCTAACATCCAGCTGCTTCCACTATAATATTGCTCTATCAACTTAGTTTCAAACATACTCGCATGCTAGCCCCAGGTTATGTAAGCTTGGTTGTGAGGTCCTGAAAACACAATTTAGACTTCTGATTAGCATAGGCAAGCGTTCTAGACACTTGAGAGATCAGGATCACGATACTGAATTGAAAATCTACTTAAAGAATAGTGTAATGTAAGCCTGTCAAGTGCATTTTTCTAGTTGTGCTAAAAATAAGAAAGGGGCTAGCCCATTCTGTAGTTGAAGTTGCCTTCAAGGATATTGTTAGTCAATAGTGCTTTTAATATTTTGATACAGTAAACATCTTCAAACATAATCTCTTGTCATGTCATCCTTTCAATCTCTATGGCAATTGGGACAATCAGCAAAAATCTTGCTGATGTTTACACGGGCGGGATCTTATGGTCCCGCTAACAGCATACCCATGTTGCAGGTTTCCCGGTGGCGAGGGGTGTGCTCAATGTGAAACTCTGTTGACAAAGGCAGGACCATAAGATTCCACGTCCAGCAAGTCTGTAGGTTATATAATTAAGCTCCTGCCCAAAGAGCTGAATGTGCCATTTACACTGACACTCCGATGTGTCAATGGGGAGATGCTGCACGGGAAGATGTGCTGCCTGGCAGATAACCCATTATTTAGAGGCCTTGTCAAATCTCTTAGAGCTTGTAATAAAATTCCATGATGTTATTTTGAAAACAGCAGCAAAGATCGGAACAATATTTATTCCTCAATCACCATCATGTATAAAAAAAAGATTTGTTATTGGGATCCTGCTGTGCAAACAATGGCCACTGTGATTCCCATATTATGATTGCGACTGCCCTTTAAATGTACCTCATTTGCAGTAAAGTGCATTGGGGTGTTGTGAAAAGTGCTATGTAAACACAAGACTTCTCATTTTTATTCTACTTTGTAGGGGTTGTATTTTGTACAACACAAATAATCTTTAAACCAAATTAGGTAGTCCAATTCTGAGTGCTTAAATCATATTCATGAGTTTTAAGAGGTGAATGAAAAATAGGAATGTGTCATCATGTCATTGAAATGGACCGTGACCAGTTAGTTAACCACATGAAATAGATGTGTACAGCAATCTCAGAGGCTATATATGTAAGCTTACTTTGTAATAAAGATGCATTTTTGCATCTGATGTGGCCTTTACATTTCCTTTATCTTTCTGAGCTTTCTGGGAGCCCTGATTCATGGTGGCCCAAGTACGTTATTCAAGGGAGAAAGTGTTTCAGTTAGTACTGACAGTCTACCCAAACACAAAGGGCAGGGGAGGAAGTGTCACAGCGGGAGCTTGTCATGTTTCTCATCCTCTATCTTCGCTTAAGCAGAATTGAGATCCAAAGCTCTGGCTGATGCCTCTTCCTCCCAGCCCAGGGGCATTGTATAGTACACCTACCTCCAACATAGCCACGATCAACTCTTTCAGCACAGACTAAGATGAAAACTGTGGGGCATCCTCAACTGCAAAGACTAATACCACAGTGGGCTACCAAACTACACAGAAACATAGCATTAAGGTTTGATATTGAGACTAATGATAAGCCACGAGGTCAGTTGGAGTAAACTGACTGGAACAGTTTGTTAACACGTCTTTATCTGAGCATAATCAGCACAAGGCTGGCTAGGAAAGCTCCACCAGGGTGGAGCTTGAGTCCTGGGTCACCTGGCCTGTTCTCTTAAAGAGGCACACCCCAACATGCATAACACATAGGGAATCGAGTGAGGCTGCGCAGCCAACTTAGAGATACTAAAGTATGGAGGTTTCCATGGTGCTAGAAAAATAACAAAAATGTGAGGGTTGTTCTGTCACTGCCCTACATCTACCATCTGAATATGCTTGTGCCAGGCTATTCTCCCAGCTGAATGAGGGCAGCACTGTTTGTCCTTGTGAGTTGTCAGCTTCTGAATGGAGGAGGATGAAGAGGAAGCTGTCTTGTTGCAGTCTGAGCTGGTCTTAGCTCGTCCTGCTGGGGGTGAACAGTGCTGCATATTTCTCAGCTCAGCATGATTCTTGCTTCCTATCCAGCCTTTTTCTCCCTCCACCACTGTTGGGGCTGCTCTGAAACATGGGTAGTCTGGACTGTTCTCTTAAAGAGGTACACCCTGGGAGTCTCCAGATTGACCGCGAAACTTCAGCAAAAGCTTTTGGACAGAAGGTCTGTAGGTCAGCTGGTAATGGATGGGATCGCAACCAAACCACAGTCTCCTGGGATCCACACTTGCACACTTTCCAAGAAAAAATGGGCATAAACATTCTATCAGGCACAATCATTCTTTCACATTCTATTGCAAAGTAGGCATTAGGGTCAGTTTGTTACTCTATCTACATCTCTTCCAGTTCCTTTGTTCCAATTAGGATCTCTGCATGGTCTGACTATTATTGTGTCTGACATAAATTATTGGCATTATAGTTGCCCAAGTTAATACTGGCATTACTGAAAGCATTAGCCAGGATTTTTTCAGTCCAACAGGGGTCTTGCCCATCAATCAGAGATGTTGTCATATACTTAAAACACAGCATGACATCACCATAAGGGAAGTGTGTCATGTGATCCAGCCTTGGTTTCACTTTTGCCCTGAGCAGAGCACACACCCACAGCTCTGCTGCTGATGTCTTTAAGCTTCCTATCCAAGTATAAGCCTGGTAGGTAGGGATATGATCGGCTCAACTTGTGGGCTGAAGGGCCTGTTTGTGCTGTAGTGTTCTATGTTCTATAAACATTCCCATGTGTCTAGTCTAAATATATGAACCCACAACATGATTATCATTGGTGTCATTATATCACTATAACAACATAACAGAGGGGAACCCCTGTCAGTTCTGTGGGGGAGGCCTGACAGAATTAAGTGCACCTCAGACCAGAGGCCAGCAGCTAGTCATTGTGTGCAGCGCCAGCATGACCAGTGGCAGCTAATGGTACTCCACCCACCTGAAGCCCAGGATCATGGCCAATGCACCTACCAGGACGTCCTTTAGACTGTGGGAAGAATCTGGACCATCCGGGGGAAACCCTCGCAGACATGGGGAGAACGTGCAGTCTCTGCACAGACAGTGACCCAAGCTGGGAATCGAACCTGGGTCCCTGGTGCTATGAGGCAGCAATGCTAATCACTGTGCCACTATGTTGCCCATATCGAGCTTTCCTTCTAACCCTTATCTACATTCCTCCATGAAGAGTGTTAGGATGTTTTACAGCATTAAAAGTACTACAATAATGCACATTTCTTATGTTACAGAACATTAACAAGCAAAGAGACTTCTGCTGGATTTCCCTCTCATTTCCTCATCAATCTTTTAATTTTACTTATTTAACAAGTAAACTCCTTTTATCTTGCTTGTTGACATGCCATTCCTTCCTTGTTTGCTGTTGTGAGTTAAGCAAATGTTAGTTACCATGGGAACAGTAATCCGTGAATGGTCAGGACCTCCTCAGTGGTTGTCACTTTATACATTTTTTGTTAACCTCTTTTGTGCTGTAACAAAAAAGGACTACCAGGTAGAGGAGCCAGAAGCTTGAGCAAACATGGCCCAGTGAGATCTAATAAGCAGCCAAGAGGATTTTTACCAGCCCAGAGTAACCATCTATACTGAAATGCACAGTCACAAAGGTGAAGAACAATAATTGCATCAATTGGTAACATTACCTTTTGTTGGGCTGCAAGAATGGTATTGTCAGCATTCTGAACTTATACAACATGGTACTGATTGTGGTCTTTGAAAGGGTGGTGAGTGAGTGGAATCAGCTGCCATCGGTGGTGGTAGAGGCGAACTCGCTGGGGTCTTTTAAAAGACTTCTGGATGAGTATATGGGATCTAATGGGATTGGAAGTTACAGATAGTTCTATGGCTTGGTAGGTATAGATGAGATCGGCGCAACTTGTGGGCCGAAGGGCCTGTTTGTGCTGTAGTGTTCTATATTCTATGTTCTAAACGTGTGTTCAGGTTTATTCAATTCAGAATTTTTCAGCTGGTGGTATCTGATTGTTGAACTGAAATTCACTCTTGCCTCAGGGGAGAATATTAGAAGATAAAAAAAAGTAACTTGTTGGTGGCATGATGGCACAATGGTTGGTACTGTTGCCTCACAGCGCCAGGGATCCGGGTTCGATTCCCGGTTTGAGGGAGAATTTAGCATGGCCAATGCACCTAACCAGCATGTCTTTCGGACTGTGGGAGGAAAGTGGAACATCAGAAGAAACCCACGCAGCCAATATGCAGACTCTGCACAGACAGTGACCCAAGCCAGGGATTGAACCCAGATACCTGGCGCTGTGCAGCAGCAGTGCTAACCACTGGGCCATTGTGTCGGAAATATGGAAATAAGAAGTTATAAGTGGGAGTATGGAAATAAGAAGTTAAAAGTTGGCCTGTTCCACCATTCAATAAGATCGTAGTTAATCTTCTAACTCCAATTTCTTACATTGTTCCTTACTCTTTTATTCCATTAGTATCCAGAAGTCTATTTACCTCAGTCTTAACTATCCTTAACGGAGCATTTCTGGAGCAGAGAATTCCAAAGATTCAGAATCCTTTCAGTGGAGAAATCTCTTCTTATTTCAATCTTAACTGGTTGGCCTCCTTGATCTAAGACTTTGACTTCGTATTCTAGATTCCCCCATCAGGGGAAATGTTTTCTCAGCATCTACCTTGTGAAGCCCTTTAAGAACATTATATGCTCCAACTAAACATCTTCGATTCTTCTAAACCCCAGGGAATATAAGGCTTAGCCTATACAATCTCTCCTCACAGCCCCCACATCACAGGAACCGGTTTCGTGAATCTTCATTGCACTCCCTTTAGTGTAAGTATGTCCTTCTTTAAGTAAGGACACCAAATCCATTCAGAATAACTGAATTGTTACAACATGGACAGAGGCCATTTGGCCCATTGTGTCTGCACCAGCTCCCTAAATAACCAATTCACTTAGTGCCATTCTCCTGCCTTCTCCCTCTAACCCTGCACATCCTTCCTATTCAGATTACAGTCTAATTCTCTTCTGAATGCTTCAGCTGAATCTTCCTCCACCAAACCCTCAGGCAGTTCTTTTGATTTGGTTTGATTTATTTTTGTCACATGTATTAACATACAATGAAAAGTGTTGATTTGTGCACGTTATACAGACAAAGCTTATCATTCATAGGGAAGGAAATGAGAGAGTGCAGAGTGTAGTGTTACAGTCATAGCTAGGGTGTGAAGAAAGATCAACTTAATGTGAAGTAGGTCCATTTAAAAGTCTGACAGCAGCAAGGAAGAAGCTGTTCTTGAGTTGATTGGTATGTGACCTCAGACTTTTGCATCTTTTTCCCAACGGAAGATGGTGGAAGAAAGAATGTTCGGCGTGCGTGAGGTCCTTAGTTATGCTGGCTGCTTTGTCAAGGTAGCGGGAAGTGTAGATAGAGTCAATAAATGGGAGGTTGGTTTGCGTGATGGATTGGGCTACATTCAAGACCTTTTGTAATTTCTTACTGTCTTGGGCAGAGCAAGAGCCATACCAAGATATGATACAACCAGGAAGAAAGCTTTCTATGATGCATCTATAAAAGTTGGTGAGAGTCATAACTGACATGTCAAAGAACAAAGAACAAAAACAGCCCAGGAAACAGGCCCTTCAGCCTAATGAGCCCGCGCCGCCCTCTTAATATTACCAGTCCCCCCCTCCACCCATGACCCCTATCTATTGTTTTTATGGCAATCCACATTGAGGGAAACTAATTTAGGGACAATTTATTACTGCGAATCAGCCTAATAGCACATCTTTGGGGTGTGGGAGGAAACCGGAGCACCCGGAGAAAACCCACGCAAGCACGGGGAGAATGCGCAAACTCCCACAGACACCGGCCCAAATCCATGTGTCTGCACAGCAAACAGTGATAGTCACTGAGCTGTTGTCTTGCCCAGTATCTGGTCCAGTTTAAGCGCACACTAACGACATGAAGCACTAGGCCAATCTCGAACAATCAAGAGCAGCCCAAGTACAACCCATCGCGTGTATGCCCCTTGTTGGACAACAAGGCGGACCGACTTAAAACCTGTGAATTAAAAGAGAAAAGACATCATTATCATCCCATATCCTTTTCCATTACCAGGGTCGTCCCACTGTTTATGAACTTTATTTAAAACAATGTCCGATATCCACCCATCTCCAACCCACTCATGTGTCTGTCTAAGTTACTCTTAAACAAATCTAGCATGCCTGCCTCCAACACCTTACTTGGCAGAGCATTCCATACCCCCACTACCCTCTGTGTGAAAAACCTCCCTCTAATATCTGTGTTATACCTCTCCCCCCTCACCTTAAGCTTGTGGCCCATCGTACTGTCAAAGTTCCTTAGTATTCTGAGAAAGTAGAGGTGTTGGTGGGCTTTTGTAACAATAGTCAGCATAGGGAGACCAGGACATGTTGTTGGTAATCTGCACGCCTAAAAACTTGAAGATCTTGACTCCTACTAAGTCCCTGGCGATGTAGACAGGGGTATGTTCTCTATGCTTCCTGAACCTTAACCATTTCCTGTACACAAACATATTTCCTCTTTCTACTTTAGATTCCTTCATCAATTACTTTAAATCTTTGCCCTCATTCTCATTCCTTTCACAAATGGGAAAGGTTTCTCCCTATCTATCCTATCCAGACCCTTCATAGTTTTGAGTACCTTTAGCAATGCTCCGTGATTGGTCCTCGCCTTGCGATGAAGACCACAGTGGTCTCTCCTGCTTTCCAGCCTGCTTTCTTCCAAGGTAAACAATCCTAACTTCCCCAATCTACACAGTGTACCAAGTGTGGCCTTAACCATGCCCTGTATAATTGCAATAGGACTTCTTTACTCTTATACTCTAATCCCTCTGTAGCAAAAGTTAACATACCTTTTGTCTTCCTAATCGCTTGACTATCTTAACTTTAATTAACTGCAACCCTTTCATGCATCATGCATCAGAAAGATCACGTGACTCCATGGGGAACAAGCTCAGGGGTCTCTGAGCAAAGTGCGAGCTCTTAAAGCTAGATTGATCCTACAGCTAAGAATGAACACATCGATGGAAGAACCCTGTATATATCTGTAAGAAGTAATGAACCTGCTGTTGTTTCTTAGCTAACTGGTGGTCACCAATTATTGCATATACTACGTTGACAATGAGGAAAACAGCAGTAACTCAGATTACAACAAAAAATTTGAAGGAAAGTTCATTTGCAAGAATTGCACAACAACCAGCCTGTTGAAGTAGCCATGCCTCTCTTCAAACAAGAAGAGGCTTTTGACACTGCAATAGAAGACTGGGTACAACATGTGGTGCATTTGGAATATTTTTTCAGTGCTAAACGGACAGAGTGGAAGGATGAGAAGAAAGTCATATTGCTGACTGCACATGGGACCTAGATATATAACTTGATCTGAAATTCAACATCCATGGATGCTTCCAACACAAAAACATTTTCAGAGCTCATTCAGCTAGCAAAGGGGCATTACCACCCTAAGCCCTCAGTAATACTACAAAGATATAAATTTAACTCAATGGGAAGAACCTCAGAGGAGACATCTGCAGCCTTTATAGCAAGGCTAAGGCAAATTGAGGAGCATTGCAATTTTGGCTCAGCATTGAATGACATGCTAAGGGACTGATTGGTATGTGGTGTAAACTATGCAAGCTGTCCAGAGAAAACTTTGAGCTGAATCAGAGGTAACTTTAAAAATGGTGCTGAAAATCTCATCTGCAACGGAGAGCACTGAGAAGGGCACCCAGAGATACAAAGTGCACAGAACAATGAGGGTAGCAGTTAGGGGGGGTAGCAGTCAGCAGCAGTGATGCCAGGAGTGAAGGCACTGCTTCAAGTGTTTCAAGTTTATTGATTAGTGTCACAAATAGGCTTACATTAACATTGCAATGAAGTTAAATTTTAAAATAGAGACGAGGATAATTTATTTCCCCCTGAAGATAGTGAGTTTTTGGAAATCCCCTCAAATGGCAGTGGAAGCAGAATTTTCAAATGTTTTTAAGGCAGAATTAGATAAATTCTTGATAAACAAAGGGGTGAAAGATTATCGGGAGTAGGTGGAAGGTTACAGTTAGATCAGTCATTATCTTATTTAATGATGGAATGGGCTCAAGGGGCTGAATGGCCTAATTCTGCCCTTAGTTCACATTTTCATTTGTTACCTCATTTAAGCTATTGATATTGATTGTAAAAAGTCGACGTCCAAGAACTGATTGTTACAGAACTCCATGAGTTACAGCCTCCTAGCCTTAAATACAACTTGTACTTACAACAACAACAACTTGCATAGAGCTTTTCATATAATAAAATGCGCAATGTACAGTAGTTTTATCAAACAAAATTGAACAACAAGCCTCTTATGGACCGAGTGCAGGGTGTCGAAATTTGCTGATGACACCAAGATTGGGGGAAAGGCAAATTGTGCGGAGGGTGTGGAGAGTCTGCAGAAGGATCTAGATGGGCTGGGCGAATGGGCCAGGAAATGGCAAATGGAATTTAATGTTGGCAAGTGTGAGGTGGTCCACTTTGGTAGGAAGAATGGTAGGAAGGACTATTACTTACGTGGCGAAAAACTGCAGCAGGCGACGGTGCAGAGGGACCTCGGGGTCCTTGTGCATGAGTCGCAAAAACCCAGCTTGCAGGTGCAGCAGGTGGTCAGGAAGGCGAATGGGATGCTGGCCTTCATCGCGAGGGGGATTGAATATAAAAGTAGGGAGGTCTTGCTGCAGCTGTATAGGGCATTGGTGAGGCCGCAGCTGGAGTACTGTGTGCAGTTTTGGGCGCCGCACCTGCGCAAGGATATTTTGGCCCTGGAGGGAGTGCAGAGGAGGTTTACTAGGCTGATACCGGAGTTGAGGGGATTGAGCTATGAGGAGAGGCTGAATAAACTAGGCTTGTACTCGTTAGAGTTTAGAAGAATGAGGGGAGATCTCATTGAGACGTATAAGATGATGAATGGGATGGATAGGATAGAGGTGGAGAGACTCTTCCCGCTCAAAAAAGACAGTAGGACTAGGGGGCACAGCCTCAAGATAAAGGGGAGGCGGTTTAGAACGGAGTTGAGGAGGAACTTCTTCACTCAAAGGGTGGTGAATCTCTGGAATTCTCTGCCCGTTGAAGTGGTGGAGGCTGCCTCGCTAAATATTTTTAAGAAGCGGGTTGATGGGTTCTTGATAAGAGAGGGGATTAAGGGTTATGGGGAGAGGGCGGGAAAGTGGAACTGAGCCACAACAGATCAGCCATGATCTTATTGAATGGCGGGGTAGGCTCGAAGGGCTAGATGGCCTACTCCTGCTCCTATTTCTTATGATCTTATGATCTTATGATCTATTAGGATAGAGGACTAAAGTAGTCCTTGGTGATTTAAAGAGATAGGTTGTATGGACTAACTGAAAGGAAAAGAGCAAAGTGAAGTGGAAATTCCAAGCTTAGGACATTGGAATTTGCGAGCATGGCTGCCAGTATTAGAGTGATGGAAATATAGCTTGCATAAGAAGCCAGGATTGGAGTAATGTGGAGATCTTGGATAGCTGTAGACTAGGAGGAAGTTATAAAGTTGAGAAAAGTGAGGCCACAAAGGACTTGAAAACATAGCAGCCATAATGTAGAAATACTTCCCAAAGCTCCTAATGGAGGTGTAATCAAATAAGAACATAAGAACATAAGAAATAGGAGCAGGAGTAGGCCATCTAGCCCTTCGAGCCTGCCCCGCCATTCAATAAGATCATGGCTGATCTGTCATGGCTCAGTTCCACTTTCCCGCCCTCTCCCCATAACCCTTAATCCCCTCTCTTATCAAGAACCCATCAACCCGCTTCTTAAAAATATTTAGCGAGGCAGCCTCCACCACTTCAACGGGTAGAGAATTCCAGAGATTCACCACCCTTTGAGTGAAGAAGTCCCTCCTCAACTCCGTTCTAAACGGCCTCCCCTTTATCTTGAGGCTGTGCCCCCTAGTCCTACTGTCTTTTTTGAGCGGGAAGAGTCTCTCCACCTCTATCCTATCCATCCCATTCATCATCTTATACGTCTCAATGAGATCTCCCCTCATTCTTCTAAACTCTAACGAGTACAAGCCTAGTTTATTCAGCCTCTCCTCATAGCTCAACCCCCTCAACTCTGGCATCAGCCTAGTAAACCTCCTCTGCACTCCCTCCAAGGCCAAAATATCCTTGCGCAGGTGCGGCGCCCAAAACTGCACACAGTACTCCAGCTGCGGCCTCACCAATGCCCTATACAGCTGCAGCAAGACCTCCCTACTTTTATATTCAATCCCCCTCGCTATGAAGGCCAGCATCCCATTCGCCTTCCTGACCACCTGCTGCACCTGCAAGCTGGGTTTTTGCGACTCATGCACAAGGACCCCGAGGTCCCTCTGCACTGTCGCCTGCTGTAGTTTTTCGCCCCGTAAGTAATAGTCCTTCCTACCATTCTTCCTACCAAAGTGGACCACCTCACACTTGCCAACATTAAATTCCATTTGCCATTTCCTGGCCCATTCGCCCAGCCTATCTAGATCCTTCTGCAGACTCTCCACACCCTCCGCACAATTTGCCTTTCCCCCAATCTTGGTGTCATCAGCAAATTTCGACACCCTACACTCGGTTCCCTCCTCCAGATCATCTATATAAATGGTAAATAGCTGAGGCCCCAGCACCGACCCCTGGGGCACTCCACTAGTCACCATCCGCCAATCCGAATAGCACCCATTGACCCCCACTCTCTGCCTCCTATTTGACAACCAATCCTCTATCCACGCTAACACCCTACCCCCAACTCCATGTCCCCTGACCTTCTGCAATAACCTCTTGTGAGGTACCTTGTCAAACGCCTTCTGAAAATCCAGAAAGACCACATCCACCGGCTCTCCTCTATCCACTGCCCTAGACACATCCTCATAGAACTCCAGTAAATAATGGACAATGAACAAAGAAAGGAGATATTAGGAGAGGTGACCATAACTTTGGTCAATGACTTCAGGGAGGGTCTAAGCGCAATGACATTTCACCACATCAATCCCATTGTTTGTAATATAATACAGATTAAGTCATAATTTATTTACTTATTAGTGTCACATGTAGACTTACATTAACACTGCAATGAAGCTACGGTGAAAATCCCCTAGTGACCACATTCCAGCACCTGTCCAGGTACACTGAGGGAGAATTTAGCAAGGCCAATGCACCTAATCAGCACATCTTTTGGACTGTGGGAGGAAACTGGAGCGTCCAGGAGAAAACCCACACAGACACAGGAAGAACGTGCAGATTTCCCACAGCCAGTCACCCAAGACTGGAATTGAACCCGGGTTCCTGGTGCTGTAGGCAGCAGCGCCAACTATTGTGTCACGGTGCTGCCCATGTAACTGTTCCTTTGAACTTCTAACTTGATTAAAATGATAAAACATAAAATACAGAACTTATGCTAAACTATTGCCTTCAAATGTTAAATGCTCGAGGTGCTTCAAGTTGTTGATGTACGTTGGTCTGCTGAGTTTTGTCAAAGTCCTTCTTTTGAGCCTGGGGCACGAGATGATGCAGATTATTATCACAAACAGCTATCTCTGAAAGTTACAATCATATACGTAAAAATATTAGACTTATCATTACATACTGCAACATTCAACAGACGGAATGGTATGTCAATAATTTTCAAACACCAATAATTATTTTCATGACTCAAACAGCACATTTAACTTATAATTTGAGTGTCTCAGTGTGTAACAATGAATACTTTCAAAATTTCAAAGTTGACTTTTTTTTTGAAGAGAGTTTAATTACAAACCCTCTGAGAGTGCCAGAATCTTTAGTTTTAGAGATAATAACTAAATATGCTTCAAAGTATTCCACAAAAGGCTGCTGTATAATGCATTCTCCAGACGTGCTAATTATAATACAAATTGAATCATGCGTAAAGTGAATATTGGTGGCAAACGTCTTTGATGCAAAGTGTTAAATAACATAAAAATACATAGCTCAAGGGAGGCAATGGCCTAGTGCTATTATCGATAGACTATTAATCTAGAAACTTAAAAGACGCTATTGTATCCGCCTCCACTACCTCCTCCTGAAAGCGAGTTCCAGGCACCCACCACCCTCTGTGTAAAAGACTTACCTCATACACCTCTTTTAAACCTTGCCCCTCGCACTTTAAACCTATGCCCCCTAGTCATTGACTCTTCCACCCTAGGAAAAGCTTCTGACTGTCCACTCTGTCTACGTCCCCCCTGGAAAAATGTTAACAATCTTTAAGGAAGGAAGTCTGCTGTCCTTACCTAGTCTGGCCTACACGTGACTCCAGAGCTATAGTAATGTGGTTGACTCTTGACTGTCCTGTGAAATAGCCTAGTAAGCCACTCGGTTCAAGGTCACCTAGAAATGGGCAATAAATACTGGCCAGCCAGTGATGTCCATGTCCCATGAGTGAATAAAGAAAGCCAAGGGAAGCCATTTTGCTTGTTGTGTCTGTGTCAGTTCTTCCAATGTCCCCAAGAGACATTTTTCAATAAAAACGTCAAGTTGCTAACACGATTAAAGGATTAAAATTAAATGGAGATAAATTGCTTTCTCTGGTAGGGGAGTCCAAAACAAGGGGCAGTAGACAGTTCAAAAGGGAACATTTCTTTGTAGAAAGTGTGGTGGAGATTTGAAACTCTGGAAAGCTGCTGTATCTTGGTCAGTTGAAAAATAAAAAAGTGAGTTTCTTAAGAGTTTTGTTCAGCAGAAGTAGTGAGGGTTACGGTCCCAAGGTGGGTCGATGAGGTGCAGATGCAGTTTTTAAGTTTATTTAACACTGTCACAAGTAGGCTTGCATTAGCACTGCAATGAAGTTACTGTGAAAATCCCCTACTTGCCACATTTTGGCGGGTACAATGAGGGAGAATTTAGCATGGCCAATGCACCTAACCAGCACTTCTGGACTGTGGGAGGAAACCAGAGCACCCAGAAAAGATCCAAGCAGACATGGGGAGGACACACAGACTCCACACAGAGAGTGACCCAAGTCAGGAGTCGAACCTGGGTTCCTGGCACTATGATGCAGCAGTGCCAAACACTGTGTCACCATACCGCCTATAATGCAACTGAACAGCAGAACGGTCTCAAAGGGCTGAACGGCCTCCACTCATTCCTATACTCACACGTTCCTTTGTTTTATCACTTAGTTGGCAAGTCAAAATTATCTACCCATGTGGCATAGAAATTTCTCAAACTGTTACAGCAAAAGGGCAGTGGGGAGTGACCTGTTGCTGTTGGTTGAACTAGGTCCAGTTGTAAAGTGATAGCAGACGAGGACATTTGTTTTGACAGCTATGGTAACATCAATCTGTCGTGCCTAGCAAGCAGCTACTTACTCTGATTTATTATATGTTTGGGCATATTATTTATTGTCAGTCAATAAAACAATGTTGTACGTGTACTGTCAAGCCTTAGCTTTCAAGTCAGTTATACATTTCACTTGTGAAGTGCATTTAACTGGTGGGTTCATTAGGCCAGTTTATTAAGAATATGTTTGATTTCTTGACACACTGCTGTGCTGCATATTACTTACCCTTCTCTCCCCCATGCCCTCCTGAAGCCAGGCCAGAGTAACCGTACTAGTGCCAACTATACAATTTCTTCCCCTCAGCCAGCCGTAACCATGACTACAGAGCTGATCCCTTCATTGTACTCGAAGATTAAAGAAACACGAGCGGTAAGGGGGTTTATGGAGGTACATTTCCAAAGTTTGAAGAATAGATAAGCCGAGTATTTTTTAAATGGTGACGAACAAATAAATGTTGGTGTTCAGAGGGATTTGGATGTCCCTTGTACATGAAACGTGGAAAGACCATAAGACGTGGGAGCAGAAGCAGGCCATTCAGCCCAATGAGTCTGCTCCATCATTCAATGAGATCTTGATCGATCTGAGATATCCTTGAACTCTACTTTCCTGCCTTATCTCCATAACCTTGACTCCATTGTTGATTAGAAATCTGTCTATCTCAGCCTTGAAAATAATAAATGGCCCAGCATCTGTGGTAAAGAATTTCACAGATTCACAGAGAGAAGAAATTCCTCCTCATCTCTGTTTTAAATAGGCCGCCTCTTACTCTGAGAAGTTATAAAAGGCATTGTTGGCTGAGAGGGGATTAGAGCGCAAGGATTGGGAGTTCTTGCTATAATTTTGCAAGGCTTTCGTGGGACCACATTAAAACATTGTGTACAGTTTTGGTCTCTGTACCTCAGGGAGGACGTACTTATTCTAGAGAGAATGCACTGAAGGGTGACTGGTCTGATTGCTGGGATGGGGAAGCTGTCCTATTAGGAGAGCTTGAGCAGAGGGAGCCTGTTCCAGAGTTGGTGAAATACCGGCAGGACCCCAGGAAGCCCGTTTTAACAGATTAGCATGTCATTAGCACGCACTCTCTCTGGGACTTCCCGCCACCTCCCCCCGCCACTCCAGATATTCAGCAGACATGACGTCACACTGGCACCATTTACAACAGCCCTACACATCTGTGAACCTGGCACCTTCACTCACGATTTTGGAGGTGAACATTCAGACAGCCATCACCCTCCAGGTATTCACTCTGCAGGGTGCATGGGAGAGGATGCGGAGGGGCTCAGATAAGTGCATCTAAAGACTGGGGGCCGGGGATCCCAGAATCACCAAACTGGGGGGGGAGAAATCCAGTGGTGTCGCTTGCAGATCTTAACTTCCCTTTGTTACGTGGAACCACTTGCTTTAAAGGGATTGTGAAGGCTGGTATGCAGGCAGTAATTCCCTCTCTCCCTGGTTCCTGTCCATATTGCAGCTGACGGAGTGCCCTTCCTTGTGGGGGCTAACAAGAGGGTGTGAGGGTTTGAAAACAAGAAGCTCAACCCTGGGGGTGACTGAGTTACACGGGTGGGATCCTGTGAGAGGCCAGGCAGTCAGGGCACAGTAGGGGATTCAGGAATGGGGTGTGTGTTGCCCCTCACGTGGCCTGAAAGGCCTCGCACTCAGGGGAGGGTGACTGCAGTGTGATTGGAACCCACACTCAGGCAGCAGTGTGAGGACAAAGGGGTGAATCTGCCCGGCAGCCCGAAACCAATTGTTAGGAGTGTGTGTGTAACTGTAGATGTCAATGGGCCATGCAAGGCAGCTCAGCTCTGCACAGCTTGTGACTGGGAGAAACAGGGTGCACTCTGGGAGTGTGCTGGACGTGCTAATTGCTGGCCTCGCGTGATTCAGCTATGCCTCATCAGGAATGCTCTAACTGGCTCGTGACTCGCCCAGAGTACCTTCAGCTGATCTGCCCCAACCAGGGACAGCTCCATAAAAACCCCAAGGATGGACAGACAGGCAGATAGTGCAGGAAGAAATGGCCTCTAGGAAAGCAGCTCCCCATTTCTCGGATGCAGATCTGGCCAGGTTACCGGAGGTGGTGGAGTCAAGGTGGGATACCTTCTTCCACCCAGCAGGACGCCATCCCAGGGGAGGAGATGGAAATGAAGCCTGGAAGGCTTTGGCCATGCGTCTTAGTGCCAAGGCACTAGCCAGGAGAATCGGAAAGCGGTGCGCAAAAAAATGAATGACCTAATCTGGGCAACAAGGGTGAGCACTTAACTTCATCTAGCATGGTGACACAGTGGGTAGCACTGCTGCCTCACAGCTCCAGGGACCCAGATTCAATTCCCAGCTTGGGTCACTGGTTGTGTGGAGTTTGCACGTTCTCCCCGTGTCTGTGTGGGTTTCCTCTGGGTGCTCCTGTTTCTTCCCACAGTCCAAAGACATTCTGGTTAGCGTGGCCAATGCACCTAAATTCTTCCTCAGCGTACCCCGAACTGGCACTAGGAGTTTGGCGACAAGATTTTCACAGTAACTTCATTGCAGTGTTAATGTAAGCCAATTTGTGACTAATAAATAAACAATATCAGGGCCCCACCAGGGCAACCCAGGCATCTGAACTGCATTTTGAGGAGCCTGTGCACCATTCCAGTATTGAACAGGTGGCAACATAGGCCTCATTATACCAGGTCTCCGCATCAGTATCAGGCCTCTGCACAGGCGTCATCAGCCAAGTCCTAAGTGGACACCCCATGTCCGCCATGAGCCATCCCTGCACCCTGGGGTTCTCCTCAAAGACTTCCGGGACACTGGCCCCCTGCACATTGGGCATCCTCGCGATAACTGCGAATCTTGCAGCCCGGGCTTCTTGCTGGCCTCGCTTGCGCGTACAGGACATCTGCAACTTCCTTCGCACAGTCGTGGATGGATGGTTGGGAAATGCCACAAAGGTCTCCACTGGTGGTCTGGAAGGACTCGGTTGTGTAAAGGCGGCTGTCACTTTCACACCCACCGGGAGTGGATGCCCCGCTCATGCCCCGAGGTGCCAGTTCCTACAATAAATAGCACAGGTGTAGTGCTGTCTCCTTTCGGAGCCAGAGCCATCGGCAGTACGCGTTGTCTGATAGTTGCTCGAAAGACACTCGCATATGGAGCTGCCAGGATTACCGCTTACTCTTTCTCCTGCTTCCCCCCAACATCAGATCGTTGGTTAGACTGCATTTGGAGTACTGCGTCCAGTTCTGGTCACCTTACTACCGGAAGGACATGGAGACCCTGGAGAGGGTGCGGAGGAGGTTTACCAGGATGTTGCCTGGTATGGAGGGACTGAGTTACGAGGAAAGGTTGGAGAAACTGGGGCTCTTCTCCTTGGAAAGACGGAGATTAAGGGGAGACATGATAGAGGTATATAAGATACTGAAGGGAATAGATAGAGTCAATAGTGAGAGACTGCTCCCTAGATTGGGGACAACAATTACGAGAGGTCACGATCTAAGGGTGAGGGGGGAGAAGTATAATTTGGATACTAGAGGAAGGTTTTTCATGCAGAGGGTCATGGGGGTATGGAACGCGCTACCGAGTAAGGTGGTGGAGGCAGGCACGTTGGACTTGTTTAAGGTTTACTTAGATAGACACATGAGCGAAACAGGGATGGAGGATTATAGTAGGGGGTATTAAATAGGGTCAGAGCCTCGGGAGACACCGGAAATGCAGACTTATATGTTAACGTTTTTGTCTTTTTATTCCGCAGGTGGAGGTCCACCTCATTGTCAAACGAGGGGCATGCACACGGTGGGTCGTGCGTGGGCTGCTCTTGGAGGTTCCGGGAGTAGCCTAGTACTTCATGTCGGTGTGTGTGCTTGATCCTGGACCGATAGACGGGCGCCGCAACAGCTCAGTGACTATCACTGCTGGCTGTGCAGATACATGGATTTGGGCCTGTGTCTGTGGGAGTTTGTGCATTCTCCCTGTGGTTGCGTGGGTTTCCTCCGGGTGCTCCGGTTTCCTCCCACACCCCCAAAGATGTGCTCTTAGGCTGATTGGTTTTACCAAATTGACACTATTCTCCCCTGAATCTGGCTAAGTTAGGGGTTCCATTCGTAGACACGCAGGGTAGAATAGGTGTAGGGTGATGCGGCGGTGCGGGCTCGTTGGGCCGAAGGGCCTGTTTCCCGTGCTGGGTTGTTCTTTGTATCACCGTGGCGAATGGCAGCCATGTCCACCTCCGCAACCATCTCCCTGTGAGTGGTAAGGCCTGGACCATCTTTGCCCGCAATTCTTCCTCCTGCTCCTCCTCCTCAGCTCTAGCAGCAACCAAAAGAACAGCAAGATCAATCGGTTGCGTCGCAAAAGCCATCTCATCAAAGGTGGGGGAGGTAGTGGTGGTTGGGGAAGGGGAGAAACGGTTGGAGAGATTTAAAAACTCTGCTTGCCCCTAGCCCAGCAACACACACTCCCCATATCGCGCCCCCCCCCCACAGACCACCAGCAACACACGCTCCCCCCCCTCACAGACCCCAGAGTTGGGATGAATGGATATGAAGCTAATTACATTGCGATGAACACAAAAGAGTGCAAGTTGACGTTTTGCCCATTTTGGATCCTGATCGTGCCGGTTTTTTTTCCTGATAAAATGGGAATGGGTGCGAAAATGGGTGCCATTCCCTCTAGTCACATCAGACTCGATTTTATGATTTTTTTTCCCACCGCAAAACAGGTGTGATGAAGTCATAAAATTTTGCCCAATGTTTCGAATCCTTGTGACTCGTCTTCAGAGAAATGAAACATTCACTTTTGTTCCTGTCTCCAGAGATGCTGCTGAATATTTGCCCCATTTGATTGTTTTTCATTTCAGTGCTGGGACCACAGTTCACAATTTATACTCGTGATATGGGCTGAAATCTCCCGTCCTCGCTCGAGGCTGGGATTCTCTGGTGCTGCTGACAGTGAATGAAGTTTTGACTGGAACGCCAAGCTGTCCATTCTCGCTCACAATTGGGTCCCACCACAGACAGAATTGGAGAATCTCACCCCTAGGCTTTGCAATTAACATTACAATATATAAATTTGTAATTGGTACCAACTTGGGAGAGGTAGTTATTAAAGTTTCCATCAGTTAGGCCATGTTTCAATTTTGAAATCCTCATCCTTGTCTCATCCCTCCATGGCCTCTGAGTTTTTCGTACTTCTCCAATTCTGACCTCTTGTGTCTCCCTGATTATCATCGCTCCATTGGCAGCGAGCGATCCTTCATCTATCTAGGCTTTGGAATTCCCTCCCCAGTCTCTTCAATAAGATTCTCCCTGCAACTAACTCCTGAATCAAGCTTTTGGCTCTCCACCCTAATATTTGGTTTGGTTTGGTATCAAATTCTGTTTAATAACATTCTGGATGTTTTACTACATAAAGTTGCTCTGTAAATATAACATGTTGTTGTAGAATCCAAAGAATGAGGTGGTGATGTAGTGGTTTTGTCACTGGACTAGTTATCTAAAGACTTAAGCTAATGCTCTGAGGACTTGGGCTCAAATTTGAATTCAACAAAAGGAAATCTGAAATTAAAAATTTACAGATGACCCTGAAACATTGTCGATTGTTGTAAAAATCCATCTGGTTTGCTAATGTTCTTTAGAGAAGGAAATCTGCCATCCTTACTTGGTCTGGCCTACTTGTGACTGCAGACTCACAGCGACATGAATCTTAAATGCCCTCTGAAATGGCCTAGTAAGCCACCCAGTTCAAGGGCAATAATTAGCGATGGGCAGTAAATGCTGGCCCAGCCAGTGATACACCCATCCCATGGATACATTATTTAAGATTATGAGGGGCATGAACAGAGTGGATAAGGAGCAACTGTTCCCCTTAGTTGAAGGGTCACTCATGAGGGTTCATAGGTTCAAGGTGAGGGGTAGGAGGTTCAGGGGACATATGTGGAAAAACGTTTTACCCAGAGGCTGGTGACGGTTTGGAATGTGCTGCCTGGGAGCGTGTTGGAGGCAGGTCGCCTCGCATCCTTTAAAAAGAATCTGGATGAACACCTGACACATCATAACATTCAGGGCTATGGGCCAAGTGCTGGCAGCTGGGATTAGGTGGGAGTTCAGATGTTTCTAAAGTGCTGGTGCAGACTCGATGGGCTGAAGGGCCTTTTCTGCATGGTATGATTCCAATCTTATCAGTGTGGCGCTGTGTATACTGAATCAGAATATCCAGCAGTCTCCTGACCTGGGGTTTGACAGGTAGCTAGTACACTGGCTGAGAGAGAGAATGTCACAGACCTGGGGTTTGGCCTAAATCCTGAAGTGTGCTCTGAAAGTTTCCTTTCCTTTATCCTGCTTACCAACACTCACTAGATTTCCAACACTTTATTGGTGCAAACACGTCTGGATGTTCCAAGGTAATGAAAGGCATTTCATAAACACAAGTTTTCCATTAGTTTTTCTATGAATGAGAGCCAATGGGGGTTAACGTTCTCCTCTGGACTGTTGATTCCGATTGGCCAGTTAGAAGTAAGCCAATGCTGTATCTTCAGGCTGATGTTTACTGGCAAGCCCTAAAGATGGCTGCTAAACAGGGTGTCTTCCTGGATACTTCCTCTCAAAATAAATCGCAGTGTTTGCTTTTGTTACTAATTTCTAGTTTTTCCTACTAGCGGCAAACATCCTCTTCACATCCACTCTATCCAGGCCTCGTAGTATCCTGTAAGTTTCACCCAGAACAAAGAACAACCCAGCACGGGAAACAGGCCCTTCGGCCCAACGAGCCCGCGCCGCCGCATCACCCTACACCTATTCTACCCTGCATGTCTACGAATGGAACCCCTAACTTAGCCAGATTCAGGGGAGAATAGTGTCAATTTGGTAAAACCAATCAGCCTAAGAGCACATCTTTGGGGTGTGGGAGGAAACCGGAGCGCCCGGAGGAAACCCACACAGCCACAGGGAGAATGCGCAAACTCCCACAGACACAGGCCCAAATCCATGTATCTGCACAGCCAGCAGTGCTAGTCACCGGGCTGTTGCGGCGCCCGTCTACCAGTCCACGATCAAGCACACACACCGACACGAAGTACTAGGCCACTCCCGGAACTTCCAAGAGCAGCCCACGCACGACCCACCGTGTGCATGCCCCTCGTTTGACACGAGGTGGACCTCCACCTGCGGAATAAAAAGACAAAAACGTTAATCTTACAAGCCTGCTTTTCCGGTGTCTCCCGAGGTTCTAACCTTATTTAATAGCCCCTACCATAACCCTCCATCCTTGTTTCACTCATGTGTCTATCTAACTGAACCTTAAACGAGTCCAACGTTCCTGCCTCCACCACCCTACTCGGTAGCGCGTTCCATACCCCCACAACTCTCTGCGTAAAGAACCTTCCTCTCACTTCCAAATTATACCTCTCCCCCCTCACCCTTAAATCATGACCTCTCGTGTTTGTACCCAGTCTAGGGAGCAGTCTCTCACTATTAACTCTATCTATTCCCTTCAGTATCTTATATACCTCTATCATGTCCCCCCTCAATCTCCGTCTTTCCAAGGAGAAAAGTTCCAGTTTCTCCAACCTTTCCTCGTAACCCAGCCCCTCCATGCCAGGCAACATCCTGGTAAACCTCCTCTGAACCCTCTCCAGAGTCTCCATGTCCTTCCGGTAATAAGGTGACCAGAACTGGACGCAGTACTCCAAATGCGGTCTAACCAACGTTCTGTACAATTGAAGCATTAGACGGCAGCTTTTATACTCTAAGAGTCTTTATACTCTTAGAGTCTTTAGCTGTTCCTCATACAACAAAGTCTTCATTCCAGGGATCATTCTTGTGAACCTCTTCTTGACCCTTTCTAAGGCCAGTACATCCTTCCTTAGATATGGGGCCCAAAACTGCTCACAATACTCCAAATGGGGTCTGACCAGAGCCATATATAGCCTCAGAAGTACATCCCTGCTCTTGCAATCTAGCCCTCTCGACATGAATGTTAACATTGCATTTGCCTTCCTGACTGCTGACTGAACCTGCACGTTAACCTTAAGAGAATCTTGAACAATGAATTCCAAGTCATTTTGAGTTTCAGATTTCCTAAGCATTTTCCCATTTAGAAAATAGTCTGCCTCCATTCCTCCTTCCAAAGTTCATAAACTCACACTTTTCCACATTGTATTCCATCTGCCACTGCTTAGCCCACTCTCCTAATTGTCCTTGAGAAGATGTTTGAAGTAAATGTTTCCTTCAATGACCTCTCACTAGAATGGAAAACATGTTTTGTTTTTGCTTTTGCGTTAGTAACCCGAACACTCCTGGTAAGAATCCACTTCCTCCTTTATGTCACATTGAATAACATACACTCGCAGTTAGCCAGCTATCCAATCTACTACTCACCCACTGACTCGGCCTACTCTGACCTTATTAACCTATTAGGTGGTAATGGATGCAAATTGGTTGCTAGGTTCCCTACATTGCTAAAAATTCTTCATTGGCTGCAAAGCCTTCTTAAACCACAGCAGTCCATGCACTGTTTGGGAGTGGTTTCCAGGACTTTACCCTGTGACAAGAAAGGAATGGTGATATTGTTCCAAGCCAGGATGGTATGTGACTTGGAAGGGAACCTGCAGGTGGTGGTGTTCCCATGTGTCTGCCTCCCATGTCCTTCAAGATAGAGGTCATGGATTTGGTAGACGCTATCAAATTAGCCTTGGCTAGTCACTGCAGTGTATCTTATATGCTGCCACGGTTCACTGGTGGTAGAGGGAGTGAATAATTTAATGTGATGGATGGGGCGCTCATCAGGTATTTAACTTGAATGGTGTTGGACTTCTTGCTGGATCTGCACTCATCCAGACAAGTAGAAAGTATCCAATTATATTCTTAACTTGTGCTTTATTGAAGTGTAGAAAATAGAAGCAAGAGCAGCCCATTCAGCCCTTCGAGCCTGCTCCGCCATTCATTTTGACCATGACTGATCATCAAATTCGACATCCTGATTTCTTCTTCCCCACATATCCCAAGAGCCACATCTAATTTCCTCTTGATGTAGAAATGTTGGTGTTGGTCTGGGGTGGGCACAGTAAGAAGTCTCACAATATCAGGTTAAAGTCCAACTGATTTATCTGGAATCACAAGATTTCGGAGCGCTGCTCCTTCCACTCACCTGACGAAGGAGCACTGCTCCGGAAGCTTGTGATTCCAAATAAACCTGCTGAACTTTAACATGCTGTTGTGAGACTTTTGACGAAATTCTTCTTGAAATCAGACAATGTTTTGGCCTCAACTACATTTGGTGGTAGTGAATTCCACACATTCACCACCCTCTGGGTGAAGAAATTTCTCCTTACCTCAGTTCTAAAGGGTTTCCCTGTTATCCTCAATCTATGATATATAGGTCTGGACTTCCCCACCATTGGGAATATCCTTTCTGAACCTACCATGTCTAACACTGTTAGAATCTTGTCCGTTTCTATGAGATCCCCTCTCACTCTTTGAAACTCCAGTGAATATAATCTTAAACTGACTTAATCTCTCCTCATATGACAGACCTGCCATCCCAGGAATCAGCCTGGTAAACCTGTAGATAGTTCACAAGCTTTGGGGACTCCAAATAATATGTGACCTCTTTATTTTGCTTACCAAAAATATAATATCTCACACCTACTTATAATAAAATGCATTTGACAACACAATAAATGTATTTGATAAAGGCAATCGGGGTTTTAGGTATTAGGTCGAGTGGGGGAGGAAAGTTCAATGGCTGGCACCATCAGAGGAGGAGACCTCCCCCCTCCCCCCTCCCATCCCAGGCTGAAGGGAACATCCGATGGAGGCACCCCTTCCAGCACCCCCACTTCCCATCCGAGACTGAACAATGTTCAAGTTTGGGTTTTACACCTCTGATCTATCAAGCACCTCCAACCTAAAGCTTGAGCCAGGGCAAGAAAAGGCACTTAATTGGCCTCCTGTCCAAAGTCCTGCCTGCCCTGTATGAAATCACAACCAGGTCAGGGTGGGTGGGGTCCCAGACAGAATCCCGTTCTTGCAGTTGTCCAGTACCCCCTCCCCCTGCCCCTGCCTTAGGTCCCAGCAGGGAAGGGCAAACGCGTTAAATCGTGACCTATGTTTTTTTAATTTCAAAGTCTAAATCATTAATATAAATTGTGACCAACACTGGTCCCAGACCTGAAGCAAAAGCAGCTAACGGTGGAAATGCTCAGGCATTCTGGAGAGAAAAACAAAGTAAATGTTTCCTTCAATGACCTCTCACTAGAATGGAAAACACTTTTTGTTTTTGCTTTTGCGTTAGTAACCCGAACACTCCTGGTAAGAATCCACTTCCTCCTTTATGTCACATTGAATAACATACACTCACAGTTAGCCAGCTATCCAATCTACTACTCACCCACTGACTCGGCCGACTCTGACCTTATTAGCCTATTAGGTGGTAATAGATGCAAATTGGTTGCTAGGTTCCCTACATTGCTAAAAATTCTTCATTGGCTGCAAAGCATTCTGGAATGTTCTGAGACCGTGAGCAGCGCTATTTAAATCTTAGTTGGTATCGTGTGTACAAGCAAACAACTCAGTAAAATATCTATCTTGGGATCCTTGCAGTCAACTGATCTGATGCCTTCCCCATTCAACTCCTGAATAAAATGGAGGTTTAACTGGATCCACACCAATGCTACAGATCCACAGGAAGACTTCCAGTCTGGAATGGAGGTCACTCAGGTCACAATGCTGACTAGAATGGATCTTCTGCAATCTGCCATTCAATCTGGCCTGGAGTTCCTTCAGGGTTTAGTCCAGACTGGACTTGGTGCCATCCAGTCTGGCAAGGAGCAGCTGCAGGCCTCAGTCCGGTTAAGGTTTGCATTGCTGAGCAGAACACTGTGGCTAAATGGAGTCAGAACATTGTGTCTTTGCTGGAAAGAAACATTTCAAAAGTATGCAGAGTTCAATAAAATATATTTACATACTGCATTTTTCCTTCTTATCTCTTTTTCTTCTGCTGCACGTTTATGGCTCCGAGTTAATTATACTCTTGTTATGGTCCCTTCGAAAGATAAAAATTCTGAACTTGTGGATGCAGGGGAGAAGCCACTTCATTAACTACTGTTACTGCCTGGGCCTATCAGGAGACAAGACAAGTATGCTGCTCTGTTCGATCATTCATTCCCTCTGCCTGTCTGTGATTCCTGGATATAAGACACATACATAAACAGTTCAGCTCGATGAAGTAACATTTCAATCAGCTGAGAGATGAGGAGACAAAAGATTAGAAAGACTGGCATTCTCCCCCAGGGCCACATTATTGTTCAACGCACATTTAAAACAAATTTCTTGCAATTACTGTAGATTCTCAGGCTACTGTCGGTTTGATTACAGATCTTAGCAGGGATGATGGATACCAATTGGGAATTATCTTTCAGGGTATGAATGATGCTTTAATTCTCATAGCCATCTAAGGGTAGCTGCCCTACCTGGGGCATCCCTACAAGTTTGGTGCCATGATGGGAAGTCTGACTACGTTAACTCCTGACCATATGATTTCCCATCTGATTACACGACATCTGCAAAAGCTATGGCATCATCATAAGTTTATAAGATATAGGAGCAGAATGAGGCCATTCGGCCCATCAAGTCCGCTCCACCATTCCATCATGTCTGAAATGCTCCTCATCCCCATTTTCCTGCCTTCTCCCCATTACCCTTCAACCCATTGCCAACTAAATATCTGTCTAACTCCTCCCTAAATTTACTCGCTGCCTCAGCATCCACCACTCTTTGGGGTAGCGAATTTCACAGATTCACAACCCTTTGGGAGAAGTAGTTTCTTCTCAACTCTGTTTTAAATTTTCTACCCCTAATCCTAAAACTATGACCTCTTGTCCTAGAATGCCCCACAAGAGGAAGCATCTGTTCTACGACAACTTTATCCATACCTTTTATCATCTTGTATATACGGATTTACCTTATAAGACCTGGAATCCCCCTCTAATGGACAAGCACCTTTCTGCGTGCTTTTATGCCAATATCTGTTGTGTGAAGAGCTCCAAGAACAAAGACAATGCTATCTTTGCCAGGGAAAGAGGGTAAACTAAGCATATGGTTGCAAAGTGGGTGAGAATGAAAATTGAGAGCAGGTAAGAGAGGCTACCGAGCAGCAGCAATTCTCAAAGGAGAAACCAGAGTTAAAAAAGGAACCAATAACTCATAGAAACTCATAGTGATTGCATCAATAACCAATAACAATACTGGTAACACTCAGACATTCATCAAGCAGAATATAACTGAATGCTTGTAACTGGTAATAATAGATGCAATGGACCAATACCCTACTGATAACCTGCCATAATCCTACCCAGTCTAGATCAATGGGGATGAAGTAGAAATGGTCAAAAGTTTCAAGTTTTTAGGTGTCCAGGTCACCAATGACCTGTCTTGATCCCTCAATACTGATGCTATAGTTAAGAAAACCCAGCAATGCATTTGCTTCCTCAGGAGACGAAGAAAATTTGGCATGGCTACTACAACTCTCACGAACTTCTACAAATGCATCATAGAAAGCATTTTTTCTTGTTGTCTCATAGCTTGGTATGGCTCCTGCTGTGCTCAAGACTGTAAGAAAGTACAAAGGGTCATGAACAAAGCCCAGCCCATCACACAAACCAACCTCCCATCCACTGACTCTGTCTACTGTTCCTGCTGCCTTGGAAAAGCAGCCAGCATAATCAAAGACCCCGCACCCTGGACATACTCTCTTCCGCCTTCTTCCATTGGGAAAAAGATACAAAAGTCTGAGGTCACGTACCAATCGACTCAAGAATCAGATTTTTGAATGGACCTACCTCGCAATAAGTTGATCTCTCTACACCCTAGCTATGACTATAACACAACATTCTGCACTCTCTCCTTTCCTTCTCTATGAACAGTATGCTTTGCCTGTACAATACACAAGGAACAATTTTTTTGCTGTATGCTAACACATCAGACAATAATAAATCAAATCAAATCAATTCAAACAACTCTCTGAAATTCACCCTGTATCCAATGGGTCTGCTCTCGTGACCTCTCCCCTTGGATTCTAGATATATCCAAAGGTAACAACTCTGAAATGGAGCCTCAGTAGAGGCAATCTCCATTTGGGTTTCACCCATCAAAACCAGCTGGAACAAATAGATCTGCACAAACCAGGGGGTCACACCAAGGCAGTGTGGCACAGTGGTTAGCACTGCTGCCTCACAATGCCAGGGATCCAGGTTCAATTCTGGCCTTGGGTAATTATGTCTGTATGGATAGGAGGGGACGGGCCTGGGTAAGATACTCTGTCAGAGAGTCGGTGCAAACTCAATGGGCCAAATGGCCTCTCTGCACTGTAAGGATTCTAAGAGAGATGGGTTGAAGTTGGGCCCTCAGGTCAACATCCATAAACCACCCTCCAGGTTTGGGCTTCAATAAGAAGAATTTTCACAGAATGATAGAATTGGCACAACATGACTGGGCCAGATGGTTCCTATTTCAATCCTGGAGCTGATCTCTCTCTCTTCTCTAACCCCTATTGTTCAAGGATCTTTTAATACTCTTCCTTTTCAAAGGTATATCCCATAATGTTCTCTCTACCTCAACAGGGAAGCAGATATAAACTAACAACCTGCTGTTCAAGAAACCTCCTGACCCTTTGCTTCTTCCCATGTCAATCCTTGGTCTATGTCACCTTCTTTCTTCGGTCAACAGTGCAAATAATCTTTTGTGACTCAGGTACAGTAAAATCCCTGGGTGGGGTTCTCCAACCCCACTCGTTCCAAAACTGGTGAATCCTGCCTAAGGTCAATGGACATTTGCATGGTCATAAGAACATAAGAACATAAGAAAAAGGAGCAGGAGTAGGCCATCTAGCCCTTCGAGCCTGCCCCGGCATTCAATAAGATCATGGCTGATCAGTTCCACTTTCCCGCTTTCTCCCCATAACCCTTAATTCCCTTGAATATCAGAAATCTATCTACCCATGACTTAAATATATTCAGCGAGGTAGCCTCCTTCAATGGGCAGAGAATTCCAGAGATTCACCACCCTTTGAGTGAAGAAGTTCCTCCTCAACTCTGTTCTAAACTGCGCCCCCCCCCCCACCCTTATTTTGAGGCTGTGCTCTCTAGTTCTGTTTTCCTTTCTAAGCGGAAAGAATCTCTACCTCTACCCTATCTATCCCCTTCATTATCTTGTAAGTCTCTATAAGATCCCCCCTCAGCCTTCTAAACTCTAACGAGTACAGACCTAGTCTATTCAATCTCTCTTCATAGGCTAATCCCCTCATCTCCAGTATCAGCCTGATGAACCTTCTCTGTACTGCCTCCAAGGCCAAAATATCCTTTCGCAAAATATATCCTTCGCACTACCTCTCTAGTAACTGTAATTGTATTAAGGACCTCATCTCCTACCATCCCTCTAGATTCTCGCTAGACTATTAATGCAGAAACTTAGCTAATGCTCTGGGACCTGAGTTCGAATCCCGTCATGGCACAGAGTAGAATTTGAATTCAATAAAATGTATCTGGGGTTGAGAATTTGCTGATGACCATGAAACTATTGTCAATTCTCAGAAAAGCCCATTTGGTTCACTAATGTCCTTTAGGGAAGGAAATCTGCCTTCCTTACCTGGTCTGGCCTATGTGTGACTCACAGTAATGTGCCCACTGAACAAGGGCAACTAGGGGATGGGCAATACATGATAGCTAACCAGTGACACCCATGTCCCATGACTGAATTAAAAAAAGAATTCTTATGACAATCAATGATAGTTTCATGATCACCATTACTAAGACTCAGTTTATATTCCAGATTTAATAACTACATTTTCATTCCACCAGCTGCCATGGTGGGATTTGAAACTATATTCCCAGAGCGTCAGCTTGGGCCTCTGGATTATTAACCCAGTGAGATGACTGCTATGCCATCAACTCCTCCCAACTAGATTACTTGGATAAGAGGGGAGAATATAAGTGGAGTTATTACACCAATAAATCCATAGAATCATAGAATCCCTACAGTGCAGAAGGAGGCCATTCAGCCCAGCAAGCCTGCACTGACTCTCCAAAAGAGCATTTTACCCACCCTCCTCCCCCCACCCACACCCCTGTGCATTTACCATGGTTAATCCCCCTAACCTACACATCTTTGGACACTAAGAGGCAATTATCAAGGCCAATCCACCAAAGCCAGTGGTTCCCAAACTTTTATCACTAGGCTGCACTTCCGGAATAAAAATTTGCTCACGCCACACCAAATTTTTTATTGATAAGAAATACATTCAAAATCAAAATTATTTTAATCATAATAGTAAATATAAATATTACAAATAAATGCGATAATAACACACTATACTATACTACACTGCACTTAATACAAAGAGCGGTGGCATGAAATCTGGAAACTTCTAGGTTTCATAAGAACATAAGAAATAGGAGCAGGAGTAGGCCATCCAGCCCTTCGAGCCTGCCCCGCCATTCAATAAGATCATGGCTGATCTGTCGCTGCTCAGTTCCACATTCCCGCCCTCTCCCCATAACCCTTAATCCCCTCTCTTATCAAAAACCCATCAACCCGTGTCTTAAAAATATTTAGCGAGGCAGCCTCCACCACTTCAACGGGCAGAGAATTAAGTTTAAATTAAATTAAGAATTAAGTTTCTATACATGAATGTTTAAATATTTCTTTGATTGTCCTTGAATCTTCCCACCACACTTGCCATCCTCTCTCACCCCACCAGTGTGGCACGCCGCACCCTTTGGGAACTACTGACCCAAACCTTACAGCTTTGGACGGTGGGAGGAAACTGGAGCACCCAGAGGAAACTCACACGGACACGGGGAGTATGTGCAAACTCCACACAGACAGTGACCCAAGGCCAGGATTGAATCCTGGTCCCTGGAGCTGTGAGGCAGCAGTGTTCAGGGTTGAAGGGGATCAGGCATACCAATCTATTCCATAAATAGCCTAAATAATTTACAAGCATCGAGTGGTGTTGCCAGATGTTACGTCACAATTTATTACCCAATGGTCGTAAGAGTCCTATTGCTTTGAGGTAGGTTTTTGTGTAGCGTGGGTGAAGCAGGAAGTAGTTCCAGTGGATGCTCTGCAGAATGAACTCAGTATATCTGGACAGCCTTTGAAACCAATGTAACAGGTTCAGTGTGTAATGGTAGACCAAATCAGTGCCAATACCACTCCACGTACAGTACAATGGATCTTTCCAACTGCTCTGGTTCTACAATATTGCACACTGTAGGCATAAAAGGGGAATACTTTGAGGTCATGTAATACATTCCTTGCATTTAGTACATTTCATTCCTTTGAAAAAAAATCCTTTTAAAAAATACTGTTATACTATTATTCATTCAGGCACGTTTTCCTTTGAATGCTTTAAGCTAATGTGACAGTTGGTCTCATTAAATGAGAAGTGCCAGTCAGATGTGAAATTGACCTCTGAATGTTGCTCCTTATTCTGTAAATACTTCCATAATTCCGCTGGCAGGGCCTAGCGCTGTGGGCCAGACAGCTTGCTCTGCGCCTGACTGATTTACTTGTCTAGGTGTCAAGGTACAGCTCCTGTTTGTAACTGCATCAGTCGGCTGGTATTTCCTGTGCAGAAAATCTGATGGTCTGAGTGAGGTCCTTCCTTTGACCTCGGCGCGACACCGGGCCATGAATAAGTGGGTTTGTTAACTGCCCTCCGTGCTGCGTTGTCTCTGAGGAAGTCTTCTGTTAGGCAGCAAACCCCAGCTTTCCATTTCAGTGCCACAAACGCCAGCTGCTTGTTATTTCACTTGGCTGAGTCGGGAGAGCTAATGGGATGTTTTATTTCCACTACAAGCTTCCTGCTTTGCTAACGGACTGAGGCCACTTTCTTTCTTTCTTCCCTCTCTCAGTCAATCCCACAAAACCCACCGCTTAATGCTTAAGGACTCGTTCCCTGTGAGGGCTGCGAGAGGAGTGAGTGCCGAGGACAGGTTGGGTATGTGGAGCAGATAAAAGTCGGAACCAGCATGGGTTTTTACTTTGGTTACTGCATTCAAAAGGCGCAGTGTGCATTATTTTCCTTCTCCTTGCCGATTTTATCCCATCCTCACAGGGCAGACTTGGCACGTGCCGGAAGTTTTTGTACCTGGGTGCCTGGTACCTTCCTGTATTTCAGCCAAAGATTATTATTATTTCAATCTGAGTCTAGGCATCGAGTATCTACAGGTTATTTAACTGCAGGATCGGGAGGTATCCCCAAAGATTTCCACTCATCCAGGACTTCCTGCAATCATAGAATGCCTGCAGTGCAGAATGAGGCCATTCGGCCCATCAAAACTGCACTGAGAACAATTCTACCCAAACCCTATTCCCTTAACCCCACGTATTTATCCCCCTGACAATAATGGGCAATTTAGCATGGCCAATCCACCTAACCCGCACATCTTTGGAATGTGGGAGGAAACCAGAGCACCCGGAGGGAACCCATGCAGACACGAGGAGAATGTGCAAACTCCACACTGGCAATGACCTAAGGCCAGATTTGAACCAGGTCCCTGCACTAATGGTTGCATTGCCCGTGCAACTGTGGGAAAAATCGAGAGAGCTGAATTCAGTGGGAAAACACGGCTGGCTGGATCCTCCTTTTCTAGGTTAAAACAGGAACAACATAAACAGGAACAGGATTAGGCCAATCAGCCCTTCAGGCCTGTTCTCCTGTTGAACTAGCTCCCTTTACCTGCCTTGGATCCCAAACCCTTTCATGTTCAATCGCTTCAGCATTCAGAGCTTTTAAGGACAGGGAGTTCCAGATTTCCAGATGTCTGGCAGGAACTTCCCCACCAGCTGGAATGATCCCACGGTAACCACGGCCCACACTATCAGAGCAAAGCTCATTTACTCTACACGGTGATTCCCTTTCGGAATAGGAGCTGCCAACAGCAACCTTCCCACGGAAAGCAGCACAGTCCTGTGCTCCTGGAGCAGCATCCTATCAGCACCCAAAGGTGCAGAAACATTGTGTCACCACCCAAAGGTGCAGGAACATTATGTCAGCACCCAAAGGTGCAGGAACTTTATGTCAGCACCTTGGAACATTATGTCAGCACCAAAGGTGCAGGAACATTATGTCAGTGCCCAAAGGTGCGGGAACATCCAGGCAGCACCCAAAGGTGCAGGAACACCCAGGCAGCACCCAAAGGTGCAGGAACATCATGTCAGCAGCCAAAGGTGCAGGAACATTATGTCAGTGCCCAAAGGTGCAGGAACACCCAGGCAGCACTCAAAGGTGCAGGGACACCCAGGCAGCACCCAAAGGTGCAGGAACATCACGTCAGCATCCAAAGCGCAACAACACCTTGTCAGCACCCAAAGGTATAGGCACACTCAGTTAGCACCCAAAGGTACGGAAACACCCTGTAGCATCCAAAGGTGCAGGGACACCCAGTCAGCACCCAAAGGTGCAGTGACATCCTGTCAGCACCCAAAGGTGCAGGAACATTGTGTCAGCACCCAAAAGTTCAGCAACACCCAATCAGTACCCAAAGGTGTGAGAAAACCCTATCAGCAGCCAAAGGTGCAGGAACACCCTGTCAGCATCCAAAGGTGCAGAGATATCCTGCCAGCACCCAAAGGTGCAGGAATATCATGTCAGCACCCAAAGGTGCAGGAACACCCTATCAGCACCCAAAGGTGCAGGAACATTGTGTCAGCATCCAAAGGTGCAGGAATATCATATCAGCACCCAAAGGTGCAGGAACATCCAGTCAGCACCCAAAGGTGCAGGAACATTGTGTCAGCACCCAAAGGTGCAGCATCACCCAGGTAGCACCCAAAGGTGCAGGAACATTGTGTGTGCACCCAAAAGTGCAGGGACACCCAGCCAGCACTCAAAGGTGTAGGAACACCCAGTCAGCATCCAAAGGTGCAGGGACACCCAGTCAGGACCCAAAGATGCAGGAACACCCATCAGCACCCAAAGGTGCAGAGACACTCAGTCAGTACCCAAAGGTGCAAGAACATGCATCAGCACCCAAAGGTGCAGTGACACCCAGTCAGCACCCAAAGGTGCAGGAACACCTAGTCAGCACCCAAAGGTGCAGGAACACCATGTTAGCATCATTAGTGCGTGAACGCCTTTTTGCCAGGAGATTGTGTGAGTTTGGCTGGTGTGGGAAGTGTAAATGTTGTGCAACAGAAGGCATTGCAACTAATATTAAGCAGAGCCGCCTCTGCAGCACTATGTTCAGTCACTATTTAAACATAGGCATCTTTCAATAGGAGTCACCAGATTACAATTGAGAGCTAGTTTGGATAGTATTTCTCCTTATAGCTCAGGGTTACTGAAGTATATGGTGTGTAGGTCCCATCACCTCCTGAAATGAGACCAGTGAACTCAGCAGCCAATGCTCAAACTTTCACCTACAGCTCAGCACAGCTGAGATCCAACCTGAGAAATATACTTACCATCGGAGTCAATAATATCGTAAATTAAGCCTCAGCTAACTCAAGTTCCTCATGTTCTTTTGCTCATGTTCCTTTTAAAAACAAAATTAGTCTGCATCTGTGGCCCTTGAGAATTCCAACAAATTGATTTTAAAGGGGTTTGTTTTTTTGATTCAGGAATAAGTGCCGAACAAATCTTTTCAGTGTGGGAAGCAGATTGCCGATAGGATGGGAGTTGCATTTATCACGGGGAGATTGCACAGGAGCCACTTGACAAGGCATTTGGATATAATTTATTACCCTGCATTGTGGATCTACAGGCAACTGAAATAAAAAGCTTGCCAACCCCTGTATTTACATGACCATTGTACCCCTTTAAATTTTAACAACTTTGGCAACCTGAACCGACACATCTCTCATTTTGAGCATCAGAATCTCAAAGGAAAAGAGTAATATTGTTGCCTGACACCTCACTGGGACAGGGCTGGGTTGAGTGCATTTAGGCAAAGGACGGAAGTCGGTGGAATTTTCTTTTCCCTTGGGAGGCGATAGTCATCAGGCGCACTGTTACTTTGCTGGTAACTTTACCTTAGAGCAAAACCATTTATGCAGCGCATATAAGGACTTGCCAAGTACTGAGGACATGAAGGAAAATGATTCTAACGTTCCACTAACACCAGCGCTTCACTCGAGGCAAGAAGGAAAACCTCGACGTTGACAGTGAGATAGAAAGCAGGGCAATCTGCCAAGAGTGCTGTGTAGGTCCATTAGCTTCTGCTTGTTCACATTAACATCTGTCTTCACTAAGTTGTGACTGGACCCCCTAGTATATTACTCAGCACAAGCCAACTCAAGGGAAATGACTGAGGTTAGCACTCCAGTGAGAGGGGATGGATATAATGGTTCCTTCATAAGGATCAGGGCATAACCTTTTCTCCAGGCTTCTTTTGCCGGAATGAATAGATTTTCATGTACCAAGGAAGGAAGTTCGCCATGATCCTAATCTACACTGCCTCTGTTTTCTTAGCCCCTTCAGAGAGGGCCCACCACAGCCTGCCATCCCAGACCTGGATCCAGCAGCTCCGCTTGAAACAACCATTCCAGCTATACAGATAGAAGGCTTTGAACTCAGAAATCCAACCGGGAATTCAGCAGAAATCTCTTTACTCAGACAGTGATGAGAGCGTGGCCTTTAAAAATGGCTTCCCACACGTTGGACATTTTTGGTCCGGCTGGGAATTCTTCAGGGTTACAGGTCAGTGAGAGCAATCCTGAAAGAACTGAGGAGGCGGGCTGGATGGGGAGGTGGGCAGGGCAGAGAGGCAGGCTGGGTGTGGAGATGGACTGGGCGGGCAGGACAGAGAGGCAGGCTGGGTGTGGAGGTGGACTGGGTGGGCAGGTGGGCTGGGTGGGGAGGGGGGCTGAGTGGGGAGGTGGGCTGGCTGTGGAGGCGAGCTGGGCGCGGATGCAGGCTGGTGTGGGAGTGGACTGGGTGTGGAGACAGACTGGGTGGGGAGGCAGACTGGGTGTGGAGGCGAGCTGGTTGTGGAGGTGGATTAGGTGTGGAGGCGGGCTGGGCAAGGAGGTGGGCTGGGTGTGAAGGCGAGCTGAGTGGAGAAGTGAGCTGGGTGTGAAGGCGAGCTGAGTGGAGAAGTGAGCTGGGTGGGGAGGCGAGCTGAGTGGAGAAGTGAGCTGGGTGTGAAGGCGAGCTGAGTGGAGAAGTGAGCTGGGTGGGGAGGCGAGCTGAGTGGAGAAGTGAGCTGGGTGTGAAGGCGAGCTGAGTGGAGAAGTGAGCTGGGTGGGGAGGCGAGCTGAGTGGAGAAGTGAGCTGGGTGTGAAGGCGAGCTGAGTGGAGAAGTGAGCTGGGTGGGGAGGCGAGCTGAGTGGAGAAGTGAGCTGGGTGTGAAGGCGAGCTGAGTGGAGAAGTGAGCTGGGTGTGAAGGCGAGCTGAGTGGAGAAGTGAGCTGGGTGTGAAGGCGAGCTGAGTGGAGAAGTGAGCTGGGTGTGAAGGCGAGTTGAGTGGAGAAGTGAGCTGGGTGGGGAGGCGAGCTGAGTGGAGAAGTGAGCTGGGTGGGGAGGCGAGCTGGGTGGAGAAGTGAGCTGGGTGTGAAGGCGAGCTGAGTGGAGAAGTGAGCTGGGTGGGGAGGCGAGCTGAGTGGAGGTTGGGCTGGATGGAAGGTGGGCTGGGCAGGTAGCGGGCTGGGTGTGGAGGTGAGCTGGGTGGGGAGGTGGGCTGACTCTGGAAGTGGGCTGGATGGGGGGGTTGGATGGAAGGTGGGCTGGATGTGGAGGTGGGCGAGGTGTAGAGGTGGGCAGGATGTGAAGCTAGGTAGGTATGGAGGTGGGCTGGGTGTGGAAGCGGGCTGGGTGAGGAAGTGGGCTGGGCGAGGAGGCGGACTGGCAGGAAGGTCTGCCTTGGGGATCTGGCACTGTATCCAAAATTTAAAAATAAAGAATAAAACATGAAACATTCCTCCAGCTCATACTTCACCCCCCAGTCCACACACTCCCAATGCCTCATCATTGCCAATCCATGCCATTGTGCCTACCCCATAATCCCCATACCCTCCATGACAACCTCTGTCCTTATGCTGCCATCGTGCTTCATACCCTCTAGTCAAAGTTGTGCCTTTCTGCCCACCCATATGCCCACTCATACTCTCCATGTCAACGTATGCCCCCTCTACCTATTCCATGACTCCTCATAGACCCTTTTCTAACTTAGTACCAACTCAAGCTAATTAATGCCTTACCCGCTTTGCTCTTACATCCATCATGTATCTCACCAAGTGTACACAATGCAAAGACCCCACACAAACATGAGACAAATAAAGTTATATAAACTGGTGAGGCCGCAGCTGGAGTACTGTGTGTAGTTTTGGTCACCGCACTTACGCAAGGATATTTTGGCCTTGGAGGGAGTGCAGAGGAGGTTTACTAGGCTGATACCGGAGTTGAGGGGGTTGAACGATGAGGAGAGGCTGAATAAACTAGGCTTGTACTCGTTAGAGTTTAGAAGAATGAGGGGAGATCTCATTGAGACATATAAGATGATGAATGGGATGGATAGGATAGAGGTGGAGAGACTCTTCCCGCTCAGAAAGGACAGTAGGACTAGGGGGCACAGCCTCAAGATAAAGGGGGGGCGGTTTAGAACGGAGTTGAGGAGGAACTTCTTCACTCAAAGGGTGGTGAATCTCTGGAATTCTCTGCCCGTTGAAGTGGTGGAGGCTGCCTCGCTAAATATTTTTAAGACACGGGTTTATGGGTTTTTGATAAGAGAGAGGATTAAGGGTTATGGGGAGAGGGCGGGAATGTGGAACTGAGCCACGACAGGTCAGCCATGATCTTATTGAATGGCGGGGCAGGCTCAAAGGGCTAGATGGCCTACTCCTGCTCCTATTTCTTATGTTCTTATGTTCTTATGTAAACTTCTAAATGTCTATTGCAAATTTCACTATATTGAAAAAAACACATATTTGGAAAAATAACTTTTGCATTCCTTCAACTAAATAATAAGGGCAGCATGGTGGCACAGTGTTTAGCACTGCTGCCTCATTGTGCCAGGGACCCAGGTTCAATTCCTGGCTTGGGTCAATGAATATGTGGAGTTTGCACATTCTCCCCGTGTCTGCATGGGCTTCGTCTCACAGTCCGAAAGACGTACTGGTTAGGTGCGTGGGCATGCTAAATTCTCCCTCAATGTACCCAAACAGGAGCCGGGGTGGGGCGACCAGGCGACTTTCACAGTAACTTCATTGCAGAGTTAATATTTGCCTACTTTTGACTAATAAATAGGAAATGTTTCAAAATAAAACCTCACAATTACAAACATTTCATAACAGTAAGCATTGGAATCTATAGTCCCACTTCAAAGAGTCTATAAACACTTATCGCTGTCAATCAAACTATGAAATACCAGGCATCCTGCTGTGATAATGGATGGTTGTAAAATCTGACATACAGTATGAATCCAGTAATGGGAGCCCTCAGGCCTATATCAATATACAGAGTGAAATACCAAGAATTTTTTAAAACTATGTCAGACTTCTATTTCAAAGACATAAAGGGCAGGACTTTAAATTCCTTGACAACTTAACAACTTCATTTGGTAGATGATTTTGACAGGTCACTTTGACAGCTCCTCCTGACACTTTTGACAGGTCCCTTTGATAGATCTTATGCTTTTCACAAGTTTGATAGTTGATTTTGGCAGTTCTAATGAGTTTGATAGTGATGCTTTTATGCAACTTCTTTTGCACTTTTATGCTTAACAGTTCAAAGGGGCACCTTACCTCTTCGAAGAGCTATCCTGACTATCCAAGTTCATCCACAAAGTCTGGACCTGCTCCTACCAGGTCTAATCTGCACATTTTTCACACTCTAAGGACACCAAAATTACGTATCAATGGAGGTAGCTAATGATATAAATGGCCACCTGCCTCCCTAAACCCCCTGCCCCATTCCCAATCTCGTGAAACTGCGAATTGCTGTGTTTTCTTAGCTTTCAGTCTTGGGCCACTTCTGTCATTTTTTCAATAATGGAGAGCCTCTCTGTTATGGTGAGAATCTGGCTCGAGGTTAAATAAAGAGGGGCAGCATCAGATTTGTGTGCAACATAAATACCAGCATCAACCTTTAGAGTCAAATAGGCTGTTCCTGTGCTGTGCATTCTGTGTAATTCTATGCAGTTCAAACAATTTGAAGAAGACAGTCCTCATGATCAAGTAAGGGAGTCAAGGGTTAAGAGGAAAGGGCAGGAAAGTGAACGCAAGAATTGCCATTGGATCAGCCATGATCCTATTAAATGGTAAACTAGGCTTGAGGGGGCGAACAGCCTGCTTCTGTTCCTATTTCTAATAGCCTTATTTTACTCCGTTTAATTCTTGATAGGGAATGGGCATTTTCTAAATGCACCAATCACTGTGGAAAATATATAGATAATAAGCATAAGTTATATGTTCATGAGAGAGTGAATAATCCTGTTCTCATGTAGTTATTGTATCAGAGGGCATCTACAATTTATTGTAAACCCATAAAACAGTAGACATTGTCCATGACATGACATAGATTTTTTATGATGCAGAGATACCAGCGTTGGACAGGGGTAAGTACAGTAAGTAGCCTCATAACACCAGGTTAAAGCCCAACAGGTTTATTTGGTAACACAAGCTTTCGGAGTGCTGCCCCTTCATCAGGTGACTCACAATAGTCGTACAACTGGGAAGTGGCTGAAACCCATCGTGCCAAACCAAATTCAGCCACAACAGGTCAACACATTACTCTGAATGCCATTCTGTGAAACTGTGCAATATCAGCACCATTGCAATAACTGCTGGAAAGCACCTCTCTTGACTTTCCTCTTGCCAATATTCTCCCTTCCGCTCTTGAACATGGTAGCCTGTGCTTCAGTCCAGCCTCATAGACTCCTGCAGTCCTCTATTAACCCAGGTAAATGCTCATTCTTCCTGCGTGATTCTTAATAATGCATGTCAGCAGGATACAAAATGTCAATAATAAGCCAATAGAGTCAAAAATACAACCAACAACTCTATTGATGTTGCACCTTTGACATGATCAAATATTTTAAGGCATGTCACAGAGCACTTATAAGGCAAAGTGTGTGACCGAGTGGAGGTTTTGTGGCAAAGTGGATAGTGGCATTCCCTGAGTCAGAAACTCCAGGTTCAAGTCCGACCCCAGGACTTGATGGCCAAGGAAGATGCGTTGATAATGTGGTCAAATGGGTTGTGTATCAACCTGCTAACCCTTTCAAACAAGCCAGTGGCTGGCAGCAATTGCAGGAGAGTCATCTAGTCAGCTACACTTGGGGTGTGATCTTACAGGCCATACATGCCATGCTCCTGCTAGAGTGAGGTCAGAGATTTGGGATCTCTGGCAACGAGATGGGAAAATCTTACCAGCGTGAATGGCCGTAACATTCTGGCCATGATGTGGAGTGGCACCCCTTAAGCTATAAACTCCTGGCAACAGACCAGCGATCGATCCTAGGAATTACTAGCTATGGAAACAGACAATGTTTGCCTTAGTGCACCACTAGGTGCAGGAAGGAAATTGGAATGGAATGGCACCAAGTCATTGGAGAAGATATTCATTCAGGTGACTAACAGTTTGGTCAAAGTTATAGGTTTCAAGGCATTTCTTAAAGGAGGAAAGCAAGATAGAAAGGCAGGGATAAAATTTCATTGCTTAGGGTCTGGGCAACTGGAGGCATGGTCATCAATCATGGAGCAATTAAAATTGGGGATGCACAAGAAGTCAGAATTAGAGAGGAAGGGTTCTGAGGCTGGCAATGATCACAGAGATAGGGAAGGAAAAGGCTATGGAGCGATTTGAAAATAAAGGTGACCAGCAAATGGCTATTCTATTAGCACATAGAATGTACAGCACTGAAACAAGCCATTTGGCCCAACTGGTTCATGCTGGTGCTCATGCTGAGTTTCCTGCTACCCCTCTTTATCTAACTGTTTGAGGCCACTTGTACAGCTCTATTAGCTGATTGAGCCCTCACTGCTGTTAATCAAACCTTCTCGTCAGCAAGGCTTGTTGCCACGTCTGGTGCCGTCTTTTTCCACTGGGCCATTTGGGATACTTTATTTTTGTCTTTTTAACCTGATCAGGGGTTATGTGCGGCACTGTCAATTATTGCCCACTTATTTCCTGAGAATAAGTTAGTGGCCTTCACCTGCAACCACTGAGATTGCTGTGATGATGCTCTTCCTATGGTGGTGTTAGGGAAAATTCCACAACTTTGTCCCAGCAAGAACACTTCTGCTTTATTGTGTATCAATATTTTAAAATCGTATTGTAGTTCAATATGTTATGTACCACTTGCTTTCTGAAGCAAAGTACAATGACCTGATAGTGAGCCAATATAATGGCCCAGTTTATTTATATCTGTGAGAGAGTATGTAACCTTACTTCAGTGTCTCCTTGGCAGCAATCGAGATTAGGAACAAGCTGTGGAGTGTCAGCAAAGTGGATTAGGAAAACTTTGCAGTTTCAATTAGTTTCACCTGACATTTTAAATCTGCACTGTTGTCTCTTTGTGGTTTCCCAACACACGCAGTGCATTCCTTAATACCTCTGTGTATAATTGGACATTGTGGTTTTATTCTCCCAACTGTGAGACCTGGAAGATCCAACTTTTAGTCCTTGATCTAATTTGCACTGACTGATCCCAGAGAGAATGGACAAGGCAGTCATGGGGAGGCAATGGCCTTGTGGTATTTTCACTAGACTATTAATCCAGAAACTCAGTTAACATTCTGGGGATCCGGGTTCAAATCTTGCCACGGTAGGTAGTGGAATGTGAATTCAATAAAAATATCAGGAACTAAGAATCTACTGATGACCATGAAAGCATTGTCGATTATAGGAAAAATCCATCTGGTTCATTAAAGTCCTTTTAGAGAAGGAAATCTGTGATCCTAACCTGGCCTGGCCTACATGTGACTCCAGAGCCACAGCAATGTGGTTGACTCTCAACTGCTCTCCAAAGGCAGCTAGGGATGGGCAATAAATGCTGTAAAAAGTCTGACAACACCAGGTTTCAGTCCAACCGATTTATTTGATAATATACTCACTAGCTTTCGGGTTAGCCCCTTTGTCAGGTGAATGGAGAGTTCTGGCCTCAGACAGAGCATATAAAGCACAGACTGTTTACAGTGCTTTATATGCTCTGTCTGAGGCCAGAACTCTCCATTCAGCTGACGAAGGGGCTAACCCGAAAGCTAGCGAGTTTACTATCAAATAAATCGGTTGGACTGAAACCTGGTGTTGTCAGACTTTTTACTGTGTTTACCCCAGTCCAACGCCGGCATCTCCACATCAATAAATGCTGGCCAGCCACTGATGCCCATGCCTGATTAGTGAAGAAATGAAACACTGGCTTCAATATACATTTGCAAGAAATTGCTTTATATTCTGCCCTTGCTATTGCTGGATTTGATTATTATTGTCACATGTATTAGTATACAGTGAAAAGAATTGTTTCTTGTGGGCTTTACAGACAAAGCATAACGTTTATAGAAAAGGAAAGGAGAGTGCAGAATGTAGTGTTGTAGTCATAGTTAAGGTATAGAGAAAGATCAACGTAATGCAAGATAGGTCCATTCAAAAAATGCAGATGTGTGGGCTGCAGGTGAGGACTGGTTGAACTTGCTCTTGATCAGATGAATTTTGGAATGCACAATCTAGGATTATGGATTGGATTTTCAGCTTGGAGGTAGAAATCAAAAGTCAGTGGATATCCTGACCTTGTGAATTCACATCCTGACCAGCAGTGCCTGCCAATGCTCTCTTCTTAGCAGTGAGTCATGGATGGGGTGGAATTGGGCCCATCACCTGTCGCAGCAAGACTGAGGCCTAGACTCTCGTAGACCAATACCGAGCCTGCCAGACTGTAAGCCCGTTCACTGAAACACTAGCTCATTTCTGGGAATGTGTGTCGAGTCCCCTAATTCTTATGCCCTACTCTCTCACCACTCATTGCCCCACTATAACCCACAAACCACTCACCCACTGTTCACTCTAAACACGACTCAGTGAAATCATTAGCAAGTTTGGCACCCAAAAATTTATCATGGGATTCTATTGAATAAAAGTTAATAAAACTTCCTGAGCTGCACACATTAAAGCCTTCGAAGACAGCCAGGAAATCAATCGTCTGTCAAAACTTTGAAGCAGCCAAACAGATTGCTTAGCAGAACGGCAAATACACTGAAACCTCAAGCATCTGTTAAAGTTTTGAAACAGCTGAGCTGTTGGCTGAACAGAACTTTAAGGAAAACATGAAAGCAAAGAGACAATTCACACAATCAAATTTGAGTTGCACAATGCAATGCAGAATAGCACTTTTTCTGTGGACAATGTACTCAAATGCATCTGAAGACTTCTCCATGTTCACAATGTTGTTCAATTTAATGCTCAATTACCTTTCCAAAACAAAAGCTATCATCACTCACTGTATTAAACATATAACAGGTGGTGCATTATTTCATAATGAGTTATGAAGTTGGCATCATCTTTTGGACTTACCTTTCAAATCATTCTTGACTCCAAACCATGGTTTCCCCGGGGCTCTAAGCTGGTGTGAACCGAGTCACCTTCCAAAATAATCCCGATTCTTTGAAAATTGTGAAAGGTTTGAAATGTCTACTTGATTTTGGAATCAAGTTTGCAATGTTACTTGCTGGGTATGGTCTTGCGATCCACCACCTTTCCAGTGTTGATGTAAATTGCCCACGCCAGGAATGGGGGTCTTTATCCTGAAATTGGATTTTGCCAGCCATTCTTTTCAGCCCAAAAGATGCAAAGCTTCGAGATGGGAAAGTCTGATGCCGTATTTTTGGGAATCAATTCCTTGAAGAAGAGTACTTTCTGCAATAATTGAACATTTGCTCAAAGCTTATCCACCTCTGAACAGGCAAATCTGGCATGAGAGCAACACACATAATTAGAAAGGCATCAAGACTTTTGAAAAGAGGGGGGATATATTAAATCAGAATAGGCAGAAAAGGTAATGTTAACATAATGAAATGAATAGAGGTAAGTGAATTAATTTTTTTTTGATTTATTAGTCACAGTGAGGCTTACATTAATACTGCAATGAAGTTACTGTGAAATTCCCCTAGCCGTCACAGAGCAGCACCTGTTTGGGTCAATGCACCTAACCAGCACGTCTTTCAACTGTGGGAGGAAACCGGAGCACCTGGAGGAAGTGCACGCAGACATGGGGAGAATGTGCAAACCCTACAAAACAGTGACCCAGGCCAGGAATCGAATCCAGGTCTTTGGCGCTGTGAGTCTGCAGTACTAATGATTGTGCTATCATGCCACCCTAAACTCCAATTTAAAACAACATAAATGGAAATGAAATATTTGGAACATTTTCTACTCATTGTAAGTTGTGTTTTTACTTCTGTGTTATTAAAGCTCCTTGGGTTATGTGAGTGGCTTCATTAGTAGGTTAATGTTTGCTTCAGAATTACTGACTCATGAAAATCGACCTTTCTTTTGACCTTCTGACAGCTTACGGGTTAATGGAGTTTGGAGAGGTCAGTCCAGGACTGAGGGCCCAGGCATGAATTCAGGCTGAGGCCGGAATCGTTGGCCAGTGCATGCAGAAGTAGAGTGTGAGCAGCAATAAACTGAAACCGATTTAACTTGGTCCTGACATGGGCCCACATTCGTATCACCTGATTCAGATCAGGTCACAGTGTTCTCATTAGATCAGACCCCAGAATCCTGGGGCAGAGTGAATGAAAACTCTTCATAGCTGAAAGTATTTACTGATAGGCTCTTTATTAAAAGAGTTCAGTGGTGTCTATTTCATGCTGCTGAATTGCTAGATCCACATTTTATTTCCCCCCTCCTTAACTTCCCTCTTCTTTCTGTGATCCATTGTATATTTGTTTCAATCACCCATTGATACCCACTTCAAGTTGTATCTTTTATGACGGCTAACAGACTGTTCAATTGCAGTTAGTGCCAAAGAGGAGGCCAGTGTAGAATCATAGAAACCCTACAGTGCATAAGGAGGCCATTCGGCCCGTCAAACCTGCACCCACAACAATCACATCCGGGTCTATCCCTGTCACCTCACATATTAATCCCACCAGTCCCTCTGGCCTACGCATCCTGAGCCCCTAAGGGGCAACTTTTCATGGTCAATCAACATAACCCCCACCCCCGGCACCCCCTCCCGGTAACCCCATGCATTTAATCCCACTAAGCAACACATTTTGGGACAATAGAGGCAATTTGTCATAACCAATCCACCTAACCTGCATATCTTTGGACTGTAGGAGGAAACCGGACTACACAGAGGAAACCCATGCAGACACATGGAGAACGTGTAAACTCCACATAGATTGTCACCCAAAGCTGCAATTGAACCCAGGTCCTGGCGCTGTGAGGCAGCAGTGCTAACCACCGTGCCACAGTGCTGCTAGTACCTCTGATTAGGTTTTGCTGGATGGTGTTTAAACTCTGTTTTTCTATGCTTTCTCTCCTTGAGATTACTTTCAGAAGTATCCATGTGGCTAAAAGATGGCTTGTTTTGGAATCGCTTTTCACCGGATGAACTTTGACTTCCTGCAGTATGAACTCAAATGGCAACAGCCAATCAACCAATCAGATTGGCTGGGGAGGTCAGAGGAGGGGGGATTCTGATGGCTGTTCGAACCAATCAGATCAATTGAAGAGCTAGATTAGAGGCCATTAGAACCAATCAGCACAACAGAATAAATTCATTGAACGGGACTTGCTTTCCACACACAATTTATTTTGTCAGTTTACCTCATTTTGACACAAATGGATCCGTTTTGATCCAGAGCAGCTCTTTCGTCTGGGTGGGATGGTGAAATAGATAGGGTGGACAGTGAGAGCCTTTTTCCTCGGATGGAGATGGCTAGCAAGAGGGGACGTAGCTTTAAATTGAGGGGTGATAGATATAGGACAGATGTCAGAGGTAAGTTTTTTACTCAGAGAGTAGTAAGAGGGTGGAATGACCTTCCTGCAACAGTAGTGGACTCGCCAACATTAAGGGCATTTAAATGGTCATTGGACAAACATATGGATGATATTGGAATAGTGTAGGTTAGATGGGCTTTAGATTGATTTCACAGGTTGGCGCAACATCGAGGGCCGAAGGGTCTGTACTGCGCTGTAATGTTCTATGTTCTATCCACTCACTGACTGAAGCTTGTCTACCTGGGGTACTTTAACTCTTTGGGTGGGATTTTACAGCCTCACTCGAGCAGGGCTGGAAATTCCAGCCCGGGGTCAATGGACATTTCTGTTGTCACCCCTTGCCTGCTCCGTATCTGTGGCGGGCGGGGCGGTAGAATTCCAGCCCTGAGTTTGATGGGTGCCAAAGTTAATAGTGTTCGAATCAGAAATCAGCAGGAACAGAGCGGGAAATGAAGCTGTTCCATTTTTATCCCACTCCTGCCTAAAGTTAAAATTCCCACCCGAGATTCACAGATGGGATCAAATCTTACAGGACAGAGGAGGGTCTTCAACCCGCTGTTCCTTCCTTGTTCAGTTTATCCCTATACTCTAGCATTTTCCCTATAACTCTGAAAATTCGGTTTCTGCCTCCTGAAAGTTCCTAAGGCGTCTGTTCCCACTGCCCTTTCAGCTGGTGTGTTCTAAATTTTAATACATCTTATGAAAAGCAATTTTCCTCATTGCCCGTCCAGTTCTTCTGTCAATTGTTTTAAATCTATGACCAATTGTGAGAGGAAACAATTTATCTTGACTTAACGACGTTGAAAGTCCACATTTTGTATACCTTGAGGTATGCAAAATTTAGCATGGCCAATGTACCTAACCAGCACGTCTTTCGGACTGTGGGATGAAATCCGAGCACCCAGTGGAAACCCACACAGACACGGGGAGAATGTGCAGATTCCGCACAGACAGTCACCCCTCTCTGCTCTAAGGAGAAAAACATGCAGCTTCTCTGATCTCCCTTAATCCCTGATATCATCCAGGTAAACTTCCTCCCTACCCTGTCTGAAACCTTGACATTCTTAAGTATAATGTACAGAATTGTGTACACTACTCCAGCTGGGGCTTAACCAGTGATTCAGCCTGGCTTCCTTCTAGCCAATGTTCCATTTCCAAAACCAAGAATCCTAAATGTCTTCTTAATGGCCTGATCAACTTCTCCTGCCATCTTCCAGGATGTGTGAATGTGCACCACCATCTATTCTCCCTGCCTTTGCATCCCCTTTCAAAATGGCACCATTTAGAATATATTCAGGTTTTTAACCTGGGGTGGCACGGTGACACTGTGGTTACACTGCTGCCTCACAGTGCCAGGAAATTGCGTTCAATTCCTGGCTTGGGTGATTGTCTGTGCGGAATCTGCACGTTCTCCCCGTGTCTGTGTGGGTTTCCACTGGGTGCTCTGATTTCATCCCACAGTCCGAAAGACGTGCTGGTTAGGTACATTGGCCATGCTAAATTCTGCCTCAGTGTACTCAAACAGGCGCTAGAGTGTGGCGACTAGGGGATTTTCACAATAAATTTACTGCATTGTTAATGTAAGCCAACTTGTGACTAATAAATAAACTTTAATAACTGTGATTAGTGCTGCAGGCGATTGGCCTTTTGCAAATAAGATGTAATCCTCAGTTCCATCCTGTAACTTTGGAAATAGATTTCACTTTATTTATACCCTTGTTCTGGAGATTCCTCTGTCACTGGGAAGAGAGGCTATTATCCATATTAGAGCCATCATCACCTATAGAATGACAATAATCAATAAGGCAAAAGCAGATTGCAAATTATTGAAGACTACGGGCTCTTGGTCAGGCCTATCCGAGAGCACAAAAGCCAGGTCCCATGAATGCTGCAGTTAAGCATCTTCCTGTGGGCTTTACTTTTTGGTGTATTTTGTGTTCAGTGTGCGAAAATAGACTTTTTTCAAAGCCTAATGAGCTATACAGACTAGAAACGACGCTGTGAATATTAATAGTGAGCAAATGTGTTTGTGCAATTCCTCTACCTTCCAACTTAACGGGTACATATGCCTTCTTAGTTCACGATTCAAAATTGGGATGGGCAAAAGATGCAGCCTTTCCCCACCCCAAGAACAAATAAAAAGAACAAATAGCCGACAGAGGAATGTCATGGGAATACATTAGGCATTCACCAACTGTTATCAGCAACAGTACCTTGTGGTCATGTGTTTCAGGGGTTGAAAAACAGGAGATGTTTAGGTTGATCAGTATGTAAAAGGAGAAGGGAAATGCTAACATCTTCATTGTAAAATAAATCTCATGCCTCCAGCACATCCTTCATTCACTTGAAATTCAAAAAGTCAGGAAAATGCATCTTGCATGTTCCAGATTTTTCACCCTGTAATTAACGTGATTAAAAGTTAAAGTAAAAGATAGAGTTTATTTCTTAGACACAAGTAAGGCTTACACTCACACTGCAGTGAAGTTACTGTGAAAATCCTCTAGTCGCCACTGATGATTGGGAGTCACTTAGGTTATTATTAGTCACAGTGTAAAATGGATTGTCCATCTATTCTACATCTCTCACTTTTTATTTCCATTTTGAGGAGTCCCCTGTTTTACACAATTCGACATGGCCAAGACTTAACAGTGATGTGGCAATGCCGGCGTTGGACTGGGGTAAGCACAATAAGAAGCCTCACAACCCCAGGTTCAAGTCCAACAGGTTTATTTGGCAGCACTAGCTTTCAATGTCCATAAGGGATGGCTTCTTTAATGTGTTCAGGGTGGAAACTGGAGAAGTGGAGCATCGTGAGGTTGTCTGTGGGCTTGTGGTAAAGTGAAGTGCTGAGGTGGCCGTCCTTGATAGAGATGCGAGTGTCCAAGAATGCAACCAATTCCGGAGAATAGTCCATGGTGAGTCTGATGGTGGGGTGGAACTTGTTGATGCCATCATATAGGTGTTTCAATGACTGGTTGCCATGAGTCCAAAGGAAGAAAGTGTCATCGATGTATCTAGTGTATGGCATCGGTTGAAGATCCTGTGTGGCGAAGAGGTCTTGTTCGAACCTGTGCGTGAAGATGTTGGCATATTGAGCTGCGAATTTGGTCCCCATGGCTGTTCCGTGTGTCTGGCTGAAGAACTGGTTGTTGAAGGTGAAGACATTGTGGTCCAGGATGAAGTGGATGAGTTGTAGAATTGCATCTGGAGATTGGCAGTTGTCAGCGTTGAGTACTGAGGCAGTTGCAGCAATGCCATTGTCTTGGGGGATGCTGGTGTAGAGCGCCGAGATATCCATTGTGACGAGGAGTGCTCCTGGTTCAACTGCTTCATGTGTGCTGAGTTTCTGTAGGAGGTCTGTAGTGTCACGACAGAAGCTGGGGGTTTCAGGATGCCCTTGATATAGCTGGAGAGGTTTTCACGCAGTGTCCCATTGCCCAACACAATGGAACAGCTGGGTGTGTTGGCCTTGTGTATCTTTGGGTGGCAGTAGAGATCTCCAACATGGGGAGTACGTGGGATGAGAGCAAGGAGGGTGCTCTGAAAGTCCGGATTAAAGGTCTTGATCAGTCTGTTGAGTTGGCAGGTGTGTTCTTTGTTTGGATCTGCGGGTAACTGTGTGTAGTGTTCCTTGTTGTTCAGTTGTTGGTACACTCCTTTGCAGTAATCCATTCTGTTCAGTATGACGATGGCCCCTCCTTTGTCTGCTGGTTTGATGACAATGTTGCGGTTGGTCTTGAAAGCGTGGATGGCATTGCGTTGTGCTTGGGTGACATTCAGGGCTGTCTTGTGAGTGCAGCTAATGAATCTGGCATTGACGTACCTCCTGATAGCTTGGGTATACATATCGAGTTGAGGGCGTCGGCTTTCCGGAGGAGTCCAATTTGACTTTTACCTCTTCGGTTGCTGCATCGCAGATCTCTCTGTCGGCCGTTCTGGTCATTGGCTGTCTCATTGTGTTCGCTGTTGCCCTCTTGGGGTTTGTGGCAGAACTCCCGCAGCCTCATTTACCTGATGAATTCCTCTGTGTCCACTGCGAGACTGATGGGGTCCATTTTAATGATGATGCAGAAATTGAGCCCTCAGCTGAGAACTTTGATTTTACCTGGTTGAAATGTATAGTCCAACAAGCTGACAATGGACAATGCAGTGGTACTGTTTCCTACTGTGGTACTGGGGGAGGCTTGGTTGCTGCTGGTGGTGACGCTGAGTTTCTCAAGTTTCCTGTTCTTGGTGTGCATGTCGATGGCGTAGTTCCGTTGTCTCATCTGCTTGACAGTGTTTCGCAGCTGGTCTGCGTCCTGAGCGCAAGTTGAGAATATGGATTCTGTCTTGGTTTCCAGGATGCAGTGTTTGCTGGAGAGCTGGTGTATGAGGTGGCTGAGGAGTGTGAGAGAGGTGCGATGGCAAAATCTCTCAGCGTAGTCTGTGAGTGGGTTTGTGATCCGTAGTCCTTTCGGGATCCTGTCTGCTTTCTTGCATCTTTGTTGAAATTTGCTGTCTGTGTCGAAATGCGCGACCTTCTTGGAGATCGTCTCCACTTGGAGCTGGCAGTTTGTGGTGTCGATGGTAGCCATGATGTGGAAATGCCGACATTTTTAACAAAGGTTTAACAACCCATGCATTCCTGGCAGTGACTGTAAAGTTAATACTGCAAGATTAAGGTATGACAAATCTGTGTCCTCCCTGCAATTTTACAACTAGTTGCTGTCATCTTTTCCAGCACCAGTGATAGGTGTTTGTCAAAGCTGTTGGTCAGGTTTTCTAGGCTGGTTTATGTGTAGCAATCAGGAACAGGAACCTGCGGAATACAGACCTGGAGACCTGAGCACACAGAGGCCAGCTGTTGGACTATTACCCTGATTGAGATCTGCCCATTGAGCAGAAGCTGCGCTTATACAGTGTCAGATCGGTGCTGACACTGGTGCCAACACACTAGCTTTATTCAGCCGGTAGCATCTCAGATGTAAAGCTGTTGGATTCGCCGAGGCCAGCCACCAGGGAGTCTTAATAAAAACAGGATCTTCCCGATGACTGGCCTTAGAGAATGTGCCTTCGGGCTGTAGCTGAGTGTGCAAGCCCTGTGTGTTGGGAACTGCCGGTGCCAGCAAAGGGTCTTGCAAAAGCAACTCCAGACTAGGGATCAAACATAGGACTTCCTGCTTGGTACAATGTCAACCTTCAGAAAAGTCCTCACCGAGGCAACTTGAAAGAATCTTGAAAGAAGTCAGCCCTAGGTCTGTGAGAACATTTTTGGGAGCAAAAAAAAGGAGGTACCTGTGTTCCTGATGGCTGTGGCTTTGTGACGTGTGTTTATGATGGCTGAAAAACTGAGCTGTAAAGTCCAAAGAAAACACAGGCTGCATCTACAAGGCAGTTCACTTCTTTTAAATCTGAGAAAGAACTGATACCAATCTCCAATAGCATTTTAGCAACTTCATGGCACTCTGACAACGTTTAATTCTCTTCCTCATGAAAGCCTCTGTTTTATGAGCAAGGATTTGAAACAAAACAAAGAGAACCGTAACAGAACAAGTTCATTCCTCCGCTCCGTTCATGGGAAATAATTATTTGCGTTCAACCCCGGCAGCTGCAACAGCAAACATAAGGAGGTTTCTCTTCTCCCCTCAGACTGCTGGCCCTCTGCTCCTGACAGGGATACTGCACAATCGCATCTGATCCCTTTCTGGTACCTTACCACCCTTGTGTGTGAGGGAAAAGGCAGAGTGCGAGCTGGTTTTTATATTGGAGAAAATACAGTTCAGCTATTCTACAGCAATAATGAGAATTTCCAACTATAAGGTGCCCGATTTTTTATTCTTCTGTGGGATGTGGGTATCGTTGGCAAGGCCAGAATTTGCTGCCCATTGTATTTGCCTGAGAACTGAATGGCTTGCCAGGCCATTTCAGGGGGCATTTTTAAAGGTCAACCACATTGCTGAGGGTATGAAGTCAACCTGCAGGCCAGGCCATTAAGGGAAGGTGATGGCCTATGGTATTATCGCTAGACTATTAATCTAAAAACTCAGCTAATGTTCTGGGGACCCGGGTTTGAATCCCACCACGGCAGATGGTGGAGTTTGTATTCAGTAAAAAAAGCCAGGAACTGCTGACCATGAAATCGTTATCGATTGTTGGAAAAACCCATTTGATTTACTAATGTCGCTTAGGGAAGGAAATCTGCCGGCCTTACCTGATCTGGCCTATATGTGACTCCAGAGCCACAGCAGTGTGATTGATTCTCAACTGCCCTTGGGCAACTAGGGATGGACAATAAATGCTGGCCAGCCCGTGATGCCCATGTCCCATGGATGAATAATTAAAAAGACTAGGTAAAGGGAGGTGGATTTCCTTCCCTGAAGGACTTTAATGATGTGGAGATGCTTACAGACTTTAATGAACCTGGTTGTTCTTTATGACAATCGGTGATGGTTTCATGGTCACCATTACCAAGACTGGCTTTATATTTCAGATTTATTAGCTGTATTCATATTCATCCAGCTGCCACGATAGGATTTGACAGTATCATTTCTTTTATTTTCATAGGATTACTCTTCACTTGAGGTACCATGTGTAGTCCTGATTTCCACAACATCCCCTATTCCCACCCTTTCTCTGAAATGTCCTGATTTCCACAACATCCCCCCTTCCCACCCATTCTCTGAAATGATATTTATTTGGAGAAGATACAGAGAAGGAAGATCCCTGTCCTGAGATCATTCAGCAATGAAGACAGAATTGATGACCTGTGTTATGCTCAACAGAAAGACAGGGATTTTGAGGGGATATTACCAGGGTGATTAAATTTGTTAAAGACATGCACCTCATGCAAGTAGATAGAGTGCATTGAGATGACAAGGAGGGGGAGAGTGCCAGTATTATTTGCCCAATCCTAATTGCCCTTGAACTGAATGGCCATTTCAGAGGGCAGTTAAGAGTCAACAACATTGCTATGGGTCTGGAGTCCAGGTGAGGATAGCAGATTTCTTTCCCAGAGAACATTTGAGAACCAATTGGGTTTTCCCCAACAGTAGACAATGATTTCATAGCCATCATTAGACTTTTAATTCCAGATTTTTAAAATTTAATTCCGATTTATTCTTTTGAAGAGTAGGAGGTTTTAGTCCAGTTGGGCAGCATGGTCGGTGCAGTCTTGGAGGGCTGACGGGCCTGTCCCTGTGCTGCAATTTTCTTTGTTCTTTGATTTCATTACCATCTGCTGTGATGGGATTTGAACCCAGTGACAATACTACTACATCACCATTTCCCTATCACACCATATGGCTACCTCTCTATGCTGAGGAAGTCGAGAGTGATTCTAGGCAGAGAATCTCGATAGTACAGAAAGAGGCCATTCAGTCCATCCAGTCTGTACTGACCATAATCCCACCCAGCCCTATTCCTGTAATTCTCATTTACCCTGCTGATCTCCTTGTCACTAGTGTCAATTTGGTATGGCCAACCAACCTAACCAGCACATCTTTGGAGTGTGGGAGGAAACCGGAGCACCCAGAAGAAACCCATGCAGACACGGGGAGAATGTGCAGACTCATCACAGACAGTCACCCGAGGCTGGAATTGAACCTGGATTCCTGACGCTGTGAGACAGCAGTGCTAACTACTGTTCCACCATGCCACCCATCTATGTGAGTAGTATTCTGAACAGAAGGAGTCTTTTCATTTCTTCATGTAGGTATTGGATGGATTGCTGAAAAATGAGATGGTTGCTGTGTTTGCAGGGCATGAAAGCAATGATCCTGGGAAGTAGCTTCTGAATCTGTGATGCTCTAAGGGTTGTCTAAATAGCCGATGGAGTTTTTTTTGGTCTCTGCCTCAATTTGCCTCACATCTTTGGTTTAATGCTTCTCCAATGCAACAGGTTGGGGGAAAGAATAGTGCATAAAATTACGTCAGTGACTGGGTGGAAGCAGCCATGGTCCCCTGGTCTTTTTCCTGGACATAACAACATTGTTGTTCATTTGCCAGTATTGTGGGTTGACTTTTCCGTGGCAATGCTTTTTCTGTTGTTAACGCTCAGTTGACTTTGAAATGTGCAGAGTCACGCTTCACAGCAGATTTCCAGACTGTGCAATCTTTGTTAAGCTTTTCCAAGTTTCTGGATGAATGTCACATTCCTTTAGTACTTACATCAGGTTATCCGTAAAGCATTTCTTCAGACCTTCTCTGCTGTTGTTTCTTTCTATCCCAGCCAATTGGTGATCGCACATTTTACAAGCCATTTGCCTGACATGCAGAGAGCGAGGTGACGACTTTCCTCTTCCAGTCCCCACCCCATTAGACCATAAGGTATAAGAGCAGATTTAGGCCATTCGGCCCATTGAGTCTGCTCCACCATTCAATCATGGCTGATATGATTCTCATCCACATTCTCCTGCCTTCTCCCCATAATCTTTGATTTTCTCATTAACCAAGAACCTATCTCTGTCTGTCTTAAAGGCACTCAATGACCTGGCCTCCACAGCTCTCTATGGCAATGAGTTCCACAGAGTTCCTGAACAGGCACTGGAGTGTGATGATGAGGGGATTTTCACAGTAACTTCATTGCAGAGTTAATGTAAGCCTACTTGAGATACTGATAAATAAATTTAAACCCCAACCAACTCCTTTTCCAAGTGTGAGTTGGGAGGTGCGATGCCCTGCCCCATTACACCCAAATAGAGCACATCCTGAGCACACATATGTTTCTGGGTGCAACCATCTTGGATCCCCTGGAGTTCATCTATGATGTACATATTACACTGTTCCTGGGGATAGACAGATACCCAGACTAGAAACAAAAATAGCACTAATGTCCTTCAAGGGAGGAAATCTGGTAAACTGATTTGGCTTATACGTGTAATGAAGATCCACAACAGTGTAGTTGTCTCTTAATTGAAATGGGCTGACAAGAATATCCACCATTCAGATGGGGCAAAGCCTAAAATCTATTTTTCTAAGAGGTATCTTCTGTTTGGGAATCACAATCACTGGGGAAGTGATATTGGATAAACTGATGGAGCTATGGACTAGTCTCCAAGATGAAGAACAAAGATCAAAGAAAGTTACAGCACAGCAACAGGCCCTTCGGCCCTCCAAACCTGCACCAAGCATGCTGTCTGACTGAACTAAAACCCCCTACCTTTCTGGGGACCATATCCCTCTATGCTCATCCTATTCATGTATTTGTCCAGACGCTCCTTAAAACTCACTATCGTATCTACTTCCACTACCTCCCTCAGCAGGCAGTTCTAATCACCCACCAGCCTCTGTTAAAAAACCTGCCTTGAACATGTCCTTTAAACCTATGTCCATTGCAACTTAAACCTGTGCCCCTAGTAACTGACTCTTCCACCCTGGGAAAAATCTTCTGACTATCCACTCTGTTCATGCCTCTCATAATCTTGTAGACTTCTATCAGGTCACCCCTCAATCTCCGTCGTTCTAGTGAGAACAAACCAAGTTTCTCCAACCTCTCACAGCTAATGCCGTCTATACCAGGCAATATCTGGTAAATCTTTTCTGTGCCCTCTTTAAAGCCTCCACATCTTTCTGGTAGTGTGGTGACCAGAATTGAACACTATATTCCAAGTGCAGCCTAGTCCAGACACAATGGATTTCATCCTAGAGTCTTAAAAGAGGTGGCTAATAAGGTAGTAGATGAATTTGTGTTAATTTTCCAGAATTCTCTAGATTCTGGCAAGGTTCCATCTGACTGAAAATTTGCAAATATAGCCCCTTTATTCAAGAAGGAAGGGAGGCAGAAAACAGAAAGCTATAGGCCAGTTAGTTTGATGTCTATACTGGGCAAGATGTTAACTTGGATCATTAAGGAAATTATAGAATCATAGAACCTTACAGTGCAGAAACAGGCCCTTCGGCCCATCGAGTCTACACCGACCACAATCCCACCCAGGCCCTACCCCCATATCCCTACGTATTCTACCAGCTTCCTACTTTGGTAGGAAGAATGGTAGGAAGGACTATTACTTACGTGGCAAAAAACTGCAGCAGGCAACAGTGCAGAGGGACCTCGGGGTCCTTGTGCATGAGTCGCAAAAACCCAGCCTGCAGGTGCAGCAGGTGATCAGGAAGGCGAATGGGATGCTGGCCTTCATAGCGAGGGGGATTGAATATAAAAGTAGGGAGGTCTTGCTGCAGCTGTATAGGGCATTGGTGAGGCCGCAGCTGGAGTACTGTGTGCAGTTTTGGGCGCCGCACCTGCGCAAGGATATTTTGGCCTTGGAGGGAGTGCAGAGGAGGTTTACTAGGCTGATACCGGAGTTGAGGGGGTTGAACTATGAGGAGAGGCTGAATAAACTAGGCTTGTACTCGTTAGAGTTTAGAAGAATGAGGGGAGATCTCATTGAGACGTATAAGATGATGAATGGGATGGATAGGATAGAGGTGGAGAGACTCTTCCCGCTCAAAAAAGACAGTAGGACTAGGGGGCACAGCCTCAAGATAAAGGGGGGGCGGTTTAGAACGGAGTTGAGGAGGAACTTCTTCACTCAAAGGGTGGTGAATATCTGGAATTCTCTGCCCGTTGAAGTGGTGGAGGCTGCCTCGCTAAATATTTTTAAGAAGCGGGTTGATGGGTTTTTGATAAGAGAGGGGATTAAGGGTTATGGGGAGAGGGCGGGAAAGTGGAACTGAGCCACGACAGATCAGCCATGATCTTATTGAATGGCGGGGCAGGCTCGAAGGGCCAGATGGCCTACTCCTGCTCCTATTTCTTATGTTCTTATGTTCTTATGTAATCCCTCTAACCTACGCATCCTAGTACACTAAGGGGCAATTTTAACATGGCCAATCAACCTAACCTGCACATCTTTGGACTGTGGGAGGAAACCGGAGCACCCAGAGGAAACCCATGCAGACACGAAGAGAACGTGCAAACTCCACACAGACAGTGACCTGAGCCAGGAATCGAACTGAGGTCCCTGGAGCAGTGCTAACCACTGCTACAGTGCCGCCCGGACACTTATAGCTGGACACTTAGCAAAAATCAAATTGGGACAAGGCAGCATCGCTTTGTGAAAGGGAAATCACGTTTAATCAGTTTGTTAGGTGGCACGGTGGCATAGTGGTTAGCACTGCTGCTTCACAGTGCCAGGGGCCCAGGTTCCATTCCCAGCTTGGGTGACTGTCTGTGCGGAGCCTGCACATTCTCCCCGAGTCTGCGTGGGTTTCCTCCAGGTGCTTCACTTTCCTCCCACAGTCTGAAAGATGTGCTGGTTAAGTGCATTGGCCATGCTAAATTCTCCCTCAGAATATCCGAACAAGCGCCGGAGTGTGCTGACGGGGGGATTTTCACAGTAACTTCATTGTGAATGTAAGCCTACTTGTGATACTAATAAATAAACTTTAACTTATTAGCGTTCTTTTGACAGAGCATCATGGGCTGTGAAGAAAGGGGAGCTTATAGATGCACTGTACTTGGATTCCTAGAAGATATTTGATAAGGTGCCACATCAAAATTATTGCAGAAAATAAAAGCTCATGACGTAGGGAGTAATAGATTCACTTGGATAGAAGGTTGGCTGACAAAAATCAGAGAGTATACATAAAAGTTTTTTCTGATTGGTAGGATGTGATAAGTGGAGTTCCACAGGGGTCTGTGCTAGGGCCTCAACGGCTTTCAATTTATATCAATGACTTAGATGAGAGCAGTGAAGTATAGTAGTTAAAATTGCAGGTGATACAAAGATAGGAAGGAAAGAATATTGTGAAGGTAGATATAGATAGGTGTGGTGTCTGGCCCCTTTAAGGGGCAATCTTCTCAAAGCGTTACATGACCCAGCTGCCTGATCGATAACTGAGTTGGGGCTTCACTCTAACTTGTCTGGGCTTGTCCCAGTTTGACCACAGGGTCATCACCTTAGCTGTTTATTTTTGTTTTCTGCTGTCCACAAGGAACAATATTGTGTTTCCAGAACTAACACCATAATAACATGATAATGTTAAAATGTTGTTTGAAGAAAGGAAAGTATGAAAGGTTTAAGGAGTGAACATCCGACCAGCTGCCATTTGTGGGGATTCAATGGGCCAAATTTCTGTGCTGCACTACTGCCTAAATTAATGATTAGTTTGGGTGTCCTTCTGAGTCTCAGGCTTCTGGGCTCGCTTCCCAATCAAGATTGCCAATCCCTACACTAGAGTACTACAATGTTGGGGGTGTTGTCTTTTGTGTGAGTCATTAAACAATTCTGTCCACTTGGGTTGTTGTCAAAGATCCATGCACTATTTCAAAGAACAGGGGTCTTTCCCTGGTGTTCTGGCTGATATTTATACAGATTCATAAATTGGGAGCCAGAGTAGGCCATTCAGCCCCTCAGCCTGCTCCATTATTTAATATGATCAAAGCTGATTGGACTGTGACATCAACTCCATTTCTAGCCGACCCCTGATATGCTTCCACTCCCTTTTTAGTCAAGAATCTATCTATCTCTGCCTTGAAAATATTCATTGACCCTGCCTCCACCACTTTCTGAAGGAGAGAATTCCAGAAACTCACACCCCTGAAAGAATAAAAAGCCCTGCATTTCCATCTTAAATAGGGGCCTCTTAACTTGTGTTCCCCTAGTTCCAGTCGGCCCACAAGCGAAACATCCTTTCAGCATCCACCCTGTCAAGTCCCCTCAACATCTGAGATGTTTCAATAAGATTTCATTCTTCCAAATTCCAACCTTTCCTCAGGAACATTTCTATAACCCCGCGCGCCTATGCGCACATCAAGCTGGGGCTGTGTGAGGTTAGAGAATTTTTTGACTTGATTTATTATTGTCACATGTATTCACATACAGTGAAAAGTATTGTTTCTTGCACACTTTACAGACAAAGAATACTGTTCATAGAGAAGGACAGGGTGCAAAATGTAGTGTTACAGTCATAGCTAGGATGTAGAGAAAGATCAAGTTAATACAAGGTAAGTCCATACATAAGTCTGATGGTAGCAGGAAAGAAGCTGTTCTTGAGTCAGTTGCTGTGTGACCTCAGACTTTTGAACCTTTTTCCCAATGGAAGAAAATGGAAGGGGGTATATCCTTTATAATGCTGACTGCTTTGCCAAGGCAGCAGGAAGTGTAGACAGAATCAATAGATGGGAGGCTGGTTTATGTGATGGACTGGACTATGTTCAGGACCCTTCATAGTTTCTCGTGGCTTTGGGCAGAGCAGAAGCCATACCAAGCTGTGATACAACCAGAAAGAATGCTTTCTAAGATGCATCTGTAAAAGTTGGTGAGAGTCGTAGCTGACACGCCAAAATTCCTTAGTTTTCTGAGAAAGTAGAGGCATTGGTGAGTTTTCTTAACTCTCGTGTTGGCATGAGGGGACCAGGATACCTGGACACCTAGAGACTTGAAGCTCTTGGCTATCCCCACTTCTTTCCCATTGGTGTAGACAGGGCATGTTCTCCACTACACATTCTGAGATTGATGACTATCTTCTTCATTTTACTAACATTGAGGGAGAGATTATTGTTGTTGCATCATTTCACCAGATTCTCTATCTCATTCCTGTACTCTGTCTCATCATTGTTTGAGATCCAACCCACTACAGGTGATGTCATCAGCAAACTTCAAAATGAAGTTGGAGGGGAATTTGGCCGCACAGACATAGGTGAGTAAGGAGTATAGTGAGGAGCTGAAGACACAGCCTTGTGAGACATTAGGGGATTGAATATAAAAGTAGGGAGGTCTTGCTGCAGCTGTATAGGGCATTGGTGAGGCTGCAGCTGGAGTACTGTGTGCAGTTTTGGGCGCCGCACCTGCGCAAAGATATTTTGGCCTTGGAGGGAGTGCAGAGGAGGTTTACTAGGCTGATACCGGAGTTGAGGGGGTTGAGCTATGAGGAGAGGCTGAATAAACTGGGCTTGTACTCGTTAGAGTTTAGAAGAATGAGGGGAGATCTCATTGAGACGTATGAGATGATGAATGGGATGGATAGGATAGAGGTGGAGAGACTCTTCCCGCTCAAAAAAGACAGTAGGACTAGGGGGCACAACCTCAAGATAAAAGGGGGGCGGTTTAGAACGGAGTTGAGGAGGAACTTCTTCACTCAAAGGGTGGTGAATCTCTGGAATTCTCTGCCCGTTGAAGTGGTGGAGGCTGCCTCGCTAAATATTTTTAAGACGCGGGTTGTTGGGTTTTTGATAAGAGAGGGGATTAAGGGTTATGGGGAGAGGGCGGGAAAGTGGAACTGAGACACGACAGATCAGCCATGATCTTATTGAATGGCGGGGCAGGCTCGAAGGGCTAGATGGCCTACTCCTGCTCCTATTTCTTATGTTCTTATGTTCATTGGTGTTGAGGATAATTGTGGAGGAGGTGCTATTGCCTGTCCTTACTGATTGTGGTCTGTGGGTTAGGAAGTCTAGGATCCGGTCGCAGGGGGAGGAGCTGAGCCCTAAGGCACAGCAGGAGGGACCATGATGCATTTAGTACTGGCTTAAATCCCCTTTGGGATTCTCCCAGCCCCCACGGCCCGACGTAATCTAGTTCCTGTGTAGTGAGGAAACCAGATTAGCATATTTAAATATTTAGCAGTTTAAAGCCAGATTCACCTGTTCCCAAGATTCTCCAGCCCTGGGCCACAGCGGGAACTCAGTGCGAATCATTGCTGGTCTCCACAAACAGAGACCAGGCATGATGGCCACACTGGGCGCCTCGGAGTTGATTAATGCCCCCAGATGGTCAGAGGCATGGCTGGGGACTGCTCTCATATACACACCTAATCACCTCCTTGAAAAAATTCAATCAAATTTGTTAGACATGATCTGCCCTGACATAGTCATGCTGACTATCCTTGATTTATCCTTAACTCTCCAAGTAGAGATTAATTCTGCCTCTCAGAGTTTTTTCTAAAAATTTCCCTACCACTGATATTAATCTCACTGATCTTTAATTACCTGGTTTTCCCCTACTTAAATAATGACATCACATTAGCTGTCCTCCAGTCCTATAGGACATAGAACATTACAGCACAGTACAGGCCCTTCGGCCCTCAATGTTGTGCTGAACTATGTCCAATCCCAAGATCAAGCTATCCCACTCCCTATAATTCTGGAGTGCTCCATGTGCCTATCCAATAGCTGCCTGAAAGTTCCAAAAGTGTCCGACTCCACTATCACAGCAGTTGGTACATTCCACACCCTAACCACTCTCTGAGTAAAGAATCTACCTTGGACATCCCTCCTATATCTCCCACCATGAACCTTATAGTTATGCCCCCTAGTAACAGCTACATCCACCCGAGGAAATAATCTCTGCACGTCCACTCTATCAATCCCCCTCATCATCTTATAAACCTCTATTAAGTCGCCTCTCATCCTCCTCCGCTTCAAAGAGAAAAGCCCCAGCTCCCTCAACCTTTCCTCATAAGACCTACCCTCTAAACCATGCAGCATCCTGGTAAATCTCCTCTGCACTCTCTCCAATGCTTCCACATTCTTCTGGTGACCAGAACTGAACACAATATTTCAAATGGGGTGTCACCTACGTCCGGTATAGTTGCAGCATAACCTCTCCTCTGGCATTCCTCCTGTGTAGGAAGTCTCACAACACCAGGTTAGAGTCCAACCAGTTTATTTGATAGTAATCTCACAAGCTTTCGGAAACGGTGTCCCTTCGTCAGGTGTGTGGAAGGTTCTGATCAGAGAAGGGCGTATAACATGGCTCCTCCTGTGGCCAGACAGGATTTTAAAATTAGCGAGCCCCTGCAATTTCCTCTGGTGCCTCAGACAGCAGCCTAGGATAGAGCTCATCTGAGCCTGGGGATTTATCCACTTTAATCCCATTAAAATCATGAACACCTCCTCCCTCTCAATGCTGATTTATTCAGTTATATCATAGTCGCCTTCCCTGATTTCTATATGTACATTGTCCTTCTCCAGCACCCCTCACACATTGATCGTGCATTTACCTGAACAGGCGCTGGACTGTGGCGACTAAGGGAATACTCATTTAATACCTTGCCTACGTCTTTTGTCTCTACACAAAGATTGCCAGTTTGGTTCCCAGTGGGCGGCCAAGTACCACAGTGGTTAGCACTGCTGCCTCACAGCACCAGGGACCTGTGTTCGATTCCCAACTTGGGTCACTGTCTGAGTGGAGTTTGAACTTTCTCCCCATGCCTGCATGGGTTTCCTCCGGGTGCTCCGGTTTCCTCCCACAGTCCAAAGATGTGTGGGCCAGGTTGATTGGCCATGCTAAATTGCCCATTAGCGTCAGAGGGACTAGCAGGGTAAATACGTGAGGCTACGGGGACAGGGCCTGGATGGGATTGTGGTTGGTGCAGACTCGATGGGCCAAATGGCTTCCTTCTGCACTATAAGGATTCAAGATACCACGCTTTCCCTGGTTACCCTCATGTCCATAACATACTCATAAAACACACTGGGATTTTTCTTCATTTTGTCTGCCGGTGTTTTTTCATGCCCCCCTCTTCACTCTCCTAATATCTTCTTTAAGTACCCCCTGCACTTTCTATAAGCCTCTAGGGCATCCAATGTTTTGTGCCCCCTGTATCTCCCATAAGCATTCCTGTTTTCCTTTCCCAGTCCTGTATTTCCCTTGACATCCAGTGTTCATCTTTATTGGGAACATATTGGCTTTAAATGATTCCCACTGCACTGATGTGGGTTTTCCTACAAGTAGCTGCTCCCAGTCCACATTGGCCAGATCCTGAGTTATCATAGTAAAAATCAGCCTTCCCCAATTCAGAAACATTGGCCACAATTCTCCCAAAAGTGCTGAATTGGTGGGAAAACTGTTCTAGATTGTGACAGTTTTGTCAGTTCAGTTTCCCTCATGGACTGATCGCAGCCCCCACAGCAATTGTCAGGTCAACCTTATCCCCTCTCCCTGTCCTGAAGAGCTGCAAACCCCACACCCCCCAGTAGTGGCACCAGTGACCCGAGTTTGATTCCCAGCTTGAGCCACTGGCCGTGCAAAGTTTGTATGTTCTCTCCATGTCTGCGGGCTTCCTCCGGGTGCTCCAGTTTCCTCCCACATTCTGAACGACATGCTGATTAGGTGCATTTACCTGAACAGGCGCTGGACTGTGGCAACTAAGGGAATTTCACAATAACTTCATTGCAGCGTTAATGTAAGCCTTAGTTGTGACTAATAAATAAACGTTAACTTTTACTCCTCAATTGGGACCGGAAAATTCCCAATAATTACATTGAAAACATATTTAAAATACATTTAAAAAAAGGTTTAAATTACTTTGCTGCCTTCCCATCAGTTTCCAGTGTGGTCTGATCAGTGACTGTTCGCTGGTTCTGGAAGATGTGAATACGCTCCCAGCGCATGTGTAAATCCTTGTTCAAGGCTGACAATGTGCATCTCCCACTGCGACCCGTCAGAAGAGTTGCGGGTCGCTATAGGAGAATTGTGGCCTTTATTTCTGGTCCACCTTTCTCCTTTTCAATCACTACCTTAAATCTTACCAACCTACGGTCACTAACACCGAAATGCTCCTCCATTAACACTTCTATCACCTGCCTGACTTCATTCCCTAAAAGCACTGCCCACTCTTATATAAGATTTTCTACGTGCTGGCTCAAAAAGATCTGCTGGTGCCTTCTAAACCTTTAAAGTTTAAGCTTATTTATTAGTGTCACAAGTAGGTTTGTCTTAACACTGCAATAAAGTTACTGTGAAAATCCCCTACTCGCCATAGTCCTATTTGGGTACACTGAGGGAGAATTTAACATGGCCAATGCATCTAATCTGCAAATTGATTTTCAAGTTTGCTGATGACACCACCGTTGTGAGTCGGAACTCAAAGAATGACGAGACAGAGTACAGGAATGAGATGGAGAATCTGGTGAACTGGTGCGTCAACAATAATCTCTCCTTCAATGTCAGCAAAACAAAGGAGATTGTCATCGACTTCAGGAAGCATAAAGGAGAACATGCCCCATCAATGGGGATGAAGTAGAAAGGGTCGAGAGCTTCAAGCTTTTAGGTGTCCAAATCATCAAATAACTTGTCCTGGTCCCCCCATGCCGACACTACTGTTAAGGAAACCCACTAATGCCTCTACTTTTTCAGAAGATGAAGGAAATTTGGCATGTCAGCTACAACTCTCACCAACTTTTACACCATATGAAGCATTTTTTCTGGTTGTATCACAGGAGCTCTGCCTAACACCACAGAGAATTACAAAAGGTTGTGAATGTAGCCCAATTCATCACACAAAGCAACCTCCCATCCATTGACTCGGTCTACACTTCCCGCTGCCTCGGCAAAGCAGTCAGCATAATTAAGGACCCCACACACCCTGGACATTCTCTCTTCCATCTTCTTCCTCCGGGAAAAAGATACAAAAGTCTGAGGTCACATACCAACCTGATTCAAAAGCAGATTTTTCCCTACTGCTGTCAGACTTTTGACTGGATTCACCTTGCATTAAGTTGATCATTCTTTACACCTTAGCTATGAAATTAACACTACATTCTGCACTCTCTTCTCTGTGAACAGTTTTGCCTGTATAGCGCACAAGAAACAATACTTTTCACTGTATGTTGTGACAATAGTAAATAAAACCAAATCAAATTTTTGGACTGTGGGAGGAAACCAGAGCACCCCGAGGAAACCCATGCAGACACAGGGAGAACATGCAGACTATGCATAGACAGTGACCCATACCGGGAATTGAGCCTGGGTCCATGGCCCTGTGAGGCAGCAGTGCTAACCACTCTGCCTATCCCAATTAATATTGAGGAAGTTGAAATCCCCACTATTATCACCCTATTATTTTTACGCTTCTCTGAGATGTGCCTATGTATCTGCTCTTCTATCTCTCCCTAACTGTCTGGGGGCCAATACTACACTACCAGCAACATGATTGCCCACTTTTTGTTTTTAAGTTGCACCTATATAGCTTCAACCAAGGAGCCTGCTAAGATATCTTCCCTCCTTACTGCAGTAATTGACTCTTTGATCAATATTGCAACATCACCTCCTACTTTACAAACCATTCCTCCCACACCCACTCCACCCAACCTATCTTGCCTCAAGATTCTATACCCTGGAATAATGAGCTGCTAGTTCTACCCCTCCCTCAACCATGCCTCTCTGACAACAACAATATCGTACTCCCATGTCTTAACCAACACTCTCAGTTAATACGTTTTACCCATAAGAGCCCTTACATTAAAATAAATGCCTTGCCATATTCCCTTGGCCTTAACATGTTCCTCTTTGCACTGCCTTGCAGGTTTACTTGGTTTTCCTTCACCTCCTACTACATCACCTCCTACTACATTTCTACTCTGTAACCCATCCCCGTTGCCAAATTAATTTAACCCCCACCCCCTCACCCAACCCCATCCCAAACAGCACCAGCAAACCTCCCCACAAAGATGTTGGTCCCCTTCCAGTTCAGGTGCAATCAGTCTGACTTGGACAGGTTCATGCCCTATAGGTCTCGCTGAGTGCAAGTTTTATCTCATAGTAAGAAGTCATTGTAAAATATCAGTTATATGCTCATTCATGCTTCCAGCAGTAATGAACAGCTTTTGAAAGTACCGAGCTTTTTCTCAGTTTGGATACTTTGGAGGAGCATTGCCAGGAATTTGCTTGGAGCGGTTTCCACTCCATCAGTATATCTTCATTGGAATTGTGGAACCGGGATGCTGCTGCACTTCCAGTGAAGCTACATCAGTGGAATGGGGGGGAACCATGAGCAAATTCCCAGTTTATGTTAATAATGGAAGTTGTGCAACCTCTGGTACAGCGAGTGATTTCACTGAAATCAATTCAGAGCCTAAAATAACTTGCATCTGGGCCCTTCCAGATTCAGTCAAACTCTAGATCCTGAAATTGGCCCAATCTGATTTCAGATTCAAATTCCCATTGATGCACAATGTTTAAAAGTTTAAAGTTCATTTACTAGTGTCACAAGTAGGTTTACATTAATGTTGCAATGAAGTTACTTCGAAAATCCTGTAGTCGCCACACTCCAGCGCCTCTTCGAGTACACTGAGGGAGAATTTAGCACGGCTCATGTACCTAACCAGCAGATCTTTTGGACTGTGGGAGGAAACTGGAGCACCCAGAGAAAACCCACACTGACACAGAGAGAATGTGTGAACTCCACACAGGCAGGAACCCAAGCTGGGAATCAAACCCGAGTAATGGGCCAAAATGTGACTTTTGGCACAATTACCTTGTTCCGTCTTTGTCTTGTGAGTGCATAAATTTAACAGCTTCAGTTATGGAACAAATATAGTTTACAATGGCCAAATAAAAGCAATATTTTAATACATTTTAATAGGAAACAGATTGACGAGAATTCAAAAAGCTTGAAAAAAATCTCAGCACGAGCTGACAGACAGCTTAACTAATGTAGGCATTAGAACCTTTTGAGTCATATTATTTTAATTTCTTACCTTACATATGGTATGGTTTATATGAATGTCATAGGGCACTTGCTGCACTGTTTCTAATGTACAGGGACTTGTGCTCTATTTGGCTGTCTATATACTTCATTACATTTACACTTTTGAGCGTGGATTCCTCAGATCGGAATTAACTTGTTGAACTTCAATTTCCTTTTCCCATTTCATGGCAGCTGGTTGGGGAAAGACATGCCAACTGGAGCTACTGAGTTACGTTGTAGTTCACCACCAGCCCAACTGCGGATTGTGAAGTTCACCTAGAGTAGGCAAGTCACTCTGAGTGTTCATTAACCATTTCCCTACCACACAAAGTGAACACTAAATCTGGTTTTCATTCTGATCAGTGTTGTTTCAAACAGATTTGATTCATTATTGTCACATGTATTAGCATTCAGTGAAAAGTATTGTTTCTTGCATGCTATACAGACAAAACATACAGTTCATAGAGAAGGAAATGAGGCAGTGCAGAATGTAGTGTTACAGTCATAGCTAGGGCGGAGAGAAAGATCGACTAAACATGGCCCAAATAGGAGCTAAATCAATCATTCTAACCAGCTTTCATTCACTACGATAATCAGTGATGGATCTGAGGACGTATTGTGACGAGAGGTGAGGTGAGAGTGACTGCTCTTGATAACAAAACTGCATTTGACCCAGTGTGGCATCAAGGAACCCTAGAAAAATTGGAGTCAATGGGAATCGGGGAAATCTCTCCACTGGTTGGAGTCATACCTGGCTCAAAGGAGGATGGTTGTGGTTGTTGAAGGGTCAGTCATCTCAGTTCCAGGACATCTCTGCAGGACTCCCTCAGGGTTGTATCCTAGGCCCAATAATCTTCAGCTGCTTCATCAATGACCTTCCCTCCATGGTAAGGTAAGAAGTGGGGATGTTCACTGATGATTGCACAATGTTCAGCACCAATCGCAACTCCTCAGATGCTGAAACAGTTCATGTAACATGACCTGGACAATATCCAGGCTTAGGCTGACAAGTAGCAAATATTTGTGCCACACAAGTGCCAGGCAATGACCATCCCCAACAAGAGAGAATATAATCATCACCCCTTTGCATTCAATGGCATTGCCATCACTGAATCTCGCACTATCAGTGTCTGTGTGTTACCATTGACTAGAAACTGAACTGAACAAGCCACATAAATGTGGTGGAAACAACAGCAGGTCAGAGGCTGGGAAGCCTGTAGTGATTAACGCACCTCTCGACTCTCCAAAGCCTGTCCACCATCTACAAGGCACATGTTAGGAGTATGATGGAATACTCTCCACTTGCCTGGATGGGTGCAGCTCCAACAACATTCAAGGAGCGTGACACCATCCAGGACAAAGCAACCTGTTTGATTTGTAATTCTTCCTCAAATATTCAATCCCTCCACATCCTATGAGTAAATGTTTAAAAGATCACGTGGGATCAGCCTCACTGAGTTTAAGTAGTGCAACTAACTTGACATGTACAAAGTAAAGAAGATTCCATGTTTCCTCCTGTTGGTGGATGGTGGGTTGCCTTTGTTGAATTCAAACAGATTGACAGTCTCCTCATTTTAGTAATTTTGACTGTCCAAGACCGACGAACGTTCTGGTGGCGAGCTGCTTACAGCACAGTTTTCAAAAACAGGATCCAGAAACTTTCTGCCCCCGTTTACCCTGGGCAGGTTTGGCGATGGAAGTGAAAAATCCTAAGAGAGGCCCAGGTTCGATTCCTGGTTTGGGTCACTGTCTGTGTGGAGTCTGCACATTCTCCACGTGTCTGCATGGGTTTCCTCCGGGTCCTCCGGTTTCCTCCTATGGCCTGAAAAACGTACTGGTTAGGTGCATTGGCCATACTAAATTCTCCCTCAGTGTACCCGAACAGGCACCAGAGTATGGCAACCAGGAGATTTTCACAGTAAATCTATTGCAGTGTTAATGTAAGCCTACCTGCAACAGTAATAAATAAACTTTAAGAAACTTTAAAATCCTGCTTTATGGCGATGTAAAAGTGTGATGCAATTGTCCCCACCACTCACCCCCCACAGCCGGCAACGTAACGGATGTTCAACACGGGGGGCATCATTTCCATACAGCACAATCTCATTATCAGGCCTCCATGCCTGAATCATCCACATAGGAGAATCCATTCATGTTGGTGTGAGGATAGACCGGCACGAATCATGACTGATCTCCCAGGACGTGTGCACCTGGCGGGCAGACCTTTCCAGGGGAGCCTTTGCTGATGTCTGGGAAAATTCCGCCCACCAGTATAATTTGCAATTATTTGAACAGCTAATGAATTACTTACTTTCATCTCCAGAGAAAACAGCTCCCATTAATATGTTCACCACCCTTTACTGGATCCCCTTTTATAAAACTTGTGTGAATACAGTTGACTTAAAAATAAACATGGGATGCACCTATTTGTATAGGGGTAGTAGGTTTCTTGGCATTAGTGAGCCAGTTGTGTTTTACGACAATCAGCAATGGTTTTGTATTCGCCATAACCATGGCCAGCTTTCAATTCCAACTATTATTAATTGAATTGAAATATCAGCAGCTGCCATGGTGGGATTTGGACCCATGTTCCAAGAGCATAAGCCTGGGCCTCAATTATTCCCCCCAGTTACATTTATCATGAGGCCATCATCTCCCCCTCATGGATCATAGAATCCCTACAGTGCAGAAGGAGGCCATTCAGCCCACAAGTCTGCACTGACTCTCTGACAGAGCATCTGACTCAGGCCCTCTCCTAACCCTACATATTTACCCTGCTAATCCCCCTAATTCACACATCTTTAGACACTAAGGAACAATTGAGCATGGCAAATCTACTTCACCAGCACATCTTTGGACTGTGGGAAGAAACCAGAGCACCTGCAGGAAACTCACGCAAACACGGAGAGAATGTGGAAATTCCACACATAAAGTGACTCGTGGCTGGAATTGTACCCGGGTCCCTGGCACTGTGAGGCAGTGGTGCTAACCGCTGTGCCACTGTGCTTCCATTTCCTTTTAAATGTCCCTTAGTTGTGTTATTATATAAGCAGTAAACAGGCAGCAACTGTAACAGTTAAATATTCAGAGTGCTTGGAGCAAAATGACCACGCTAACTGCAAGATAATCTAAATGCAATCACCTTGGCTGAAGGCGTCGATGGAGTCACAGAGTAAAGGAGACAAAACAAGGCTATTTGGCTCTTTGCTGGCTGTGCCAAAGCCAGTTCTTCACCTGGAGCTCTCGACCCTGACTCTCATTCTCAAACAGCCTATGGACCTTTACTGCACCAACTCATTGATGGTGAGTGACTATTTGGATAAGTTGCTTGGATGTTGCCGGTGCCCACAAAACCGCATCCTGGCATCAGACAAGCCAGTTAGCAGAAGAAAGATGAGGAGGGAAATTTGAAGGAAGAAAAAAATGCCCATTTGGCAAACAGCGCACAGAAATGTTATTGAGTAAACTCATCGGGGAAGAATGTCTAATTGGACTAGCTGCTGGGAAATCGTTGAAGGCCACGAAGCCACATCCTGATCTGAACCGACCCAGTCAGTGGAAGGGGGGTGGAGAGGGAAGAAAGATACCCATTAATAACATTCGGTGCGCAAACATTATTGCAGTTCATGGAGTTAAAATCTAACTATAATTGATTTGTTGTTCGGATGATTTCCAAAGTGGAATAAGAAAGTAAAAAAAGTATGTACACGTCAACTGGTCCTGTTATGCCTTTTTCCTCCACTAACATCAATAGCTTTGCTGGGCTTTCACTCTGCTAATTACCTTGCCCAACATCAATTCTTTGAGTCCAGAGGCCACATCTATTCAACCACAGGAAATCTCACAGAGCAGACTAATCCTGTTCTCATCCAATGCTAACACATTTTTCAGAAAGTCTAACTGGAGAGCAAATTGTAGTGGGAATCCTGGATAATTGCCCCTTTTTTAGTCATCCTGAGGTCAATTTTTATGATGTAGAGATGCCGGCGTTGGACTGGGGTAAGCACAGTAAGAAGTCTCACAACACCAGGTTGAAGTCCAACAGGTTCATTTGGTAGCACAAGCCACTAGCTTTCAGAGCGCTGCTTCTTCATCAGGTGAGTGGGAGTTCTGTTCACAAATAGGGTGTATAAAGACACAAACTTAATTTACAAAATAATGGCTGGAATGCAAGTCTTTACAGGTAATCAAGTCTTAAAGGTTCAGACAATGTGAATGAAGAGAGGGTTAAGCACAGGTTAAAGACATGTATATTGTCTCCAGCCAGAACAGTTAGCGAGATTTTGCAAGCCCAGACAAGTCGTGGGGGTTACAGATAGTGTGACATGAACCTAAGATCCCGGCTGAGACCGTCCTCATGTGTGCGGAACTTGGCTATCAGTCTCTGCTCAGTGCCTCTGCGCTGTTGTGTGTCATGAAGGCCAGCTTGGAGAATGCTTACCCGAAGGTCAGAGGCCGAATGCCTGTGACGGCTGAAGTGTTCCCCAACAGGATCTTACCTGTTGACTGTCGAGCGGTGTTCATTCATCCATTGCCATAGCATCTGCATGGTCTCCCCAATGTACCATGCCTCAGGACATCCTTTCCTGCAGTGTATCAGGTAGACAACATTGGCCGAGTTGCAAGAGTATGTACTGTATACCTAGTGGATGATGGCATCCGTGTTGATGATCCGGCATATCTTGCAGAGGTTGTTGTGACAGGGTTGTGCGGTGTCGTGGTTACTGTTCTCCTGAAGGCTAGGTAGTTTGCTGCGGACAATGGACTGTTGGAGGTTGTGTGGTTGTTTGAAGGCAAGCAGTGGTGGTGTGGGGATGGCCTTGGCGAGATGTTCGTCTTCATCAATGACATGTTGAAGGCTCTGGAGATGTCATAGTTGCTCCACTCCGGGGAAGTACTGGACGATGAAGGGTATTCTGCTCTGGTTTCCTCCCGTTTGTCTTCTGAGGAGTTCAGTGCGGTTTTTCGCTGTGGCGCATCGGAACTGTCGATCGATGAGTCGAGCAGCACATCCTGTTCTTATGAGGGCATCTTTCAGCGTCTGGAGGTGTCTGTTGTAATCCTCCTCATCTAAGCAGATCCTGTGTATACGGAGGGCTTGTCTGTAGAAGTTGGTTTGTTTAATGTGTTTAGGGTGGAAGCTGGAGAAGTGAAGCATTGTGAGATTATTTGTGGGTTTGCAAAAAACTGCACCAACCTCCTCAGAAGACAAACATGGGACATGATGGACTGAATACATTTCGTCATCCAGTACTTCTCCAGATCGGAGAGGCTATGTCGTCTTCTCTGGAGCCTTCAACATATCATCGATGAAGACGAACATCTCGCCAAGATAAACCTGTTGAACTTTAACCTGGTATTGTGAGACTTCTTACTGTCAATGTTTACCCCAGTTGAGCTAACCTAACTCTGCACAGCCAGGAATTGAAGCTCTGACCTCAATAAACAACAGTGTCGTGAACAAAGCCCAGTCCATCACTCAAATCATCCTCCCACCCACTGACTCTGCCTACACTTCCCGCTGTCTCGGAAAAGCAGCCAGGATAATCAAGGACATCATGCACCCTCGACATTCTCTCTCTCACCATCTTCCACCGGGAAAAAGGTACAAAAGTCTGACGACATGTACCAACAGCACAGATTCTTCCCTGCTGCCATCAGACTTTTGAATGGACTTACCTTGCATTAAGTTGATCTTTCTCTACCCCCTAGCAATGACTGTAACACTACATTCTGCACTCCTTTCCTTATCTATGAATGGTATGCTTTGTCTGCATAGTACTCAAGAAACAATACTTTTCACTGTATACCAATACATGTGACAATAATAAATCAAATCAAATCAAAAATCAAATCAAAAAAATCTCTGACTTTTCCTCTGTTTTTGATTTGATTTGATTTGATTTATTCAAAAGTCTGATGGCAGCAGGGAAGAAACTATCCTCTGACTTAGCCAGCACAGCAGCTTGTTTGAAAGTGTTAGGACTAAAAGGTTGATTCTTTTTTTTTGCACAAAAAGACGGACGTTCGAAGCTGAATTGAAGTTAGACCTGAATTAGTGTAGAAATAAGGCTAACAACCACATTGCTTCAGCAGGTTGGAATGTTCTGATCGAGAAAATTAGAGAGTGCACAGCAGACATGTGCACGCAAGACTGACAGAGGGTCTGACCTGAAAGAGTTCAAATTTCCTTTTTTAAAATCATCGATGTTTGAGGTCCGGGGAGATCAGAGGCTTTTCTGTAGTTTAAAAATAATCATAGAGACCCATCTCCCATCAGCCAGGTTCTCATGAGACTTGCTTCCCTGGGCTGCCGTTCCCCTGGCCTTCTGAATGGGACGTATTGATTTAATGTCTCAAGATCCTGCAATATTCTGTCATTAAAATGATTTATCAGGCCATGGGAAAAATGTCTCCTGCCAAGAACACAGGCCTCGAAGAGACAATGACTGCATCTGTTTGGCATATGCCATCAAGGTAGCCTTTCAGATAAGGACGTCAGGGCCTGGGACTGCTTCTCTCGGTAGCTTGTGAGCGCTTAACCAGTCAGGTGCTCGAGGAGTTGCTCGGAAGTAACCTCAGTTTCCATCTGGGAAGCTCAATTATCGGCTAAATCAGGACAGTGCCTCTCTCTCATGAGTTTCAGTTCCATCCCTCCCACCCTGCCCTGACAATGAAAGCGGAGCCACTCAATCGGTGTATCCTGTTGTTCCAGGCGATTCATTGTATAACAACATCTGACATGCATGACAGTAACTGCTTGCTAATTATGGTGCAAATCGACAGTGTGAGGTTTGTTGTGTCGCCAGTTCCCTGGAACAATTGGACATTTGTTTGGTGAGAGGATTACACAGGGTCGGGCAGTTTCCCTCAAATTATCCCCTTTTACTGTGGCTGCTTGGACCTGTTGTACAGGAATGGTAAAAAAAACATTAATGAGTCCGCCAGTAGGTTCTGGAAGCTACTAAACTCTGAGGCCCTCTCTTCAATTTGTATCAAAACATCCCTGCCTGTCTTTGATTTTTTAATGATTGCTGTTTCATGTCACCTTGGGCTCCCTGCCTGAACTTGTTAATCGCATTTCAAACATAGCACATAATAGTGCTCCAACCAAATTATCCTCGCAATTTCTGAAGAATGCCCAAACAGAGTCAATAAAATGAATGTTTTTCTAGTGCGTCCTAGTCGCTCAAACTTTCACAAAAAATAAATTGGAGGCTTGCTACATTTTTTTCTTTTTTTTACTCCCCACCTCCCTCCTCACCCACTACTTTTCAAGGCCCAAACTCCCCTATCAGAGAAAAAAACTTGCATCTCCATTAATGCCTTCCAGAAAGCCCCACAACATCTTTCAGCCAATTTAGTACCTTTGAAGTAATTGCAGGCACTTTATGCACAGCAATTTCCCACAAACAGTCATTAAATAAATGACCGCATAATCTGCTTTTGGTGTTGGTAAGGGCTAAATGTTGACTCAGACATTTGAAGCAATCCCTTGCTCATCTTTGAATGGTGCCATGAAATCTTTTACGTCTACTTGTGAGGGTAGACAGAGGCTTCGTTTAATGTCCCATCTGAAAAACGGTACCAACAACAAGATAGAACTCTCACATTACTGTATTGAAGAACAGCCTGGATCATATGTGCATGTCCACAGCTTTTTGGCTGGGATGCAATGGTTCTATTATGTTCAGCATTCGTTAGTCACCCCAATTGCCTCTGAGAAATGGTGCTCATAGAATCATAGATTCCCTACAGTGCAGAAGGAGACCATTCGGTCCGTTGAGTCTGCACTGACCAAGCCCTATTCCCGTAACCCCATGTAGTTAACCTGCCAATCATCCTGACACTACCATCAATTTGTCATGGCCAATCCACTCAACTGCACATCTTTGGACTGTGGGAGGAAAACGGAACACCCAGAGGAAACTCATGCAGACACATGGAGAACGTGCAGACTCTGCACAGACAGTGAACCGAGGCCAGAATTGAACCTGGGCCCCTGAGGCAGCAGTGCTAACCACTGTACCACCATGCCGATTTTCTTGTACCATTACTGTCCATGCGGTATAGGCACAATCCCAGTGATAGAAAGGGGAGTTCCAGGTTTTTGGCTGAGTGACCATGAAGAAACGATGATACAGGGCTGAGTTTTCACCAACTTGGATTGACTTGGAAACCCTTTAATAATAATGGAGGGATAGGGGGTGGGGGGGTGGGGAGGGGAGTCACAGTTCTGAGATTCTTGACTCCATGCCCAAGGTTCCTGACTCCATGCCCAAGCATGTGAACTGGTCCAGGTCAAAATCCCACACTTTGTATTTCTGATTTTATGGGAAGAGATACGTCCTCATCCTCACAATTTTCATGGAATTGGACCAGCTGTTGAGAATCTTTGTTCACAGCATCTCAAAGTCGACATGAGGAAACCTTTGAAAGGTAATTTCAAAAGGTCCCCCTCATACCCCCAGGCCAATATATACCCCCTATGCATTATGGTCCTTGTGTACCCCGTGCAAAGTTATGGCACTTCCACATCCATTCACCCACTATACACTGTATAGAAGCAATGAACCCTATGGTGACAGTAGGCTATTATAAAAAGTTTTCTTGAAAAATGATCATTGATAATCACCCACTTTCTTAAAAAGAAATTCATTTTATTTACAGACTGATAAAGGTGTCAGTCTTCCAGCCCCTTTAAACTATCAGGAGCTGGAACTGCATGCACTTGAAATCTCTTTATCTCTTTATGTAAGTACATACTGTGAAATTGACAGCATAGATCAGAGAACCAGGTTTGTCAATCAAACAATGATTTTCCTAGGACTCAGGTATTTTAACAGGCTAATGGATTTCTCAGTCAAGCCTTCTTATGTATTCTTGGCCATGAGAGATAATAAGTGTTGTGTAGAGGGCACACCTTGGCATGGGGGCATGAGGGATCAGAGGAAGTGGGTAGAAGCCACATCTTGGCTTGGCAGGCTTGAGGGGTATCAGAGGGTCGATGGGGGTCATGCATTGGCATGGAGACTGTAACACGGTATTGTGGGTGGGTGGGGGCATGAGGTGGCATGGGAGGTGTTGGAAAGTGAGAAGATTGCTAGATTGAACGAAAACAGACTTACTCAGTTCATAGTAGGGCACTGGGGAGAGTTACAGAACAAAGAGATCATAGCTCCTTGAAAGTGGAGTCACAGGTGGACGGAATGGTGAAGAAGGCACTCAGCATGCTTGATTTCATTGGTCAGTACATTGAATACAGGATTGGGACGCCTTGTTGAAGTTGTACAAGACATTGGTAAGGCCACACTTGGAACACTGTATACAGTTCTGGTCAGCCAATTACAGAAGGGATATTATTAAACTAGAAAGAGTGCAGAAAAGATTTACTAAGATGCTACTGGGACTCGATGGTTTGAGTTATAAAGAGAGTCTGGATAGATTGGGACCTTTTTCTCTGGAGCGTAGGAGGCTTCGGGGTGATCTTAACATATCCCTCAATATAAAATAATGAGGGGCACAGATCAGCTAGGTGGTCAATACCTTTTCCCAAAGGTAGGTGAGTCTAAAACTAGAGGGCATAGGTTTAAGGTGAGAGGGGAGAGATACAAGAGTGTCCAGAGGGGCAATTTTTTCACACAGAGGGTGGTGAGTGTCTGGAACAAGCTGCCAGAGGTAGTAGTAGAGGCAGGTACAATTTTGTCTTTTAAAAAGCATTTAGACAGTTACATGGGTTACATGGGTATAGAGGGATATGGGCCAAATGTGGGCAATTAGGATTAGGTTAGGGGTTTAAAATAAAAGGGCAGCATGGACAAGTTGGGCCGAAGGGCCTGTTTCCATGCTGTAGACTTCTATGACTCTGTGAGGGAGGTGGGCTGGATGGTCTTTCTGCTTTTAAGATAACTGGTATTAAGTTCCACATCACTGAGTCTATCCTTTTAAGCAGCTCACCTCAGCACCCAGCAGCCCCTTGGCTGACTCCAAACTCTTTTGCAGGTTGGCAGGCCCCAGACTGAAGGCTGCACCTGTCTCTGCACAATGATAATCCCATTCTTCCGTGTGCTTTTTCCCAAGGCGGACTAAGACGGGAATTTTCCCAACTCTTGCTACCTACCCGAGGGTAAAAATCCAGCCCATTGTCCCAGGTCAGGATGGTGTAGCTTGGAAGGGAACTTGCAGGTGCTCCATGCACATGCTGCCCTCGTCCTTCTTGGTGGTAGGAGTCAGAGGTTTGGAAGGTGCTGATAAAGGAGCTTTGGTGAGTTGCTACAGTGTGTCTGTTGCTAGTGTGTGTCAGTGATGGAGGGAGTGGATTTTCAGTTGGAGGGCAGCTGTCAGTGAGCTGCTTTTCCCTTGATGATGTCTTGAATGGTGTTGGAGCTGCATTTATATCAGCGAGTGGAGAATATTCCATCACACACCTCAACTGTGGAAGGTGATGGTGGACAAGCTTTGAAGAGTCACTTGCCACAGGATTCCCAGTCTCTGACCTGTCCTTGTAGCCACAATATTTATATGACTTGTCCAGTTCAGTATCGGACCAATGGTAACCCCAGGATGCTGATGATGGGGGATTCAGTGTATAAGATGCTGCATATGGGTGTTCCTTGTACATTTGGAGCTGGCTTGCAATTTTTACATGGCTGGCTGTTACATATTTGGTTCTTTACTATGTATTTTACCCCATTTTACCTTCAACTCTGATTTTAGTTGACAGTATGGGACAAAGTTTCCCGTTGTGCCCGCCATGGGAATTGTGGCGGACATGGAAAGGTCCGTTGACCTCGGGTGGGATTTTCCGGTTTCAGGGCAAATGTGGCCAGAAAATCCCACCCTATGTGTGAGTCCCAATGCTTAACACTTGTGAGAATTCTTATCAGTGTTTGATTGACAGCTCTGATTCTCTGAGTTACGTGGTTCAAGGCAGCAGCTCACCACCACCTTCTTAAGGGCAGTTAGGGATGGACAATAAATGCTGGTCTAGCCAGTGACGCCCCAGATCCCATAAATGAATTAAACAAAAAATCATTGTCTTCGGATTTAAGTTAACTTTCAATAATGCCTTTGGGATATCAACAACAGATTCTGTTCACTAATTGTATTAGATATTTATTGCAGAAGAGATCATTGGCTTGGGTTCCTAGTCCTTGGTATAGTGATCCCTTTCTTGCTCTCTGTCTCTCTGTCCCTCTCTCTCTCTCTCTTTCTTTCTTTGTTTCTCTCTGTGATGCCCCCCCACCCCCGTCTGTCTGTCGCTCTCACTCCCTCTCTCTCAATCTCTCTCTCCCTCTCTCTCTCTCCTCCCCCTCTCTTTCCCTCTTTCTCTCTACTCATCACTCTCTCTCTCCCTCTCTCATTCTCTCCCTCTCTTTTGCTCTCTCTCTTTCTTTGTCTGTCTCCCTTTCCCGTCTCTCTGTCTATGTCTCTGTCTGCCTCTTTCTCTCTCACTTGGTCCTTTTCTTTCTCCCTCTCTCTCTTTCTCTATCTCTCTCTTTTTCCCTCTCTTTCTGTTAGGTGAGCATGTGTATGGATATTGGGTGATGACAGAATCAGTCTTGGCTGCGATGCCACTTGCAGTTGAAAGGACTGCCACCACTCCCAGTCTGAGCTCACACATAACTGATGACTAATTTGGTAAATTGACAAAGGGCAATAGGTTTCTGATGGAGACATCCCTGGAAAAGATCAATACTGTCAGTATAGAGAGTGGGGAGAATACTGATGTGGGGTTAGAAATGCAATACCATTAGTTAATATTTTGAAAACTCAAGATATTTTCTTCACCTCTGCGAACATCATTATGAGGGCAATTCATGATTAGGACAGATCACAAATGTATGAACAATTTTGATCCTCTTATCAAAGGAACTTTCTACTGTGTCATGGATCTGCCTAGTTTCAGCAGTTACAAGAATTTAACAAGGCATTGGTGAGAAGCAATCTGCCCAGCAACAGATAGTGACAGTAGCAGCCAGCATTCAAAAGTCATGATGAGATGTCATCTTCCCAGTAACAAGATTAGCAGGCACCTAGACAGAACCAGGTGTAAATCGTCCTACTAATAGGAGACAGCTTACTTGGATGACTGAGAAATCTGTAGAGGCATAAACATGCTAATTTCTCGAGTCAAAAGTTTGAGAGATCCAGATAGCCCAAATACGCAGAATGATGAATGAAAGAGGAAAAATGGTGTAATTGCCAGTACTCTCAGAAGCAGGCAGGCCCATTTACATCGTGCAGCTGAAAGGCAAATTCACATCTAACAGCCTGAAAAGCCAGTCCGTAACTCACAGCCAGGTGGCTGGGCCCACATTTAAGTCTTAGAGCCAAGGCAGTGCAGAAACCTTTGTGAAGGCAGTTAAATATCTTCACTGGACCAGGAAAAGATACTTCCTGGATTGATCCTCAGCCTTGTATTGTGTGGTAACTATAAGCTGGATTTGACTTATAGATTTATTTAATTTGGATGTTGTTTGGGAAGGAAGTTTTACAACATTCAGGGATTGTAGATATATTTTGGAAGAAGGGGTAATTTCGCCATAAGCTGCCTGTTTGTGTACGTTTAGTGATTCATATACTTAATTGTCTTAGAGTACCGTAGTCCTGTGCATGTGCATTTGTCTTTTTTGAATTTAAAAAAAGGCTTTAATAATTATATGACGACTGAACTGGTTATGCTCACTGGGATTCACATGTTTCCTCACACCAATCCAGAGGCAAAACAATGCAGCACCATGAACCGGTGTTTCAATCTGGGACACTTTCACAAGTAATATCAGTGTGAGTCACCCATTTCAAACAGAAATGAGGAGGAATTGCTTCTCTCAGAGTGTAGTGAACCTGTAGAGTTCTTTAATGCAGAGGGCTGTAGAGGCTGGGTTGTTAAGGATGTTTAATCAGTAACATTTCGATTTCCCCATGTCTGCTTGGGTTTCCTCTGGGTGTTCTGGTTTCCTCCCACACTCCAAAGATATGCAGATTAGGTTTATTGGCCATTTTAAATTTCTCCTTAGTGACAGCAGGGTAAATAAGTGGATTTATGGGGATAGGGCCTGGGTGAGTATGTTGTTGGTGCAGACTTGATGGGCCAAATGGCCAATTCTGCACTGTAGGGATCCTATGATTCTAAAACAATCAAGGGTTAGGGCAATACGGTGGCGCGGTGGTTAGCACTGCAGCCACACAGCGACAGGGGCCCAGGTTCAATTCCAGCCTCAGGGGACTGTATGGAGTTTGCACGTTCTCCCCGTGTCTGTAGAGGTTTCCTTTGGGCGCTCCAGTTTCCACCCACAGCGCAAAGATGTGCGGGTTAGGTCGATCGGACATGACAAATTACCCGTCAGTGTTAGGGGAATTGGCAGGGTAAATATGTGGGGGTATGGGGATAGGGCCTGTGTGGGATTGTCAGTGCAGGCTCGATGGGCCAAATGACCTCCTTCTCCACTGCAGGAATTCGATGATTTGATGATTCTATGGAGATAAGGCTGGAAAATGGAATTGAGAATTACCATTTTGGATCAGTCATGATCTCGTTGAATGTCGGAGCAGATTCAATGGGCCGAGTGGCGCCCCCCCCCCCCCCCCCCCCCCCCCCGCTCCTACACGTTACAGTCTTCAAACGCCTCGTGCTGTGTTTCAGATTGAGAATAGGGTTACATTATTGAGCAAAGATGAGTTCCACTTCAGAATGATTGAGAGTCGGCAGCTCCACATTCCAGCTGCGAGTTGGCTCAATGAATGAAATAGAAAGATTCTGTTGCATCAATCAGTAATTTTTTTCCCCCTGCTCTGTACTGCTGCGTTACAAATAACACGGCAGCAGGTTGCAGATGTAAAAGAAGTAGATAGGTGTTGGATTCGCGCACAATGCTGAACATCAAACCCTTTGTTCCTCACTGAACTTCTGAACCTATTGCGCTGTTGCAGCTGTCTGGTGCCGAAGGATTAAGAACAAATTCTTAGAGACTTATCATCTTCAGCTTTGTGATAAAAAAGAAAAAAAAAATGCAGCGAGTTTTCTTTCCTTTACAGAAGAGCTGAAGCCTGAGGAAGTGTTAACATTTACAATCATTAAGCCGCAGTAATTGTTGGTCCTCCCAGGCCCATTTCAATACAATCAAAATTCTCCAACCTCACAGTCTTCCCACAGAGCTCTCAGTAATTATCTGACATTTTATACTCTGAGAATGATGGCAGCGCTGCAAATAGGATAATATTTTGCAGCTTAATATGAGAACAAAATAATATTCAGTATCCAAATGGAAGTTTTAACCCCTGACCCACCTCTCGCGATGCACTCACTTGAGGAACGACTGGAGATGGCGCAATTCATCCCAAAGCTTACTCAGAGGCATTCAGAGAGTTAGAAATGTTTCATTTTCAATGGGTACATGACTCCATTCTGAGATAGGAATTTGTTTCTGGGGGTTGGTAGGGAATAAAAACAGAAAATGCTGGAAAATCTCACAGCACCAATGGAGAGAGAATCGAACCAATGGGTCAATTCTCCCATCCCGCTCCATTAATTTATTATAATTTATAGTACAGCGGGCCGGGAGATTTCAATGGGGCCAGATTGGATGAAGGGACCAGATGTATGGTTACTAAGCTTGCTAATGACATAATAATAGGTAAGAAAATAAGCTTTGAAGGGGACATAAAGAGGCTATAAAGGAACAGGGATAGCTTGAGCGAACGGGCAAAGATCTGGCAAATGGAAGGTAATGTTGGCAAATGTGGAACTGTCCATTTTGGCATTAAGAATGAAAAGGAAGCTTGTTAGCTAAATGGTGAGAGATTGCAAAGATCTGAGTTACAGAGGGATCTGGGTGTGCTAGTGCATGAATCACAATGTGAATAATTAGGAAAGCTTAAAGAATGTTATTGTTGATTGCAAGAGGAATTGAATACAAGAGTTGGAATGTTATGTTTCAGTTGTTACGTGCAGATGCCAGTGTTGGACTGGGGTAAACATAGTAAGAAGTCTCACAACACCAGATTAAAATCCAACAGGTTTATTTGGTAGCAAAAGCCACTGGCTTTCAGAGCACTGTTCCATCATCAGGTAAGTGGGAGTTTTGCTCACAAACAGGGCATATAAAGACACAAACTCAATTTACAAAATGATGGTTGGAATGCGAGTCTTTACAGGTAATCAAGTCTTAAAGGTACAGACAATGTGAGTGGAGATAGGGTTAAGCACAGGTTAAAGAGATGTGTATCGTCTCCAGCCTGGATAGTTAGTGACGTTTTACAAGTCCAGGCAAGTTGTGAGGGTAACAGATAGTGTGAAATGAACCCAAGATCCTTGTTGAGGCCATCCTCATATGTGTGGAACTTGGTTATCAGTCTCTGCTCAGCGACTCTGCATTGTCATGTATCATGAAGGCTACCTTGGAATCGTTTACCCAAAGATCAGAGGCCGAATGCCCATGACCACTGACGTGTTCGCCAACAGGAAGGAAACCATCTTGCCTGGTGATTGATGAGTGGCGTCCATTCATCCGTTGTCATAGCATCTGCATGGTCTCCCCAATGTACCATGCCTTGGGACATCCTTTCCTGCAATGTAGCAGGCAGACAATGTTGCTGAGTTGCAAGAGTATGTACTGCATACCTGGTGGATGGTGTTCTCACGTGTGATGATGTCATCATGTCGATGATCCGGCATGTCTTGCAGAGGTTGCTGTGGCAGGGTTGTGTGATGTTGTGGTCACTGTTCTCCTGAAGGCTGGATAGTTTGCTGCGGACAATGGTCCATTTGAGGATGTGTGGTTGTTTGAAGGCAAGAAGTGGGGATGTGGGGATGGCCCTGGCAAAATGTTTATCTTTATCAATGACATGTTGAAGGCTCCTGAGAAGATGTCGTAGTTTCTCTGCTCTGGGGAAGTACTGGATGACGAAGGATACTCTGTCTACCATGTTCTGTGTTTGTCTTTTGAGGAGGTCGGTGTGGTTTTTCGCTGTGGTGCATCGGAACTGTCGATCGATGAGTCGAGCACCATATCTTGTTCTTATGAGGGCATCTTTCAGCGTCTGGAGGTGTCTGTCACGATCCTCCTCATCTGAGCAAATTCTGTGTATATGGAGGGCTTGTCCATAGGCAATGGCTTCTTTAACATGTTTAGGGTGGAAGCTGGAGAAGTGGAGCATTGTGAGATTGTCTGTGGGCTTGCGGTACAGTGATGTGCTGAGGTGACCGTCTTTGATGGAGATGCATGTGTCCAAGAATGCAACTGATTCTGGGGAATAGTCCATGGTGAGTCTGATGGTGGGGTGGAACTTGTTGATGTCATCATATAGTTGTTTCAGTGATTGTTCACCATGAGTTCAAAGGAAGAAAATGTCATCAATGTATCTAGTGTATAGCATCGGTTGAAGATCCTGTGCAGTGAAGAAGTCTTGTTCGAACCTGTGCGTGAAGATGTTAGCATATTGAGGTGCGAATTTGGTCCCCATGGCTGTTCCGTGTGTCTGGGTGAAGAACTGGTTGTTGAAGGTGAAGACATTGTGGTCCAGGATAAAGCGGATGAGTTGTAAAATTGCATCTGGAGACTGGCAGTTGTCGGCATTGAGTACTGAGGCAGTCGCAGCAATGCCATCGTCATGGGTTTTTGAGTTTAAATTGAGTTTGTGTCTTTATATACCCTGTTTGTGAACAGAACTCCCACTTACCCGATGAAGGAGCAGTGCTCTGAAAGCTAATGGCTCTTGCTACTAAATAAACCTGTTGGACTTTAACCTGGTGTTGTGAGACTTCTTACTATGCTTCGGTTGGACAGGAATTTGGTGAGGTCACATTTGGAACACTGTGTACATCATTTGACTTCTTATTTATTTTTCAAAATGTCATCTCAGTGTGGAAAAGCAGAGGGCAGCTACCAGTTGCCTTGCTGGCTTTTTCCACCAAATTCCCAAGCACTTTGAATTGTCACTTAAATGTTATTTAAATGTCACCTCCAGCATTCTCACTTGTTCGGACTTCCGTGTGTGTGGGGTTCTTCAGTCTTGTCCATGTTGGGGTCTTTTGTGAGCGAGAATGGAAAATTTGGCATTCCACGCAGAACTCCAATTACTCTCAGTGGCAACGGAGAATCCCAGCCATGAAAGAGCACAGAAGATTTTGGTCTAAATTGAGAATGCATGAGATACCAGAAAATTCCAGCGGCAGTGCGGGCGAGGTCTTTCCAGACATGAATTGCTTACTTAAGGGGCCTCAGGGTTGGCCATCTGAGACCCCGGCCTTATTTGAAAAACTGGTTATTTCAATTTCTCTTTATGGTTTTGACCTTAAAATTATCAAGCCCTCTCTGCTCACAGATGCAGACTGTACCTCTCTGTGTGCACTCTTGTGTGTGTTATCTGTGTGATAATGAATTCATTGCACATGTTAATTTAATCTTGCTTTTGGCCTTGAAACATATTCTACACAAAGTAGCTCGAACAGCTGCTCTGAGATCAACATTCTTCAGAACTTTGGCTCCTTTTAGCAAAGTTTCCTTCCATCATTATCATTATTCCCTTTTTCAAAACTTAAGGATCTAAGATGGTGCTGGAGTGAGGCGACTCCTTGTAAGCTGTGCCTAGCATACCTTCTAATACGGTCTTTTCCTCTTGTTTTATGCTTCTAAAATTTCATTCCAACTCTTTTCTATGACTGTAACAATACATTCTGCACTCTCTCCTTTCCTTCTGTATGAACGGTATGTTTCGTCTGTATAGCGTGCAAGAAACAATACTTTTCACTGTATACTAATGTATGTGACAATAATAAATCAAATCAATGAATGGTTGTATTGTAATCACACTTCTGGTGTCAGAAAATGTCTCAAGTTGGTTCACGGAAGGAAACAAAATGGAGTTTGAACCTGAAGAAGAGAATGAATTTTGTTAGAAATGGGCTAATTCTGGAAACAGGCCATGATTCCTGTGATGCACCATGAGGACACAGCAAGGCAGAGTCCGCAGTGTTCAGCGGCAGTATTCACACTGCTCTTGGAAAGTGAGGTTCAATCACACACATGGAACTAAGGCCCCAGATCCCCATCCACCTGATTATCCTAAGGCGCAGGGCTACTGGAAGCACTCCCATTCTTCAATGGCAGCTCAACGAATGGTAGGGGTTTGCTGGGGGTGGCAGAGGAACGGGAGAGGGAGACCATCAATATCACACATCACTGATGATATTTAAAGGCAATCTATACTTCTTAAAGGGTTGATGCATGTTGGCTGCAGACAACAGTCTCTGAGGATTGTGGGTGATATGCAGAGGATAAGCTGCATGGAGATCCCTCATTTTTCTTACGCTGCTTTGAAGATATCAGCTCATTGGGATATTAGGTCAGGTGGATTGGCCATGCTAAATTGTCCCTTGGTGTCAGGGAGATCAGCAGGATAAATATGTGTGGTTATGGGATAGGACCCGGGTGGGATTTGTGTCAGTGCAGGCTCGATGGGCCGAATGGTCTCTTTCTGCACTGTGGGGATTCTATGATTCTATTCTATGGTTCTTGAAATTTGAGGTGGAGCCTGTCAGGGGCCAGGCATTTAAGAACACTTTGGGACAGGCGAGCCGGTAAGTGCCGGTAAAGGGGGTTGAGGGCTGTCAGGGAATGAGTGGGGTGACCGCTGTAAAGGGGATAGGGAGGTGAGTATTGTCGGGTGGTTGAGGGAGAATAAGCATGTCAGGGGGGAAGTGAGGTGGGTACTGTTGGGAGGGTAAAGGGGAGTGAGCATTGTCAGGGGATGAGGTGAGGTGAGCATTGTCAGGAGGGGTGGTGAGGGGAAGAGCTGTTGAGAGGGGTGAGGGGGATGAGTAGAATCATAGAATCATAGAACACTACAGTGCAGAAAAAGGCCCTTCGGCCCATCAAGTCTGCACCAAACACAATCCCACCCAGGCCCTACCCCCATATCCCTACATATTATACCCACTAATCCCTCTAACCTACGCATCCCTAGACACTAAGGGCAATTTCTTAGCACGGCCAATCAACCTAACCCGCACATCTTTGGATTGTGGGACGAAACCGGAGCACCTGGAGGAAACTGGCATTAGCTTTCGGGGCTTTGCCCCTTTGTCAAGTGAGTGGGGAGTTCCCCACTCACCTGACGAAGGGGCAAAGCCCCGAAAGCTAGTTGTGTTTGCTACCAAATAAATTTATTGGACTTTAACCTGATGTTGCGAGACTTCTTCCTTAATTCATGACTGCAGCCTCAGTGGAGTTGGCAATTGACGATGCAACAGTTCCAGCATAACATGGTAAATGGGCAGGTTTAATCCTAGTCAGTGGGGGTTTACCCTCCCCACTGCTGACTGGAAGATGATCTGGGCTATAGTTGCACTTCCCACTCTTCCCTCCATCATTCTGAACAAGAACAACATTGTGTTTAGCTTTAACTAACCCCCCTGCCCCCCGCCACCCCACAAGCCCCTACCACTTGCATTTAAATTCTTTAAATGACTTTCTGGCTGTCTATGCAAATTCATTCAAGAAGATTGAGTTCTCTGCTGTGTGGTCCCACATGATTCAGAGTCAGAGTTTTACACCGCAAAGAATGGCCCTTTGGCCCATCGTGAATGTGTCAGCCATCAAGCATCTATCTATTCTGATCCCATTTTCCAGCACTCAATCCAGGGCCTGGAATTTACCGTCAGTGACAAATGGATGGTGCTCACGCTTACAGCTGCCCACAGGCTTTTTCATAGAATCATAGAATCACCACAGTGCAGGAGGAGCCATTCAGCCCATCGCGTCTGTACTGACAACAATCCCACCCAGACCCTATCTCTGTAACCCTACACATTTACCTTGTTAGTCCTCCTGACACTAAGGGGCAATTTTGCATGGCCAATCAACCCAATCCGCACACCTTTGGATTATAGGAGGAAACCAGAGCACCCGGAGGAAACCCACGCAGCGAGGCCGGAATCGAACTCGGGTCCCTGGCTCTGTGAGGCAGCAGTGCAAACCACTGTGCCGCTGTGCCACCCCAATTGTGAGCCTTTGAGCAGTAGTGTATTGGGGTCAGGTGAGGACACCTGGGACCTTTGTGGATATGGCAAGTAAACAGGGGTGTCTTCAACCAGATTGAAAATGAATCAGAATAAGTAAGCGTAAGCTTGAATATTGAATTCAATATAAAATCAGGTCTACAAAATAAAATAAAGCAAGGGAAAGAAAGATGGGATTAATTGGGAGAGTTAGAAAGAATAAAGTCAAGAAAATGACATTTTATATTTAGTACTCCAGTAACAATTAAAATCTGAAGAAATGGGGCTCCTCAGAGTTGAAAGCGGACATCATCCTGACCGTGTTTATCCAGTGAATAAATACCACAACTTCATGCTCTGTTTGTGTTTCGCCCGGCAGGATACTGGTTTAACACATCTTGCAGAGAAATGGTAAATGGGACAGAACATTCAGACAGCAACCTTTTAACTGTATATGTGTTGATGTTGGAAGTTGTTCTCCGATTAACTCCACAATTACAGTCAGTTCTCATAACCTCACCTGCCATAAAATCTGTATCAGTATGTCTTGAATTGACTTGCTTTGATTTGATTTATTATTGTCATATGTATTAGTATACAGCAAAAAGTATTGTTTCTCGCATGCGCTATACAGACAAAGCATTCCATTCACAAGGAAGGAAAGGAGAGAGTGCAGAATGTAGTGTTACAGTTGTAGCAAGGATGTAGAGAAAGATCAACTTAATATAAGGTAGATCCATTCAAAAGTCTGATGGCAGCAGGGAAGAAGCTGTTCTTGAGTTGGTTGGTTTGTGACCTCAGGCTTTTGTCCTGGGTAAGATGTTCCTTTGGAGAGTTGGTGCAGACTCGATGGGTTGAATGGCCTCCTTCTGCACTGTAGGGTTCTATGGATTCTAGTAGACGATATTGTTGAGCACGTTAACATATTCAATCCAGTGAGATAATCCTGTTTGCTGTTCATTTTAGAGGCAATAGAAATGCAAACTAATTCCTAAACAATGGAAGAAGTTGGCCTGTTGTGTTTTATAGAGTATCACAGAGTTTCCGTAATGGGTTTTGTTTCACTGGCAGACAAGCCTGCTATCTAACCCTCTTCAAATGTTTAACACATAGTTAATAGTTCGGCAAACACTTTAAGGGAATGTTCACACATTTCTGAAGGGTTTTTGCACTAATGTGTCAAGTTGTGTCATTAAGCTGCTTTTGTCAGCCTGCCTGAGGCAGGATTAATACAGCAAGTGCCCAACACCTTCTTTCTGCTTTGTGGTCTTAGTGTGGCTGGTGATGGGGAGGAGGTGCATGTTGTGATCAAGCTAATAGTTGGAGTTCATTTAAAACTACGCTGCATAAAAATAAACACACATAGTCAGCAGATAAAAACATTATGGATGCTGGAATCTCAAACCAAAAGAAAAAATGCTGCAAAATCTTAGCAGGTCTTTCCAAGGGAAAGTTGTTTCATTTGAATTCTAAAACCTCAGCTGCTTTCCTAATCTTTCTGCCTGCTGTATCAGGTTTGGGAACACTCATCCATCTGGATGCCACCGAAACGAGCTTTGGAAACAAGGATGTGGAATGGATTATGAAGGGAGATTTGGGAACTTTAGGCTTTTCAGCTGAGCTGCCGAGGTTAAAGACAGACTTAATGGAGGTCTTCAAGATTATGGTAAGGTGATAGATTGTTAAGATGGTAATATAACACCATGATGGATTCATTTTAAAATAGACATATTGAAGGGAAGAGTTTTTATAAATATATAAAAAGGAAGAGGCTGGCTAGGGTGAACGTTGATCCTTTAGAGGATGAGAAAGGGGACCTAGTGGTAGGGGATGGGGATATGGCTAAGGTATTGAATAACTTTTTTGTTTCTGTCTTCACGGAGGAGGACGTGAATAATTTGCCGGGTGTTAGTGATAGAAAGGTGGTAGGACTGGAGGGTCTTAATGACATTACTGTTACTAGACAGGCGGTGCTCAACAGACTGGAGGGGCTGATTGTGGACAAGTCCCCAGGACCGGATGGAATGCATCCGAGGGTTCTGAAAGAAATGGCGGAGGTGATAGTGGATGCCTTGGTGGTTATTTTCCGGACGTCGCTGGATTCCGGGGAAGTGCCAGAAGATTGGAAAACGGCTAATGTTACGCCGTTGTTTAAGAAGGGTGCCAGGCAAAAGGCGGGGAATTATAGGCGGGTTAGTTTAACGTCTGTGGTAGGTAAAATGTTAGAATCCGTCATTAAGGAGGAAATTGCGAGGCATCTTGAAGGCAATTGCTTGATAGAGCGGACGCAGCATGGTTTCATTAAAGGGAAGTCGTGTCTGACAAATTTACTGGAGTTCTATGAGGATGTGTCTAGGGCGGTGGATAGAGGAGAGCCAGTGGATGTGGTCTTTCTGGATTTTCAGAAGGCATTTGACAAAGTACCTCACAAGAGGTTATTGCAGAAGGTCGAGGGACATGAAGTTGGGGGTAGGGTGTTAGCGTGGATAGAGGATTGGTTGTCAAATAGGAGGCAGAGAGTGGGGGTCAACGGGTGCTATTCGGATTGGCGGATGGTGACTAGTGGAGTGCCCCAGGGGTTGGTGCTGGGTCCTCAGCTTTTTACCATTTATATAGATGATCTGGAGGAGGGAACCGAGTGTAGGGTGTCAAAATTTGCTGATGACACCAAGATTGGGGGAACGGCAAATTGTGCGGAGGGTGTGGAGAGTCTGCAGAAGGATCTAGATAGGCTGGGCGAATGGGCCAGGAAATGGCAAATGGAATTTAATGTTGGCAAGTGTGAGGTGTCCACTTTGGTAGGAATAATGGTAGGAAGGACTATTACTTACGTGGCGAAAAACTGCAGCAGGCAACGGTGCAGAGGGACCTCGGGGTCCTTGTGCATGAGTCGCAAAAACCCAGCTTGCAGGTGCAGCAGGTGGTCAGGAAGGCGAATGGGATGCTGGCCTTCATAGAACATAAGAACATAAGAAATAGGAGCAGGAGTAGGCCATCTAGCCCTTCGAGCCTGCCCCACCATTCAATAAGATCATGGCTGATCTGTCGTGGCTCAGTTCCACTTTCCCGCTTTCTCCCCATAACCCTTAATCCCCTCTCTTATCAAAAACCCATCAACCCGCGTCTTAAAAATATTTAGCGAGGCAGCCTCCACCACTTCAACGGGCAGAGAATTCCAGAGATTCACCACCCTTTGAGTGAAGAAGTTCCTCCTCAACTCCGTTCTAAACCGCCCCCCTTTTATCTTGAGGCTGTGCCCCCTAGTCCTACTGTCTTTTTTGAGCAGGAAGAGTCTCTCCACCTCTATCCTGTCCATCCCATTCATCATCTTATACGTCTCAATGAGATCTCCCCTCATTCTTTTAAACTCTAACGAGTACAAGCCCAGTTTATTCAGCCTCTCCTCATAGCGCAACCCCCTCAACTCCGGTATCAGCCTAGTAAACCTCCTCTGCACTCCCTCCAAGGCCAAAATATCTTTGCGCAGGTGCGGCGCCCAAAACTGCACACAGTACTCCAGCTGCGGCCTCACCAATGCCCTATACAGCTGCAGCAAGACCTCCCTACTTTTATATTCAATCCCCCTCGCGATGAAGGCCAGCATCCCATTCGCTTCCTGACCACCTGCTGCACCTGCAAGCTGGGTTTTTGCGACTCATGCACAAGGACCCCGAGGTCCCTCTGCACCGTCGCCTGCTGCAGTTTTTCGCCCCGCAAGAGGGATTGAATATAAAAGTAGGGAGGTCTTGCTGCAGCTGTATAGGGCATTGGTGAGGCCGCAGCTGGAGTACTGTGTGCAGTTTTGGGCGCCGCACCTGCGCAAAGATATTTTGGCCTTGGAGGGAGTGCAGAGGAGGTTTACTAGGCTGATACCGGAGTTGAGGGGGTTGAGCTATGAGGAGAGGCTGAATAAACTAGGCTTGTACTCGTTGGAGTTTAGAAGAATGAGGGGAGATCTCATTGAGACGTATAAGATGATGAATGGGATGGATAGGATAGAGGTGGAGAGACTCTTCCCGCTCAAAAAAGACAGTAGGACTAGGGGGCACAGCCTCAAGATAAAGGGGGGGCGGTTTAGAACGGAGTTGAGGAGGAACTTCTTCACTCAAAGGGTGGTGAATCTCTGGAATTCTCTGCCCGTTGAAGTGGTGGAGGCTGCCTCGCTAAATATTTTTAAGACGCGGGTTGATGGGTTTTTGATAAGCGAGGGGATTAAGGGTTATGGGGAGAGGGCGGGAAAGTGGAACTGAGCAGCGACAGATCAGCCATGATCTTATTGAATGGCGGGGCAGGCTCGAAGGGCTAGATGGCCTACTCCTGCTCCTATTTCTTATGTTCTTATGTTCTTATGTCATTGGGTGATATGAGGTGATCAGGGCTGGCATATCAAACTTGAGAAACTTGGCATCACCACCAAACAGGAAACTTGAGAAACTCTGCACATTCTCTCCAACCAGGGCAGGTAAATTCCCCAGGACAAGAGGTGAGCACTGGTGCAATGTTATATCTCTAGTCTATGGCCATGTGTATATTACTTATCTGGATAGCCACATGAACAGACTGGGAATGGAGGGATACAAACAAATGGTCTAGTTGGACGTATGAGCGGCACAGGCTTGGAGGGCCAAAGGGCCTGTTTCCTGTGCTGTATTGTTATTTGATCTCTGTACTAACGGTTGTAACATTTTTCACTCAACACAGTGCCAGCTATTAAGGAAGGCATCAAAAGGCAAGAGCAAGTCTAGGGGGCGACACGGTGGCACAGTGGTTAACACTGCTGCCTCACAGCACCAGGGACCTGGGTTCAATTCCTGCCTTAGGTCACTGTGGAGTTGGAACGTTCTCCCCGTGTTTGAGTAGGTTTCTTCTGAGTGCTCCAGTTTCCTCACACAGTCTAAAAATGTGTGGGCTAGGTGATTGGCCATGCTAAATTGACCCCAGTGTCAGGAGGATTAGCAGGGTAAATGTGTGCAGTTATGGGAATAGAGCTGGAGTGGGATTGTGGTTGATGAAGACTCAATGGGCCGAGTGGCCTCCTTCTATCCTGTAGGGATTCTATCTATCCATTGGATTTAGAATTTTTTTTGTGTTAACATGTGGCTTCATTGACATACTTACATTGGTAATGAGTTTCCAGCAGGAGGACACTTAACTGGAGGACTGCGGCCTTCAATTCCAGCTTGATCCATATCCAATCCACTGACTCTGTCTACACATCCCGCTGCCTCAGCAAAGCAGCCAGCATAATTAAGGACCCCACATACCCTGAACATTCTCTCTTCCACCTTCTTCCTTTGGTAAAAAGATACAAAAGTCTGAAGTCACATACTAACTGACTCAAGAACAGCTTCTTCCCTGCTGCCATCACACTTTTGGATGGACCTACCTTGCATTAAGTTGATCTTTCTCTACACCCTAGCTATGACTGTAACACTACATTCTGCACTCTTTTCCTTCCTTCTCTATGAACAGTATGTTTTGTCTGTAAAGCGCGCAAGAAACAATACTTTTCACTGTATGTTAATACATGTGACAATAATAATAAATCAAATCAAAAATGATCCATTTTACAGTCAGTGTACGAGCCTTCCCCACCCCATCACTTGATGGGGCAGCAAAAGGAAAAGGCAGTCATTTTCCACTCCTTTAACCTCCTTACTCAGCACCCTATTGCTGGAGGTGGAGAATATATCTCCTTTGTATCATCAAGTGTCATCAATGGACAGGAGTGGCCATGTCCCCACTGAAAAATACTAACCTATCAAAGTCAAATCGATATAAAAAAACAATTGATTTCTCTCTGAGAACTCAGGCTGCTGTTGTGCTCACAAACATGTTGAAATCGGGATGGATTTGGGACCTGCCTCCTTGCCCTACTCCTGGTATTGAGGGTTGAACCTGCCTGCAGAGAAACTCCTATCCTTCAAACTACTTCTTTCCTGTTTAAATTGCAGAGGGGAAGAATTTTATATCTGGGAGGATGGTGAACTCTCTTCCCAGGACAGGAATGACACAGTGGCACAGTGGTTAGCATGGCTGCCTCACAGCACCAGGGACCTGGGTTTGATTCCAGTCTTAGGTAACTGTCCTGTGGAGTTTTCATGTTCTCTCTGTGTCTGCATGGGTTTCCTCCTTGTGCTCTGGCTTCCTCTCACATTCCAAACATGTGCAGGTTAGGCGATTGGCCTTGCTAAGTTGTCTCTTAGCGTCCAAAGATGTGTATGTTAGAGGGATTCACAGTAAGAAGTCTCATAACACTAGGTTAAAGTCCAACAGATTTATTTGGTAGCAAAAACCACTAGTTTTCAGAACGCTGCTTCTTTTGGAGTAGCACTCTGAAAGCTACTGTCTTTTGCTACCAAATGAATCTGTTGGACTTTAACCTGGTGTTGTGAGACTTCTTACTATGTTTACCTCAGTCCAACGCCAGCATCTCCATATCATGTGAGGGAGATTATCAGGGTAAATACATGGGGTTATGGGGATTGGGTGAGATATTCTCAGAAAGTCAGTGCAGACTCGATGGGCTGAATGGCCTTCCTCTGCACTGTAGACTTGCATGGTTCTATAATTCTAAAAGAACGCCAAAGGCAAGGTCAATTATCTGGAGTAGACAGAACATCGAGTTGAGGCCACAAACAGATCAGCCATGATCTTACTGAATGGCGGAGTAGGCTCGAGGGATTAAAAGACCTTACTACTGCTCACAATTCATCCGTGCATATGTTCAGAACCATGCAGCATTTAAATCACAAGTAACGCTATTATTCCCTTGATAATATGGTACTGCCACTATGGTAGATATCGCATTGGTCGATATCACAGCTACAAATGTGTTTTGTGCACCTTAATATTCTCCAACATGTGTGAGTGAGTGTAGTGTTAAAGATTGGGGGAGTATATGGTTCTTGTCCCTGGCAGATAATATACCCATGTTACCTGCTGCTTAAAGAAGGTCAATGGTCCAGCTGGTCTGAATTTGAAATCAGATCTTCCGTTTCACTTGTGTGAATATCTGTATTTTGAGAATTTAAGCCTAATCCCGTTTCACGTTTGTATGTGACAATTTTGTGCCAAGAGAAACAAGTAACTCTTCGAAAGATTGCCAAAAAATTCACCATGACCCCTCCCCCAATTCCCCAAACCCTGCCCCCGCCGACTGCTGTGGCTCCATTGGCAGCAATTGTTGATTCAAGTGGCGTGCCAGGATTTGAATACAAAATCAAGGCTGACATTCCAGTGCCATACTGAGGCAGTGCTGCACTGTCAGAGGTGCCTGTCTTTCTTTAACCAAGGCCCGGCTTCCCTCTTAGCTGGACATGAAATATCTCATGGCACTATTCTGAAGAGGGGGAGAATTATCCATGTCCTTCAGATTTCCAGCATCCGCAGTATTCTGCTTTTATGTAGATGTCATTTATAAAAGACCTCCAACTAGTAGATACATGACAAATCCATTGCCTCTATCTACACTTCCCGCTGCCTCGGTGAAACAGCTGGCATAAGAACATAGAACATAAGAAATAGGAGCAGGAGTAGGCCAAATAGCCCTTCGAGCCTGCCCCGCCATTCAATAAGATCATGGCTGATCTGTCGTGTCTCAGTTCCACATTCCCGCCCTCTCCCCATAACGCTTAATCCCCTCTCTTATCAAAAACCCATCAACCCGCGTCTTAAAAATATTTAGCGAGGCAGCCTCCACCACTTCAACGGGCAGAGAATTCCAGAGATTCACCACCCTTTGAGTGAAGAAGTTCCTCCTCAACTCTATTCTAAACCGCCCCCCCTTTATCTTGAGGCTATGCCCCCTAGTCCTACTATCCTTTCTGAGCGGGAAGAGTCTCTCCACCTCTATCCTATCCATCCCATTCATCATCATATACGTCTCAATGAGATCTCCCCTCATTCTTCTAAACTCTAACGAGTACAAGCCTAATCTATTCAGCCTCTCCTCATAGCTCAACCCCCTCAACTCCGGAATCAGCCTAGTAAACCTCCTCTGCACTCCCTCCAAGGCTAAAATATCCTTGCGTAAGTACAGCACCCAAAACTGCACACAGTAGTCCAGCTGCTGCCTCACCAATGCCCTATACAGCCGCAGCAAGACCTCCCTACTTTTATATTCAATCCCCCTCGCGATGAAAGCCAGCATCCCATTCGCCTTCCTGACCACCTGCTGCACCTGCAAGCTGGGTTTTTGCGACTCATGCACAAGGACCCCGAGATCCCTCTGCACCGTCGCCTGCTGCAGTTTTTCGCCACGTAAGTAATAATCCTTCCTACCATTATTCCTACCAAAGTGGACCACCTCGCACTTGCCAACATTAAATTCCATTTGCCATTTCCTGGCCCATTCGCCCAGCCTATCTAGATCCTTCTGTAGACTCTCCACACCCTCCGCACAATTTGCCTTTCCACCAATTTTGGTGTCATCAGCAAATTTCGACACCCTACGCTCGGTTCCCTCCTCCAGATCATCTATATAAATGGTAAAAAGCTGAGGCCCCAGAACCGACCCCTGGGGCACTCCACTAGTCACCAACCGCCAATCCGAATAGCACCCATTGACCCCCACTCTCTGCCTCCTATTTGACAACCAGTCCTCTATCCACGCTAACACCCTACCCCCAACTCCATGCCCCCTGACCTTCTGTAATAACCTCTTGTGAGGTACCTTGTCAAACGCCTTCTGAAAATCCAGAAAGACCACATCCACCGGCTCTCCTCTATCCATCGCCCTAGACACATCCTCATAGAACTCCAGTAAATTTGTCAGACACGACTTCCCTTTAAGGAAATCGTGCTGCGTCTGCTCTATCAAGTCCCATGCACCCTGTACATTCTCTTTTCTACTTTCTTACGTCGGGAGAAAGATACTAAAGTCTGAGGTTATGTACCAACTGACAGCTTCTTCCCTGCTGCTGTTAGACTTTTGAATGGCCTTACCTTGCATTAAATTGATCTTTCTCTACACCCTAGTTATGAGTGTAACATTACATTCTGCACCCTCTTCTTTTCTTCTCTATGAACGATATGTTTTGTCTGTGCAGCATGCAAGAAACAATACTTTTCACTGTTTACTAATATATGTGACAATAATAAATGAAATCAAATCAAAAAAATCAAATCAAATGTTAGAACATGTGGAATCAAGGACAAATAGCTGAATGGGTAACAAAATACCTTTCAAAAAACAGAAAATAGGAGTAAAGTATAACTTTCAGATTTAGTGCTGGGACCACTGTTATCCATAATTGGGGCAGCACAGTGGCACAGTGGTTAGCACTGCAACCTCACAGTTCCAGGGACACGGGTTCAATTCCAGCCTCAGGTCTCTGTCTGTGTGGAGTTTGCACATCCTCCCCGCGTCTCTGTGGGTTTCCTCTGGGTGCTCATGTTTCCTCCCATAACCCAAAGATGTGCCAGTTGCTTGGATTGACCATGCTAAATTGTCCCTCAATGTCAGAAGGATTAGCTAGGGTAAATATATGGAGATAAGGTCTGGGAGGAATTGTGGTCGGTACAGAATAACAGGCCCCGGATGCACTGTAGGGATTCTATAATTTGCATGAACAATTTACATAGTAGTATGTAATTCATTATCAAAACTTTGATATGATTAGCTACAGTAAAATGCACAGGGGTCACAGGGAGTGGGTCTGAGTAAGATGATCTTCGAAGAGTCGTTGGAGACTCAATGGGCCAAATGGCCTCCTTCTGCACTGTGGGAATCCTATGATTCTGACATCAAAGCAGTGGTGTTTCAAGAAGATATTAGTGAACCTGCAGACTGAGTACTTAGATAGTAAATTAACATTGACACAGGTAAATACAAAAGGATACACTTCGTATTGATAAGCATCAACTAAATCTTAGGAAATAAGGGACTGAATATGGGCGAAGACCAAAGGGATCCAGGGACAGCGATGAACAAGTCAATAACAGCAACCTTGCAGGTCAGCAAAATAATTTGAATTGTTAACAAAATCACACATTTAACTCAAGAGATATCATACCCAAAGAACAAAGGACAATACAACACATTAAGCCTGCGCTGATACGCGGTTTCTATCCCTTGGTTTGCCTCCTGCCCATGTGTCTTTCATGATACACCTTGAACATTGCTAATGTGCCTGCTTTCACCACCTTCACTGGCAGTGCGTTCCAGGCACCCTCACCCTCTGTGTGAGACACATTCCCCATATGTCTCCCCTAAACTTACCATATCTCACCTTAAACCTGTGCCCTCCTGTAGTCGAACTTTCCACTCTGGGAAAAAGCCTCTGACTATCCACCCTATTTAGGCCTCTCATAATTTTGTAGACTTCTATCAGGTCACCTCTCACCCACCACCTTTCCAGTGAAAACAATCCCAGTTTATCCAACCTTTCATTGCTAAAACCTCCAGACCAGGCAACATCCTAGTAAACCTTCTTTGCTCTGTCTCCAAAACATTCATGTCCTTCTGGTAGTGTGACGATCAGAACTGCATGCAATATTCCAAATGCAGTTTAACTAAAGTTTTAAACAACTATAACCTAATCTGCCAACTTTTATTCTCGATGCTTCAGCCGATGAAGGCAAGCATGCTGTATGCCTTCTTGACTATCCTATCCACCTGTGTTGCCACTTTCAGGAATCCGTCAACCCGCACGCCCAGATCCCTCTGTACATCATTAATCCTAAGGGTTCTGCCATTTCCTGTTTAGCTTGCATCTGAATTTGATCTTCCAAAATGCATGACTTCGCGTTTATCCGGATTAAACTCCATCTGGGCAAGTCTGCAATATATCTAAATCCTGCTGAAGTTGTGTTAAACTTCTTTATGACGATGATCTTGTCATGCTGTCATCTCCTGGCATTTTGTGTGGTTACACATGTGCAACAATAACTTGCATTTATATTACAGTAAAATGTTGCATTTATATCATAGTAACATTTTTATTTATGGGATGGGGTGTCACTGGCTGGCTCAGCATTTATTGGCCATCCTTGAGGGCATTTAAGAGTCAACCAAAATGCTGTGAACTGGAGTCACATGTAGGCCAGCAGATTCCCTTCCCGAAAGGAAATTAGTGGGTATTTTACAACAATCAACAATGGTTTCATGGTTATCATTCAACTTTTAATTCAATTCAAAGTGCCTTGGTGGGATTCGAACCTAGATTCCCAAATCATTGCCCCGGGTCTCTGGATTACTAGTCCAGTAACAATACCTCAACACTATCACCTCCCCCTTAAATGTCTGAATGCACTTCACAGAAGAGTCATCGAATGAAATTTGATACAAAGTCAGGAGACATTAGGAAAGATGACCGAAAGCTGTGTCAAGTTGATAGGTTGTAAGGAGCACATAAAGGAGGAGAGGGATTGGGAAGTAGAGAGGTTTAAGGAGGAAATTGAAGAGTTTAGGGCCTTGGTGGATAAAGGCAGAGGGGCCAGTGGTGAAGCAGTGAAAATCAGCAATGTGGAAGAAGCCAGCACTGAGGAAGGGCTGCTCTTACTGTGCACAATCCTGGTCTCCATACTATAAAAAGGGCATCAGAAACATTGGAATGAGTGCAAAACAAAATGGAACTGAGATCATAGTTATTGGGCAAGATTGAACAGGTTGGGGCATTTTGTTCCAGAAGAAGTCAAGACTTAAAGATAACCCTATACAGGTCTTTAACATTAGAATGGATTGAATAGGGTAAATGTAGCGAGCACTTATCCACTTGTGAGAGAATCTATACTAGAAGTCCAATAGGGAAATAAGGTGAAATGTCTTGAAATGGTTAAGAATAGCTGAGATGCTTTCAAAAGGCTAACTAGATGAGGCTCTCAGAGAAAAAAGGAAAGGGAAGAGAGGCTGGAAGGTTGGGATGAGGAAGATGGAATAGGAGAAGAAATGGAATATTGAGTGTAAATAAGAGCACATTCTAGTTTGGCCAATGACTAGTTGCTGTGCTGGACATTGTGTATAGTTTTATCTAATCCATGTGCAATATAAATGTAACAGCAGCCAAGGCCATCATGGAAGCATGTGTATTGAAACAACCTTGTTATATAAAGCTGTCTTTTTTCAACACGTGGAAAATCCCATGAATGGGAGTCTTTCTGCAAAAGAAACATCTGGCATTTTCAGCGTTTGCTTTCACAGAGATAACTATCGTTTAAACTGAGCGTGACTATTTTTGACCAATTCTAAGAGGTGTAAACAGCAAGGATAATCTTCACTTAACAGCTCAAAAATTCCAAATAAAATTACAACTTAGTGTGTGATGTAATCAAATGGTTTATATCCCCTGTCCTTCTTCAGTGCTGGCTTCTTCCTTGCTCATTGCTGATTTTCGCTTCTTTACCACTGGCTGCTCTACCATCAGCAACAAGGCCCTGAACTCTTCAATTTCCTCCTTTAACCTCTCCGCCTCACAATCTCTCTCTTTATACACTCCTTAAAACTTAACAGTTTGGTGGAGTGTTTGGTCACCTCTCCTAACATAGTTTAGAATGTGTCAAACTTTCAATGATACATCGGTTTGGTATATTTGGACATATTACAATGGTAGAGATGCAATTTCAACGTGAGTAGTATCAACATCAACTACATGTGTAACCACAAAACATGCCAGGGCATGACATCATTACAGGACAACTTGCATTTACACAGTACCTGTAATATATTAAAAAAAACCTTCAAAATTGTTAATCTTAATACATAATGATCCAAAATTTCTGATTGGTGGTGGAAAGCCATGAGCTGCCAAGAGGAGAAGATTTATTTGCCCACTCAACAGCGCTGAAAAATTGTGAAACAGCTCCTGGTGGGAGCAACAGCCTTCGGCCTTCAGCTGGACAATTGCTGCAGATGCCAGCGCAACGTAGGAGGACTCTAACCATGTCAACTTTTGATGCGACCAGACTGGGAACACCCATTGAGGCCTTGCTTGGAAATAGCAGTTTACAGTGAAGGTAGGGCAGAAGAATTTGTTTTAATTCCTTGGTTGGATGCTGGTGTTACTGGCTGGCCAGTATTTATTGCCCGACCCTAGTTGCCTGAGGGCAGTTGAGAGTCAACCACATTGCTGTGGCTCTGGAGCTACATATAGGGCAGCTTAGGTAAGGATGGTATTATAACAGGTATGCTGAAAATTTAAAAAAATTTCTTTGCTATTTCTTTTAGGGAGTTAATCTTATTGTTATTAGTTCATTTAAAATGTAAGTTTTAATTTTATTTTTGATTGAAGATAAATATTATTTCATACGTATAAATGAAGTAAGGTTTTCTTATTTGTTTTAAATCTGTGAAATTCCAATTTAGGAGTGTAGGGCAGCATGGTGGCACAGTGGTTAGCACTGCTACCTCAGAGCGCCGGGGACCTGGGTTTCACTCCTGGCTTGGACCACTGCCTGTATGGAGTTTGTGAGTTCTCCCAGTGTCTATGTGGGTTTTCTCTAGGTGCTCTGGTTTCCTCCCACAATCTGAAAGATGTGCTGGTTATGTGCATTGACCATGCTAAATTCTCCCTGAGTGTACCCAAACAGGTGCCTGAGTGTGGTGACTAGGGGATTTTTATAGTAACTTCATTGCAGTGTTAATGTAAGCCTACTTGTGATTAATAAACAAACTTTACTTTAAATCTGCATCATATTATATACCTTTACATGTGTTATGCTTATAAGTGTTCATATGTTTCAATTTAGAATATGGAAACTGTAAATGTAATTGGGAAGAAGAGGTCCATGATTTGGATACCTTATTGCAAGAGGTTGAGCAATGGAAAGTTTACATTTTGGGCCATGGACAACCTAAATGTGTATCCCATTAGTATTTGTCTGCCTTACTTACTTCATTTATAATTGTCTCAGATTTAACTTCTGTTTTGATGTTTCAATAAAGCATTAGTCGAACTTTTAGACAAAAATGATTGATGAGGGTAGGGCAGTGGATATTGTTTACATAGACTTCTGTAAGGCGTTTGACAAGGTCCCTCATGGCAGACCGGTGCAGAAGGTGAAGTCACATGGGATCAGAGGTGAGCTGGCAGGGTAGATACAAAACTGGCTCAGTCAAAGAGGACAGAGGGTAGCAGTGGAAGGGTGCATTTCTGAATGGAGGGCTGTGACAAGTGGCATTCCTCAGGGATCAGTGCTGGGACCTTTGCTGTTTGTAATATAAATAAATGATTTGGAGAAAAATAACTGGATTGATTAGTAAGTTTGCGGACGACACAAAAGTTGGTGGATTTGCGGATAGCGATAAGGACCATCAGAGGATACAAAGGATATAGATCAGTTGGAGACTTGGGCGGAAAGATGGCAGATGAAGTTTAATCCGGACAAATGTGAGCTAATGCATTTGGGAAGGTCTAATAAAGATAGGAAATATACAGTAAATGGCAAAACCCTTAGGAGTATTGATAGGCAAAGGGATCCTTGTGTACAGGTACATAAGTCACTGAAAGTGGCAATACAGATGGAGAAGGTAGTCAAGAAGGTATACAGCATGCTTGCCTTCATCAGCTGGGGTATTAAGTTTAAAAATTGGCAAGTCATGTTGACGCTTTATAGAACATTAGTGAGGCCACACTTGGAATATAGTGTTCAATTCTAGTCGCCACACTATCAGAAGGATGTGGACGCTTTGGAGAGGGTACAGAAAAGACTTATTAGGATGTTGCCTGATATGAAGGGCATTACCTATAAGGAGAGGTTGGAGAAACTTGGTTTGTTCTCACTGGAGTGACGGAGGTTGAGGGGAAACCTGATAGAAGTCTACAAGATTATGAGAGGCAGGGACAGAGTGGATAGTCAGGAGCATTTTCCCAGGTTGGAAGAGTCAGTTACTAAGGAGCATAGGTTTAAGGTGTAAGGGGCAAGTTTTAAAAGAGATGTACAAGGCATATTTTTTACACAGAGAGTGGTGGTTTGTCGGGGGAGGTAGTGGAAGCAGATACGGTAGTGACTCTTAAGGGGTGTTTTGACAAGTACATGATTGAGATGGGAATAGACGGGTATAGTCCCTGGAAGCGTAGGGGGTTTTAGTTCAGTCGGGCAGCATGGTTGGTGCAGGCTTGGAGGGCTGAAGGGCCTGTTCCTGAGCTGTAACTTTCTTTGTTCTTTGTCCTTTGTTGTGAAGCTGATTGGAAAACATTTATTAACAAACATAATGTTATTCATTCAAAACTTTGACACCATGCTAACATTTAACTAAATATTTTACTTTGGTTGCTGCACTATACCATTTTGTTTAATTGCCTCATCTTTTCAAATTTCTTACGAAATGTGTTTTTTTCTCTTTAGCACAAAAATCAATAAAATATTTTTATACATTAACGCAACAGTCCTGTTGTCTCTAAACACAGAGGTAAAGGAGGGAGGGATATGAGGAGGGGCGGGGGGAAGGAGGGAGGAAAGGAGGATTTTAACATTAAAACTTTAGATTTTACACATAGCCTGACTCTTCTGCGCCTACATCGAAGCCTCAAAAGAACTTCAGTTAAAAAGCCAAGCCAAAAGTGTGATGAACCTGACTACATATTTTCAATTTGCACTGAATACTTATCAGAAATAGTTCACATCAGCTTACAGGAGACTAGCATACGTCATCTTAAAGAATACATTTTCCTAAAGATTTGGAATAGCCAAGTTGCATACTTCCCACTGTAAACATAGAACTCATTTCACCAAAAGACTTATAAGGACCAACATTGTATCAGGGAGACTCTTAATGTTGGGCTAAGCAACACTGCTGAAAATACATAGCAAAATCCAAATGGATTTAGCTGAAATTTATTCCAGATACTAACATCCGGCTTGTTATATGAACGTACTTTTACTGGAATTAATATGTCATGGCAAAGATGTAAAAAAAATGATAAATCTTTCTTTTGCTTTCTGTGCATAACATATATTTTAAAACATTTACAGAAACATTAACCCACCCAAAGAATCTCTGCTGCCTCTGCTCGCTGCAGCTCGATCCCAGAAAATGTATGCAAATTAGTAAGTGTAAATACTCACCTGACATCAATGCAAGTAACAGAAGTTAGGGAGAGATTACAGTGCAACACTTCAATGCCAGCATCTTTACAAAACCGAATTGGAGGTTTCAACTTGGCATGCTTCCAGCACACAGACCTATGTGTCAGGACTTGTCCTGATGCGCATGTGCGCCGCACAATCGACTGAAGTCGGGATTCGGGCTGGAAATTATAGACTAATGTGATATCCCAAAAGGGAACTTAGCCAATGAGTTACACAGAAAATAACATTGCAAGCAGCACCGCCTCCACTGAGGATGTATTTTTCTTCATAATTCATTGCTTCCAACCTTTTTTCTTAGTGATTTTATTTCACTTTCATGCTTTCCATTCTTAATAGATTCTCAGGTCATTGGAGTGTCTACAGTACGAAACAAAACAGTACACAGGAGTAAGGACAGATGGTGAATACAATTTCAAAACAACATGAAGGGGAGCAGAATTCGACAATCCATTTCTCAGTGTGTTTTTTCCAGTATCTGTAAAGGAGTGCTCCCACCCAGAGACCTTGGCTTTCGCCTGCAGCACTGTCTCTGTTTACCATTCATCTACTTGTCAATTTAAGATGAGTTTCAAATAACCGTGTCTTTAGGCAGATTGAGGGCCAGAAGAGTAAATAGATTGCCAAATATTCAGGCTTAACAATCTTTATAAAATGATTGTCAGGAATAAACAATTTTAATTACCTGATTTTAAATGTAAACCTTTTGAAAAGGCAGAAAGAAAGGGCATTTCAGTTCTTCGTAATATATTTCCCCTTGCTGCTTTGTTAGGGCAGTCCAATGATGTTCAGGTTAGGTAGATTTGGCCTTGAGATGTGTAGGTTTAAAGTTTTAAAGTTTATTTATTAGTGTCACAAGCAGGCTTACATTAACACTCCAATGAAGTTACTGTGAAAATCCCCCAGTTGCTACACTCCAGCGCCTGTTCAGGTCACTGCACCAACCAGCATGTCTTTCAGACTGTGGGAGGAAACCAGAGCACCTGGAGGAAACCCACGCAAACACGGGGAGAATGTGCAAACTTTACACAGACAGTCACCCAAGCTGGGAATCAAACCCAGGTCACTGGCGCTGTGAGGCAGCAATGCTGACCACTGTGCCACGTGCCACTCCAGCTGTGTAAAGAAGTGGGGCTATTGGGATAAGGCCTAGGTGGGATGCTCTGTCGCAGTCAGTGCAAACTTGATGGGCTGACTGGCCTCCTTCTACACAGTAGGAACTCTGTGAATTCTACATGAAGAAGATTCCTTGATTCAGATCAGATTCAATCTGTGGTCGATACTGAGCCAACGGGCTCCAGCTGGGGCAGAGACACGGGATTATATTTGGCCTTAGCATCCACACTTAACAAGAGAGAAACTGGCCAGAGTTCCCACTTCCAACTGTTATTTAGTGATCTCAGCTAGAAGTTCATATATGTGGACATTGAATGTGGACATAGAACACCACAGCACAAACAGGCCCTTTGGCCCACAGGTTGCGCTGATCATATCCCTACCTACCAGGCCTATCTATAACCCTCAATCCCATTAACGTTAAGCTTTGTTGCAATGCTCCACAACTGAAGAACTTGTTAACATTTGGCCCTGTGATGTACCCTGACAGACAAGGGATTAAAATCCTAAAAATGCAGGAAGCCTCAAAACCAACAGTATGTTATTTACTGTTGTGATTCAGGTCCCGGGCGAAGGTCCCACTGAAAACAGATTGGAGTCTACTTAAGATTCAAAAGTCGCAGCCTGATGATGTCAGCAGTGCTGCAATGTTGTTTGTGTGGAGAGGCTTTGAACTGTTTTGTAGGTAAGGAGATGTGAGAATGACCGCAGAATATTGATTCCACACATCACTGGCTGTGGGCTGTTGATGCCAGTTTCCTACTCCTGACCATTGACCAGGTAGTCCATCCAGCTGGCTTTTGGGGAGGACTCTGGGAATACCAAGTCAAATGTTCAGAGTCTCCATGCCCCTGGCCTTGCCAGCTTCAAAGAAATATAGATAATGGCAACAGGAGATGACCATTCAGCCCTTTGAGCCTGCTCCACCATTCACTATGATCATTATCCAATTCAAAAGCCTGAACCGTCTGTGTTGCCCTATATCAGGCTCCCATGTACCCATCCAGTTCCCTCCCCCATAAATATTGTGTTCTTAGAGTGGGGAGTTGAGGGTTGGGTGTGATCACAAATGATAAATAATAAGATGACACCCAATGCTTGAAGAATAGCTTTCACATGAGACATTAAACTGTGGTCCCTTCTGCCCTCACAGGTGGATGTAAGATGATCTCTTGAAAACTGTGGGATTTATCCCAAGTGTTCTGGCCAATATATACCCGGCAACAACATGGCTAAAACAGATGCTCTGTTTGTGGGATCTTGCTGTGTTCAAATTGGTTGCTGAGTTTCCTGTAGTACAAGAATGATAAGGCTTCAAAAGTCACTCACTGGTTGTAACCATTTGGATGCCTTGAAGCCATGAAAGGCAATACACAGGGTTAAGTGGATTGGCCATGCTAAATTGTCCCTTGGTCTCAGGGGGACAAGCAGGGTAAATACGTGGGGTTATGGGTATAGGGCTTGGGTGGGATTGTTGTTAGTGCTGGCTTGATGGGCCAAATGGCATTCTTCTGCACTGTGGGGATTCTATAATTCTATTAATGCAAGTCTTTATTTTTAATTGTGCCCCAGCAAAGTAGCAGCTCTTTTAGCAGCAAGGGAGGGGAAAAAATTGGAAGTAGAGAAAACATTTGCTAATTCTCCGTCTCATTAGCCCAGTAAGCCTGAATCCAACTCTAACAGTCCCAACCATTGGCTCAATTGAGGTCATCCAACTCAGCACATACCCAGGAGAAAGCCCTAGAAACATTCCTGTTATGTGTAACATTGTCTCACACCAACCAATACATTCATCTAATGTAACCCCTGATGGCCCACCGACTCTTCAGATTTTAATTGCAGGATCAGTCAGCTCAACATCAGAAACTGCAAGTTTTAAGGTGCCAGGGTATAAACTCGAGAAACAAACTCCTCTTATATAATGAGGAGACCAATCTATTTTACAAAGTGATAAGCCTCTGGAAGCAGCTATTTTGGTAACTGCCTCTTGCCAGGCTTTGCACCTCAGCTCCCACTGTTGAAAGATCTAAGAATATGTTTTAAAAATTACAATCATTGTCTTTGTCATTCCGGATAGTCTCTCAACACAGTTTCAGCCTCCATCTGCTCCCTTGGGAACTGAGCGGCTGATTTCAACCCAGTATCCATTTTCCTCGCAAATTCCACCAGTTTCTAATCAGAATTCTGTTGAGAGACTGGGAGAACTGCCACAGAAATTCAGGGCCACAGAATTTTACAGCACACTTAGCTGAAAATGGTTTTGTTGGTGCTCTGAAATACCTGATTAATTAGTCTCATTTTCCTCTCCATTCCCCAGGTCTTTTTTTTTGTTCTTGGGAATAAAAATCTTAGGGAAGATATCACAATCTTAAACTTGCCATTATAAAAGGTGGCAATTCCCCACCTCCACAATCCTCCACATGGAGTCATGGGGTGGGATTTTCCAGCCAAGACTGGAAAATCCCGCTGGAGGTCAAGCGATCTTTGCATGGCCTGTGTCCCATCCGATATGACTCCTGTGGTGGCTGGGACAGGAAAACACAGTATGTAAAATTTAACAGCACAGAGAAAAGGCCCTTCGGCCCATCATGCCTGTGCCATTCTTGGCTGGGATTCTTCGATCTCATTCAATCCACCACTACTGCCAGCAAGAATGAAGAATTTGATGCCCAGTCAAAGCTCCATTCACTGCAGCGGGACTGAAGAATCCCAGCTGTCGGCGAGGTGGGAGAATTCAGACCCATGTGTTGGTGCAGGAATTTTACATTTATTGATTATCTTGTCAAAACTTCAGAAAGTGCAATGAATGTTGATCCATAAGCATGTTGATCAGTCACGATTCACATAGAACAACAGCACCATGGAAGGTGACCATTTGGCCCATCCAGGCCTGTACTGGCAAACCTAATTGCTTGGCAGTGCCAGCGATTAGACCCAGGATTTATGAGTGATCGTTTATACATGGATTCCTAACCAGAGACCAATGGGTTAACATATTCCAGACCTGTGCACGCAGTGGGAAACTTTACCATTATTTTAACTTGTCAGAAGACCCAACATTAGCTGCCATAGGGTAAGGGTTCCTCCTGACCTGCAGTGCCAAATTGGGAAGTGATTCTCTCCAGGATAATTCCTTCCTTTCTTCCAATAATTCTTTGAACATCCAACTGAACAGGTGGGAAGGATTTTAGTTGAAATGAAAGGGACAGAAGCTTGAACAATGCAGGCGACTTGCTGTACTGTTTTGGAGAGTCCTCTAGATTAGGTAGAGAGATTATGAATTAGTGCTCCGAGCACAGAGTGCAGTGTAAAATATAATGGTTGATCTCTGCACCAGAGCCCTGTGTCCAACGTGCTAATTTGCAAAATCCGCTCTGCATTGGAAATCAGACTCAGAGTAGGAATGTCAAAAACTGAGCTTTAAGTGGCAGTCTGAAGGGAGATCTCATTACCTGGGGACATGTGTAAATGGAAATTGTTAAACCACATCCACACCCAAAGCAGTACTTTGCAAGCGGGGCATTTGTGGCTGTAACTCCCGATGTGATCCAAAACTTTGCTGAGACTTCTTTGCTGCATGTCCATCCCATAGTATCAAGCTGCTTATTCCCTGAACCATCCTTAACTTTAACATATCCCATCTCGCAAGCCGTAATGAAAATCTGTTCCTCGTTTGAGACTAAAGAGAGAAACTACTGCCGAGTTCCTAAGTGCTTCCATGTGTTTGTGTATCTTTGTTAGTTTGTGCTGTGCCCTGCTGCTTCTCCCTGTGGCTAAATAGACTATTAAAAAAGCTGAATGGACAAGGCTTAACAAGGTGCATGAGGAGCGACATAATCAAAGTTTTTTTTATCATTCAACCCCTTTACTACAGTCAGTCATAGATGTTACAGATGTTTCTGACTGCAGGGCTTGTGCTTTTGAGGGACTGTATTGATGCAAAGGACAGGAATGTAGACTGTGGGTGTCATCCAGTTCTGTGACAACCCCATGCAACCAATACAAAAAGAGTCATATTTTAGTGAGCTGGATCCTCCGTCACTGGGAGAATCTGGCCAGACAGTGCACTGGAGGTGAAATCCAAACTCAGCTAGCCAGGCGGGGTCAGCCTTCCTCCCCCAAGATGAATCTGTTACCAAGTGGTACTCCATCAAGCAGCAGAAGCAACCAGCTGGTCCTTATAAAAACGTGCATCAGACCGTTTTACAGGTCAAGAGGTAGACACTGTGCAGGAAAAGGAACAATTAAGTGGGATGCTGAAGACACGGCCAGAGGAATAACTTTTCAGGAACCATAGAATTTGCCAGCAAAGAGAAGACCATTCGATTTCAGGTGTCTGTGGTCACCCTCCTGAAAGAGACACAAAGAGCTATCTCAATGAGCTTCAAGAAAGGGGTCATCTGGACTCGAAACATCAGCTCTTTTCTCTCCTTACACAGATGCTGCCAGACCTGCTGAGATTTTCCAACATTTTCTCATTTGCCTGTGACCCAAACATTTTCTGATATTACTTAAACTATTGATCCTCATGTTATCAGACGACGGAATCCAATGTTTTCTACAAACCATGTTGCTCAGTTGTAACCCCTCACTATTATGGCTGTCACAGACCCCACAGTTTCAGTTTGGAATGATGTGTGTTTGTATGTTTCAATAAAGTAATGCACTTACCACTTCATCTTTTCTAGTGGGAGAGATTACTAAATGTTGGATCTGTATCTATATAGTACCTTACAAATTTTCATATCCCAGAGCATGTCACAGGCAATAAAGCATTTTTGATATCATTGTCATCATGTAGGGGAACCTAGTAGGCAAATTGCACAGTCTGTGAAAGAAAGAGAAGGAAATGTTCAATGTGGTTGACAGCTCACAATAGTGAGTAGAATAGTGGGCGGCACAGTGGTAAAGTGGTTAGCACTGCCGCCTCACAGCGCTAGGGACCTGGGTCCAATTCCCAGTTTAGCTCACTGTCTGCATGGAGTTTTCACATTCTCCCTGTGTCTGGGTGGGTTTCCTCTGGGTGCTCCAGTTTCCTTCCACAGTCTGAAAGATGTGCTGGTTAGATGCGTTGGTCATGCTAAATTCTCCCTTAGTGTATCTAAACAGGTGCCAGATTGTGGTGCCTGGGGGAATTTTCACAGTAACTTCATTGCAGTGTTAATGTAAACCTACTTAATGACACTAATAAATAAAACTATAGTGTAACTAAAACCCTTGCTTTTAGCCACACTTATTCTGATCAGGAATAAGGGACTACAGGTCCCTAATCAGGTTAAAGGGGCCATAATTCAATAGAAAGTGATATAACTCTCCTGGGATTCTTGAATTCTTGTCCTCCGCTATTCCAGTACTTTTTTCTTGAAGATTCTGACTTTTCCTAAAGTAACATGTCCAAAGGTGCAAAGTGCCCTCCAGGTACCTCACCAAAACATTATTTCTTCATGCGTAACCTTACAAAATCCATGCAAGATCCACCAGCATGATAACACAGTGGTTAGCTCTGCTGCCTCATAGTGTCAGGGACCTGGGTTCAATTCCTGGCTTGCGTTACTGCCTGTGTGAAATCGGCACATTTTCCCCGTGTCGGTGTGGGTTTCCTCTGGGTGCTCCAGTTTCCTCCCGCAGTCCAAAATTTGCGGGTTAGGTTGCTTGGCCATACTAGTTTCGAAGCGATTGGTAGGGTAAATATGTGGAGTTACAGGGCTAGGGTTGGATTGTTGTCAGTGCAGGGTCAATGGGCCGAATGGCCTCCTTCTCCACAATAGGGATTCTATGAAAAGAATCAATAACACCAAAGCACCGGATCATTCTGCCTTCCTGATAGCACAGAATCAATGTGGGGGTTATTAAGTTGGGAGAAGGAAAAAAGAGGGAAAGCGACATAGAAAGAAGTAGTATCAACAGAAATGTGTCAATCTAACAACAATTTTACAATGAAAGATTTTAGATGGAGCATAGACAGAAGCAGGACTCTCAGCCCTCAGGCCTTGTTCCATCATCCAATTCACTGATCGGCACTTCACACCTATTTGCAAACATGCAAACAATGGTGGAAAGGGAAGAAACTTGAGCAGGTTCATCTAGCCTCACCCACATAATTTCTGTATCTTAGACATGACAATACATACACTCCCCCCTCCAGCTGAGATATACATGAACTTCTGGGAAAGGCAAAAAAAACTCAAGACAATTTGTTTAAAAAAAATTGGGTAATTTCTTTTTAAACCCCTTAGGAAGCAATGCCACAGATCACTCTGCATGATGCCTACCTTTTGGACAAGATGGTTTCTGCCCCAGCCAAAAACTGGTCCAACCCTCACTTGAAGGAATTCAGTGAATGTGCGCTGGATGAGACTATTGTAGAATAGAATCCCCACAATGCAGAAGGAGGCCATGTGGCCCATTGAAACTGTACCGACCACAATCCCGCACAGCCCCTATTCACATAACCCCACACATTTACCCTGCTAATCCCCCTGACACAAGGGTCAATTTAGCATGGTCAATCAAGCTAACCCGGACTGTAGGAGGAATTTGGAAAAATCCCATGCAGACATGGGGAGAAAGCGCAAACTCAGGGCAGCATGGTCAGTGCAGGCTTGGAGGACTGAAGGGCCTGTTTCTGTGCTGTAATTTTTTTCTTTATTCTTTGTCCTTTTGTCCACACAGACAGTGACCCGAGGCCAGAATTGAACTTGGGTCCCTGGTGCTGTGAGTCAGCAGTGCTAGCCACTGTGCCATCAGTAGTCTATTCCATAACTCCACTATTCACTGGGAAAAGAGCTATCTCCTGACATTTCCCTTCCTTTAACTCTTAACTCTCAATACTCTCATCTAATAAAAATTGCTCAATCTTAGTCTTGAAAACTGATGATTCAATTCACATGTAATACATTGAAGAATCGTAGAATAAGTTACAGCACAGATGAAGGCCATTCAGCCCATCATGTGCCCTATGGCTCTCTGCCAACTTGTCCCAGTTCCCTGCCCTTTCCCCCTAGCCCTACTGAACCTTTCTCCTCAGATACTTATCCAATTGTCTTTTGAATACTGCAGATAAATCTGTCTCTGCCACATCCTCAGGCAGTGCATTCCAGATCCTAACCACCTGTTGCATCAATGAGATTTTTCCTATGTTGCAGTTGCTCATTTTGCCAATCACCTTAAATTGGTGTCCTTTGTTTCTCAAGTCTTCTGGCAATGCAAACGGTTTCTTTCCTATGTCTACTGTATTCAGATCACTCATGGGTTTGAGAACCTCTGGATGCATGTTCAAGGCTGAGATAATCAGTAATGGAGTTAAGGGTTATGGGGATTATTGGGAGAGTGGAGTTGAGAATTATCATGTCAGATCAATCATGATCTCACTGAATGCAACTAAAGAAGAGTGGCATGATAGCACAGTGGTTAGCACTGCTGCCTCACAGTGCCCGGGACCCGGGTTCGATTCGGCCTTGGGCGACCGTCTGTGTGGAGACTGCACATTCTCCTCGTGTCAGTGTGGGTTTCGTCTGGGTGCTCCAGTTTCCTCCCACAAGTTGCACAGGTTAGGTGGATTAGTCATGGTAAATGTTATAAGGGCTCACTTTCTGAGAGTGAGTGCAGACTCGATGGGCCGGATGGCCTTCTTCTACAATATAAGGGTTCTATGGTATACTACTTCTATGGAAGGGCGAGTAGACTTGATGGGCCTATTTCTGCCCCGATGTCTTATGATCTTACTGTCCTATTGGGTGGGATTTTACAGCCTTGCTCGAGCGAGAGCAGAAATTCCCACCCAAGGTTAATGGTGATTTCCGTTGTTGGCCCCCACCCACTCCAATTCCGTGGCAGGTAGAATTCCGACGGCAGTCTCTATCAATCGCCTCTCCATTTTTTGTTGATAAACGAAAACAGCCCCCACTTCTCTAATCTATTCACGTAACTGAAAACTCCCCCCAGTCCCTGAATTCATTGTCAGGAATCTTTCTCCACCCTTGAAGTGAACATCCTTCTTAAAATGTAGTGCACTGAATTGGACACAATCATTGGAATTCTACCACTCCGCCTGCCATGAAATCGGAGCAAGGGAGGGGCGGACAATGGAAATGTGCGTAGACCTCAGGCAGGAATTTCAGGTCTCGCTCGAGCGAAGATATTAAATTCCACCCAATGTTCCACATTGAGACCAAACCAGCGCTCTATAAAGGCGTATTATAACTTCCTTGCTTTTGTTATTTATGCCTCTATTTATAAAGTTGAGGATCCCAAAGGCTTCATTAACCACTTTCCCAACCCTGCCACAGACAATGATTTGTGCAGATAAACCCCTAGGTCCCTCCTGGACCCAGTTTAAAATTGCAACTTTTATCTTATATTGCCTCTTCTCATTCTTCTGAACAAAATGTATGACCTCACACTTACAGAGTCATAGAGGTCAACAGTACAGGAAAAGGCCCTTCAGCCCATCTGTACCAGTCAATGACAAACCACCCAACTATTCCAATTTCATTCCCCAGCACTTGGTCCGTAACCTGGTATGCCTTGGCGTCACAAGTACACATTTAAATACTTCTCAAATGTTATGAGGGTCTCTGCCTCCATCACCCTTTCAGACAGTGAGTTTCAGACTCCCACCACTCTTTGAATGATAAAGGTTTTCCTCACATCCCCTTTAAACTTTCTGCCCTTACCTTAAATCTACACCCTCTAGTCAATGAGGAAGTTTCTTCCTGTCTACTCTATATACACTTCACATCGTTTTATACATCTCAATCAGGTTCCCCCTCAGTGTCATCTGCTCCAAGGAAAACAACCTAGGTCTATGCAATCTGTCTTCACAACAAAAACACTCCAACCCAGACAACATCCTGGTAAATCTCTTCTGCACCCTTTACAAAGCTATCCCATCTCTCCCATAATTTGGATTCCAGAACTGCACACAATACTCCAGAATCATGGAATCTCTACAGTGCAGAAATTGGCCCACCAAGCCTGTATCGATCACAATCCTACTCAGGCCCTATCCCTATAACCCCACTTACTTACACTACTAATCCCCTGATACTAAGGGGCAACTTAGCATGGCCAATCAACCTAACCCGCACATCTTTGAACGATGGGAGGAAATTGGAGCACCTGGAGGAAACCCATGCAGACACGAGGAGAACGTGAAATCCCCGAGTCACCACACTCTGGCACCTGTTCGGATATTCTGAGGGAGAATTTAGCATAGCTAATGCACCTAACCAGCATATCTTTCAGACTGTGGGAGGAAACCGGAGCACCTGGAGGAAAATGCATATACGGGGAGAACGTGCAGACTCCTTAAAGACAGTGACCCACACTGGGAATCAAACCCAGGTTCCTGGCACTGTGAGGCAGCAGTGCTAACCACTGTGTCACTGTGCTACCCCTATATCAAGAAAGGATATCAATCTATGATAGCTTCCAATGCCGTGAGGTAGATATTAGCTGTCATCGTTGGTGTATGATGCATTCTGCCCAATTATCCTCACCAATGCGATCAAATTGGAAGGAAATTCAGGTGGGATATAGGCCAGAATCCCCCTACATCACTCACGGCTGGATTCTCAGGTTCCGCTGCAGTGAATGGAGATTGGACTGAGTGCCAAGTTCTCTGTTCTTACTGGCAGCAGTAGCAGGACATAGAAGACTTGAGCATTCCAGCCATAATGTCTGGCTATTCCATTCTCATCAATTTATGCCTTTTTGGAAGAGCGAGATTCCTGACCACAACTAAGTTTGGTGGTTCCAATCCACGGTTCTTCATTTTGCAAGGGATGATGCCAAAGTTGAATGGGGGAGAAGTAGGGATGGAATAACTGGGTGGCATGGTGGTACAGCGGTTAGCACTTCGGTCTCACAGCTCCAGGGACCCAGGTTCAATTCTGGCCTTGGGTCACTGTCTGTGCAGAGCCTGCACATTTTCACTGTGTCTGCATGGGTTTCTTCTGGATGCTCCAGTTTCTTTCCATAATCCAAAGATGTGCAGGTGAGGTGGATTGGCCACGGTAAATTGCCACTTAGTGCCCAAGATATGTAGGTCAGATGGATTAGCCATGGGAAATGTGTGGGTTACAGGGATAGGATGGACAAGAGGATCTGGGTAAGACAGTCTGTCAGAGTTGGTGCAGACTCATGAAAGGATAAGCTTCAAGCATCAGCAAATATTTGTGCAAGGAAAAATTGTTTGGGGTAAAGATAGATAGCCTTTTGAAAGAATGGATTTTGATGGATCAAAGTCTTCTGATTTTTGGGGTATTTTTCAACTTGGAGGATTTTCACTTCTATAGGACACACCAAGGTGCCTCACAGTGCACGATGCACTTTTGAAGTCTAAATGTAGGGATGTGTGGAAAACACGATTTAGCAGATAGAAACGTTGGGATGGAAGGAAATAATTATAATGGAGAAGAGAAAAAAAACATTGCTTATTGACAGACAGCGCTTCCAGTGGAGCTGGGGATCCCTTGCGTTATTTTCAACGTTATTATGGTAGATCAAATTGTTAAATTATTATTTTCTCGCTTTTCAGAAAGGAAGTGATGTCTTGATCATTGCAAGCTTTTTGGAAAGTGAAGTTGGGCTCAAAAATAAAATAAGCAGTTTGAGATGGCACAGTGACACAATGGTTAGCACTTCTGCCTCACAGAGCCATGGACATGGGTTCATCTCCAGCCTTGGGTCACTGCCTGTGTGGGGTTTGTACACTCTCCCTGTGTCTGCGTGGGTTTCCTCCGGGTGCTCTGTTTCCGCTCACAGTTCAAAGACGTGCAGGTTAGATGAGCTGGCCATGCTAAATTGCCCTTCAGTGTCCCAAGACGTGTAGGTTAGAGAGTTGGTGCAGAGTCGATCGACTGAATGGCTTCCTTCTGCACTGTAAGGATTCTGTAAATAAAGTGAAGATCTGCATTACACCAGTGGCTATACTTCAAACGTACGTAATTCATTGTGAAGCTAATTAAAAAAGTATGACAACTAAACCTTCAGATAGGATACAGCCAATGGTTTTGTATTAATCCCAAAGCTATTTTTCACTCAAGTTCTTTAACTGCATTTTTATTAAAATGCTTTTGGACATCCTGAGTTCATGAAAGGTGTTATTAAACGTAATTCTTTCCTACTTTTTTATTCTTTGTATGTTTATTGGAAAGAACCTTACATGGGGCATCCTGGCAGCTTGGTAGTAATGATTAAAGTAACTTTCTCGTATGTAAGACTTGCATCTTTTTGGTTTCAGAGCATTCTTTAAGGAAGCAGCATTGTGGGAATAGTGTGTGTTCAAGCAGCTGGTGAACTGGGTACCTCCAACAAACAGAAACCCAGGACCATTTCTGAGACTATCCAATAGATATGCCGGAGAAATTCTCTCAGGTAGACAGATTTTACCAGAGGGGACTGAGTTCACACTCCTCATCGCCTCTCTGCTAAACTGTGATATACTTCCTAGAGCAAAATCATTATAGGACGGCACGGTGGCACAGTGGCTCATACATCTGCCACACAGGAAGTTTGCACGTTCTCCCATGTCTACATGAGTTTCCTCTGGGTGCTCCGGTTTCCTGCCACAGTCCAAGAATGTGGGGGTTAGGTGGATTGGCTATGTTAAATGGTCCCTTTGTGTCAGGGGGATTAGTGGGGTAAATATTTGGAGTTATGAGGATGGGGCCTGAGTGGGATTGTTGTTGGTGCAGACTTGATGGGCCAAATGGCCTCCTTTTGTACTGTTGGGATTCTTCCCATTCTCTATCAAATATACCTTGCTCCCTGGTTGCCTCTAGAACATGATGTTCTAAGAAACTATCCCATAAACCCTCTATGAACTCATCTTCTGGGTGCTTTGGCTTTCTCCCACACTCCAAAGGTGTGCAAGTTAGGTGAACTGGCCGTGCTAAATTGCCTCTTAATATTAGTAAGTTAAATATACGGGGTTACAGGGATAGGGCTTGGGTAGGATTGTTTTCAGTGCAGGCTTGCTGGGCCGAATGGCCTCCTTCTGCAGTGCAGGGATTCTCTAATTATTGGAGATGTCATTCTTGGTGAACATCCCCAGAGGAGAAATTATAAATCTGCTGAGTATGTTTTCAATACTATTAAAGTTGACAACGTGTGTACACTGCTCCTTGTAGTAAGACTGCGTATTTTCGATTAAACCAGGATGACAACCAATGTTTGTAGAATTTCCGTCATCTGCTTTGACTAACTTTTATTGGCAGTGTGAGATCTTAAAGTGAGACAAGTGCAGAAGGATGCCGTGTGGTTAGTTGTTACTGAAGGTAGTTGATGTCAGACTACAAAGGCATCTAGTGTCTCCTCAGGAACAGCAGTTGTCTGTGTTGCCAAATGCAAAAGTGAAGAATCCAGCAGTGAACTTTAATAAGAGAAAGCCACCATCTAAAAAAGGGTTAACAATATTGCAAAGCAAAGCCAGATGTAGTTGTACATATCTGCCCAGAGGCAGGAACAGACTCCTTCTTATCCCTTCCCCAATACAGCTGCCCTGCTTATTACAAACAAAATTGACAGACAAAGGAAGAAAGGGCACTGGAGTGAGAGAAAAGAAGTAATTACATGTTTCATGTTGATTTCACATGTTAGCTTCACACAGAGCAGCGAGGTAAAGTCTTTTCAGGGATGTGTCATTTGGCTTAATCAAACCCCCAGAAAGAGGAGCTGCCTGTAATATCTGCTTATAAATCCAACCCCATACTTTGGGCTCAAGCTGTTTCACTAGTTGCTGCCATTCGGCAGCTTGTTACTGAAGTTTTAATTATAAGCCTTGCTTCTGAGATGTATGTCTGATCACAGAGTCTGACATTTGAGTGCTGTTTAATCTGCTGATGCAGTCATGTCTGTCCACAAAGTGTCTTTCAAGCTGCCGCCAGCTGTTTTTTTTGCGGAAGGTGTGTTTCTGCAAGAGAACAAGAAGTGCAGACTGTTTGTACAATGTTTTGGTATCATTCAAGCACATTGCTGTTATCATTGTTGCAATTATCACTGCACCCATTTGCTTCTTTTTTTAAGTTCGGTTTGCAGTCTGATTTTGAGATGGGCATTGAGCGTTATGAGAAAAATGTCTTCTTGGGGATAAACTTTGGTTCCATAACAATTCAGAATATATCGCAGGCACAGTGGTTAGTACTGCTGCCTCACAGCGCCAGGGACCTGGGTTCGATTCCCGGCTTGGGTCACTGTCTGTGTGGATTCTGCACGTTCTCCCTGTGACTGCCTGGGTTTCCTCCGGGTAATCCAGTTTCCTCCCACAGTCTGAAAGATGTCCTGGTTAGTTGCATTGGCCGTACTAAATTCTCCCTCAGTGTACCCAAACAGGCGCCCGAGTGTGGCGACAAGGGGATTTTCATGGTAACTTCACTGCAGTGTTGATGTAAACCTACTTGTGACTGATAAATAAACTTTCAAAAAAATCACTAAAGATGTCAATTCCAAACCTCCTGGATCACCCCCACCCCCCCCAACCCGTTTAGGGGATTATGCTGGGTGGAATGAGTTGGGGATAGGGGGTGGGATTTGCAGTCTCTCTCACTTTCAAATCCCAGAATTGCACGGAGGAAGCAGAAAACCAGGCCATTTCTGCTTTTCGTCACCAGCTCGCTGTTCTGCTGTGTTGGGGAAGGGGGAGTTGGAGGGAGGTGGGGGAGGGGGAAACTATGGGCCATCCTGGTTGGAAAACTGGAAGAAATTGCAAAATTAACATTGTCACTTGGGTTGATCTGCGACTGGCTGCTGCTCGGGGGTCAGCGATGTCAGCTTGTTTCGAGGCCCCTTCCATTCGGACCTTATCCCTATGCACAAAGATGCTCACAGCACACTCATGCACAGTCGCAGTGGAACAGATGGGATCTCTGACGGCTGGTCTCATGCTGCCAGTTCTGCCTTGTCTGTTGGTTTCAGGGCAGGTGTGCGAGGAAAGAGGAAGGGGCACCAGCTCCCACTGAATTTCAGAAGATGTTTTCGTGGGGAAGGTATTTCCAGTAGTAGGAGAGACAAGGGTCCGAGGGCACAGCATCAGAGTAAAGAGACCCTTTAGAACTGAGATGAGGATGAATTTCTTCAGCAGAGAGTGGTGAATCTGTGGAATTCATTGCCACAGAAGGTTGCATAAGACAGGTCATAGAGTATATTTAAGACAGGGATAAATAGGCTCTTGATTGGTAAGGGGATCAAAGGTTATGGGGAAAAGGCAGGACAATCTCATTGAGACGTATAAGATGATGAATGGGATGGATAGGATAGAGGTGGAAAGACTCTTCCCGCTCAAAAAAGACAGTAGGACTAGGGGGCACAGCCTCAAGATAAAAGGGGGGCGGTTTAGAACGGAGTTGAGGAGGAACTTCTTCACTCAAAGGGTGGTGAATCTCTGGAATTCTCTGCCCGTTGAAGTGGTGGAGGCTGCCTCGCTAAATATTTTTAAGACGCGGGTTGATGGGTTTTTGATAAGAGAGGGGATTAAGGGTTATGGGGAGAGGGCGGGAAAGTGGAACTGAGCAGCGACAGATCAGCCATGATCTTATTGAATGGCGGGGCAGGCTCGAAGGGCTAGATGGCCTACTCCTGCTCTTATTTCTTATGTTCTTATGTTCTTAATGGGGTTGAGAAACCTATTAGCCATGATTGAATAGACTCGATGGGCCAAATGGCCTAATTCTGCTCCTATATCTTATGGTCTAAAAAGGTGGGCTTCTCACGATTAGCAATAACTAGGGGTATTTCACAGTAATGTCATTACCATGTTGATGTAAGTCTACTTGCGACTAATAAATAAACTTACTTAACTGTGAGCACCGTCCCAGGAATTTCACAGGCATCAAGCTGAAATATGTCTCAGACACCAACGCAAAAGAATTGACGAGAATGTTTTACTCACTGGACCTGATCTTAGTCCACACTAAGTGTTCGAGTATCTCTCCAGCAAGAGGTGATGATTAGTAATCAAGGGTGGGATTTCTTAACGTACCCCAAACCAATGCTGCCCATCCCCCACACAGCCTGAGGCTACTGGTGCTAACTGTGGTGGCATATCCTGTTACAACACTGACCAGGAACACACCGACACTTTTTATGGCTTAGTAAACATCATGCACAGTGCATTTACTGACTGAGCCATTAGCAGAGTGCTCCTCTGGAATGTTGGGAACTCTCAGTGGGTCTCTCATGGGCGCCCGTTCCAATGCCCCACCCATGTCTTTGGGCTCGATCAAAGCAGAATTTTACACAAGAACACACATTGACCTGTGCGTTTACCCAGTGAATCAATCAGCCATCCTGACCTGAAAGGTCTGTGTTTCATAGCTTATCTCAGCTGGAAAGGGTTAATATTGTCTGACTTCTTGCTGGCAAACTCCTGTGTTAAACAGGGTAAAAAAATCGTGTTTGATTCTCGGTTTGGGTCACAGTCTATGTGGAATCTGCACGTCCCTGTGTCTGTGTGGGTCTCCTCCGGTGCTCCAGTTTCCTCCCACAATCCAAAAGACATATTAGTTAGGTGGATTGGTCATGCTAAATTCTCCCTCAATGTACCGAACAGGTGCCGGAGCAGGGCGACTAGGGGATTTCACATTAACTTCATTGCAGTGTTAGTGTAAGCCTACTTTTGCAACAATAGATAAACCTAAATGAATCGAGATTGCTGCTCCTGATCTCTACCCGGTGACCATCTGTCTAATAATGTATGCAAGGATGTCAGATGAAGGCTTGTTCCGGTGTGGTTATGATGCCCCTCACGGTTAACCAGCCGACTAGACACACTGCCTAAACCACTTAATGTGAAAAATGTCCAGTTAGGCGAGTTATCAACATTTTCAGTTCAACATGGAAACACAGCAGCAGGAGGAGACCATTCGGCCCTTTGAGCCTGCTGTGCCATTCATTTTGATCATGACTGATCATTGAATTCAATATCCTGATCCCCCTTTCCCCCCCACCCCATCCCTTTAGCCCCAGGAGCTAGATCTAATTAGCTATATCTGACATGAAGCAACTCCATCAATAGGGAGCGGAGCGGGGGGAGGAAACTGCAAAGAGATCGGTTTCTGCCCGGTCGAATTATCTGACTCTTTGCTGTTACAGTGTACCTGCCATACAGCAGAGTTCACACGCTGCTGCAAGGGCTGTGCTCACAAAAGGTCTTTTTTTTGGTTCGCTACATGAAAGGGACTTCTTCCCTGCCAAGTCTGCCTGTATTTCCCCTTCTTCTCCCCTTCCATGAGACAATCTGTTTACTGTATCACAGCCAGGCCGACTACCGTTTCCACCCAACATCAACACTGATGCACTTCAAGCAGAGGTGGAGCGGGAGAGCCTGGCTCCGTAATCCAGGGATGCTCAGGCCAATTACAACGCTGCGACCACAGTCCCGGCTCAGAGAAAGCCTCGCACAACTTCTAACAAGCAAGCATGTTTTCAGTCAACACGCTGTTACTGAGATTGCAAGAGGGAGGGGGAAAAAACCCACATATGGACCTGATTTGTTTCACTCCAGACAAGGGAGGAGAACTAAGAGCCGATAGTTTTGAAAAACGTTCACATAAGTCCTAGCATTGGCATGTCCTTTGGCAAACAGTTTAAAGCTTCATGTTTCATTTTGAAAATGTTTTAAATTAATTCTTGTTGCTCTTTGGTTACAGCACTTGGGGCAAAATTTGAGTTGGTGGGTAGAGATAGGGTTTAGGGATGGGGTGGGGTTAAAGTCAGAAAAATGTGTTTCTCCGGTCAAACCAGCCCGTTCTCAGCTTTAACTGATGCTGGAAGGTGGGCGAGGGGGAACAACCCTATCCCAAAGAGGTGGGCGCTTTAAAAATATAGGCAGCACGGTGGCATCATGGTTGGCATTACTGCATCACGGCGTCACTCACTTTGAACCACTTCCTAATCAGATGGCAACACATGCCATTTGCAAGCAGTTGAATTTTTTCCCTGCGTTATTCAAAAATGGACTGCCCTTTTACTAAGTTTCCAGCAGCAGTGCTAGAGGGTATGTGACAAGACAATCGGATGTGACTACTGCTCTCTCTGACTAGCCTTCCCTGTGCACATTAAAGGGGATGCTGATGGCAAGTAGACAGAAGGTGTTGACCCGTCAAAGGACATGCACTAGTGAGAAGAAACAAGTGCATTTTCACAGTCACAGCCACAAAAACCACGAGACAAAATGGAAATCCCATCAGACAGAAGAGCAGTATTTGATTTGATTTATTATTGTCACATGTATTAGTATACAGTCCATCCATTGACTCTGTCTACACTTCCCGCTGCCTTGGGAAAGCAGCCAACAAAATTAAGGACCCCGGACATTCTCTCTTCCACCTTCTCCCGTCAGGAAGAAGATGCAGAAGTCTGAGATCATGTACAAACTGACTCAAGAACAGCTTCTTCTCTGCTGTCATTAGACTTTTGAATGGACTTACCTTACATTAAGTCGGTGTTTCTCTACACCTAGCTATGAGTGTAAACTATGTTCTACACTCTCTCCTTTCCTTTTCTATGAACAGTATGCTTTGTCTGTAAAGTGTGCAAGAAACAATACTTTTCGCTGTATGTTAATACACGTGACAATAATAAATCAAATCAATCAAAATCAATCAAAAATATTGGGTTTTTTTGCACGCTATACAGAGCAAGCATACTGTTCATAGAGAAAGAAAGGAGAGAGTGCAAAATGTAGTGTTACAGTCATAGCAGGGATATGGAGGAAGATCAACTTAATGCAAGGTAGGTCCATTCAAAAGTCTGGCGGCAGCAGTGAAGAAGCTGTTCTTGAGTTGGTTGGAATGTGACCTCAGACTTTTGAATCTTTTTCCTGACGGAAGAAGGTGGAAGAGAAAATATCCAGAGTGCATGGATCCTTAATTATGCTGACTGCTTTTACTTCATCAAGGCGAATATCTCTGGAAAGAGAAGTGGAAATGATTTCAACACTGAAATAAAAGCAAAATGCTGCACATGTGGAGATAGTAATGTAAAATGCTGGAAAGACCCAGCAGCTTTTAAGAAGAGTCATATTGGACTGGAAACATTTACTCTGGCTTCTATCTCCACAGATGCTGCTAGACCAGCATTTTCTGTTTTTATTTCAGATTTCCAGCGTCCTCAGTATTTTGCTTTCATTAGCCACAAAAATCAAACTTTGTCCATGAAAATTCTCAAACACCCAATTGCACTGGCATGATGCCTGTGAGATGGTGATAATGGTAAAGGAATTCCCTCTGAGCAGGTTACAAGCATTTGGGTCAAGAGCAGTAGAATTCTATCTTCACTACTCCCCACCACTGCACCACCCCTCCACCCCATGTAGAAGTTGTAAAATCCTGACCCAAGAGTAAAGATGTCTTGCTGCGTTTGTGTAGAACCCTGGTGAGACTGTATCTGGAGTATTGTGAACAGATTTGATCCCCGTACCTAAGGAAGGGTATCTTTGCCATAGAAGGAATCCAGACAGATGCCTGTCCTGTGAAGACAGATTCAGGAAACTTGATCTGTAGAGTTTAGAAGAAGTGATCTCATTAAAATTTACAACATTCTTACAGGTCGTGACAGGGTCAATGCAGAGAGAATGTTTCCCCTGACTGGAAATTTGGGGTGGGGTGTGGGGGTGTGGGAGGGTGCGTGTCTAGAACCAGGGACAGCAGTCTCAGAATTAGGGACAAATCAGTTAGCACTGAGAGGAGTAGGGATGTCTTCACTGAAAGGGTGCTGAATCATCGAAATTCTGTACCTCACAGGGCTGTGGAAGCTTTGTCTTTGAGTATGCTCAAGGTAGAGATCGACCGATTTCTAAATGCTAAAGTCTTCAAGGGAAATGGCATGGGAAAGTGGCATTCAGGTAGACAAATTGAACGGTGAAGCAAGATTCGAGGGGCTGACTGGCCTAATCCTGTTCTTATGTTTGAATGTCTACCTTCTTTCATTTCCAAAAATCAACACAAGTGCATAAATATTTAACATCCTTTCGTGACAATCTTCTGTCAGGTAAAATAGTGGTTGGTCTCCAGGCTGTTGCCTTTGTGGGCTGGTGCAGTCTTTGCTTGTTTTAAATACATTTGATACAAGGGTATGAAAATTACTGACTTTCCTTTGGTGACTGTAAAGTGCAGTGTACTGCTGTTTGATTATACCAATGCCTTTGAGTGGTTAAGATTATATACTGTCAGTCATCTCTGTAATATTCGGAACATTAGTTGACTACAATTATATTCAACTGCAGTCAGTATTTATGTGGCGTTGTTCAATGATAACATCAGTCACAGAGCAGCAGCAGGTTCATGGTAGACCCTAGTAAAAGTAATAAAATTGCTGCTCCAAAACTCTTGAATGCAAGCGGTTGATATTGTACGCATCCTGAAAGAACACCAGTCTTCTCCAATACACATTTGTTCATTGACAAAAGCCATACTGGTACCAGTTATACACTAAAGGTGGACACACTATGTGTGTGACACAGAAGTTCTCAGGCTCAGGTATGTTTGGTGACATAGTGGTTAGCACTGCTGCCTCACAACACCAGGGACCTGGGTTCAATCCCTGGCTTGGGTCACTATCTATGCAGAATCTGCACATTCTCTCTGTGTCTGCGTGGGTTTCCTCCCACAATCTGAGAGATGTGCTGGTTAGGTGCATTGGCCAAGCTAAATTCTCTCTCAGTGTATCTGAACAGGCACCAGAATGTGGTGACCATGGGATTCTCACAGTAACTTATTGCAGTGTTATGTAAGCTGACTTGAAACACTAATAAACTTAAAAAACAAAACTTTTAAAAGAACGCTTTGAAATTGAGGAGTACGCGAGAAACTTCCAGCAAGTGATAACAGAGCATGGAAAAGTCCTTGCAGAAACAGAATTAGAAGTGGTAACAGTAATGTATGATCAAATATATACCAAAGGATACATTCCAAGTGTACATTCCAGTTTTCTACCACAGTCCAAAGATATGCGGGTTGGGTGGATTGGCCAAGCTAAATTGCCCCTTAGTGTCCCTGAATGTTTGGGTTTGGGGGATTAGGGGGGTAAATATGTGGGATTATGGGGACAGGGCCTGAGTAAGATGCTCTGTTGGAGAGTTGGTGCAGACTTAATGGGCCAAATGGCCTCTTTCTGCACTGTAGGGATTGTGTGTATGTATGTATGTCAGTTAAGGTTGCCACACAACTCCTGCTTTACCAGAACAGTTGGACTTTTGAAATTCTCTGCTTTATCATATTTATTTGATTGCAACGTTTCAAAGTTTAGTTCAAACTCTTCCAACAAATAAAGCCTTTCTCTGAGCTCGTGTACGTATGGACAGTCCCAATGATATAAAATTGGTCATTGACTACAAGCAATCAAACTGAGTACAAAATGATTGCTAGGTTGTTTAAATGAAAGCATGGAGATGGTCATTTACTTTGCCTCTCATATAGAATATTTGGCACTCCTTCCAGAAGTGTTTAGGAAAATACTCATCATATCCAGAAAACAGTTCTAAAATGTAATCTTGGACCTAAAAGCAGGGGTTGAACTCTGTGGAAAATACTATGCAGCCTTTACAAGGATCATTCCGTCTCTGCTCTCAAATAACTTCCCTGGATGTCTTTGTACAATGGGAGAACGATACAGCACAGAATGAGGTCATCTAGTCAATCGTGACTTTACTAGCTCAGTGACACACAATTGATATCAATCTTTCAAATAATAACCTGTCAAACGCTGTCAGGTCCCAGAGGATAGCAGGGAAAAGCTTTTTAGAGTTTAGTTTATTAATGGCACAAGCAGACTTACATTAACACTGCAATGAAGTTACTATGAAAATCCCCTAGTCGCCACACTCGGGCGCCTGTTCGGGTACACTGAGGGAGAATTTAGCATGGCTAATGCAGCTAACCAGCACATCTTTTGTACTGTGGGAGGAAACTGGAGTACCCGGAGAAACCCCACGCAGACACGGGGAGAATGTGCAGACTCCACACAGACAGTGACCCAAGCCAGGAATCGAACCAGGATTCCTGGCACTGTGAGTCACCACTGTGTCACCATGCCACCCAATTTAGGAATGAAATCAGCAAACACCCAGCTTTACAGACACCAGTAGCAGGATGGTTATAGTTTCAGTACACCTAGCTGACATTGCTGTCTTTCAGCAGCACATTCCAGCCCTCCTGACCTTTGTCTCTGAGAGTAAAGTTTATTTATTAGTCACAAGTAAGGCTTACATTAACACTGCAATGAAGTTACTGTAAAATTCCCCTAGTCGCCACGCTCCAGTGCCTGGTTGGGTCAAAACACCTAACCAGCACGTTTTTCAAAGTGTGGGAGGAAACCGGAGCACGCGGAGGAAACCCACGCAGACATGGGGAGAATATGCAAACTCCACAGAGACAGTGAACCAAGCCAGAAATCGAACCCAGGTCTCTGATGCTGTGGAGCAGCAGTGCTAACCACTGTGCTACTGTGCCTCTCCGTAACGTGTCAGTGAAATGTGGCAGTGTGAGCTCAGGAGCACTGACCAGGGATACAAGCAGCAGCAGTTCAATGCCAGGAGCAAGCTGCTTTGAGACAAGGCTAAAGATCCTTTATGAAAGCATGGAACCTCGAACAAGGTCTCAAAAAACACTGCAAAGGAGCAGCAGGCTAGGTAACGGAAAGGCACATTGGGGTAACCAGGAGATACATGGGGACAACCAGATGATACATTGTGGCAACCAGGTGATACATTCATCCATTGTCATAGCGTCTACATTGTTTCCCTAATGTACCATGCCTCGGGAATCCTTTACTGCAGCGTATCAGGTAGACAATGTTGGCCAAGTTGCAAGAGTATGTACCATGTACCTGGCGGATGGTGTTCTCACGTGACATGATACACTGGGGAGACCATGCAGATGCTATGACAATGGATGAATGAACACTGCTTGACAATCACCAGGCAAGATTGTTCTCTAATTTATTTATTAGTGTCACAAGTAGGCTTACAGTAACATTGCAATGAAGTTACTGTGAAAATCCCCTAGTCACCACACTCCTGTTTGGGAACACTGAGGGAGAATTCCCGCTTAGAAAGGATAGCAGGACTAGAGGGCACAGCCTCAAGATAAGGGGGGGGCAGTTTAGATCAGAGTTGAGGAGGAACTTCTTCACTCAAAGGGTGGTGTGTCCCTGGAATTCTCTGCCCGTTGAAGTGGGGGAGGCTACCTCGCTGAATATATTTAAGTCACGGGTAAATAGGTTTCTGATAGACAGGAGAATTAAGGGTTATGGGGAGAAAGCGGGAAAGTGGAACTGATTCACTTCAGATCAGCCATGATCTTATTGAATGGCGGGGCAGGCTCGAAGGGCTAGATGGCCGACTCCTGCTCCTATTTCTTATGTTCTTGTGTTCTTATTTAGCTTGGCCAATCACTTTTGATGATTTCAGTGTTGCCCACACCTCTGTGTGTAGGTTATTGCGACGACATACTACATTTAATTCTGATTTCATCACAGCCTCTTCCGCGGAAACAGGAAGACTGTACTTTTCGGGAAAGAAGAGGAGATTTCAACATGAGAGTGCTCGTTTTAAGCCAGGGGATTTGGAGTGCCAGGATCCATTGTAAGTTAGAACATAGAACAGAGAACATAGAACCCTACAGTGCAGAAACAGGCCCTTCGGCCCATCGAGGCTGCACCGACCACAATCCCACCCAGGTCCTACCCCCATACCCCGATACATTTACCCACTAATCCCTCTAACCTACACATCCCTCGACACTAAGGGACAATTTTAGCATGGTCAATCAACCTAACCCACACATCTTTGGACTGTGGGAGGAAACCGGAGCACCCGGAGGAAACCCACGCAGACACGAGGAGAACATGCAAACTCCACACAGACAGTGACCCAAGCCAGGAATTGATCCCAGGTCCCTGGAGCTGTGAAGCAGCAGTGCTAACCACTGTGCTACTGTGCCGCCCCGTTAGCAGAGGAGTTCCTGCCTTCGCTCTGGAGGGGGTGACTGTTGGATGTGACTCAATGTAAGTTGGTTGGCTTCCTTGCAAGTGTTGCCAGGAAGTAGCCATGTCCCTATTGCAAAGCTGCAATGAAACACAATGGGCTCTGCAGCTTGTGGGGGCTGGGGGGGCAGGGGGGAGTGCTATCAGATTGGACAGATCGAGCTCCATGCCAGTGGCCAGACTCTGCAAATTTCCTCAATTCTGGGGGCACTATGCTGGTGCAGTTGGTCTAAAAGCCTAAAGTGGGGTCTTGCTGAGTGTTTCTATCTAGATCCCCCATCAACTGAAATCTGGTGAATACATAAAATTTTCCTCTGACCATAAATGCTGCAACAGATCAAGATCAGAGATCACCAGTGATCGCCCCGGCAGTTATACTGCCGGAGTGTATGTTATAGCGGCACTATTCCACTGTGTGAGGTATCACAGACAAATGCAACCCTGGGTTGACTCCATAACCATATGGGTGAGCTTCCAGGGCTGTCATTGAATAAAATAATGAGATTGCATTTACTTAGTAGCTTAACATTTCTTTTAGGAATGTCCTTCACATATAACAAATAACATAGAGGGAAAAAGCATCATCCCTTTTACACATAGAATAGAATCCCTACAGTGCAGAAAGAAGCCATTCGGCCTATCAAGCCTGCAACAACAACAGCCCCACCCAGGCCCTTTTCCCATAACGCCACCTATTTACACTGCAAATCTCCCTCACACTAAGGGGCAATTTAGCGTGGCCAATCTATCTAATCCACACATTGTTCGGACTGTGAGAGAAAATTGGAGCACTCAGGTTGAACCCACACAGACATGGGGAGAACATACAGTTTCCACACAGGCAATGGCCCAAAGCTGGAATTGAACCCGGATTCCTAGCGCTGTGAGGCACAATGCTAACCACTATGTCACCATGCCACCCTTGGGAAGACCCCACAAACCACATTAAACCACTTCACATTTTCTGCATTCTAACAGTGACGATATTTTATTGAAACTTCATAGATACATTCTCATGGGAATATAAGTTGCTTCAAATCTCAGTGAGATGAATGATCATTTAATCTGTTTGCAATGTTCCTTCAAACACATTCTCCGAGTGGTCGGAGGTGGGGTACGTGCAGCTCCATGAGATGTTAGGGAATGAATTTTATACTGTTTTATAAAGTTTTATACTGAGTGAAATGATCTGAGCTGGCCTGGCACTTGGAAATATACAGTGGTGTTTTCTGCCTGTGCTAGAAGAAGAAAATCAGTCATCATTCCCACATTCAATTGTTAATTAGTGACCCCCCGCCCCACCCCACCACACCCCCTCCACCCCTGTCGACTCCTGGAAAGTGACTGTATAGATTCTGGGTTGGCCGCAGTGTTATACTTCAATTGTTGGGATTCCACCCACCGTAGTCAAATTGGCAACACTCATCACGTTTGAAGAATAGACAGTAATAGGTGAGGCACTGGAAGGCGTCTGACACCTGTTTACAGAATCACAGAATACTACAGTGCAGAAGACACCCTTCAGCCCATCGAGTCCGCACTGACGCATGATGGCCCTGACCTGCCCATCTAATCCCACTTGCCAGCACTTAGCCTTAAATGTTATGGTGTGCCAAGTATGCATCCACATACTTTTTAAAGGATGTGAGGTACCCTGCCTCCATCACCCCCCCAGGCAGTGTATTATAGACCGTCCCCAACCTCTGGGTAAAAATGTTTTTCCTCAAGTCCCCCCTAAACCTTCCAACTCTCACTTTTAACTTGTGACCCCTCGTAACTGACCCTTCAACTAAAGGGAACAGCTGCTGTCTATCCACTTTGTCCATGCCCCTCATAAGCTTGAACCACCTCAATTAGGTCGCCACTCAGTCTTCTCTGCTCCAGAGAAAACAACCCAAGCCTATCCAACCTCTCTTTATAAAACTTGAATATTCCATCCCACACAATATCCTGGTGAATCTTCTCTGCACCCACTCCAGTGTGATCACATCCTTTCAATCATGCAGCAACCAGAACTGCACACAGTACTCCAGCTGTGGCCTCACTAAAGTTCTATACAACTCCACCATAACCTCCCTGCTTTTGTAATCTACACCCCGATTGATAATTTCCACTGATATAAAGAAAGCGCACTTTTTATAGGCACCCACTTCCAGCCAGCGAACCACTTTTGAAATGTGGTCCAGGGTTGAACAGAGTAGATGCAGGAAGGATGTTTCCTCTGGGTGGAGGGAATTCGAGAACCAAGGGACACAGCCACAGAAAAAGAGGTAGGCCATTTAGGATTGAGCTGAGGAGGAATTTCTTCAGTAAGAAGGCAATAAATCTTTGGAATTTACGATCCAGAGGTCTGTGGATTCTCAGTCACTGAGTGTGTTCAAGGTAGAGGCCAATAGATTTCTAGATGCTAATGACATCAAGGGATATGGGGATAATGCAGGAAGATGGTTTCGAGATAGAAGATCAGATGTGAGGTTTGAGTGGTGTACTCCTGCTCCTCTATTTCTATGCTACAAGGAGAAGTTTGACATATGTACGTTGCGCACTTGGAGAACCAACATGGACTGCAAATGAGTTCTCAGATGACTGAGGAGGCCAATGCATGATCTACAGTTTCTGTCTCAGGTGGGGCAGACGGTAGTAGGGGCAGTGGATTGTGGGGTACCCATGTTACACCCATTCCTTTTGCTGTCGATACTTGGCTCCAGCTTGTTCTTGCCGATGAAATGCGAGGTGTTCAGCTTCTTAAGAAAGAACATAAGAACATAAGAAATAGGAGCAGGAGTAGGCCAACTGGTCCTTCAAGCCTGCCCCGCCATTCAATAAGATCATGGCTGATCTGTCGTGGCTCAGTTCCACATTCCCACCCTCTCCCCATAACCCTTAATCCCCTCTCTTATCAAAAACCCATCAACCCGCTTCTTAAAAATATTTAGCGAGGTAGCCTCCACCACTTCAACGGGCAGAGAATTCCAGAGATTCACCACCCTTTGAGTGAAGAAGTTCCTCCTCAACTCCGTTCCAAACCGCCCCCCCTTTATCTTGAGGCTGTGCCCCCTAGTCCTACTGTCCTTTCTGAGCGGGAAGAGTCTCTCCACCTCTATCCTATCCATCCCATTCATCATCTTATACGTCTCAATGAGATCTCCCCTCATTCTTCTAAACTCTAACGAGTACAAGCCTAGTTTATTCAGCCTCTCCTCATAGCTCAACCCCCTCAACTCTGGCATCAGCCTAGTAAACCTCCTCTGCACTGCCTCCAAGGCCAAAATATCCTTGTGTAAGTACGGCGCCCAAAACTGCACACAGTACTCCAGCTGCGGCCTCACCAATGCCCTATACAGCCGCAGCAAGACCTCCCTACTTTTATATTCAATCCCCCTCACTATGAAGGCCAGCATCCCATTCGCCTTCCTGACCACCTGCTGCACCTGCAAGCTGGGTTTTTGCGACTCATGCACAAGGACCCCGAGGTCCCTCTGCACCGTCGCCTGCTGCAGTTTTTCGCCACATAAGTAATAATCCTTCCTACCATTATTCCTACCAAAGTGGACCACCTCGCACTTGCCAACATTAAATTCCATTTGCCAGTTCCTGGCCCATTCGCCCAGCCTATCTAGATCCTTCTGCAGACTCTCCACACCCTCCGTGCAATTTGCCTTTCCACCAATCTTGGTGTCATCAGCAAATTTCGACACCATACACTCGGTTCCCTCCTCCAGATCATCTATATAAATGGTAAATAGCTGAGGCCCCAGCACCGACCCCTGAGGCACTCCACTAGTCACCAACCACCAATCCGAATCGCACCCATTGACCCCCACTCTCTGCCTCCTATTTGACAACCAGTCCTCTATCCACGCTAACACCCTACCCCCAACTCCATGTCCCCTGACCTTCTGCAATAACCTCTTGTGAGGTACCTTGTCAAACGCCTTCTGAAAATCAAGAAAGACCACATCCACCGGCTCTCCTCTTTCCACCGCCCTAGACACATCCTCATAGAACTCAAGTAAATTTGTCAGACACGACTTCCCCTTAACGAAACCGTGCTGCGTCTGCTCTATCAAGCAATTCCCCTCAAGATGCCTCGCTATTTCCTCCTTGATGACGGATTCTAACATTTTACCTACAACAGACGTTAAACTAACCGGCCTATAATTCCCTGCCTTTTGCCTGACACCCTTCTTAAACAACAGCGTAACATTAGCCGCTTTCCAATCTTCCGGCACTTCCCCAGAATCCAGCGACGTCTGGAAAATAACCACCAAGGCATCCACTATCACCTCCGCCATTTCTTTCAGAACCCTCGGATGCATTCCATCCGGTCCTGGGGACTTGTCCACAATCAGCCCCTCCAGTCTGTCGAGCACCGCCTCTCTAGTAACAGTAATGTCATTAAGACCCTCCAGTCCTACCACCTTTCCATCTCTAACACCCGGCAAATTATTCACGTCCTCCTCCGTGAAGACCGAAACAAAAAAGTTATTCAATACCTCAGCCATTTCCCCATCCCCTACCACTAAGTCCCCCTTCTCATCCTCTAAGGGTCCAACATTCATCCTAGCCAGCCTCTTCCTTTTTATATACTTATAAAAACTCTTGCTATCCTTTTTTATATTAAGCGCAAGCCCAGCTTCATAGTTTATCCTACCCTTCTTTATCAATTTCTTTGTCAATCTTTGTTGACATTTAAACCTCTCCCAATCCTCTTCTCGCCCACTACTCTTAGCTACTCTAAACGCCTCCGCTTTTAATTTAACACTTTCCTTCACCTCCTTCGTTATCCACGGCTGATTACCTCTCCTCCTACGGTCCTTTTTGACCATCGGAATAAATTTCTGCTGAGCACCAAGAAAGATCTCACTGGAGTTCTATGAGGATGTGTCTAGGGCAGTGGATAGAGGAGAGCCGGTGGATGTGGTCTTTCTGGATTTTCAGAAGGCGTTTGACAAGGTACCTCACAAGAGGTTATTGCAGAAGGTCAGGGGACATGGAGTTGGGGGTAGGGTGTTAGCGTGGATAGAGGATTGGTTGTCAAATAGGAGGCAGAGAGTGGGGGTCAATGGGTGCTATTCGGATTGGCGGTTGGTGACTAGTGGAGTGCCCCAGGGGTCGGTGCTGGGGCCTCAGCTATTTACCATTTATATAGATGATCTGGAGGAGGGAACCGAGTGCAGGGTGTCGAAATTTGCTGATGACACCAAGATTGGGGGAAAGGCAAATTGTGCGGAGGGTGTGGAGAGTCTGCAGAAGGATCTAGATAGGCTGGGCGAATGGGCCAGGAAATGGCAAATGGAATTTAATGTTGGCAAGTGTGAGGTGGTCCACTTTGGTAGGAAGAATGGTAGGAAGGACTATTACTTACGAGGCGAAAAACTGCAGCAGGCGACGGTGCAGAGGGACCTCGGGGTCCTTGTGCATGAGTCGCAAAAACCCAGCTTGCAGGTGGTCAGGAAGGCGAATGGGATGCTGGCCTTCATAGCGAGGGGGATTGAATATAAAAGTAGGGAGGTCTTGCTGCAGCTGTATAGGGCATTGGTGAGGCCGCAGCTGGAGTACTGTGTGCAGTTTTGGGCGCCGCACCTGCGCAAGGATATTTTGGCCCTGGAGGGAGTGCAGAGGAGGTTTACTAGGCTGATACCGGAGTTGAGGGGATTGAGCTATGAGGAGAGGCTGAATAAACTAGGCTTGTACTCGTTAGAGTTTAGAAGAATGAGGGGAGATCTCATTGAGACGTATAAGATGATGAATGGGATGGATAGGATAGAGGTGGAGAGACTCTTCCCGCTCAAAAAAGACAGTAGGACTAGGGGGCACAGCCTCAAGATAAAGGGGAGGCGGTTTAGAACGGAGTTGAGGAGGAACTTCTTCACTCAAAGGGTGGTGAATCTCTGGAATTCTCTGCCCGTTGAAGTGGTGGAGGCTGCCTCGCTAAATATTTTTAAGAAGCGGGTTGATGGGTTCTTGATAAGAGAGGGGATTAAGGGTTATGGGGAGAGGGCGGGAAAGTGGAACTGAGCCACAACAGATCAGCCATGATCTTATTGAATGGCGGGGCAGGCTCGAAGGGCTAGATGGCCTACTCCTGCTCCTATTTCTTATGTTCTTATTTCCTATTTCTTATGTTCTTAAAAATCCTCCACTGCTCCTCAGCAGACCTACCTTCCAACGCACTCCCCCAGTCCACATTCGCCAATTCCTCTCTCATCCTACCGTACTCCCCTCTGTTCAAACAAAGGACGCGTGTCCGGGAACCCACTTTGTCGTCCTCCATCTGCACCAGAAACTCCACCATACAATGATCACTCTCCCCAAGAGGATCCTTCACCACAAGGTCCCTAATTCTACCCGCCTCATTACATAACACCAGATCCAAGACAGCTCGCTCCCTCGTTGGCTCCAACACACACTGTTCAAGGAAACTATCCCGGCAGCATTCCAAGAACTCCTCCTTGAGCCCACCGCGTCCAACATGGGTCGACCAATCAATATGCAGATTGAAATCCCCCATAACTACTGCCGTTCCATTCCTGCACGCTGCACTTAATTGCGCGTTAACAGCCCGCCCCACCTCCAGATCATTATTCGGGGGCCTATAGATGACACCCACCAGCGTCTTCCTCCCTTTGCTGTTCCTAATCTCTACCCACAACAATTCCACTTTCTGCTCTTTGGCTCCAATATCATCCCTTGCTACCACCCTGATGCTATCCTTAATCAGCAGAGCTACGCCCCCTCCTTTTCCCTCCCGCCTATCCTTCCTAAACACTTGATATCCCTGGACATTCAGCTCCCAGTCCCTGTCACCTTGCAGCCACGTCTCTGTAATGGCCACCAGATCATATCCATTTGTGTCGATCTGCGCCACCAACTCATCCACTTTATTCCGAATGCTTCGTGCATTCAGATAAAGTGCCTTCATCCCAGCCTTCCCCTGGACCCTATTCATACTCACGCCCCCTACTCCCTTCATTATTGGGACATCCTCGGCCTCCACCCTTACCTGTACCCTCTCCTTAACTTTAGGCCTCGTAATGTCACCTACCCTTGCACCCTCCCCCCCCCCAATTAGTTTAAAGTCCTGTCTACAGTCCTCTTTACACGATTTGCCAGGACTCTGGTCCCAGCACGGTTCAGACCCACCCCATCCCGCCGGAACAGGTCCCACCTACCCCAATACTGATGCCAATGCCCCATAAATTCAAACCCATTCCTCCCACACCAATCCCTGAGCCACCCGTTCACTTCCTTAATCCTATCTACCCTACGCCTGTCTGCACTCGGTTCAGGCAATAGCCCAGAGATAACCACCTTGTCGGTTCTACTTTTTAATTCCTTTCCCAGCTTTTCATACTCTTCTTCCCGGATTCATTTCCTCCACTTCAAGCCGTGCTGGGCCAGGGGTTCCCGCATGCTGGAACCAACACAGAATCGATGGGCCAAATAGCTTCCTTCTATGCTGCAACAATCCTGTGATTCAGTGATCTGACCTCAACGTTCTGAAGCTACATTCCCATTAATTCTCACAGATGGAAGGATGCAATCAGGTGAATTGGAGGAACGTGTACAGTCAGGTTCTCCAGAGGTCAGTGTTAGGAGTACTTTCCTTGCTATGTATAAATAATTTAAACTTGGGTGCACACAGCAGAATTTCACATTTGTGGATGACTCAAACTTGGACATATTGTGAGCAAGATAATGCTAGTCTTCAAGAGGACATAGACAGAATGGTGGAATGGGCAGGCAAGTGGCAGATTCAATTTAATGCAGAGTAAAATGAAGTGATTCATTTTGGTTGGAAGAATTAAGGGCATCCTCAAAGTTTCTTTGGAAAAAGGCAACATTCCCACCGACACCGGGGAATCCCTGGCAAAAAACGGCCCAAAGTAGAGGAAACAAAACTGGGAAGGAGCTCAACAGCTCATGTTTCATCGTCAAGGGCAAGCATTCACAGCAAAAGGAAATGGTGCAACGCGGGCCACCCCACCATCCACTGCTCCAATCGCGTCTGCCCCACCTAAGACAGAGACTGCAGGTCATGCATTGCACTTCTCGGTCACCTGAGAACTCAGTTATAGCCTGAAAGAAAGTCACCCTTGACTCTGAGGGATAGCCTAAGAAGAAGATATGTGCGAAAATCATTGAAGGTGGCAGGACAACTTTATCAATAGGGACATAGAGTGCAAAGCAAGGACATTGTGATAAACGGGGGAAAGATACTTTGGTCTCAGTGGGAGCACTATCTCCAGCTCTGAGCACCATGCTTTAGAAAGGAGGTGGAGGCTTAAGGAGGATGCAGAAAAGATTTGTGACAATTGTTCCAAGAATGAGGAATGTCAGTTAAAGAAAATAATTTAAAAAGCTGAGACTTCTCTCCTTGGAGAAGAGAAGATTGAGAGGAAATTTGATTCAGTTGTTCAAAAGCTTGAGGAGTCTGGACAGAGGAAATAGAAAGAAACTATTCCCATTGATGCAAGGGTCAAGAACCACAGGAGGCTGATTTCAGATGATTGACAAAAAGAAGCAACAGTGTCACAAGGAAAAACCTTTTTATACAGTGAGTGATTAGGACCTGGATGGTATTGCCTGAGAGTATGGCAAAGGTATATTCAACCATGGATCTCAAAAGGGAAGTGGATAATTATCGGAAAGGAAAATATTTAGAGGTGTGCAGGGAAAAGGCTGGGGAATGTGTTGAAATGGATTGTTCTTGCAGAGAGCCAGCATGAAGCAATGGGCCAAATGGCCTCATGCTATGCTGTACCTGTTCTATGATTCCATGATTGGCCAGGATGGCCTCTCTATTCTTCTGCAGTAAAGTGCCCTGGGAACATTGACATCCCATACCTGAGGACGGCAGGAGTATTGCTTTAATGTCTCACTAGGAATACAGCACTCCCACCTCCCTCAGTGCTGCACCGAGCTCCCAGCCCAGATTACACGCTCAGGTTTCGAGAGAAGCCTTTGAGCACACAATTTACTGCCTCAGAGGAGAGTGCTCCCCCAACTAAACCAAGCTGCCACTTAAAGGCTGGGGCTTTTAGGAAAGGAGATCAATTAAAAAGTAATAGAAGAATACCATGACCTAACTTAAAAGTCAACTTGTTGTCTTGTTCCCTAATGGACTCGGTCAAACTGAATGAGGCTGAAGTGGCTCTCCTGTGTACACACACTTTTGAAGCAACTGAATGGATAGGTTTGAAATAGTTTTAAAAGCATTATGTGTACTAAGTTGTAGATGTTCGCAGACTGTGAGTAAAGGAAAAACGAGAACCTTGGTTTATATGTTTGGAAATGATTTAATCAGGATGTACAAACATCTTGTCAGAAAGGCTGTGTTACCCATTCAGTGTGTGCCATTGAATATCTTAAATAGGAGTTGAATGTGTCTCTCGGCGACCCCCCACTTTTAGTCCCTGCGATCATTTTGACAGCACTGGAGCTATTTAAAATGATCAGAGGAAACAGGCCTGACAGTGAACTGATTAGAAATCTCTCCTAAAGAACTCTCAGCTGAGTGGGAAATAGTCTAACCTTCTTTGAATGTGGTTACAGATGTCCCTGGGGTACTCTTGCCTCTGATTGGATATCCTTGGCGAGACTGGGTGAAGAGGTCTGGCTCTGAATGTAGTTTAAGTGGCCCGGCCTTCTCCACTCCTGCCAAATGAAGCCTTGAACAGCGTTCACTAAAACAGACCCCCGCCAGCCTTCCTGTTTCCGACAGCTTTCAGCTCTGAGGGGGATTGTCTGCAGATAACATGGAAGGAAATAATGAAATGTGGAGTTTTCTGAGAGAGAGCAAAAAAAAATCCCCCAACATTTATGAAACTGCAACCTGTTTCCTGTGCCAGGTCACTCCTTGCTTCCGTGGATTCTTATCAGTGTTAGTTAGGAACATAACAATCCATGCCTGTGGTCAGCACAATGCAAATCCACTGTTTGTGAGGTAAACTGGAAATGAGCTGTGTCTGAAGACACAACTGCATAATGCGAAACTAGAAACGGTATATTGAGGAATCTGCAAATCAAAACAGCAGGTTAATGTTTTGATTTGATTTATGATTGTCATGTATTAACATACAGTGAGAAGTATTGTTTCTCGCACACTATACAGACAAAGCATATCGTTCATAGAGAAGGAAATGAGAGAATGCAGAATGTAGTGTTCATCGTAGTAGTCATAGCTACGATGTATAGAAAGATCAACTTAATGCAAGGTAGGCCCATTCAAAAGTCTGACAGCAACAGGGAAGTAGCTGTTCTTGAGTCCGTTGGTACGTGACCTCAGAAATTTTGTACCTTTTTCATGACGGAAGAAGGTGGAAGAGAGAATGTCCAGGGTGCATGGGGTCCTTAATTATGCTGGCTGCTTTGCCGAGGCAGCGGGAAGTGTTGACACTGTCAATGGATGGGAGGCTGGCTTGCGTGATGGATTGGGCTACATTCACAACCTTTTGTAGTTTCTTCCAGTCTTGGGCAGAGCAGGAGCCAGACCAAGCTGTGATACAACCAGAAAGAATGCTTTCTATGGTGCATGTGTAAAAGTTGGTGAAAGTCGTAGCTGACATGCGAAATTTTCTTAGTTTTCTGAGAAAGTAGAGGTGTTGGTGGTCTTTCTTAACTATAGTGTTGGCATAGAGGGACCAGGACAGGTTGTTGGTGATTTGGACACCTAAATATTTGAAGCTCTCAACCCTTTCTGCTTTGTCCCCATTTATGTAGACAGGGGCATGTTCTCCTTTACGCATCCTGAAGTCAATGACAATCTCCTTCATTTTTGTTGCTATTGAGGGAGAAATTATTGTTGCCACACCAGTTCACCAGGTTCTCTATCTCATTCCTGTACTCTGCCCCTGTACTGGGTATAGATTGATAGTTCTGTTGAAAGGACTCGACCTGAAACACTCATCACTTTCCAAAGTCAGGACACAGTGGTCAGTCCTGCTGCCTCACAGCGTCAGGGACTGGGTTTGACTCCCAGCTTGGGTCACTGTTTGTGTGGAGTTTGCATGTTCTCCCCGTGTCTGCATGGGTTTCCTCTGGGTGCTCCGGTTTCCTCCCACAGTCTGAAAGACATGCCAGTTAGGTGTGTTGGCCATGCTAAATTCTCCCTCAATGTTCCTGAACAGCTGCCGGCATGTGGCGACTTGGGGATTTTCACAGTAACTTCATTGCAGTGTTAATGTAAGCCAATTGTGACACTCAATAACTAAACTTTAAACTCTAAAATGTATCGCTGTATATCTTCAGTATTTTCTGCTTCATAATTCCAATCGATCAGCACTTGCCATTTTTCTCTTTGCTTCCTCGATTAGTCTAGATGGCAGGAGAAAGTAATTTGCAAAAGGAGAGAGAAAAGAAATCACCAAAATTAAAGTCTTGTGTAAATTAGAGTCTCGAACAAGGGGACATAGCTGTGAGATAAAGGTTCAGTCATTTAAAACTGAGGTGTGTAGAAATTTCTTCTTGCAGAAGTGGGTGAATCTCTGGAACTCTCTGCCTCAATGGATAGCTGACCATTAGAATTATTTAATGTGGAAGTGGGTAAATATTTGATAGATCATGGAATAGAAGGCTATGGGAAATGTCACAGAAAAAGAGTTTAGGCCAGCATAAATCAGCCATAATTGTGTTGAATGGTCAGGCAGGCTTGAAAGGCCTGGTGGCCTACTTCTGCTTCTAGTTCTTGTTTGCTCTTGTATTGTGTTATCAAACCCTGAATGGGTATGGTAAACCAGATCTGGTGAATTTTGCAGGTGTTTTTCAGGAAGATTTGCCAGGCCTGTACCTGGATGGCCTGGATCATGCAGATGCAGCAAAGATCAGGAAAACTGGGCATTACAGAGTCCAGGCCTGGAAAGGAACTCACTGGAATCTCTCTCACTTAAAGGAATGGAAGAAATTCAGGCAGGTTTTACTGCAGAAGTGTTCCCTGATCTGCCTAATTTTTCATGCATTCACTGACATGATCCAGCGCTCTTGGCCTCACCTATGGTCTCATTCTGAGGAGATGATGGCCTGGCAGTACCATCATTAGCCTATTAATCCAAAAACTCAACTAATGTGCTTTGAGATAATTCTCACATCAAACTGTTCCCATGATTGATAACGTTGACTGTTCCTTCACATGGAATATGGAGTCTTCTGAATACTTCAGAGCTGTTGATAATGAAAAGAATGATAGGTTGCTCGCACTCATTAGTAAATTGAGAACAAGAGAACTTAAAGTTACGATCATAGTTAAAGAAATAGAGAGGAAGCTAAAATAAATGCTTTTATAGAGGATTATTAAAGGATAAATCTTTTATCATTAGCAGCTGGTTAGGCAGAGATTATAACATAATTTAAGAGAGAATGGGGTAGCTATTTGAAAAGGGAGAATCTAAAAAGGAATGTGGAAAGAATAAGAAAAGCATGGCCAATTGCACAATATTCAGCACTATTCACAACTCCTCAGATACTGAAGCAATCCCTCTCTATGCAAGAGTTGGACAATGTTCAGCCTTAGCTTGATGAGTGACAAGTGATATTTGCACTACATAGGTGCCAGGCAATGACCATCTCCAGCAAGATAGACTCTAACCATCTTGCCTTGACTGTCAACGGCATGATCATGGCTGAATTCCCCACCATTGGCAACCAGGATTACACCATTGACCAGAGACTTAACTGAACCAGCAATATAGCTACAAGCACTGGTCAGAGGCTAGGAATCGTATGGCGAGTAATTGGTCTCCTCACTCTCCAAAGTCAGGTACATGATGGAAGTACTCTCCTGTTGCCTGAAAGAATGCAGCTCCAACAACACTCAAGAAGCCCAACACTATCCAGGATAGAGAGGCCTGTTTATTGGCACACCTTCCATCATCTTAAACATTCACTCCCTCTGCTACCAGGGCACAATGTGTGCCGCTGACGAGATGCACTGCACCATGGTTCCTTTGATAGCATTTTGTGAATGTCGCTGAACTGAAATCCTGGAGCTCCTAATTTGTGGGTGGTACAGTGGTTAGCACTATTGCCTCACAGTGCCAGGGATCTGGGTTCGATTCCCAGCTTGGGTCACTCTCTGTGTAGTGTTTGCACATTCTCCCCGTATCTGCATGGGTTCCCTCTGGGTGCTCCGGTTCCGAAAGATGTCCATTGGCCATACTAAATTCTCCCTCAGTGTACCTGAACTGGAACTGACGACTAAGAGATTTTCACTGTAACTTCATTGCAGTGTTAATGTAAGCCTACCTGTGACACTAATAAATAAACTTTAAACTAACAGCACTATGGCTTCACCACAAAGTATGCAGCATTGGAGAAGATAGTTCAGCACCAACTTCTGACGGGTGACCTGGGATGGGCAATAAATTCTGACCTTGCCAGTGACACACACACCTTATGGAAGAATAAATGAAAAAAAAATTGGAGTAGATTGCTCCAGTTTAAGAGTTAATCTGGACACAGCAATGATGGACAGAATGATCGCATTCTCTGCTGTTAGTCATGGACTGTATAAAAAATTGGAATACTGTTGTTAGCAACTGTAAGATAGATCTATGATTCTATGAAGATAAGTTGCAGCCCTTCATAGTGTAATACTGCTCCTAATAACAGAACTTCCTCTTATAAAGAACTGACTCTAATTAGGAAAAGTTGAGCATTGCAATACAGTGCAAGTTCAAGGAAATAAGGACTTGCAATAGCAGGACATTTTATATCTTTTCTATGCCAATATATAGAAATATTCCTCTTCATTCCCCCCTAAACATTGATGTTATTGTTGCAGTGAGTTCTGTGGTCAGATCAGGCCCATCTCCCTGACGACCATACAGTGACCATAATGATCCAGTCAAACTATTCACATTTACTTCTTACTATAAATGTTCCTGACCTCAACAGACAGGGAGTGGAGGGGGAGGGGGTGGGCCTCAAAGCCTACAATCTTCCTTAATCTTCCTCCACACCCGTAATTATGTATGAAAGACTGTAGCATTAAATCAATTTAAGAAGTTTGAGTTTTTAATATAGAGCTGCTCCATATTTTGCATTTTTAAAACATACATCATTATACTTATTATGGTTTTTGCTGCATCTTTGTCTTATGATCTTTAGCAATAGTTTGTCTCCCTTAGTGAAAACATAGCAAGCTATAAAAACAGATTTGTGATGCAGCAGCTGTGAGTTTTAAGAGCTAGATTATGGAGCAAACCCTGACTGTAAGGAACTCAAACACAACATGCCTTTTGAGGACAAAGAAATGGACAATAACTAAAATCTCTACACAGGACATTCACTGATGCCTTCTTTCAATTCAAGCACAGGATGTGAGCATCACTGGCTGGGCCAACCCATCCCTAACTACCCTTCATTTCGGAGGGCATTTAAATCAACCACATTGCTGTCACATGTAGACCAGACCCAGTAAGGATGACAGATTTCCTTACCTAAAGGACATTAATGAACCAGATGGGTTTTTACAACAATGGTTTCATGGTCATTGTTAGACTTCTAATTCCAGATTGTTTACTGAATTCAAATGTAACCATCTCAAGAACACCTTCTTCTCTGTTGCCATCAGGCTTTTGAATAGACCTACCTCATACTGAGTTGATCTATCTATACATCCTAGCTATGATTGTACCCTACCTTCTGTGTCCTCTCCTTTCCTTCTCCCCAATGTACTCTAGGTACAGTATGCTTTGTCTGTACAGTCTGTATACTTTTAACCAGATTAATACATGTAACAATAATAAAGAGATAATTTACATCTCTTTAACCTGTGATTATCCCTGTCTCCACGTACACTGTTTGTACTGTAAAGACTTGAATAGGTGTAAAGACTCGCATTCCAACCATTCTTCACATTCCAATCTGTAATTATCTTGCAATTGTGTCTTTGCCTATATATGCCGTGTTTTTGAACCTACCTCCACTCAAGTGATGAAGAAGCAGCACTCCAAAAAATTGTGATTCCAAAGAAGCCTGTTGAACTTTAATCTGAAGTTTTGAGACTTCTTACTGTGCCCACCCCAGTCCAATGCTGGCATCTTTACCTCAATAATAAACCAAATCATTTGCCGTGATGGGATTTGAACACAGCTCCACAGATATTGCTCTGGGTTACTAGTCCAGTGACAATACCACTGTGCCACAGCCTCCCCATTCTATCAGATGAGTGATAAAGAATGGTATAACTTGGAGTTTTAAAACATTTTTTGGTTATTTGTATGTACCAATGCCCACATAGAAACCTCAGCAAAACAGCTTCAGAAAAACCTGCAAAAATCAATGTCCAATTGAGAAGCCAGCCCTGAGTAAAGAAAGGCAAATCCTCAGCTTCAGCTCAGTTCTTCTAAATTACCTTGGAGCTCAGGGTTTTAGTGAGCATTTTGGGATTGCACGCCCTCATTCTGATCGATTTCTCTGTGCAAGCTGACCCCCAATGGCCTCACTTCTGAACTAGCAAAAATGCTTCATGTTGCAACTGTACACAACTCTGGTGCGGCCGCACTTGGAGTACTGTGTGCAGTTCTGGTCCCCACATTACAGGAAGGACGTGGAGGCTTTGGAGAGGGTGCAGAGGAGGTTTACCAGGATGTTGCCTGGTATGGAGGGGAGGTCATATGAGGAGAGACTGAGGGATTTGGGGTTGTTTTCGCTGGAAAGAAGGAGGCTAAGAGGGGATCTTATTGAAACATATAAGATGATTAGAGGTTTAGATAGGGTGGATAGTGATAGCCTTTTTCCTCGGATGGAGAATGCTAGCACGAGGGGGCATGGCTTTAAATTAAGGGGTGGTAGTTATAGGACGGATGTCAGGGGTAGGTTCTTTACCCAGAGGGTGGTGAGGGATTGGAATGCCCTGCCTGCTGCGGTTGTAAATGCGCCTAGTTTGGGGGCGTTAAAGAGATCTGTGGATAGGTTTATGGACGAAAAGGGATTGGTTTAGATTAGTGGGTCAGTGTTTTTTAAAAAAAACTGGTCAGCGCAACATCGTGGGCCGAAGGGCCTGTTCTGCGCTGTAATGTTCTATGTTCTATGTTCAGGGCACTGTGACACATGGGCTTGTCATTCTAGAAAGTGCAGCCATACCCAATAATTCACCAAAATCTAATCATAGAATCCCTACAGTGCAGAAGAACTCTTACCCAAGCTTACCCTGTAACTCCATGTATTTACCCAATTGATCCCCCAAACCTATATGTCTTGGGGCATTGAGGTGCATTTTAGCATGGCCAATTAACCTAATCTGCACATCTTTGGAGTGTGGGAGGAAATTGGAGCACCAGGTGGAAACCCATGTAGACATGGGGAGAATGTGCAAACTCCACACAGACAGTCACCCAAGGCCAGAATTGAAACTGGGTCTCTGACACTATGAGGCAGCAGTGCTAACTGCTGTGCCACTGTGCCGTCCTAGTTATAAGGGGGGCCTTTTGGCTAAGATCAAGTGTAGTATCGACATGCTGTGCTTAGTTGAAGTCATTAGGTTACATTTTAGCTTCATTTGAAACAATTTTTAAAAGTGACATCTTGGCCTTTTGGCTAAGATGCAAATGAGATCAAGCCTTGGAGGAGGAGCTATGCACACTCCAATCAGCTTGGATCATGTAGATCAAGCCCAGGATCAAGCCCAAGATCAGAAAGTGAGAGCCCTGTCTTGTCAGCTTCAATCGGGAATGTCCCAACTTGTTGAGACTCTGAATTGGACTTGATTGGATTGAATTGGAATAAAAACAAAACAAAATAAGGGGGGGATAAAGACCTTGAAAACACAATTAATTGCAACAACATCATCAATTTATATGGTGTCTTTTATGTAGTAATGTACTAAAGCATCCCAAAGTACTTCGCATGACATTATAGAACAAAATATGACACTGCGACACATAAGGTGATATTAAGGTAGAAATAATCAAGTGGTTCAATTGGGCTAGGGCTCGGTTTAGGAGTGCCTGAGAGGGTTAGAGAGACAGTTCTATAGTTAAGGGGCTGAAGGCACAACCACCCATAATAGGGCAATTAAAATCAGGGATGGTCAAGAGGTCAGAACTGGAGGAGTGCAGATATCTCGGAGGGTTGTACGACTGGAGGAAATTCCAGAGATAGAGTGGGAAGAAGCCATGAAGGGTGAGAATTTTAACATCAAGACTTTGCCTAACTGGGAGTCAACATAAATCAGCAAGCATACAGCTGATGGATGAATGGAATTTGGTATGAGTTTGAATAGGGGCAGCAGAGGTTCAGATAACCTCAAGTTCAAGCAGGTAGAATTTGGAAGTGTGTTAAAATTGTCAAGTCTGCAGATTACAAAGATTTCAGCAGCAGATAACCTGAGACAGGGCAGTGTTGGATTTATTTATTAGTGTCACAAGTACACTTATATTCATACTGCAATAAAGTTATTGTAAAATTCCCTAGTCGCCACGCTCCGGCACCTTTTCCGGTACACTGAGGGAGAATTTAGCATGGCCAATGCACCTAACCAGCACGTCTTTCAGACTGTGGGAGGAAACCAGAGCACCCAGAGGAAACCCACACAGACATGGGGAGAACATGCAGACTCCGCACAGACATTCACCCAAGCTGGGAATGGAATCATCCCTGATGCTGGGAGGCAGTAGTGCTAATCACTGTGCCACCATGCTGCCCCATTACGGGGATTATGTTCCAGTGGTGGAATAGGTGGTTTTAGTAGAGGGTATGTGGTTGAAATGAAATATGACACTGAGGTTGTGAACAGTCAGTTCAGCCTTGGACTGTTGCCATGGAGAGGGATGGATTCAGTGATAAGGATGCAGAGTTTGTGGCAGAGGCTGAAGACAAAGGTTAGACTTCCCAAGATTTAACTGGAGGATATTTCTGTTCACTCAGTGCTGGGTGTCGGAAAAACAGTGTGACAATTTAGCCACAGTAAGAAGTCTCACAACACAAGGTTAAAGTCCAACAGATTTATTTGGTAGCACAAGCTTTCAGAGCATGGCTCCTTCATCAGGTAAGGGACAGCGCTCTGAAAGCCACTGCTATCAAATAAACCTGTTAGACTTTAACCTGGTGTTGTGAGACTATTCATTGTGCCTACCCCAGTCCAATGTCGGCATCTCTACATCATGACAATTTAGGGACAGTGGAGGGGTTAGAAGAGATAGAGATAGGTGGTGATTTATAACCGCAGTGTTTATTAAGCTAGTCCAGTTCAGTTTCTAGTCAATGGTAACCCCCTGATGTCTCAACTCACTTGGAATATATCCCTTGGTATATATTTGATCAGAGATTATTATTGTCACTTCTAATTCTGTTTCTGCAAGACTTTTCCGTGTTCCGTTGTCACTTGTTTGGAGTTTTTCCTGTACTCCTCAATTTCAAAGCATTCATTTAAAAGTTTTTTTTTAAGTTTATTTATTAGTGTCACAAGTCAGGTTACATTAAAACTGCAATGATTTTAATGTGAAAATTCCCTAGTTGACACATTCTGACACCTATTCGGGTACACTGAGGGAGAATTTATCATGGCCTAACCAGCACTTCTTTTGGTCGGTGGGTGGAAACTGGAGCATCCAGAGGAAAGCCACTCAGATAATGTGCAGACTCAGCACAGTGACCTGAAGCTGGAATTGATCCCAGGTCCCTGATACCATTAGGCAGCAGCGCTAACCACTATGCCACTGTGCTGCCCACGTTCACCTCCAATTTCAGAAAGCTTTGTCCTCCATTTCCCTTTATATCTTGAGGATTCCCTTGACGTCAATCACCATACAACTCTATTATATATTTTGTCCCAACTTCTGTGGCTGCATCCCTTTCAAACAATAGTTTACCAATTTTGTACCTTATGCACCCACTACCTACTTTCATCCCCTTTTTTCTATATGTCAAAGATCTCACCTTCAGTGCTAAACTCTCATTTTGTGATTTCTTTCCAGCTCCAACACTTCATCACACAATATCGATATAGGTTGAGAGCCAGTAGATTTCAAACTGAGATAAGGAGGAACTACTTCTCGCAGAGGGTGGAACTCACTGTCACATAGTACGGTGGTAAATGGGGAATGGGTAGGGAGGTGGGTTTGAGACCAGGAGAAATCAGCCATGATCTGATTGAATGGCAGATCAGACTCGAAGGGTTGAAAGTGCCTCCTTCTGCTCCTAATTCCCACGTTCATGCTTTCCGAAACGTTTTCTCTTTATCTTGCCTACTTGTATTGTTTATTTTCTTTTCAATTTAATCTCACACAGAGATGAGTTTCTTTCCTTTCCCCTTTCATATCTTATCGCCTCCTGTATTTTAAGTGCAATCCTCTTTAAATACCTCTTGTATCTCAACTTCAGTAAACCAGGTGTAAAGACATCACGACCAGATAGTGGACAAACCAAATAAAAACCAGATTGTCCACAGAAAACTGGATGAAGTGCCTTAGTTGGGAAGTATAGCTACTCTGTGTGCCATACGATTCTATCATTTAATTCTCAGCATTGAGTAACAACATATTTCCATTAGAGTTTTGTGCTTGATGATGTGTTTAGTGGCATTGGGGAGTGACTGGGTGGACGGTGAGGGCTCATTTCAAACACTGGACAGAAATAAAAAGTAAGTCTCCTCATTTCTGCTTCTCCTGGTCTCACAAGAAAAGCAGAACCAAAAGTAAAAGACAAATTTCTAACCCAGAATCTTTCCCCACTGTCTTCCCCTGGTGGGAAAACCACAATGATTTCTCTGAAAGTAGGTTTGTATCCAGGGTTCAAAGACCTTCTCAGATCCTGATCCGCGTAGTTAAGGAAGATCATCTTCATTTGACATCTTTAGTGTTACTCACTGTTGGCAAAACTCAAGATAGCAGGATTGATTCAGAATGTCAGCAGAGGACATACCGACTGATTTTAATGGCCCAGGGCATTAAAATGGCTCCTAACACCTGTACCTATTGAAAGGGTTAAAAATCACACAAGTTTAAAAATCATGTATGCTGCAAGCTGAACCTCAGTTACATAGGGAAAGCTATGTGCAAATGACAGGTTTTAATTAAAGTAAGCCCTGATAACACTCAAGGACTATTTAGAACAAATAACAAAGAAAATTGCAGCACAGGGTCAGGCTGTTTGGCCCTCCAAACCTGCAGCAACCATGCTGCCCGACTGAACTAAAACCCCTGATTCTTCTGAGGACCATATCCCTCTATTCCCATCCTATCAAAATTGAATGATGTGCAGCTGCAATTCTTATCTGCCCACTAAAACAAGGAACAATGGAATAGGGAGGTTGAAATATCATTGGTCAGAGATATAGCTATCATTTCTTGATGATATAACATGCACAAGTTTTAATTGGGCATTATACCCTGTGTACACATGATGTAAGCATAACTATGATTGGATGGAGATAACTCCTATATGTCTATTGGTAACATAAGAACATAAGAAATCGGAGCAGGAGTAGGCCATCTAGCCCTTCGAGCCTGCCCCGCCATTCAATAAGATCATGGCTGATCTGAAGTGGCTCAGTTCCACTTTCCCGCTTTCTCCCCGTAACCCTTAATTCCCTTGCCTACCAAAAACCTATCTGCCCGTGACTTAAATATATTTAGTGAGGTAGCCTCCACCACTTCAATGGGCAGAGAATTCCAGAGATTCACCACCCTTTGAGTGAAGAAGTTCCTCCTCAACTCCGTTCTAAACTGTCCCCCCCTTATCTTGAGGCTGTGCCCTCTAGTCCTGCTGTCCTTTCTCAGCAGGAAGAATCTCTCTACCTCTGCCCTATCCATCCCCTTCATTATCTTATACGTCTCTATAAGATCCCCCCTCATCCTTCTAAACTCCCATGAGTACAGGCCCAGTCTATTCAGCCTCTCTTCATAGTCCAACCCCCTCATCTCTGGTATCAGCCTAGTGAACCTAATATGCTAATTACTTGTCTAATATGCTAATATGCTAATTACTTGTATACTAATAAATTACTTGTATAGTAATATGCTAATTATTTGTGTATGCTAATTACTTGTCATTGAAGCTGAGACTTTAATTACCTATGTATTTCTGATGTTTTTCACTCTGAATGCTCTGAGGGACATTCAGAGTCCTAGAGTTAGGATAAAGCTCATCTTGGAGCCACTCTGTTACTTTGTTTGTCTACTTGAGGGGAATGATAGTTTTTAAATGCAACAAGAAAACCAGCATGATAGCCCCTAACACCATGAAGTAGCTGAGATGAGAGAGATCCTGAACAGACTCAATGATAAACATCCCAAACAATGCAGAGCAGTGATGAACAAAACTTACCAGACATTATACCACATCACCAGAGCAGTGAAATAGTGTTCACAAAAAAGGCTTACATTTATATAGTACCTTCCATTTTCTAAGGACATCCCAAAGCACTTTGCAGCCAATTTAAAAGTAAAATGCCATTTTTATTGATTTACAGGGTGTGGCCATCACTGACTAGGCCAACATTTGTGTTCTCTGTGTTCTCAGCCTCCCACTATACTCCTTATGCACCTATGACTGTGAGGCCAAATTCTCTTCCAATTCGATTTTCAAGTTTGCTGACAAGACCACCGTAGTGGCTTGGATCTCAAACAATGATGAGATAGAGTACAGGAATGAGGTAGAGAATCTGGTGAACTGGTGCAGCAAAAATAATCTCTCCCTCAATGTCAACAAATGAAGGAGATTGTCATCAACTTCAGGAAGCGTAAAGGAGAACATGCCCCTGTCTACATCAATGGGGATGAAGTATAAAGGGTCAAGAGCTTCAAGTTTTTAGGTGTCCAGATCACGAACAACCTGTCCTGGTCCTCCCATGCTGACATTATAGTTAAGAAAGCCCACCAACACCTCTGCTTCCTCAGAAGACAAAGGAAATTTAGCATGTCAGCTACAACTCTCACCAGCTTTTACAGATGCACTGTAGAAAGGATTCTTTCTGGTTGTACCACAACTTGGTACGACTCCTGCTCTGCGCAAGACCGCAAGGAACTACAAAAGATCATGAATGTAGCCCAATCCATCACGCAAACCAGCCTCCCAGCCATTGACTCTGTTTACACTTCCTGCTGCCTCGGCAAAGCAGCCAGCATAATTAAGGACACCACACACCCCGGACATTCTCTCTTCCACTTTCTTCCTTTGGGAAAAGAATCATAAATCTGAGGTCACGTACTAACCAATTTAAGAACAGCTTCTTCCCTGCTGCTGTCATACTTTTGAATGGACCTACCTTGCATTAAGCTGATCTTTCTCCACACCCTACCTGTGACTGTAACAGTACATTCTTCACTCTCTCGTTTCCTTCTCTATGAACAGTATGTTTTGTCTGTATAGCGCGCAAGAAACAATAATTTTCACTGTATGTTAATATATGTGACAATAATAAATCAAATCATTTATTGCCAAACCCTTATTGTTCTTGAGAAGGTGGTGGTGGTGGTAAGCTGCTTTCTTGAACCATTGCAGTCCATGGATGGTGTAGGTCCATTCAAGGTGCTGATATGCACACAGCATCCACAGAAAGCAATGTGAAAATAACCAGATAATCCATTTCAGTGGTGTTAGCAAAGGGATAAATATTAAGCTTATTTTTTAGTCACAATTAGGCTTACTACAGTGAAGTTACTGTGAAAATCCCTAGTCGCACACTCCAGCGCCTATTCGGGTACACTGAAGGAGAATTTAGTATGGCCAAGACACCCCCTAAGCAGCACGTCTTTTGGACTGTGGGACGAAACTGGAGCACCCGGAGGAAACCAATGTAGATATGGGAGAATGTGCAGACAGTGACCCAAGCTGGGAATCGAAGCTGGGTCCCTGGCACTGTGAGGCAGCAGTGCTAACCACTGTGCAGCCCATGGGTACTAGGAAAATTTCCCCACTCTTCTATGAGTAGAACCATGGTATCTTCTGCATCCACTTGAGAGGGCAAAGGAGGCTTCAGTTTGGCATCATTTGAAAGGACCCCCTCAGTGAAGAACTGAATTGTCAACCTACATAATATTTGTGGAGTGGAACTTGAAAACCTGACCTGTTGACTCAGAACTCAGACCACTATCAATTGGGTCTCTGCCGATCAAGATCAAAAAGGCATTGGTGTCAGACTGGCCACAAAATGAGAGATACAATTATGTGCTGGCAAAGAAAACAATAAGAAGATTGGTCCCCAGTATGAGCTGTCCGAATTATGTTTCGGTAATCATATTAAGATGTATAATATATTGACAGATATCAAAAGTTAACCTGGTTTAAATTAAAATGGCATTACTGCACAGGAGTGTTCAACCCTCTAAATAGAGGGTTGATTGGTTGAGTGTCTTGGGCTACAAGGAGGTATAGACAGAATGGTCAAATGGGCAGATAAGTGGCAGATGGAATTTAACCCTGAAAACGTAAGGTGATGCATTTTGGAGAGAGTAATTTGACAAGAAAGTACTCAATGAATGGTAGGACACTAGGACGATCTGTGGAACAAAGGACCTTGGAATGTTTGTCCATGGACCTCTCAAGACAGAAGGGCATTTTTAGTAGGGCGGCGAAAAAGGCCTAAGGAACACTTGCCTTTATCAATCGAGGTGTAGATCACAAAAGCAGGGAGACCATGCTGGAGTTACATAGAAATTTTGTGAGACCACAGCTAGAATACTGTGTGCAGTCCTGGTCGCTACATTATTGGAAGGATATGATTGCACTGGAGGGGATGCAGAGGAGATTCACAGGGATAAAGTTTATTTATTAGTGTCATAAGTAGGTTTACATTACATTGCAATGCAATTACTGTGAAAATCCCCTAGTCGCCACACTCTGGCACCTGTTCGGGTACACTGAGGGAGAATTTAGCAATGCCCCTAATCAGCACATCTTTCGGACTGTTGGAGGAAATCGGAGCATCCAGAGAAAACCCATGCAAATATGGGGAGAACGTGCAGAATCCACACAGACAGTGACTCAAGCCAAGAATCGAACCTGGGTCCCTGGCACTGTGAAACAGCAGAGCTAACCACTGTATCACTGTGCTGCCCTCCCACCATGCTACCCAGGTGGAATGGAACATTTAAATTATGAAAAGAGGTTGGATAGGCTTGGGTTGCTTTTGTTGAAGCAGAAAAGACTGAGGGGTGACCTGATCGAGGTGTACAAGATTATGAGGGACATGGACAGAGTGGATAAAGAGCGGTTGTTCCCCTTAGTTGAAGGGTCAGTCATGAGGGGACACAGGTTCAAGGTGAGGGACAGGGATTTAGGGGGGAATATGAGGAAAAACATTTTTACCCAGAGGGTGGTGCTCTTCCTGGGAGGATGATAGAGGTGGGTTGTCTCACACCCTTTAAAAAGTATCTCTGAGCATTTGGCACATCATAACATCTCAGGCTACAGGCCATGTGCTGATCAATGGGATTAGGTGCAGGTCAGGTGCAGAGTCAATGGGCCGAAGAGCCTCTTTTGCACTGTATAATTCTGTAATTCGAAGCAAAAAGTCTGGACTCTGTAGTTTTGCAGGTGGGAGTTAAGAATCTCTCTGGATGGATGAATACAGATGGTCAAAATAAGCTTCCTTATCTAGTGCACGGCAATCAGAAGCAGGGGCCCTGGTTGCCTTATATCCTTCATTCAGTGCTACTGAAGAATTATAACACTCTTCAGCATTTTTTCACTTCCCCATTATCGCCTCATCTGGATTAGCAAACCGCATAAACTGGGGAGTAAGTGTGGGTTCTATCCAATTCCAACAAGTCAGTCTGACACTTGGACAGCAAACTGGCCATGTGACTCAGCCTTGGGGAGCGAATGGTCTCAGCAGTCGTTAATAGCGTTGTAACGAGACACTGGCCATCTCAGGTCTTATATAGAAACAGATTTTTTTTCCATCAAACTCAGAGTGCAATATCCTCTCGGGCACACAGCGCTTTCATCTCAGGGATGTGGCCAAAATCGACAGTACCTGCCACGCAATTATCAAACATGACAGGACATGAGGAAAAGCATCTGGAATGAGGCTGCCAGTCCACTTTGCAAAAGAGAAGTGCTTTGATCTTCATCTCAAGTTGTCTGCAGACTTTCTCAGATCAATTAGCTGATAGACATTTACTCCTAATAGGCCCATCAGCTGACTTGTGTAAAAATGCATATATTTAGTCAACAGCCTACACCAGAATTCTCTAAAACAACATTTATCTGTAAGGCATTTTAATGTCTTGTTTATGCCCTTTGCAAATAACGATTTCCTCCATTACTTCCCCTTATTGCAAATTACAGTTTGGAACTCAGGCCATTACATCAGCTCATTAAATAATCACTAGCTTTGCTCTTTAAACCTTCACTGATGCTTTGCTTAAGTGCTTTTGTAGGCATTGTTTAGCTGAACTGTATATAACAACTAACCTTGCATCACAAATTATAGCAATAATAAAATGCTTTATAAAAGGATTGTAAAATCTATTGATAAGCGGGGTGCCATGATGACTTAAGTTGATATGTGAGTCTAATGTACTGTACAAATGAATAATGCTTTGAAGAAATGAATGTTCTCTTTTCAGCGCAGAATGCGATGATTTCTGAAATTTCTTTTACAAGTGAAAACAGTGTTGTGGTATTGTTATATGCTAATGAATTAAAAACTGAAAATGCTGGAGAGGGTAGCTTGACCATTATCAGGAAGAGAATGAACCACAAAACAATAGTTTGAATCTATCTTTCACCTAGAAAAATTGGGTGCCATAGTGGTACAGTGGTTAGCACTGCTGCCTCACAGCGCCAGGACCTGGGTTCAATTCTAGCCTCAGGTGACTTTCTGTGTGGAGTTTGTATGTTCTCCCTGTGTCTGCATGGGTTTCCTTTGGGTGCTCCAGTTTCCTCCCACACGTGCGGGTTAGATGGATTGGCCATGCTAAATTGCCCCTTAGTGTTAAAGGGACTAGCAGGGTAAATACATGTGGTTACAGGGATGGGTGGGATTGTAGTCGCTGCAGACCTCATGGGCTGAATGGCTTCCTTCTGCACTGTAGGGATTCTGTGATTCTATGAAAATGTCCTGAGCTTCTTTGGTCTTAAAGTCAGAAAATGGTACGGGCAGCTTCTGACATCGCACCACCATCCCCCCACCCCCCATCACCACCTCCACCCCCCCCCCCCCCCCCCCCCCACCCCTTCCAGGTTCCCTGCACAGGGAACAGGACTAACATGGACAGGCCATCATAGAATCCAACAGTGCAGAAGGAGGCCATTTGGCCTATCAAATCTGCGCCAACCACAATCCCACTCAGGCCCTATCCCCACACACCTATCCTAGCTAGCCCCCCTGACACAAAGGGTCAATTTAATATGGCCAATCCACCTAACCCGCACATTTTTGCACTGTGTGAGGAAACCGGAGCATCCGGAGGAAACCTAGGCAGATGCAGGAAGAATGTGCAAACTCCACACAGACAGTTACCCGAGGCTGGAATTGAACCTGGGTCCCTGGCGCTGCGAGGCAGCAGTGCTAATCACTCTGCTGTCATGTATGTGCTAGAAGAATTTGATGTAGGCAGTCTGTGATATCAAACAGCTGTTGGTCTGAAGAACATTTTTGAAACTTGGATGGCATGGGTGCGGGGAACAGCTGCACTAATGACCTGTGGCTGAAAATGCATTTGACTGCCCCAAGGACAAGTCCACCAGAACCGTTTAAAGGAACTCTCATCCAACTTGCAGCTGAGGTGTTTTTGACTGACTTCCGGTGTCACAGAATTTGTGGGCGTAGTGTGAGATGTCTTTGGAGGTGTTGTGGTGACTTATTGGATTTGGAGGGAGTGTTGTTGCATTCTCACAGTCTAGGAGGACAGAGGCAACCCGCCCACACAAAGGCTGTAAGAGGAATGGCGGCTGTAATTGCAACACCTCTGCATCAGCAATATGCCAGACAAATGGGGGTAGAGAGGGGAAGCTCTGTGAAGAGCCAGGAGGTATTGGACTTTCTATAGAAGATCGTGCCCACCACAGATTTCCACACAGGATTTCTCATGCCTCCGCCTCAGCCAGCTGCAATGCCTGAGGTGACTCCGATTCCCAGAGCTGTGCCATCTCCTGCAACAGGACTGATAGTCTCACACCAGAGCAGGTTCAGCACTGGCACTGATGTAAAAATCACCCTCTCTCTAGGAGGCAACAGTTAACATTTCCATCATATCCCTGTACACCTTCCAACAGCACATCTGAGAGATGATGGAAACTCTGCCTGTGAGTAATAGTGAGTTCAAGTTCATTTGGCCTCTCAAGCCTGATTTGATTTAATTTGATTTATTGTCACATGTATTAACATACAATGAAAATTATTGTTTATTGCACGCTATACAGACAAGCATACCATTTATAGAGAAGGAAACGGAAAAGTGTAAAACGTAGTGTCACGGTCATAGCTGGGGTGTAGAGAAAGATCAACTTATTACAAGGTAAGTCCATTCAAAAGTCTGACAGCAGCAGGGAAGAAGCTGTTCTTGAGTCGGTTGGTATGTGACCTCAGACTTTTGTATCTTTTACCCGATGGAAGAAGGTGGAAGAGAGAATGTCCGGGGTGCTTGAAGTCCTTGATTATGCTGGCTGCTTTTCCGAGGCAGCGGGAAGTGTAGACAGTGTCAATGGATGGGAGGCTTGTTTTTGTGATGGACTGAGCTTTGCGGTTCATGACCCTTTGTAGTTTGTTGTCGTCTTCGGCAGAGCAGGAGCCATGTTAGAATGTAACCAGTGACAACTTTGTATTGGATGTAATATGGCCAATGGGAACAAGATGTAAGGGTCAGATGACCCACTAAACTATTGCTGGGTGACGTAATAGCTGACCAGCTGATTCACTATAAATATGGAACTGTAGAATTGTGGGGAGCTTGGAGTGATGCAGGGTGAGGCCCCAAGTTTGGGATAATGATGTTTCTTTATTCAACCCTTTCTTTGAGTTATAAGCTGGAATAACTTTTGTTGTATTTTCATTAGCTGCATTTTGAAGAGTTCCTTCTGAAGAAACAAGCCATACCAAGCGGTGATACAACGAGAAAGAATGCTTTCTATGGTACATCTTTAAAAGTTGATGAGAGTCGTAGCAGACCTGCTTCACCATGTTTCCTCCGGGTGCTCCGGTTTCCTCCCACAATCCAAAAATGTGTGGGTTAGGTTGATTGGCAGTGCTAAATTACCCTGTAGTATCAGAGGGTTTTGCAGAGTAAATAAAGTGAAACCCTAATTTTACGTGCCCTGTGAATGGAGGGTCTTAATGACATTACTGTTACTAGAGAGGTGGTGCTCGACAGACTGGAGGGGCTGATTGTGGACAAGTCCCCAGGACCGGATGGAATGCATCCGAGGGTTCTGAAAGAAATGGCGGAGGTGATAGTGGATGCCTTGGTGGTTATTTTCCAGACGTCGCTGGATTCCGGGGAAGTGCCGGAAGATTGGAAAACGGCTAATGTTACGCCGTTGTTTAAGAAGGGTGCCAGGCAAAAGGCGGGGAATTATAGGCCGGTTAGTTTAACGTCTGTGGTAGGTAAAATGTTAGAATCCATCATTAAGCAGGAAATTGCGAGGCATCTTGAAGGGAATTGCTTGATAGGGCGGACGCAACACGGTTTCATTAAAGGGAAGTCGTGTCTGACAAATTTACTGGAGTTCTATGAGGATGTGTCTAGGGCGGTGGATAGAGGAGAGCCGGTGGATGTGGTCTTTCTTGATTTTCAGAAGGCGTTTGACAAGGTACCTCACAAGAGGTTATTGCAGAAGGTCAGGGGACATGGAGTTGGGGGTAGGGTGTTAGAGTGGATAGAGGATTGGTTGTCAAATAGGAGGCAGAGAGTGGGGGTCAATGGGTGCTATTCGGATTGGCGGATGGTGACTAGTGGGGTGCCCCAGGGGTCGGTGCTGGGGCCTCAGCTATTTACCATTTATATAGATGATCTGGAGGAGGGAACCGAGTGCAGGGTGTCGAAATTTGCTGATGACACCAAGATTGGGGGAACGGCAAATTGTGCGGAGGGTGTGGAGAGTCTGCAGAAGGATCTAGATAGGCTGGGCGAATGGGCCAGGAAATGGCAAATGGAATTTAATGTTGGCAAGTGTGAGGTGGTCCACTTTGGTAGGAAGAATGGTAGGAAGGACTATTACTTACGTGGCGAAAAACTGCAGCAGGCGACGGTGCAGAGGGACCTCGGGGTCCTTGTGCATGAATCGCAAAAACCCAGCTTGCAGGTGCAGCAGGTGGTCAGGAAGGCGAATGGGATGCTGGCCTTCATAGCGAGGGGGATTGAATATAAAAGTAGGGAGGTCTTGCTGCAGCTGTATAGGGCATTGGTGAGGCCGCAGCTGGAGTACTGTGTGCAGTTTTGGGCGCCGCACCTGCGCAAGGATATTTTGGCCCTGGAGGGAGTGCAGAGGAGGTTTACTAGGCTGATACCGGAGTTGAGGGGATTGAGCTATGAGGAGAGGCTGAATAAACTAGGCTTGTACTCGTTAGAGTTTAGAAGAATGAGGGGAGATCTCATTGAGACGTATAAGATGATGAATGGGATGGATAGGATAGAGGTGGAGAGACTCTTCCCGCTCAGAAAGGACAGTAGGACTAGGGGGCACAGCCTCAAGATAAAGGGGAGGCGGTTTAGAACGGAGTTGAGGAGGAACTTCTTCACTCAAAGGGTGGTGAATCTCTGGAATTCTCTGCCCGTTGAAGTGGTGGAGGCTGCCTCGCTAAATATTTTTAAGAAGCGGGTTGATGGGTTTTTGATAAGAGAAGGGATTAAGGGTTATGGGGAGAGGGCGGGAAAGTGGAACTGAGCCACGACAGATCAGCCATGATCTTATTGAATGGCGGGGCAGGCTCGAAGGGCTAGATGGCCTACTCCTGCTCCTATTTCTTATGTTCTTATGTTCTTATGATTTAGCACGAATTCGGAAATAATGCAACAAATCATTGGACCCTGTTTTTTGCTCTTTCCAGGGAACTGAAAAGATTTTGGTGAGTTAATTTTGTGTTTTCTTAGATCAAAATGGAACAAACTGTTTATTAAAAAGCTTTACTAAAAATTAATTTGTTTTAATTTCTACTGAAACTACATAGCTTTATTCGTGGAATTCTTTAATTAAAAGGTAATTTACTTGCCAGATGTAAACGTGCAAAAAATGGTCAAATAGAGCAATAATAGGGGTGTTTCAGGATGTTAGGTCAACATTCATTCAGCTTCCAGTCCATGTCAATCGCTGTATAGGCAATCAGCAGTAGCTTCATTTAGTAAGTGCAGCTCCCCTTTATGAGGGACAGGCTACCTTTAAGAGGTGCAGATAAGGGCAGTACAGTGGCACAGTGGTTAGCACTGCTGCCTCACAGCTCCAGGGACCTGGATTCAATTCCTGGCTTGGGTCACTGTCTGTGCAGAGTCTACACATTCTCCACGTGTCTGTGTCAGTACCCTTCGGGTACTCCAGTTTCCTCCCACAGTCCCAAGATGTGTGGGTTGGGTTGATTGGCCCTGTGTCAGGGGAACCAGCAGGGTAAATTATTATGAAGTGCTTCAAAAGATAAGTCATGGCACAAATAAATTCCAGCCTCCCGGACTACCTGGATCCACCACAGTTTGCCTATAGCCACCACAGATCCACAGCAGATGCCATCTCCCTGGCCCTGCACTCAACCCTGGAACACCTAGATAACAAAGACACCTATGTCAGACTCCTATTTATTGACTACAGCTCAGCCTTCAACACCATTATTCCCACAAAACCCATCTCCAAATTCCATGGCCAGGGCCTCGGCTCCTCCCTCTGCGACTGGACCCTGAACTTCCTAACTCACAGACTGCAATCAGTAAGGATAGGTAACAACAACATCTCCAGGATCATCCTCAACACCGGTGCCCCACAAGACTGTGTTCTCAGCCACTTAATATAGTCCTTATGCACCCATGACTATGTGGCCAAATTCCCCTCCAACTTGATTTTCAAGTTTGCTGACGACAGCACCGTAGCAGGCTGGATCTCAAATAACGATGAGATAGAGCACAGGAATGAGATAGAGAATCTGGTGAACTTGTGCAGCAACAATAATCTCTCCCTCAATGTTATCAAAATGAAGGAGATTATCATCGACTTCAGGAAGCATAGAGGAGAACATGCCCCTGTCTACATCAATGGGGACGAAGTAGAAAGGGTTGAGAGCTTCAAGTTTTTAGGTGTCCAGATCACCAACAACCTGCCCTGATCCCCCATGCCAACATTATAGTTAAGAAAGCCCACCAACGCCTTTATTTTCTCAGAAGACTAAGGAAATTTGACATGTCAGCTATGATGCTCACCAACTTTTACAGATGCGCTATAGAAAGCATTCTTTCTGGTTGTATCACAGCTTGGTATGGCTCCTGCTTTGCCCAAGACTGCGAGGAACTACAAAAGGTCGTGAACGTAGCCCAATCCATCACGCAAACCAGCCACCCTTCCATTGACTCTGTCTACATTTCCCACTGCATCAGCGAAACAACCAGCATAATTAAGGACCCCACGCACCCTGGACATTCTCTCTTCCATCTTCTTCCACAGAGAAAAAGGTACAAAAGTCTGAAGTCATGTACCAATCGACTCTAGAACAGCTTCTTCCCTGCTGCCATCAGACACTTGAATGGACCTACCTCACATTAAATTGATCTTTCTCTGCACCCTAGCTGTGACTGTAACGCTACATTCTGCACTCTCTCGTTTCCTTCTCTATGAGCAGTATGTTTTGTCTGTATAGCATGCAAGAAATAATACTTTTCACTGTATGCTAATGCATGTGACAATAATAAATCAAATTAAATCAAATCAAATACAGGTTACAGGGACAGGACCTGTGTGGGATTGTAATCGGTGCAGACTTGATGGGTCAAATGACTTTCTGCACTGTAGCGATTCTATAAAGTCAAACATCAGCTAGCCACAAACCCTGCTGCTCACCACCCCCTCGCCCCCATCCCCCACCCCCAGCACACACCTGCACACCCCTCTGTTTAGTATTTGGCCAGCCAGCAGCATGGGTCATGCTCGGCTGAGCACCACAGCTCCTCAGATGAAAAGTTAACATAAAGTTTGACTGCTACTTGCCTGAACAGGTCTGGTCGGGGTCAGACCGTGAATCATAACTCCCGCACTCAAAAAAAGGGAGGAAGCTGATTTTTAGCCCTTTGTGCCATAATCAGATGAAAATCAAAGTTAGGCCAACGCTACAGGTGGGATGGCAAAACACTTCACCACTAGAAATGGATTTTAAGGCAGGACATAAAGGAAGAGAGGGAGGCAGAGACGCTTCCAGATGGTTTGGCTTGGTGGGCAAGTGGACAGGGTGAGTGTGGTAAAGGCAATAGAACAGAATTCATAGAGATCATAGACCCTACAGGAGATAATTCAACCCATCGAGTCTGCACCGCCCACAATCCCACCCAGGCCCTACCCACTTAACCCCATGCATTTACCCTCACTCGTCCCCTTGACACTAAGGGGCAATTTAGTATGGCCAATCCACGTAACCCGCACATCTTTGGAGTGTGGGAGGAAACCAGAGCTCCCAGGGGAAACCCATACAGATACAGGGAGAATGTGCAAACTCCCCACAGACAGTGACCCAAGCCAGGAATCGAACCGGGTCCCTGGTGCTGTGAAGCAGCAGTGCTAACCACTGTGCGACCGTGCCGCCCTCATTTGAGACTCCATTCTTATGCGCTAACTTGTCCTTTCTCTCTCCCTATTGCTTTCAGATCTGCATGAATGACAACAGATGACTATCATAGAATCATCATAGAATCTACAGTGCAGAAGGAGGCCATTCGGCCCATTGAGCCTGCACCGACCACAATCCCAACCAGGCCCTATTCCTGTAACCCAATATATTTACCCTGCTAATCCCATTACAGTCAATTTAGCATGACCAATCAAACTAACCCGCAATTCTTTGGACTGTAGAAGGAAACCCACACAGACATGGGGAGAATGTGCAAACTCCACACAGACAGTGACCCGAGGCCAGAATTGAACCTGGGTCCCTGGCACTGTGAGATAGCCATGCTAACAACTGTGCCACCATGCCACCTTTACTAAAATAACTGCAATTCTTTGCCTTGGTAATACTATTGGATTTTTATAGTTAAAATCTACCAGGAGGTTGTTGCCAATGTGATGTGTCTCCCCGTGTGTGTGTGTGTGTGTGTGTGTATCTGTGTGTGTGCGTGTATCACTGTGTGTCTGTGCATGTATGTATATGCATCTGTGTCTGTGTGTGCATGTGTGAACGCCTGTATTTGTATATGTGTGTGTGTGCATCTGTGTCTGTGTGTGCCTATGTGTATGCGTTTGTGTGTCAGAGTGCAGGTGGTCAGTGGCGCACAATTGCTGTCACTTCCGTCCTTTTACCTGCAAATGATAGACTTGATAGGGTGTGGAGTGTTGCAGCACTCTGAAAGATAAATGTCATGGTGTTTTTTTTTATTCATCCATGGGACAAGGGTGTCATTGGCTGGCCAGCATTTATTGCCCATGCCTGGTTGCCTGAGGGCAGTTGAGTGTCAACCACATTGCTATGAGTTACACGTAGGCCAGACCAGGTAAGGATGGCAGATTTCCTTCCCTAAAGGACATCAGTGAACCAGATAGGTTTTTCTGACAATGGTTTCACGGTCATCAGTAGCTTCTTCATTCCAGATATTATTTTTTATTGAATTCAAATTCCACAATCTGCCATGGCAGGATTCGAACCCTGGTCCCCAGAACATTAGTTGAGTTTCTGGATTGATGGTCTAGCGATCATCCCAGTGGGCCTTCACCTCCCCATTAGAGAGATCTCCTCTGGGAAAATCATTATGTTAGGAACTCTGCTATTGGGAGTTGCAAGTGAGGGAGCAAATCATCTCCACCAATTGGCACATCAACATTCCTACCAGATGTTACAACACCACGCAGTCCAATCCCGACATTGTGCAATGACTCCACCAATAGGACTTGTTTTCACAAAGGCGCCTGCACATTTTCTCCCCACACCCACTTATAAACTTCACTTCTGCCAGGGTTTCTGAGTGTAACTGTTACTATTACTGGGCTAGAATTCTAGAGGTCGAAAGTTTATATCCTATTAAGGCAAGTTGTGATATTGAATTTAGTAAAGCTGGAACAAATATTTTATATAGTGCTTTTCAAGACTTTCGGATTTCCCAGAACATTGCACAACCAATTAAGTCGTTTTGATGTGGAGTAATGTGGAAACTATGACAGTCGCTCTGTCTTTCCGATAAGTTGTTAAGTTGAAGCCCCATCTGCCTTCTCAGGGAAACATGAGAGAACTTTTGACACTGATCTGCCCAGCAACAGGAATAACTGCACATGCTCACTCGGTGCTCTTTGTGTTTGCTGGGCGGTTGCTCACATTGGGTGCTGCTGGGGGTTTGAACGTGTGTGAAGCAATGTCACACAATGGCTGCAGCTCGAGGAGCTGTCCTGTCTACCTCGGCCCACTCCCTCTTGCTCATTACCCCCTGCCTGACTCTCTCCAGATAACCTTTCCCTCTTTTCAGTCCCAAATAAAACTTTGATTTTGTCCAAGCAGGGCAGATTTCTTTTCTGGCTTTCGATTGGTTCGGTTGGCTGCCACACTTTTAAGTGGTTACACTTTCAAAGAGCTTCATTGACTGTAAAGCATTTTGAGATGTCCTGCAGTCATGAAGGTGCTATATAAAGTCATGTCTTCTGATTTTTTTTCAAATTGCGCACAGCCAGCTCCATAAACAGCAATGTGATAATGGCCACATAATCCTTTGCAGTTACGTTGTGGAACGGCAGGGGAATCTCCCCATTTCATATCATGGAATCATTCATCTTCTCATAGAATCATAGATTTCCTACAACGCAGAAAGAGGCCATTCAGCCTATCCGGCCTACACCAACAACAATCCCACCCAGGCCCTATCCCCGCGACCCCATGTTACCCTATTAATCCCCCTGACACTAAGCGGCAATTTCCCATGGCAAATCAACATAACCACACATCTTTAGACTGTGGGGGAAAAGTGGAGCACCTGAAGCAAATGCACGCTGACACGTGGAGAACGTGCAAACTCCATGCACGCAGTTACCCAAGGCTGGAATTGAGTCTGTGTCCATGGTGTTGTGAGGCAGCAGTGCTAACCCATTGTGCCACTATGCCAACTTGAAAGGATTGAAGCTCTCTTCTGAAAGATAGCATCTTTCACAGGGCCAGAACTTTCTGATATTTCGCACTGATGGGACCTTTTGGTCCTGTCAATGGCACACCCCACCAAAGGTTTCAGGGTGGCGAGGATGTGTTCAAAGGGAAGCCCCATTGACAACAGTGGGATTGGAAAATCACCAACTAATGGCAGACCATCTCCGCTGCCATATGTTGGATGGTAAATCCTGCCCTATGACTGGGACTTGAACCACAACCTTCTGATTTAGAAGCAAGAACTACACCACCGAAATGCAGTGATTCTACAGGCCAACTGCCTCCAATAAAACAGCTATAAAACTTTGTTAAAAACAAAATAGCTCAAAACTTTTCCACAGAAGGAAACTATAGGGACAAAGTGAATTTTTACCTGTATTGATTCCTTTTGACTTGTGTTCTTTCAATGCTACATTTTGCATGTAAAGGGTTAATACTGAAGATCATGCCGAATTTCCTTTTTAGGAGAAATATATTAGTCTGAATTAGTTTGTTTACCAGCTGAATATCTTTTCAAAACAAAAGGTTTTCTTTGAAAACTGGTTGATTTGAAGTGTTAATGAGCTAATCAGTATAAGAGAACTGTTATAACCTCAAACATTTTTTGACATGAAGAAGAAAAGGATGACTTGTACTTCTTTGTTGTTTTATTAGAGATTGCTCCATTATCCAATGCCATACCACTGTCCTAACGTCGTGCTTGTTTAAGATGTCAATCTATTTAATTTACAAGAATAGCCGAGGAGACTATTGGAAGCCTCCTGGTTACACATCAAGAAATAGGGGCTTTCAACCCCAGGGTGACTTTGATTATTTCTGCACTCTCTGAGAGGCGACAGGCCCCCAGTTGGCTGAATCCTTCTATAATTGACAGCTTGGTGGGCAGTGGTTTCATTTCCTGAATTTGGGGGAAGGTGTTCACAGAAATAGGGGCAGGCACAGATGTGTGAACTTCACAGATATCAGCCAAAAAGGTTGCTTGTGCCATAAAGCCTGAACCGACAAGGCCTCATAGCCTTAATCTCAATTGTATTTAAAGATCCGTGTTGAGGGAGAGAATCATAGAATTGTAGGATCCCTGTAAGTGCTGAAGGAGGCCATTCAGCCCATCAAGCCTGCACCGACAGCAATCCCACTCAGGCCCTATCCCCGTAATCCTAGATATTTTCCCTGTTAATCCTCCTGACTCTAAGAGGCAATTTAGCATGGCCAATCCACCTAATTTGCACATCTTTGGCCTGTGGGAGGAAACCAGGGCACCTGAAACTAATACTAATGTTTTTCTCTTTTAATTCACAGGTTTTTAAGTCAGTCCGCCTTGTTGTCCAACGAGGGGCATACACACGATGGGTCGTACTAGGGCTGCTCTTGGATGTTTGAGAATAGCCTAGTACTTCATGTCGTTAGTGTGTGCTTAAACTGGACCAGATGCTGGGCAACACGACAGCTCAGTGACTATCACTGTTTGCTGTGCAGACACATGGATTTGGGCCGGTGTCTGTGGGAGTTTGCGCATTCTCCCCATGCTTGCGTGGGTTTTCTCCGGGTGCTCCCACACCCCAAAGATGTGCTATTAGGCTGATTGGAGGTAATAAATTGTCCCTAAATTAGTTTTCCCTTAATGTGGAATGCCATAAGCATAGATAAGGGTCATGGGTGGAGGGGGGACTGGTAATGTTAAAATGGCGGTGCGGGCTCGTTGGGCCGAAGGGCCTGTTTCCCAGGCTGTTTTTGTTCTTTGTTCTTTGAAAGAAACCCAGGCAGACTTGGGGAGAACATGCAAACACAGACAGTAACCTGAGACCAGAACTGAACCTGGGTCCCTGGCACTGTGAAGCAGCAGTGCCAACCACCGTGCAGCCTTAAGAGACTAATTTGTATCTTTATTGATTTTATGTTCTGAGGGATGCGGATACATATATAGGTATATGATACACATTGTATCTCATTGTGTGAAATGCTTCCTGTTTGTTTATAAATGTTACACAAAAAATGCTTATTAACACATATAGCCTAAGCCTCGACTCAGTAGAGAGTTTATCCCAGCCCAAAGTTTCTGAAGAGAGGGGTATTTAAATGGCGACATACATTCCAGCAGCCACTGTCCAAAATACAGGTTCTCTGTTTCAAGCATGCTAAGTTGTCTAAATCATTGGGGAAAAGGGGCGTGTTCCAGCTAACAGCCTCTGCAAAGAAGATCTGCATATAGAAGTGACTGACATTTACTGTATTGGAGAAGTTATCTAACATAAAAATCCGAAAGGTTGTGACAGTGATGCTAGCCCACATCGCATACTTAGTTCCTTTGAAGTGGCCCAGTCAGCCATTTATAAACAATCCTTACAAACAATAAGAATCCACCACTGAAAAGAACAAGATCAAAAACAACATATTATTCATTACTCCCAGGTTATCCTCCAAGTCACAAAATATCTGAGTCACACCCCACCACAAAGCCAACCCAGTTTGAACTCATCCATCACTACTTTTAACAAAGAGGAAAGGCAAGTATTATAATTCCAAATTGTAGGAAATTTGGTTAATAAGAATGTGTTCCCCAGATTATTATTACCATATTAGGTTTAACCCTGGGTGTTTGCATTTGCAAGGCCTCAGAAACCCAGCAGCTAATTCCAAAATTGCATCCAACCTATTTGGCATTGACTTCAGCATCATCGTCAATTACTTTCCCAGGTACCCCATTATTCAATAATTGCACAACATGTCAAGCATAACTGTTGCACACAGTCTAAATACTATTTTCAGTTTATTTAGTGTGTCTTGAGAGATCATTACAGATAATTTACTGGTAAGCCTTTTCCAGATATTGTCAGAAGTGTTGTATCGACCACACTACTTCATCTCTTTATTATCTCAGATCTAATGGCCTAGCTGAATAATGCCTTGCATGGTGGAATCACATTCTCAAATGTAGACAGACTAAGCAAGATCTGTACATTGTAATGCTACATTTGAAAGCAACACCTTTAAGCTAATCTATTACATCACTGGCAGAGCTCATGTTTGGCAGACAGGTGCAGACTAACTTATCCATTTTACTCTCTCAGAAACTAGGGAATAACTTTTACAACTGCAAGAGAAGATGAACAAGGTGAATGCTAAAAATGTGGTGACAGAATTGCCAAATTTGCATTTGGGACAGGTTCACACCCAGGATCTCACAGAAGATATGTAACAACCGGCGCAGTGACAAGGATATGTTCAGGACCAAGATCATCGAATCCCTACAGTGCAGAAAGTGACCATTCAGCCCTTCAAGTCTGTACCAACCACAACCCTACCCAGGCCCTATTCCCATAACCCCACATATTTACCCTGTTAATCCCCCGATAGTAGGGTCAATTTACCATGGCCAATCAACTTAATCCACACATCTTTGGACTGTGAGAGGAAATTGGAGCACTCAGAGGGGATCTGCACAGATTCAAGAAGAATGTGCAAACTCCACACAGACAGTCACCCAAGGCTGGAATGAACCCAGGTCCCTGGCATTGTGAGGCAGCAATGCTAACCACTGTGCTACCCACTAGAAAGGAAGTATGTCACGTGTCCAGTTTTAGTTTTGTTTTTGCTTTCAGCAAAGAGCACACACACATACTCAGCAACTCTGATATATTCAAGCTTTCTGACCATGTATAAATGTTCCCATGTATCTAGTCTAAATAAGTGAACTCACAATGTGTTTACACAGTCCCTTAGGAGTGATTGGTGCCTTTGTATCATTCTAAAAATATAATACTCAGCAGCTGAAGGGAGATGGGGGCTGATGTCTAGAAAGGTAAATGCATTTCCAAGACTGCTGGTAGGCCAGGATTGTAGGTGTGCTTCCCGCTGCCTCCATTCTAACCTTCTACCTTCTGACAATTGTAACCCTGGTTGTGATTCCAAAAGCTGTTTCCCATGATTGGCCTTGCCACCTCCACAAAGATGTGACTCCTAATGATATCACCGACTCTCCCACATAACGGGGGACTCCAGTAATATCATCAAATACTCAGAAAACAATCGGACCCACCATCCCTTGACCACTGATCAAATCTCATTTCTCCCTCGATCTGTCTCTGGGCTCCCACAAACAGTGCCCCCTCCCCCCCTCAACAACATCCCAATAACCTTCCAAGCCAATTTGTACCCACTCATTCTAGCTAACTCCATAGCACAGAGTTACCTGTTCCTCAGCTGTGTCCTCTGCTACAACATTTTCCCATTCAACAGGGTGCTACTCTGTCAATCAGGCCTGGCTTCTGAGCAGCAAACCTGTTTCTCAAAGAATGCACACACACACATTTGATCAAAGCTTAAATGCGACAGAGATCTCTTTCAGTGGAGGACAGGAGAAAGGGGAGTGATCTTGGCGTATTTGGATGCCTGACACCACAGAGTGTTTGCAAATGAATTACAGTGGATGTGTGAGAAAGGTAGGAGACAGATGAGTGTGACATACCATGACAACAGATCTCCTGACAGGGTAGCTCCAGGCAACAGCAACGTTCACACTGTGGAGTTAAAATTCCAAAGATAAAAGCAAAATACTGCAGATGCTGAAATCTGAAACAAAAGTAGAAAATGCTGGAAAATCTCGGCAGGTCTGACAGCATCTATAGGGGGAGACTATGCAGGCAGCACAGTGGTGAAATGGTTAGCACTGCTGCCTCACAGCACCAGGAACCCAGGTTCAATTCCCAGCTGGGGTCAATATCTGTGCGGAGTCTGCACATTCTCCCCGTGTCTGCATGGGTTTCCTCCAGGTGTTCCGGGTTCTTCCCACAGTCCAAAGATGTGTGGTTTAGATTGATTGGCTGTGCTAAATTACCCCTTAGTGTCAGAGGGACTAGCTAGGGTAAATACATGGATTATGAGGATAGGGTCTGGGTGGGATTGTGTTCAGTGCAGACTCGATGGGCCAAATGGTCTCCTTCTGCCCTGTAGGATTCTATGATTCAATGAATAGAGCCAACATTTCAAGACTAGATGAACCTTCATTAGAGCTCAAACGAAGAGTCATCTAGACTCAAAACGTTGGTTCTGTTCTCTTCCCACAGATGCTGTCAAATCCGCTGAGATTGTCCAACATTTTCTGTTTCTGTTTGAAATTCCAAAGCCAGCTTTCCACAGAGAAGGTGGTGATAATCTGGAACTTGTTATCCCTAGCATCCACAGCCAATAGGGATAATGTAGAATTGTAGAATAGCGACAGATAAGAGTGGAGAAATTAATCAGCCATAATCTCATTGAATGGTGCAACAGGCCAGAGGCAAATTGCTTTCCTCCTCTGCCTATTACATTCCAAAAACCAGCCCTGTGGGGTTGGGATCAGAGGGAGGTGAACCTATATCTTTTTAGTCACCAGATGTCATGCTGGTTCCGCACAGTGATCCTAACTCAGAGCCATTTATAGCAAGGGCGCATCAGGGTTAGAACGGATCCCCACCTGAGAGTGGTGGGTAGTTAGTTGAAGGCAATTAAGGGGCTTTTTAAGGCGGCTTTCTTGCATCGACTGGGATTTCCATTCAACATGCGAGTTTTGTACATCAAGCTGAAACTAATCTTGTGAGGGATCACAACAGCCAGGGACAGCCATCATGACTGACTGACCAGAGCTGCCCACAGACGATGGGCAGGAAGCTGTAGCCATTTTAAATTTTAAAATATCTGAGCTTTTCTTCCTGTTGTGGCACTACTCTCTGTCCGTCGCGAATCAGCAACTCCCATCTTGGCAAGTGGAGTTGCTAATGTGTCACTGCTGGAGGGCTTCCCATTGGCCCTTCTGTCATGGGGGCCTGCTAGATTGGATGGCAGGCCTGCTCCCTGGCCTTTAATTGGCTAACACAATAAAAATAGTGGTGGTGGAGATACCAGGAGCACATTGTTCCTGAGTGTCAAAGAAGAGTCAATATTGGACTCAAGATGATTGTTCTGTTTCTCTCTGCACAGACGCTGCCAGGCATGCCGAGTATTTCCAGTATTTGTCCTTTTATTACAGACTGTGCAAAAGCGGTCACGATTTCAGATTCCTGATCCCGGAATGGAAACCCTGCCCATTGCAGTTGAGGCCATAAACCTTGCTATTCGGGGATGCTGAGACTAATTATCACATGCAATCAGCATAGATCATTGAACTTGCCACCTCTCCACAGGCAGTCCTCGACTTTACGATGTTTGCATTACATATGAAGGCACATACGACATTTATAAATTGACACCCTTTACAAAGGCGGTTTTGACTTTACTGCTATGCCAGTGAACAATTTAAAACATTCATATGCGCGCATCGATGTCCGACACCGTACATCTCCCTGTCTCAAGATGCTTAGTTGCAGTTCCAATGCATTTTTACTTGGTAAATCTTCATGTTTCCAAGCTTTTTTTTTAAAGTATATATTGTATAATATTAATTTATTGTGATATTACTTTTTTAATGATTGATTGAGTACAAAATTATATTGGGTTACTTTGCTGAAAATAAAGTATACAGCCTTAGTTCAAGAACCAATCCCCAATTTCCCCTTATTGTTTTGGAAAGAGTGGTTCCGAGTTACAATGTTTTGACTTAAAAATCAGTTTTCAGGAACCAATTTTGTCATCAGTGCAAGGACTGCCTGTAATCTGTGTAGCTCAGCTTCACACTGCACAGTACAATGGTCTCCCCTGACTGAGACAACAACACCAACAGTGACAATGTAAGCCCCAAGAAATAATGAAGAGTTAGGCTCCCTGCTTATCATAGAATTAAAGAATCCTACTGTGCAGAAGGAGGTCATTTGTCCCATCAAGTCTGCACAGACCATAACCCACCCGGGCTCTATCCTCGTAACCCCATGCATTTACAGTAGCTAGTCGCCCTGACACTAAGGGCCAATTTAGCATGGCCAATCCACCTAGCCCGGACACCTTTGGAGTGTGGAGGGAAACCGAAGCGCTTGGAGAAAACCCACACAGACGCGGGGTGAACACGCAAATTTCGCAAATGATGTGGAGATGTCAGCGTTGGACTGGATAGGCACAGTAAGAATCTCAAAACACCAGGTTAAAATTCAACAGGCTTATTTGGTAGCGTGCTGCTTCATCAGGTGAGTGGGAGATGGTTTCGCAAACAGAGTATATATGGGCACAGACTGAATTATAAGATAATCATTAGAATACGAGTCTTAACAGGTAATCAGGTCTTTACAGGTTCTCCAATTTGGCCTTCAAGACACACAACAATGCAGAATTGCCAAGCAGAAACTGATAGCCAAGTTCTGCACACATGAGGACAGCCTCAACCGGGATCTTGGGTTCATGTCACACTACCAGTAACCTCACGACTTGCCTGGACTTGCAAAATCTTACTAACTGTCCTGGCTGGAGATAATACAAATCTCTTTAACCTGTGCTTAACCCTCTCTCCACTCACATTGTCTGTATCTGTAAAGTCTTGATTATCTGTTAAGACTCACATTCCAACCATTATCTTGTAACTGAGTCTGTGTCTGTAGATGCCCTGTTTGTGAACACAACTCCCACTCACCTGATGAAGGGGCAGCGCTCCAAAAGACCACGCTACCAAATAAACCTGTTGGACTTTAGCCTAGTGCTGTGAGACTTCTTACTGTAACTTCACATGGATAGTGACCCAAGCCGGGAATCGATCCCAGGTCCCGTGAGGCAGTAGTGCTAACCACTGTGCCACCGTGCCACGCTGAAGTGATGTTTAAAGGCGGGGAAGGAAGTAGCAGACTAAAGGGATTTGTGGGGGAGGGGTATTCCAGAGAATGAAATCTGAAAATCCATTTTTTTAAAGCAACTTTATCATATCATGCTTTGATCAAGGGTTGGTAAATTCTGAACCCATATTGGTGTGGGAATCTGATCTGCCCTTCACAGAAGTGAATATACGCTCAACCTTAATTTTACAATCCACGGAATTCAAGTTCAGAAAGATGTTTTCAACGTTGCCTCCAAGAAGTAACAATCAAACTAGTCATTTTTATAATAACTCAGTAAGGAAAGTTTTGGTCTTATTATTAAGATCAAAAGGTTTGATTGATCTTCTACTGTCTAGTATTATCTTCTCCTATAATAATGGGTATCTATAATTGCATGTTACTCCAGAATGACTGGGAATGTACTTGGGTCAACAATTTTGAAAACTGGTCTGACCAGTTGGAAAGAAGAGAGATTCAGAGCTGTTAGAGTTCTGCAGATGTTTTCTTTTTAAAAAAGAGTCTTGTCTTTATATTAAAAAGAACTGTTTGGCAAAACAGCAACTTATATTTTATAGAAACTTGAACTTAATAAAACATCCCATGGCACTTCAGGAGCACTGGATATGACACTGAGACACAGAAGCAAGTCAGATTTCTAAAAGTTTGGTCAAAGATGTAGGTTTTAAGGGGTGTCCATAAGAAAGAAAGTAAGGTGGAGTGAGGGAGCACTCCAGGGAGAGAATTCCGGAGCTTGCGGCCTTGGCTGCTGAAGGTACAGCCACCAAAATAACATAAGAACTAGGGGCAGGGGTAGGCAATTCAGCCTTCCAAGTCTGCTCTGCCATTCAATATTATCATGGCTCATTTCAAATCATAGAATCCAATGCAGAAAGAGGTCATTTGGCCCATTTGAGTCTGCACCAACAATTCCACCGGGGCCCTATCCCCGAAATCCCATCTATTTACTCTACTAACCTCCCTGACCTTAAGGGGCATTTAGCATGGCCAATCAACCTAACTCACATATCTTTGGATTGTGGGAGGACACCAGAGCACCCCAGAGAAAACCCATGCAGACACAGGGAGAACGTGCAAATTCCACACAGACATTGTCCAAGGCTGGAATTGAACTTGCGTTCCTGGCACTGTGAGGCAGCACTGCTAACCACTGTGCAGTCCACCTCAGCCTCAATTTCACTTTCCCTAACATTTCAACCCATCACTAATTAAAAATCTGCCTGTGCCCTCTTTCAAATTTACCCAATGTCCTGGCATCTATCGTACTCTGGGATAGAGAATTCCACCAATTCACAACCCTTTGAGAAAGCAATTTCTCTTCATTGTTTTAAATCTGCTACCCCTTAGCCTAAAACTATGATCTCTTGTTCTAGATTGCCCCACAAGAGGAAATATCTTCTCTACATCCACCCTGTCAATCCCCTTGAGCGTTTTATGTATCTCAATTAGATCTTCCCTCATTCTTCTACACTCCAGAGAGAATGGGCTTAAACTGCCCAATCACTCTTCATAAGGCAAGTCTCTCATCTCTGGAATCAATCTAATGAGCTCCTCTGAACTGGCTCTAACTACATTCCTCCTCAAATAAGAGGACAAAACTGTGCACAATATTCTAGGTGCAGTCTTCCCAATGCCTTGTGCAGTTGCAGCAACATTTCCATACTTTTACACTCTATTCTTTTCGCCACAAATGCCAATGGTGGGAAAATTAAAATCGGGGATGCACAAGAGGCCACCAGAATTAGAAGGGCACAAGAATCTTGGAGGATTGTAGAGAACATAAGAACATAAGAACATAAGAACGTAAGAAATAGGAGCAGGAGTAGGCCATCTAGCCCTTTGAGCCTGCCCCGCCATTCAATAAAATCATGGCTGATCTGAAGTGAATCAGTTCCACTTTCCCACTCTCTCCCCATAACCCTTAATTCCCTTGTCTGTCAAAAACCTATCTACCCGTGTCTTAAATATATTTAGCGAGATAGCCTCCATCACTTCAATGGGCAGAGAATTCCAGAGATTCACCACCCTTTGAGTGAAGAAGTTCCTCCTCAACTCCGATCTAAACTGCACCCCCCCCCACTTATCTTGAGGCTGTGCCCTCGAGTCATGCTATTCTTTTCTAAGCAGGAAGAATCTCTCTACCTCCTTTCTAAGCGGGAAGAATCTCTCTACCTCAGCTGAGGATATTCCAGAGATGGGGAGGGGTGAGTCTATTGATTGGAAAACATGGGCAAAAATGTTAAAATCAAGATGCTCTTTGAGTAGGAACCTGCGTAGGTGAGTGGGCATGGGGCCATTGGGTTAACAGGACTTGGAGCAAGTTTGGACACAGGCATCAGAGTTTTGGATAATCCCAAGTTTATTAAGGCTCTTTTGCAAATTCTGTTCGAGAAATGAAGATGGTCAGAACATCCCTCTGTCATTTTTATTGCAACTAATTTGCAAATGTTGCAATAATTTGTTACCAAGTCATGCATTGCCATCAAACGCAACATGCAGTTTTTCATGAATGTAGTACTTTTTTATAGTCACCCTTTGAGATGAGGAGGTCAGAGGGCAATTTGTAAAAAACTCAGGCCCTATGTTCAACCCTTGTTATTTGGTGAATTAATCCATCTTAATCATGGTCGAGTAGAAATGTGCTCCAATAAAGTTTGTACTTGTGTGCTGGAGGGGCCAGAGTGTGATGGCCCCGTTCACAGTGGTCCTTGATGCCAAGTGATAGATTTGGGCTTTACTGTAATGTGTGATCTACAGCCTCATATCTAGGCCAACACGCACTTCAATGGTTTTATAAAGCGTGGCTACTGATAAAGAGGCTTGAAGGCAATTGGCAACTGAAGCAAATGTTCACTACCTTTCGGAGGAGAAGGAATCCTAAAAATAGCCCCTCATTGTATCAACATACAATGTGAATGGATTTTATCTTCCACACTTTCCTCAGAACTTACTTTAGATTAAAAAAAATCTTCACTGATGCTCTAAATCTACTCAGTGGCACCAATCTCCTTTTTATCTCCTCAATGCTTTGTTCCCCTATTTAGGAAGAGCCCAGGCCTCTGTTGCAGCGATTGTTTTAAACGTTTATCCTGTCTGGCATGACAGAGACGACCATGGTGTTTTGACGGATAGGTGGCGGGACCCTGTCATGTTGTTAAACTAATGTTGATTGGTTAGAAGATGGCAGAGTATTTTAGACTACAAATGTATTGACATTCCTGTAACTTGTCACATCACACAACCGTGGCTTGTCTGGAGGACCCCTAACCTTCCCTATGTATGAAACAGTGCAAATATTATTAAAATATCAATCACAGTTTTGTTATGATACTCTTACCAAAAAGGTTAATGCTGGGAACAGTTGTCTGTACAGGAATATGCCTGCCCTGAACACCCATATGGGCTCAATTTGTAAAAGAGTCAAAAGACTAAAAAGCAGGAAGTCCAAGAGAACTTTATCACCCCAACTTCCCCACGAAACCATAGCCATCCCAGTTTGGACATATATTACCATTCCTTCATTCTCACTGGGTCAACAACACAGAACGCCTTGCATTTATTTAAATTAATTTTTACAAGATATAGGCATCGCTGGCTGGGCCAGCATTTGCCCATCCCTAACTGCCCTCCATTTCAGAGAAAAACACTGCTGTGGATCTGGAGTCACATGTAGGCCAGGTAAGGATGGCAGATTTCCTTCTCTAAAGGACATTAGTGAACCTGATGGGTTTTTACTGAAAATTGACCATTAGATTTCTAATTCCAAATTTCTATTGAATTCAAATTTCACCATCTACTTTGGTGGGATTTGAACGCAGGTCCCCAGAGCATTACCTAGGTCTCTGGATTGCTAACCAAGTGTTAATTCTACTGTGCCTCTGCCTCCGCTAACAGTATTGCTCACATAGACTGCTGCAGTTCAAGACGAAGGCCCACCACCATCATTAGCTTCTCAAGGGCAATTCTGGATAATGAACACTGGCCTTGCCAGAGATCCACTCATGCGAATCATAAATATTAAACACTAAGAAAAATCCAGAATGAGAAAGATGAGCTCATGGAAGCTGTTCCAACCAGTTCATATGGAATTATTTTATCGTGCGTTCTCTCTCCGCCATCACAATCAAACACATCTCAAGAGAATACCAAGTTATTTGCCTTAACTGTGGGAAGAAACCCGAGCACTGGAGGAAACCCACGTAGACACAGGGAAAGTGTGCAGATTCTGCACAGACAGTGACCCAAGCCAGGAACCGAATCGGGGTCCCTGGCACTGTGAGGCAGCAGTGCTAACCACTGTGCTGCGCTGGCATCCTCCCGCAGTCCAAAGATGCGCTGGTTATGTGCATTGGCCATGCTAAATTAATGTGAGAATACTTGTGACACAACTAAATAAACTTAAACATTATTTTGAAGACGTGTTCTTTTCTCTGCTGAAAATTACTCCAGCCACTTGAGAGATTTTCTTCATATTTTAGTAATCTAAAGCTTGCAATCACCCTGGTCACTGTTCTCTGAACACTTTCCAATGCTCTTCTATCTATTTTTGAGGTAAAGTTATCAACATTTTGCATCATCATTCATAACTGGCCTCACCAGTGATCTGAGAAATGTCAGTTTAACTTGTTCTGACATGCAGTCCAAAGCTATCCAGTTGCACCCCAGTTTCCGATTAGCCTTAGTGATAACTGCTTTACATTGACCAGACGCTTTCAAAGTATGATTCATAGTTCCTTCCAAATTCCTTTTGATTTTAGCCACTCCTGACTAGAGTTGCCTGGCCTAGACTGAAAATAGAACCTGGCGCACCTGTTTACTGTTATCTGTTCATGCATTAGACCACTTTAAGATCTATCTGCTGTGTCTCAGTTCATCAATATTGTTGGTCCATATTCCGACTTTTATCCTTGTTTCCAAATTCTTCCCTGATCTTGTCTCTCCCTGTCTCAGTAATCCCCTTCAGCCTTACAAACTTCCAACTGCTAACTGCACTACTCAATATTAAGGGGTGGATGTTATGTGCCCCTGCCATATAGAATTGGGTGGGTGTCCATCCCACTGCCTTTCCACCCATCCCCAGACTCACCCCCAAAATTGGCAGCCCTGTCCACCATATTGAAATTAATAATTAAGGGTCAATTAGGCTTGTTCTCTTAGGTCGAAACCCCTTTCTTCTTCCTCACTCTCTCCCTTAAAAACCCCTCCCCTAAAACTCTTGCAAACGTATGTATTTCTGCATGATACCTGTGTGTAACTCTGTATGATACCAGTGTGTATCTCTGTATGATACCAGTGTGTATCTCTGTATGATAACTGTGAGTATCGCTGTATGATACCTGTGTGTATCGCTGTATGATACCTGTGTGTATAGCTGCATGATACCAGTGTGTATCTCTGTATGATAACTGTGTGTATCTCTGCATGATACCTGTGTGTAACTCTGTATGATACCCGTGTGTATCGCTGTATGATACCCGTGTGTATTTCTGCATGATAACTGTGTGTATCTCTGCATGATACCTGTGTGTATCTCTGTATGATACCAGTGTGCATCTCTGTAAGATAACTGTGTGTATCTCTGTATGATACATGTGTATATATATGATACCTGTGTATAACTCTGCATGATACCTGTGTGTATCTCTGTATGATACCAGTGTGTATCTCTGCATGATACCTGTGTGTATCTCTGTATGATAACTGTGTGTATCTCTGTATGATAACTGTGTGTATCTCTGCATGATACCTGTGTGTATCTCTATATGATACCAGTGTGCATCTCTGTATGATATCTGTGTGTATCTCTGCATGATACCAGTGTGTATCTCTGTATGATAACTGTGTGTATCTCTGATGATACCTGTGTGTAACTCTGTATGATACCTGTGTGTATCTCTATATACCAGTGTGTATCTCTGTATGATAACTGTGTGTATCTCTGCATGATACCTGTGTGTATCTCTATATGATACCAGTGTGCATCTCTGTATGATATCTGTGTGTATCTCTGCATGATACCAGTGTGCATCTCTGTATGATATCTGTGTGTATCTCTGCATGATACCAGTGTGTATCTCTGTATGATAACTGTGTGTATCTCTGCATGATACCTGTGTGTAACTCTGTATGATACCTGTGTGTATCTCTATATGATACCAGTGTGTATCTCTGTATGATAACTGTGTATATCTCTGTATGATACCTGTGTGTATCTCTATACGATACCAGTGTGCATCTCTGTATGATATCTGTGTGTATCTCTGTATGATACCTGTGTGTATCTCTGTATGATACTTGTATGTATCTCTGTATGATACCCGTGTGTATCTCTGTATGATAACTGTGTGTATCTCTGTATGATAACTGTGTGTATCTCTGCATGATACCCGTGTGTATCTGTATGATACCAGTGTGTATCTCTGTCTGATACCTTTGTGTATCCCTGTATGTTACCTGTGTGTATCTCTGTATGATACCTGTGTGTATCTCTGTATGGTGCCTGTGTGTATCTCTGTCTGATACCTTTGTGTATCCCTGTATGATGCATGTGTGTATCTCCGTATGATACTTGTGTTTACCTATGTAACCAGTTCCCTGCCTCAGCTTTGCAACACGATTCCTTCAGCTGTTTGGATTGACTTCAGTGATGTGCTCGTGCTGTCAGCTCCATTCAGGTGTGCTTTGCATAACTGGCAGCTATCTCAGTGCCTTTAACTATGGTTAGCTGCCTTGAATATGCATTCTTTTATTGCCTCTAAGTAAATTTTCTGGTCCCGCTCATCATGGACATCATCGCGAGCGGGATGGAAAATTTGTCAGACCATTTAAAGGTCTGTCAAGCTTGGGCAGGAATTCCTTGTCCCAGGGCAGGTGCAGCTGGAAAATCCTGCCCTATGCCTACTTGGTGGCATTTGACATCTCTGGCAGCCTTTCAGGTTAGGTGGATTGGCCATGCTAAATTGTTCCATTGTGTTCCAAGATGTGTGGGTTAGGGATATTAGGAGGGTTATGGAGATAGGGCAGCAGGGGTAGGTAAGATGCTCTGTTGGAGAGTTAGTGCAGACTCGATGGGCCGAATGGCTTCATTCTGCACTGTAGGAATTCTATGATTCACCGCTCCTCTCATTCTTTTCTTTTTCTATATTATTTCATGGGATGTGAATGTTTCTGGCCAGGTCACCTGAGTCAAGCGTAGGAGATTTTGTCAACAATGAAACAGCTGGCTAATGCAAATAGGACCAAGGAACTGTAAACATGCATTGGCTGGCTATTCAACTGAGTGCAAACCATGTTGCTGTAGCTCTGGAGTCACATATAGGTCAGACCAGGTAAGGATGGTAGATTTCCTCCCCTAAAAGGACATTAGTGAACCAGATTGGTTTTCCCAACAATAGCTTCATGGTCATCAGTAAATTCTTAATATTTTTTCTGTTGAATTCAAATTCCACCATTTACTGTGGCAGGATTTGAACCCCGGTCCCCAGAACATTAGCTGAGTTTCTGGATTAATAAGCTAGCAATCATACCACTAGGCCATCACTTCCCCCTAATGTCCTGTAGTGTACTATACTCTCAGTGCCTCCTCAGAGAGTTGAGCTAACCAGGTGCTAAGTGAACACAACCTTCCCACATTGCTGGCCTTCATTATAGATTTCCCCACCGGCAGCAATTTCTAGGTGCAGAAGCTGCAGGGCCTCACAGTAAACTTTGTAACATCACTCAGCTTTCCCAACACTGGGGAAGCGCATGAAAATGGTGCAATGTGTATTTTTGCAGGTATTTCTCCAGCTGCTTTGTTGACTGGTATGCCCTATTTTCTAACTTGATTCGGTTGCCTTATATAAATAGCACCAAACTATTGGATGGAGTAGCAGCTTGCCTTTAATGTGAGTGCTGGTGAGTTAAACCATCCACTTAAGTGTAAGTTCAAAGCCTGGAGAATTCTCCAGCCTAGCATCTGCACAGAGTCCAGACACATAAACCCAGCCAAGAAAAGGTACGGAATCCAGAAAATGAGAGGGTATTTAGCCAGTAATTCCTACTGCAGCAGCCACTTACTGGTGGAACTCATCTCAATCATTCATTTGTGGCAAGCATATTATCATTTCGAGGGGCCTTGTCACAGTTTATTTCGAGAACATATATTCAGAGTGTTGTATTTGGCAGCTTGACAGGATCCAAGTTTACTAGTTAAAAAACTTGGTCGTCTGATTAAAAAAAAAGTCTTGCTTTCAGTGCCCTGCTTAAATTACGCTGAGAAAAGGAACACCAAGAAACCAGTTATATTAATCAAAGAAACATTCTTAGAGACTTTTGTTGATTTGCCTTTTGAAAAAAAGATAATCGTATTAAAGGGAAGCCAGCTGGTGCAGGAACCACTCTGCAGGAGGATCCTTCGTTTCTTTTTCAGGAAGCGTAAACCTGTAATTGTAAAACTAAAGAGTTAGCCATTTTCCAGGGTGGGAGTGGCTAGGGTAACATGATGCAGGATATAGTGTCTGTAATTGTAGTAATGCTATTAGCTGAGGGCAGATTTATGAACACCATAAAAAATATCATAGACACAATAAATGCGGCATCCTTGCCTATTTTCTTAGAAATGATTTCAAACCATATGTTCGTTTCCGCCTAATACATTGTTAGATGAGTGGAGTACTGCAATAAAACGTTGCTGTTCTTTTGTATCAATCTGTTTCAGTTTACATGAGGCATGTATATTAAATGCAATGGGCTACTCTGACATTCACTGATGAGTTACAACAGTTCCTTCATAAACGGAATATATTCCGCCGTTTCCTCAATATTTGTTCAATATAGACACGGGCAGCACGGTGACACAGTGGTTAGCACTGCTGTCTCACAGCGCAAGGGAACAGGGTTCAACTCTGGCCTTGGGTTACTACCTGTGTGAAGTTTGCACGTTCTCCCTGTGTTTGTGTGGGTTTCCTCCAGATGTTCCAGTTCCCTCCCACAGCGCAAAGATGTGCGGGTTAGGTTGGTTGACCATGCTAAATTGACCCTAGTGTTAGGGGAATTAGCACGGTAAATATGTGGGATTTTGGGAATAGGGCCTGGGTGGGATTGTGCTTGGTGCAGACTCAATGGGCCGACAGGCCTCCTTCTGCACTGTAGGGGTTCTATGATTCAATAATTCCTTAAAAGTCTTTCATGGGATGTGGGCATCACTGGCCAGGGCAGGATTTGTTGCCCATCCCTAATTGCCCTTGAACTGAGTGACCTGCTAGGCCATTCCAGGAGGCATTCAGAAGTCAGCAACATTTTTGTGGCTCTGGAGTCACATTAAGGGCAGACCAGATAAGGATGGTTGGTTCCCTTCCCAAAAGGAAAGCAGAGAGCCAAGTGAGTTTTCACAAAAGTCCATCAAGGTCACCATCATTGAGACTAGCTTTATATTCCAGATTTATGAATGGAACTTCAATTCCATCAAGTGCTGTTATGGGATTTGAACTCGTGTCCCCAGATCATTAACGTGGATTACTCGTCCAATGACATTACCACCACAAATTTTGCCTGTTTGAAAACCAGGGATATTCATTTGTTCATTTGGGCAGCACGGTGGCACAATGGTTAACACTGCTGCTTCACAGTGCCAGGGACCCTGGTTCAATTCTGGCCTCAGGTGACTGTCTGTGTGAGTTTGCATGTTCTCCCCATGTCTGCATGGGTTTGCTCCGGTTTCCTCCCACTGTCCAAAGGTGTGCGGGTTTGATGGATTGGCCATGCCAACTGTCCCTTAATGTCAGGAGGATTAGGAGGCTAAGTACATGGGGTTAAAGGGATAGGACCTGGGTGGGATTGTTGTTGGTGCAGGCTTGTTGGCCAAATGGCCTCTTTCTGCACTGTAGATTCTATGATTTATAATGGAATGTCTGTTCTTTCATTACCTCAAGCTTAAGACACAGACTTGATCCTCCTTTAACTTGCTGCCTCACAGAGCCAGGGGCCCAGGTTCAATTCCGGCCTTGGGTGATTGTCTGTGTGGAGTTTGCACATTCTCCCCGTGTCTGCATGGGTTTGCTCCGATTTCCTCCCACAGTCCAAAGATTTGATTGATTGGCCATACAAACTATCCCTTAATGTCAGAGAGATTAGGAGACTAAATACATGGGGTTAAAGGAAGAGGACCTGAGTGGGATTGTTGTTGGTGCAGACTTGTTGGCCAAATGGCCTCTTTCCTCCCACAGTCCAAAAATGTGCAGGTTTGATTGATTAGCCATACAAACTGAACTCTAATTGTTTAATATCCTTAAAGAGCTTCAAGTTTTGGGGAGTGTGCTGAGTAGGTTGTATGGCACTAGGGCAGTGAGATATTTATCCTATTTTTCTTAAACCCTTGCATTTATAATGGTGGTATATACTATGTGGTATCCTTTACTCCTGTTGCGGCTAATATGAGTAGCACCACTGCATGGAGGTGGGGGGGTGGGTTTGGTGTCGAGGGTGTGGGTATGGCCCTACAAGTCCTCACAGCTGGTGAGGAAAACTCTCTAAGAGCTATTAGTGTTGTGTCGTAACTTTTTCTGTATTTTTATGATTTTAGGTGTCAAACAATCTCTGATAGACTCCACTAATGGAGCAGACAGAGCGTGTGCCCTAGGAAAAGACATTGGGCGGAATTTTACCGGTTCACCCTGCCCAGCGAGGGGCACTGTGAGCTGGGGAAACCGCATGAGAGCTGAGAATGCAGGGTACACACCCAATTTCTCGGATCTCATGATTTTATGAGAGCTGGATTTCCAGTGATGTCAGCCTCCCGCCCATTTCAATGTGTTTATGGCCTCACTGGTAGAGGTTCTCTCTGGCGAGGAAATCACCCACAAACAGGGAACATCCCTGTTGGCCTCACGGTAGAACTGGATGCTGTTGAGACCCCCCCAGGGAAGCTGAGGGCAAAGAGAGTATGCCCTTAGGACAGTTCAAGTCTGGTAGTGCCACCCTGGCATGTTGGTAGTGCCTCCTTTGCTGATCTTGTAAGAGAGAGCGTGCACCGGTACGCCTTTATTTTGTTTTATTCCAATCTCAGAAATATCCCTTCATTGCTTGTATTTTTGGAGGTGCTGTTTGTAACAAATATTGTTTGTAAAAATGGGGAAAAGTCATCAATACAAATATATTTTTAAAAAGTGCCAAGCAGCAGAAATGAATATAAAAGTCTCTTTTGCCTTTTTGCTTCAGAAGCAGAAAGAGATATAAAAGGCCTCGACTCGAGTCTCTAACCCTCTGTTCGCCCCTGGTGATACACAGTTTTCAGCCTGGATATCCTCTTCTTGTAGCCTGGTGAGTGGATAAGGTTTTGCGGAGGGGGTTGGAAGAGGTGTAGGGGGAGGATGTGTGTCTCGGTGTGTGTGTTTGTGTGTGTGTGTATGTGTGTGTCCTCTGTGTATGTGTTCCTCCATGTGTGTGTGTCCTCCTCCAAATGTGTGTGTCCTTGGTGTGTGCACGCGTGTGTCCTTCGTGTGTGTGTGTCCTCCATGTGTGTATCTCCTCTGTGTGTGTGTGTGTGTGTGTCCTCGGTGTATGTGCATGTGTGTGTGTGTGTGTGTCTTTGTGTTTGTATGTGACTGTGTGTATTCGGGTCATTCCTTCCCATTCTCAGTGTTCTCTCTGTCATATACACACACATTCACACAAACACACACTCACCCTCACACAGGAGAGACGATAGCCTAGTGGTATCATTGTTAATGTTCTGAGGACCCAGGTTCGAATCCCGCCACGGCAAATAGAGGAATTTGAATTCAATAAAACATATCTGAAATTAAGAATCTACTGATGATCAAGAAACCACTGTCAATTGTTGGAAAATTCACCTGATTCACTAATGTCCTTCAGGGAAGGAAATCTGCCATCCTTATCTGATCTGGCCTACATGTGACTCAAAAGCCACAGCAATGTGTTTGACCCTAAACTACCCTGTGAAATGGTTAAGCAAGCAATTCAGTTTCAAGGGCAACTAGGGATGTCCCACAAATGAATAAAAAATAAATCAAAAAATACACTTCTTCACTAATTCTCACACACACACACTCACACTTAGAATCATAGAATCCCTATGGAGCAGAAGAGGCTATTTGGCCCATTGAGTCAACACGAACTCTGACAGAGCACCTTACCCAGGACAACCCCACTGTCTCCTGGTCGACAGTTTTTCTGGCATTCTTCACAACCAGCATTGCTCAGTTGAGAACACAATGCTAAAAAGCTATGGGCAGGGTGTTCCAGTCGCGCTTGCTCCGAAACTGGAAAAACCCACCCAATGTCAACGGACCTTTCCATGGTCCACCCCCCCGCCCCGCCCACTACGATTCCCGTGGTAGGCGGTTTGGGAAAATTCATCCCTATGTGTTGGCAGTGAGGAAAGTTTTGTAATGTAATGGTAAAGTCATAGTGAAAAATATCATCATCACAGGTATCTGGACCTGCTCAGTGCTGAGGGTACCACATCATTTCTCTGCTCAGGATCTACTTCTCTCACTGTGTCACTTCCAGTGACTTTGTTACAGTTCACCGATTTTCAAGGAATGAAACACTTAGTCACAAGATATCAGCAAAAATGAAAACCTTTGACAATAGCCAGCAGGACATTGATGGAGATAAAATAAAGTGTAGGGCTGACTGCCTGATTCCAAAAAGAGCTTGTTATTGGATGTTGCTGAGGAAATAAAATCCCACTTAGCTTCACTTGCAGCTATATTTCTCAAGGAAGAATACAATGCTTCATGATAAGATTGCCTGGCGATGAATTCTTGAAAGCAGGATCCAATGTGCTCTTTCATGGTGAATACCCCCAGCTTTCATGTTGAGATTTTAAAAAAACTTGGTAGTCACATATCTAAACTATTTTAGCAGGGAGCTTGCCTTCAGCTCCTTCTGGAAAGCCAGTCACATGGACACTCCTGCTCCAGCCCATGGCTCTCCAGATTGATCAGGATATCTGACTTATATGAAGCTGATTTTCCAGGATTGGAAGTGGGCCTTACGGGAGGATTCTTGACAATAAGGATTCTTTCCTCAGCTTGATCAAGCTTCCTATCGGTACTCTGCAGTTCACCAGTGTGAGCACTGGAAATCCGTGCCAAAAAGCTAGGTCTGTCACCTATAACCTTAATCACATTGGCAGCCAGCACTTAGAACACCTCCAACATCACCGCTCACTGACCAAATCTTCACATTGAGGGCTCGGTGGCAAGGTGGCATAATGGTTAGCACTGCTGCCTCACAGTAAGAAGTCTCACTACACCAGATTAAAGTCCAACAGGTTTATTTGGTAGCACAAGCCACTAGCTTTCGGAGCACTGCCCCTTCATCAGGTGAGTGGGAGTTCTGCTCACAAATAGGACATATAGAGACACAAACTCAATTTACAAAATAATGGTTGGAATGCTGATTCCCGGCTTGGGTCACTGCCAGTGCGGAGTCTGCATGTTCTCCCCGTATATGCGTGGGTTTCCTCCAGGTGCTCTAGTTTCCTCCCACAGTTGGAAAGACATACTGGTTAGGTGCATTGGCCGTGCTAAATTCTCCCTCAGTGTACCTGAACAGGCACCAGAGTGTGGCGACCAGGGGATTTTCACAGTAACTTCATTGCAGTGTTAATGTAAGCTTATTTGTGACTGGTAACTAAATAAAATTAATCCTAGCTACCTTCCATCGAGGATTTTTATGACTTTACTCAGCATTTACTGAGTCCCAAAACCTAACCAGAAATCTTCCAGTGATATCATGTGGGCAGCACAGTAGCACAGTGGCTAGCACTGCTGCTTCACAGCGCCAGGGTCCTGGGTTCAATTCCCAGCTCGGGTCCACTGTCTGTGTGGAGTTTGCACATTCTCATTGTGTCTGCGTGGGTTTCCTCCGGGTGCTCCGGTTTCCTCCCACAGTCCACAGATGTGTGGGTTAGGTTGGTTGGCCATGCTAAAATTGTCCCTTAGTGTCTTGGGATGTGTAGGGATTAGTGAGTAAATGTGTAGAAATATGGGGGTAGGGTCTGGGTGGGATTGTGGTTGGTGCAGACTCGATGGGCCGAAGGGCCTGTTTCTGCACTGTAGGGTTCTATATAGTACAGAGTTTTCACTCCAGGGCTTATGGGCTGTGGATCAGGATAAGTGAAAGGATTAGAAGATAGGAAGTGCCAGAGCTCATGAAAAAACAGCCATGCCTGCACTCCCATAATGTGACCCTGCTCTGCTTGACACTTTTTAATGGCCGTTTTTATAAATTACTTGTTTGTTAAAGTGATCAGTTTATTGCTTTGACAATGATTTACTTTTGCTCAGCAAAGTCATTTTGTGTTTTCTTCAGACCTTAACATTTTTTTGGAATATGCCTGACCAGGGGCGGAATTCCCTGGCCGCGTTGGTCCAAAGGCTGGAAATTCCTGCCTGACTGTCAATGGGGTTTCGCCTTGTCTGCAACCTGCCCGCTAAAATTCCACTGAAATTCCGCCCCAAATCTCAGGCAACTGCCGCTGGGTTTCTTGCTGAAGGGGAATGAGACACTCACAAGAAGTTGGCTGCTGTTGGAGGGCTGGAAAAATGGTTATTTTCTCTTGAATAGAAAGAGAGAGTGCTGCAAATGCTCAACGCATCTGGTGATATCAGTGCAGTGAGAAACCAAGTTTGGTGACCCATCATCAGAATGAATACAGATTGTGGATTGATTCTCTCTCCACAGATGCTGCCTGGCTTGCTGAGAGTTTCCAGAAATCATTGTTCATATTTCAGCTTTCCAGCTTTTGAAGTACTTTACTCTCCTGTCCTATATTCCTGGCTGGGCATTTGGAAGTGTGGTTAAGTTTCAGTTTAAAACTGGGAAGTATTTATCGCTCAGTACCGAGTGTAACGTCTCTGTTCACAAAGCCCATTTGTATGAATAAAAATCGAACATTATTGTCGGGGTATACGTTGGTGCTGATTCACTGGAAGGTTTTGCCATTTTTAAATATGGAAGAGAAATCAAGTGTCAACAGAATATGTCACTGTCAGTCCAAGATATTCTCATTTGTATGTGGGATTGTTGTTTGTGGTGTTTGGAAGGTTCAAGTTCTTTGGATATTGCTGCCCAGTATTGAACTGAGCCAGGTTAAAGAAGAAGCTCTAATCGCATAATATGAACAAACAACTTGTCTGTAATTATCTGACAAAGCCATGGTTGTAAAGTGTATCATACTGTATTGTTTCAGTTCAAGTTTATTTATTTGTGTCACAAATAGGTTTACATTAACACTTCAATGAAGTTACTGTGAAAATCTCCTAGTCGCCACACTCCGACACCCATTCGGGTACACTGAGGGAGAATTTAGTATGGCCAATGCAACTAACCAGAATGTGAGAGGAAACCGGAGCACCCAGAGGGAATCCACGCAGACACAGGGGAGAATGTGCAGAGTCCGCATAGACAGTGACCCAAACCGGGAATCAAACCTGGTTCCCTGACATTGTGAGGCAGTCGCGCTAATGACTGTGTCACTCTGCTGCCATTGTGTGCACCCCTGCTGCACATTAGTAGATGAAAGGCTACCCAGTTGCCACAGATTTACGTACTGGCCTCATTTTACATGGTTACAGTTGATTCATGTGTTAACTTGCTTTCAATGGCAGAAAACCCAACATGTTTCCATCTTGTTACAGATCTGATGAAGAACAATCATTTGTAGTGAACGTGAACATCAAGCTTAGACAAATGCCTTTTCCTTGTTGGAACTTTTCCCTAACATCTCCATCACACAGAACGACATCCTTTGCCTATTGAACTGAAACATACAGAGGTAGCTATTTACATTGGGCCATAATGTCAAACCAGCAGTACTACAAGAGCAGCCATTACACATAAGAACATAAGAACATAAGAACATACACTGCCTGTCTGATATTTAATGTCAATGAAATCCATGGCCCTGAAGTTGAATTTCTCCCCAAAGTTCATCCAAAATTTTCTGGTAGCTCCTGGGGTAAGCTTTGTGTAAGAATTGTAGTTTTGCCATGACCTGATCTGGCTTCCCCATGATCAGCCATGATCAAAATGAATGGTGGAGCAGGCTCAAAGGGTTGAACGGCCTACTCCTGCTTCTATTTTCTATGTTTCTATGTCTTGTCATCAAATATTTGATTTTGATTTGATTCATTATTGTCACATGTATTAACGTACAGTGAAAAATATTGTTTTTTGTGTGCTTTACAGACAAAACATAACATTGATAGAGACGGAAACGAAAGAGTGCAAAATATAGTGGTACAGTCATAGCTGGGTTATAGAGAAAGATCAACTTAATGCAAGGTAGGTCCATTCAGAAGTCTGACAGCAGCAGGGAAGAAGCTGTTTTTGAGTCGGTTGGTACATGACCTCAGACTTTTGTATCTTTCTTCCGACGGAAGATTGGAAGAGAGAATGTCTGGGGTGTGTGGGGTCCTTAATTATGCTGGCTGCTTTGCTGAAGCAGCAGGAAGTGAAGACAGAGTCAATGAATGGGAGGCTGGTTTGTTTGATGGATAGGGCTACATTCACGACTTTTTTCAGTCCCTTGAAGTCTTGGGCAGGGCAGGAGCCATACCAAGCTGTGATACAGCCAGAAAGAATGCTTTCTATGATGCATCTGTAAAAGTTGGTGAGGGTCGTAGTTGACATGCCAAATTTCCTTAGTCTTCTGGGAAAGTAGAGGTGCTGGTGGGCTTTCTTAACAATAGGGTCAGCATGGGGGAACCAGGACAGGTTGTTGGTGATCTGAACACCTAAAAACTTGAAGCTCTCAACCTTTCTACTTTGCCCCCATTGATGTAGACAGGGGCATGTTCCCCTTTATGCTTCCTAAAGTCAATGTCAATCTCCTTCATTTTGTTGACATTGAGGGAGAGATTATTGTTGTCGCAACAGTTCATCAGATCCTCTATCTCATTCCTGTACTGTGTCTCATCATTGTTTGCGATTCGACCCACTACGGTGGTGTGGTCAGCAAACTTGAAAATCGCATTGGAGTGGAATTTGGCCACACAGTCATAGGTGTATGAGGGGTATAGTAGGAGGCTGAGAACACAGCCTTGCGGAGTACCGATGTTGATCGTGGAGGAGGTGTTGTTGCCTATCCCTATTGATTGTGGTCTGTGAGTTAGGAAGTTCGGGATCCAGTCGCAGAGGGAGGTGCCGAGGCCCAGGCCACAGAGTTATACATAAATATACGTTATGAATAAAACAAAAATCGTGGAACAACCTTTTGGACAACATTATCCCAGACCCCTGATTTATATAGAACAAATAGAAAAATAGATTTTACCCGCAGCGCAAGTAATCTCAAACTGGATTCACTTTTAATTCATAGTAAGGCTCACAGAAACCCATCAGATACATGATTAAAAACAGCCCTTGATTCTGATTTAATCCCCATTAACTCTCCGCAAACAGTTTTGCAAGCTGACTTGGCATTACTCCACACATTTCTGCTACTATTTGACAAGCCAAAGGTTTATGGGTACAAAGCATGTTTTAATTTTGCAAAGGTGCTAAGAGACAGACACTAAAAAGCATTAGCAGAAAGTAAGCAAGAAGAGAAAGGAAAGGGATAATTTGACATATGTTACTTAAATAATTTAGCCAGTGAGTAAACAAGGCAATATACCAACCATGAATAAATGATAAGACTGCTCATTTAGCTGAGCAGAATGGGAAATTTAAAGGAATATACGATGGACAGCTATTATAATGCATGCTTTGGAACTTTTCTGCAATAAGATTAACAATATTAATTCCAAATGATTTCAGATTATTTGTGGAGATCAGTTCATTAAAATATAATTTCAGGTCATTCATATTTATCAAACGTAGATCTGAAAAAAAAACACACATGAAATCTTAACCTTCTATACTAAAGAATTAAATATGGTTTAAAATAAGTTTTTCAATCAGAATTGAAACCATATACAACAATCTGTATTTATCAAACAGAAGCAGAAATCTGCTAAAGGAATCTCCATTCAAGAAACTCACATATACTCAGAATGCAGTGAATCAGCTTTCATTGAGAAATCTCCATCCCTTATGACCACAGGAAGAAATCGTAGATCTTTCATTTCCCCTCAGGTGAGGCCAAGTGCACCAAGGATAAAGGTGTAAGTCATTCTTGACTTTAATTGGCTCTTTCAAGAAAGAGTGGAAGAGGATAATAACTAAGATATTGCTGATATCATTGATTTATTGCAAGAGGTGATCTTGAGCCTTGCTTAAATTTTTGAAAACTGGGTACATAGAACCCACTGAGGAGCAAACTCATGTACTACAACTACTACAGAAAAAAAGAAATTCTTAAGTATTAGCAAAACAATCATTATTTTTTCTTCAGAATATTCCTCATACTTCTCTTCATCCACTTGATTTGTTGATGGATGAGAGGTTACATAATATGTTGTTCACTGCCGCGATAGAAGTTTGTACACCTTCAACGCCTGTACAAATCTTCACAGGAACTGTACAAGCTTCATTCTCTCAATCAAAAGCAGCCAGCAGGCCAACGTTTCCACAAAAGTAAACAAGCTGATGGGAAAGAAGAGAGCAGTAAAGGAAAATCTCTGATCATGACCATTATACTGAGGGACGGAAACAGAAATCTCTCTCTAAAGAGGCTAGTGCCTTCCAAGGGAGAGACTCTGGAAGCACAGATCCTCTATATTCTCAAGGAGAACTGAGAACATAGTTGAAGATTGATGCCACGAGTGCAAGAGACTGTGAGATGCTTGTATGGGAGAATCCAGAAATAGAAATCAAATGATTTTTTTCTTCCATTTACTTTTGGTCACTCCTGTTTATTAGTCGCAAAAGGATTTGAGATGGGAAGACAAATGGGCTGGGTAGTTTCAAAGTGTCTGTTTGCTTTCAAATTGACCATGGGAAGGTGGGGCATCATGAGAATGGACATGCAGGGAAACCATTGACCAAAGTGCGTGGGTGGGTAAATTGAAAGTAAATTGAAGCCTCAGGGGTACATTCAACCAGGGTTGGCATCCCTACCACCATGACCATCAAATTCTCACTTCACCTCTCTTCACAGATGATGCCAGACATGCTGAGTATTGATGGCTTGCCTGTTTTAATTTTACATCCTTCTGGCTGGAGGTGAAAGTGCTACCACTGATCTACAGTTAACACAGATGCTCAGTGAAGCTGTGTGCCAACTGTGCAGTCACTCCCAATTACTTCTCAAACAGCAGATACAATCACCACGAAGCATTATCTTAATCCACCTTATCTATGTCATCTAATTTTACACATCCATCCTCCCAGCCATACCCCATGCCCCCCACACAATGCTGGCTGCCCAATGTTTCTCTGAGGGGGTTCTTGTTTATCTATCCACTGATCTTTTGTTCTATGTGGCGCTGGGCACTGGCCTCTCACTGCCCAAAAGGGTGCATCATGCTCATCGAATGGCAGAAATTACAGCTTGCCCCTGTCTGACAGCCCGTGTTACTTGAAAAGAAAGCCCACGTGCCAAACTTGGTATTTTTTTCTTAATTTCCTGTTGAAATCCCTGCATTATATCTTCAGTGAAGCCCAATCCAGATGTGTAATGTTGCAGGAATTGAGAATGATTTTTAAAAAAAATTAACCTCATTCCCAATATCCCCTGGGCAAATCCTATGCTGGCGATTGCTGCTGTGAAAACAATTCTGATATCATGGCGTTGGTTGAGAAAAGTCCAGACCTTCATCCCTCGTTAACACAAGTAGGGCACTTGCTATGGCCACAGCCCCTTTCCTCTCAAAACATGGGGTTAAGTGACCGCTTTTTCCAATATGTTTGATTTGAAGCTGTGTGCCATTCATTGATACAAAGTTTATTTATTAGTCACAATAGAACATAGAACATTACAGCGCAGTACAGGCCCTTCGGCCCTCGATGTTGTGCCAACCTGTGAAACCAATCTAAAGCCCATCTAACCTACACTATTCCAATATCATCCATATGTTTATCTAATAACCATTTAAATGCCCTTAATGTTGGCAGGTAAGACTTAAGAAGTTACTGTGAAATTCCTGTAGTCGCCACACTCCGGCATGTCTTTCAAAATATGGGAGGAAACAGGAGAACCCGGAGGAAACTCATGCAAACATGGGGAGAATGTGCAGACTCCACACAGACAGTGACCCAAGCTGGAAATCGAACCAGATCCCTAGTGCTGTGAAGCATCAATGCTAACCATACCGTGTCACCCCTTAGTGTTGCCGATAATGGGTGGCACAGTGGCACAGTGGTTAGCATGCTGCCTCACAGTACAGGGATCTGGGTTTGATTCCGGCCTTGGGTGGCTATCTGGGTGGAGTTTGCTCATTCTCCCAGTGTCTGCAAGGGTTGCCTCTGGGTGCTCCAGTTTCCACTCACAATCCAAAGATGTGCAGGTTGGGTGGATTAGCTATGGTAAATATGAGGGGTTACAGGACTAGGACGGTGGGGAAGACCTGAGCGAGATGCTCTTTCTGAGAGTTGCTGTATACTCGATGGGCCGAAAGGCCTCCTTCTACACTGTCAGGGTTCTATGGTTGCTTGGGAACTGGGATGTGCATGCCAGCATTACACAGAGGAGGATAGGAAGGAAATGCCAGAGATAGGATAAAGAAGGCTGGCATTTATATAGCATCTGTGATTACCTAAGGACATCCCAGTTGTTTTTGAATCAATGAAAAATGGCAGAGCAGAAACATAGGAAGGTAGGAATTAGGAGCAGAAATAGACAAATTCAGCCCCTCAATCCTGCTCTGCCATTCAATCAGGCTGATCTCTTCCTGGTTTCGAATCCACCTCCCCACCTGTTCCGCGTATGCCCTTATCCCATTTTTTAATTTAAAAAAATCTATCTCCTTCTTGAAACCAATTAATGATTTAGGATCTACTGTGCAATGGGGCAGCGAGTTCCACAAATTCACCACCCTCTGTGAGAAGTAGTTCCTCCTCATCTCAGTTTTAAATCTATCACTTCTCAACCCAGAACTGTGACTCTTTTTCTAGGTTGCCCCATAAGAGGAAACATTTGGTCTACATTTACTTAATCAATTCCTTTTAAAATTTTATATACCTCCCTCAGATCCCCTCTCATCTTTCTAAACTCTAGCGAGTACAAGCATAAACTGTTCAATCTCTTATCATACGTCCCTAGAATCAATCTGGCGAACTCCCCTGAACTCCCAATGCCCCACCACATCCTTCCTCAAATAAGGTGACCAAAACTGGGCACAGTACTCCAGATAAACTTTTGAAGTGTAGTTATCGTAATGTAAGCAATTATGGTAAACTCCCACAAACAGCAATGAGAAAACAACCAAATAATCTAGGATTTTTTGTGATTAATACTGGAAGTGCTGGAAAATGTCAGCAAATCTGGCAGCATCTGTGGAGGAAGAAACAGGGTTAACACTTTGAGTCCGTTTGCCTCTTCTTCAGAACAGCAGTTTCAGATCTCCAACATTCACAGCATTTTGCTTTTATTTTCCTGCTTTTTTTTTGCAATGTTGATCGAGGGATAAATATTGGCTGAGTCAGCAGGGAGAATTCCCTTGCTCTACTTTTTAAATTAGCACTTTGAGACATCTTGTGTTTAACTTGGAGGGCAAACAGGCTTTCCTGGCTCCTCCAAAAGCCGGCATTCCCTCAGTGATGTGCTCGACTGTCAGCTTGATCCTTACACCCACGACCATAAGTAAGGCTTGAACCCACAACTTTCTGATTCAGAGGTAAGCGTGTGGCCTGCTGCCAGCCATGGTAAATTTATATAGCGGTGAGAAAAAGAAAGGCTGTGTTGGTTGAGAGAAAAAAATTAACTCTTCATTCTTCAAAAGGTTAGTCATAAGAGATGTGACACTAGAGGGACTGCAAAGGAGAGAGCAAGGAAGTAACTGAACAGGGGGCAGAATGTTGCACGGTGGCACAGTGGTTAGCACTGCTGCCTCACAGCCCCAGGGACCTGGGTTCAGTTCCCAGCTTGGGTCACTGTCTGTGTGAAGTCTGCACATTCTCCCTGTATCTGAGTGGGTTTCCTCCGTGTGTTGTGGTTTCCTCCCACAGTCAGAAAGGCGTGCTGGTTAGAGGGTGCATTAGCCATGCTTAAGTTCTCCCTCAGTGTACCTGAACAGGCGCGGAGTAGGGGATTTTCACAGTAACCACATTGCAGTGTTAATGTAAGCCTACTTGTGTCACTAATAAATAAATTTCAAACTTTAGAAAAAATATGTTTCATGCTCAAAGGAAAACCTGGAATTCTATCTTCTAAGAAGTTTATGGAGATTGGGGCAATTGAAAATTCTGATGTTGACATTGATGTGACTTGTTAGGCTGGAGTATCAAGAGATTTGGAGAGAAGGTGGGTAAATGGAGTTGAGGTACAGATCAGTCATGATCCAGTTGACTGGTGGAGCACATTTAAGGGGCTAAATGGTCTGGTTCTGTTCTGAACGTCACTATACACCAGGTTCAATCTGCAATCTGTGCTGAATTAGTTAATTTAACTGGATAAAGGCAGTAGGGGAGAATTACAAAGGAGAAGATTGGCCAAGTTTCACATTCCTTTATGATTATTCGGCAAACTCCTCCTCAAAACTGTGCAATGTGTTGGTATTGATGAAGCAAAATTGAGCTCAGATGATGGCATGCCAACAATCACTGCCAAGGCTGATTTTGCAATAATATCCACCCTCAAGAGAGTGGCAGGTTCTCAAGGAGCAACCTCATGTTGAGAAGAGGGATAGCGAAACGAATGGAAAATTGCCAGAAGGAGGGGAAAATTTACCAAAAATGACTGAACTGGCATCTATCTCAGCATGGTGATCGCAAATAAGGCTCGACAGTAAGGGTCCAAATATCGCAACTTCTGCCAAATGGGAATGTGAGCAATAGCATTCTGAAAATCAGAGTGGTGAACATAACGCCCATTCCCGCCCACTTTCTACACACTGCCTTCTTGTTTGGGGCCTTTGTAAAGGATATCCCAGGATCCTGCCTGTCTCGGGCAGGAAATAACTGAGGAGTTGATAATGGTGCTGAACATGGGGTGGAATTTTACATCCCCTTCTATCAGTTCCCACCAAATTCAATGGACTTCCAAAAGCTTACACATTTTGCTGCCCCACCCCCACAACAGTGTGATAAAATATTCCACCCATTGTTCAATCCTCAGCAAATGTCCCCATTCTGACCTTACGATGGAAGGAAGTTTATTGATGAAGCAGTTGAAGATGGTTGGGCTGTGGACACTATCCTGAGGAACTCCTGCAATGATGCCCTGGAGCTGAGATGATTGACCTCCGACCAGCACAACCATCCTCTGATGTGCCAGTTTTGACTCCAATCAGCAGAGTTTCCCCTGATTCCCTTTGACTCCATAAAAGCAAAATACTGCGGATACTAGAATCTGAAACAAAAACAGAAAATGCTGGAAAATCTCAGCAGGTCTGACAGTCTCTGTGGAGAGAGAATAGAGCCAACATTTTGAATCTAAATGACCTTCTAGGTCTAGGGTGGGATTATTGTCAGTGCAGGTTCGATGGGTTGAATGGCCTCCTTCTGCACTGTCAGAATCTATCTGCCATGGTTAGATTTGAACTCAGGTCCTCAGAGTGTTACTCTGGGTCTCTAGATTACTAGTCCCGTGACAATACCACTATGATGCCGCTACGAGCATAACATAGAAGACAGAATCCTCTGGTGCGTTTGTATTACAAGTGGTTGTAATATTCTAGGGCTTTTGATGGATTCCATGACCGGTATTTTACGATCTCGTTTGGGCGAGGTTCATAAAATCCTGCCCGAGGCCAGCGGAGAATTCCGTTCTGTGAGCCTTGCCCGCCCTGGTTCTGTGGTGGGGCAAGGCAGTAAAATTCCGGTCCATGTCTTCAGTTATTCCTGGTTGTTGATGATGGTCTGTACAGACCATCATGTGGAAAACCACATTGTTAGCTTATGAGTGTTCAGTTCAGTGTCAACCTGGAAATATATGTTCTCTGGACTCTGTAGAAACTACTGAGCTAAGAGGAACAGTCCTTTCTTTGTGAGGCAAGGTATTCCTGTAACATTAGGTCTGGATGATGTTTCTCGTGCTAATTTTGTGCCGGATCATTCAGAATTTTTAAAATTTAATTTATCAACACTAGAATGTTTAACAATTCCGCAAACTGTTTTACCTGTTATTTTTTCCATATCTCTGTCTTTCCCTCTCCACATGGTCTCTGTTCTGAGCTTCAAGAAACATTCTTTCATGGTTACTGTGTCAAGGAGACACTGACTATGACTTGGAGGAAGAGAACAATCAGCAAGATCCTTCATTTCCGCCCCCTGCCTCATCTTACCGGCCTCAGCATGAGAGGTGCCATTAATCAAACAGAAGAGTTTTCAATGGAAAAGTATTGAAGAGGAGGGAGTATGAGGGTCTGAAAGTGGAGGAGCAGGACAGTATGCTGTTACTTCATTGAGCTACAATCTTTTTTTTTGAATGGACCTACTTCGTATTAAGCTGATCTTTCTCTATACCCTAGCTATGACTGTAACGCTACCCTCTCCTTTCCTTCCCTATGAATGGTATATTTTTTCTGTATAGCGCGCAATAAACAATATTTTTCACTGTATGTTAATACCTGTGACAATAATAAATCAAATCAGGCTTGCAGCCTTCCTCTTACCTGCTTTGGTCCCTCATGCTATGTTTTGGCTTAGTTATCAGTGCCACGAGTAGGCTTACATTAACACTGCAATGAAGTTACTGTGAAAACCCCTAATCACCACACTCCGGTGCTTGTTCAGGTACACCGAGGGTGAATTTAGCATAGCCAATGCACCTACCCAGCACTTCTTTTAGAGGAAACCAGAGCATCCGGAGGAAACCTTGCAGACACAGGGAGAACATGCAGATTCCACACCGACACTGACCCAAGCCGGGAATCAAATCCGTGTCTCTGGCTCTGTGAGGCAACAGTGCTAACCACTGTGTCACCCTGCCACCTATGTCACCTTACCTTGCACTAGATAAATAGCTGTTGGCTGTTAGACAGGCACAGATATTAACACCCAAGTAGGAGCCGGGTGTGAATAACATTCATTGTGTATTTAGGTTTTTGTTGGAAGGTTGCGTTGTTTGCACAAACTTACCAATGTGCCATTCTTTAGATGGAATGTTAAATTGAGTGTTGGCTGTAGATTTGGATGGAAGCTGAATATCTAATAGCACAAGAGCAGAAAGTTCTCCTCGCTTCCTGGCCAACATTTCTTTTCCAGCCATTATCACTAAATCTCAGGAATTTGCTAGTGCAAAATGACTGCTGCCTCCAATCACTACATTTCAAAAGATGATTCATTCAGTGAAGTGCTTTTGATAGGAACACAGGATCAGGAGTAGGCCATTCAGCCCTTCGAACCTGTTCAATGAGATCATGGCTGATTTGTGGCCTACATCCATGTGGGTAATTCTCCCAAAAAAAATTCCAAGTGAATTTGTGTAAAAATTGAAGTAAATCTTGCTTTTCTTTAGTGGGTGCTTCCCACATGTTAGCGCATTAGCGTGAACCAGTCCAAAAGTTAGTGGGCATGGCCTATTTCCGCTGGAGAGGCTAGCAGCATAGTGTTGAGTGGGCCACTGCACATGTGCCGATCTGACATAGCAGAGATTGGTGCATTAGCAGTGGACCCACGCTGCTGGCCTCCCAATTGCTGACTCACCCCACAACCCCCTGTCGCCGGTCTCATGATCCTCCCACAGCCCAATCGCTGGCATCCTGAGCCTGCCCTGATCAGCCTCGGCATCGTCCTCCTCAGTTCTCAGCCTGCCTCAATGCCTCTACCAATGCCCTCCCTCCCACTCCACAGGCAGCCCTGACCTCTTCCCCCGCAGTCCCAACCCCTCCCTCCTGGCAGCCCCGATCTCTGGAACCTCAACATTTCTCCCCCATTGAAATCCCGCCACCACCCCCTCCCAGCAGCCTGACAACCCCTCCACTCCCCCACCCTGATGACTAGCCCTGATTAGTGGCCTTCCTCGTTCTGTCACTCAGCCTAAATGCAGAGTGACAGCAGGACCCTCCACCTCATCGATCACCCCAGAGGCCACGTCCCCATTAAGCCCTGCCCTTTTAGGCATCGCCCCATTGGCATAGCTCAATGCCTGACGGGCAGTACCATGGTGCTCCCTCTGCAGTGCCAGTGGGCTCAGGCTGGCATGATCAAACTAGCAATGCCCAGGTGCACCCTCTCAATGTCTGACCCTCTAGGAGTCTCGACTGTGCCCGCCCCCTTCCACTTCAGCAGGGTCAGGCCAAGCTATACTAAACCCCACTGGTGTGAACCACACCTGGCAGGGTGTTGGTGGGGGGGCGGGGGGAGATGCTAGTTGGCCCGGAGACTTCAGTCCTGGGCCCGCTAATGGATTTAAATTGTATTCAAATGAGGATTAACATAAATTATTCAGCTCTCTGCCCATTCCTGGTGCAGTGTTGACGGCACCAGAAATCTGGCGCGCGGAGAATCGTGGAAGCTGCCTTGCCCAACAGTGAGCCCACAAAATGGCCTCCACTCGAGTCTCCCGACCCACAGCACTGCAAAAGCAGCATAGCAGGATGGGACAATTGCCTCCCATATACCTGCCATTGGCTCATAAAACCATAATACCTCTGCTTAACAAAAATTGATCTAACTTGGGTTTAAAATGAGCAACTAATCTAGGATCAACTGCCATTTGTGGAAGGGATTTCCAAACCTCTACCACTCCTTGTGTGTAGAAATGCTTCATAACATCTCTCCCAAATGGTCTGGCCCTAATTTTTAGACTATGTTCCCTAGTTCTAGAATCTTCAATCAGTGGAAATATCTGCCCTGTCTTTTCCTACTAATAATTTGAAGACTTTGATCAGATCATCTCTTAACCTTCTAAGTTCTAGAGAAAACAGACCGAATTTGTATAATCTCTCCTCATAACTTAACTGCTAAAGTCCAGGTAAGTCTTGTAAACCTCTGTTGTAATCCCTCAAAGGCCTTCCTAAGGTGAGTGCCTAGATCTGCTTATAGTACACTAAATGGGGTCTAATCAATTTTTTTTAATAGCTGCAGCATAACTTATATGTCCTTGTAAACCAATTCTCTAGATATAAAGGCCAGCATTCCATTAACTTTCTTGATTATTTCCTGCACGTCTGCAGCATTTTAAAAATCTATGCACCTGAACCCCAAGTCTCTTTGGACATCTGCTACATTTAACTTCATACCATCCAGAAAGAACCTGGATCTACCCTTTTTCAATCCAAAATGGATAACTTCACGCTTGCTTACATTGAAATTCACCTGCCACATAATTTTGTCCATTCACTTAGTCTATCAATATCACTTCACAAGTTTATGCTATCATCAACACTGTCTACAATGTTGCCTAACTTTGTATCACCAGGAAATTTGAATATAAGGTTTTCTATGCACCTATCCAAGTCATTAATAAATAGTGTGAATAATTGAGGCCCTAACACAGAGAACTGCAGAGAAAATGTTCCTCCTTGTTTTGCTTCATATCAAATCACTCATTCATTTCAGGTCACACTTCTTTAGGTGATGCTTACTAATCCGATGTCTGTTCAATGCTACACTTCATTGTTATACAAATTGAGATATTCTCAACTTGTTTCTTACTCATATACTATTAAATAACCACTCTCCAGTTAATTTACTGGAGCTGCTCTGAGCCTCAGCTATCGCACAGAGACTTAGTTTATTAGTGTCACAAGTAGGCTTACATTAACACTGAAATAAAGTTACTGTGAAAATCCCCTAGTCGCCACACTCCGTTGCCTGATCAGATACACTGAGGGAGAATTTAGCATGGCCAATGCACCTAACCAGCACATCTTTCAGACTGTGAGAGGAAACTGGGGCATCCAGAGGGGAGAACGTACAAACTCCACACAGACAGCCACCCAAGCTGGGATTTGAACCAGGGTCCCTGGTACTGCGAGGCAGCAGTACTAACCACTGTGCCACCCAGACTTTAGTCTCCATCCAGCGATCTTTTAAATCAAGATGTCCAAAGTTTTGTTGGAATGGAAAACATGGAAGGATTTGAGAGCCACATATAAAGTCTGTAAGTATCCCAAGTTGCTGTTGCTAGAAGATTTTGCTATTAACATTTTAGATTTCTCCACCAAAATGGTAATAGCACTAAAAATAAAACGTTTTAAACTTCCAGACGCACAATAGTCAAACAGAACATAGCAGGAAATCGGGAAGATAAGCAAAAAGAGGAGTGATTTGCCTGAACCTTGAGGGTTAATTATAAAGAAAAGTACCACCTGGTAACAATACTGAGAAAAGTACTCCAGAAATCGCCTGTACACTCTGGAGCAATAGCCCTGAGAGTGTATTGGGCTGAAAGGTGTGCAGACTTCAACATTAATCATTCAGGCTACATTAACATTCTGAACTATCTTCTCTAAATCCAAGCTCTGGTTCAATGATAAAACTGCCAATTGACTTGGTGACATGTTCATGCTTGGGAACAGCCTCTGTACCAGCAGTGCAACAGTACAGAACGAGTGCGGTCCTGTCATCACCTACACGGTCACTAATCAACAAGCATCTGTTTTCTGTTTTCATTTACAAGAGGTACTGGTTTCATCTATATTAGTTTCACATGATGCAGTAAACAGATTCTTAAACACACAGGGGGGCTAAATTCGATAGTCACCAAAAATGGGCGCGGGGATCACTATGGGCAATTACCCCACTCCCCCGGACTGCACTGTAGGCACCATGCCAACTTCGTGCTGCCTGCTTATCTAAATGATCTCCGCACCCAGCCAATACCAACCATCGTATTCACTGGGGCCAATGTTGTAAGTGGCTAGCGCAACTTAAAACTGGTTTGGACCTCTTAAGAGAGAGATGCATCGCGACTGGTGCAGACACTAGGAGTCAGGGCTGAAGAGAACCTGACCTGGCAAAGGGTGGGAGGGAAAGATCGAGGACAGGGCATGGATTCCAGATTTTCAGATGTTCTTTTGGTGGAAGAGGTGGAAAGGAAGACAGTCAAAAGGTGGTGAGAATAAATAGCCACGGAGTTTAACATTAGGAAGCCCTGAAAACCTGGATGCAGTGCCACAAGAATTTCAATGATGTTACACAAGTGGTCAAGGTCAGCAAGTGCATCTTCAAATATCATTTCTTACCACAAGCACCATGAGCTTCATCCACTGCGCAAATCACCAGCCACTTATCTACCAGTGGCCTCTAGCAATCAGACTTGAGTCCAAAGATCCAAAGATGTGTGGTTAGGTGGATTGGCCATGCCAAATTGCCCGTTAGTGTCAGGGGGACTAGGTAGGGTAAATGCATGGAGTTATGAGGATAGGGACTTGGTGGATTGTAGTCAGTGCAGACTCGATGGGCCAAATGGCCTTCTTCTGCACCATAGGATTCTATGATTCTATGTGACCTAAGATACATATTCTCTATTTTCTATAGTGGTTTCACACATTTAGCCAACTGATGCCTTATATAGTTTTAAAAAGACTTCCCTATTTTTATACTCCATTCCCTTTGAAATGAAAGCTATCATTGCACTTGTTTCCCCTATTACCTGCTGAACTTGCTTGCAAACTTTTTGTGATTTATACATGAGGACCCCCAAATTCCTCTGATTTGCAGCTTTCTGCAGTTTTTCTCCATTTAAATAATATTCAGCCACTTGATTTTTCCTACTAAAGTGCATAACTTCACCTTCACCTACATTATATTCCATCTGCCAAGTTTTTGCCTATTCACCTAACCTGTCTACATCCCTCTATAGATTCTATGTCATCCTCACCATTTGCCTTTCCACTGATTTTTGTATCATCTGCAAACTTGGTAATGTTACATTCATTTCCCTCATCCAAGTCATGAATATATATTAGGAATAATTGTGGCCCCAGCATTGATCCCTGTGGCACTCCACGGGTTACAGGTTGCCACCCTCAAAATGCTCCTCTTATCCTAACACTCTGTCCTCTTTTCATTAGCCAATCCTCTATCCCCCAACACCATGGGCACTTAAGTAAAGTTTATTTATTAGTCATAAGTAGGCTTACATTCACACTGTAATGACATTAGTATGAAAATCCCCTAGTTGCCACATTCCAGTGCCTGTTCGGGTACTTATTAAATAGCCTTTTGTGCATTGTCTTATCAAATGCTATTTGGAAACCCAAGTATACTACATTGCTGGTTCCCTTTTATCTATCCGGCTCATTACTACCTCAAAGAATTCAAATAAATTTGTCAGGCATGATTTCTCCTTCATGATGCCGTGCTGACTCTGTTTGATTATATCATGCATTTCTAAATGTTCTGCTAGCAAAGTGCACAACTGGATTGCAGCTTGAACAGGAGCAGAGTTATCACAGATGCCATCTCACCTCAGGGTAAAATTGTACACTGCTTCTGCTGTATGGAATTCAGCTGAGAATTCAATGAGACAGTCTACAGAAGAACACTGATGAGTCTGCATGATGCATTGGAAAGGCTGCCAGAAAACAAGTGCTGTACATCAAGAAGCATGGAGGAGTTCAACAGCAACGGGCTTCGCACAGAGCTTGAAGCTCACCTTTTCCCATGTGGTAATGGTGACAATCTCCATCAGCAAACCTTTGGGCCCAACCACAATGCAGCATCTGATGGCTGATGTCTCAGCTTCTACGTAGCACAGGCAGCAGCCACCCCAGCATCTGAATGCTGCAGTTGAAGCTCAGACTGCTGCCTTGCAAGATCACACAGGGGCAATCAGTCTGCAAAGGTGTTTGCAGGGTGCCAGGGCCAACAAATAACCAGGTCCATGTGTGACCTATAAAAACAGGCAGCACCATGGCACAATCATTAGCACTGCTGCCACAGTGGGTTTGATTCCCAGCTTGGGTCACTGTCTGTGTGGAGTCTGCACGTTCTCTCTGTGTCTACGTGGATCTCCTCTGGGTGCTCTGGTCTCCTCCCACAGTCTGAAAGATGTGCTGGTTAGATGCATTGGCCATGTTAAATTCTCCCTCAGTGTACCCGAACAGGTGCCGGAGTGTGGCGACTAGGGGATTTTCACAGTAACTTCTTTGCAACGTTAATGTAACCCATTTGTGGCATTAATAAATAAACTTTAAAAGTTACCCTCTCTCCTTTGAATAATGTAACTAATTTCTTTTAATGTTAAAACTATGCTAATTTGTTGTAAAATCTTTACATTTACAAAGCATTTACATTGTTTACAGTCTTAGGTTCTTGTAAAATCACCCCAAAATTTTGTTCTTTCCACTGTAAACATTTAAACTTTGCCGTCCACTCTTTATAGAATCCCTACAGTGCAGAGGAGGCCATTCACCCCTTCGTGTCCGCACTGACTCTCCAACAGAGCATCTGATCCAGAAATGGAGCCAGAGAAACAGCTAGGAATCTGGTGTGCGACAGAAATGTGGCATGAAGTTGAAAAGAGTGGGGAAGGGAGAGGAGAAAAGAATGGGTGAATGGGAGGGCTGAGGGGGAGGATTGAGATTCATGCCTGGGTGGGAGAGGAAAACAAATGGTAACAAACTGTGAGTCAAGACAGAGAAAGACAGAGGGCCGGGGGATCAAATGATCAGGATGAGGATTTGGGGCAATGAGGGGGTCTGAGGAATAGGGTCAGGAGAATGGGGCTCGGAAAAAGAGATAGACAGGGGAATGGGAATCAGTTAAGTGGGGAAAGAATGAATCTGCAAATGAGGACCTGTATTTCCTGCAAAGCCAAGATTGGCAACGCAACAATTTGGTAAGAGAGGAGCAATGATGCCAAGAGAGGAGCAGCCATTGTGAAATAGGTGAACCCTTGGGACTTTACTTTGGGAAAGTAGTGCAGGCCTGTTTCTCTGATGGAAAGTAATAAATAAGCGGTTGCACGCAGACTGAAGATTCTGACTGGAAGAATCAGAGGGATAGGAGAAGAAAGATCTTTATACTGAAGATCATTAAACATCATGTAAGTGGCTATTTAGACAGAAACTAGAGCAACATTTAAAATTCTATGGCATCTGACACCCGAAAAGGACAAATCTCACTTGATATCACCTACTGCCACTCAGAGAAGGCTTTGACAGGGTGATGTAACTGCCTGGCATGGCAACAAGTTGGCTCATGGTGACTGGAAACAGGATCAGCTGGTCAGCATAGCAACAGCAGGCAAAGCAGGAAAGAGAGGGAGGAGAAATAAAGCAGGGAGGAATGCTGAACTTGGGTCCACCTGGGATCAGGGACATGGGGATAGGGCTCTGCAGTTAGAAGGAAGTGAGTACAAGTGGGGTTTGGTGGATTGGGGCTTGGGAAGGAGGGTGAGTAACACTGGACTGGCAGTTTGAGGGGAGGTCAACAAAGGGCTGAGGTCAGCAGTCAATCCCAAGAGTCAGGGATTGATCGTGGAGGTGCTGCAGTGAAGATGATTAGAGAATGTGAATGAGGGAATTGTTGGATCTTAAAGAAGGAGACTGGGGAATGAAGATCAAAGGGAGGGCATTTGATGAGAAAGATGAACCGGGAAATGTGGTACAGAGGGATTGAAGGTTGGTCCTGGGTGAGTGAGAGAGAGAGAGAAGACTGGGACTGGTGTTTGTGTACACATTGGGGAATGGGGGTTAGGGATGGTAATTTTGTGAGGTAGCTCAGACTCAATGGGCCGAAGGGCCTCCTCAGTGTATGATTCCATGAGGAATGTAATGGAAACTCCATGGTGAGGTTGGGAGAAGTAGCTCAATGGGAAGGAGAAAGAGACTGGGGTCAAGGGGTTGGAGTTCGGGTGGGTCAACAGATGAAGCCTGGTCGTGCATTATCTGATTAAACCTCGGTAAATTCAAAGTTGACAACACTACAGATAATGGCATTTAGTTTACATTTCCATGGTTTACTGTCCTTCACTATTCCTGGGACTTTCCAAATCTCCATATTAGATGAAACTCACCAGTCCAGCACCCTAATCTGCATAAGTCCTTTTGGATTTGATAAGCTTGTTCCCAAACATCTCACTCATCGCGATCTTAGCAATACTTCTGCAGACCTCGCAAAGACCATTACTTTAAGATTTTCTTGCTGCATTAAACATAACAGTTTAATTGAATCTAGCACAAGGGACCTGCTTCTAAAACGCAGTTTTTTTAAATAATTTTGTCACATGCTGCCATATGTGGAATGGGCTCCTATGGTGTCATAAGACGGGACAGTGGAATTGAGGGTGATCACATCATATCAGTTGTGATCTTATTGAATGACGGGGCAGACTCGATGGGCTGAATGGCTTGCTTTTGCTCCTATGCCTTACGGCCTTATGGGCATCCACAAACTTAGGAGAACTGTGTTTTTAACCCTTCTTCCAAATAGCTCTGACTGTGGTCAGCACCTTCACAGCAGGAGGTCTGGAAATTGCAGGGACGAGGAAGGGAAAAATTATATACACTCATTCCCATGTAGAAAATACTGACAACTGAAGCTCTATTCATCTAATATCCACTTAGATCTATAGTTACGTCTCTATCTGTTAGTCTATTTAAGGAAATAGTCAGAGACACATCCATCAGCTATGCACATTTTAGTCCTGAATTGGCAGAGGGAATATTTCCTGACTTTCATCAATGTATTCAGACAGTCGAGTTCGAGGGATCAAGATTTATAATGGTCTCAAGGAATTATTTTTGAGCCTAAGCGTAGATCTGTGCCATGGAAAGATTAAATGCTCCGTGCCTTATTCTGGATGAGCCAGGGAATCTCCTGATTGAATTTGAGCTTGACTTCCAGTGCTGTTACATATAAAGAAGTGACTGTTTTACATGAACAAAAAAAAGCAAATATTGTGATTTTGGCAATACCTATGTCGAGCTGAGAGTCGCAGAGACCACAAGGACAATTATTTTAATATTTTCTTTCAGTACCAGCCATAACATTTTGACTGAATCTAGCACAAGGGACTAGGTTATAAAATGCAGTGTTTTTTAACAAAAATTGTCACATGCTGCCATTCATAGAATAGGGCCATTGTTTAAAAGTCTCTGCCTGTTGCTGCTCTGCTAACTGTCATTTTTTTTAAAGTTTATTTATTAGTCACAAGTAGGCTTACATTAACATAGCAATAGAGTTACTGTAAAAATCTCCTCGTCGCCATACTCCGGCACTTGTTCAGGTACACTGAGGGAGAATTTAGCATGGCCAATGCACCGAACCAGCACATCTTTCAGACTATGGGAGGAAACTGGAGCACCTGGAGGAAACCATGCAGACAATGGGAGAATGTGCAGATTCCACACAGACAGTGACCCAAGGCTGGATTCAAACCCAGTTCCCTAGCGCTGAGAGACAGCAGTGCTACCCACAGTACAGATGTATATCCACATTGCCCTAACACAACAGTAACCTTCATTTCTTAGTAATTGAACCATAGAAACCCTACAGTGCAAAAGCAGGCCCATCAACAACAAATCCCGCTCCAGGCCCTATCCCCATAACCCCACACATTTTCCCCACTGATCCCTCTAACCCATACATCCTGGGACACTATGGGTAATTTAGCAGGGCCAATCAACCTAACCTGCACATCTTTGGATTGTGGGAGGAAACTGGAGCATCCGGAGGAAACCCATGCAGACACGGGGAGAATGTGCAAACTCCACACGGACAGTAACCCAAGCCGGGAATTGAACCCAGGTCCCTGGAGCCGTGAGGCAGCAATGCTAACCACTGTATCACTGTGCCACCCACAAATCACTTTCTTGACGTTAGTGTCAAGACTGCTTTGCTGATCAGCAGATGATGAATGCCCAGATTTATTGACACCAGGTTTACAGTTAACTTGACTTGATTTATTATTATCACATGTGTTGGGATACAATGAAAGGTATTGTTTCATGCATGCGATTTCACTGTATACTAATACATGTGACAATAGTAAATCAAATCAAATCAAATCACTGGCAGGATAACATTTCCTGCTGGAAATCCTGTCAGTTCTACCTAAGTGAATAGCAAGTATGATACAGGTGTACTTGCTGTCTAATCCTAGAATGGGGCCCACAGTATATTTTCATCAATTGTAACTGAACACTCAGAGAAAGATGGAGATCAATTATTGTTTGGAAGGTGCAAAAGGCACCAAGAAGCTACTCTGCAGTGAAAAGAAGAAACCTGCGCATTCTCCACCTAATGGAAGGACAAGGCACCAGAACACAATTCATAGAATCCCTACAGTACAGAAGGAGGAAGTTTGGCCCATTGAGCCTGCACCAACCATAATCCCATCCAGGCCCTATTCCCCTAACCCTCATTTGCCCTGCTAATCTTCCTGACACTAGGGCTAATTTAGCATGGCCAACCAACCTAACTTGCACATCTTTGGCGTGTGGGAGGAAACCAGAGCACCCAGAGGAAACCCACGCAGGCACAGGGAGAACGTGCAAACTCCACGCAGACAGTGACTCGAGGCCAGTATTGAACTGGGTCCCTGGTGCTATGAGGTACCAGCACTAACCACTGCGCCACCGTGCTGCCCCATCTAGACCATAAGGAAGTGGATACCCAGACTACATTATAAATGATCTGTCCTTTTATGCAATTGATTGCATCCCAGAAGTTCAGGCTAGGGTGAGTATCCAGACTGACCGTGTACAAGGAAACAGAGTGCGAGACCCATCTGTTCCTCAAGTCCCAGAGGTTTGCACATGATGTAATGGCTCATCCAGACTCAAAACATTAATTCTACTCTCTTGCCACAGATGCTGTCAGACCAGCAGAGAGTTTCCAACATTTTCTGTTTCGGATTCTAGCATCCGCAGTACTTTGACTTCATATTATTGCAATAGTCAGTGTTTGCAAGGCTTCTGTGTAAAACCTATGGCTGGAAGAACATCTAGCCCCCAAGGCGGTACTTCCATTGTCAGGAAAAACACCTCTCACTTATTTTTTGACTCTATACCCTGATCTCCTGTGCCTCTCACCTCCTGCACTATTAGAATGACTGGGCAAGGGATCCAGCACCTCAGGACAAGCTTTCTTCATAAGAAGATGTGGTTACATCCAAGAAGGTGTGATTACATGGCTGCCTCATTTGTCGCAGATGTACAAATGCTAGTGTTGAATGATGTTTGATAACTGCCCTTGCGATGTGCCTCAGCATACTCTACTGCATTACTGCAAATTTTCGTTGTGTTTGCTTTAGTTTTAAGACAAGTGCTCCACCTCAATATCTCAGATCACAGGCATGGCATTACTGGGCAGCGCACCAGAGGAAACCTGGCCCTAAAGTATATAATAACTTTAATTCAATTGAAATAGATTTTTCTAATAATGCTATTCATTGAAATGACCAAGTTTACTTGGCAAAACAACTTACACTCTAATTATCCACACCCAAAACCCATTAATTGCCTCATAAAATCAGCAGCTTTGATGTACACAACTTTCTGAATTCACGTCATTTACTTATGTCATCTCGTCTACAATTTGACATAACCCTATAACTGGAATATCACTCCAATTTAACACTGACATGTTAAAAAGAGGTTATTTTAAACTGTTCTCCCCCTCCCTGTCACAACTTGAGGAATCCATGTTCATCAGCAGAAAGGCTGGACCCGATTTCATCAGAAATAAAAGTGGCCTCTGTATGTGGAGGCAGAGCTTTTGCCATCTCGAGATGAATCAGTAATAAAATCTGGGCCAAAATCTCAGTGTGGTGCTCCACAAATCTTGAGTAACTTGGGCAGCAAACTCAGAGAAATGATGTAAACAGTCACTCACCCGATTTCCCTGCAAGTCTGGCCAATCTTTGTGTGGCTCAGCGGTAGCACTCATGCCTCTCAGACTGGCAGTTGTAGGTTCAAGTGCTGAGAGTGGGCACGGTGCTTTACCAGGGCTGATCCTGAAGCAGGCACAGTGCTCTACCAGGGCTGATCCTGAAGTGGGCACATGTTCTACCAGGGCTGATCCTGGAGTGGGTCTTGAGACTGATGTCCCGATTCATTGCTGAGGAAATGCAACACATTGCAGAGTTGCTGTCCTTTGATTGAGATTCACTCAGATGGTGGTGAGTGAGTGGAATTTCACTCAGAGAGTGGTGAGTGAGTGGAATCGGCTGCCATTGGTGGTGGTGGAGGCAAACTCATGGGGTCTTTTAGAAGACTTCTGGATGATTACATAGGATTTAATGGGATTGAGGGTTATAGATAGGCCTGGTAGGTAGGGATATGATTGGTGCAACTTGTGGGCCGAAGGGCCTGTCTGTGCTGTAGTGTTCTATGTTCTATATGTTGAACGTGTTTTGTTGGTGTAAAAGATCCTATTGTTTTACTTAATTAAAAAGTTTATGTATTTGCTAGTCACAAGCACTGCAATGAAGTTATTGAGAAAATCTCTCAATCGCCACACTTTGGCAGCCTGTTCGGGTCAATGCACCTAACCAGTGCATCTTTCAGACTATTTTAAAGTAGAGATGACAAAGCGTCCCCCAGTGTCACCAACACTTAATGAATGACCTTGTGATTATTTCACTTCTGTTTGTGGGAGATTGTTATTTCCATAAATTACCTGTTATATTTTCTAAATTCCAACAGTGATTATATTTCAAAAAATTATGTGAAAGCTACACAGTACTTTGGGATGTCCTGAGATCAGGAAAGGAGCTATAAAAACTGTCACTCCTGCATACTGATGGGAAGACTGGAAAGTCCCACCTGAAGTCAATGGACTTTTGCATGGTCCGCCCCCTGCCCACTGTGAGTCCTGTGGCAGGCAGGATTGGGAAAATTCTGTATCCGCACTCTCTATCCCTGGGCTGTTGTTTCAAGCCCCACAAGGATAATTACTTTTTTGGAAAAATGTTTTAGACAATTTTTTAATTGATTTTCATCAGTAAAGCGATCTTAAACAAAATATTTTCATTTGATCTGATTTGATTTGATTTACTATTTTCACATGTAATCGCATACAGTGAAAAGTATTGTTTCTTACCTGCTATATAGACAAAGCATACCCTTCATAGAGAAGGAAATGAGCGAATGCAGAATGTAGTGTTACAGTCATAGCTAGGGTGTAGAGAAAGATCAAATTAATGCAAGGTAAGTCCATTCAAAAGTCTGATAGCAGCAGGGAAGAAGCTGTTCTTGAATCGGTTGGTATGTGACCTCAGATTTTTGTATCCTTTTCCCAATGGAAGTAGTGGAAAAGGAAATGCCCGGAGTGCGTGGGGTTCTTAATTATGCTGGCTGCTTTGCTGGGGCAGCAGGAAGTGTAGACAGAGTCAATGGAAGGGAGGCTGGTTTGCGTGATGGGTTGGGCAAAAATTGAAAATCTCATTTACTGAAATATCCTCATCATTTACTGAATTGTCAGAGGCTTGTTTTACAGTTGCTAAATGAAATCTGGACCAGATAGAAGAGCTTGCAAATGATTAAGCCTTACACTGATCTAAAACCTGAACTTTATTGTTAGGCTATGTCAAGCCAACTTGTCTGTTTTAATGTAGCCAGTTGATGCTTTAATACTGCGAACATGCACCCACAGTGTTCCCCCTAGTGCTGCGGCACAGCCCATGTAAATTTAATTGAGGAATGTTATGGAGACAAATTTTTGATTTGATTTGATTTGAGAGTGGCCTTACATGCAGAGGTTAAGTCAGCCACGCGTTTGTGACGTGTTGGGCCTCACGCTGTCCTGTGACAGGTTTCCACTTGTAATATATTTGTAGGTAATAAATACTCATCAGTGTAAAATCTTTTCAAATTACCTTCTACCTTCACAATTAAGTCAGCAGCATACAACAATCTAATGGCACTCAGTTTCATTAAAAGTGAGATACTAAAGACCTGTGCTCCAGAACTTGCCATGCCCCCTCCCAGGCCAAGCTGTTCCAATAACAGCTGCAACACTGGCATCTACCTGACAATGTGGACAATGTGCTCAGGTGTGTCCTGCACACAAAAAGCAGGGAAAATCCAATCAGTCTAATTACCGCCCCTTTCAGACCAGTCTCAATCATCAGTAAAATGGTGGGACAGAGGTCATCAACAGTGTCATCAAGCAGCACTTACTCAGCAATAACCTGCTTACAGATGCTCAGTATGGGTTCTGCCAGGATTGCTCAATCCCTGACCTCATTTCAGATTTGGTTCAAGCATAGACAAAAAAGCTGAACTCCAGAGGTGAGATGAAAGTGACTGCCTTTGAAATCAATGGAGCATTGGACTGAGTGTGGCATCAAGGAGCCTCTTGCAAAACTGGAGCCAATGGGAATCAGGGGGTAAACTCTCTGCTGGTTGGAGTCATATCTGGCACATAGGGAGATGGCTGTGGTGGTTGGAGGTCAATCATCTCAGTTCCAGGACATCTCTGCAGGAGTACCCCAGGATAGTGTCTTAGGCCCAACCACCTTCAGCTGCTTCATCAATGACTTTTCCTCCATCATAAGTCAGAAATGGGGATGTTCACTGATGATTGCACAATGTTCAGCACTATTTGCGGCTCTTCAGATACTGAAGCATTCCATTTACAAATGCAACAAGACCTGGACTATATCCAGGCTTGGGCTGACAATTGGCAAGTAACATTTATGCCAAGCAATAGGTGGCATAGTGGCACAGTGATTAGCACTGCTCCTTCACAGTGCCAGGGAACTGGGTTCGATTCCTGATATGGGTCACTGTCTGTGCCAAATCTGCATGTTCTCCCCATATCTGCATGGGTTTCCTCCGGGTGCTCCGGTTTCCACCCACAGTCTGGAAGATATGCTGGTTAGGTGCATTGATCGGGCTAAATTCTCCCTCAGTGTCCCCGAAAAGGTGCTGGAGTGTAGCGACTAGGAGATTTTCAGCGTAACTTCATTGCAGGGTTAATGTAAGCACACTTGTGACACTAATAAATAAACATTAAAAAAAGACTTGAACTTAAATCTCCAACAGGAGAGAACCTAATCATTGTCCATTGACATTCAATGGCATTACCAACCCTGAATTCCCCCCTATCAACATTCCGGAGGTTACCATTGACCGGAAACTAGCCATCTAAATACTATGGTTACAAGAGCAGGTCAAAGGCTAAGAATCCTGTGGCCAGTAACTCACCTCCTGACTCCCCAAAGCTTTTCCACAATCTACAATCTGGGTGTGGTGGGCTGCGGGGGGGTGCGGTGCTGGGAACAGTCAGTTAGCCAAGTTAAGAAAATGAGAGCTGTGAAGGGCAATGTCAGTACTATCCATATCTGGGTCCATCTCAGGGCAGCTGGCTGGCAGCATCCTTACAGAACTTTGAATTCACTTACAACATTTCAGTTACCCCCACGGAGAGTGACCTTGGACAGTGTCCTTTTGTACAGAAGGGAGAGCCAGCACAGTCTGCTAGTTCAACCATGTCCCACAGAATGGAGAATCTCAAACTGAACATCAATATGATCAATAAAGAGCGAATAGAAAAACACAATAACTATCTCAGAGTGGCAGTCAGTATTTGATTGACATCGCACTCAATTACTTTTGCTAAATAGATACACCATAGAAAGCATTCTTTCTGGTTGCATCACAGCTTGGTATGGCTCCTGCTCTGACCAAGACCTCAAAGAACTACAAAAGGTTGTGAATGTAGCCTAAACAATCACACAAACCAGCCTCCCATCCATTGACCCTGTCAACATTTCCCGCTGCCTTGGCAAAGCAACCAGCATAATTAAGGACCCCACGCACCCCGGACATTCGCTCTTCCACCTTCTTCCTTCGGGAAAAAGATACAAAAGTCTGAGGTCACGTACCAACCGACTCAAGAACAGCTTCTTCCCTGCTGCTGTCAGACTTTTGAATGGACTTACCTTGCATTAAGTTGATCTTTCTCTACACCCTAGCTATGACTGTAACGCTACATTCTGCACTCTCTCATTTCCTTCTCTATGAACAGTATGTTTTGTCTGTAAAGCGCGCAAGAAACAATACTTATCACTGTATGTTAATAGATGTGACAATAATAAAATCAAATCAAATTAATTTTCTTCTGTGCCTGCTTCGTCTGACCTTCCAAATCATAGTAAAAAGTCTGACAACACCAGGTTTTAGTCCAACCGATTTATTTGATAATACTCACAAGCTTTCGAGGTTTCCCTCTTCGTCAGGTGAATGGAGAGTTCTGGCCTCAGACAGAGCATATAAAGCACAGACAGTTTAGAGATTACTGATTAGAATGCGAATCCTTACACCTAACCTGCTGTTCAAGACCTGAAGTGGCTGATAATGTGAGTGGAAGGAGCACTGATCACAGGTGACAGAGATGTGTATTGTCTCCAGACAGTACAGTAAGTGAGGTTTTGCAAACCCAGGCAAGTCATGGGGGTTACAGGTAGTGCGACAGATAGTCACTTCCAAATCATGCCAGCAAGATCCAGGCACAGCAGCAGCCCTTGAGGCCCAGTGTCAAAGTCCAGCACTGTTGAAGTGTAGAGAGACGTGACCCCTGTTTTACAGTTCCAGCTGCTGTAAAGCAGATAGGTTTAAAGGAGATGCTCGGTGTCTAAGGTAAGTGAACAGCATTTGGGAGGTTTGGGGGGATTCCAATAGAAGGAATTGGAGTTGAACCTTGAGGTGGGGGTGTCTTACCATGGACAGGAGAAGGTGGGTTCTGACCTTGGTCTTTGACCTCAGGGGGAGTGGGTGTTTGGGGAGGTATAAGTTGGGGGGGTGGGGGGTGGTGGGGACAGTGGGGATGTGGCAGAGAGGTGGCAGGTCTCGGGAGGGGGGAATCATGCTTGTGGGGGGAGGTCAGGTAGGGTCAGTTTGGATTGGGCCCACAAGGGTGTGGTTGTGCCAGTGTGGATTGGGTTGAGGGTAGGGTTGGATTTGTGGGGAAGGGGTCTGGCCTCAGGCGGTTATGGAGTGGCAGTTGGACTGCGATGGTGGGATCTGGGTTCAATGCAGATGGGGAAATCCTGGGCTGGGGGCTGGGGGGTGGGGGGTTGGGTCACGGGGAGGGGCAGGGGTTTGCAGTGTGGAATACCATGAGCCGTGGTATTTGCAGGGTGAGGGATGTCCCAGGGTCTGGGGGGTGAGGGGGAGTCCTTGAGGAGGTCAATCTGAGCATTTACAATACTGACCCAGAAGTTGGAAGAGATTTTATTTCTTCTAACTTTTTCTGGGTAACTATTGGTGTAACCCTATTGGAACCATTGATGTTTGTGAGTAAACTTGCATTTTCAGATGTTTCCCAGTGCAGGGCAATTGTCTAAAGGAAGTTTGGATTTCTGGGCAATTGCTGTGCAAACTCTTATTATGAAGTTCTGAGATAGCTTCCTCCCCCAATGCGATGCTGGGGAGCTTGGAAGGTACAGTCCAAGGAAATATCCCGAACTCCATGTAATCATTACTGTGTGCCAACCAAAGATGTGCCAGTACATTGAGCCCTTTGACTAAGCCAGTCTCAACAAATAACAGTAATGTACACATAAGTAAAGTGAAATCAATGTAATGTGACTATTTATAAATGAAGCAGACATATGGGCCTATCACCAGCTACAAGCTCCCCCCCCTCCTCGCCACACGCCATCCTGAGTTGGAACCATATCACTGTTCTGTCACTATCACTCCATCAAATTCCTGGAACTCCCACTCTGTGGGTGTAACTACACGTCACGGTCCTACACCACCACATAGAGCGGCTGCTGCTCAAGCGATGGCAACAAATGCTGGCCTGATCAGTGACACTTACAAGCTGTGAAAGAACTTTTTAAATTTAATTTTTTTGATTTATTATTTGGTTTGATTTATTATCGTCACATGTATTAACATACAGTGAAAAGCATTGATTCTTGCGTGCTACACAGATAAAACATTCTGTTCGTGGAGAAGGAAACGAGAGGTTGCAGAATGTAGTGTTACAGTCATAGCTTGGGTGTAGTGAAAGATCAGCTTAATGCAAGGTAGGTCCATTCAAAAGTCTGACAGCAGCAGGGAAGAAGCTGTTCTTGAGTTGGTTGGTACGTGGACCTCAGACTTTTTCCCGGCGGAAGAAGGTGGAGGAGAGAATGCCTGGGGTGCGTGGGGTCCTTAATTATGCAGGCTGCTTTGTCGAGGCTGTGGGAATTGTAGACAGAGTCAATGGATGGGCTGCTGGTTTGTGTGATTGTTTGGGCTACATTCACGACCTTTTGTAGTTCCTTGCAGTGTTGGGCAGAGCAGGATCCAGACCAAGCTGTGAGAAATGCTTTCTATGGTGCATCTGTAAAGGTTGGTGAGAGTCGTAGCTGACATGACAAATTTCCTTAGTTTTCTAAGAAAGCAGAGGCATTGGTGGGCTTTCTAAACTATAGTATCAGCCTGGGGGGACCAGGACAGGTTGTTGGTGATCTGGACACCTAAAAAATTGAAACTCTCGACCCTTTCTATTTCATCCTTTTTGATGTAGACAGGGGCATGTTCTCCTCTTCGCTTCCTGAAGTCCTGAAAATTTGTGAAGCACCTTTGTGATTGTTGTGCTTTCAATAAGTCTGATGTTGATAACATTAATGTTGGGTAGGAAAGTTGTGCTCGTGATGAAAAGGCTCCCTATTTGTCTAGGAGGCTCTTTTATAAGCTGCCTTCACCTGCTGCGTTATCAGCCTTCACCTTTGACCCATTGCTATGGCTTTGGAATCACATGTAGACCAGGCCAGGTAAAGATGGCGGATTTCTTTCCCTAAAGGACAATAGTGAATCAGATGGGTTTTTATGACACTTGATAACAGTTTTCATGAGTCACCATTACTAATATGAGCTTTATATTCCAGATTTATTAATTGAATTTTGAATTTTGCCAGCTGCCATGCTGGGATTTGAACCCAGGTACTGGAAAAATTAACCTGGGCCTCTGGATTACCATTCCAGCAATCTTACCACTATGCCACCCTCAGTGAGAATCAGTGCCCATTTAATTAATTGGCAAGGTGGCTATTTGACACCATCCCTGCTCATGGTAAAATTCCAGTGGGTAGGCAGTGGGCAAACTGTGCAATGGTTAACAATTCCCCACCTTCACAGGCCTGCCTGTGGGGGAGTGTAAAATTCAGCCTCATGTGTCCACAGGCGTCACTGCATAGTGACTGAAAGTGGGGAGACTGGTTGACTTCACTTCACTCCCTAGCCCAGGAATTTGTCCCATCTGGGATCAACTAATTCAGCATAAATTGAGGACTAAATCTGGGAAAACCTTTATCGGGGTGTGGGGACATAGACTGAGTGGGCAGACACGTGGTAAATGAATCTTAACACAGTAAATTTTTGGCCACTCTTCCAATCATCACTTTGGCTCGACGCACGTTATTTCTCTGAAAATTCAGTGAAGTACACTGGGATGTATTTCTATGCTAAAAACAAAATATAAATGAAATTATTGTTCTCCATAGTCAGATCTCTATGCTTTGTCTGTATAGCGCACAAGAAAAAATACTTTTCACTGCATGTTAATAGATATAACAATAATAAATCAAATCAAATCAAGATAGCCATTATGTGAGGGCTCATGAGTAATGGCCAAATTGGTACAGCACCATAAGGGGAGATGGTGGCATAATGGTAATGTCACTGAACTAGTAAGCCAGCACTCTGGAAAATAGGTTCAAATCCCAATATAGCAACTGGTGGAACTTAAAATCAATGTTTTTTTAATATCTGGAATTGAAAACTAGTCTCAGTAGTGATGAGTCTGAAACTATCATCTTTTATGGCAAAAACATCTAGTTCACTAATGTCTTTTAGGGAATACAATCTGCCATCTTTACCTCCAGATCTACAATAACGTGATTGACTCTTAACTGCCCTTCTGAAATGGCCCATTCAGTTCAAGGGCAATTAGGAGTTAGGTAACAAAGACTGGCCTTGCAAAGATGCCACATCCCATCAAAGGAATGAAAAAAGACTAACTACCACTGTGAACAGATATCGTATTATTTACACTCACAATGATCAGACAATTGGATACTTGTAGTGGATTATAGGGGAATTTCACAGTAACTTCATTGCAGTGTTAATGTAAGCCTTACTTGTGGCTAATAAATAATCTTTAACTCAAACTTTGGATTGAGATTTTCAAGAAGCCTTTGGTTAAAGGTTAGTTTACTACCTCAACTTGGATCTATTTCTGCATCAAATCACTTATACCAGGAAAAACACCCAGATAAATGTCCCCAAAGATATCCCCAGATAAACACCCAGATAAATACCCCAGATAAACATCCAGATAAATACCGCAGATAAACATCCAGATAAAAACCCAGATAAATGCCCCAGATAAACATCCAGATAAATACCCCAGATAAACACCCAGATAAACATCCAGATAAATACCCAGATAAACTCCCAGATAAACAGCCAGATAAACTCCCAGGTAAATACCCAGATAAACTCTTAGGTAAACAGGCCTTTTTCATCGTTCTCCAATATTTTTACAACTAATAAGCGCCAATGAAGACTAGGTAATCATGTTTCTTTAGGGATGTTCACAGCAATGTTCTGGAGAATAATACCTAATCCTCCTGAGATTCCCAGGGCAATCTAGGAAGGCCAGTAACCACATTGAAGGGGAAGGAAACAGGAGAGTAAGAGCGGAGAAAATTAAATGAAGAGGAAAACCATAGAGTGCGTGCCTCCACTACGATTTGATAACTCAGTATTAATGTAACTATGTAACTTTCCCTTGAAGATTTATCCTACCTGGTTGCTACTCTGTGCTAACAAAAGAAATTCCTTCACTGAAAGCTTCCAGCTCACTGAGGAGGCTTCGGGACAATTCACAGCCAACAACCTGCACCGAAAACTCTGCTCACATTTTGACAGCTGTGACAAATTGCACCACAGCAGCTGAGACAACCCACAAAATTCTAAAACAATCAACAACATTCTGAAGAATTCGCCCCTTCTCCCAGTGGATCCGTATCTTTGCCAAAAACTACTTAGTTCTTCCTTGGGCCATACCCCATCTGCGTACAAAGTTGGGTCGAAATCCATCTTCTAGTTCTTGAGGTATATATTGTTTACAAATGGAATGCACCTTCAGCGGCAGAAGTAATAAACAGCCAGTTTTTAAAAAATCATTACTGCCCTGCCTCACCACAAGCTTAATGTAAATAAGAATGTCTCAGTGCCTCAGTGCAGCATACCGCAGATACATTTACCTACACAATGAGTGATTGCAAAGTGCTTTGAGATGCCCTTGGGATGTGAAAGATGTATAAATCATAGAAGTTTATAGTTTCGAAAAAGACCATTTACTTCTGTACCAGTTCTCTAAAAATATTCGCTTACCTCAACAATGCAGTTTTAATGAGCGTTAGTTAGGCTCTGCTCAGTATCACATTTTAGGCCTCATTTGTTACACAGCATTTTAGGTCATTTTTCTCCCTGCAAGTTCTCCGTGACCTTGTCCAGATAAGTGTTGAGGTACTTAAGGCTTTAAGCTATCACGCTGCAGATCAGCGACTGTCATCAAATAGTTAGGAAAATGCAAGAGGTTCTGGCCAAATCACCACTAATGGGCATGGGGAATGAGTTCACAGCAAGTTACTGGTCATGAAAGGGGCGGGGGGTGGGGGGGGAACGGTGGAGGGTGGCGGGGGGAGTATTCCAACCAGCATCAAATCAAACAAATTCAAACAATCTTGTCAGAATGGCAAACAATTTGCATATAAATAAAAAGTTCCGCCACCCATTGCTCGACAAGATGCTCGAAGCGACTGAACACCATTCACTATTGAATGGACAGATTGTCTTCCTTGTAGATCAGCACTGTGACTAGTTACTGACCAAGTGGCAGGAAGGGACTTGTCAAGCAGCTGTTTACTGCCTATTTGCTGAAAGCCCTATTTACACTCAATTTTCATTAGCAGACCATTTCCACTAAATTACTCCGAAGCTTCAAAGCACTGTGAAAATGTTAATAATTCTATCAAGGTTGGGAGCACTTAACCAGAAAGAGGCAGCATGCCATACAGTGAGTCAGTGTTATAGGAAACTGTTTTGCTGGCTTTTCTCATTCTTAAAAAAAGTTGAATAATGCTAATCAGTTTGATTCTTAAACTGAGCTGAATTAGCTGCTCGCAACCATAACAATTGTTGGGTGTACCACAATTACCCAGTGATCCTGGGTTAGGGGAAGAAAATTCAAAACAGGTTCTGATTGGGGTGGCACAGTGGTTAGCACCAGGGTCCCAGGTTCAATTCCAGCGTTGAGTCACAGTCTGTGTGGTTTGCATGTTCTTCCCGTGTCAGTGTGGGTTTCCTCTGGGCGCCCCAGTTTCATCCCACATGTCCAAATATGTGCAGGTTAGGTTGATTGGCCATCCTAGCTGTCAGGGGGATTAGTGGGTTGAATGTGTGGGGTTATGGCAGTAGAGCCTGGATGGGGATTGTGGCTGGTACGGACACAATGGGCTGAATGGCCTCCTTCAATACTGTAGGGATTCTATGATTGATCCTGACTCTTTCTGAAAAATGAATGGATCTGAAATCCCAAAGGTGGAAGAATTTTTCCTCAGGTGGGGGCAAATACAGAAAGTCAATCAGTCAGGTGTGTATTGCCTTTCTGCAATATTTTAATATTCTAGCTGAAAGCAAAAACAATTGAAACTTCTATCAGCTCTCATTTCAACTGGCACTTGTGGGCAATCTGATAATATTCCTTGCCAGTCTCCGGAGCACCTTGCCCCCCCCCCGCCCCAAACCCCCACCCCCCCAACCTCCAGCAGCACATGGCCATGTCCACAGGATGATAATCCCCACCTTCATAAGCGATGCTCCCGCCTCACCAGGCCCTGCCTCATTAGCTCCAGTGACCTTACCTAAACTCCGGACCTGTTCTGGGGTTGCTGGTCCAGGGACCGCTGCAGTTCCATTTGTGGCCACTGCTCCCAGGGGCACAGCTGCTACTGAAGAGCCGCCAGTCCTCTCGGTTGCATGGGCGACAGCTCTTGGAGGCGAGCAGTCCTGCTTGAGGGGTGGAAGCCATGTCAGACAGCTAATTGTCTGAACCACTTAACATGGTTGCCAAGGCAGCCAAAGGGAGACAAGCCTGTGGTCAGGCCCACTGGCACCATGCAAAATACCAGGCAAAATGTCTGGTAATGACAGGATTAGGTTTTGCATAGAATCTACAGAAAGCGGTCATTTGACAAAATTGATCTGTGCCAGTACTTCTCTACAGAAGCTTTACCCACAATAACCGTTTCTCATCTGGCACCATATTCCTCCTCTGTTTTTTCCATCAAGTATCACTTAAAATATATTCCTCTGAAATCCCTTTTCAAATAAAAAAAATCTCAGTAATAGAGGTCAGTTTCAATAAGATGTGGAGTGTGTGTGTGCAGGCCATCAGGAATAAATAAAGGATAGCTGCAAATCAGCAAAATGATTTTCATAGAATCATAGAACCATACAGCACAGAAGAGGCCCTTAAGAACATAAGAACATAAGAAATAGGAGCAGGAGTAGGCCATCCAGCCCTTCGAGCCTGCCCCGCCATTCAATAAGATCATGGCTGATCTGTCGCTGCTCAGTTCCACTTTCCCGCCCTCTCCCCATAACCCTTAATCCCCTCTCCTATCAAAAACCCATCAACCCGTGTCTTAAAAATATTTAGCGAGGCAGCCTCCACCACTTCAACGGGCAGAGAATTCCAGAGATTCACCACCCTTTGAGTGAAGAAGTTCCTCCTCAACTCTGTTCTAAACCACCCCCCTTTTATCTTGAGGCTGTGCCCCCTAGTCCTATTGTCTTTTTTGAGCGGGAAGAGTCTTTCCACCTCTATCCTATCCATCCCATTCATCATCTTATACGTCTCAATGAGATCTCCTCTCATTCTTCTAAACTCTAACGAGTACAAGCCCAGTTTATTCAGCCTCTCCTCATAGCTCAACCCCCTCAACTCCGGTATCAGCCTAGTAAACCTCCTCTGCACTCCCTCCAAGGCCAAAATATCTTTGCGCAGGTGCGGCGCCCAAAAATGCACACAGTACTCCAGTTGCGGCCTCACCAATGCCCTATACAGCTGCAGCAAGACCTCCCTACTTTTATATTCAATCCCCCTCGCTATGAAGGCCAGCATCCCATTCGCCTTCCTGACCACCTGCTGCACCTGCAAGCTGGGTTTTTGCGACTCATGCACAAGGACCCCGAGGTCCCTCTGTACCGTCGCCTGCTGCAGTTTTTCGCCATGTAAGTAATAGTCCTTCCTACCATTATTCCTACCAAAGTGGACCACCTCACACTTGCCAACATTAAATTCCATTTGCCATTTCCTGGCCCATTCGCCCAGCCTATCTAGATCCTTCTGCAGACTCTCCACACCCTCCGCACAATTTGCCGTTCCCCCAATCTTGGTGTCATCAGCAAATTTCGACACCCTACACTCGGTTCCCTCCTCCAGATCATCTATATAAATGGTAAAAAGCTGAGGCCCCAGCACCGACCCCTGGGGCACTCCACTAGTCACCATCCGCCAATCCGAATAGCACCCGTTGACCCCCACTCTCTGCCTCCTATTTGACAACCAATCTTCTATCCACGCTAACACCTTACCCCCAACTCCATGTCCCTCGACCTTCTGCAATAACCTCTTGTGAGGCACTTTGTCAAACGCTTTCTGAAAATCTAGAAAGACCACATCCACCGGCTCTCCTCTATCCACTGCCCTAGACACATCCTCATAGAACTCCAGTAAATTTGTCAGACACGACTTCCCTTTAATGAAACCGTGCTGCGTCTGCTCTATCAAGCAATTCCCTTCAAGATGCCTCGCAATTTCCTCCTCGATGACAGATTCTAACATTTTACCTACCACAGATGTTAAACTAACCGGCCTATAATTCCCCGCCTTTTGCCTGGCACCCTTCTTAAACAACGGCGTAACATTAACATTAACATTTCCTGGCCCATTCGCCCAGCCTATCTAGATCCTTCTGCAGACTCTCCACACCCTCCGCACAATTTGCCATTCCCCCAATCTTGGTGTCATCAGCAAATTTCGACACTCTACACTCGGTTCCCTCCTCCAGATCATCTATATAAATGGTAAAAAGCTGAGGCCTCAGCCTTCAGCCTATCAAGTCCACACTGACACATCCCTTCTGCCACCACTCGGCCCACAGCCCTGAATGTAATGATGTGCCAAGTGCTCATTTAAAAGGTATCTGGATGACCACTTGGCACATCATAATTTAGGGCTGTGGGTCAAATGCTGGCAGATGGGGATCAGTTGGGAGTTCAGGTGCTTCTAGTGTGACGGTGCGGACTTGATGAGCTAAAGAGCTGTCTGAGCTGTGTGATTCTATAAAATTCACTTAGCTGATTTGCGGCTATCCTTATTCGTTCCCTTTGTTTTGCATACACAAACTCCATATCCTACTGAAATTGACCTCTATACAGAGATTTATTCCTTTTAAAGAGGAAATGGTGTGTCCAATTTCTTTGGGATATATCTATAAATAAAAATTGACTGGGAGTCACTACACTGTCTCTGTTTCAACACTGCAATCAGAAGGCTTGCGCTTTAACATTATATTAATGATCTCCTACCGCACTGTAAGGATTATGTGAAAGAGTAAGGTGAAGACTCAAGTGGAACAAACATAGATAAGTTGGGTCGAATGTCTTGTTTTTTTGTGTTGCAATTATTTGTTATTACCATGGAACAAGATGCATTATTGATCGAGGATAAACCATGATTAAAAGATAAGCACTGAATGAAACCATAGTAACATACTGAGGCCATAAATGGTGCTGAACCGCACTATTAAAAGATCCCTGTGGCAAACACTGATCTGTGCTGAATTAGCAGATCCTGGTTCCTACATTTAGCTTCAATATCTTGTGGACTGGAAGAAAATCAAACTTCGTCCTAGGCTGCGATTAATCGAAATTTTCAGCACAAGTAACTGGGTATTGAAGAGTCAGCTAAGGGCGAACACACAGGCGCATGCACGCACACAGTACTTTATAAAAGTGGAAGTTTTGATAAAAATCATCAAAACCACTGTCGTCCAAGGGGAAAAAAAGCAAAGAAAACTCTAACAAACTTAATTCCTGTTATTTGTTTCAAGGGAAAACAAATATAACACAATAATTGAGTTTTTAAAGTCTGCTTGCTGCAAAAGAAATAGCAGATATTTTCACTCAAATGTGTTTTTCTAGTTGCATTCAGCTGCATTCCTTTATCTTTTGTTATTCCTGTAGAGGTATTTAATAATTTTATTAACCAGGTGCAATTATGCAACAGCTTTTAACATAGTAAAAAATGTCACCAGATGCTTCATAGGAGCATTTTACCAAACAAAATTTGGCACCGAGCCACACTGAGGATTTATTTGGACAAATAACCGAAAGCTTGAAAAAATTGAAGGTTGCGAATGGTTAGAAAAGTAGGAGAGTCTTCAAAAGGAATCCCAGAGCTCGGCAGCTGAAGGCACGGCCTACAGTGAAACGATAAGGGGGATACACCAGAGGTCAAAAGGACAGAAGCAAAATACTGCGGATGCTGGATTCTGAAACCAAAAGAGAAAACGCTGGAAAATCTCAGCAGGTCTAGCAGCATCTGCAAGTAGCTTTGACAAAGGGGCATCTGGGTTCGAAATGTCAGCTATTTTCTCTCCTTACAGATGCTGCCAGACCTACTAAGATTTTCCAGCATTTTCTCTTTTGGTTTCTCACACCAGAGGTCGGATTGGTTGGTATCTGAGGGTTTTAGTTAGGGCTGAAGATCAGGCATAGGAAGGGGTGGATGCCCTCCCTAATTTGGGGACATGTCAAATGAACTGCTTTTACACACAAGGTACATCCACACAGGAGCAATCAAAGGAAGGCTGTGGGGACTTAAAATTTCTAGTCCTGATACAGGACAAAACATTTGTGTTGGGCAATCACCACAAGGAAGATTGAAAGGAAAAGAGAAAATGCTGGAAAATCTCAGCTGGTCTGGCAGCATCGTAAGGCGATCTCCTTCAGATGCCGCCAGACTGACTGAGATTTTCCAGCATTTTCTCTTTTGGTTTCAGGTTCCAGCATCTGCAGTATTTTGCTTTTATGAAGATTGAAAGGAACAGCTTCTAACATACGAGTATAGGAAATAGGAGTAGGGATAGAAGATACATCATGCTTGTTCAGCCATTCCAAACTATCGGTTCGGAATTTTGACTTCAGTTCCAATTTCCCTCCTGCTACCCATATTCCTCGATTCCCTGAGAGACAAAAAAAGTCTTAAATATATTGAACAATGGAGCACCGACCGCTCTGTGGAGTAGAAAACTCCACAAAGATTCACAACACTGAGACTGTGTCCACCCCTCTGGTGCTCTGGATTCTCCAGCCAAGGCAGACAACCTCTAAGTCTACCCTGCGAAGCCTTTCACAACTCCACAAAAACACTGGCCCAATTCACTCAGCCTGTCATCAAAGGAAGGCCCCCTTATAAGTTTAGTGAAGCGTTGCTGTACCGCTTCCAAAGCAAGTATGTGCTTCCTAAAAATGGAGTCCAAACTGAACAGAATATTCCAGGTGTGGTTTCACCAAAACCCTGTACAATTGTAGCCAGACTTCTTTGTGTACTCCAGTTTGCAATAAAGGTCAATACGGCACTTGCTGCGCCTGTGTGCTAATTTTGCGGTCCTTGCAGGAGTACACCCAAGGTCCCTCAGAGCTTCAACATTTACAAATTTTACACCTTGAAGGCATTCTGGCTTTTCTATTCTTACACTTTTCCACATTATACATCATCTACCGTCTTGTTACCAACTCACTTAACCAGTCCATCTCTCTTGGCAGCCTTTGTGTCCTCCTCAAGGCCGATGTTCACACCTTGCCTTATTTCACCAACAAATTCAAGACACATTACTCCCTGCTTTTGTCATAAGTCATCAATGTAGACTGCAAATAACTAAGGCCCCAGCACACATCCTTGTGGAATTCCACAAGTCACTGCCTACCAACTTGAAAATGCTTCATTTATCCCTATTCTTTGCTTCATATCGATTAACCAATCCTCCATCCAATTTTAGCAGTGAAAGGGCTAAGAAGTGGGCAATCACCTATGTAGTAGCTATCACTTCTGTTGCACAACATAACAGGAAAGCTGATGGGGTGGAATAAAAATTTCCACTGACACTGTTCCAAATATATATACACACACAGATTTAAAAATCTGTTCCAGTAAATTAAAAGGTTATTTTAATTATATATAAAGAAACAATAAAGACATATTTTCCATCCTTTACCTAGCCCATCAAAGCCTGCTCAAACCAGAAATATTTCAGTTCATTTAAACCAAGTAATCATTTTGTAATTTACCAGTCTTCCAACTGTTAATCTAAATTCTTCCATCGCCCCAACTTGCAACCACTTAAACCATTTTATTAAGTATCCTTATAGTTGTCACACCCAATTATAAATTGATTTATTTTTAAATTAGTTTTCCACTGAAACCAAATCAAGGAATCCTACAGTGAGAAGGGGGCCATTCAGCCCATTGAGCTTGCAATAAAATCTACAACTTGATAATATTGTGTGCTTGGTTAAAAACTAAGAACTATAGAAATATGAATGAAAAACCTGGGAATTTTGCAACCACAAGTGATGCCAGTAGTTGGGAAAAGGAAATAAGAGTGTCTTAACTATGAATTTGTAAGGGATATCGCTGTTGAAACATATCAAATGTAAAATTAATCTCAAAACAAGCTTGCTCTTCAGCTTTCTGCCTCTCTTTCTGAATTATTAGTTTAATTCAGAGAGACAGAAAGCTGAAGAACAAGCTTGTTTTGAGATTGATAGTGGATAAACCTCAGGATCTTCCTCTAGTTCAGTTTAAAAAAACTTCACTAATAAGACGGTGAGCAGAAATTTCCCAACCCACCTGCCAGGGGAATTGAAGTGGGTAAACCATGCAAAGATTCATTTACCTCAGGAGGGATTTTCTGGTTTTGGGCAAACGTGGCCAGAAAACACCTGCAGCCACAGATAATCGGGCAGAGTTAGCGGTTGGCTGCACGTATCGAGTGCTTAATGAGAATGAAAGTGTTGTCCCTCTAACCCGCAATTTAGCAAAATCAGGTGGGATCCATCACTTGATGGCTTCACATTCTAACTAAATAGCGCATAGAAAAGTTATGGCACTGGAGGCCACCTTATCCAAGCAAACACAAGGACACCCAGGTTCCCTTTCTAATTCCAGTACAAAATAGTGTCAGAATATAAAACAGGCAACTGCCTACTCTCTGGGGAGGGATTGGGAGAATTAATGGAAAATAGCAAACCATTTTTTGAATGCAACTGTATCCAATAGGACCATAACAGACATATTCTGCTGAGAGATGTTGAGAGAAATGGCTGCTTTTACCATTTGTAAGTGGTAAAGATGTGTGCATTAGGGTGGTTGGCCATGCTAAATTGTCCTCAGTGTCCCAAAACATATTGGGGATTAAGCAGAGCATATGCAAGGGGTTATCGAGATAGAGCCTGGGTGGCATTGTCATCAAGAGAGTCGATGCACTCAATGGGCTGAATGGCCTCCTGAGCAGTAGAGATCCTATAATTTGTCTCAGCATTATGAAAGGGTAAAAATAGGGGGTAAAGTATGAGAAGAAAGTAAAAGCTTTCTTCCACATTATTAAGGCAATAAAGGAGAGGGGTAAACGCAGAAGTACACAGCTTGTTGTGTAATCACGCTAAAGGCCATCATAATCACTACTACTTTCTACAGCCATTTTCTTTTAATTTCCTTCCATGCAAAGGGAAATCCTACAACCATAAATAAAATATTAAGAGCTCGCCCTCCAAAAGAGGGTATTTAATTGGGATTTTGGTCTACAATAAAACTAGGATACCTGATCAGAATTAGAGAAAAAATATATTTTCAGATCTTTACAGTAATTGGAACAGGAAACATATAAAGAACAGGAGCATAAAGTATACATCAGTTTTATCTCCACTTCCGTCAGCTCCAAACAAATCATTTTTTTCCTTTTTGTTCCCCCTCTCCCCGAGCCATTGGAACTGTCTCTGGAAACGTGTGTAGAATTCATCCTTATACAAAGTGTGCAAATGAGAAATTTCAAAAACCTTCACAGAGGCAAGGACTCGTACGTGTAGAATATATTAAAATCAGGTCCCTTGTTCAACCTTTTTTTGAGTCTTCTTTACAGTTCTTAGTAAGTCCATGATTGTCTTTTCACATAAAGTGCACTTGTCCAGCAGAATAGAACCAGGAGCGGCTCACGTTAAAACTTGGGTCATACAAACTCCAACTTTCCGTGTCCGCTGTACATCCCCCAGTGAACTAGGGAGAGGAGCTTATCGTTACTGAGGTCAGAGTGCCGGATTTTATCGCAGGTCATGCAGCAGTTCTCGTGACCAGTCACAGGTACCATACACTCCAGATCCAACTTGGCCACCTGCCCTTTCTTGGAGTGGTGCCCGTGGAAGCTGTAATGTAAACGCGACAGCATCTGCCGCCGCTGGTCCTGAAGTCTCTTGTTTTCGCTGCGCAGCATACGTAGGGCCAGCATGATCAGCAATACTAAGATCAGGCCACCCGCAATGGGCACAGCGATGACCGCAGCCCTGAACCACAGCTCCTTCGAGGAAGTGAGTTCTTGCACCCTGGAGATCAGGTTCTTATTGGAGTCCTGATGATACCGAATTCCCTGATCTGAGAAGGGGGAGAAAAAACAGTGAAAGAGTGACCACAACTACTATGCTTAACAAGTAACTGACTTTTGCATTAATAAGACCATAAGTGGAGGCGATGGCCTAGCGGTATTATCACTTACCTATTAATCCAGAAAGTCAACTAACGATCTGGGAACTCGGATTCGAATCCTACCACGGCAGATGGTGGAATTTGAATTTGATAAAAAATCTGAAATTAAGGGTTTACTAACAGCCATTGTCAATTGTCAGAAAAATCCATCTGGTTCACTAATGTCCCTTAGGGAAGAAAATCTGCGGTCCTTACCTTACATGTGGTTCTAAAGCCGCAGCAATGTGGTTGACTCTCTATTACCCTCAGAAATGGCCTAGCAAGCCACTCATTTCACCACCACCTCCTCAAGGGAAACTAGGGATGGGCAATAAATGCTGGCCAGTTAACACTGCCCATGTCCCACAAAATAATAAAAGATATAGGAGCAGGGTTGGGCCATTTGGCCCATCAAGTCTTTTCCACCATTTGTTTGTGGCTGACATGTTTCTCAAACCATTTTCTCCTGTCTTTTCCCTATAACCCTTTATCTCCTTACCAACCAAGAACCTCTGTATCTCTGTCTTAAATCTCAGTACAATCCCCATTTGGATGATCAATTCATAGCTCTTTATTCTCAGGAGTCCCAACAAGTCCAAGTAATCATTAAAAGTTGTTGGCACAACCATTTTTTAAAAAAATTATTCCTTAAAGATATTTCAAAAGTCAAGTCACCTCTCCTCAAATGGTAAATCTAAACCAGTCAATTAAGCATTTAGGATATTTACCTGCTCATGTTCCCTCCACCTCCAAAGTTTTAATAATAAACAGAACAAGACAAGCAAGATAGAACTGAGATTCAATAGCCCAAAATCCAGGAAACTGATTTAATTTAATCTAATTTGCTGGCTACCCCAGAAAGACAACAAAATACTTAAAACAGGGAAAACCTTTTACCAGTCCTCTGTTAGCAGAGACACATAATATCTTACTGCTCAAGATCCAGCTCGTATCTTGCCATTCCCTCCCCGTGTCTCTAATTACATTAACAAAATCAATACCAGCCATCCAAAGACTTGGCTGTCATCGCCTTATAGATCAGGCAGAGATTTAACAGCAAAAGGCTCTCTTACCAGAGCTCTCGCTCCCAGGATGTGAAAGGACGTCTTGAAGCCCTCTATAATTGCACATATCCTCGTGACAGCACTCCAACATGGGCCAGGTCCCCGTGTGATTCCGGGATCTTTTGGCATGGCAGACGTTTGCCGAATTTGAAACAGTGTCCAAGCACCCGTGAGTTAAAGGCGAGTTCGTATTCTGGGGGTCCAGGAGCCTGGAAAAACAGGCCGACAGTTCCGATTTGCACATGTAACCTGTCGCCACACAGTTAGATGCATCGCAGTAGCATCTAATTTCACCTGAAGTTAAAACAGGGGGGAAAGAAAAAAGTGAGGTTAACTTCTGATCAAGTGACTTGGTCGGTACAATACATGAAATATGAGTTATTAATTGGCACTGCCAGAGACTGATGCTCAAATGCTGATGTCTACTTTTTGATTTGAGCTCAGAGGAAAGTTGATAATTAGTAGGTTACTCCTTCCAGCTCCTGGTGTGGTGTCGCCAAGCATACCAGTGTACATAGTTATTAAACCGAAAAGTTTTTCCAACCACACCAGTCCTCGTAGAAAATGCAATAACACTGGAGGACGGGCAAAAACCGTTGACTGGGTTGATCCAAGACAACTTCCAGCGAAAGCCAACCCCACTCCATCCAGTCCTTTCAAAAATGAACATTCTTCGCACCGAACCACAGCACTTTATAAAAAGCCGAGGCACCCTTCAAAACTAGCAAAGTGGAGAGACAAAGCAGGTATAGAAAGGACACAAAAGGGCTTTTCTTTCAAAACGCTTCTTCGCAAATGCCTCTCAGGCAGCACTTTAAAACAAGAAGCATGAAGCTTATAATTAGTGGCTTGTTTGCCAAAGACAATTTCTTTCAACCCAAATGGAAACTGGTATTTACACACACAAAAAGTGAAACATCTTTTAAAAAATGTCAGTAGGCTCGTTCTGATTTTACATGCAAGCTGACTTGTGATGGGAGGCAAAGGCCAGGCTGTTAGCTGCCTGCAGTGTTGAAAATCACCGAGAGATTTCCCAAAACAAAAAAACTTTTATATTAAATGGGGGCCTTGGCAGTCGCCTCTCCGACCACAAACAAGCCTCAGAGAAAAAAATTACACGTGCATCTCTCCCGTTTTTTTAAAAAAAATCTTAATAGCTTCCGCTCCTGAGAAATTACTTTAAAAAGTTCCCTTTGTATGCAAGCAGGACTAAGAAGCCTTTGCCATATTCGCCTGAAAGCGATCAGGTTTCAAGCACCTAAGCTCAGCTCTTAATGCTACCAGACCCCGACCAGCAATTTCCCAGCTCCTAATGACTCAAGGCTAATGGAGGGGCTGTGTAAAATGACTGATGTGGATACAAAAACCTTCCCCCTGGATTTTACAAACCTATTGACTGGGCAACTCTGAGCGCCCAGTTTTTTGCAAATCTCATTGATCTTTTAAAAAAAAACGCGTCAGCCTTGAATCTGTAAACCGGAGGGAGAAAAAAAAAAGTTACTGCAACCCCAGCAATCATTCATTGTACCTTTACTACATTTTGGGTGTATTTTTTCTCTTTTTACGAGCTTATACTCCGCCAACATGGCTACAGGAGATACTACAGACTTTTTTTTTAGTAAGCTTTTGATGTGAACTGGCAGGAGACAGGAGACTGTGAACCCCTAATTATATCATTATCAGCCACATAGCTCCAGTATCGGTGACTCCTCATCATCAGTCTGCATCACTCCCAGCGCTCGCCCTTTGATGCGGCCAGAAAGACTCAGTCGCTGACGACAGGCTTTTCTTATCTGGGTTAAATACAGATTTGTACCAAAACTAAATAAAAAGGTATACACAATGGAAATTGCTCATCCCAACTTCCAGTGCTGATTAATCACTAGTGCAGGAGATTAGTTACAAACATCTACATCTCTCCCAGATGATTTTGCTTTTGGATGAAAGTTAAATGTCTTGTAACTTGTACGCCCCTCCCGCTGTGCAAAAAAAATCATAGCCTGGCCCAAGAATTCATGTTTAATTATTTTAAAAAATTGTTTCAAGGTTGCCAATTGGGCGGTATGCTAAGTTGTAGATTTTTCTTGTAACAATGTGTACTCCATTCTCCAAGAGAAATTATGGACTTTTAGTACATTTTATTAAAGAAAAAGTTTAGATTTTTAAAAAAAACCGCTCGGGGCTAGCCTGTAACCTCTTTAAGATGGGACCGAGTCCTTCAGCGTTTAGAGATTCATTAGGGGCGGCTTACAAAAACATTTTGACAACCGCCTGCCCCTTAGGTCCACTTACATCAATGGAGGGCACTGAACTGCCAGGGACAGCAAGAGGAAATTTATCTTACCAAAATGAGGTCGGCGGCTTTGTATGAAAAGAATGGAGCAAAGCAGACTATTTATTCGGGAGCCTGTTAATTCAGACGTTTGCAGAGCTTAAAACAAAAAAGAGCAGCAATGTGAAAGGATGGATCAGATCAGCCCTTTCAGCCTCCCGGGATGAAGGTGCACTGCCCCCACCCCCTTCACTCACCTTTAGTTAACAGGATCGCCATCGCACACAGTTCCAGCTGTAGCCAAATCGAGATGAGATTGAGATGCCGATCCATTTAAGTTGCACTATTTGTTTTCCACCTCCCAGGTTTATTGGACGTGAGTTTGCAGCTTGATTCGCCAGCCAAGCTTGCACTCTTTTCACCCCCTTTCCAAGCCCCTGGCCGATCCGCTGGAGCTCTCCTGGCTGAACTTGTCCCTGCTGCCGTTCACAACACAAGCTCCATAGAGCGCAGCAGCCGCCAACCGGCACGACTTGCCCTGGATATTACGCTGACTGCCTCTCGCTCTTCTCTCCACAGCAGCCAGCCCAGTACTTAAGCCCCCCTCCCAGTCCAGGTAACCCAGCACTCAGCCTCCCAGTCCAGCCAGCCCAGCTCTCAGTCTCCCAGTCCAGCCAGCCCAGCACTCAGTCTCCCAGTCCAGCTCTCAGCCTCCCACTGCAGCCAGCCCAGCTCTCAGCCTCCCCGTCCAGACAGCCCAGCACTCAGCCTCCCACTGCAGCCAGCCCAGCTCTCAGCCTCCCCACCCAGCCGCGGGCACTGCTTTAACTGCGCTCCCACTCAATGCCTACCCGCTCTGAATGACAGCAACGCCACCCACCTACATGCCACTGCCCAACCTCCTCACTGCAGCTAACCAATCAGCCCCGGGACAACCCTTAGACCAGCCCCCGGGCGGTGAAGCTAGGGACGTGATTGGATAGACGGGACAGAGGGGACTGTACATCCCTCCCCTCAGGCCTCCAGTGATTGGTTCTGGCCGTTTCCGAGGTAACGTTGCTGTTGAAGGCCTGTTGTTGAGTGGATGTTCTATTCTGTCAGTCGCCCCTCCCCCCCCCCCCCGCCGCGCCCACAGGTTCATTCATACCCCGGCTCTCTCTGTCTGAAGATATTAAACATTTCCTTTTCCATTCCTAACCTCTCCAGCCGTGTCTCCCAGAAAACAAAATCCCTTTTTCAACATACAGTGAATATTACACGGATCGCAGTTATGCTGAAGCACCTCGGAGTGCAACTGGTTTCATGCAGACAATCTTTAAAATCATCTTTCAACATTTGTAAGATATTTGAGTCGTTTACTGCAGGGAATCATCTCAGAATGTTGCTGAGTTATTATTACTTTTATTGTGATGGCTATTTTGGAGTGTTTGTAATATTCTTGCAGATATTTTATCAAAGTATTTTTGAAAACAAAATTTCGTTTCAGCCACTCTGAGTGTAACATTGCACAGCTAGGTTTAAAACAGTAAAGAATTATCATTTTTTAAAAAAAACTTAAATGTTATCCTTGTATCTCATCAGGAAATGCTCATTATAATGATGGAAGCAATATAGAATCGATTTAAAGAATCGATTAAAAAAGGCTCATTTTTTAATGGACAAGTAATATTTTGGGGTTTAACCTGAACGCGCTACTATGTTAATTCTTAGCAGGAATGGAATGGAATATATAGGAACTTTATATGGGATTGGGGAAAGTTTAACCTTTACCTTTTGTGTGATATGTAATGACTGTCATTGAATACAGGCTCCACCTTGTTGGTAAAGCTGAGACAGTGGTTTGTATTTGAATAACGCCTGTCTGCACATCATTATGATTCATTACTCTGAAACATAATGCCCAGTGTGAGCTCAGCAATGAACCGCAGCATTCCACATCCTAGAATCAAGCATTGCGCTTTTTCTTTGTAATTTGCTTTCAAATTAATGCAAAATAATCTTTACTTTTCTTAAAAAAAACTACGTGCCATTATAAGACTCGATTCGGGACAAAAGGGTTCCTGGCTGAAAATGTTGGGGGTATTGTTTCTGGAATGAACTCAGAAGTTCTAGGATGCCTTTAGCAAATACGTGGAGATTTAGCAAATATCACGGAAGTAATTGCTGGATATAGCAGACCATGCACTCATTGTGTGTGGGGAAAAGGGGGGTTAGGTTTGAGAGGCAGAGAGTGTGTGTGTTTTTGTGTCTTACGGGAGGAGGGGCTGCAGACAGTTAAGTTAAATTAGCAATCAAAAGGCACCCGGCGCCACAAAGACGACAGAGAGAGCAACTGACAGTCAATTATCAGCCCCAAAACAATACGCAGCAAACACCGCCGATTGTGATCAGTATCAAGCCAATGGAATATTGTCAGTGATATGTTAATTACTTTGTTGGTATACCGTCTGGGACCATCAAAAGACAGAGCGCCCTTAGACCTATCGTATTTGATATCTCCACTGTGAAAAGCAGAGCAGAGCCAAGTATCGAACCGAATGTGCGTGACATTTAGCCAGTTCCCACAAAATATTTTTACACAACGGCCAAAAAATGACATTCACAATTGTACTTCATGCAATCTTTAAAAGAGAATCCAGGCGCCGGCTGTGAAACCTTATAACCTTTTACAATTGCTCGCTTTTTGCCGCTGCTTTGGCTGAAATTCGAAAATGACAGAGTTTCCACCCAATTGCATTTGACGCATGCTTTTGTGCTCCGGGATTTCACAGAACATATACAGCTCTATATTCCACCCTGACAAAATATACAGCTCTATATTCCACCTTGACAAAATATACAGTTCTATATTCCACCCTGACAAAATATACAGCTCTATATTCCACCCTGACAAAATATACAGTTCTATATTCCACCCTGACAAAATATACAGCTCTATATTCCATCTTGACAAACTATACAGCTCTATATTCCAACTTGACAAAATATGCAACTCTATACTCACCTTGACAAAATATACAGCTCTATATTCCACCTTAACTAAATATACAGCTCTAAATCCCGCCTTGACAACATTTACAGCTCTATATTCCACCTTGACAAAATATACAGCTATATATGCTACTTTCACACATTATACAGCTTTATACTCCACCCTCACACAATATACAGCTAATAACACCACCCTCATAAAATACACAGCTGTATACAACACCCTCATAAAATATACAGCTATATACACCACCCTCACACAATATACAGCTAAATACACCACCCTCACACAGTATACAGCTATATACTCCACCCTCACACAATATACAGCTATATACTCCACTCTCACACAATATAGTTATATACACTATCCTCACAAAATATACAGCTATATACAGTACCCTCACAAAATATACAGCTATATACACCACCCTCACAAAATCTGTAGCTATACACTCCACCCTCACACAATATACAGCTATAGACTCCACCCTCACAAAATATACAGCTATATACTCCACTCTCACACAATGTAGTTATATACACTACCCTCACAAAATATACAGCTATATACTCCACCCTCACACAATATACAGCTATATACTCCACCCTCACAAAATCTGTAGCTATTTACTCCACCCTCACACAATATATAGCTATATACTCCACCCTCACAAAATCTGTAGCTATATACTGCACCCTCACATTATGTACAGCTATATACTACACCCTCACACAATGTGCAGCAATTTACACCACCCTCGCAAAATATACAGCTATATACATCACCCTTGCAAAATATACAGCTATATATACTACCCTCAGAAAATATTATAGCTATATACTTTACCCTCACAAAATATACAACTATATACCCCACTTTCATACAATATACAGCTATATATGCTGCCCTCACACAATATGCAGATATATACTCCACCCTCACACAATATACAGTTATATGCACCACCCTCACAAAATATACAGCTATATACTGCACCCTCAAAAAATATACAGCTATATACTTCACCTCCCCTTCGGGTAAACACTATATTCATAAAATATGCAATCAAGGAAAATCAATTGAAATCCCAGACTGGAAAAAATACATTCATCTCACAGTTATAATCAATGTAATTACATAGGGAAGGCCACATAGCGTTGAAACCTTAAGAACTGATATAGGGAGCACATATAAAGGGCCTTTCATGATAACTGGGTACTTTACAAGAGCATTTTACTTCCAGCCAAGTACTCTAGAAGTGTCGCCAATCGTTGCCGTTTGGGAAACGTGAAGGTGAGATTACACCTCGACAAATATAATGAAGTGGATTGTTTTAGAACAATCTAGAAGTGTGTTTATTTTGAATACAGCAAAGGTACCATTTTCAAACACATATTTAAACCCATTGGAGAACATCTAAGGGCTCCTGAAAATATATGTCTTTCAAAAACACTTGGCGGAAGGACATTAGATTCTTCAGAAAACGAAGGGTGGGGACTGGGAGTTTGCACATTCCACCCATATATTTATTTGTACACAATGTATGCTTGACATAGAAGGGGAGGCTAGGTTTAGAAAGTAATTCTAATGTTAACTTTCCTCATTCCATATGGAACGGATAAGAGTGATTATCCCACATAGTGCAACAATGAATTCCCTTCACTAGATCACATGACCGTACTTAAGTTCAAATATTAAGATCTCTCATCTCTATTGTAGCTGATCTGGGAATGTGCTGTATTCTGCATAGAGTGGAGATTGTGCTCCGCTGATGCGACCAGAGAGATAGCCCTGACAATGATGTGAAAAAGGCGATCGGTCTCAGAGTTGCCTCCGGGGAATGCAGGAACTGGAGAGGCAACAATTATTTTAATTGTAGGGAATGAGGCTGAGGCGCCAGTTGAGTATCTGTTTTGCATCAACCCCCAGAGTCACTCGAAGCCGTCATGGTGCCATGTCACTGTGTCGCTTAAAAATCATTAGGCAGGATTCTCCAAATTAATTATTCATTCGCTTCGAAAAAATTGGAGACAGGGCTCGCGGAAGCATGGGGGAGCTGTGAAAGTAGACTGACAGATCTCTGCATTTCAACCATCACTGCTCAAACATCATGTACATCTCCCATCGTTAGCGCCCGGATAATGGGTGTTGTGGGTGCGGTGGGGAAATGTTAATGTGGGCTCTTTTAAGTTCCTTTTTCAGATTCAAAGTTGATATGACACTGCAGAATCAAAGATAACAAGAATTGTTGTAAATGGGACAGCAAGTCGAATTCGTCCTCACAGGGATAGATGGAGAATCTTTAGGTTGGTCTGAGGAGATGATTATAATTATAAATTCTATCCCTTATATTTCTTATATTTCTAGAATCATAGAATCCTTACAGTGCGGAAGGAGTCCATTCGGCCCATCGAGTCTGCACCTACAACAATCCCACCCAAGCCCTATGTAACCCCACACATTTACTCTAGCTAGATCCCCAAAGGGACAATCTGCATGGCCAATCCACCTAAGCCACACATTTTTGGACCATGGGAGGAAACCAGAGCACCCAAGGGAATCCCATGCAGACATGAGGAGAATGTGCAAACTCCACACGGTGTGTCAGCCAAGCCGGGAATCAAACCCAGGTCCCTGGTGCTGTGGGGCAACAGTGCTAACCACTGTGCCACCATGCCAATCAATATTATTGATATTACTGTTAACAATTTGGCAATTTTTTGTTACTGAAATTCTTCCTCAATTTCATTTAATATTTTTCAGGTTATGGACTGATACAGTTCTCCTCTGACATTCAGTTACACCAATCTCCATATCACTTCTGGCTAAAACAAATCCATGGCTATGGAATTCTCGGGGATAGAAACATTCAACATTCCCAAAGAAAGATATATCACAGTATATTGCACCGTGGCACAGTGTTAGCACTGCTGCCTCACAGCGCCAGGGACTGGGTTCCATTCCCAGTTTGGGCCACTGTCTGTGTGGAATCTGCACATCCTCCCTGTGTCTGCATGGGTTTCTTCCGCGTGCTCTAGTTTCCTCCCACAGTCCAAAAGATGTGCTGGTTAGGTACATTGGCTATGTTAAATTCTCCCTCAGTGTATCCAAACAGGCATCAAAGAGAGGCAACTAGAGGATTTTCACAATAACTTCATTGTAATGTTGATGTCAACCTACTTGTGATACTAATACATATTAAACCTTAATAGCAAAATGCTGCAGATGCTTGGAAATCTGAAATAAAATCAGAGAATGCTGGATAAACTCAGCCCGTCTGACAGCCTCTGTGGAGAGAGAAACACAGTTAACATTTCAGATCTAAATGATCCTTCTCCAGAAATATAATCAAAGTCTGCATTATGTCAGAGATACTTTCAGTCAGAGTTCCAGATTCTCACGACTCTCTGGATGAAAACATCTTTCCTCAAATCCCCCCTAAATTTCCTACCCCTTACCTTAAATCTATGCCCCCTGGTTATTGGCTCCTTATCCGTCATTAAGGAGGAAATTGCGAGGCATCTTGAAGGGAATTGCTTGATAGGGCAGACGCAACACGGTTTCATTAAAGGGAAGTCGTGTCTGACAAATTTACTGGAGTTCTATGAGGATGTGTCTAGGGCGGTGGATAGAGGAGAGCCGGTGGATGTGGTCTTTCTGGATTTTCAGAAGGCGTTTGATAAGGTACCTCACAAGAGGTTACTGCAGAAGGTCAGAGGACATGGAGTTGGGGGTAGGGTGTTAGCGTGGATAGAGGATTGGTTGTCAAATAGGAGGCAGAGAGTGGGGGTCAATGGGTGCTATTCGGATTGGCGGTTGGTGACTAGTGGGGTGCCCCAGGGGTCGGTGCTGGGGCCTCAGCTATTTACCATTTATATAGATGATCTGGAGGAGGGAACCGAGTGTAGGGTGTCGAAATTTGCTGATGACACCAAGATTGGGGGAAAGGCAAATTGTGCGGAGGGTGTGGAGAGTCTGCAGAAGGATCTAGATAGGCTGGGCGAATGGGCCAGGAAATGGCAAATGGAATTTAATGTTGGCAAGTGTGAGGTGGTCCACTTTGGTAGGAAGAATGGTAGGAAGGACTATTACTTACGTGGCGAAAAACTGCAGCAGGCGACGGTGCAGAGGGACCTCGGGGTCCTTGTGCATGAGTCGCAAAAACCCAGCCTGCAAGTGCAGCAGGTGGTCAGGAAGGCGAATGGGATGCTGGCCTTCATAGCGAGGGGGATTGAATATAAAAGTAGGGAGGTCTTGCTGCAGCTGTATAGGGCATTGGTGAGGCCGCAGCTGGAGTACTGTGTGCAGTTTTGGGCGCCGCACCTGCGCAAGGATATTTTGGCCCTGGAGGGAGTGCAGAGGAGGTTTACTAGGCTGATACCGGAGTTGAGGGGGTTGAGCTATGAGGAGAGGCTGAATAAACTAGGCTTGTACTCGTTAGAGTTTAGAAGAATGAGGGGAGATCTCATTGAGACGTATAAGATGATGAATGGGATGGATAGGATAGAGGTGGAAAGACTCTTCCCGCTCAAAAAAGACAGTAGGACTAGGGGGCACAGCCTCAAGATAAAGGGGGGGCGGTTCAGAACGGAGTTGAGGAGGAACTTCTTCACTCAAAGGGTGGTGAATCTCTGGAATTCTCTGCCCGTTGAAGTGGTGGAGGCTGCCTCGCTAAATATTTTTAAGAAGCGGGTTGATGGGTTTTTGATAAGAGAGGGGATTAAGGGTTATGGGGAGAGGGCGGGAAAGTGGAACTGAGCCACGACAGATCAGCCATGATCTTATTGAATGGCGGGGCAGGCTCGAAGGGCCAGATGGCCTACTCCTGCTCCTATTTCTTATGTTCTTATGTTCTTATGTTCTACTAAGGAGAAAAGTTTCTCCTCCCATTTTATGAGTCACATTGATTGAGGTGTACTAGATTATGAGGGGCATTGACAGGGTGGACAGGGAGCAGCTGTTCCCCTTGAAGGGTCAGTTACAAGGGGGCACAAGTTAAAAGTGAGGGGGTGGGAGGTTTAGAGGGGGTTTGAGGAAAAACCTTTTCACTCAAAGGATGGTGACTGTCTGTAATGCACTGCTTGTGAGGGTAGTGGAGGAGGGGTACCTCACATCCTTTAAAAAGTACCTGGATGAGTACTTGACATATAACATTTAAGGTTATGGACCAAGTGCTGGCAGCGGGATTAGGTGGGCAGATCAGGGTCTTTCATGTATCAGTGTAGTATTCCCTGATTCTGTGATTCATAATTTTATCAGTTTTACAAATGACATATCCTGCTGATCGAAGCTGTTTTAAGTGCTTAGTGCTTTGATGCTGGGCTAGTTGGCTTGGAAGAGGGCACTGCTGTTGGACTGTCTTTCTTGCTGTTGTTTTAGTCAAACACCCCAGGCTGTTTATCATCTAATGTGTAAGCCGGTCCAGGACTAAGAGGTCATAAAGGTTGCAGTTGATAAGTGTAATCGGCATTCCAATACTATAGAGTCTGTTAAGTGATTTCCTGGTGCCTTTTGCTGCATTCAGTCTATATTCAAATTTAATGGGTTATTTTTAAAAAGGCCCCTTTTTAGCTATAATATCTCAGATTAGCTCCACATTCCTTACGCATCATGATGTTCTCACACAAAGATCTATAATTTATTCAAAACATCACCTAAAATTTGTCTACTGAGAAATGTTATTTCTCAGTATTATAGCTTGTTAGCATCATAATCAAAATAATAGGTTGCAAAGAATTGAATCATTGGCAAAAAAAGACAATTTTTTTAAGTCATTTGTGCGACATGAGCGTTGCTGGTTGACCAGCATTTTATTGTCCATCCTTAGTTGCCCTTGAGAAGGTGGTGGTGAGCTGCCTTCTTGAATCAGTGCAGTCCACGTGCTGTGGGTTGACCCACAGTGCCAGTAGTGAGGGGATTCCAGGATTTTGCCCCAGGGACTGCGAAGGAGCGACAATGTATTTCCAAGTCAGGATGGTGAGTGGCTTGGAGGGGAACTTGCAGTTGGTGTTCCCATGTATCTGCTGCCCTTTGTCCTTCTAGGTGGAAGTGGTCGTGTGTTTGGAAGGTGCTGTCTAAGGATCTTTGGTGAATTGCTTCAGTGCATCTTGTAGATTGGACACACTGCTACTACTGAGCGTCAGTGGTGGAGGGATTGAATATTTGTAACTGTTGTGATGCATAGAGGGAATTCAGATGAAAGCAACTTCCTTGATATCAGCAGGTTAGTTGTTCTCACACTGAAGCTGGATGTAAGACTTGGAACTTGCAATTATGAAGCTGACAGTTAGTGGTGCACAAAGAAACAACTTGTATTTAAATCCTCAGCTAATTTGTATACAGCAAATAGCAGGGTGATAAGCAGGTGGGCGGCACCATAGCACAATGGTCAGCACTGCTGCCTCACAGGGACCTGGGTTCGATTCCCAGCTTGGGTCACTGTCTGTGAGGAGTCTGTATGTTCTCCCTGTGTTTCCTCTGGGTGCTCCAGTTAGCTCCCACAGTCTGAAAGACGTGCGGGTTAGGTGCATTGGCCATGCTAAATTCTCCCTCGGTGTACCCGAACAGGCGCCAGAGTGTGGCAACTAGGGGATTTTCATAGTAACTTCAGTGCGCTATTAGTGTAAGTCTACTTGTGACACTAATAAATAAAGCTTTAAACTTTAATGACCTGGTAATCTGTTTTTGCGATGCTGTTTGAGGGAATAATATTGAGTCTGAGAGTGGGAGAGAATGCGACCACTCTTCTTCAAGTAGAGCCCTTGGATATTTCATATCCACTTGAGCAGTTTGATCAAGATCTGATAGGCAGCTGCTCTAACAGTGTAGCACTCCCTTAGCAATGCACTGATATCTCAGTTGGAATTGTGTGCCTCATGCCTGCAGAGTGGGTATGAACCCATGACTTTTTAACTCAAAGGTTTAAGTGCTGCTCTAGAGGCTGTTAAACAGGCTGAAAAGTAGCTGAGCAAGGAGAACAAGCAGTGAAAGGGTTTCAGAACTAGCACAGGAGTGAAGTGTTGACCAAACGTCAAATGAGAAAATTGAGACATTATTTGTGAACTATGCAGTCTCCCTCACTCAGCCCCACTCTCTCACACATAAGCTGCTTCTGACTGGAAGAGTCGATATTGATGGACAGAAGCGCTGTTTATATTGATGTCAGCATCACATAGGGTGGCACAGTCGTTAGCACTGCTGCCTCACAGCACCAGGGACCCAGGTTCAATTCCAGCCTTGGGTGATTGTGTGGAGTTTGCACGTTCTCCCAGTGTTTGCGTGGGTTTCCTCCAGGTTCTCTGGTTTCCTCCCACAGTCCAAAGATGTGCGGGTTAGGTTAATTGGCCATGCTAAATTGTCCTTTCGTTTTCATGGGGATTGGCAGGATAAATATGTGGGGTTACGGGGATGGGACCCGGGTAGGATTGTTGTCAGTACAGACTCAATGGGCCGAATGGCCTCCTTCTACACTGTAGGGATTCTAAGGTTCTATGATTCTATGATTTACTTTGTCAGTTCTAAAATTGAGCATGTGATTGAACTGGTGTCACCCCAACTTAACTCTACTGGATTTGCTAAATGTAACTATTGGGACGGTCTGGCTAATGTTCTTCCCTAGCAGTTGCATTCACATTGGAATTGCCACTGGCAGTGTGAAGCCTACACTTCAAAACACCAAGACCCTACTAGTAAGCTGTATTTTTATTCTGATGAACAATTGGAGTGTATAACTGGTATGCCAATATTGAGTATTTGCATGTAGAACGCTTGTATTACCAAGATACTAAAGAGTTGTTAATGTGTTCTCTGACTGTGTTTGAGCCAATAAAATATTTGGCCCAGGAAGAAAAGTTTGAATGAGTGTTGTCAAAATTTTACAAATACACTATAGAACGCATCCTTTCCTGATATATCACAGCTTGGTATGTGGCCCCTCCTCTGACCAAGACCGCAAGAAACTACAAAGGTTGAGAATATAGCCCAGTCCATCACACAAACCATCCTCCCATCCATTGACTCCATCTACACTTCCCACTGCCTCAGAAAAGCAGTCAGCGTAATCAATGATGCCACGCACCCCGGACATTCTCTCTTCCACCTTCTATGATCAGGAAAAAGATACAAAAGTTTGAAGTCATGTACCAACTGACTCAAGAACAGCTTCTTTCCTGCTGCCATCAAGCCTTTGAATGGACCTACCTTATATTAAATTGATCTTCCTCTGCTCCCTAGCTATGACTGTAACACTACATTCTGCACTCTCTCCTTTCCTTCTCCCCTATGTACTCTATGTACAGTGTGCTTTCTCTTTATTGCGTGCAAGAAACAATACTTTTCAACGTATCCCAATACAAGTGACAATAATAAATCAAATCTATCTGAAAGTGGACACGGAGCAGAAAGTGCTAGAAGAATTCAGCATCTGTGGAGAGAGAAACAGAGTTAATGTTTTTGAATCCAATATGACTCTTCTTTGGAATCGTGGTCTGATTAACTTCTTTGCTGAAAATCAAAATTCTTGGAAAACCTTAATAGCTAACGCCTGCGTATCACGAGAAACAGAAGTAAGCAGAAATGAAATGGACTTCCATTATAAATACAGGCTTTTGGTATCTGGTTTTCATTTGAGGATTTTCCACACAGGCTACTGAAAAATTAAACAGCCCAGACCAAAACTGGATGGGTGGCAGCCCGATTCCCTCAAGTCCCTCAAACTGCCTTCTGTTTGGCATTCTTTTAATTGGAGTTAATGAGGAGCAGAAAATTGAATCATTAACATTGAATTTTTTAATCTATCGCCAAACAAATTAGTCTGAGTCTCAAACTGAATTCATCTTCAGGCATTTTAAATTGAGAGGGAAAAATAGATCTAAAGTTTTAAGTTTATTACTGTCACAAGTAGGCTTACATTAACACTGCAATGAAGTTACTGTGAAAATCCTCTAGTTGCCACACTCCAGCGCCTGTTTGGGCACACTGGGGGAGAATTTAGCACGGCCAATGCACATAACTAGCATACCTTTCAGACTATGCTTTTACCATGAAGTGCTTGCTCATCAGAAAATAGCAGTTCACATCAGCATGACTTAGTTATGAGAAACTGCTCTAGCTGGAGAAACTGGGAGGCATCTGAATCAATCAAAGCAAAACCAGAAAATGTTGGATGTAGTCGGCAGGTCCATCAGCACCTGCGCAGAAAATGGACAAGTTGATCTTTCAGATTGTGACCTTCATTGAATAATGTGGGATTTATAGAAACATAGAACCCCTACTGTGCAAAATAGGCCATTCAGCCCATCATGTCTGCACCAACAATAATCCCAACCGGGCCTTATCTCCGTAGCCCCACATATTTACCCTACTAATCTCCGTGACACTAAAAGGCAATTTAACATGGCCAATCCATCTAACCTGCACATCTTTGAGTCAGATCACCCAGAGGAAACCCATGCAATACAGGGACAACGTGCAAGGCCAGAATTGAACCTGGATCCGTGGAGCTGTGAGGCAGCAGTGCTAACCACTGTGCCACCATGGTGCCATTTGGCTAGGATGCGACTAGGATTTCAGATTCAATTCTTCATCTATCCCACGCAGAAGCTGAACAACACCCCAGGAGTGCAGCATTGGCAATACTACTAGCAATGATTGGCACATAAATATTCTTGCCAAAGACAACTCTATGCACCTGCTGGAGGCATTTGTCCCTTAATACTCCAGATAGATTCGGTTAGTTGCACCAGTGTTTTAAAACACAATACGTAATTCACAACTTTCTTCTCTGGTCATTATCCTCCAAGGGTTTGGGTGAAACATGCATCTCTGGTTCAGCAATAAACCTCTTCAGTTCACTGGGAACTTTTACCTTTTAGATCTAGGGGTGAGGGGATCTTGGTACCATAGAACTTTAGAACATCATAGCACAGAAACAGGCCTTGGAGGGAGTGCAGAGGAGGTTTACTAGGCTGATACCGGAGTTGAGGGGGTTGAGCTATGAGGAGAGGCTGAATAAACTAGGCTTGTACTCGTTGGAGTTTAGAAGAATGAGGGGAGATCTCATTGAGACGTATAAGATGATGAATGGGATGGATAGGATAGAGGTGGAGAGACTCTTCCCGCTCAAAAAAGACAGTAGGACTAGGGGGCACAGCCTCAAGATAAAGGGGGGGCGTTTTAGAATGGAGTTGAGGAGGAACTTCTTCACTCAAAGGGTGGTGAATCTCTGGAATTCTCTACCCGTTGAAGTGGTGGAGGCTGCCTCGCTAAATATTTTCAAGAAGCGGGTTGATGGGTTTTTGATAAGAGAGGAGATTAAGGGTTATGGGGAGAGGGCCGGAAAGTGGAACTAAGCCACGACAGATCAGCCATGATCTTATTGAATGGCGGGGCAGGCTCGAAGGGCTAGATGGCCTACTCCTGCTCCTATTTCTTATGTTCTTATGTTCTTATGTTCTTTTGGCCCTTCTTGGCTGTGCTGAACCATTTTTCTGCCTAGTCCCACTGACCTGCACCTGGACCATATCCCTCCACACTCCTTTCATCCATGTTCCTGTCCAAGTTTTTCTTAAATGTTAAAAGTGAGCCCACATTTACCACTTCAACTGGCAGCTCATTCCACACTCCCACCACTTTCTGTGTGAAGAAACTCTCCCTAATATTCCCTTTAAACTTTTCCCCCTTCACTCTAACCCATGTCCTCTAGTTTTTTTTTCTCCCTTAGCCTCAGTGGGAAAAGCCTGCTTGCATTCACTCTATCTATACTCATCATAATTTTATACACTTCTATCAAATCTCCCCTCATTCTTCTAAGCTCCAGGGAATATTCAACCTTTCTCTGTACTCAGTTTCTCAAGTCCCGGCAACATCCTTGTAAACCTTCTCTGCAGTCTTTCAATCTTATTAACATCCTTCCTGTAATTAGGTGACCAAAACTGCACACAATATTCTAAATTCAGCCTCACCAATGTCTTACACAACCTCACCGTAACATTCCAACTCTTATACTCAGTACTTGGATTTATAAAGGCCAATTTACCAAAAGCATTCTTTACGACCCTATCTGCCTGTGATACCACTTTTAGGGAATTATGTATCTGTATTCCCAGATCCCTCTGTTCTACTGCACTCTTCAGTGTCCTACCATTTACCTTGTATGTTCTACCTTGGTTTGTCCTTCCAAAGTGCAATACCTCACACTTGTCTGCATTAAACTCCCATTTTTCAGCCCATTTTTCTAGCTGGTCCAAATCCCTCTGCAAGCTTTGAAAACCTCCCTCACTGTCCACTACACCTCCAATCTTTGTATCATCAGAAAATTTGCTGATCCAATTTACCACATTATCATCCAGATCATTTATATAGATGACAAACAACAATGGACCCAGCACTGATCCTTGTGGCACACCACTACTCACAGGCCTCCACTCAGAGAAGCAATTCTCCACTACCCCTCCGGCTTCTTCCGCTGAGCCAATATCTAATCCAATTTACTACCTCGCCATGTATACCTAGCGACTGAACCTTCCTAACTAATCTCCCATGTGGGACCTTGTCAAAGGCCTTACTGAAGTCCATGTAGACAACATCCACTTCCTTCCCTTCATCCACTTTCCTGGTGACCTCCTCATAAAACTCTAATAGTTTGGTTAAACATGACCTACCACGCACAAAGCCATGTTGACTCTCCCTAATAAGTCCCTGTCCATCCAAATATTTGTAGATCCTATCTCTTAGTACTCCTTCCAATAATTTACCTACTACTGACGTCAAACTTACTGGTCTATAATTTCCTGGATTACTTTTTGAGTCTTTTTTAAACAACGGAACAATCATCCGGCACCTCACCCGTGGATACTGACATTTTAAATAGATCTGCAGGGCCTCTGCAATTTCAACACTAGTCTCCTTCAAAGTCTGAGGGAATAACCTCTCCGGTCCTGGGGATTTATCTACTCTGATTTGCCTCAAGACAGCAAGCACCTCCTCCCCTTCAATCTGCATAGGTTCCATGACATCCCTACTTGTTTGCCTTATTTCCATAGACTCCATACCAGTTTCCTGAATAAATACAGATGCAAAAAAAACCCATCTAATATCTCCCCATTTCTTTTGGTTCCACACATAGAAGATCCACTCTGATCTTCAAGAGGACCAATTTTATCCCTTTTGCTGTTAATATACCTATAGAAGCTCTTAGGATTATCCTTCACCTTGACTGCCAAAGCAACCCCATGTCTTCTTTTAGCCCTCCTGATTTCTTTCTTAAGTAGTTTCTTGCACTTTTTATACTCCTCAAGCATCTTATTTGCTCCCTGTTGCCTAAACATGTCATACATCTCTCTTTTCTTCTTTATCAGAGTTCCACTGTCCACTGATATCTCCAGGACAGTGACACCTCTTCACTTATTTTACTATGATGCAGTTATATTTTGTGCTGCATTGGCATCAGACACAAGAACACATTTGGGGCAGACCACAAGATTAATTCCTGATTCCATCCTCCTTCCTTGTGCTTGATGAGGCACACAACCTCAATATTCTCTTTTATGATTCTGAGCTCTTCACAAACTGCAAATCTGTTCGACCTCTTTGAAGGTGCAGCAAGCAGTCCAGAACTAGGGGTCATATTCTGAGGATAAGGGGTAAACCATTTAGAACTGAGGCAAGGAGAAATTTCTTCACCTAGAGGGTGGCCAAAACATTGTTTGATTTCAAGAAGAAATTAGATATAGCTCTTGGGGCTAAAGGAATCCAGAGACATGGGGGGAAGAGGGGATCAGGATATTGAATTTGATGATCAGTCATGATCAAAATGAATGGTGGAGCAGGCTCAAAGGGCCAAGTGCCCTACTCCTGCTTCTAGTTTCTATGTTTCCATGGGAACAGGGGAATATGCCTGCATTTGGATTTTTAAAATGCATTCAGTGAACAAGAGGCTGACAAACAAGATTGGAGCCTACAGCTGGGATATGTTCTGATGTTAATCATTATTAAGTTTGAATAGAATGGAATAATGATGAGAGGATCTACAACTCCATTCATAATGATTTTGGTAAAGGAGAAAAATGAGCCAAATAGATGTTTTTTTTGGAAGAGCCAGCGGCTTTTTATTTGATTTGATTTGACTTAATATTTTCACATATATTAGCATGCAATGAAAAGTATTGTTTCTTGCACTCTATACAAAGCGTACTGCTCACAGAGAATGTAGGGGAGAAGAGGAGAGAGTGCAGAATGTAGTGTTACAGTCATAGCTAGGGTGGAGAGAAAGATCAACATAATATAAGGTTACATTCAAAAGTCTGATGGCAGCAGGGAAGAAACTGCTCTTGAGTCCTCAGACTTTTGTATCTTTTTCCCGACGGAAGAAGGTGGAAGAGAGTATGTCTGGGATGCGTGGGGTCCTTGGTTATGCTGGCTGTTATGCTGTGGCAGCGGGAAGTATAAACAGACTCAATGGCTGGGAGGCTGGTTTTCATGATGGACTGGGCTACCTTTGTAATTTCTTGCTGTCTTGGTCAGCGCAGGAGCCATACCAAGCTGTGATACATCTGGAAAGGGTGCTTTCAATGGTTTCTATGCTTTCTTCATTCTTACTTCTTTCATTGCACCTCCTTCTCATCATCTCTTTATTTAATGTTAAGGTTAACTCTCCAGTGCAAACAAATGGTGACATTCGTGAATACTAGATAGTACGTTTATCAGATTTAAACCTGTTCAGCTTTTCTTGTCCCTATGCTGGGTCACTGGATAACTTGTTATTCTCACCGAAACGTGAATAGGGCAGAGAATCATGTACTTTTCAGGATTTTGCATCTGAAAGGTGTATGCTCATACCTCGGCTATCATGGAATGCAGTAACCACACCCTGCTGCCCATTAGAACTTTTCCAATAGCATTTCAGATGATCAGCATACAGAGAACAATCACTTAGGGCATTGTAGGTGACCCCACTTCACCTAACATCTGTCAGTATGTGCTTTCTTGTGGCAACAGATGATCAGAAGCAGGAATTTCTCCTCTTGACACCAGAAATGTAGAATCATTGAGTCATACAACACATAAAAGGCCCTTCAGCCCATCGGGCCTGCACTGACAATAACTATGACTAAAGTCGCACTATTCCCATTTTTTTAAAGATCAGTGGTAGTTTTCTGAAATCTAAATCTCTACAAATCAAGAGCTCAAATCTAGGACATTGTTACGTCCAAAAGGCACAATTCCACACCAGGCTGCATATTGTTCAACTTACTTATCGGGACATCTTTGCAAATGATGGACTTTAGTTTCAAATTCTGATTACTAAACCGGACTATGTTGCTCCGTGCACCCTCCCGCTGAAGCTAACGAGAGAATCTAGCGTGGTGCTTCAACATTGAACCATATTCATCTATTGTCGAGACAGGCCACTTAGGACTTTTTGGAAAATGTGCCTGAACATTGCAGCATCTCCATCTGGTGCAAGGGGATGTGCCACCCTGAAAACATAGCAGTCATTCAATCACTCATCAATACTCATTCACAAGCCCAAAACTACTATCTTGATTGAACAGCAACAACTCCTATTCATTCAACACCTTTAATGTAATATAATGAGCCAAGGTGCTTTTCAGGAACTTGGCACAGTGACACAGTGGTTAGCACTGCTGCCTCACAGCGCCAGGGTCCTGGGTTCAATTCCTGGTTTGGGTCACTGTCTGTGCGGGAGTCTGGACGTTCTCCCAGTGTCAGTTTCCTCCTACAGTCTAAAAGACGTGCTGGTTAGGTGGATTAGCCATGCTAAATTCTCGCTCAGTGTACCCAAACAGGCGCCAGAGTGTGGCAACCAGGAGATTTTTACAATAACTTCATTACAGTGTTAATGTGAGCCTACTTGTGACACTAATAAATTTAAACTGAAAAACAGTATGACATGGAGTGACATAAGGAGATATTAAGTCAGATACCAAAAGCTCAATCAAATAGTTTGGTTTTAAGGAGTGTCCTAAAGGAGGAAAGTGAAATGGAGAGGGAATTCTGGAGCTTAGGGCAGTGGTGGGCATTCTGTGGCATAGGGGCCACATAACATAACATAAGAACATAAGAAATAGGAGCAGGAGTAGGCCATCTAGCGCTCCGAGCCTGCCCCGCCATTCAATAAGATCATGGCTGATCTGTCGTGGCTCAGTTCCACATTCCCGCCCTCTCCCCATAACCCTTAATCCCCTCTCTTATCAAAAACCCATCAACCCGCGTCTTAAATATATTTAGCGAGGCAGCCTCCACCACTTCAACGGGCAGACAATTCCAGAGATTCACCACCCTTTGAGTGAAGAAGTTCCTCCTCAACTCCGTTCTAAACCGCCCCCCCCTTTATCTTGAGGCTGTGCCCCCTAGTCCTACTGTCCTTTCTGAGCGGGAAGAGTCTCTCCACCTCTATCCTATCCATCCCATTCATCATCTTATACGTCTCAATGAGATCTCCCCTCATTCTTCTAAACTCTAACGAGTACAAGCCTAGTTTATTCAGCCTCTCCTCATAGCTCAACCCCCTCAACTCCGGCATCAGCCTAGTAAACCTCCTCTGCACTTCCTCCAAGGCCAAAATATCCTTGCGTAAGTGCGGCGACCAGAACTGCACACAGTGCCCTATACAGCTGCAGCAAGACCTCCCTACTTTTATATTCAATCCCCCTCGCTATGAAGGCCAGCATCCTATTCGCCTTCCTGACCACCTGCTGCACCTGCAAGCTGGGTTTTTGCGACTCATGCACAAGGACCCCGAGGTCCCTCTGCACCGTCGCCTGCTGCAGTTTTTCGCCACGTAAGTAATAGTCCTTCCTACCATTATTCCTACCAAAGTGGACCACCTCGCACTTGCCAACATTAAATTCCATTTGCCATTTCCTGGCCCATTCGCCCAGCCTATCTAGATCCTTCTGTAGACTCTCCACACCCTCCGCGCAATTTGCCGTTCCACCAATCTTGGTGTCATCAGCAAATTTCGACACCATACACCATACATGCGGCATGTCTGGGTTCAGAGTGTGCTTCACATGCAGCGTTGCCACATTCTGCTAATTTCCGCCTGTATTGTTTCTTTTCCTACTGGTATGACTGACGTGGTACACAAGTAAAGCAAGGGTCCCTGAAGTGAGGTTCACGCTGATTGTACACAATATTGACTGCGAGAGACGTGCACTCCCTCAGCATTCAAAGTGTAAATATTTATTTAGATTTTAGCATCTGAAGTTAATGATAGCTCTATTAATATATAAATGATTAAGCATTTCCTATAACTCACTGTGAAATATTCGTCATGTATTAAATGTCTTGAATATTATTCGTTGGGTTAGTGAACAAGCCTGATTTCAATCTTGCGGCCCACTGAGATGAAGGCTGGGGGGGACACTCATGTGGCCCACTTACTGGCCTAGATTGTCCATCACTGCTTTGGGGCCTGGGCGACTGAGTGTATGCTAATCAATGGTGGAGTGATTGCAATCAGAGGATGGTAAAGAGGCCAGAATTAGAGGTGAACTGGAATGAAACACCAGGATACTGCAACAACTCAGGATCAAAAACTATCTCCAGGCAGTGAACATCAGCTACCAGATTGCAATTTTTATGAACAGTTTTGGAGTTTCAGTGGTAGAGTGGTAATCACATGCAGTTTGTGCACTTAACAATGTATCTGTAATAGGAAGTAGGTATAAAATGAGATCATCTTGATTTCCACAGTACCTATATTGTTTCCTGTATAATGTTGTGTCTACAGCTTGCCCTTGGGCAGATATCCACTCTAAATAAAGCTTCCAGCTGTAACTGGAATATCCTCCATAAATATCTGTTGCAGATAATAATTAATAAACAAGCCCAAAGTGCTTATGAATAAACAAAAAAGCTTGTTGGATTAGTATGATGGTTAGAACTGACCGACCGTTCCAACTACTGACTGTCCCATCTCCCTCAGTGTGGAGCACATTTGCCCCCTTGTGGCACACCTAAGCACTATTCCGATTTCAGCAACTGTCCAGAACACAGTAATATATTTGTGGGAAATTGGGAGTACAAATGTTCAGCTGCACCGAGGAGCTGTATACTTGCAAATATATTAGCTTTCAAGCAACCTTCTCAAATTGTTAGGAGTGTACATACTTGGGATAAGTACTGTAATGGTTTCTAAGGGCGCTGTTAAAGACTCAATTCAAAAACAGCTCATAGATAAGAGAAATATATAGTTTTATAAATCCCTAAATCAAAAGGCAATATAAAGGTGGAAGGTAACCTTTATTTTCAGACAGGAGGTGATAACTGTATTTAACTCTAAGTATAATATCACATCATTCAGTAAGTACAAGTATAAGAATATCGTGGATGGCACAATGGCCCAATGGTTAGCACTGCTGCTTCATAGTGCCAGGTTCGATTCCTAGCTTGGGAGTTTGCACATTCTCCCCATGTCTGTGTGAATTTCCTTTGGGTGCTCCAGTTTCCTCCCACAGTCCAAAAATGGGTGGGTTAGGTTGATTGGCCATGATAAATTGACCATTAGTGTCAGAACATAAGAACATAAGAAATAGGAGCAGGAGTAGGCCATCCAGCCCTTCGAGCCTGCCCCGCCATTCAATAAGATCATGGCTGATCTGTCGTGTCTCAGTTCCACTTTCTATATATATATATATTTCTATATATTTCCACTCTCCCCATAACCCTTAATCCCCTCTCTTATCAAAAACCCATCAACCCGCGTCTTAAATATATTTAGCGAGGCAGCCTCCACCACTTCAACGGGCAGAGAATTCCAGAGATTCAGGGGGACTAACAGGATAAATGCATGGGGTTATGGGGATAGGACAGCTGGCTCGATGGACCAACTGGCCTTTTTCTGCATTGTAGGAATTCTATGATCTTAAGAGGTACCAGATGAAATTTAATTGACATGAAGCAAAATGTCTTTTTGGCAGAGTTTTTCCTAAAAAAGTCATTTCACTTTCAAAAGAAGCAGTGGCAATAAACTGGAACCTCATGGCCTATAGGAGTGGAGGAGGCAGAGATAGTGAATGATTTCAATAGCAAATTGAGTGGGCACTTAAGGGGAGGCATTTGCTGGGTTACCAGCGTAAAACCAGGGAATGTGACTGGTTGGGTTGTTCTAGAAGCACTATGGGTTCTACAGGCCGAACACCTTCCTTTTGACGTGACTGTGACTGGTTAGCTCTGTGATCTACAACGTAAGGTGATTGTGTTTCTTTGTGAGCCTCCAGAAACTAGTCATTCTCTTCCACAACGTTTCATGATTCAGCATCACTCGTGTTCTCTTCTCACCTTTCAGGGAAAAAGATACAAAACTTTGAGGTCATGTACCAAGAACAGCTTCTTCCTTGCTGGCATCAGACTTTTGAATGGACCTACTTGATATGAAGTTGATCTTTCTCTACACCTTAGCTATGATTATAACACTGCATTCTGCACTTTCTTGTTTCCTTTTCTATGAACGGTATGCTTTGTCTGTATAGCATGCAAGAAACAATATTTTTCACTGTATACTAATACATGTGACAGTAATAAATCAAACCAAATCAAATCAAAATCTTGAAGTGAACGTCTGTAAGAATACTTGCTTTCACCTGCCACCCATCCCTCCTGCCACCATCCGACAAGAATAATGACTGGTTGATCACTGAACAAACAATTATTTCTTTTATTCATCACTGATTTGACGGCACTAAGATACAAAAAGGTGGGCAATGCCTTTGGAAGCTTTAATCTCAGCTACTTTCAACAAGTTGGACAATAAAGAGTAAGAAAAGAGCTAAAAGTTAAAAAAAGCATTGTTGTAGACTATTGTGTCAATACAAGAGAGCAGAGAATCATAGAATCTGACAGTGCAGAAGGAGGCCATTCAGCCTGCACCAAACACAATCAAGGCTGCACCAAACACAATCCCACCCAGGCCCTATCACTTTAACCCCATGTATTTATCCTAGCTAGTCCCCCTGACACTAAGGGACAATTTAGCACGGCCAATCCACCTAACCCGCATATCTTTGGATTGTGGGAGGGAACCCATGCAGACATGGGGACAACGTTATTATGGTACGAATGACTTTAGGCCTTTTCTCTTTACACCAACAGTCAATATTTCCCCTTATGTGAAAACTAAAATGCAGAATATGTTGGCCCACATTGCTTCACTCCTCACAGAGAACATTGTATCACACTTTCAAAATGCTTGGGTTGTGCTGACACTGGGATTCACCCACAAGCTGCCTGTATAAAGGACAGGGTGGCTGGAACAGCTCGTACAGCCCTGGAGGCTGAAGGAGCTCAGCTAGGATAAAGCAGCGTCTGTTGTAAATGATAATAAATCAGGATGCATGGGCATATCAAAGGGATACAATTATCTGTGTGAGAGATAGATGTGGCAGGGACCTGTGTGATATTGCAAGATAAAGTTCTGGAATTCTCCTCAGGACTTACAGAAGGCTTTAGCTGGCGTGGGATGGAATGTACACTTTGAAAAGGATACAGAAACACAGACCTCTTGAATTGAGGAGCAGTGTGCCGATGGAAGGGCTATCACTTCTGAACTCCACAGAAAATATTCCTATTTCTCGAAATCCTCTTCCTTGCCTGAAGCTTTGAGGTTTGCTATGATTCAGTTCCTTAGTTGTGCTGCTTGAATATTTTACTAGGAGTCAGAAAGTTGTGGGATCAAGGTCCACTTAAGAGAGTCAAGCATCTAATCTGACGCTCCAGTGTAGTACAGTCAGGTACCACTACACTCCATTGGGTACTGTCTTTAGATGTGACTTTAAATTGGCGGGCAGCATGGTGGCCCTGTGGTTAGCACTGCTGCCTCACAGCGCCAGTCACCTGGGTTCGATTCCTGGCTTGGGTCACTGTCTGCGTGGATTCTACATGTTTTTCCTCTGTCTGTGTGGGTTTCCTCCCACACTCCAAAGATGTGTGAGTTAGGTTGATTGGCCATGCTAAATTGCCCCTTAGTGTTAGGAGGACTAGCAGGTTAAATACATGGGGACAGGGCCTGGGTGGGATTGTGGTCAATGTGGATTTGATGGGCCTAATGGCCTCCTTCTGCACTGTAGGATTCTATGATTCTCCCATCTGCTCTCTCATGTTGGCACAATAGACTGTGTAGTACTCCAACTACAAAAACATTTATTTATTTAGACCTTTGACGTAATAAAATATTTCTCAGCACTTCAAATACTGAGCAACATAAGGAGGCATTAGGTGAGGTAACCAAAAGCTTAGTCAACGAGATGTAAGTATTAAGGAATATCTTAAAAGAGGAAAGAGAGGTCAAGAAACAGGAGGGACTCTGAGTAAGGTATTATGGAGCTTGGGGCCTAGCCAGTCACCAATTGGAGACTGATTCAAATTGGGAAAGTACAAGAGGACAGAGTTAGAGGAGCAGGGGTGTCTCAGAGAATTGTGGGGCAACTTACCGAGATGGGGAGGGGCAAGGCCACGGAAGGATTTGCAAACAAGGACAAGATTTTTCAAATCACGGTGCTACTGGACTGGGAGCCATTGTAGGTCAGCGATCACAGGGGCCAGAGGTGAATGTGACTTGAATGGGCAGCAGAGTTTTGCATGACCTCAGGTTTATGGAGCCTCCATGGGAGACTAGCCAGGAATTCCAAACATGTCAAGTTTTGAAGAAAAAGAATCTGGGTTTCGGCAGAAGCACTGAGACAGAGGTGAAGTGGGGTGATGTTATCGAGGTGGAAACAAGCATTCTTATTGATAATGTCAATATATAATTAGAAGGAGTACTTGATGAATGGTCCAGAGAATGATCTGGGGGGTCCAGATCCAGGAGGATCCAAAGAATGAGTGTAGGGTGTCGAAATTTGCTGATGACACCAAGATTGGGGGAACGGCAAATTGTGCGGAGGGTGTGGAGAGCCTGCAGAAGGATCTAAATAGGCTGGGCGAATGGGCCAGGAAATGGCAAATGGAATGTAATGTTGGCAAGTGTGAGATGGTCCACTTTGGTAGGAAGAATGGTAGGAAGGACTATTACTTACGTGGCGAAAAACTGCAGCAGGCGACGGTGCAGAGGGACCTCAGGGTCCTTGTGCATGAGTCGCAAAAACCCAGCTTGCAGGTGCAGCAGGTGGTCAGGAAGGCGAATGGGATGCTGGCCTTCATAGCGAGGGGGATTGAATATAAAAGTAGGGAGGTCTTGCTGCAGCTGTATAGGGCATTGGTGAGGCCGCAGCTGGAGTACTGTGTGCAGTTTTGGGCGCCGCACCTGCGCAAAGATATTTTGGCCTTGGAGGGAGTGCAGAGGAGGTTTACTAGGCTGATACCGGAGTTGAGGGGGTTGAGCTATGAGGAGAGGCTGAATAAACTGGGCTTGTACTCGTTAGAGTTTAGAAGAATGAGGGGAGGTCTCATTGAGACGTATAAGATGATGAATGGGATGGATAGGATAGAGGTGGAGAGACTCTTCCCGCTCAAAAAAGACAGTAGGACTAGGGGGCACAGCCTCAAGATAAAGGGGAGGCGGTTTAGAACGGAGTTGAGGAGGAACTTCTTCACTCAAAGGGTGGTGAATCTCTGGAATTCTCTGCCCGTTGAAGTGGTGGAGGCTGCCTCGCTAAATATTTTTAAGACGCGGGTTGATGGGTTTTTGATAAGAGAGGGGACTAAGGGTTATGGGGAGAAAGCGGGAAAGTGGAACTGAGCAGCGACAGATCAGCCATGATCTTATTGAATGGCGGGGCAGGCTCGAAGGGCTAGATGGCCTACTCCTGCTCCTATTTCTTATGTTCTTATGTTCTTATGATCCCAGGAACGAAAGGTGTGACATATGAGGAGCGTTTGAGGACTCTGTACTTGATAGAATTCAGGAGGATGAAGGAGGGGGTCTCATTGCAACTTACAGAACACTGAAAGATCAGGATAGAGTGGATGTGAGGAAAATGTTTCCATTAGTAGGAGAGACTAGAGTTCGAAGGCACAGCATCAGAATAGAGGGACGCTTTAGTACTGAGATGAGGAGGGATTACTTCAGCCAGAGGGTGGTGAATCTACAGAATTCATTGCCACAGAAGGCTGAGGCGACCAAGTCATTGAGTATATTTAAGACAGAGATGGATTGGTTCTTGATTGGTAAAAAGATCAAAGGTTATGAGAAAAAGGCAGGAGAAAGGGGTTGTGAAACTTATCAGCCATGACTGAATGGCAGGGAAGACTCAATCGGCCAAATGGCTTACTTCTGCTCCCATATCTTATGGACTAGGCAGGCAATGTCTATGTGCATTTGAAAGGCCAAGGTTTCATTTCTAGAGAGAGATCTGAACTTTTTAAATAAAAAGGCCAGCAATTGACTGAAGCTAACACAGGCATTGAATAAATTTGGATCCTGGTCTACTGAGACAGGGTGGATTGTTTAGAACAATTAACCTTTTCCTGTTCTAAAATCTCCTCAGCTCAGAGCACCAAACTGTAATGAATATGCCAAAATTACACAATTGATGGATCATGCATAAGTGAACTATCTTACAAGTTCAGGTGGATAGAAGACTCCATCATAATAAGGTTGTCACTTGCCTAATTTTGAAAGCCTCTTTGATTTATCTTTTGGCAGGTTGGAGGTCTCAGGGGATGAACTAGTCCCTTTTACTGTCCCTTTTGATTAATGAATCATACTGATCTGTGTATACTGAGTCTCTGAAAACAATTCCCTGTTCAACATATTAACATGTCTCTTTCTGGCACTGTAATCACTTATGCCTTGTGAGCAAATGATAATTTGGCTGATATCTGAACTTGCTGACACCACAACTTCTTTCCACTATGATATAAACTCATTGAAATGCTCAGCGTTGCTCAGTATGATTAGGCAAAGCTTAGAATTCTGGTTCTACATCAGGAGATCGATGATAAAGTTGATCTGCACTGCTACCAGTCATCGAGATCAGTGGCCTTTCCTTTTGGCCATGTGGTTAAATCGCATGAGAGTTGGCCAACAGGATGGTTCTCCGGCAATGGGAAGTTCTAGCCATTTCAAAATTTAAACTGGACACCAAGGGGTGATTCTCCCATCCCACTGTAATCATTGTTTAGAGCAGCGGGCCCAGAGAATTGCATGAAAGTTCACACCCCACTAGCGCCTCCCAGTGTCGGATTCCCAACGCGGTCTGCTCTGCACCAGAAATTGGCAGGGAGGTGGGGTTAACATTTAAATGATATTTTATATATCATTTAAATGCTATTAGCCGGCCCCGGACAGAAGTCTCCGGGCCTGCTAGCCTCTTCGGTTCGATTTGATTTTTTATTGTCACATGTTTTAGTACACAGTGAAAAGTATTGTTTCTTGCACACTGTACAGACAAAGCATACCATTCATAGAGAAGGAAATGAGAGAATGCAGAATGTAGTGTCACAGTCATAGCTAGGGTGTAGAGAAAGATCAACTCAATGCAAGGTAGGTCCATTTAAAAGTCTGATGGCAGCAGGGAAGAAGCTGTTCTTGAGTCCCTGGGCATGGGCACCATGGCAGTACAAGCCTGTATCTCCTGGCACTGCCAAGGGGCAGAGTGCCCATGCCCGGGATGTTAACATTGTGGTAATGGTAATGGCATTGAATGTCAAGGGGTAATGGTTAGATTCTTTCTTTTTGGAGATGGTTAGTGTCTGACACTGTGCCACACAAATGTTACTTGCCATTATCAGCCAAACCCTCTATTATCCAGGTCTAGTTGCATTTGGATATGGATTGCTTCAGTATCTTGTTAAGGACCAGGCTGGAAACTCCAAGGTATTTTATGAAGTTAGTCTAGACCCTAAGTTTTACATTTGATTTATGGCACAGGTGAGCATAAGCTGCTTCACTCCAGGTATGATTCAAGTGACCCACTAGGAAGCTTTTATTAAACAAAGTTTATTTAAGAACACAGTTAGAAAATAACAAAATTAATTAGCATAACTTTTATCAAATACAGGACTTAAACATGACACAGTATATGAGTCAGCTAATTATCTCTGTTATTCCAAGTTAGACACCATTCTACAGACTTACACCCTTCTTCAAACTTAGCACAAAACCAAGTACGTTCATGTGATGCTGGATTTTCAGCTTTGTAACACGTATGGACAGGCATCGAAGCCGACAGCTTTCAGAGCAGGATATAGCTTCAAAACAGCTGAGCACAATTGTAACATTACAGCTGAGCTTAGGCTGGAAAGGAAACCTTGGCCTTTCCATGCTGCGTAGCTCAGTTCCACACTGGATGGTGCATTTATTAATCTAACCATCAGGACATCAACCTTTATGTGCTTTCTAAAGGTACATTCTTTAATGGGACATGAACATCGCTGGCAAGGCCAGCGTTTGTGGCCCATCTTTAATTGCCCTTCAATCGAGTTCCTGGCTGGCCATTTCAGCAGTTGGGTAAGAATCAATCGCATTTTTACTGTGGTTCTGGAGTCACATGTAGGCTAGGCTAAATAAGCACAGAAGCTTTCGTTCCCCTTAGGACATTAATGAACAAGACAGGTTTTTACAACAATCAGCAATAGCTTTATAGTCACCATTACCGAGATGAGCGTTATATTCCAGATTTAATTAACTGAATTTAAATTCATCAGCTGCTGTGGTGGGATTTGAACCCATGCCCCTCAGCATTAGCCTGGGCCTCTGAGTACCCAGTCCAATGACATTACCACTTGGCCGCTTCGATCAATGGGATGCAAATGACCAGTGATTACATTTACTGAGCATCCAGGCTTCACCCCTCAGAAATGGCACTATTTGAGAGGTGCTTTTCTCTTCTGATATTGTTCCAAATTCAATCATTTCACTCGCTTCAAAACCCTGGGAGCAAAGAATGTGGCACCAAGGGAGAAACGGTCTTTTTGCAGACTCAGTCTTCATTTAAAAAAAACACATGAAAAAGCAGAATGCCATAATGTTATGTTACATTAATACTATGTTAAATTATATTATATTAAGGCACATTCCTTTGGGAAACCCTTTATCGGATGTTCAAGGGCACTGATTAAACTACTGCCAGATCTACAGCTGCAAAAGAATACAAGGAGAAACTGTTACCAACAGTTTTCAACCACCTTTGCTCAAAAACATTAACAAAACCCAAATATCATTCTACTGATAAGATTTAAGAAATTTAAAGAATTATTCAGTACAACGTTGGGGTTGACAAACCGAAAAGCATTTCAGGATGGTCTTTTTTTCATTCATTTGTGGGACATGGGCGTCACTGGCTGGCCAGCATTTATTGCCCAAACCTAGTTTTCCTTGGAGGGCATTTGAGAGTCGACCACATTGCTACAGTTCTGAAGTCACATGTAGGCCAGACCAGGTAAGAATGGCAGATTTCCTTCCCTAAAGGAATTAGTGAACCAGATGTGTTTTTTCGACAATGGTTTCATGGTTATCAGTAGATTCTTAATTCCAGATATTTTTTATTGAATTCAAATTCCATCATCTGCCGTGGCAGGATTCGACCCTGAGTCCCCAGCACATCAGCTGAGTATCTGGATTAATAATCTAGCGATAATACCACTAGGCCATTGCCATTCTGCATCACAATTAATGTTCATGTTTCTGGATTAGGGAGCGGGTAATCAGTTAGGGTTTCCAATTCTGATTACTATCTAATGTTTGAACAGCTGGTGAGGAGATGATGGGTTGGCAATAACATTGCTGCGGGCAAATAGCTTGTTAACACTCACCATCAAATCCTGAAGAAATGGGACATCTGCAGGCTGTAAAGAGAAAACATTTCCAGGAGAGAAAACACCAGATCGTCTCTTAATTCATAAAAAGCCAGTACAAATACCTTGGGTGGCATGGTGGCACAGTGGTTAGCACTGCTGCCTCACAGTGCCATGGACCTGGGTTCAATTCCAGCCTCAGGTGACTGTCTGTGTGGAGTCTGCATGTTCACCCTGTGTCTGCCTGGGTTTTCTCCAGGTGCTCCGATTTCCTCTTACAATCCAAAAGATGCGCGGGTTAGGTAGATTGGCCATGCGTGTTAAGGGGACTAGCTAGGGTAAGTGCATGGGGTTATAGGAACAGGGCCTGGGTGGGATTGTGGTCGGTGCAGACTCGATGAGCCAACTGACCTCCTTCTGCACTGTAGGATTCTGTCTAAATCACTTCATAAAATAGTTTGTTTTGTGAACGTTCACTTTGAACTTTTTCTCTTATTTTTGAGACTGGCTCAAGCTCACCAATTGTCAATTCAGTTTTCCTAACACCTGCTATCAGCAAATGGCGCATTCATTCGATCAAACAAAATAAATGATTTATGTGGTGGACACAGTTCTATTCAGAGAAATTGTTAAGTAATCAGATGCCAGCTGCTATTAATAGAGAACTTTAACACTCTCCCAGCAGGTCTGACCTTTACTGGTGTTAATAATTAGCCATTATTAATTAGTATGCCAGCTGGCTGTTTATTAGCTTCACCGCTGAACACGAGAGTCCAACAGATGATCTTTGTGCACGTTCTTGAGCATTTTACCTTGAACTTTTCTCCACGAATGATGGTCAGAGTTTCAGGAAGGGAAGAAATCAAAGCGTTCTGCTCATTAGGCTGATGTCTTCAAAAGACCATTGTGCAAATCATCAAACACGATGTCAATCAAGGGTAACCTAAAGTCTGTCTTAATTGAGCAAAATCCAAACCAATCTACTTGCACAATTAACATTGTTCTAGCAACTGTTAAAAGCTGTTTTTGTTTTGAAACCTGGGCACCACTGCCTCATCTCTATTTACTCAGAGCACATCAATAGTCAACCACATACTGTAGTGTGGATTAGAGAATCATGTGTACATCAGTTTAGGATGGCACAGGATGAATCATAGAATCATAGAACCTTACAGTGCAGAAAGAGGCCCTTCGGCCCATTGAGTCTGCACCAAACACAATCCCACCCAGGCCCTATCCCCATATCCCTACATATTATACTCACTAATCCCTCTAACCTACACATCCCTGGACACTAAGGAGCAATTTCTTAGCATGGCCAATCAACCTAACCCACAAATCTTTGGACTGTGGGAGGAAACTGGAGCACCCGGAGGAAACCCATGCAGACATGAGGAGGATGTGCAAACTCTACACAGACAGTGACCTGAGCCGGGAATCGAACCCAGGCTGGATGAATATCTAGCCAAGAAAATCAGTACAATGAGAAATGATTGCAGGCTGTGGAGACCATAATGGTTTCCCATTGACATAAAGACAGTTCAGATGCTAGGAGCCCGAGGCAAGCAACTCACCTCCTGAATCCTCAAAGCCCATCCACTGTCTACAAGTGAGGAGTGTAATGGAAAACTCTCCCTTTGCCTGGATGAATACAGCTCCAACAACACTCAAGAAGCTCAACACCATCCAGAATAAAGCAGCTCACTTGATTGACACCCTTTTCACAAACATTTACTTGCTCCACTACTGATGCACAGTCGCAGCTGTGTGTACCATCTACATGGTGCATTGCAAAAATCACCAGGACTCCTTCAACAGCACCTTCTAAACCCATGACCACCACCAAGGACAAGGGCAGCAAATACCTGGGAACACCACCACCCGGAAGTTCCCCTCCAAGCCACTCACCAACAAGATTTGGAAACATATCCCCATTCCTTTACCGTGACTGGGTCAAAAATCTGGATTTCCTAACCCATTAATTGTGGATATTTGACTACCCACAATAGAATAAAAGCTCACAGCCTCAAACGAATCTTAACTGTAACCATAGAGTCAGAAAGGTCAAAGAAGTTTATAACCTGGAAACAGGCCCTTCAGCCCAACATATCATAAGAACATAAGAACATAAGAAATAGGAGCAGGAGTAGGCCATCTAGCCCTTCGAGCCTGCCCCGCCATTCAATAAGATCATGGCTGATCTGTCGTGGCTCAGTTCCACATTCCCGCCCTCTCCCCATAACCCTTAATCCCCTCTCTTATCAAAAACCATGCCATCCAGTATTTACCAATAAGCCTGTCCCAATTGCCCATGTTTGGCCCATATCCCTTTATACCCTTCTTACCCATGTAACTGTCTGCATGCTTTTTAAAAGACAAAATTGTAGTTGCTTCTGCTACTACTCCTGACAGCTCATTCCAAACACTCAGCATCTTCTGAGTGAAAAAAATTGTCCTTCTGGACCCTTTTGTATCCCTCCCCTCTCACCTTAAACCTATGTCCTCTAGTTTTAGACTCCCCTATCTTTGGGAAAAGATGTTGACTATCTACCATATCTATGCCCCTCACTATTTTATAGACCTCAATAAGATCACCCCTATGCTCCAGGGAAAAAAATCTATCCAGCCTCTCCTTATAACTCAAACTATCAAGTCCCAGAAGCATCCTAGTAAATCTTTTCTGCACTTGTTAGTTTGAATGTTAGTGATAGGGAAGATACGAGAACTTTTGCTAAAAGTTAACAAAACACCTAGCGATGGAGAATAGATATAAAATTTAGTCAGCATAGAGTGTAAAAGAAAGATCAGGTTTAACCAAACTTATTGAACTCTTTGTAGACATAATAGTCGACAGAGTAGATAAGGGCTGGAATTCTCCAATGCTGTATGCTCCACAACCTCTGCCAGAGAGAATGGTGAAATTGGAGCTCAGCCAAATCTTCATTCACCGCAGCAGGACTGGAAAATCCCAGCCACATGCAAGGATGGAAAACTCCAGCCTTGGACTTTTAGAAGAACACCGATAAAGTGCGTATAATAGACATGAGCAGAGATCAGGTCATGTGGGATCAGTTAATGTCAATTTTCAGAAAGAATTGAAAGATGGCTAACAAACAGAGGGTTGGAGTCCAAGAAGTTTCCTAAACTGGAAAAAAGTGGAACGTGAATTATCACAGGGATTAGTGCAATGATCCTTTTTATCATTTAATAAAAGAATTTGGACTCGTGACTTGGAGATGTGACATTGAAAATTACAGATACCAAACTGGTGAGGATGGGTCCACGGGGAGCGGGTGCAGCTCTGCGACACTGATCCGAAAACATAAAAATAACATAGAGAGTGAATAGCAAATTAGACACATTACAGGCGTGAGGTGATTCATTTGGAAAGAAGAATAGAAGGCCACTTATTCCTTGGAAGGAGTAATGGAGTATAGAAGCAAAGCGATCTTGGAATGTGGATACATAAATTGTTAAAAGTAGCAATACAAATTAATAAGTTCATAGAAAGTGCAAGCAAAGTACTGGGGTACATTTATGGAGAAATAGAATATTAAAGCAGGAACATATGTCTTTGTTTAGACCACATTGAGAGTATTGTATGTACTTGTAGTCTTCATGTTACAAAGGGACAGGGGGTTGGTTAGCCCATACAGAGTGACACCAAGGGCAGGGTTTTCCACCCTAATAGCACAAGCTCAATTTTATGCCGGCTGAGGTTGTTCATGAAGGCTGGCCTTCTCAGCCTGATCCTTACCTGAGGTGTGGTGATCTTCAAGTTAAAATCACCATCAGTCATTCCCCCCACGCCCATGGTCATAGAATCCTTACGGTATGGAAGGAGGCCATTTGACCCATCGAGTCTGTACCAACCACAATCCCACCCATTCCCATAATCCCAAACATTTACCTTGCTAATGCCCCTGACACTAGGATCAATTTAGTATGGTCAATCAACCTAACCCATACATCTTTGAACTGGAGCACCTAGAGGAAACTCAGGCAGAAATGGGAAGGGGAGGGGGGACAAGTGCAAGCTCCACACAGATGGTGACCCAAGGCCAGAACTGAACCTGGGACCCTGGAGTTGTGAGGTAGCAGTGCTAACCACTCTGCCACCGTGACACCCATCTGGGACTATAGTGACTTTATCCTAATTAAAGCATTGGAGAAAGTGCAGAAATTACTTACATTAAGTACGTTTGCAGAATTAAGAATTGCAAGTGATCAGGGAGGAGCGAGCAGGCTGCTGGGGCTGTTTGCTCTGGATCTTCGAAGATTTGATGGCACGGGTGTGGAAAACCTGTTTCAATGTACGGGTGAGTTCGGAACAAGTAATGTCAGAAAACCATTCAAGGATCAATGAAAGCAGTTAGGAGGAATTTCTTTACACAGTATAGTGAAAATGTGCCACATCATGTGCCTGATACATTTAAGGACAACCTTAAACAGACATGAGGGAGACGAGAGCCGAGAGATAAGGTGCCAGGGTGAGGAGGAGTAATTAGAGTGGGAGGCAATGGATGTGGAATATAAATATTATAGCATCGTTATAGGATCTGTTTCTATGCTGTATTTTTTGATAATTCTATGAGTTTTATTGCACTGCTGGACAGTGCCCTCTGCTGAAGCTGAGACTAAATTACAGCAAGTAATGTGTGTGTTAATTTATGATGTAGAGATGCCGGCGTTGGACTGGGGTAAACACAGTAAGAAGTCTCACAACACCAGGTTAGAGTCCAACCAGTTTATTTGATAGTAATCTCACAACTTTCCGAAAGCTTGTGAGATTACTATCAGATAAACTGGTTGGACTCTAACCTGGTGTTGTGAGACTTCTTACCGTGCTAATTTAGCCAGGTGACTATAATCAAAGGGTTGGAATTTGTAGATGTGGGATACAGTTGGAGAATGACTAGAATTATAGGATGGCAGGTTTGCACAGATTAGTGTGGAAGTCCTGGAGTTGCGATCAATCCCTCAGGATTCCAATACTGGCTGTAAGTGGACCCCACTCCCTCTCAATTTCAATATTCCCTCTCACACATCACCATTAGGAACCCGTTAAAGGCTAATGCCTTGTTGAATCAGGTGTAACTCGACTTTGAATAGCAATGTGACTCATAACATTTGATAAAAAACATAACCAGCCCTGAAAAAATAATTTTACATTTGTGGAATGCTGTTAAATAATATTTTTTATGATGAAGTTCATTTATTAGTGTCACAATTAGGTTCATATTAACACTGCAGTGAAGTTACAGTGAAAATCCCCCAGTCGTCACACTCCGGTGCCTGTTCGAGTACGCTGAGGGAGAATTTAGCATGATTAATGCGCCAAACCAGCACGTCTTTTGGAGTGTGGGAGGAAACCGGAACAACTGGAGGAAATCCTTGCAGACACGGGGACAACATGCAGACTCCGCACCGACAGTCACCCAAGCAAATGAATAATTAATGGATTTCAAAGCCAAATATTTTTAACAATATAAAATAAGATTTATACAGAATATTTTAACTAAAAGCTTCACCTCATGTGTATGCTCCAATGTTTAACTTTCTCAAAAGTCCAAATCTTTTTTAAAAAAAGTAATGTTATTTTAGCACTTTTAGTTTCCTGTTTGGACGGCTGTGAAAATCCTTTCATTTTGTGGGACACGGGTGCTGCTGGTTGGTCAGCAATTATTGTCCATCCCTAGTTGCCCTTGAGAAGGTGGTGGTGAGCTGCTCTTATAGCCACTGTGTTTATGTGGCGAGTCCGCAGTTGAGTTTCTGGTCAACGGTAGCCACAAGGATGTTGACAATGGGGGATTCAGTGATGGTAACACCATTGAATGTCAAGGAGTGGTGGTTAGAGTGTCTGTTATCAGTGATGGTCATTGCCTGGCATTTGTGTGGCGCGAATGTTATTTGCCTTTTGTCAGCCCAAACCTGGAGCCTGGAGATTGTCCAGATCTTGTTGGATTTGAACATGGATTGCTTCAGTATCTGAGGAGTCGTGAATGGTGTTGAACATTGTGCAATCATCGACAATCTTTATTGTGATTGGTTGCATGGACATTCTGATGACATCACTCCAGCTCCATGCTGGGAATTCCCTGTATAAAATGGTGTTATCAGTTACAGCACTGCTGCATGCATGTGCACTCAGCCATGAGTTCAGTTCTCACTGCCCCGATGGCCCATTCCCTTGTGGACAAGGTTCTTGTCATCCATGAACAGAGTCACCGGAATTCTACCTCCACACCCGCCACGGATTTGGAACGGGTGAGGGGCAGATAAGGGAAGTGTTCATTGGCCACGAGCAGTAACTTCCAGTCTCGCTGGTGTGAGGCCGTAAAATCCCGCCCAGTTGCAGAGACGTCACGGCCTGGGCAGAACCCTGGGCGATGAGTGAAGACATCTTCTCCTTTAAAAGCTACAGGGCAAGATTCCACACCTCCCACCCCCACCCCCCACCCCCAACCCTCCAGAATCTCAACCCTGACCCGGAAGCATGTTTTCCGTTGGTGGAGTTGGCTCATCACTGACTGACTCCCACCGAGGTTTATGGAGTTTTGCGTGGTTCACCCGTTGTACCATCAGGAAACCCCCGCAGGGGGTCACCATCGCCAGGACCGGAAGATTCCACTGGCAAGAATAGAATCCTTACTGAGCAGGAGGAGGCAATTCAACCCATCGAGCCAGCACCGACAACAATCCCATTCAGGTCCTAACCCGTAACCCCATGCATTTACCCTAGCTAATCCCCCTGACACTAAGGGGCAATTTTTAGCATGGCCAATCCACCTAACCCACACATCTTTGGACTGTGGGAGGAAACCAGAGCACCTGGAGGAAACCCACACAGAGGTGGGGAGAATGTGCAAACTTGACACAGGCAGTGACCCAAGGCTGGAATTGAACCTGGATCCCTGGAGCTATGAGGCAGCAGTGCCACTATGCTGCCAATAGCTGGAAAATAGCTAGAAAGCCTGGCCCTACAACTTCCACCACTTGCTGCATCAAGACCATTGCTATGATATTGTGGCACTTATTACTAGATCACTCCTACCGCCCCACCACATCCTGCAAACCACACACCACCGCACCCCCCACCCCCGCACCCCACCCACCCCGCCCCACACACACACACACACACACACACACACAGACTTACTCTTCTGGAATCTTCTCCTGTATGGTAAGACTCACATCCCTGCTGAAAACAAAGCTTCAAATAGAGCGGCCATCTTTGGTTATTTTGCAAAGCAAACAGAAGGTGGGCTCTGCGGGCTCGTTGGGCCGGAGGGCCTGTTTCCCGTGCTGGGTTGTTCTTTGTATGACAGAGTGGTGTCTTTTTTATGGGTCAAGCTATAATGTTCATTGAAAGCCACGAATAACCCTGAATAATGGAGGTCTCGGAATTCCACAATGCTTTTCTTCTTTCAGCCACTTGTATTGAGTTCCCTTTGTCTCTGTCAGACAAGACAAGCAGGCAGCCTCACCCCAGGCCTAAAGGGAAGTGAGGAAATGGTTTTAAAATCGGGCTCCTCAGCTCCAATTTTTATTTCAGAAGTTTATGTCATTCGAGGCCCTGAGTGCTCGCTTTTTACCCACAACTGCAAAAGTTTTGGCAATGTCACAACAAAATGTTACAGCTGTCAAAGAACAAAGAAAATTACAGCACACAACAGGCCCTTTGGCCTTCCAAGCCTGCACTGACCATGCTGCCCGACTGAACTAAAACCCCCTACCTTTCCGGGAACCATAACCCTCTATTCCCATCCAGTATCTGCTCCACAACCTCCAGCGAGCTCCTGGTCAATGAGAAACAGCAAGGGTGCTGCAGGATTCTGAAGCAACTTCAAGGAGCAGCATTGCAGATTCACCAGAATGATACCCAGGGTGAGAAGGATTAAGTGATGAGGACAGGTTGCACAGACCAGCTTGGGCACAAAGAAGATTAAGGAAGAATTGACTTGAGGTCTTTAAGATGATTAAAGGATTTGACAGGGCAGTTAGGGGGAAACTATATCCTATGGGGAAGGTCTGAAAAAGGAGAGATAATCTTAAAATTGGAACTAAGCCGTTCACTGATGATGTCAGGAAGCACTTCTACATGTAAAAGAGTATTGGAAATCTGGAACTCTCCCATCCAGAAAGCTGCGGGGCTGGGTTGAACAAGAATTTTAATATTTGGAATGAGGAGTTTTTAAACCAGGGCGTTAATCCAGAAAAGGCGTGATGGAATGGGTAAGAGCAAAAAGCAAGGGGTGGGACTTTCCATCCGCGCTTGTCCCAATGCCAGAAAATCCCGCTCGAAGTTAATGAACCTTTGCATGGCCCTGTCCCGTGGTGGTCGGGGTGGGAAAATTCCAGCCAAGGTCTGTGATGGTAGTAAAGGTGAACCAACAAAAGATTTCATGATATAAACACCAGAAAGAGTGATAATGAGTTCAGTAAAGGAACAAAGTTTGTGTCCAGAGGAGGTGTGAATGGCCACCTAACAGTCAGATAAAGAAATGAGCCAGCAAAAAAATACACACAGAACCAGATGGAGGCAGGGGTTACAATCTAAGGTTGTTGGACTCAATGTTAAGTAGTCCAGAAAACTGCAGAGTGCTGTCACGATTATTCAGTTATGACATTGTGGGTTTTGAAGGAAAATTGTTAAAATTCTTTTCCAGCTTTAAAAAACCCTTTCAAGACAGAAGTCACAGCAAATGGTTAGCGCCTTGGAAATTGTTTCAATATTTTTGATCTGCGATTTCTCAGAACCAGTCACCAAGAGGATCATTAATAATGAGGCATAGTTGTCAGCACGGCTGCCTCACAGATCCAGGGACTTGGGTTCGATTCCGGCTGGGGCCACTGTCTGTGTGGAGTTTGCTCGTTCTCCCAGTGTCTGCTTGGGTTTCCTCCCACAGTGCAAAGATGTACAGGTTAGGTATATTGGCAATGCTAAATTGTCCCTTACTGTCCCGGGATGCATAGGTTGGAAGGATTAGTGAGGTGAATGTGTGGGGTTACGGGGATAGGGCCTGGGTGGGATTGTTGTCAGTGAAGACTCAATGGGCTGAATGGCCTCCATTGCACTGTAGGGATTCTATGGTGCTACAAGAATGCCTTGGACATCTCAACTGAATCTTCCAAAGATGTGAAAGCACAGGACTTCTTTGATACCAAAAGGAAGGATTTCATCAAAATAGTGCAATTGAATTAACTTTGCTTTGTGGAACAATAACTCAGCTATGTTAACAGATCAGCTATTTTTGTATTATGAACTGTATAAAGAAGGCTGTGGGAAGTCATTTTGTGTAACAATGTGCAGAGAGCACAGAAGACTGCTGGAAGACATTTGCAGCACACAGCTTTCAGCTCTTAACTATGAACAGCAGAGACAGTTAGGTTTCCTTTGCTACCAGGTACCACAGAGGAAGTTGTTCAGAAATCTTCAGTGTTCTGCTTTGAATAAAGAATCCAGGCAGCCTTCAAGTGATCTACTGACACAACCGATAAAGAAAGGGACCTTCACTCACTCTCCAAAGCGGATCTACCTGCTCAACCTACCCGAAAAGGCAAATATTAACTAATTGACCACAAAAGCTATCGCCACTGCTGAATACAACCCTTCACTCCAGACCAGTGTTCCCCAACCTTTTATATCTCATGTCACACCTCTATACCATAAAAAGGGTTTGAGGCACACCTTCAATTTTTGCTGTCTTCTCACTGTACTGGGATCTTGGTTTTTACATTCTCCTAATCCTCACACCTGTTTTTTTAACCTCTCCCTGTCCCTTTTGCTCTCCCAGGGTCTTTGCAGCCTTTTTGAGTTGTTGTTTTTAGTGCAGGCGCGTGGGGCCAAGTCTGTTGGACGTGGACATGGGCCTGACCAATGTAAGAATTTAAACCATGCGTGTTTGTCCCTTTCCCAGCTGGCGCATGCACAAGATGCCCAAGGTTTGTCGGGTCTTGGGAGGTGCCAATTTCAGAGCTAAAAACGAAAGTTAGTTTTAGTTTCATTGCATCAATTTTGAAACATCTTGATTTATTTTTTGCAGCACACTTGGGGGGCATTCATGGCACACCAGTGTGTCAGTAGAGCTATAGAAATGATACAGCACAGAAGGAGGCCATTCGATCCATCTTGTCCACGCCGACCCAAAGACTCCCCAGGTGCCCGTTGTAATTCCAGCTTCCTGCACGTGGCATATACCTCTGCAGCTTACGTCACTTAAGATGCAGATCCACACACTTTTAAAAAGGTTTTAGTGTTTCTGCCTGCACCACCAACTCAGGCAGCGAATTCCAGATACCCGACATCCTCTGTATAAAGTGTTTTCCTCATGTTCCCTTTAATCCTTCTTATTGAATCTAAGACCCCTGGTATTTGAATACTGGCAAAGGAAACAGATTCCTCCTGTCTACTCTATCCCCGCTCGTCACTATTTTGCACATTCTATCATGTCACCCTCAGCCTCTTCCAAGGAAAACAACTCCAAGCTCTCCAATTTCTCCTTGTAGCTACAATTCTCCAGCCCTGGCAACATTCTAGTAAACCTCCTCCGCACTCTGTCCAGAGCAATTATGTCCTTCCTGTTATGTGGTGATCAGAACTGCACACAATACTCCAGTTGTGGCCTGATCAGTTTCATCATTATATCCCTCCTTTTGCTTTCTGTATCTCTGCCAATGAGAAAGAGCATTCCATATGCCTTCTATAACCTTATTTATCTGTACTGCTACCTCTAGGGACCTGTTCACTTGCACACTAAGATCTCTCACTTCATCTACCCTTCTCAGTATATTTCCTTTTATTATGTATTCCCTTTTACTGTTTGCTCTCCCTTAATCACACCATGGCACACTGGTGGGGAACCATTGCTCCATAGTTAATATTCAATTGAAAGCAATTTGAAAGGAACTACAATTATATCTCACAGAGACTGTTTTGAAATCTTATCTCTATAAGTATATTTTATCCTTATCTGCATTTAATCTTTGTATCTGCATTTTAGTTAATAATTTTGCCACTTTTACCTAAGTAATTTTACTATTTCTATTTAAGTAACCTATTGCAGTAGTTTTGTAGTAAACTAACCTTTATCTCATTTAAGAATAATGCTTAGAACCATAGAATCCCTCAAATGCAGAAAGATTGGGCCTGGGACCCGGGTTTCATTCCTGGCCTGGGTCACTGTCTGTGTGGAGTCTGCTCATTCTCCCTGTGTCTGCGTGGGTTTCCTCTGGGTACTCCGGTTTCCTCCCACAGTTCGAAAGACGTGCTGGTTAGGTGCATTGGCTATGTTAACTTCTCCCTCAGTGTACCCGAACAGGTGTGGAAGTGTGGCAACTAGGGGATTTTCACAGTAACTTCATTGCAGTATTAATGTAAGCTGACTTGTGACACTAATAAATAAACTTTAAAAAAACTACATTTATTTCTTCTTGCTCCCTTCACTGGCTTAAAAAGTTGTTTTGCCTGAATTGCAGAAAGATAGAAATGAAAAGGTCATCCACCTTTTTAAAAATGAATAAATGGGATGTGGATGTGGCTGGCTGGGGCAGAATTAGTTACCCACTCCTGATTGCCCTTGAACTGAGTGACTTGCTAGGCCATTTCAGAGGGAATTTAAGAGTCAACGCATTGCTGTGGGTCTAGACTCACATGTAGGCCAGACCAGCTTAGGATGGCAGATTTCCTCTTCTAAACAACATTGGTGAAGCAGACGGGCTTTTATGACAATCAATAATAGTTTTATGGTCATCATTATATTTTCAATTCCAGGTTTTTATGGAGTTCAAATTTCACCATCTGCCATGGTGGGATTTGAATTCAGGTCCCTGGAGTATTACCCTTGGTCCCCGAGGTTATTATTTCAGTGACACCATCACTATGCCTCCACCTCCAAAAGACTTGAAAGGTTAACTGATTCCCCCCACAGATGCTGCCTCGCCTGCTGAGTTTTTCCAGAACTTTAGGTTTTTATTTCAGATTTGCTGAATCTGCAGTGTTTTGCCTTTGCATGAAATTTTGGGAAATTTATTAAGCAAGGTTACTAAAGATTGTGGAATCAAGATGGTTATGTGGGATTAAGACAAAGATCAAAGAGTCATTTGTAGTACAGAAGAAGGCCATTTGGTCCATTGAATCCATGCTGGCTTCCTGCAAGATAATCCAGTCAGTCCCACCCCACTGCTCGGTCCCTGTAACCTAGCAAGTTTATTTCCTACATGTGTCTATCCAATTTCCTTTTAAAATTGTTGATTGTTTTGGCATCCACCCACATGCATGGGCTGCATGTTTCATGTCATTACCACTTACTGCATGAAAATGTTCTCCCTCACATTCCCCCGTATCTCTTCCCAAAATTTTAAACCAGTGTCTGCCATTAAAACTATATATTCTCCAGCCATTGTAAAGAAAACTTCAGTGAATAGCAAGATGCGATGACCCTTTCTGAGGAGCCATTGAGGTCTGCAGCTGACCCTTGAAAGCAGCCAAGAGTACAACACTGATTTGATTGATTTTTGTCACATGTATTAACATACAGTGAGAAGTTTTTTTTATTGCATACTATACTGACAAAACGTACCATTCATAGAGAAGGAAAGGAGAGAGTGCAGAATGTAGTGTTACAATCATAGCTAGGGTGGAGAAAAAGATCAACTTAATGCAAGGTAGGTCCATTCAAAAGTCTGACGGCAGCAGGGAAGAAGCTGTTCATGAGTTGGTTGGTATGTGACCTCTCAGACTTTTGTATCTTTTTCCTGACAGTAGAAGATGGAGGAGAGAATGTCCAAGGTGTGTGGGGTCCTTGATTATGCTGGCTGCTTTTCTGAGGCAGTAGGAAGTGTAGACAGAGTCAATGGATGGGAGGCTGGTTTGAGAGATGGGCTGGGCTTCATTCATGCTCTTGGTTCCTTGCAGTGTTGGACAGAGCAGGAGCTCTGTGGCTTTGACAGCCACTGAGAGGGCATGATGTCCAGTGCTGCGAAGTGTGAGACCTTCAGCAATGAGATCTCCATGACCATATGCTGGATGGTTGAAGCCTCCTGCAGCACTAGATCTCTGTTATTTCCAGGTAACTTCATCTTCAGCCATCAATCCTGGGTTGAGGGTTTGACCTCTGTTGCCTTTCTGCTCTTGTGCTCCTTTTTGTGCCCTCTTGATGCCCAAGATTTCTTCCTTTAAGGGGTGTTGCCCCCTCATCGCCACAGGGCCCTCAATTTCGCTGTTAAGACACAATTGCCAGCTGGAGACTTCCTTCTGGATAGATGGTTCCTCCCCCAGTTGTCCTTGGCAGTCTTGTCCCTGCTCTGCTGCCCTCCTGAAGCCAAGGGGCTCACTACACTATTCAAAGGTTGGGCACTGAGTGCTTTTGAAGAACCTTATTTAGCCTGAATTAGAGGGAGAGCTTGATTCCTGTCCCACTCTCCCTGGCCCTACCCAATATTGCCAGAACTGGGATTGGCATCTTAAAATTCACACGCCACCCAGCAAGAGCATTTTCATAGACCTCTGCCACCTCCAAAAATATACTCTTCAGTATTCCCATTTCCAGACAATGCTGAAAATTCAGCCCCAGTCTCTGTACTCAACTGGGGATGACTGACAGAAGTGATTTATTGGCCTCAAAAGCCACAGACATGAGTTTTGCCTCAGAAATCATACATAGGGAAGGGAATGCAATTTTAGAATAAAAGAACAAAGAAAATTACAGCACAGGAACAGGCCCTTCAGCTCTCCAAGCCTGTACCGACCATATTGTCCTCTGAACTAATATCCTTCTGGGGACCATATCCCTCTATTCCCATCCTATTCATGAATTTGTCAAGATGTTCTGTAATATGCTCCCATCATGGTCAGTAGCAGACATTGGTGTGGGTACAGGTATGGGGGAGGTGGAGTCCAGTAAAATAACTGAGGGGATACATGAGTGGCCTGCAGCATAGTGTGAGAATAACAACGCTACCTTCATAAAGAACTGGGAATCCTTACGTCTGTTCACTGTGAACAGGCCTGGTCAGAGAGATGGGCTGTACATCCACCAAGCTGGGACAAAGGGACCTGTGAGCAACAGTAACTCATTTAAACAGGAGAGGTATGGGAGGGGCAGGGTGGGGGCAGCACAGGGTGGAAAAAAATGAGACAGAGCATGAGATGAACAATTGAACAGGAAAAGCAAGCCGCGGCACCCTTAGGGGACAGCAAGGACACAACGATCAAGTTTAATGTCATCTTGGGATTAGTGATACTCATAAACAGGAGACAGGTATTTAACTTCACAAGTAGTAAACTTGTTGAAAGAACATGGAAAGGAATAGCGTGGGGGAGGTTCTATCAGTGAAAAATCTTGAAATGAGAGGGGCTGTTGTGTCACTGTCTGTGTGGAGTTTACACATTCTCCCTGTATCTGCGTGGGTTTCCTCTGGGTGCTCCGGTTTCCTCCCACAGTCCAAAAGATGTGCTAGTTAGGAGCATTGGCCATGCTAAATTCTCTCTCAGTGTACCTGAGCTGGCGCAGGAGTATGGTAACTTGGGGATTTGTACCATCATTGCAGTGTTACTGTGACACTAATAAATAAACTACACTAAACTAAAAACCCATCTGTTTCACTAATGATCTTCAGGGAAGGAAATCTGCCGCCCTTACCTGGTCTGGCCCACATGTGACTCCAGATCCCCAGCAATGTGGTTGATTCTTAACTTCCATCTGAAATGGCCTTACAAGACATTCAAGGAGCAATTGGGATGGGCAACAAATGCTGGTCTTGCCAGCGATGCCCTCATCCCACCAATGAATTAAAAAACTCCCTTTTTGTTGATAATTGTTCTCTAATCCTTTGCTGCTTCCTCCCTATTTCCATTGAATACCCATGAGTGTAATCATAGAATCCCTGCAGTTTCGAACAGGCCATTTGGTCCATCAAGTCTGCACTGACTCTCTGACAGACCGTCTTAGCTAGGCCCTTTCACCCAGGCTATCCATGTAGCCCCACACATTTCTTATGGCTAAATCCATCTAACCTACACAAGTTTGGGAGGAAACTGGAGGACCTGGAGGAAACCCGCACAGACATGGGTAGAATGTGCAAACTCCACACAGGCTGGAATTGAACCCAGATCCTTGGCGCTGTGAGGCAGCCGTGCTAACCACCGTGCCACCCCCATTGACCCATTGATGTTGTGGATCAAATCGTAGGCCTTTTTAGTCTGAACAATTTAGTTATACACTGGGCAGTAGCTTCACAAAATGAACTATTGGAGCAGCAAATTGAGAGGTTTCACACATAAACATAAATTTCTAAATATCTCCCACTTTCTATGCCTTTTAGCTTTGACAAAAGGTCATTTGGAATCGAAACGTCAGCTCTTTCCTCTCTTTACGGATGCAGCCAGACCTGCTAAGATTTTCTAGCATTTTCTCTTTTGGTTTCACATTCCAGCATCCACAGTAATTTGCTTTTATCTGTAGTTTCCAAAATAGACATTATCAGGCCGTAATCACCTTTGGAAAATCAGAAGCAAATCCTCGAGGCAAATTCCAGAGGCTATGTAATAAAGCTCAGATATTTAATGACATTATTGCCAAACAAAGTGAAGAACATGCTTCATTCCTGGCAAAAGTTAGATTTTTAAAAATATCTCATGTTACAATTCGTAGAACCCCACAGCGCAGAAAGAGGCCCTTCAGCCCATCAAGTCCGCACCAAACACAATCCCACCCAGGCCCTACCCCCATATCCCTACATATTATACCCACTAATCCCTCTAACCTACGCATCCCTGGACACTAAGGGGCAATTTCTTAGCACGGCCAATCAACCTAACCCGCACATTTTTGGGCTGTGGGAGGAAACCGGAGTACCCAGAAGAAACCCACACAGACACAAGGAGAATGTGCAAACTCCACACAGACAGTGACCCGAGCCAGGAATCGAACCCAGGAGCTGTGAAGCAGCAGTGCTAACCACTGTGCTACCGTACCACCCTTGTTGGCTTCATCAAAGTGCTAGGTAGACACAAACCCTACTAAGATTTAGTAGTGTTGCTGGAAAAAGAGAATGATGTCAAAATCTTTCATTCTGCACTCATCAGGACAGCCTGCAAAAAAAATTGCCAACTGTGATGGGGAAACAATTTATGCTGTATGAGAAAAGAATGCTGACTAGTTGGCAACTGGAATCTGATTGGTGGAGGCGTTGCCATGACAAATGCAGTCGGGAAGTTCGTTGTCCAGCTTTGTTCCAATGCAAAACAGACAGGTCATCTCTCATTGGTCTAGATTCAAGGTTCATGCTGCTCCAAGCTGTCCAGTGATGGCACCTGGAAAGTTATGTTGTTGTTGGGGGACGGGGGGTCGAGTAGAAGGGTCATATAGACTCAAAATGTGAACTCAGTTTATCTCTCCACAGACGCTGCCACGGCTGCTGAATCTGTCCAGAGTCTATTTCAGATTGCCAGCAACCGTTGTAATTTGCTTTTATTGGAGTGGGAGTCGAATTGACTTTGTTTTATAATAACCCAACACCTTCACATAGTGTCTTGGGATCACTGGTCAAACATGATGGGCCATGTAGATATGACCCGGGGAGATAATTTGGAAACTATATGCCACCAGCAACCATCGAGTCCAACTTTACTAACTCTACCTGTCAGCAGAAACTGGGCAGGTGGGCAATGTAATACAAGTAGATAATTTATCCTTCGAAAAATGCTCTTTTCCACCATTTCCCATTTGAACTTGTAGATTTTTGCAGACACATGAGGTGCTGTCAAAAAGATATAGCAGATTTCAAGAATTTACGCAATTTAAGGTACTATTACATCAAACAGACCCTGTTTGCAATTTAATGAGGGACCTGAGTGAGGAATCCATTGTGGCTTTCCCAGCAGGCCGAAAGAACTCTGAAATCCCAGCCCCTCGCCATAAATGGGAAATGTTCCTCTTCCATGAGGTCACTCCCCTGCCCAACAAAATCCCACCCCCCCATCCCTCTTCTGAAAACCCCTCTTTACGAGCTGAGTGCCAGCTCCCTCTCAGTTCTGGCCTTTTTTCTCCCACACTGCTGCACAGCCTCCACTTTCCAGCTGTTTTGACTGGGCAGGTGCATGAGGCAGCCTGGAGAGAAGGCCCAAGAATTAAAATAGGCCAGGGAGGGCATTCTGTAGCTGCCCCACTCCCAGTTGCCTGAAACCCATTGGGGTTAAATCGCTTGTCCACCATCTTCAGAGGAAAAGGAAAAGACATTATAAAGAAGCTGCAAGTGGCATTGATGCATTTTCTTTTACAGTGCTCCTGCACAGACTTGAGGTGGCACTGTTGTACACGGTCAGGTGTAAGTGTGTGTTGGAACTGTCCTGTACAGCACCACCATCCAGGCTGATCACAGTAAAAGGATCAACTGTTTTCACCATTCAGGATAAGAAACCTAGACTTTCCAGTTAGGCACAGTCTAGCCTGAGGTGGGACAGTGCCTGCAACATGATTTCAGGATAGCTACCACGATGCCCCAGCGTTAACCTTGTTCTAATGCTTTGGCAGGAGCTTTGAGCATCACAGAGCCGTTTGGGATCTCGCCACTGGGACTGCTGCTGTTCTGGGATACCCGAGGTCAAGGCATGGCACAAAGGTGAACCTCACTGGAAAGTAGCTCTGTCACAGAAAGAAGGTTTTCAATTTGATTTTTGCTTTCGATTTGATTTATTATTGTCACACGTATTAGTATACAGCGAAAAGTATTGTTTCTTGCGCGCTATCCAGACAAAGCATATTGTACATTTAGAAGGAAAGGATAGAGTGCAGAATGTAGTGTTACAGTCATAGCTAGGGTGTAGAGAAAGATCAACTTAATACAAGGTAGGTCCATTCAAAAGTCTGACAACAGCAGGGAAGAAGCTGTTCTTGAATCGATTGGTGCGTGACCTCCGACTTTTGTATCTTTTTCCCAATGGAAGAAGGTGGAAGAGAGAATGTCCGGGCTGCGTGGGGTCCTTAATTATGTTGGCTGCTTCTCCGAGGCAGCAGGAAGTGTAGGCAGTGTCAATGGATGGGAGACTGGTTTGAGTGATGGACTGGGCTTTGTTCACGACCTTTTGTAGTTTTGGGAAGAACAGGCGCCAGACCAAGATGTGATACAACCAGAAAGAATGCTTTCTATGTTGCATCTGTAGAAGTAGGTGAGAGTCATAGCGGACATGCGAAATTTCCTTAGTCTTCTGAGAACCAGGAGTGTACTTGGCTATAACTCATAACTTCAATGAAGGAAGGGGCTGCTAGTGGGAAAGAGTCAATCAGGAGAAGCTGAGACTGTCCTTGTAGGAGAGGACAGTTTCCTTATTTATATTGAAAGGTTGCCTCTGCAGACCAGCAATAGATCTCCTCTGGCCTAGAGTAGGAATGTCCATCCAGCCCTTCAAACCAGCCCACATAAATTACAATCAGCGTCCTTTTCATTTCATACGACTCTGTTTTCATAAGGATATACCAAGGCTGGTTGTATCACTGTAGCTTGTTCTGGAGAAGCCTGGCATCAACTACCATAGTCCACTGGAGGCTTTGATGAGGATACAGAAAAGGTTTACCAGGATGTTGCCTGGTTTGAAGGGTATTGGCTATGAGGAGAGATTGGACAAACTTGGTTTGTTTTCACTTAAACATCGGAGGCTAAGGGGCGACCTGATAGAAGTTTGCAAAATTATGAGAGGCATGGATAGAATGGATAGTCTTTTTCCCAGGGTAGAAATGTCAATTACTAAGAGACACAGGTTTAAGGTAAAAGAGGGAAAGTTGAGTTTCTGTTCCCAAAGGAAGGAAAGAAAATTAAAGAGAGAACCCACCACCCTCCACCACCTCCCCCACCACCCTCCACCCCCTCCTCCAACACCACCTCATTTACAAATTGGGCAGCACAGTGGGTAGCACTGCTGCCTCACAACGCCAGGAACCCAGATTCAATTCCCAGCTTGGGTCACTGTCTGTGTGGAGTTTTCATGCTCTCCCTGTGTCTGAGTGGGTTTCCTCCAGGTGCTCCGGTTTCCTCCCACAGTCTGAAAGATGAGCTGGTTAGGCGCATTGACCATGCTAAATTCTTCCTCAGTGTACCCGAACAGATGCCGCAGTGTGGCGAGTAGGGGATTTTCACAGTAACTTCATTGCAGTGTTAATGTAAGCTTGTGACACTAATAAATAAATAAATAGAGTTTACGAGTTTTTTACTCAGAGAGTGGTAGGTGCTTGGAATGCGCTGCCAGAGGAGGTGCTAGAAGCAGAGACAAGAGCAACATTTAAGAGACATCTTGACAGATACATGAATAGGCAGTGACTGTGCAGAGGTCTTTAGTTTAGAAAGATGTCATGTGTCAGCACTGGCATGATGGGCCAAAGGGCCATTGTTCTTTGTTAATGCTGTGAGAGGGAAGGCTGGAGCTTTACCCAGAGAAGTAGCAGTAACAGGCAGGTGTTGCGATACCAGTAGATCCTGAATCTGTAACCAAATTGATCAGCAGAATTAGATCACTTTTATATCACTATTAAATCACTAAAGATCACTATTAGATCCTGAAAGATGGCAGCCTGGTCTTGGGACTGCTTTATAAGATGTAATTTGCTTTTTCCTCTGATGACACTCGATCTGCAGTCTGTTTATTCATATGGAGACAGAGGTACCAACTGGCTACTTTTTGGTGTCTGCTGCAGCGTCCAATAAAGCCCCTACATGTTTCATTGGTGCCTTCAGTAAAAATAAAACTTCTCTGCTATTGCTACAAGTGCAAACTGCAGATGACAGAGTCACACCTCTTCCCATACATCCTCAGAGACTTTCCTGAGAATCTGGACATAGCTGCAGGGTTCTCTGATGAGTTGTCATTTTGAACAACTAACCATGAGTTCTAGGACCCAACAGGGAAATTTGCCTGTCCCCAAATGGCATGGGTGGAGTTTGGAAAGGCCCAAACTGGATGATTATTTGCACTTGCTGGCTTTATGTCAGTAGCAAAGTTTTTTTTATTCATTCGTGAGAAATGGGTGTCGCTAGCTGGGCCAGCATTTATTGCCCATCCCTAGTTGCTCTTGAACTGAGTGGTTTGCTAACATAAGAAATAGGAGCAGGAGTAGGCCATCTAGCCCTTCGAGCCTGCCCCGCCATTCAATAAGACCATGGCTGATCTGAAATGGATCAGTTCCACTTTCCCGCCCTCTCCCCATAACCCTTAATTCCCTTGTCTATCAAAAACCTATCTACCCGTGACTTAAAAATATTTAGCGAGGTAGCCTCCACCACTTCAACGGGCAGAGAATTCCAGAGATTCACCACCCTTTGAGTGATGAAGTTCCTCCTCAACTCTGTTCTTAACTGGGTCCCCCTTATCTTGAGGCTGTGCCCTCTAGTCCTACTGTCCTTTCTGAGCGGAAAGAATCTCTCTACTTCTACCCTATCCATCCCTTTCATTATCTTATACATCTCTATAAGATCCCCCCTCATCCTTCTAAACTCCAACGAGTACAGACCCAGTCTATTTAATCTCTCTTCATAGTCTAACCCCCTCATCTCTGGTATCAGCCTAGTGAACCTCCTCTGCACTCCATCCAAGGCCAAAATATCCTTGTGCAAGTGTGGCGACCAAAACTGCCCACAATATTCCAGCTGCGGCCTCACCAGTGTCCTGTACAGTTGCAGCAAGACCTCCCTACTTTTATATTCTATCCCCCTCGCTATAAAGGCCAGCATCCCATTTGCCTTCTTGATCACCTGCTATACCTGTAGGCTGGGTTTTTGCGACTCATGCACAAGGACCCCCAGGTCCCTCTGCACCGTAGCATGCTGCAGCTTTTCGCCCTTTAAATAGTAATCCCTCCTACTATTATTTCTGCCAAAGTGGATAACCTCACACTTGCTAACATTGTACTCCATCTGCCAGGTCCTCGCCCACTCGCTCAGCCTATCCAGATCCCTCTGCAGACTTTCCACACCATCCGCACAATTTGCTTTCCACTCATCTTTGTGTCATCAGCAAATTTCGTTAACCTACACTCAGCCCCCTCCTCCAGATCATCTATATAAATGGTAAATAGCTGAGGCCCCAGCACCAATCCCTGTGGCACTCCACTAGTCACCAACCACCAACCAGAATAGCACCCATTGATACCAACTCTCTGCCTCCTATTAGACAACCAATCCTCTATCCACGCTAACACCTTACCCCCAACTCCATGCCCCCTAACCTTCTGAAGCAACCTTTTGTGCGGCACTTTATCAAACGACTTTTGAAAATCGAGAAACACCACATCCACCGGTTCCCCTCTGTCTACCGCACGAGTCACATCCTCATAGAAATCCAATAAATTTGTCAAACACAACTTCCCCTTAACGAATCTGTGCCGCGTCTGCTCTATCAAACAATTCTTTTCTAGGTGCCTCGCTATTTCTTCTTTGATAATGGATTCAAGCATTTTTCCAACTACAGACGTTAAACTAACCGGCCTATAATTCCCTGCCTTTTGCCTGCTACCTTTTTTAAACAGCGGCGTAACATTAGCCGTTTTCCAATCTTCCAGCACTTCCCCGGAGTCCAGCGAAGTTTGGTAAATAATCACTAAGGGATCCACTATCACCTCTGCCATTTCCTTCAGAACCCTGGGATGCATTCCACCCGGTCCTGGGGACTTGCCCACCATCAGTCCTGTTAGTCTATCAAGCACTACCTCTCTAGTGACAGTAATCGCATTCAGGCCCTCAACTCCTACCATCCCTCTATCTTTAATATCCAGCAAACTATTCGCATCCTCCTCCGTGAAGACCGAGGCAAAAAACTGATTTAAGGCCTCCGCCATTTCCTCATCTCCCACCACGAAATCCCCCCTCTCATCCTGTAAGGGTCCAACATTCACTCTAGCCAGCCTCCTCCTCTTTATATATTTGTAAAAACTCTTACTGTCCTTTTTTATATTTAGTGCTAGTTTAGCTTCATAGTCTATCCTTCCTTTCTTTATCAACTTCATAGTCATTCTTTGTTGATTTTTAAACCTCTTCCAATCTTCTACTCGCCCACTACTTTTAGCTACTCTAAACGCATCAGCTTTTAATTTAATACTCTCCTTTATTTCCTTCGTTAACTACGGCTGATTATCCCTTCTCCTACATTCCTTCTTTACCATTGGAATATATTTCTGCTGAGCACCGAAAAAGATCTCCTTCAAGATCCTCCACTGTTCCTCAGTCGTCCTACCGACCAATCTGCGCCCCCAATCTACATTTGCCAATTCCTCTCTCATCCTATCGTACTCCCCTCTGTTCAAACAGAGGACACAGGTCCGGGACCCTACTTCCTCATCCTCCATCTGCATCAAAAACTCAACCATACAATGATCGCTCGTCCCAACAGGATCCCTCACAACAAGATCCCTAATTCTTCCTGCCTCATTACACAACACCAGATCTAAGAGAGCTCGCTCCCTCGTTGGTTCCGTCACACCCTGTTCAAGGAAACTATCTCGGCAGCATTCCAAGAATGCTTCCTCAAGCCCACCGCGTCCAACTTGGGTCAACCAATCAATATGCAGATTGAAATCCCACATAATTATCCCCGTTCCATTTCTGCACGCATCATTTATTTGCTTGTTTATAGCCCGCCCCACCTCCAAGTTATTATTTGGGGGCCTACAGACCACACCCAGCGTCTTCCTCCGCTTGCTGTTCTTAATCTCCACCCACAATGATTCCACGTTCTGCTCTTTGGAGCCCTTATCTTCCCTTACTACCGCCCTGATATTATCCTTAATCAGCAAAGCTACCCCACCCCTTTTTTCCTCCCGTCTAACCTTCCTAAACACTAAGCCATTTCACAGGGCAGCCAACCACATTGCTGTGGCTCTGGAGTCACATATAGGTCAGAGCAGATAAGGGTAGCAGATTTCCTTCCCTAAAGAACATTAGTGAACCAGATGGGTTTTTCCGACAATCGACAATGGTTTCACGGTCATCAGTAGATTCTTAATTCCAAATTTTTTTTGCATTGAATTCAAATTCCACCACCTGCTGTGGCGGGATTTGAATCCGAGTGACTGCCCACTGCATGGAGTGGAGGTGTCCTCCCTGTGGCAAGCTGAAACGCTATCAGAGATGGAGGTATTTCATGTCTTTGCATCTAACTAGATTTAAAGTAGGAACAGACCTTCAGAGGTAACTGAAACATTTCAAGTAACTCTAACAAGAACTCAGGACTTGAAAGTTAAAGCAACTGTGGCTCTGCAAAACAGTGAAAACCAGAAGTGTTGGTCCAAACTCCTGGCACAGGCATCCAGCTAAAAATGGAATGGAATCTTTGATCAAACTGATCATTTGGAAAACATGGACTGGCTTTTTGGAATGTAGATTGCTAAGCGAATGAATTGCGAGAAAAGATTTTAAAGTATTTTTTGGGATTGAAGTTGAGATAGGATATAATCAGAGGCTTAGTTCATGTTACACTCTTTCAAATGCGAAGAATGGGTATCAAAACATAACCTCCAGAACATTCACACAACAAACAAGGGAAACTCTCACATGGCAATCGCCTGGAGTGATCCTGAGTAGAAATCAACAAACATTAACTTTGTGCTAATGAGACCACTAGACCCCCAAATGGACTTTATCGTCCGTGTTTAATCTTAAAATCTATGTGTGTATTGATGAAGCTAAAGGAGGGGTGACGGAGCATTGTATTAAAATCCATTTTTCATGTGTCATAAATTTTTTTTATTGTTGTTAAAACTAATTAGTGGTCCAGAGGAAGACTCTGTTCTTCCTCATTCTCCACATTCTCCCCCGTCTGCGTGGATTTCCTCTGGGTGCTTCGGTTTCCTCTCACAGTCCAAAGATGTGTGGGTGAGGTGCATAGCCCCGGCTAAGTTGCCCCTTAGTGTCAAGAGGACTGGTTAGGGTAAATGGGGATAGGGCCTGAGTAAAATGCTCTTTTGGAGAATCAGTGCAGATTCAATGGGCTAAATGTCGTCCTTCCGCACTGTAGGATTTTATGATTCTATTTGATTAATTATTTGATTACTCTGAGCCACGGTTCCATTTTAGGATCTTCCCGCCCCGTTACAATATCAACTAGGATTGTAACATTGGTGATAACCATCCTTCTCTTAAGACCGATCAATATGTTCTTTGGGACCTGGCCCAATCAAGTTTGGAATAGTGTTATGGACAGGAGGCAGTTTGATTTAAATAAAAACCCTGATTATTCACCCCTTCACCCTTCCCTAATCAGAAAGGTGTATTTTGAATTTTTGATTTCTTCATTTATAAGTGGTGGCGTATTCCTCCAAGTCTTCAGTTTTGGACTGACCCAATCCTTCATTAATAACACCCCAGTAAACTTGAGATAGGATATAATCAGAGGCTTAGTTCATGTTACACTCTTTCAAACGTGAAGAGTGGGCATCACCACATAACCTCCAGAACATTCACACAATCAACGAGGGAAAGGGAAAGAGAATGATTCAGGGTAAATACCACAAAAATAGAATTACTGTCTCAGGTGGGCCCAGCATCTAAATGGAAAAGTCCAAGGGTATATTCCCTCAGAGAGGTTGGCAGAGTGGTACTAGGTAATCCACTTTTCCAGCAACGATAACTTCCACAATGGGAGAAGCCCATAGAAATGAATTATTCCTATCGCAGGCATTGGTACAGACATTCCAGTAGAAATAGTAGATGAGGGCTAGAACATTTAACCATGGGCAGAGCTTCAGTTCTGCTGCTGTTTTGGTGTAAGATGGCAGGCTGCCTCCCTTAGCTTCACTAGGCAATATTACAGCTTCTAGCATTTTGCAATGAGGTGGGGGTGGGGGGGTGGGGGGATGTCAAATGACATAGCTCCCCTTTCTTTTGCTTAGTTTGGGTAGAGCATTTATATTCCTGGTTTGGATTCTGGAGATGGTTAATGTTTCATCCATTAATAAGTTTACCAGAGCTTTCAAGGTCCTTTATCTTTCCAGATGGATCATCTTCATTGGCCAGGGTTTTGCCTTGGAAACGCAAAGAAGCCTTTATGCACTTCTCTGGAAATTGAGTACTGCTGTCAAAGGGGACATTAGTACCTCTTTAGAGATAACAAGTTCGTTGTAGTTTCCTAAAGACTAGAAATTCCTTTTGTGTGAGTCATAGCCAGTCTTGGCTCTGAACTTTTATCCATTATATGTTGTTAAATAATTTTATAAAGTAGTATAAATATTTATATATTTTTTAATTCATTCGTGAGACATGGGTACTGCTGGCTGGCCTGCATTTAGAGCCCATCCCTAGTTGCCCTTGAGAAGGTGGTGGTTCTGTGGGTTCTGTGTTCTGTGGATTGACCCACAATGCCATTAGGGAGGGGGTTCCAGAATTTTGATCCAGCGAAGGAACAGCGATTTATTTCCAAGTCAGGATGTGAATGGCTTGGAGAGGAACTTGCAGGTGGTGATGACCCCATATATCTGCTGCCCTTGTCCTTCTGGATGGAAGTGGTCGTGGGTTTGGAATTATTTTCAAACATATATTTTTTCTCCCATCTTCTTGACATGACAACATATTCATCATTAAATCATTAATACAATGCTAGTTCTTCCCAGCAGTGTCAGTGGGACCCTGTAACACCTGCAGAAATGTTTCCTGTTTGTGTACATGAGTGGGAAATTGGAGGTTGTTAATTGTGCTTTACATTCTAACTGAAGGCTGAATTAAAATTGGCTTATAACATTGAAATGCTCCACTTCAATGTGAGGTGCCAATTTAATCAGCATTTAATCAATAAGCACTGACTATAAATAGCAATGAGGGAAATTGAGCAGCTGGTCTCGAAACAACACACATATTGACATTGAACTAATATTTATATTACAGTAAGCATCAACCTAAAAACTCTTGTTTCCCCAATTCTATAAAAAGCCGGAGATTACGTGTGATCTATGATTTAGAATGGAAAGTTTGAACTGCAAAACAACAAGTGTAATTCTTTCATTTATACATAGATTACAAAATATTACATTGCATATATAGGTTTTATGTAGGTGTCCAGCCACTGCTGGGTGTCCCCTTGCAATTGTGGCTAATCACTGTCTAAACTCTACTATCGGTTCTGAACATCCACCGCTGTTAGGGTTGCCTAGTTTCCAGCACTTCAAAACAGAGAGATGGTTCAAGGTGTTCCATGTCCCTGAGCGATGACAGCTTTGTCATTTCCACGTTGATCCTGATGTTGAGTATTTTCTTGTTCTCATCCCTATTTTCAAACGCCTTGATGAAGGTGAATGATAACACCCCTTGTCTTTAATCCAGGTTATTGTTCTGGGCATAAGGGTTCAAATCCCAACAAAGCCTTTGGTGGAATTTAAATTCAATTAATAATCTGGAATTGAGAATCCGGTGTCAGTAATGGTAACCATGAAACCATTGTCAATTGTCATAAACACCTATTTGCTTCACTAATGTCCTTTAGGGAAGGAAATTTGCTGTCCTCATCTGGTCTGACCTACATGTGACTCCAGACCCAGAGCAGTTTGGTAATTTCTTAATCGCTGTCTTAAATGGTGTTAGCCAGCCTCTCAGTTCAAGGGTAATTAGGGATGGCCAACAAATGCTAGCCTTGCCAGTGATGCCCATATCCCCTGAAAGAATAATTTTTAAAAGTCTGAGACCCTGGAACCCACACGACACAATATTTATTTTCTCTATCATCTCTTCACTGTTAATCCTCCTTTTCTCCCCCCTCCCCCCCCTTAACTGTATGAATGTAAGGGGGTTATGTTGCGACCCGCTCCAGCGTTTTGAGTGTGCACAAATAAACTAACCCTTTGAGTTCATCTTATCTCAAGTTTGCCGTGGGTTATGGATAAGAACATAAGAACATAAGAACATAAGAAATAGGAGCAGGAGTAGGCCATCTAGCCCTTCGAGCCTGCCCCGCCATTCAATAAGATCATGGCTGATCTGTCGTGGCTCAGTTCCACTTTCCCGCCCTCTCCCCATAACCCTTAATCCCCTCTCTTATCAAGAACCCATCAACCTGCTTCTTAAAAATATTTAGCGAGGCAGCCTCCACCACTTCAACGGGCAGAGAATTCCAGAGATTCACCACCCTTTGAGTGAAGAAGTTCCTCCTCAACTCCGTTCTAAACCGCCTCCCCTTTATCTTGAGGCTGTGCCCCCTAGTCCTACTGTCTTTTTTGAGCGGGAAGAGTCTCTCCACCTCTATCCTATCCATCCCATTCATCATCTTATACGTCTCAATGAGATCTCCCCTCATTCTTCTAAACTCTAACGAGTACAAGCCTAGTTTATTCAGCCTCTCCTCATAGCTCAATCCCCTCAACTCCGGTATCAGCCTAGTAAACCTCCTTTGCACTCCCTCCAGGGCCAAAATATCCTTGCGTAAGTACGGCGCCCAAAACTGCACACAGTACTCCAGCTGCGGCCTCACCAATGCCCTATACAGCTGCAGCAAGACCTCCCTACTTTTATATTCAATCCCCCTCGCTATGAAGGCCAGCATCCCATTCGCCTTCCTGACCACCTGCTGCACCTGCAAGCTGGGTTTTTGCGACTCATGCACAAGGACCCCGAGGTCCCTCTGCACCGTCGCCTGATGCAGTGCAGAGGGACCTCGGGGTCCTTGTGCATGAGTCGCAAAATAGAATTGGACAACACCAAAACTGAGGGGTTCGGCCACTTTTAAAGGGGGAAGCAAATGAAATGCCTTTCTGTTTACAAGTGGGTAGTGAGGAAAGAATTTAGTGCTGTTTAAATTAATCCCCCCCGCCCCCGACCCGTCTGTAACAGCAGCAAAGGGGAATTGATGAAATAGGAGTTCTTCCTCATGTGTTAGCTCCATATACGTGTAGACTTTAGGGGCTGAATTTGGACCTGACAATGGGACTACTTACCTGCTGGTAACATCCAGCCAGAGGTATAGACAGTCATTTATTTGTTGCCTCCTTTAAAGTCACTGTCAAGATTGACTAATGGAGTGCCTACTTCATATGAAACTATCGCAAGAAATAAACAACCCAACAGCACGGTGGCACAGTGGTTAGCACAGCTGCCTCACAGCACCAGGGACCCGGGTTTGATTCCCAGCTTAGGTCAATGTCTGTGCAGAGTCTGCATGCTCCCCTGTCTCAGCGTGGGTTTTGTCCAGGTGCTCCAGTTTCCTCCCACAGTGTAAAAGACCATAGAATCATAGAGGTTTACAGCATGGAAACAGGCCATTTGGCCCAACTTGTCTATGCCACCCAGTTTTTACCATTAAGCTAGTCCCAGTTGCCCGTGCTTGGTCCATATCCTTCGATACCAATCTTGCCCATGTAGCATTTTAAAAGCAAAATTGCACCAGCCTCTACTACTGTTTCTGGCAGCTCATTCCAGACACTCACCAGCCTCTGCATGAAAAACATTGCCCCTCTGGACCCTTTCGTATCTTTCCCCTCTCACCTTAAACCTATGCCCTCTAGTTTTAGACTCCCCAACTTTTGGGAAAAGGTGGTGACTATCTAGCTGATCCATGCCCCTCATTATTTTATAGATCTTTATAAGATCATCTTTAAAGCTTCTATCTCCAGGAAAAAAAACGTCCCATCCAATCCAGCCTCTCCTTATAACTCAAGCCCTCAAATCCGGGTAGCATCCTAGTAAATATTTTCTGTGTTTTTTCTAATTTAATAATGTCCTTTCTATAATAGGATGACCAGAACTGTACACATTATTCCAAATACAACTTGTACAATTTCAACAAGACGTCTCAACTCCTGAATTCAGTGTTCTGACCAATGAAACCAAGCTTGCCAAATGCCTTCTTCACCACTCTGTCCATCTGTGATTCCACTTTCAAGCAGCTATGAACCTGTACCCCTAGATCTCTTTGGTCTGTATCTCGCCCCAATGCCTTACCATTAACTGGGTAAGTCCTGCCCTGGTTCAATCTACCAAAATGCATCACCTCGCATTTGTCTAAATTAAACTCCATCTACCATTCATTAGCCCACTGGCCCAATTAATCAAGATCCTGTTGCAACCCTAGTAATCTTCTTCACTGTTCACTATGTCATCAATTTTGGTGTCATTTACAAACTTACTAATCATGCCTCCTATATTCTCATCTAAATCATTAATATAAATGACAAATAACAGTGGACCCAGCACTTATCCCTGAGGTACACTACTGGTCACAGGCTTCAAGGTTGAAAAACAAGCTTTTACAACCACCCTCTGGTTTCTGTCACCAAGCCAATTTTGTATCCAACTGGCTACCTCACCCTGGATCCCATGAGATTTAACCTTATGCAACAACCTATCATGCAGTACTTTATCAAAGGCCTTACTAAAGTCCATGTGGACAACATCGACTGCACTACCCTTATCTATCTTCTTGGTTATCCCTTCAAAAAACTCAATCAAATTCATGAGACGTGTTTTTCCACTCACAAAACCTTGTTGACTGTCCCTATTCAGTCCTTGCATCTCATAATTCCTGTAGATTCTGTCTCTCAGAATACCTTCTAACAACTTACCCGCTGCAGACATTAGGCTCACCAGCCTGTAGTTCCCGGGCTTTTCCCTGCAACCCTTCTTAAACAAGGGCATGACATTTGTCACCCTCCAATTTTCAGAAACCTCACCTGTGGCTGTCAATGATTCAAATATCTCAGCTAGGGAACCCACAATTTCCTCCCCAACCCCCATAACATCCTGGAATCCACTTCATCATATCCTGGGAATTTATTCACCTTGATACACTTTAAGACTTCCAGCACCTCCTTGTCTGTAATATGTACACTCCTCAAGACATCATTATTTATTTCCCCAAGTTCCCTAACATCCAGCTTTGACAAAGGGTCATCTGGACTTGAAATATCAAATCTTTTCTCTCCTTACAGATGCTGCCAGACCTGCTGAGATGTTCCAGCGTGCTCTCTTTTGGTTTCAGATTCCAGCAACTGCAGTAATTTGCTTTTATCCGTAACATCCATGCCTTCCTCAACTGATTTAGGATCTCACCCATCTCTTGTGGATCTGCACATAGATGACCTTGTTGATCCTTAAGAGGCCCTACTCTCTCCCTAGTTAATCTTCTGCCTTTTATGTATTTGTAGAAGTTCTTTGCATTCTCCTTTGCCATATCTGCCAAAGCAATTTCGTGTCCCATTTTTGCCCCCCTGATTTCTCTCTTCACTCTACTCTGACACCCTCTGTACTCTGCAAGGAATCCATTTGATCCCAGTGTGTCATATGCCTCCTTCTTCTTCTTGATCAGGACCTCAATGTATCGAGTCATCCAGGGTTCCCTACTTCTACAAGCCTTGCCCTTCAGTTTGAGAGGAATGTGTTTACCCTGAATCCCAGTTAACATGCTTTTGAAAGCCTCCCACTTACCAGATGTCACTTTGCCTGCCAACAGGCTCCCCCAATCAACTTTTGAATGTTCCTGTCTAATAGCATCAAAATTGGCCTTGCCCCATTTTAGAATTTTAATTTTTGGGCCAGACCTATCGTTCTCCATATCTATCTTAAAACTAATCGAATTATGGTCACCAGTCCCAAAGTGATCCCTCACTAACACTTCTGTCACTTGCCCTTCCTTATTTCCCAAGAGGAGGTCAAGTTTTGCCCCCTCTCTAGTTGGACCATTCACATAATAATGAGAAAATCTCCTGAATACACACAACAAAGTTCCCTCCATCCAAGCCCCTAATACTATGGTTGTCCCAGTCAAATTTGGGAAAGTTAAAGTCCTCTACTATTACCACCGTATTTTTCTTGGAGCTGTCTGTAATCTCCTTATATACCTGCTCCTCAACTTCCCACTATTTAGGAGCCTCTAGTACAATCCTATCAAAATAGGTACATTGGCCATGCTAAATTCTCCCTCAGTGTACCCGAACAGGTGCCGTATTGTGGTGACTAGGGGATTTTCACAGTAACTTCATTGCAGTCTTAATGTAAGCCTACTAGTAGAACCATAGAAAATTACAGCTCAGAAACTGGCCTTTTGGCCCTTCTTGTCTGTGCCGAACCATTATTTGCCTAGTCCCACTGACCTGCACTTGGACCATATCCCTCCACACCCCTGTCATCCATGAACCTGTCCAAGTTTTTCTTAAATGTTAAAAGTGACCCCGCATTTACCACTTTATCCAGCAGCTCATTCCACACTCCCACCATTCTCTGCGTGAAGAAGCCCCCCCTAATATTCCCTTTAAACTTTTCTCCTTTCACCCTTAACCCATGCCCTCTGGTTTTTTTCTCCCCTAGCCTCAGTGGAAAAAGCCTGCTTGCATTCACTCTATCTATACCAATCAAAATCTTATACACCTCTATCAAATCTCCCCTCATTCTTCTACGCTCCAGGGAATAAAGTCCTAACCTATTCAATCTCTCTCTGTAACTCAGCTTCTCAAGTCCCAGCAACATCCTCGTGAACCTTCTCTGCACTCTTTCAACCTTATTTACATCCTTCCTGTAACTAGGTGACCAAAACTGTACACAACACTCTAAATTTGGCCTCACCATTGCCTTATATAACCTTACCATAACACTCCAACTTTTATACTCGACACTCCGATTTATAAAGGCCAATGTACCGAAAGCACTCTTTATGACCCTATCCACCTGTGACGCCACTTTTAGGGAATTCTGTACCTGTATTCCCAGATCTCTCTGTTCAACTGCACCCTTCGGAGTCCTACCATTTAGCCTGTACGTTCTACTTTGGTTGTCCTTCCAAAGTGCAATACAAAGAACATAGAACAACACAGCCCGGGAAACAGGCCCTTCGGCCCACCATTTTAACATTATGAGTCCCCTCTCCACCCATGACACTTGTCTATGCTTATGGCATTCCACATTGAGGGAGACAATTTGTTACACAAATCAGCCTAAGAGCACATCTTTGGGGTGTGGGAGGAAACCGGAGCACCCGGAGAAAACCCACGCAAGCACGGGGAGAACGTGCAAACCCCCACAGACACCGGCCCAAATCCATATGTCAACACAGCAAACAGTGATAGTCACTGAGCTGTCGTGTTGCCCAGCATCTGGTCCAGTTTAAGTGTACACTAACGACATGAAGCACTAGGCTACTCTCGAAACATCCAAGAGCAGCGCTCGTACGACCCATCGCGTGTATGCTCCTTGTTGGACAACAAGGCAGACCGAAGCACCTGTGGATTAAAAGAGAAAAACATCAATAACATGCACATCCTTATACAAACATTCAAGGGAATCCCCAGAAGCTCAAAAGTAAAACAAGTGAGCCAGAAAATATGTAGGAATCAATTGATTCCCAGGGACGTCCCAAGGCTCCTGAACATTATTTAAAACAGTATCCTATATCCCTCCATCTCCATTCCGCTCATGTCCCTATCTAAGTAACTCTTAAACTACTCCAGCATGCCTGCCTCCACCACCTTGCTAGGCAGAGCATTCCATACCCCCACAACCCTCTGTGTGAAAAACCTCCCTCACATTTGCCTGCATTGTGACACTAATACTTAACCTATAACCTCCATGCTGAGGGAGGAACTTAGTAAGAGAAAAGAATCTTTTGCCCTCCTGATTTTGTGCCCTTTCCTCCTCCAGCGAAGCTGCTGAGGTGCTTTATGGTACTAATAAAGGCAACAAAAAAACTTCCCTTTCAGAGTAAGTGTAACCTACTTGTCTAATTACTGTGGAGTCCACATTTCCACTCCACAGTTTCATGACTAAAGATTTAACACTGCATGAACATATCTCTTACATTCAGAAAGAATTTCTTTCCAGTTCTTATCTTGCTGGAAAAATAGGTTTAATTTATTGATGTGATTGAGGTCCAGTGAGTTATCTTGGTTAGATGCAGAAGTAATGGAAATGACCATAATTTTTCCTTCAAGTGCTTCATTAAAAAACAATTCAGAGAACAGCATGGATAAGAATCTTAGCGAATTGTGTGTGGGAAGAGGGATGGGGAATACCTCGGAAATCCGATGCACCTCATTCCAGTATGTTACTTACTGCTGTAGGGGGTTTCCACTTGTCTTCAACTCCTTTCAATTTATCTCTGACTGGGCTTTTACTAACAGGAACTATTTCAACAAGGATTTAAACTATCCTCTGTAAACATATGCTGTTCTAAAAACTGCCAAATGCATTTTCACAAATCAAGCACATTGAGATAAAGTTACATTATAAATTGAGGTTTAATTAAATGGGCCACCATTGCAGTTGCTGGTGGATACATTAACTGGGTGAAAGCTGCTTTTGCAATTTCAGACAGCTTCCGTTCTGTTATTTATAATAGCTATTAACTTCCCCTTTTGTGTAAAAGCACAAAAGATATGGATCTGACCGAATTTTCCTCCACAAAACAGCTCGGAGAGAAATAAAAAGCAAAAAGATTTCATGGCAACAATTGTTTTAGTGGGGCGGGAAGAGGCAGAAGAGACCCTTGATTCCAACAACTTGTTCCTCTGTATTTTAATTCCGGGTCTGTCAATTTGTCTGTTTGTGCGCTTGTAATGTTTGTCAAATAGACAACACCTGCAGCATAAAGTGACCCTCTTGGGGCACACTTTCAAATACGTGATTCTGTGGTTAAAAAAGAACAGGTCCTTTTTTTTCCATCAGTCAATGGGGAATTTTCTGAAATGGAAAAAAAATACTCTGTCAGTGGAGTTCAGTCCCAACTTTGGACTTTAAATTCTATGTACAAAGCTTGCTGAAGATGTCTGGGGGCAAAGCACCTTCACCTCATTAATGCTTCTCCAGTTTAACCTAAACTTCTTCTGATGACAAGGTTTCATCCAGTATTTTTTGGACATTTCTCCAAAATATCTGCTTTAATATTAGTGGTGAAACAGTATCTAGTAATGGTAACTGATTTGCATCACCATCTGCCACGCTAAAGCTGCTGACGGTTGCTAAGTGCAGATTTAGGCATAACCTCTCCACCAAGGTGGCAGCTGCACCCTTCCTGTCTAAAGCATAGTCCTGCATCGACAACCCCTTTTTGAATCTGTAAGTCACTCCGTTACATGGCATGATGGTTAGCACTGCTGCCTCACAGTGCCAGGGACCTGGTTTTGATTCCTGGCTTGGGTCACTGTCTGCACGGAGTCAGCCCATTCTCCCCGTGTCTGCGTGGGTTCTCGCCGGGTGCCCCAGTTTCCTCCCACAGTCCGAAAGATGTGCTGATTAGGCGCACTGGCCATGCTAAATTCTCTCTCTGTGTACCCAAACAGGTGCCAGAGTGTGGCGCCTGGGGGATTTTCACAGTAACTTCATTGCAGTGTTAATGTAAGCCTACTTATGACAGTGGTTGATGATGACTTTGCACTCCCTGCATAGTCTCATTCTTTATGTGACTTGGGCACTATCACATCATTGTGGTCAGTTTTCACTGGCACACCCTTTTCTTCTGCTTCTTTAGTTCCTCATCAACTTGGGTTTCAAGAGTGTAAGAAACTGGCCCAACCTTGCAATATAGTAATCTTGCATCAGGCTTGATTCAGATGTGAACTTTCACATCAATTTTGCCTCCATAACTATCTTTGAAAATGTTGCTATAGCTAACCATCAAGTTTCCAGGACACATCAACCAGAAAACATGCTTCCAGTATAACGACAGCTTCTTAAACCAATCATTACCCATTAACGTAGGTTTGTTGACATTTCTCACAACTACAATAATGGTCAACTTGAGGGTCTTGCCCTTATATTGGACATTTGTCCAGGTTTCCATAGCCAACCCATGACCAGCCACTGTCAAGGAGGCCCAGAGTGTGGGTAGTGTGATCGGGGTTTGCTGGGATCAGTCAAGTGTTTGGAGGTTGTTGGTGGGGTGGGTGTTGCTGGTGGGAGTGGTGGGGGGGTGGGGGGGTGGAGGCGGAGTATGCGGGGGGGGGGGGAGGTTGATCACAAGGACATGGGTGGTTTTCTAGTGGGGGTGGCCCTAGCCTTGGGGGGCCCTCCGTGGACCATCACGGGGTGACCAATTAGGTTGAATGCCCCCGTGCCCTGCAATCACTCCAAGCCCAGAGGGAGGCTGCCAATTTTTACTGGGCAGCCTCTCCTGGTGAAAACACGTTCCCCTACCACTGGTAAACAACATGCACTGACAGTTAGAGGGCTTTTATTGACCACTTAAAGGCCTCAGCAGGCCTGTAATTCTCTATGATTTCCTCTTGACAATATTTTTCTCCTGGGTTGAACCTGCCGCATCATGTTAGGCCAACAGGTGGCAATGTAGATGATTCTTTCCACCTGAAATTCCTACTCTGCAAAATTTGGCTTCATGAGGTTGAGAGTTTCGTTGCTTTGGTTGCTGCTTTTGTACCAAAATGGCATCTGCGGCTCATGTGCCGACTCCCAGTGTTGTCCATACCTATTGGCATCCTAGTAGGGGAATTAGCACAGCTTTGGGCACATGGGGCAAAAGCATGCGAAGTAAAGTTCATTTATTAGTGTCACAAGTAAGCTTACGTTAACACTGCAATGAAATTATTGTGAAAATCCCCAAGTCGCCACACTCCGGCACCTGTTCAGGTACACTGAGGGAGAATTTGGCATGGCCAATGCACCTAACCAGCATAAAGTGGACTGTGGGAGGAAACCGGAGCACCTGAAGGAAACCCATGCAGACGTGGGGAGAATGTGCAAACTCCACGCAGACAGTCACCCAAGCCAGGAATTGAACCCGGGTCCCTGATGCTGTGAAGCAGCAATGCTAACCATTGTGCTACCGTGTCCGTTCGGAGTCTGCACATTCTCCCCATGCCTGCGTGGGTTTCCTCCAGGTGCTCCAGTTTCCTCCCACAGTCCAAAGATGTGCATATTAGGCTGATTGGCCATGCTAGATTGCCCCTTCGTGTCAGGGGGATTAGCAGCATAAATGTGTGTGGTTACGGGAATAGGGCCTGAGTGGGATGTGGTTGGTACAGACTCGATGAGCTGAATGGCCTCCTTCAGTACTGTAGGCATTCTGTGACTTTAAGGCTGATTTGGTGACTGAGCTGCCATCTTGAACCTCAACACTCTAGCATTCAAACATGTGCAGCAGAGCATGCGTTCAGCAGCAGTGAGGGACCCCCCCCTCCCCCCTATTGTTACTGGAAGGGATCATGAACAACTGACAGCTTGGTTGCTGCTTGCTTTCTGCCCATTCTCTTTGTGTTTGTGGAAGTTCTGGATGTTTTGAGGAACTGGCTAGTTGCTGAGGTCTGCTGGGAATGGTGCTGCACATACAGGAGGCATTGGTTATTATTGCGAGGGATTTGGACTCACCCCTTACTCCCAGCCTTAGGTGTGACTGTTGGGCTGCAGCAGGAGGGGGAGATAGTACAGAGGTAGCAAATTAGAAGACAATGTGCAGTCAGAAGGAGGAGAAGGAGAGGAAGGGGTCTCAGCAAGAGTCTTTCAGGGACATTTCTCTGACCTCCATCTAAGCCAGGAGCAGAACCTACGTTTCACTAGTTGCTCACGCCATCTCTTGCAGTCAGACTGGCAGCATCAGAGCAGACGGAGAATTGCACTGCCAGTGACTATGAAGGTTATCGTAGCCCCGAATTCCTCTCTTTTTGGATCTTTCCAGAATGGTACAAATGGTGTTGCAAGCGCCACATCTCAACACTGAGCTGTGCTGCATCTGCAAAGGTTACCACTTGCTAAATGTGCAATAGGTGACACCATGCTCAATGCGTCATGCTGGTGAGTGCCCGCTATTCCTGGCACAGTAATGATGTGTTCATCCTGCACCAGTCTGTTTGCCATTCCGTCAATCGTTCAGCCACCATACCTGAATCAGAGGATGAATACTGGGAGACAGGACTATCTGCTTTACTGCTGCCCATTGACTCCGCTCTACAGACCAAGAACATGTGGCCAGCATGTGGACAATGGGAGTCATAGTTCTACAAAACCATCATTGGGTAGATCATTCCAGTGATGAAGCCAAAGTTCCACCACCTCAACCACTCTGGAGGAGCTCTCCAGATCTGAGCGGAGCAGGTGGTGCACAAGCTGCAAACATGACAGCACAACCCTTACCACTGGAAATTTGGGAACAACCTGAAGAGGAAGATGAGGAGTCATAGACTCACAGAATCCCTACAGTGCAGAAGGAGTCCATTCAGCCCATCGAGTCCACATCGACCACAATCCCACCCAGGCCCTATTCCCACAACCCCACACATTTACCCTGCTAATCCGTCTGACACTACGGTCAATTTAGCACAGCCAATCAACCTAACCCCCATGTCTTTCGGACTGTGGGAGAAAATCTGACGAAACCCACATAGACACGGGGAGAACGTGCAGACTCTGCACAGACAGTGACCCAAGCTGGGATTCGAACCTGGGCCCCTGACATTGTGAGACAGCAGTGCTAATCACTGTGCCACTGAATCAGCACATCCATCTTGCAGCAAGGCTGTCTGTAAGCAGCTCATTAAACTCTGGTTGCCACCAAAACATTTGATCTAATTTGATTTGATTTGATTTATTATTGCTACCTGCATTGGTATATAGTGAAAAGTAATGTTTCTTGAGCTCTATACAGAAAAAGCATACCGTACATAGAGATGGAAAAGAAAGAGAAAAGAGTTAGAATGAAGTTTTAGGAGCATAGAACAAGATTAAAAGATGGAATTAGAAGGTATGCTGGGCATAGCTTCCAGTAAGTTGCCATGTTCTGGCAACATCTTGGAAATAAATCAACCCTAGATCTCCATTTTACAATGTCCCAATCTGTGTTTTTTATCCTTACACATAAGGATTTGCTGTCCATTCCTAATTGCCCTTGTACAGAGTGGTTTACTAGCCTGGATCGCCCATTCCTCATCCTAAAAGTATGCCCGCTGCTCCCTACTCACCCTGTCCATACCCCTCATAATCTTATACATCTCAATAATTTCCCCCCTCAGCCCTTTTCGGCTCTAGAGAAAACAGTTCAAGTCTATCCAGTCTCTCTTTATAGTTCAAATGCTCCATCCCAGGCAACATCCTGATGAACCTCCAGTGTACCTCCTCCAGCACAATCACATCTTTACTATAGTGAGGTGACCAGAGTTACACACAGTACTCTAGCTGTGGGCTAACCAAGACAATGTGCAACTCCAATATTGACTCCTTGCTCTTATATTCTACACCACAACTGATAAAAGCAAACGTCCTTTATGCTTTCTTAATTACCTTATTCACCTGCTCTGCCATTTTCAGGGATCTGTGACCAAGTATCCCAATGTCCATCTGTTCCTGAGCTTCCGAGTGTCCTGCCATTCATTAAATACTTCCTTGCCCTCTTATTTCTTCCAAAGTCCAGCACCTCATACTTATCAGGGTTACTTCTCTGCCCATCTGACCAACCCATCTATATCTTCCTGTAACTTACAACCATCTTCTTCACTATTAACCACCCTACCAATCTTGGTGGCATCTGCAAACTTGCATATCTTTCCCCCCACATTATTTACATACCAGACAATAATGAGCCCAGCACTGAACCTTGTGGTATGCCACTGGCCTCCAGTCAGTCAAAAAGCCTTCCGGCATCAGTTTGTAGCCTGCCGATCTCTGTGAAGGCATACACCATTGGACTTTGATTCTGGACTCAGGCTGCATATGAAACATCCTGTTTCATGTGCATCCTTTGTGGTCTTTGCACTGAATATTTTACTTTCTTTTACTCCATGAGTGCACAGGAGTGACCCTCCGTCCCGTGTTTCGAGTGTGTGCAAATAAACTGACCCTCTGTGTTCCTCCTATCTTGAGTGTCCTGTGGGGTTACTAATAGAAATTGGATTAAGAAGAAACTGAGAGGTTGGGAAATATGCTACTACTTACAAGGGGGAAAAATATCAAAAGCACTTTTCTGTTAACGGACTGGTAGGTGAGAGGTGAAATCAGGGTTATTTCAGCTAACCATCACCACCCTCCCCCGGCTCCTGTTTGTAACAGTTTTGTGTCTGTCCTGGTTGAAAAGCTGGCAGTCTGTGCATGCTAGGAGATGGAAATGTGAGGCTTGCAGTAATGCTAAGTGTACAAGGGTGAGATGAGGCTGTGATTGTTAGGTCTTGAGTCCTGATTAAGAGAGCTATTTGATAGGATGGTGAATGGGATGTGATGATGAATGGAGCATTTTCCAAAGCCATTGTTTTAATTGTAAGGAAATGGGGCAGGTGGCATGGTGGCACAGTGGTTAGCACTGCTTGTTCATAGCACCAGGGAACTGGGTTCAATTCCGGCCTCGAGTCACTGTCTGAGTGGAGTTTGCACGTTCATCCCATGCCTGTGTGGGCTTCCTCTGGGTGCTCCAGTTTCCTCGCACCAGTCCAATTGGCATTGCCAATCATCCAGTCAGGATGATTGGCAATGCCTAATTACCAGTTAGCGTCGGGGGAGCTAGCAGAGTAAATATGTGGGGCTACAGGGATAGAGGCTGGGTGGGATTAGGGTTGGTGCAGATGGTCTCCTTCTGCTCTTTCTGCACTGTAGGGATTCGATGGAATCTGTGGATTCTACATTCTATGGGATGTAAGATGCATTCACTGAGCTTCACCACTCACGTGAGATCATTGAACTTCTTGCAACACCGCATCCAGCTCCTTAGAGCTAGACCTCTGGTATTTATGGTGATGGCTCTGTGCTCCCTCTGCCTTCTCACTGTTTGGAGGGTCTTCTGATGAAACTGTTACTGTGCGCAGAATTAAAGAGTTTCCTCAAGATAAAGCCAGACCTCCAGTGAACAAGACCCCAAAAATACAAAGAATGCAAAGGTCGGAATCTCATCACCGTCCCCATCGGTGGGATTTCCCCATCTGACTGCAGTGAACGGAGATTTGGCTGGCCGGCAAATTCTCCAACCTCGCTTCAGTGGGAGTGTGGCACCAACGGCCGGTGAGATGGCACCTGAAGTAAGCGATGGTATTGGAAGTATTTAAAGGTGGAGCTAACTTATTATGTAGCACAGTTAATTACTGTGATTATTATTAGGCAGCGAATAGGGGAAGTCTTTATCCTCTGACTGAGTGAATTGCAGCCGCTGTGTGATTTTCAATATTTCCCCAGAATTGCCCTGTGATTTTTGGCACTTCTGCGGTACCGACGGATTCCCTCACTCTGAATTCACAGTCCCTGGGGAAGTCATAAAAACCCAAATTTTGCAATAACAGCAAAATGGGATTGTAGCAGGCAGGGGGGTCGGCCGTGTTAAATATTGCAAAGCTCAATTTTGCAATCCTTCCTGGATTGGAGGGAGGGAGCCTGGCCATTTGGCTGTGGGTCAGGAAATTGCTTTTAAAGGCCTCCTGGCTTCAGTGAAGGAGAATCCTTATTATTGGCTGGGATTTTGCATTAATAATAACAGTAAGCCTGTCATCACTAATTATTGTTGTGGAGTAAGTTGGACAGCAATATCCAGGTATGTGCATGTGCGGTTAAATGCTGAATTTGCTGTCAGAGATACCCAGCTCCTTCCCTGTGGCTGTCATAGTCCTCACCAATGGACTCAGTATTGAAAGACTTGCAGTGGTGTGAAGTCGGTGATCCTTGTTCAGAGAAACATCAAAACCAGAAGCAGGAGTAGACCACTCAACCCTCCAACCCCAGCACCTAACAGCAGAATTCAAAAATCGTCAGTCCCCAGACATCTTTTCTTGTTATATTTCTCCTCAGACATTTCATCCTGCCCTGGACAAAAGTTGTAGCAAAGAAAGGGAAGGCTGTTTCTCTGACTGGCCCATTTGCCCACCATAAAAGTGGACAGGCCAGGTAAAATCCCTTTCAATTGACTCCTTGATGATCTTAATTGCTCGCTCAGTACACATGCCCACCAAGTAAAGTATTCCTCAAATGCAAGATTACAATTGGATGCACACTTGATGCCTTTTCGCACGATTTCACTTGCTATCAGGGCAGGCAAGTGCCTGCTCAAATGATGTAAAAGTCTAGCCTAGACATATTTTTCATGCTTGAAAAATCTGTTTTAATATATTCTGACGAAGAAATTCCTCGCAGCTGCTCTCACTCTGTCAGTAAGATCTCACCAAAATTACAACACTGCCCTTCTGTCAAAACCACACCAGCAAAGCAAAGTCAACACGGCACTTCCAGCCCCTAGTTTTGAAAACCTCACTCTTTATCATTTGCTAAATTTGTTGGTGGCAGGTGAACACTGTTGGCTTAGTGCAGCATCAGGGTTATTTTCAGCCTGAATTGACTTTGGTGGTAAATGTATTTGCTTACCGTTATTTAAAGAGAATGATGAGGTATACCTAATCTGTTTCACAAAATAGATGAAGGGGCAGTTGTGAGTGACTCATCCTGAAACCAAAGAAAGTTTGGCGTTGTCAAAGGAAATAAATTGAAACAAGCGTCAAGCTTTTGTGTGATTGTCTAAAATAGATGAGAGTCAACAGCTTTACATTACGCTGCCCCTGAATTTTATCTTTGTCACTTACACCAATTTCAATTGTTATTTCCACTGAAGTCAATAGTAATAATCATCAGGAGAGAAGCAAAATGGGCTCCCAACTCACTGTGTGGGATTTTCCAGTCCCGCCTGACCAGGGATTGAGTCCGCCCCAGAGCAACAGACATTTTGACGGTCTGTCAAGCTGTCCATCCCACCCACAATGATTCCTATGGCTGGTGGGGCCTGATCATAGAGGCATAGAGGTTTACAGCATGGAAACAGGCCTTTTGGCCCAACTGGTCCATGCCATTCTTTTTTTTAAACCCCTGAGCTAGTGCCAATTGCCCACATTTGGCCCATATCTCTCTATGCCCATCTTACCCATGTAACTGTCTAAATGCTTTTTAAAAGACAAATTTGAACCTGCCTCTATTACTGTCTCTGGCAACTTGTTCCAAACACTCATCACCCTCTGTGTGAAAAAAATTGCCCCTCTGGACATGTTTGTAATCCTTCCCTCTCACCTTGAGCATACGACCTCTAGTTTTAGATTCCCCTACCTTTGGGAAAAGATATTGACTATCTAGTTGATCTGTGCCCTCATTATTTTGTAGACCTCTATATGATCATCCCTCAGCCCCCTACTCTCCAGAGAAAAATTCCCAGCCTATTTAACTGCTCCTTATAACTCAAACAATCAAGTCTCGGTAGCATCCTAGTAAATCTCTTCTGCACTCTTTCTAGTTTAATAATATTCTTTCTATAATAGGGTGACCAGAACTGTACACAGTATTTCGAGTGTTTCCTTACCAATGTCTTGTACAACTTCAACAAGGCGTCCCAACTCCTGTATTCAATGTTCTGACCAATGAAACCAAGCATGCTGAATGCCGTCTTTTCACTCTCTCCACTGGTGACTCCACTTTCAAGGAGTTATGAACCTGTACCCCTAGATCTCTTTGTACTATAACTCTCCCCAGTACCCTACCATTAACTGAGTAAGTCCTGCCCTGGTTCAATCTATCAAAATGCATCACCTCGCATTTAACTAAATTAAATTCCATCTGACATTCGTCAACCCACTGACCCATTTGATCAAGTTCCCATTGCTTTCTGCGATATTCTTCTTCACTGTCTACTATGCCACCAATCTTGGTGTCATCTGCAGACTTACTAACCATGCCTCCTATATTTTCATCTAAATCATTAATATAAATAACAAACAACAGTGAACCCAGCACCTGAGGCATACCTCAGGTCACAGGTCTCCAGTTTAAAAAAACAATCCTTTACAACCACCCTCTGGCTTCTGTCGTCAAGCCAATTTTGTATTCATTTAGATACCTCACGCTGCATCTCGTGAGGGTTAACCTTATGCAACAACCTATCATGTGGTACCTCGTCAAAGACCCTGCTAAAGCCCATGTAGACAACATCAACTGCCCTCAGCTACTTTCTTAATTATCCCTTGAAAAGACTCAGTCAAATTTATGAGACATGATTTTCCACTCACAAAACCATGCTGACTGCCCCTAATCTACATATCTGTAGATCCTGTCTCTCAAAATACCATCCAAAAACTTACCCATCATAGATGTGAGGCTCACCAGCCTGTGGATCCCAGGCTTTTCCTTGCAGCCCTTCTTAAACAAAGGCACAACATCTGCCACTGTCCAATCTTCAGGCACCTCATCTATGACTATCGATGATTCAAATGTCTTGGTTAGGGGGCCCGCAATTTCCTCCCAAGCTTCCCACAGTGTAGGGTAATGGAGTAAATTAGCATAATATACTTCATTACCCTATTCCACAAATTCAATGTCCAACCTCAAATAGATACTGTGCTAAAAATGAGTCCTCCTTCAGATATCACGATCTATGAATGTGTTGGTACCATGGAATTCCATTGGATTTTTTTCTTCATTCTTTCATGGGATGTGAGGTTTAGGTTATCGATCTTGACTTAGTGAGAAACATTCTTCAAAAGGAACATAAATTTTAAAAGACATTCTGTAATTAACATTAATTGAGAGTAATAAAAGCCTGATTCTTTTTATTATTCATTCATGAGACATGGACATTGCTGGCTGGCAGCATTTATTGCCCCATCCCTAGTTGCCTGAGGGCAGTTGAAAGTCACCCACACTGATGCGACTCTAGAGTCACATGTAGGTCAGACCAGGTAAGGATGGCAGATTTTCTTCTGGACATTAGTGAACCAGATGGGTTTTTCTAACAACCAACAGTGGTTTGTAGTCATCAGTAGATTCTGATCACCCCATTACAGAAAGGATATTATTAAACTAGAAAGAGTGCAGAAAAGATTTACTGAGATGCTACTGGGATTTGATGGTTTGAGTGATAAGGAGAGGCTGAATAGACTGGGACTTTTTTCCCTGGAGTGTAGGAGGCGAAGGGGTGATCTTATAGAGACCTATAAAATAGTGAGGGGCATAGACAAGGTGGTGGCTTTATTTTGTTTTTTAACAATAAATACCATTAATTTCCAGTCAGGTTGCCTGAGTTATTACAACATGGGTCCAAAGGAATACAAAACCAGTTTATTGCAAGCCTCATCCAGTACCCTATGTGATAAAGGAGTATGAACAGCAAGAACTCAAAGGACTTGAGACTGAGAGTGTTAACTCTGAAATAGAAATGAGTAATTGGGCTACTCTCCTAGTGGTTGTAGTGAAGGGATGTAAATGTATTGGAGAAAGCTCAGTGAAGGTTCACTAGACTAATACCTGGATTGGGCGGGTTGTCTTATGAGGAAAGGTTGGTTGGATAGGCTAAGCTTCTTTCAGCTGGAGTTAAGAAGTGAAAAAGGTGGCTTGAGTGAAATCAATAAGATTGTGAGGTGTGTCGATAGGGTGGATGTGGAGGGGATGTTTCCCCATTTCACAGAATCTAGAATTAGGAGCCATTGTCAAAATAGGTGGTCACCTACTTAGGACAGAGATGAGAAGAAATGTTTTCTCTGGGGGTTGTGAATCTTTAGAAACTGTCTTCTTCAAAAAACGGTGGAAACGGAGTCTCTGAATATCTTTAAGGACAAGGTTATTGATAAGGAAAGGGGATGAAAGGTTATTAGGGGTTTGGAGGAAATGTGGAGTTGAGTTACAATCAGATCAGTCTTGATCTTATTGAACGGCAGAGCAGGCTTGAGGGGCCAAATAGCTAATCCTGCTTCTAATTCGTATGTTCATACCAAGGTCAGATGGTTGTCCAAGAATATATGGGAATTATAAGGAGACTAAATCAGGCACTGGAATGTAGTCCACTTGATACTTTGCCTCATGTGGAGGATTTTCTTACAATATTAACAGGAAGCCAGGTTTAGTCAAAGCTTGATTTGACAAACATCTATCTACAATAGGGGTTTGAGGATAAGCGATATTTGACTTTTTATATGTACATGGATCAGTGCTCGCCTGGCCTGAGCCCGAGTCTCAGTGAGGGAATGGCAGAGGGATTCAGTGTTGATTGAGTTTGGGGAAGGAATTTGTAAGATGGGCACGTGTGTGTGTGGAGTGGGGGGTGCAGGGGGAAGGAGATGATCGTAATGTGCACACATGAGGTTGTGGAGACAGGCTTCGCTGCATTCTCTGTCACCAGGGAATAGCTAAGCTAAAACTTATTTGACTACATAAAGTAATAACGTTTTTGCAAAGTACATTAGAAACAGATTTTTATGTTTACGACCAAATAGTAGATTTATGATCTCTTGGAGCTATGTTCTATTTGAGTCCCTTTTGTTTTGGATTTCATTAAATATTGATTCTTCTCCCGCCAGTGCCATTTGAGAATGAAGCACCTGCCTTTTATTTCTGAAATGGGTACAAAGAACCACAATTAATATTCCTTTGCTCTATATCCAATCTCTGTCTCATCAAAGTCCGCACAATCATGCAGGGAGGTGAATTAGCTTGGAAAAATCACTGAAATGTGAAGTATATGTAAATGAAACTATTCTGTATCTGATGGCTAGCTTAGTGCTGCAGAATTAATTTGTGTGCTCTCCTCTTGTTACATAGTTGGATCTCTGGATGTCAGTATCCTACTGTATTTCTCACCCATGTTCAACAGAAATATTAAAGGGAAAGGCACTTGGAATTAGCAGAACAAAACCAAAGAATGCAAAAGAAAGCTAATTGCATTTTTAAAAAGGACTGAAGATTTATAATAAATTAGCCAGAAGTTCCAAGTTAAAGATTTTATACTATATGTATGCATACAATCTTTGGTGCTCAGCTAATAAGAACATAAGAACATAAGAATTAGGAGCAGGAGTAGGCCATCTGGCCCTTCGAGCCTGCCCCGCCATTCAATAAGATCATGGCTGATCTGTCATGTCTCAGTTCCACATTCCCGCCCTCTCCTCATAACCCTTAATCCCCTCGCTTATCAAAAACCTATCAACCCGTGTCTTAAATATATTTAGCGAGGCAGCCTCCACCACTTCAACGGGCAGAGAATTCCAGAGATTCACCACCCTTTGAGTGAAGAAGTTCCTCCTCAACTCCGTTCTAAACCGCCCCCCTTTTATCTTGAGGCTGTGCCCCCTAGTCCTACTGTCCTTTCTGAGCGAGAAGAGTCTCTCCACCTCTATCCTATCCATCCCATTCATCACCTTACACGTCTCAATGAGATCTCCCCTCATTCTTCTAAACTCTAACGAGTACAAGCCTAGTTTATTCAGCCTCTCAGGCAGGATCTTAGGAGACCGGTGAAGGCAGTAAAATTCCAGCGTATGGATGGAATTCTAAGATCTCGCACGCCCCGCTACCACTGCCAGTGAGAAGAGAGAATTTGGCGCTCAGCTGCAGGTGAGGTCAGAGAATTCAGGTCTACATTCTTCTAATGACACGGAGGCCAGAACTGTTACAAAGATGTTGCCTGGATTGGGTAGCATGCCTTATGAGGATAGGTTGAGAGAGAGCTCGGTCTTTTCTCCTTGGAGAGATGAAGGATGAGAGGGATCGGATAGAGGTGTATAAGATGTTGAGAGGTATTGATCGGGTGGATTCTCAGAGGCTTTTTCCCAGGGCTGAAATGGCTGCCACAAGAGGACACAGGTTTAACGTGCTGAGGAGTAGGTATAGAGGAGATGTCAGGGATAAGTTTTTCACTCAGAGAGTGGTGGGTGAGTGGAATCGGCTGCCGGCGGTGGTGGTGGGGGCAGATTCGATAGGGTCTTTCAAGAGACTTCTGGATAAGTACGTGGGACTTAGTAGGATTGAGGGTTATAGGTAAGTCTGGTAGGTAAAGATATGTTCGGCGCAACTTGTGGGTCAAAGGGCCTGTTTGTGGCGTAGTTTTTCTATGTTCTATGTTCCCAGTGTCCTACTCACGGTCTAAGTGCCGTATCAGCCATGTCGATTTTGCCTAAAAGAGTGAGTGAAGATTAGCTGGAGCTTCTAACAGCCAGTGAGCCTATTGGGAGGCCTATCGCTTTAACATGGGCTGCCTGTGAAAGAAGGCCACACAGCGAACGGGTGGGTGGGAGCATACAGCTGTAGTCAGCTATATCCACCCACCTTTTAAATGGTGTCTGTGGCATTTTGGCAGTCAGTCTGCAATCTGGGTTATACATTGTGGAATGCAGATGTTTAAGATCTGATTCATTTGGACATAAACTGTGCCAACACCCATTCCAACTATTTTCTGACTCAGACTTGTTGAGAGCTTGAATGCCAGAGATGTCAGGCTTTACTGGGCCCCAGTGCAGGTACAGCCACAAACAATAGGCCATCTATTGCATTAGCATACCAGGCAAGTCCACAGACACCCCAGCAACAAGCCACACAAAGGTTTGAGTTATTGATATCCTTATCTGAAAGAAAGTCCCCTCCGCACAGCACTTTGAGTGCCAATGCCCTGTGGCATTACGGAGCCTTATTTCAGCTCATTGGTAAAACTATTTCATCCTGTCCTTGGAATATCTTGCATATTAAGTGGGAGGACAGACGCACCAATATGCCTGTCCCCTCACAAGTAGACATCACAAGAATGGCAGCTGTGATCAGCTACCCTCAGCATCATTGGGCTGGTCATATAGTTCGATGTCAGTCAGGGTGGCCCGGTGGCACAGTGGTTAGCACTGCTGCCTCACGGTGCCAGGGAGCCAGGTTCAATTCTGGTCTCAGGTCACTGTCTGGGTAGAGTGTGCATGTTCTCCCCGTGCCTGCGTGGGTTTCCCCCAGGTTTCCTACCACATTCCAAAGGTGTGCAGGTTAGGTGGATTGGCTGTGCTAAATTGCCCCTTAGTGTCCAAAATGTGCATAGGTTAGGGGAATTAATGGGGTAAGTGTGCTCGATGGGCTGAATGGCCTCCTTCTGCACTATAGGGATTCTAAGATACCAGGCTCACAAAACAGATCTTTTACTTCTAGCTCAGTCAGGGCAGACACACCAGAGCAGGACAGAAGAAGCATTTCAAAGGTGAGCTGAAAGCCAACATGAAGAAATGCAATGTTAAAATCAACTCCTGGGAGACTGTCGTCTTGGATCAAACTAGATGGTGACAGTGTTTGTGGGAAATATCCCAGCATTTTTAGACCCAACAATGAGGAAAGTTAGAATGCAGGTAGAGCAAGTAATAAGGAAAGCAAATGGATTGTGGCATTCATTGCTAATGAAATAGAGTATGAAAGCACGGAAATGCTGTCGTAATTGTATAAGGTGAGAATGCATTATAGGGAAGGAGAAGAAAGGTGGAGATGAGGCCGAGATAAGATCAGCCATAATGGAATTAAATGGTGGAGCAGGCTCGAAGGGCTGAATGGCCTATTTCTGTATCTAGTACCAATATTCCTATGAAAAGTGGCAGCTGTAAAAAGTACACCATGACCCAAACTGATAACACATCACCAAACATTCCATATGAGAATAAATATCCAACACGCCAATAGTCGTATTGTCACTGGACCAGTTATCTAGAAGCACAAGCTAATGCTCTGGGGCCATGGGTTCAAATCTTACAATAGTGGAATTTAAATTTGATTATGAAAATCTGTAATTGAAAGCTAGTCTTAGTGACGGTAATCATGAAACATCAAAAAACCTACCTGATTCACTAATGTCCTTTAGGGAACGAAATCTGTCATCCTCACCCAGCCTGGCCTACATGTGACTCCAGAGCCACAGCAAAGTGGTTGACTCTTAAATACCCTCTGGAATGGGCTAGCAAGCCATTCAACCAAACTGTGATAGAAGAGTCAAAAAGGGACAAAACCAAATGGACTATGTGGGATTAATTTAGATTCTTAGAATGACAACCATATACTCAGATCTGCTGACCTTCAAAGTCCTTCATACTAACATCCGGGGACTTGTGCCAAAATCTGAAGAGTTGTTTCACAGACTTAAGAAACCGCCTGATGTAGTCATTTTCATGGAATCATTCCTTACGCACATTACCATTACTATACACAGGTATGTCCTGTCTTGTCCCACCAACAGGACAGACTGAGAAGAGGTGATGGCATAGTGGTATCCAGTCAGGAGAGTGTTTCTCTGGTAGTTCTCACCATATGCTCTAGACCCTATGAAGTCTCATGGCAACGTCAAGTATGGACAAAGAAACCTCCTGCTGGTTGCTACCTACCATTAGGTAGAGATAAGATCGACGCAACTTGTGGGCTGAAGGGCCTGTTTGTGCTGTAGTTTTTCTGTGACTCTATCCCCCTCAGCTGATGATTCAGTACTTTCCCATGTTGAACACCACTTGGAGGAATCACTGAGGGTGCCAAGGGCACAGGATGTGCTCTGGGTGGAGGACTTCAATGCCTACCATCCAGAGTGATTCAGTAACACCACCACAGAGTGAGCTGGACGGGTCCTAAAGGACATAATTGCGAGACCGGACCTGCGATGGGTGGTGAGGGAATCAGCAAGAGGGAAAAACCCAGTTGAACCTGTGCTCACCACCCTTCCTGCCACAGATGCATCTGTCCATGATAGCATTGGTAGGAGTGACCTCCGCACGGTCCTTGTCTTCACCTTGAGGATACCCTCCGTTTGTTGTATGGCACTATCGCTGTGCTAAATGGGATAGATTTCAAACAGGTCTAGCAACTCAAAACAGGACATCGATGAGGCGCTGTGGGCCATCAGCAGCAGCTGAAAACTACTCAATCATAATCTGTAACCACATGACCTGGCAAATTCTCCACTCTACTATTACCATTTAACCAGTGGATAAACCCTGGTTCAATGAAGAGTGAAGCAGGGCATGCCAGGAGCAGTATCAGACATACTTAAAATGAGGTATCGACCTGGTGAAGCTACACCCCTGGACTACTTGACACCAAGTAGCATAAGCAGCAAGTAATAGAACTAAGTGATCCTGTGAACAGCAGGTCAGAACTATGCTCCACAGTCCTGCTACATCCAGTCATAAATGAATAAGTGAGCAAACAAATTAGGAGCAACATTAGGCCACTCGGCCCTTCTCTCCTGCTCCTCCATTCAATGAGATCATGGCTGATCTGCTTGTAACTCTAACTCCACATTCCTAGTTACCCCCAGTAACCTTCAAAGACTCTGCTTCCACCGCCTTCTGAGGAAGAGCGCAAAGACTCAGAACTCTCTGAGAGAAAATGTTTCTCCTTATCATTGTCCTAAATGGGTGGCACGGTGGCACAATGGTTAGAACTGCTGCCTCACAGCACCAAGGACCTGGGTTTGATTTCTGGCTTGGGTCACTGTCTATGCGGAGTCTACACGTTCTTCCTGTATCTGTGTGGGTTTCCTCCAGATGCTGTGGTTTCCTCCCACTGTCCAAAGATATGCATGGTGAACTGGCCATGCTAAACTCTCCCTCAGCAAACTTGAATAGGCACCAGAGTTTGGAGACAAGGGGATTTTCAAAGTAGCTTCATTACAGTGTTAAAGTAAGCCTACTTGTAACAATGACAAATAAATGGGTGATCCTTATTTTTAAGCAATAACCCCTTGTATTAGATTCTCCCACATGAGGAAACATCCTCTCAACATTGACTCTATCAAGACCCTCCAGGATCTTACATGGTTCAGTAAAGTCGCCTCTAACTCTTCTAAATCTCAGTGGACACAAATCTAGCCTGTCCATCATTTCTTCATCAAACAACACACACAACCCAGGTATGAGTTTAGTAAACATTTTCTGAACTGCTTCCAACACATTTATATCCTATCTATCTTTGTATCATCAGCAAACTTAGCAACCACACCTTGGCCCCTTTATCCAAGTTATTTATATAAAATACAATAAGTTGAGTCCCCGTCACTGATCCCTATGGCACGTCACTCGTACCTTTTCTCTGTTTCCTGGTAGCTAGCCAATCCTAAATCCATGCCAATATGTTACCCCCTACACCATGAAGTTTTGTTTTTTTGTAATCGTCTTTAATGTAGCACCCTATCGAAGTACTGTCCATTCACTGGTTCCCCTTTATCCACAGCACCTGTGACTCCTTCAAAGAACTCCAATAAATTGGTCAAATATGATCTCCCTTTCACAAAACCATGTTGACTTTGCCTGACTGCCTTGAATTTTTCCGAGTGCTCTGCATTTCTAATAATAGATAACATTTTCACAATGACAGGTGTTAAGCTAACTGGCCTGTGGTTTCCTACTTTCATTTCCTAACCGAATGGATCTTTGCGACAATGATTTCCTGATCACCATTATAATTCCAGATTTTTAAAAATTTCATTGAAATTTCAACATCTGCCACGGTGAGATTCAAACTTGGGTACCACAGCATTTCTCTGGATTACCAATCGAGTGACAACACCACCACTCCATTGCCTAAGCCTAATGGGATCTCCCCCTAATCTAGGATGTTTTGGAGAATTAAAACAATGCATTAACTCTCTCATTAGTCACATTTTTTAAGATCCTAGGATGAAGTCCACTAGGACCCCGGAACATGTCAGCCCATGGGCCCAACTGTTTACTAAGTACCGCTTCTCTGATGATTGTAATTTTCCCAATTTCTTCCCGCTCTTCCATTTCCTTATTTACAGGTATGTTTGGAATGTTACTAGGGAATCGGGGGAAAACTCTCCACCTGGTTTGAGTCACAAAGGAAAATGGTTCTATTTGTTGGAAGTCAATTATCTCAGTCCCGAGACATCACGGCAGAAGTTTCTCAGTGTAGTGTACTAGGCCCAACCACCTTCAGTTGCTTGATCAGTAAACTTCTCTACATCTTAAGGTTCAAAAGTGGGGATATTTGTACATGATTACCCAATGTTCAGCACCATTTGTGACTTCTCAGATACTGAAGTAGCAAGACCTAGACAATATCCTGGCTTGGGTTGATAAAGAGCAAATAACATTAGTGCCAGACAAGAGCCAGGCAAAGGCCATATCCAACAAGAGAGAATGCAACCATCTTCCCTTGGTGTTCAATGGCATTACTACCACTGAATCCCCCACAATCAATAACCTGGGGATTATCATTGACTCAAAACTGAACTGGACTAGCCATATAAACATAGTGGCTACAGGAGCAGGTCAGATGCTAGGAATCCTGCAGCAAGTGATTCACCTACTAACTCCCAAAGCCTGTCCATCAGCTACAATCATTCCTCAGGAATGTGATAGAATGTGCTTGGGAACAGTACCACCAGCAAGTTTTCCTCCAAGCCACACACCATCCTGGCTTGGAACATAAGAACGTAAGAACTAGGAGCAGGAGTTGGCCATCTGGCCCTTCGAGCCTGCTCCGCCATTCAATAAGATCATAGCTGATCTTTTCGTGGACTCAGCTCCACTTACCTGCCCACTCACCATAACCCTTAATTCCCTTGGTGTTCAAAAATGTATCTATCCTTGCCTTAAAAACATTCAATGAGGTGGCCTCAGCTCCTTCACTGGGCAGGGAATTCCACAGATCCACAACCCTTTGGATGAAGAAGTTCCTCCTCAACTCAGTCCTAAATCCGCTCCCCCTTATTTTGAGGTTGTGCCTCCTAGTTCTGGTTTCACCTGCCTGCGGAAACAACCTCCCTGCTTCAATCTTATCTATTCCTTTCATAATCCTATCTGCTTCTGTAAGATCTCTCCTCATTCTTCTGAATTCCAAAGAGCATTGTCCAAGTCTAATCGGTCTCTCCTCATAAGCATTGCTCCTTGCATGTGCTCCTGCACTCTTTATTGAACCCAGGTTGATCCCCTGGCTTGGTGACACTGGTCGATAATGGAGGATAACCCGGGCCATGAGGCAACTGATTGTAGTTGAGCTCAGTTCTGCTGCTGCTGGTGGTCCACAGTGCTTTATCAATACCCAGTACTGAGTTGCTAGATCCATTCAAAGTCCATCCCATTTAGTACACAGTAGTGCCACACAGCAAGACTGAGGGTATCCTCATTGTGAAGACGGGACTTTGTCTCCACAAGGACTGTGCAGTGGTCACTCCTATCAGCACTATCATGGGCAGATACAGCTGCAGCAGGTAGACTGGTGAGGATGAGATCAAGTAGTTTTTCCTGCTTGTTGGTTCCTTCACCATATGCTACTGACCCAGTTTAGCCACTATGTCCTTTAGGTTTTGGCCAGCTCAGTCAGTAGCTCAGTCAGTAGCGGTGCTATCCAGCCACTCTTGGTGATCAACAACTCTGACCTACGGTGCATCCTTGACACCCTCAGTGCCTCGTCCAAGTGATGTTCAGCATGGAGGAGTACTGACGCATCACTTGAGGGGAGAAGAGTAGGCGGTAACCAGCAGGAGGTTTCCTTGCCCAAATTTGACCTGAGGCCTCAAGAATTCATGGAGTCTGGAGTTGCTTTGGAGGACTTCCAGGACAATACCCTCCTGACTGTATACCATCCTGACATCACCTCTGCTGGGTCTCTCCTGCTAGTGGAATAGGAAACACCAGGAATGGTGATGCCTGGGTGTCAGTGCTTGGGGCATTGTTTGTCAGGCATGATTTCATGGATATGACTACGTCACATTGTTGCTTGACTAGTCTATGGGACGGCTCTTTTGGCACAGGCTCCCAGATGTTAGTGAGGAAGGCTTTGTAGTGTTGACAGGGCTGAGTTTACTGTTGTCCTTTCCAGCATCTAGGTCCATGCTGCCTGCAGCTTTCTTGTTTCACTCCTTTTGTGGATTGATGCAACTGAATGGATTGTTAGGCCAGTTCAGAGGACAGTTCAAGAGTTAGCCACATTGCTAAGGGTCTAGAGTCACACGTAGGCCAGACTAGATAAAGACAACAGATTTCATTGAATCATAGAATCCCTACAGTGCAAAAGGAGGCCATTTGGCCTATTAAGTCTGCACAACCACAACCCCACCCAGGCCCTATCCCCATAACCCTACATATTTACCCTACTAGTCCCCTTGACACTAAGTGGCAATTTAGAATGGCCAATCAACCTAACCCTCCCATCTTTGGACTGTAGGAGGTAACTGGAGCACCCGGAGGAAACACATACAGCTACTGGAAAGACATCCAAACTCCACACAGACAGCGACCCGAGGCAGGAATTGAACCCAGATCCTTGGTACTGTGAGGCAACTGTGCTAACTACTGTGGCACTGTGCTGCCCTTTCCTAAGGATCATTAGTGAACCAGATGTGTTTGAACTTACGACAACTGATCGTTCTATGGTTTTTATTAAGCTAGCTTTTAATTACCGATTTGTTAGTTGAATTTGAACTCAAGCAGTTGCCATGGTGGGATTTGAACATATGCCTGGGCCTCTGGGATTACTAATTTAATGACACTCTCACTGTGCCACTGCCTCCTCTGTGGCTCCATCTAACCCTGTTATCTCATGGGGCTGGGTTGTGAAGTGGTGGATAGATTTGTGCCTGTGTGAGGCTATTGCGATTCATGGGCCTCGAAACCTGTGACTGAGACATTGAGGCCCGATACTTGTTCCATCAAGTCCTTAGTTACAGCTCTGTCCAGGTGCAGCCGTCATTGGGGTTAGATGTACAGCTGTGCTGTCATTCTGAGAGACAACATTGTGATCTGTGCCTATTCTAATACACTCCTACCAATGTCAGACCATGGGTACTGATCTATGTAATGGCCTTAATGGTCGCACCTTTGGCCACGTTACTAGTATTAGTCTTTCTCCTGCTGAAGTCTGACTCTTAACAAGTGCCTTCTTCAAGGCACATACAAACACAAGTTGCTGGTTGCCAGGAGCAAAAGAGTTAAAGCAACCAGAAAAAAGAAATCCTTGCATTTATATAATGTTTTCCATCACCACTGAACATCCCAAAGCTCTTTACAACTAATGAACTACTTGCTGAAGTGAAGTCATTTTTGTACTGAAAGACAGCAGCTGATTTGCAAATTGCCCCAATAATGTGATAACCATCAGACAATCTGGGTTTGTGTGATGTTAATTGAGCGATATATGCCGGATCTCCAGGAATAAGTCTCCTAAATTTCATCAAAATATTACCATGGGATCGTTTCCATCCACCCAAACAGTCAGGGCCTTAGATTAACATCTCACCTGAGAGAAAGCACCTCCAACAGTGCATTACTCTCTCAGTACATCACTGGGGAGTTAGCCTTGATTTTAGTGCTCAAACCCTGGAGTGGGACTTGAACCTAGAACCTCGTGATTCAGAGACAGGTATGGTATCCAATGGTGCACAGGGTCATCCCTACTGCTTCAACGGGTGACTTGGATAAACTGAAAAGTGATATTATCCATGGAAGTCTCTACATTCCACTCTTGCGACCAAGCAAGATAAAATGAATGAGGAATAACCAACTCAGTTAGTGGCATGGTGGCACAGTGGGAAACATTGCTGCCTCACAGTGGTAGGGACCCAGGTTCGACTCCGGCTTGAGTAACTATCTGTGCAGAGTTTGCATGTTCTCCTCGTGTCTGCGTGGGTTTCCTCCGGGTGCTCCGATTTCCTCCCACACCCCAAAGATGTGCAGATTAGGTGGATTGGCCATGCTAAATTGCCCCTTCGCGTCAGGAGGATTAGCAAGGTAAATGGGCGGGGATATGAGGATGGGGCCTGGGTGATATTGTTGTAGGTGCAGGCTGGATGTGCTGACTGGCCTCCTTCTGCATTGTGGGGATCCTATGAATAGAAAAAGAGAGAAGGTACAAAGTCAAAGAACTCAAAGCAACTCCAGCTCTGCGGCAAACATGTACTGTAATCTATCTATCATATTAGACACCAGTTCAGCCTCAACTGAAGTATTCTGACCAGGTCTGGGAGCTACATATTAGGGAAGATGGAGAGGTTGCGGGAAAGATTCATGGGGATGGTTCCAGGGATGAGGAATCTCAGTTATGAAGGTGGATTTGAGAAGTTAAGATTGTTCTCCTTAGAGAAAAGAAGGCTGAGAGGCAACTTGATTAAGCTGTTCAAAATCATTGTGGGTTTGGACAGAGCAGTTCAGGAGAACCTGTTCCCACTCATGAAATGATTGAAAACAAGTTGGGCACAGGTTGAAGCCAATTTTGAATAGCAACAGTGATTTGAGAATTAGCTTTTTCACACAGCGATTGATTAATTTCAGGGAATCAATGCCTGAGAGTGCAGTGGAGGTAGATTCAACTGAGGCACTCAAAAGGGAACTAGACTGTTGCTTGAACAGGAACAAGGTTATGAGAAGGCGGGGGATTGTTGCAGTTGTACAGGCACTAGTCAGACCACTCTGAATTACTGTGAACAGTATTGTTCTCCAAAAAAGCGTTGGAAGCAGTTCAGAGAAGATTTACGAGATTAGTACTTGAAATAGGTGGGTTGCTTCCTGAGGGAAGGTTGGACGGGGCGAGGCTTGTTTCCACTGGAGTGTAGGAGAGTAAGAGGCGATTTCCTGGGAAAAAGATGTGCAGATAGTCAGAAGCTTTTTCCTAGGGTGGAAGAGTCAATTACTAGGGTGCACAGGTTTACGGTGCGAGGGGCAAGGTTTAAAGGAAATGTACGTGGCAAATTTTTTACATAGAGGGTGGTGGATGCCTGGACCTTGCTGCCGGGGGAAATAGTGGAAGCGGATATGATGTGACTTTTAAGGGGCGTCTTGACAAATACATGAATAGGATGGGAATAGAGGGATATGGCCACCGGAAGGGCAGGGGGTTTTAGTTTAGTCAGGCAGCATGGTCAGTGCAGGCTTGGATGGCCGAAGGGCCTGTCCCTGTGTTGTAATTTTCTTTGTTCTTTGTTTGTTCTTTGACTTGACTGAGACATATAAGATCCTGAAGGGACTTGAAAGATGGATGCAGTGAAAGCATTTTCTCTTGTGGAAGAATCTAGAACTAGGGTGACTGTTTAAAAACAAAGTGTTACTCATTTAAAATGGAGATGAGGTGAACTTTTTTCACTCAGAGGGTCGTGAGTCTTTGGCACTCTCTTCCTGGAAGCAGAATCTTTGAATATTTTTAAGGCAGAGGTGGATAGATTCTTGGGGAACAAGGCAGTGATAGGTTATCTAGGATAGGGGGGAAGCAGATTTGATATTGATATCAGATCAGCCAAATGGCTGAGCAGGCTTGAGGGGCTGAATGGCCTACTTCTGCTCCTTGTTCATATGAATGGCATGAAGTAAACTGCTCACTCGGAGAGTTGATGTGAACACAAGGAGCCAAATGGCCTCTCTGTGCCGTGTAAAAACTCAGTGACTGTGATTCAATCCAAAGTAGATAAGACCATAAGACATAGGAGCAGAACTAGGCCACTCAGCCCATCGAGTCTGCTGTACCATTCATTCATGGCTGATATTTTTCTCATCCCCATAATCCCTGATCCCCTTATTAATCAAGATGCTTCTTCTGAGTAACTGCATCACATTTTCAAAGAACAGAAGGCAAAGAAGTTGAAGCTCAATCAAGCATTTAGAACAGAACTTGAATGAAATAAAGAATTAAATTCTCAGTGAGTGCCACACATTAAGGCTGCAGTGAATAATGCTGATGGAAAATTTGAAGGGTGGTAGGGCATATAAGGGAAAAATCTCTGACGCTGTGTAAGACAAATGTTTCAAAGGTCATGGCAATGGGACCTGGTGCTGGGAATTCCTTATGTTGTGGGATTTTTTGACTATTTGGACCTGAAGCTTTTGCTGAGAGATCAGTGATTGTTCTCATTATTGAGCTCATTTGCCAAGTATCCTGCAGTGAGGAATTCCTCCAGCTAATGCCTCCGGAATTTTTACTCAGCTGTAACACGGCCATGACACAGATGCCTGCCAAGAGAAATTACAGACAGAAAGCAAAGGTGAGGAGGTGGTGACAGCACAAACACAAAGTGTAGCCTCATACATCTGGAGATTTCTCAGTAAATTGCGAGACTAAGCATTGCACGACTGATAGCACCAAAGATGGGACTGATGAGTAATATGGTTACCTGCTAGTTTTCAAATAGTCTATTACAGTTTATTTATTATTAGTGTCACAAGTAGGCTTATATTAACACTGCAATGAGGTTACTGTGAAAATCCCCTAGTCGCAACACTCTGGCACGTGCTTGGGAGAATTTAGCATGGTCAATGCACCTAATATGCACATCTTTCGCTCTGTGGGAGGAAACTGGAGTACCCTGGAGGAAACCCATGCAGAGATGGAGAGAACATACAGACTCTGCATAGACAGTGACCCAAGCCGGGAATCGAACCTGGGTTCCTGGAGCTGAGAGTCAGCAGTGCTAACCACTGTACCACCGCACCACCCAGTCAGAATGTAATGGAGGAGGTAATGCGGTTATTTAATGTGAACTTTGGAAATTCCCAAGCCTCCAAAAAAAGTGTTTTCTTTGCCCTTTGATTAGCCTGATTAAGGTTAGATGTACTGATGGCAATGAAGATTCAGTTCCTCATTTTATTTCAGGTTGGCTGACCTGTAATAAATTGCTGAATTCCAGATTCCCACCACACTCTGGATGTAAAAATTTATCCTTGAATCTCCTCTAAATCTCCTGTCCATTACCTTAAATCTATGCCCCCTTGGATATTGGCCTTTTATCTAAGGGGAACTTTCCCTCTTCTCTACCTTATCTATGTCCTTCAGAATATCATGCAGAGAGCCTGCACTGATACAATGGGCCGAATAACCTCTTGCTGTGCTTCCAACCCGAATCACAGGTGCAAGTAAGTAGGGAGTCAAATGATATGTTGACTGGCAAGGGATGGGAGGTTAAGAGTAAAAAACTCTTACTACAATACAGGGCATTGGTGAAGCTACACCTGTAGAAGTGTGTGCAGGTTTGCTTCCCTTACTTAAAGAAGAATCAGCTTGTCGTAGACAGAGTGCAATGAAAGTTCAGCAAACTGCTTCTTGGGAAGAGGGGTTTGCAAAGTTTATTAGTGTCACAAGTAGGCTTACATTTACACTGCAGTGAAGATGTTGTGAAAATGCCCTAGTCACCACAGTCCGGTGCCTGTTTGGCTACACTGAGGGAGAATTTAGCATTGTCAGTGCACCTAACCAGCATGCCTTATGGACTGTGGGAGGAAACTGGAGCATTTGGAGGAAATCCACGCAGACAATGTGCAGACTCCATACAGACAGTGCCCAAGCTGAGAATCTGAACCCAAGTCTCTGGCACTGTGAGGCAGCAGTGCTGACCCCTGTGCCACTGTGCTGTTCTATGTGTCTCCTATGCAGAGAGATTGAGTAAGCTAAACCTATATTCCTTAGAATTTAGAAGGTTGTGAGGTGTTCTAATTGAAAATATAACATTCTTAAGGGGCTGGACATGGTAGATGCTGAGAAAATGTTCCCTTTGGCTGGAAATCAAGAACTCTCTCAGGATGTCAACTACTTAGGACTGAGATGAGTAGAAATTTCCTCTCTCAAAAAGTTGTGACTCTTTTGAATTCTCTATCCCAGAGATCTGTGGAAGCTCAGTCATTGATTATAGCCAACAAGAGATCGATAAGGGAATGAAGGGATGGGGGCTAGTACAGGAAAGTGAAATTGTGATCTTAATAGGTCTTGATCTTAATGAATGATGGAGCAGGTTCAAAAGGTCAAGTAGCTTTACTCTGGCTCCTATTTATAATTTTCTCAAGATGCTGTGAGGAACTTCATTTAGCTGGAGAAACTAGGGAAGCAGCGATTGTTCTCTTCAGAGCTAGGGAGGCTTATAGGGAGATTAAATAAAGTTCTTCAAAATTATGTGGGGCTCTGATGAAGTGGATAGAAATTGTTTCTACTGTCAGGAGGGCTGGTATTCAGATGATACAGATTTTAGATAATTAGCAACAGAACCATGGGGGAGAAGAGGAGAATATTTTTCTCAGTCAAGGAGTTACGATGATCCGGAACGCAGTATCTAAGGGAATGGTGGAAGTGTAACTTTCAGAAAGGAATTGTATAACCACCTGTAGGGAATAAAGAAGCTATGGGGGAAGACCATGGAAGTGAAACAGTTGAATGACTTTTTCAAAGTGCCAGCATAAGCATGATGGGCTATGATGGTACAGGGCGACTCAGAAAGGAAGTGGGGAGGAATAGTGGACTCAAAATTGTCAATGTCTGGGCAAGGTGAGAAGCCAAATATAAAATTATTTGGAATTCTGTGATCTTAAGCTATACCACAGAAGGTAATCTCAGAGTAAAAATATTGTGTGGGCGCAGTGGCACCAGGATGGTATGGATCCTGCTCTGCCCAAGACTGCAAGAAACTACAAAAGGTTGTGAATGTAGCCCAATCCATCACACAAACCAGCCTCCCATCCACTGACTCTATCTACACTTCCTGCTGCGTCAGCAAAGCAGCCAGCATAATTAAGGAACCCACGTACCCCAGATATTCTCTCTTCCACCTTCTTCCATCGGGAAAATGATGCAAAAGTCTGAGGAAATGCACCAACCAACTCAATGCCTACTTTCACGACCTTTTGTAGTTTCTGCTGCCGTCAGACTTTTGAATGGACCTACCTTGCATTTCTCTATACTCAAGCTATGACTGTAACACTACATTCTGCACTCTCAAAAGAACATAAGAAATAGGAGCAGGAGTAGGCCATCTAGCCCCTCGAGCCTGCCCCGCCATTCAATAAGATCATGGCTGATCTGTCATGTCTCAGTTCCGAGAGAGGGTGTCATTGTCAGTGGGATGCAAGTGACATCCACCCCCCCTAGACTGGCTAAATCTAAGGGTCAGGAACAAAAGGGGGCTGCTGGGAGGAGGAAGGGGGGTGAGGAGCGGAGGCCTCAGCCTCTTAATCTGCATAACAGGTTTGAGGTTCTTGCTTCCAGTCTGGAAGAGGACGAGGCAGGTGAGGTTGGTGAGCAAACTGCACACGGTACAGTGATGCAGCAGGACATAGGCAAAGAGAAGGGGAAAAGGAACGTAGTAGTGATTGGAGATAGTGGGGTGAAGGGTATTGACACTGTCCTTTGTCACAATGACAAAGTGCACAGAAGGGTGTGTTGTCTGCCTGGTGCTCGGGTACAGGATGTCGCAGCTGGGCTGCAGAGGAATCTGGAGTGGGAGGGTGAGAACCCGGTTGTGGTGGTACATGTGGGTGCCAGCGACGTAGGCAAAGTGCGGACTGAGGATCTGGGGAGGGAGTATGAGAAGCTGGGAATGGAATTAAAAAGTAGAACCGACAAGGTGGTCTTCTCTGGGCTACTGCCTGAACCGAGTGCAGACGGGCGTAGGGTTGACAGGATAAAGGAAGTGAATGGGTGGCTCAGAGATTGGTGTGGGAGGAATGGGATCGAATTTATGGGGCATTGGCACCAGTATTGGGGTAGGTGGGACTTGTTCGGGCGGGATGGGGTTGGTCTGAATCGTGCTGGGACCAGAGTGCTGGCGAATCGAGTAAAGAGGACTGTAGACAGGGCTTTAAACTAATTAGGGGGGGGGAGGGTGCGAGGGTAGGTGATGTTAGGAGGTCTACAGTTAAGGATAGGGTACAGGTAAGGGAAGAGGCTGAGGATGTCCCAAGTGGTGGCGTTACGGCAAATAGGGTCCAGAAGAAGGCTGGGATGAAAGCGCTTTATCTGAATGCACGAAGCATTCGGAATAAAGTGGATGAGCTGGTGGCGCAGATCGACACAAATGGATACGATCTGGTGGCCATTACAGAGACGTGGCTGCAAGGTGACAGGGACTGGGAGATGAATGTACAGGGCTATCAAGTGTTTAGGAAGGATAGGCAGGAGGAAAGAGGGGGTGGCGTAGCTCTGCTGATTAAGGACAGCATCAAGGTGGTAGCAAGGGATGATATCGGAGCCAAAGAGCAGAAAGTGGAATCGTTGTGGGTGGAGATTAGGAACAGCAAAGGGAGGAAGACGCTGGTGGGTGTCGTCTATAGGCCCCCGAATAATGATCTGGAGGTGGGGCGGGCTGTTAACGCGCAAATAAGTGCGGCGTGCAGGAATGGGACGGCAGTAGTTATGGGGGATTTCAATCTGCATATTGATTGGTCGACCCATGTTGGACGAGGTGGGCTCGAGGAGGAGTTCTTGGAATGCTGCCGGGATAGTTTCCTGGAACAGTGTGTGTTGGAGCCGACGAGGGAGCGAGCTATCTTGGATCTGGTGCTATGTAATGAGGCGGGTAGAATTAGGGACCTTGAGGTGAAGGATCCTCTTGGAGAGAGTGATCATTGTATGGTGGAGTTTCTGTTGCAGATGGAGGAGGAGAAAGTGGGTTCCCGGACACATGTCCTTTGTTTGAATAGAGGGGAGTATGGTAGGATGAGAGAAGAATTGGCGAATGTGGACTGGGGGAGCGCGTTGGAAGGTAGGTCTGCTGAGGAGCAGTGGAGGATCTTTAAGGAGATCTTTCTTGGTGCTCAGCAGAAATTTATTCCGATGGTTAAAAAGGACAGTAGGAAGAGAGGTAATAAGCCGTGGATAACGAAGGAGGTGAAGGAAAGTGTTAAATTAAAAGCGGAGGAATTTAGAGTAGCTAAGAGCAGTGGGCGAGAAGAGGATTGGGAAAGGTTTAAATGTCAACAAAGATTGACAAAAAAGTTGATAAAGGAGGGTAGAAGAAGCTATGAAGCTGGGCTAGCACTTAATATAAAAAAGGATAGCAAGAGTTTTTATAAATATATAAAAAGGAAGAGGCTGGCTAGGGTGAACGTTGGTCCCTTAGCGGATGAGAAAGGGGACCTAGTGGTAGGGGATGGGGATATGGCTAAGGTCTTGAATAACTTTTTTGTTTCTGTCTTCACGGAGGAGGACGTGAATAATTTGCCGGGTGTTAGCGAAGGAAAGATGGTAGGACTGGAGGGTCTTAATGACATTACTGTTACTAGAGAGGTGGTGCGCGACAGACTGGAGGGGCTGATTGTGGACAAGTCCCCAGGACCGGATGGAATGCATCCGAGGGTTCTGAAAGAAATGGCGGAGGTGATAGTGGATGCCTTGGTGGTTATTTTCCAGACGTCGCTGGATTCCGGGGAAGTGCCGGAGGATTGGAAAACGGCTAATGTTACGCCGTTGTTTAAGAAGGGTGCCAGGCAAAAGGCGGGGAATTACAGGCCGGTTAGTTTAACGTCTGTGGTAGGTAAAATGTTAGAATCCGTCATTAAGGAGGAAATTGCGAGGCATCTTGAAGGGAATTGCTTGATAGGGCAGACGCAACACGGTTTCATTAAAGGGAAGTCGTGTCTGACAAATTTACTGGAGTTCTATGAGGATGTGTCTAGGGCGGTGGATAGAGGAGAGCCGGTGGATGTGGTCTTTCTGGATTTTCAGAAGGCGTTTGATAAGGTACCTCACAAGAGGTTACTGCAGAAGGTCAGAGGACATGGAGTTGGGGGTAGGGTGTTAGCGTGGATAGAGGATTGGTTGTCAAATAGGAGGCAGAGAGTGGGGGTCAATGGGTGCTATTCGGATTGGCGGTTGGTGACTAGTGGGGTGCCCCAGGGGTCGGTGCTGGGGCCTCAGCTATTTACCATTTATATAGATGATCTGGAGGAGGGAACCGAGTGTAGGGTGTCGAAATTTGCTGATGACACCAAGATTGGGGGAAAGGCAAATTGTGTGGAGGGTGTGGAGAGTCTGCAGAAGGATCTAGATAGGCTGGGCGAATGGGCCAGGAAATGGCAAATGGAATTTAATGTTGGCAAGTGTGAGGTGGTCCACTTTGGTAGGAAGAATGGTAGGAAGGACTATTACTTACGTGGCAAAAAACTGCAGCAGGCGACGGTGCAGAGGGACCTCGGGGTCCTTGTGCATGAGTCGCAAAAACCCAGCCTGCAGGTGCAGCAGGTGGTCAGGAAGGCGAATGGGATGCTGGCCTTCATAGCGAGGGGGATTGAATATAAAAGTAGGGAGGTCTTGCTGCAGCTGTATAGGGCATTGGTGAGGCCGCAGCTGGAGTACTGTGTGCAGTTTTGGGCGCCGCACCTGCGCAAGGATATTTTGGCCTTGGAGGGAGTGCAGAGGAGGTTTACTAGGCTGATACCGGAGTTGAGGGGGTTGAGCTATGAGGAGAGGCTGAATAAACTAGGCTTGTACTCGTTAGAGTTTAGAAGAATGAGGGGAGATCTCATTGAGACGTATAAGATGATGAATGGGATGGATAGGATAGAGGTGGAAAGACTCTTCCCGCTCAAAAAAGACAGTAGGACTAGGGGGCACAGCCTCAAGATAAAGGGGGGGCGGTTCAGAACGGAGTTGAGGAGGAACTTCTTCACTCAAAGGGTGGTGAATCTCTGGAATTCTCTGCCCGTTGAAGTGGTGGAGGCTGCCTCGCTAAATATTTTTAAGAAGCGGGTTGATGGGTTTTTGATAAGAGAGGGGATTAAGGGTTATGGGGAGAGGGCGGGAAAGTGGAACTGAGCCACGACAGATCAGCCATGATCTTATTGAATGGCGGGGCAGGCTCGAAGGGCCAGATGGCCTACTCCTGCTCCTATTTCTTATGTTCTTATGTTATGTTCTTATGTTCACATTCACGCCCTCTCCCCATAACCGTTAATCCCCTTGCCTATCAAAAACCTATCAACCCGCGTCTTAAATATATTTAACGAGGCAGCTTCCACCACTTCAACGGGCAGAGAATTCCAGAGATTCACCACCCTTTGAGTGAAGAAGTTCCTCCTCATCTCCGTTCTAAACCGCCCCCCCTTTATCTTGAGGCTGTGCCCCCTAGTCCTACTGTCCTTTCTGAGCGGGAAGAGCCTCTCCACCTCTATCCTATCCATCCCATTCATCATCTTATATGTCTCAATGAGATCTCCCCTCATTCTTCTAAACTCTAATGAGTACAAGTCTAGTTTATTCAGCCTCTCCTCATAGTTCAACCCCCTCAACTCCGGTATCAGCCTAGTAAACCTCCTCTGCACTCCCTCCAAGGCCAAAATATCCTTGCGTAAGTGCGGCGACCAAAACTGCACACAGTACTCCAGCTGCAGCCTCACCAGTGCCCTGTACAGTTGCAGCAAGACCTCCCTACTTTTATACTCAATCCCCCTCACTATGAAGGCCAGCATCCCATTTGCCTTCCTGACCACCTGCTGCACCTGCAGGCTGGGTTTTTGCGACTCATGCACAAGGACCCCGAGGTCCCTCTGCACCGTCGCATGCTGCAGTTTTTCGTCATGTAAGTAATAGTCCTTCCTACCATTATTCCTACCAAAGTGGACAACTTCACACTTGCCAACATTAAATTCCATTTGCCAGTTCCTGGTCCATTTGCTCAGCCTATCTAGATCCTTCTGCAGACTTTCCACGCCCTCCGCACAATTTGCCGTTCCACCAATCTTGGTGTCATCAGCAAATTTCGACACCATACACTCGGTTCCCTCCTCCAGATCATCTATATAAATGGTAAATAGCTGAGGCCCCAGCACCGACCCCTGGGGCACTCCACTAATCACCAACCGCCAATCCGAATAGCACCCATTGACCCCCACTCTCTGTCTCCTATTTGACAGCCAATCCCCTATCCACGCTCTGTCCTTTCCTTCTCTATGAATGGTATGCTTTATCTTTATAATGCACAAGAAACTATATTTTTCACTGTATACTAATATAAGTGACAATAATAAATCAAATCAAATCAAAAGGACTATTGCTCTTTGGGAACTATGTACACCTGCAGTGCACTGAGCTAACCTTGTATCATAATGCTAGGCTCGCTAATTAACGTATTATCTATCTTGCCCAGCACATACCAAACCTGACTGCGGAGTGCAAAGATCAAAGGTTGGCAATTGTAGATGGTAAAGTTGTTTCATGGCTACAAGGAGAACAAGCAATAGATTGGGACCTTTTTAAGTGCAGCTCCCCTAAGATCCAATTTTTTGATGGATGGTGTCTTTATTCAGTGAGGAAAGTGTGACAGAAAGTGTCAATGTTATTTAACATGAGAGTGTGTCATTTACAGAGCTCCAAAAAATTACCAAAGTGAATGGCGTCACACTTTGATAAATCTACAGAACATTGCTTTGCAACAGATATTCAGAAAATGAGTGTGTTTGACAGTCTATCACAGAGGGACGATATCCAGCACCCCTGCTCCACCAACACACGGACATGTCCATGTTTTTTGATGAGTTCTCTGTATTGCTTCCAATCCGGCCTCTTTTTGTGTGCACAATGAAATGTGGAAGATACAGAGAGCAAGCACAACGTCAATGCAAACTACCAGCATACCGTAGAGACTGACAACTGGTAATAGCTGGACTGAGCACTTAAGTGATACATCTTTGTCTCACATTTACTATCTAATTATGAGAGAGCATCTGTATATAATGGGCACCAGCAAGTGTAGATGGAAGAAGAACAGCAAACATACCATCCTTAACCCTGCTCTCGAAAGTGAACCTGCAGACCCCAGCTATGGATAAATAGAAGAATTGGCAGGTCAGCTGTCACCATACCCTACGCCCCCCCATCTGTATCTTGCGTTTTCTTTTGCACATTGATTATTTTTCTCTCAAATCGTTTTTCATCCAATAAAATGGGCAGCATGGTGGCACAATGGTTAGCATTGCTGCCTCACAGTGCCAATGACCCAGGTTCAATTCCGGCCTCAGGTCACCGTCTGTGTGTAGTTTGCACATTCTCCTCGTGTCTGCATGGGTTTCCTCCAGGTGTTCCAGTTTCCTCCTGCACTCCAAAGATGTGCGAGTTCGGTTGATTGGCCATGCTAAATTGACCCTAGGATCAGAGGGGTTCACAAGGTAAATATGTGGGGTTACAGGAATAGGGTCTGGGTGGGATTGTTGTTAGTGCAGACATGATGGGCTGAATGACCACCTTCTGCACTGTAGGGATTCAATGAAAATACATGGGATCCAATTCATGCCCAGATGCCTGGAGCAGTGTTCCACATGACGGATGGGATTTCCCAGAAACTGCCACCTGAGGTCAGTAGACCTTTGCTTGGTCCACTCCTGCCGTTATGTCAAATAGGAGGCAGAGAGTGGGGGTCAATGGGTGCTATTCGGATTGGCGGTTGGGTGACTAGTGGGGTGCCCCAGGGGTCGGTGCTGGGGCCTCAGCTATTTACCATTTATATAGATGATCTGGAGGAGGGAACCGAGTGTAGGGTGTCGAAATTTGCTGATGACACCAAGATTGGGGGAAAGGCAAATTGTGCGGAGGGTGTGGAGAGTCTGCAGAAGGATCTAGATAGGCTGGGCGAATGGGCCAGGAAATGGCAAATGGAATTTAATGTTGGCAAGTGTGAGGTGGTCCACTTTGGTAGGAAGAATGGTAGGAAGGACTATTACTTACGTGGCGAAAAACTGCAGCAGGCGACGGTGCAGAGGGACCTCGGGGTCCTTGTGCATGAGTCGCAAAAACCCAGCTTGCAGGTGCAGCAGGTGGTCAGGAAGGCGAATGGGATGCTGGCCTTCATAGCGAGGGGGATTGAATATAAAAGTAGGGAGGTCTTGCTGCAGCTGTATAGGGCATTGGTGAGGCCGCAGCTGGAGTACTGTGTGCAGTTTTGGGCGCCGCACCTACGCAAGGATATTTTGGCCCTGGAGGGAGTGCAGAGGGGGTTTACTAGGCTGATACAGGAGTTGAGGGGATTGAGCTATGAGGAGAGGCTGAATAAACTAGGCTTGTACTCGTTAGAGTTTAGAAGAATGAGGGGAGATCTCATTGAGACGTATAAGATGATGAATGGGATGGATAGGATAGAGGTGGAGAGACTCTTCCCGCTCAAAAAAGACAGTAGGACTAGGGGGCACAGCCTCAAGATAAAGGGGAGGCGGTTTAGAACGGAGTTGAGGAGGAACTTCTTCACTCAAAGGGTGGTGAATCTCTGGAATTCTCTGCCCGTTGAAGTGGTGGAAGCTGCCTCGTTAAATATATTTAAGACGCGGGTTGATAGGTTTTTGATAGGCAAGGGGATTAACGGTTATGGGGAGAGGGCGTGAATGTGGAACTGAGACATGACAGATCAGCCATGATCTTATTGAATGGCGGGGCAGGCTCGAGGGGCTAGATGGCCTACTCCTGCCCCTATTTCTTATGTTCTTTTGAGAGTGCAGAATGTAGTGTTACAGTCATAGCTTGAGTATAGAGAAATGCAAGGTAGGTCCATTCAAAAGTCTGACGGCAGCAGAAACTACAAAAGGTCGTGAAAGCTCTAGTCATAGCATTTATTAAGGAAATCATGGCTGAGCTTAAAGACTGAACTAAAGTAATAGTGAAGTAAAGTTTATTTATTAGTCACAAGTCAAGGCTTAATTAACACTACAATGAATTTACTGTGAAATTTCCCACACTCCGTGTTGGAGTTGTGAATAGATGGGGGTGGTTTGAGTGATAGGCTGGCTGGAGAAGACCCTGAAGTGCCTGAATTCTATTAGTTGTCTGCAGCTTTGTTAGGGAATTCGCAGCACTATTCAGAAGAAGTTTAGTGGAATTTTCCCATCCCGTCCGCCAAGAGAATCGTAACATAAGAACATAAGAAATAGGAGCAGGAGTAGGCCATCTAGCCCTTCGAGCCTGCCCCGCCATTCAATAAGATCATGGCTGATCTGTCGTGGCTCAGTTCCACTTTCCCGCCCTCTCCCCATAACCCTTAATCCCCTCTCTTATCAAGAACCCATCAACCCGCTTCTTAAAAATATTTAGCGAGGCAGCCTCCACCACTTCAACGGGCAGAGAATTCCAGAGATTCACCACCCTTTGAGTGAAGAAGCTCCTCCTCAACTCCGTTCTAAACCGCCTCCCCTTTATCTTGAGGCTGTGCCCCCTAGTCCTACTGTGTTTTTTGAGCGGGAAGAGTCTCTCCACCTCTATCCTATCCATCCCATTCATCATCTTATACGTCTCAATGAGATCTCCCCTCATTCTTCTAAACTCTAACGAGTACAAGCCTAGTTTATTCAGCCTCTCCTCATAGCTCAATCCCCTCAACTCCGGTATCAGCCTAGTAAACCCCCTCTGCACTCCCTCCAGGGCCAAAATATCCTTGCGCAGGTGCGGCGCCCAAAACTGCACACAGTACTCCAGCTGCGGCCTCACCAATGCCCTATACAGCTGCAGCAAGACCTCCCTACTTTTATATTCAATCCCCCTCGCTATGAAGGCCAGCACATCTCACGCAAAGAAGCAGAAATAGAAATGTATTTATAACACGTCAGTAATGGTTGTGCAATGCAAAGTTACAACAGCTGTAGGAACTTACTGAAACTTTGCTTTCTGCAGGAATCACCACATTTTATCAACAGAGACCTCCCTAAAGGAAAGACGTATACCCCACACGTTCTTAGTTCTTCATCCAACAGAAACACTTTTTTTTTGTGTTGGTTTTCTCTCATCATCCTTTCAGAACAAGCTGAGTTTCTTGAACAGTTGTCAGAAGGAGGGGATAGTAGCATAGTGGACTAGTCACTCAGAGGCCAAGATCAAGGTTTCAGACACATGAGTCTTAATACCATTCTGATAAACCCCATGAGTTCCATGAGGAATCTCTAATTGATTTCCCTTGGGGCTCGTTGAATATGAGTTCCCTTGGTAACAGACAATGGCCTGTCTAGGTGGAACCTGTCATCTGAGCCTTTTATAAGGCAGACACCAGGAAGAGTCTGCAGAACTGTGTCCTGGTTGGGACTCATGTGAGAAATGTTGTCTTGGTTGGGACTCATGTGAGAAATGTTGTCTTGGTTGGGACTTGTCCTGGAAAGTGAAAACCTGGAAGATGACAGATAATTTTACTTACAATAGATTTTGATTGGCAAGGAGGTTGCTTGCTGCTGTATTGAGGAAGGTGTATTTGCTGTTGACACTGTAATGATATCAGCTTGTTGTTTTAATCATTATCATTGTAAAAGTAAAATATATTTGGATTGTAATTTATCATGTATTTGGATAAATTGTTTAAATAAAAAAGTTGGAACTTGTGTATATGTATGTCACAGAACAAGGGGTTAATTTTGTGTTTGACATAAATACCACTTCTAATCAGTCTTCCCAAGTTATTACAACCACCATGCTGGCTGGAGCCATTTAAAGTCAACCAGTGATATCAGTATGGAATAAAAAGCTAGTCTCAGTAGTGAGGATCATGATTGTCATTAAAAACTCATCTGGTTTCTTTCCCTCTTCATGGTCCTGTGTGATTCATGCTCAAATGGAATAGAACTGTAGAATCCCTACAGTGCAGAAGGAGGCCATTCAGCCCATTGAGTCTGCACCAACCCTCTAAAAGAACATCTTGCCTAGGCCTATCCCTCAATCCTATGCCTGTAACCCTACACACTTACCATGGCTAATCCACCTAACCTGCCCATTTTTGGAGTATCGGAGGAAACCCACACTGACGTGAAACAAACTCCACACAGTCAGTGACCCACGGTTGGAATTGAACCCGAGTCCCTGATGCTATGAGGCAACAGTGCTAACCACTGTGTTGCCCTAGATTCAGAACAGATCCATGAGATACTATGGGCCAACAGCAGCAGAATTGTATTCAATCACAGGCTATGTAGCCTGGCATTATCCTTCACTCTGCCATTATTACCATGCCAAGGTGCTAACCTGTTGAAGCTATAGCACAAACAACGTAAGCAGCATATGGCAGCCAGGGCTAAGTGATCCTACAGCCAACTGTTCAGATATAAGCTTTGCAGTCCTGACACATCCAGCCTGGAATGGTGGTAGAAAATCAAACAACTAACAGGACGAGGAAGCAGCTTCCCAAGTATACTCACCCTCAATGATGCCCAGCCTATCAGTGTGAAAGACAAGGCTGTAGCATTTGCAATCATCCTCAGTCACAGAGAGGATGATTTATCTCCTCCTGAGAGCCCCAGCAGCGCAGCTGCCAGTCTTCAGCGAATTTAATTCTCTCCAAAGTGATTCTAGAAATGGCCGAAGGACATGTCAAAAACGATGAGCCATTGCAACCTCCTGGCTGTAGTACTGACTACTTGTCTTCTAGGATTAGCCGTGTCTCTAGCGTAGCTGTTCCAGTACAGCTCCAACACTGACACCTACCTGGGATTGTGGAAAATTGCCCAAGTATGTCCCCGTCCACAAAAGGCAGGAAAAATCTAATGCAGCCAGTCACCAGCCAATGAATTTGCTCTGGATCATCAGCAGATCAATGAAGGTGTCATTGACAGTGCTGTCAAGCAGCACTTACTCAGCAATACACCACCCAACCCCAACCTTAATGAGGCCACTCAGTTCATGCCTTGCTCCAAATATGGGCAGAAGAGCTGAAGTGGGAGTGACTGTGCATGATGTCAAAGCAGCATTTGACCAAGTGTAGCATCAAGGAGTCTGAGCAAAATTGAAATCAATTTGAATCAGGTGGAAATTGGTGAACTGGTTGGAGTCATATCCAGCACAAAGGAAGATGGTTGTGGTGGTTGGAGGTTATTCATCTCAGCCCCAGGATATCACTGCAAGAGTTCCTCAGGGTAGTGTCCAAGGCCCAACCAACATCAGCTGCTTCATCAATGGCCTGCACTCCAACACGCAGTGAGAAACGAGTATGTTCACTGATAATTACGCTATGTTCAGCACCATTCCTCAGATACTGAAGCAGTCTGTACCCATGTGCAACAAGACTTGGATAATATTCAGGCTTGGGCTGATACAGGGCAAGTAAGAGACATGTAATGGCAAATCTACAACTACAGAGAATCTAACCATTGCCCCTTGATATTCAACAGTATTGCCAAATCCCACACATCAATGTCCTGGGGATTACCACTGATCAGAAACTGAACGAGCCATACAAACACTGTGGCTACAACAGCAAACCTAATGTTGGGAATAATGCAGAGTAACTCAAGTCCTGACTTTCCATAACCTGTCCACCATCTACAAGGCACATGTCAGGAGTGTGATGGGATAATCTCCACTTGCCTGGATGAGCGCACCCCAAGCAACAGCCTAAGCATTCCCTCCTTCCACCACCAACAAACATTGTAGTTTAACGTCTACAAGATGTGTTGCAACAACTCACAAAGGCTGCTTCGACAGCACCTTCCCAACCTGTGATTTCTATTACCTGGAAGGACAGGGCCAGCCGATGCATGTGAACGCCACCAATTGCAAATTTCCCTTCAAAACCCACACCATCCAGACCTGAGCCAGAATTTTATACTCTCCCCATCAGACTCTGAGGGTGACAGGAAGGCATGAATGGGATTCCTTCTGGAATCCTGCCTGCCCTGACCTGGATGCAATTTTAAGGTGTGATAGTCCCTCATTCGGGAAGCCCACCCATGCTCCAATTAAGGCCTTTATATAACCACTTAATGGCCACATAAGGACATTTCCTGATTCAGCCTCAAAGTTTAGTTTGGGGGGGTTGGGTGACTGACGGTGAGAGACAGTAGAAGTTCTCACCCTCAGTTTCTGGTAGGAAGGGGTAGAGGATGCTTCCATCAAAAGATCCCTTCAACTGGGGGCGCCCTTCCCCCCAAACCAGAAGCCTCAGCCCTTCCTCTTTGTCCCAGCCTAGCCCTAGATAATGAGATCACCCACCCCCCACTTGTGAACCCCAGATCACTGCCTCCTTTCCTCTCCCTGGGACCCCATTTTTTCCAGCATTGCACTTCCCAGGATTTAGGGTGGGATTCTCCAGCATTTGCCTCTGGTAGGATCTGCTGGTCCAGCCAAAGTTGACACCAGGACAGGTCCCCAGTGCTGCAAGGGCAGTGAATGTAAACTGGCATCGGCATTGAGGTAGCGGAAGATCCCACTGGCTGCTGATGTGAGCTGCCTCGTCTGTGGGAAAGCCTTTCGCCTCAGGCATGGTGCTGCAGAACCTCTTCTGGCCACTGCAGCACTCTGTCAGATTGGCCGACAGCTCTCTAAGGCAGGACTTCCTTCCAAGAATGGACAAAATGGAGGCCTGCTGCCAATCAATGCTTATTTGAGCGTGAAGTGGCCACAGACTTGTCAGAATCAACAGCCCATTGGCACAGTAGTTAGCCGCTGCCTCACAGTGCCAGGGACCGGGGTTTGATTCTAGCCTTGGGTGACTGGCTGTGTGGAGTTTATACATTCTCCCCATGTCTGCATGGGTTTCCTCCAGGTACTCTGGTTTCCTTCCATGCTCCAAAGATGTGCAGGTAGGTGGATTGGCCGTGCTAAATTCTTCCTTTTAGTGTCTAAATATGTGCGAGTTGGGTGGATTGGCCATGGTAAATGCACAGGATTACAGAGACAGGGCAGAGGAGTGTGCTTAGGTAGAGTGCTCTTTCAGAGGGTCAGTGCAGACTTGATGGGCCGAGTGGCCTCCTTTTGCACTGTAGGGATTCTATGATTGTTCAGTCATCACCTCTTCAGATGAAGAGTGAAAATTCAGGCCTTGAAAATTTATTGCTATTCCTTCACCGTCACTGTGTCAAAATCCTGGAACTCCCCTCCTATCAGCACTGTGGAAATTCCCATATTACCTGGATTGTAGTGGTTCACCACCCCACCTTGTCAAGGGCAATTAGGCAAGGGTAGAAATGGCAGTGATATTCATATCCCACTAATGGATCAAAAAGTTGTTAGGAGACTAAAAACAATTTGCCAGAAAGAAGTGAACCTTTCCACTGACGGTTAAATAAGGAAGTTCGGACTAATAGCACTGCCAAAAACTTGGTTTTATTAAACTGTTGTTGCACTTCTTCAAAGTTCATGTAAAGAAGTTGGGTATTGTGACTTAAACGTTACTCTTGAGAGGTCCCTCCTCCTGAAAGATTATTTTGTTCAGTTGACTGAGACTTCCCTTTCTCTAAGGATTTAATATCTGCTAAGACATTATGATTGCAGTGCCCCACATCTTGGTTCAACATTAAGTATTGTTTAAATGTGCTAAATTGGCAATGCCCCAAACTGTTCATGCAAAAAACCAACAATACTGCTCAGGAGTGCAGCTTTACAATGTTCTTGGCAGCAAAATGAATGTAAATAAAGATTGTAATCTACTTAAGATATGTGTATGAATCATCTGAAGAAATTGAAATGTGATCACTGGGCCAATATTCATATTTTGCCAGTTTTCTCACTTTCCCCTCAGCTGTCTACAAACTTCTCCTCTGACATTCCCCAGCTCACCCACCACCAGCCCACCCCCACAACCCCCGCTGAAGCACAGGGAATTCCCAGGAGCTTATTGTTATTGAAAGTAGCCACGGAAGGATCGGTGAGCCAGCACATACCTGAAAACCAAGATAACCGCAAAATGTCCAGAACAAGGAGTGTACAAACGGGGTGTAATTAGCTCTGTGAAATCTTCAGGCAGGGCTCTTTACAAACAGTTCATTAACTCAGGCCCTGGACAATGGCTTACATTTATTTAGTATCTTACACATGGGAGAATGATCCCCCAGGGCTTCATTGAGGTGAGGAGAGAAACGCGTTTGAAAGAGTGTGCTGAGGCTTAATCAAAGAGATGGATATGATGTATAATCCTTAAAGTCAAAGATAGGGATTGAGGGGTTTAAAGGGAAATCTCTAGAAAGTTGGGGCCAGGTAGCTGAAAGCCAATGAAGCTAAAGAGAGGGACTGGTTGAATGAGAGACCGGAGTTATAGGGCTGGAGACTTCAGAAAGGGGCTGCAGGGGATGACAAAAGAAAGAGTGAACCCATCGCAGAATGAAAATGCAAGCTTGCCCAGTGAAAAGGGTACACCCTCCACTGCTCACACATCAGTCTGAACACTGGAGGCTCCTGTTTGGTCAGCTACATAAACAGATCTGCCAGCTACAGTCATCCATCTCTGAGGAGGACAGGAGGACAGATCCTCAATGGGTGCACAGTCACATCATTCCTCCATACCCTCCATCAGCGCAGAAACCCCTGTGCCCGTTCTCATCCATTCACATTTAGGTTCAGATTCATATCCTGGGGAGAGCGCCATGCACACATCTGAACGGCTGATGGAAGCTTTGACAGCGGAAATCATTGATACTGGGAAGAGTGTGGGAGGCCTGGCTCCTTCCGAACCGCCAGGGTGATGACGTATCCCTGGAGTCATCCCAAGGCAGACACCTGGTCATACAGCGTGAGATGCATGAAGATCTAGTGGAAACTCGAGAGGAAATGCATACGCTGGTTCAGAGAGTGGGAGGGTCCATCCAAGCCATGAATGTTGCAATGTCCCTCTCATCACATGCGTGACCTAATTACCTCCTCCATCAAAAGATTGACAACTCTGCTGGAGAGCCACATGGAACAGAGCAGACAGTGGCTGTTAGGGATGTGGACAGACATGGATGCCACCACCTTGTCCCTGAGTTCAGTGCAGCAGAGGCAAGGGGAGAGGAGGATGTGGGTCCTGGAGTTTCCACCAGACCCTCGATCTGATTAAAAGTCTACCTTGTGAGGGAGGAGAAGTGGTTGCCTTCCACGTCAGGGGCGCCTCAGGATGTTCCAAATATAGTCTTCAACTACTGTTGATGCCAGTGTCACCAAAACCTCAAGTTGCTATGGTAACAGAGGAAGCACCCACAGCTGCGAAGGGTGCCCCTCTGGTAGCTGAGGGGTGATCTTATAGAGGTCTGTAAAATAATGAGGGGCATTGATCAGCTAAATAGTTAACATCTTCTCCCAAAGATAGGGAAGTCTAAAACTAGAGGACATAGGTTTAAGGTGAAAGGGAAGAGATACAAAAGTGTCCAGAGGGGCAATTTTTTTACACAGGGAGTGTTGAGTGTCTGGAACAAGCTGCCAGAGGTAGTAGTAGAGGTGGATACAATTTTATCTTTCCAAAAGTATTTAGATAGTTACATGGGTAGGATGGGTATAGAGGGATATGGGCCAAATGTGGGCAATTAGAACTAGCTTAAGGGTTAAAAAAAGGGGCAGCATGGACAAGTTGGGTTGAAGGCCCGTTTCCATGCTGTAAACCTCTATGACTCTATGACATTGACCACACTCTGGATGAAGACATTCCACCTCACTTCAGTTCTAAAAGATTTACCCCTTATTGCCAAACTATGACCCTCTAGTTCTGGACTCATGATGGCCACATTGGTGCAGTCCATCACACCTTACATGTGGAGAAATCCAGCAATGTCTGTCAATCCGATGGCTCTGTCAGAGTGAGTGTATGGATCAGTGTGATAATGTATACGCCAGGCCCTCCCAAAGCAGACATCAGTTAGCACCTACTGTAGGCTTCAAGAAACCACATACATCTCCACTGGAACTCTGGAATGAACTGGAAATTAAGGGCTGGCACCACTGACAACCAGTGCCTTTGGAGTCCACCTTGTCTGACATCATGGCGCCCTGATCTTTGGTTACCTCGTGGAAGAGGGGGAAGTCTTCAGGACACTCCTGCCCCATACCTGGAAGTTGCTCATCCTCTGTCTGCACACACTTCTCCACCATAGAGCTACTCTCAATACTGTCTATGGCCTTCTCTCACTCCCACACGCCCTGACTGCCCCTGCAGCTGGCAATGAAGTAGCTGCTGTGTGTACCACCCTCCCTCTCAGCTTCTCCTCCCTGCAGGAGATCACAGCTCCAATGTGGGAAATGCGCATGGCAGTTGGGCACTGCTGACCTCAAGGACCACTCTTCCAGGTGCTTCCTCCAACCACCCTGCCCCACCCTCTCTCAGCCCCTTTTCAACGCGGCCAGTTTCTAGCAGTCTGTCCCTAAAGGCCTGGCTCCTCACTGCTAAATGCTAAGGCCACATTACCCCAGCCTTCCTGTGAAGGCACACTGCCTCACCAATGGTTAGCAATGCAGCAATGGCTACCGCTGCAGAAACGACCAGTCCTATCACCTCCTTGCCATTCCGATAGATCTGCTGGAACTGTGACCCTCACAAACGTTTTGGAAAATTGGAAGTTCCAGTGAATCCCAGTCAGTTGCCTTTTCAATCTCCTTTAAGTATCTTATTCTTCAGAACCACGTATCATCCCCCCTCGTAAAACTGGTACCTGGTGTGCTGCCCTCATCCCATGTGTGTTTACATTGTCTACTCCCCTACGCCACCCCCAAGGTCTAAGAGCCCAAAAAGTCCTGGACATAGAATCCATTGAATTCCTACAGTGCAGAACGAGGTCACGTGGCCCATCGAGTCTGCACCAACTCTCTAAAAGAGCATCTTACCCAGGCCCAACTTCCCCATAACCTTGAAAATTAACCACGGCTAATCCCACTAATCTACATATCTTTGGATGCTAAGGGGCAATTTAGAATGGCCAATCCACCTAACCTGCACATCTTTGGATGGTGGGAGGAAACCAGAACACCTGGAGGAAACCCATGCAGTTACAGGGAGAACGTGCAAATTCGACATTGACATGGGTTGTCAATGGCTTTCCAATTGGTACCATTTCTTTTCTCTGAAACCAGTCAGATAATCTGAGCATCTATGTCCTGCTGTTTGCATCATATTTGTTATTCTTGTGACATTTAAGAAGTATTAAGATAGTCACTTCTGCTACCATAACCTCCAGGGCTATGAGCCAAGTGCTGGAAAATGGGATTAGTATGGTCAGATCTTTGCTAACTGGCATAGACACGATGGACCGAGTGGCCACCTTCGCTGCTGTAAACGTCTATGAATCTATGATTTTGCCTGAAGGCTTCACTTGGTATGGCCTGTCTTTTGCAGGAAGCAGGAAATGCCTGGTGGACAAGTCACATGACATCTGGTGGCTCATATTAGAATCGAAGGGCAGCTGTTAACCCTGAACACTCTATCTCAGGTATAATTGGGAAGAGGCCTCGGTCCAGGGGAGGCTCGGTCTGTTTATGGAAACCAGTTGTTTGCTGTGAATACAGCAGCATTGCGAGGAAGCCCAAATCATAACAAGGAGCGTTACATATTCATTTTCATCAATTCTGAGTCTGTAAACTGTGCCTCCTAAAAATCAAGAAGGATGTGGTCCTGGTTTAAATATAATTTGTCTTTAAAAAATAGTGTAGTACCGAAACTATTGTGGTTAGACTAGGTAGGACTGTCATTGTGATAGGTTTACTATTGTAGACTTTAACTGTACTGTTACTGTAGCACTGATTTCTTATTGTATTTATTTATTAGCATTACATTTACACTGCAATGAAGTTACTGTGAAAATCCTCTAGTCGCCACGCTTCAGTGCCTGTTCGGGTACACTGAGGGAGAATTTAGCATGGCCAATACACCTAACCAGCACATCTCTCAGACTGTGGGAGGAAACCGGAGCACCCGGAGGAAACCCACGCAGACATGGGGAGACTCCGCATAGACCTGAACTGGGATCCGAACTCCGGCAAGGTGAGGCAGCAATGCTACGGTGCTGCCCATTATTATGGGTTAGAAACTCTTTTATTTTGATAGGATTTACTGTTTAATGAAAATTACTGATCAATGTTTGAATAACATGACTAGTTTCATTTGGTAGCGTTTTCAGATCAAGTATAGTAATCATTTACAACACGTAAAAGAACACCACAGGCTGTGTCTGTGGTTGCTCTTCTCTGGAGCAATCTGAAACTAATCCCATTGCTCCATACCTTCCCTGCAGTCCTATACTTGCCTCTCCTTCAAATATGTTTTGCTTAAAAAATTCAATGGTCTCCAACTGATCTTACCCTGTGATAAATTATCCCACATTGCCATAGCATAAGTAAATTACTAAGAACATTTTCTCATTAATCGTTCCCGATTGCCCAACCAGAGAAAATGGTCAATTAAATCTCAAGTTAACTTTCTGTAACCATTGAATATACTTCCATTATCTCAAGCCTTGCCTCAATAACTATAGCTTTCCAAAGCTGGGATCATCTAAGGGGAAACACACTATATAATCTGTATGGCATGAATGTCCTTTCCATAAATCAGGAACCAAAAATTACACACAGAAAAAGAACCATGGCCAAACCAATATTCACATAAATTTATTATTCCTTCTTCATTTTTGTACATTACATTCCAATTTATAAAAACCCCAAACCCCATTGGCCTTTGTTTGACCTTTTCTACCTGCACTCTTACTTTCAGGGAAAAATGTATTTCTGTTGCCATCTAACCCTTCAGTGACTTACATCAAGTATATAAACCCGGTCCCTAACAGACAACTTTCCTGCACCACTCCTGGCGCCAAACTTTGATGATATTCCCAGTCCTGATTTTTCTTCCCGTATCCAGTAACCTCAATTGTCTCCAACTTATCCACATTAAATCACAACTTCCACTTGCCTTCCTGTTCTGCTAACTTACATTTTCTGAAGTCTTTTATACTCCTTCTGTTACACAAGCCAATGACTTTCCTGTTATCAGTAAATTTTGAGACTGTGCTCTTGATATCCAAGTCCAGATCATAAAGCTGACTCAACATTAAGCCCCACTTACACCAGATGTAAGCAGTAGGAAATAATCCACTCACTTCTCCATTAGTGCTATTTAAAAGTTTGCAAACTTAATGCGGTTATAATCATAGAATTCCTATACTACAGAAGGAGGCCATTCAGCCCATTGGGTCTGCACTGACAGAGCATCTTACTCAGGCCTACCTCCCATCTTATTCCCATACACCCTCATATTTACCCCATTAATTCCCCTAAATACATGCACATCTTTGGACTGAGAGAGAAAACCGGAACACTCGAAGGAAAGCCACGCAGAGGCAGGGAGAGAATGTGCAAACTTCACACAGACAGTTACCCAAGCCTGGAATTGAACCCAGGCCCTTGGCATTGTGAGGCAGCAGTGCAAACCCTATGCCACCGTGCCACCCAATTGCAAGTTGATTTTTTTTTTCTGGCTTGTGCATCGATTGCACATGTTTTGGTGCTTTCCATAGCTCTGTCAAGATGGTAGGGATTGGTGTGCCAGGTATGGATGGACTCTTTCTGAATCTTTGCATAAACCAGTTTCTTCTAGGCATGGATGCAGCAGTAGACATTTCTCTTGAAATGCGCCATGTTTGTAGGGAATGAATATGAATTGTTGGTTTTTGCATGAACAGTTTGGGGCATTGCCAATTTGGCACAACCCCGTGTTCTGACTGCCTCCCCCCAGCAGGTTTTTATGTGAGGCAGTGGAAGAAGCAAGTAATTGCATGGATGGGATTCCCTCTGGGTACCCTCCCACCCACACCTCGCAGCAAGCTAATGCTGGGTCAGACAAGGCCTGAGATGGGAAGCCCACCCTTGCCCCAGTTGAGACCCTTAAGCAGACAATTAATGGTCACTTGAGGGCTATTTCTCATCCAGCCTCAACTGTTAGGCTGGTGGGTGGATTGAAGCTACGTGAGGGAAATCTGAAGAAAGAAAGTTAGATGTCACTTGGGAAGGGGTTAGCAGGGGTGGCGGCGGGGTATTGTATAGAAGTTGCTTCCATCAGAAGCCTCTTCTGACAGGGGGCCCCCTCCCCTTAAGGCCCAATGACCTCCTTCCTCCCAAGACCCCAAGCAGTGGCAAATGGAATTTAATCCTGAAAAGAGTGAGGTGATGCATTTCTGGGGTCTAACAAGGCAAGGGAATATGCAATGAATGGTAAGAGCCTTGGAAATAGAGAAGACAAGAGGGACCTTGAGGTTTGTGTCCATTGATACCTGAAGGCAACAAGGTGGGTAGTTAAGAAGACATATGGGATACTTGCCTTTATTAGCCAAGGCATAGGACGTTTCTTCAGAAAGAACTCTTCAAAATGCAGCTAATGGAACAACAAATCTTACCCCAACTTATAAATCAAAGGAAGTGTTTAATAAAGAAACATCATCACTCCAAACTTGAAGCCTCACCCTGCTCCACTCTAAGCTCCCTACAAGTCTACGTAGTTCCTTATTTATAGTGAATCAGTTTATCTGCTGACTATTACATCACTCTCTGTGATTGATTCCATATTTTACTGGGTCACTGACCCTTACATCTTGTTTCCATTTGTCATATTACATCTAATACAAATTTGTCACTGGTTACATTCTAACATAGAATATAAGAGCAGGGAGGTTGTGCTGGAGTTGTATAAAATTCTCATTAGGCCAGAGCTAGAATGGTGTGTGCAGTTCTGGTCCCCACATTGGAAGGACGTGATTGCACTAGAAAGGGTGCAGAGGGGATTCACCAGGGTGTTGCCTGGGATAGTGTGTTTCAGCTATGAAGAGAGGCTGGCGAGGCTGGGGTTGTTCTCCTTAGAGCAGGGAAGGCTGAATGGGGGACCTGACTGAGATTTACAAAATTATGAGGGACATAGATAGGGTAGATAGGGTAGAAACCATTCCCCTTAGTAGAGGGTCAATAACCAGGGGATATAGATAAGGAGCAGGAGATTTAGAGGGGATTTTCACCCAGAGGGAGAGGTGGGAATCTGGAGGTCACTGCTTGAAAGGGTGGTAGAAGAGGGAACCCTCACAGCATTTAAGAAACATTTAGATAAGCGCTTGAAACCCCATAGAATAAAAGGCTCTGAACCAAGTGCTGAAACACGGTATTAGAGCAGATAGCTGCTTGTTGGCTGGTGCAGACACGATGGGCCTCTTTCTGTGCTGTAAAATTTTACAGGGGGAATTTTGCCATCCCACCCACCACAGGAATGGTAGCGGGCGGAGGTGGACCATGCAAAGATCCATTGACTGTGGGCGGGATTTTCTGATTTCGGGGTGATTGCAGCAGGAAAATCCAGCCCTCTGACTCTAGAACAGGGGATTCACTTGTGCCACTATAAATAGACATTAACTTAAACTGTAGTTGCTGTGCGAGGAGATACGTATGTGTGATGAGTAACTCTGAAGCAATGTGGGGTTGAAATTACAAGCAGATCAGCCATCATACTATTGAATGATGGAGCAGCTCGAGGGGTTCCAGTAGCCTATCCCTACTCTTACTGCTATTCCTAATTATTTGTTTGTAAATAAATGCTCAAAAAAATTGCCTTCCGTTTTATCTTTCACCACCTGCCTTTCTGAAATTTAAAGGCATTGGGCTCAAGCCGGGATTGCTCACAGATTGACATTGTGATCTACTTGTTCTGCATTTTATTGGCAGTCATCAGGTGCACGCTGCCAATCTGTGTACCAACATGGGTGCATGTTGGTACATAGAAAGTAAAAAGTGTCCACGTACAACACTGGCATCATTTTCACACTTTAAAGGCCCACATATTGCCCAATTCTGCCCCTAAAATTTGCAGTTAACGTCTTCATTGACCTTCCGCACATGGTACTGTCACCTACAATATGTTAAAATGATGACGAATCTGGAGCAACCAATAAGCAGTGGTTTTGGGTTTGGGCTCTGATGAAACTTTGACCCTGTTTTTCTCTCCACGGATGCCATCTGTCCTGCTGAGTTAGTTCAGCATTTTCAGTTTGCACTTTAGATTTCCAACACCTGCATTATTTCACTTTTGTGTTGAAATGAGCACACTTTCTGTGCGTCAGGAAACCAGTTCACGTTTCTCAGGAGTTGTACGAGGATACGGACTTTAGTGAACCAGCTCGTGGGAGCACACCACCAGCACCACACTGACCAGTCACTGAGATCATTGCAGATTAGTGAAAGGTGACCCACATAGCCCAAGGAAGTCTAATATCCCAATATGCAGTGCCATGTTACACCTGAGCACCAGTTAAATGCAGTATATAGTGGGAAGCATTTTAAATTATAGTTAGTATTGTTCAAATTCAGGAATGCTTTTAAAAATGTGTTTACGGCAAATATATGGAAACGATATAATGTCCCTGTGTAACATGGAGTACGTTACATAGAACATAGAACATTACAGCGCAGAACAGGCCCTGCGGCCCACGATGTTGCGCCGACCAGTTAAAAAGCAATGACCCTCTAACCTAAACCAATCCCTTTTCATCCATAAACCTATCCACGGATCTCTTAAACGCCCTCAAACTAGGCGCATTTACAACTGCAGCAGGCAGGGCATTCCAATCCCTCATCACCCTCTGGGTAAAGAACCTACCCCTGACATCCGTCCTATAACTACCACCCCTTAATTTAAAGCTATGCCCCTTTTACTCCATCCGAGGAAAAAGGCTATCACTGTCCACCCTATCTAAACCTCTAATCATCTTATATGTTTCAATAAGATCCCCTCTTAGCCGCCTTCTTTCTAACGAAAACAACCTCAAATCCCTCAGTCTCTCCTCATAGGACCTCCCCTCCATACCAGGCAACATCCTGGTAAAGCTCCTCTGCACCCTCTCCAAAGCCTCCACATCCTTCCTATGATGTGGGGACCAGAACTGCACACAATACTCCAAGTGTGGCCGCACCAGAGTTTTGTACAGTTGCAACATGACGCTGCGGCTCCTAAATTCAATCCCCCTACCAATAAACGCCAAGACACCGTATGCCTTCCTAACAACCCTATCTACTTGATTCCCAACTTTCAGGGATCTATGTACACATACACCTAGATCCCTCTGTTCATCCACACTATTCAGAGTCCTCCCGTTAGCCCTATACTCTACACATCTGTTATTTCTGCCAAAGTGAATTACCTCACACTTCTCCGCATTAAACTCCATCCGCCACCTCTCGGCCCAGCTCTGCAACTTGTCTAAGTCTCCCTGTAAACTATGACACCCTTCCTCACTATCTATCATACCTCCGACTTTGGTGTCATCAGCAAATTTACTAATCCACCCAACTATACCCTCATCCAGATCATTTATAAAAATTACAAACAGCAGTGGCCCTAAAACAGATCCCTGAGGCACACCACTTGTAACTGAACTCCATGACAAATACTTACCATTGACCACCACCCTCTGTCTCCTATCTGCTAGCCAATTCCTGATCCAATTACCTAAATCACCCTCAATCCCATACATCTGCATTTTCTGCAGAAGCCTTCCATGGTGAACCTTATCAAACGCCTTACTAAAATCCGTATATACCACGTCAACTGCCTTACCCCCATCCACCTCTTTTACTCAAATCTGCTTGGCTGATATTAGCACCTCCGAGTGCAACTTGATCTGTATAGACAACATCAATACCTTTGCACCATTTGTAATGACCATGAGGCAGCACGGTTACACAATGATTAGCACTGCTGCCTCACAGCACCAGGAACCTAGGTTCAATTCAATTGGGTGACTGTCCGTGGGAAGTCTGCAAGTTCTCCCCATGTCTGCATATGTTTCCTCTGGATGTTCCTGTTTCCTCCAACAGTCCCAAAGATTTGCTGGTTATGCACATTGGCCATGCTAAATTCTCCCTCAGTGTACTCAAACAGTACACTGAGCATGGCGACTAGGGGATTTTCACAGTAACTTCATTGCAGTGTTAATGTAAGCCTATTTGTGACATTAATAAATAAACATTAAACTTTAAACATTTGAAGTGTCTGTAATGTTTCTTTGACTGCATTGAGGTACCACAGTGTGCAACATGATTTATGTACACTAAAGATGTGCAGGTTAGATGGATTATCCATGCTAAATTGTCCCTTAGTTTCAGGGGATTAGGAGGGTAAATACATGGTGTTATGGGGATAGGGGCTGAGTGGGATTGTTGTTGGTGCAGGCTCAATGGGCTGAATGGCCTTCTTCTGCATTGTAGGGGTTCTATGATCTAGCAAACCTGAACATTATTGCACTTTGTGTGATGGCCACTTGGAGATGTTTGTAATGCCCCTGCAGGTATTTTATAAAGGAAGTTTATTTTTGCAGACAATAATAGGATATTCGCGATGGAATTTCCTGTGTGCATTTCTCTTGCTTCCTCTTCTATGGCGGGAAGTAATTGAGGTGTTTGTCCATCACAGCAGTGTGCGTATGAGTGTCACCATTAAAGGAAATGGGTGAACTCATCCCAACAATAGAAACCACTTCCACTTTATGTTGTGAAGGGTTCCGTGATGTTCTGCCTCTTGGGGCTTTCCAGCTGCGCACGGGTTCACCACGTGACTTATGCTGCAACTTTATCAGGAGTGCTTTCTGGAATGATAGCGACAACACATATTCTCACCATGAAGTTAAACAGCAGCATTTCGATAGGTTTTTGCTTCAGTGGATTAGAAAGTACAAGTCAGTTTACTCTTTTGCTCTGTCCTTACTTTATTCATCTGGGACAATTTAGCCACAGATCCTGTGCTAACATTTAAGTTTAAGTTTATTTATTAGTGTCACAAGTGGTCTTACATTAACACTGCAGTGAAGTTACTGTGAAAATCCCCTAGTTGCCACATTCTGGGTGCATTGAGGGAGAATTTAGCATGGTTAATGCACCTAATCAGCACCTGGAGGAAACCCCTGCAGACACGAGGAGAACATGCAGACTCCGCACAGACAGTGACCTAAGCCGTGAATCAAACCTGGGTCCCTGGAACTGTGAGGCAGCATTGCTAACCACTGCGCCACCGTAGTGCCAACTCCTTCCACATTTTGAAGTTTTCCAGTGCAGAGGTAATATGTGTAGACCATGAGTCAGAGATCTCTTAATCCTGATCCCTGCCTATTTTGCAATCATCTTAATGTCCAACATCACTTCAGCCTGTGCCAGCCCAAATACAGGATGAGTGTGTTTAAATGAGGTGGCAACGGAATTCCAATTTCTATCATTACATTTTATTCAGGCTGGTAGACCTGGAACAACAGATATGCGTCATTGCTAAGCCAAATGAAATGCCATAAGTTATTTAAGTTATTAAAGCAGGATAGCCTTTGAATGAAATGAAAAGATAAATGCATTAATATAGTTCTGTTCGTGATCTCAGCATCTTCCAAAGCACTTTACAGCCAATTAAATACATTTGAAATGCAGTCATAGTTCTAATGCAGGAAATGTAGCAAAAACTTGTGCGCAGCAAGTTCCCACACATGCTGACGAGACAATGGCCAGACAATTTGTTTGAATGATATTGGTTGTCATTGTTTATGGTAAGATCACTCTTACGGTTCTTTACCAGGACACAGATTCCCAGTAGTGTATTTTGCTGAACTTTCAGAGATTCACAGTCCATGCAAATCCCTTTCTTTTGAAGAAATCTTTACATAATTAATATTGGTTCAGATAAAGTTGTTAAATATATGAATTGAGGTTAACAATATGCAGGTAGAGAGCACTGAACGGATTGAACACATTTGTGGAGCCACTTGCTGGCATAGGGTGAGATTTTCTGGCCACGCTGAGACCAACGTCAGAAAATCCTGCCCGTGGTCAACGGACCTTTCAATGGTCTGCGTCCCGCCCACTATGATTCCCATGGCAGGTGGGACAGGAAACTTGCGCTAAGGGTGTGGGTTGTGTGAGAGGTGTGTACACCTGTAATAACATTCATCTTGTGAATAAATCTATTCTAGTAAGGGCTGGCTCTGGTTTGTACCCACACCAGCTGGTAAACAGAACTATGACACTGTTGCACAAAATGGCAGAATGGTTGGAAACTAAGGGGAAAGGATGTATTATTCTAACAGAAGATTACAATCCTAGAGGCCATTGTGGAAAATGACAGAAAGCTAATTGTCAGGGTATGGTTACCCTCTGACCTTTTCAAGAGCCTGAAACATTACATGGTGGGATTTTCCAGCAGTGTTCGTCCCAGGACAGGAAAATCCTGCCGAGGACAACAGACATTTGCACGGTCCTGTCCCGCCCACTGTGATTCCAATGGAGGGTGGGACAGGAAAATTCCACCAACAACCTGTGGAAAAATGATGTGAATAGGTGGGCTCAGGTTGCGTTGCTACCAAGGAAGAACCAAGGTATGGACTTGGCACTATGAACCTTTCAAACTAAAGTAAAATTATTGAAGTATTTTGTGAGCTGGATGCCTGTGCAATGTTTGGATCATCTATTGGATTACCTGGATGAAACTTACAAGAAAGATGACTTATTGAATGCCTATAGCTAGTGGTCAGACATTGATAGACTTCAAAAGACAAATTATCATTCCATGGACTGTATAAAAGCTTGCTGAAATTTAAGTTACACATCCCTGATTCAATGCTCACAGTTAAATTGCTAGAATGTGCTAAGGTGTCGCTTATGGACTCAATGTTCTAACTGGTGTTCTGCTCTCAGAGGCAGAGAGACTCCCTGTTAGGTCAGATGTGTGTAGCCTTAAAACAAATTCTGAGGAAGCAATCATTCCCAGCCATCTTGGTGAAACAAATGGAGCTTTCCATAGTATCAGAAAGAATAAAGGATTTAATGATTGCTGCATTTCACACTGGACACAAGTATCGGTCCAATGGAAGAGTTGCAGAAAAGCAAATGAAGATAAAGGTGCCTTTAATAGATCTGGATATTGTAGCAGGAGACACAATTAGGACAACAATAATGGGCAAATGAGCCCCAGGATTGCCCAGGGAACAGGTAACAGATGCTTCAGTTATGACAGTAAATGTCATCATACGATGAACAGCCTAAAGCAGAAATATAGGGTCTTTGAAGTAACGCAGGACACAGAGAACTCTAAGGCATAAAATGATGATGATCAGTTAGAAGGAATTGTATTAGTCACATGGAGCTTCAATTTGCTGATGAGTGTGTTAGTCACAGACTCATTCAACTTTGTTGTGCTAGATAGTAATTATACCTCGACAGCATATGGAACAGATCGGCTGAAATGTTATCAATATTCATTTAGTGGTGAGAATTTTCTTTTTATTCATTCAGAGGATGTGAGCTTTGCTGGCTAGGCCAGGATGTATCGCTCATCCTTAATTGCTCTTGAGAAGATGGTGGTGAGTTGCCTTCTTGAATCGCTGCAGTCCATGTGGCTTAGGTACTCCCACAGTGCTGTTAGGAAGGAAGTTCCATGATTTTGATCCAGTGACAGTAAAGGAATGATGATATATTGATGCAAGGCATTTGAGATTTCCACTTGTTTTAGTGATGACAACACATTGAGGTCATAAAAAGGGTAGTGATTCTATCAAAATATTTTCAGTTTATCAGTACTTTATCAGTACCAATGCAATATCTACTTAGGTATCCTTATTGTTGAGTATGTCATTCATGCAAAGACAGAAAGTAAACTGGGCATGGAGCATGATACAGTAATTGTTTTTGCAATGTGCAGTTTACCCAATCAGGGAACTATTATTTTCTGTAAAAAGAATCTGATGTTAGAGAATTGGAATTGAATTGATTCATTATCATTGCCACATGCACTGGGATACAATGAAAAGTATTGTTTCTTGCTAGCTGTTACAGATAAAACATAATACGTAGAGCACATAGGGGAGAAGGAAAGGATAGGTTGCAGAATATAGTGTGCATTTTCTGATAGGGTAAGGAGAAAAATCAGTTTAATATGTGAGAGGACCATTGAAAAGTCTAATGGCAGCAGGGAAGAAGCAGTTTTTGAGTCGGTCGGAACATGTTTTTCAGACTTTTGTATCTTTTTCCCAATGGAAGAAGGTAGAAGAGGGTATGTCCAAGGTGTGTGGGGTCCTTGATTAGGTTGGCTGCTTTTCTGAGGCAGCAGGAAGTGTGGACGGAGTCAGTGGATGGGAAGCTGGTTTGAATGATGGACTGGGCTATGTTCACAACACTTTGTAGTTTCTTGGATCTTGGTCAGGGCAGGGGCCTTACTAAACTGTGATATACCCAGAAAGTTTACTTTCTATCGTGCATTTGTAGAAATTGGTGAGAGTCATAACGGATGTTTCCTTAGCCTTCTGAGAAAGTGAAGGCATTAGTGGGGCTTTCTTAACTACAGCATCAGAGTGGACGGACCAGGACGGATTGTTGGGCACCTAGAAACTTGAAGCTCTGGACTATCTCCACTTCACCACCTTTGATGTAGGCAGGAGGATGTTCTCCACTATACTTCCTGAGGTCAATGACTATCTACTTCATCTGACTGACATTGAGGGAGAGAATATTGTCGTCACACTATTTCACCAGCTTCTCTATCTGTTTCCTGTACTCTGCCTCGCCGTTGTTTGAGATGTGATCACTATGGTGGTATCATCAGCAAACTTAAAAATCTAGCAGGAGCAGAGTTTGGCCACACAGTCAGAAGTGATATCATGTGATAAGAATCGTACAGAAAAGAAAACAAATTGTTTGAAAGTTACACAGACAACTTGTTCATCCTTTTTGCCAAATATTAAAAATCCAAGTGGTGGGTGTAGTTGACGAGTACAATGCAAAGCTCATAGAGATTAGTGAAATCACCACCACATTCTATTGTAAGCCTTTGGTTGAGTTAATTTTTCTACAGTTACGCATGGCAAGGACTGAAGGGTAACTTTGATAAAAGTCACAGGGAAATAAGTGGGGACTTGACTTGGGGCACCAAGTAAGTTTCTGACTGAAAATGGAGGGGAACTTGTTCATGGGTGTGTTTGGATACACATGAAAAATAAACATCATGCTCATTAATACTGCAGCGGAAAGTCCTGAAGAACTTAGATCAACCAAACTACAAGTTTACAATTACACTGGCATAGGTATTTCATAAACGTAGGCATCGGGTGGCACGGTGGCACAGTGGTTAGCACTGTTGCATCACAGCTCCAGGGACCCAGATTCAATTCCTGCTTTGGGTGACTGTGTGAAGTTTGCACATTCTTCCCGTGTCTGTGTGGGTTTCCTCTGGGTAGTCTGGATTCCTCCCACTGTCCAAAGATGTGCAGGTTGGGTTGATTAGCCATGCTAAATTGCCCCTTAATGTCAGGGGGATTAGCAGGGTAAACATGTGGGGTTAAGGGAATAGGGCCTGGGTGGGATTGTGGTCAGTGCAGGCTCGATGGCCAAATGGCCTTCTTCTGCACTGTGGGATTCCATGATTCATGCAGATGTTTGGAAAGTAAAGCCTCTCTCAATTTAGTCTATGGGAGAAACTCCAAATTATCTCTGTACTAGACAAAATTCCTCCTATTCCAGGAGGTACTGCAATTAACTCATGTTTCCTTATCCCACTGCAGTGAATGGAGATTAGACTGAGTGCCAAATTCTCCATCCTCGCCGGTAGCGGCAGCAGGGTGTGAATGGCCCGGGAGATTGCAGCCCAGGTGTACTGAAGGATATAGACCAATAGTGGATGCATAGGGTAGGATATTATCCTCTCCTGTCTTCAGTTTGCCCCTGTACCCACTACACCTATACCAGCAGAAGGAATGTCATCAGGTGTCCCTCCTGCCAGTAGGCCAATTGAGGCCTTGAAGAGGCCCCCTTAAGGTTTCCTCCTGACAGCTTGTATCGGGCAGCAGCTGGCCTCAACAAGTGGCCAACCTAAGAGGTTTCCCTGCTGATGGTGGGCAAAGCAGAGCTGCTCTTTTACTAGCCCCTGGGCCAAGCAGAAGACTCCCCCATTGCATATTACCTCAGTTGCTCTCAACCACGACCTCCCAAGCCCGAGCCCAGAGCACTCATGCTAACTCCTGCCTCACTGAGCCTCTAAACACCCACATAGTTCTGATCCATTGCAGTTTACCTCCTCATTGTCCAAATGCAGTAGTGGCAGTGCCCATGCTCTGCCAGTAGGGCTACTGGTACATAAAGCTGCCAGCCTCTGATTGGACAGCAGCTCTACGAGATGAATGTCCTGTCCCTGAGAGGTGGAAATCCCACTTCTAACATATTAATGGCCAACTGACCACTAACATAGAAGCATAGAAAATTGAAGCAGGAATATACCATTGGGCCCTTTGAGCCTGCTCCGTCATTCATTTTGATCATGGCCTGCCTGTAAATCGAAAAAAGACTCATTCATGCCAACTCTTTGCTTCCCAGCTGCTAACCAGCTTTCTATCCATCTCAAGACTCCACCTGTAGATTGTGCTGGTTGGGGATTCTTCCTGCTGCTGAATGCAAGTGGAAAGTTGGGTGTGTTTAAGAGAGGGTGCTAGCTGGAGCAATGAGGTTGAAATTGGCACTGCTGACATCAGTTCAGTGTGACCTGTTGACTGACATCGTGTTCCATCTGTTGAACACGTTTCTAGTGCACTCCCCTAACTCCCACCCAAACCCACTTAACAAGGTGTTCAGCCTGGGCCGTGTCTCCTGAAAGTGACCCCACATTTACCACTTTATCCTGCAGTTCATTCCACACTCCCACCACTCTCTGCGTGAAGAAGCCCCTCCCTAATATTCCCTTTAAATTTTTCTCCCTTCACCCTTAACACATGCCCTCTGGTTTTTTTTTTTCTCCCCTAGCCTCAGTGGAAAAAGTCTGCTTACATTCACTCTCTCTATACCCATCAAAATCTTATACATCTCTATCAAATCTCCCCTCATTCTTCTACACTCCAGGGAATAAAGTCCTAACCTATTCAATCTCTCTAGGTAACAAATGCAGGGTTAGCACCAATAGAAAGGCTATGACAGAAACACGACATGGGCATTGATCATGAGATGATTTATGGATAATATTCCTTGAATTTTGGAACAAAATATGTTCTTCAATTAGGGAGCACAATGTGCAGTTACAGGTTTGGGCTTTTTACTGTGTAAATGCTGTGTAAAAGCAAACTTTCCAAGTGATACACAGATACAGTCACAGTGCTGCCTGCCACAGCTTCCTTTTACTGAGGTGTGGAGCCAGACCCTGCTTCCGTTTCCCTCAGTTGCTCTGTCAGAAAGGAAAATATTGACGAGAATCTTTTTTCTCTTTAACTACAGACCACTGAACAGTCTGAACCGGAGAAACAAAAGAATCAGATAAGCGCGAAATGATGCACAAGGTGAATTAAATTGGGTGCCGGATTTTCTGTCACCCATGGTGGGGTGAGGTCAGGAGCCAGATGTTCTTTGAGAATCCTGTACTCCAATGACCTCCGGGGACTCCGGTTCCTTCCCACCGTCCTAAGTTGTGCAGGTTAGGTGGATTTGGCCATACTAATTTGCCCCTTAGTGTCCCAAGATGTGTAGGTTAGTGGGGTAAATATGTAGAGTTACGTCAATAGGGTCTGGGTGGGCTGCTCTGTTGGAGAGTTGATGCAGACTCAGTGGGCCAAATGGCCTGCTTCTGCACTGTAGGGACTTGGTTCCTAAAGCCTCAGGAACACAATGCAATTTTCAGAGGGAGAGCAAGAGGTGGGAAGCTGATAACATACACGTCTCTTGTTGAATTTGTTGTGGAGCTCATTTTGGGGAATGACAGCCTGAAATTTTCAGTTGAGAAGCATGGGGAAATGGAGGATCAGGGACATGTAGGGCCTTGCTGTCGGGGACACAGTATGTTGTGTGCAAAAGTTATATAAAATAGGAGGTTTAAATTTGGAGGCTGAACCTCACTGGCACAAAGTTACCCTCACTGGTTCTGAGAAGCTTGTATTTGTGTTAAGTGAGGGTTTGGAGTTTTAAGAGGGATGTGAAGCCACTGGCATCACTTGGGCAGCAGAAATGGATAAAGGATGCCCTAGTGAACCAATGAGTGAATGGCACAGAGGTTAACACGGCTGCCTCACAGCACCAGGGACCCACGTTCAATTCTGGCCTTGGGTGACTAAATGTGTGAAGTCTGTACATTCTCCCCATGTCTGCATGGGTTTCCCCTGGGCGTTCCAGTTTCCTCCCACAACCCAAAAGTGTGTAGGTTAGGTGAATTGGCCGTGCTAAATTGCCCAAAGTGTCCCGAGATGAGTAGGTTAAATGGATTAACAGGGTACATAAGTGGGGTTACGGGAATAGGGCCTGGGTGAGATGCTCTGTTTGAAAGTCGGTGCAGACTCAGTGGGCTGAATGGCCTCCTTCTGTGCTGCAGGGATTCTATGATTCTTTGAGTGGCAGCTCAGGGAGTTGGTTACTCTGACATTGGGCTAAGTAATGAGGAAGAACTTCAGCAGATGCATCTTCCTGGTCAGAAAGAGGTTGGAGAAGAACAGTGAGGGGCTGCGAGGGGAAGAATACAAAATCAATGCCTTACCAATAAATTGCAGGCAGTTATCCATATTGGTCTTCTGAGACACACCAAATAAACTGAAAATAGCACTTAGAGTGTGTGTGACAGTTGTGCTTGATGTATTGTGCAAGTAATGGGGTAGATGGTAAGTTATCATTGACAATGCTGATGAACTCAGTGCCATGAACATGAAAGAGATTGGATTGGATTTTGGACTAAAGATGTATAGCATCTTCATGCCGAATCAACGATTCTTTGTGTTGACATTTGCTTTTGATATGCCTCATACTTTATGAAAATGACTTCCATGTCACTGTTCATACCTGGCCAATAGACTGACTCTTTTGTGAGTCTTCTCAGTCCAATCTATCCCCATGTGTGAGCGGTGAAGTTATTGAACATAAGAACATAAGAAATAGGAGCAGGAGTAGGCCATCTAGCCCTTCGAGCCTGCCCCGCCATTCAATAAGATCATGGCTGATCTGTCGTGGCTCAGTTCCACATTCCCGCCCTCTCCCCATAACCCTTAATCCCCTCTCTTATCAAAAACCCATCAACCCGCGTCTTAAAAATATTTAGCGAGGTAGCCTCCACCACTTCAACGGGCAGAGAATTCCAGAGATTCACCACCCTTGGAGTGAAGAAGTTCCTCCTCAACTCCGTTCTAAACCGCCCCCCCTTTATCTTGAGGCTGTGCCCCCTAGTCCTATTATCCTTTCTGAGCGGGAAGAGTCTCTCCACCTCTATCCTATCCATCCCATTCATCATCTTATACGTCTCAATGAGATCTCCCCTCATTCTTCTAAACTCTAACGAGTACAAGCCTAGTTTATTCAGCCTCTCCTCATAGCTCAGCCCCCTCAACTCCGGCATCAGCCTAGTAAACCTCCTCTGCACTCCCTCCAAAGCCAAAATATCCTTGCGTAAGTACGGCGCCCAAAACTGCACACAGTACTCCAGCTGCGGCCTCACCAATGCCCTATACAGCCGCAGCAAGACCTCCCTACTTCTATATTCAATCCCCCTCGCTATGAAGGCCAGCATCCCATTCGCCTTCCTGGCCACCTGCTGCACCTGCAAGCTGGGTTTTTGCGACTCATGCACAAGGACCCCGAGGTCCCTCTGCACCGTCGCCTGCTGCAGTTTTTCGCCACGTAAGTGATAATCCTTCCTACCATTATTCCTACCAAAGTGGACCACCTCGCACTGGCCAACATTAAATTCCATTTGTCATTTCCTGGCCCATTCGCCCAGCCTATCTAGATCCTTCTGTAGACTCTCCACACCCTCCGCACAATTTGCTTTTCCTCCAATCTTGGTGTCATCAGCAAATTTCGACACCCTACACTCGGGTTGAGAATACCAAGTTGCAAATGCCTGTGTTTATAAACGTATTTAAAAATGCCTATCTTCTCGGTCAGGCCAAAATGGTCTCACGAGTTTGTGGACAGCACTGAATTTAATCAGGCCTCCCTCTGATGATGGTTTTTCATACTTGCTGCAGTCTGGGACCTTTCAACATTTCTTCTTGTAACTGCTGACATTTCCAATGCACAAAATGTACTGTATCAATTGGCAGACTTGCATTCCCCTGCAAACACAATGATACATCTCACTTGAAATTGCCAATTTTGTTGAAACATTCTGTATATTTCAGTGTTAGGTCATGAACAAAAGTGATAGGAGTAGTTTCTGAGGTTGATCTGCCGTGTGAGGGCTGACTGATTCTGTGAATTATCACTAGCAGGAGGCCTTGCCCTGCTGTTGATCTATAATCACTGGACCTTTAATTTCACATGGAACTAGTTGAATGTTGAAAGTTTCACAGTAATTGATTTTGCAATGGCCTTCCATATCTGTGGATACATGTCTTCTAAAATTTGCAGAGCTAGTATGTTGGCACTTGACCCTGTGTCAATCATGGCCAATCAGATCATTTGAACCTTGGCAAATGCTTCAGGAAGTGTGCTGGTATTTATGTTTTTCATGAGGCTGACAGGGTGAAACGTATTCATTACACGTCATCATCATTATGTTTTGGCTCATCAACCACCTCACCTTTGCTCCACCAGCCTTTGCTCTAGTGCACTGCTGCTGCCACATGCCTTGCAGAATTGTTAGGCATTTCCTTGTTGCTTGCAGCAGGCCACACCTTCGCATGGCTTGCTAGGTTTGGGTTGCTAGATTAGGGTTGCTAGATTTGGGTGTGCTAATAACGGCATCAACAATTAGGATTGGACTTAGGACCTGTAAGCTTTGTTGACTTGTGAGGATAGCTTTGCAGTTACATCAATCTTTCAGCAGCTTTTCCACACTATATAGAACCAGAGAATCCCTACAATGCACAAGGAGGCTATTCAGCCCATACAGCCCACACACACTCTCTGAAAGAATATCCCACCCAGACCCAACCCTCCCTCTCTATCCCCATAATCCTGCACATTTATCATGGCCGAGCCACCTAACCTAAACATCTTAGGAAACAAAGGAGCAATTTATCATAGCCAACCCATCTAAGCTGCACACCTTTGCACTGTCTATGGTTTTTTCTGGATGGGAGTGGATGCAATCATCAATTTAACAATTTTGCCTGCGAGCCTTACATCTGGTAAATCACAGGATGTGTCCTTTCTCTGCACCTACTGGTAAAGCAGTCAGTGGATTCTGTAGACTGATTTTGAACTGACATGGACTTTAAATGATGAATTTGAAACTTTAACCTGATACTGAACCGATCTTCCAATGTGGTCCGTATCTTTTGAGGATCCTTTGTCTCCCCTTCTGTTAATCCTGATGTATTCCGCCTCTGCACAGCTTTATTCCAAATTGCTAGACAATTTTTTGTGGCTTGCTTCTCTGGTTCAAACTCACCTAAATCAAGAAACCGTAGCTCCCTACGTCATTTAAAAATTCTGAATTCGGTAAATAGGTCAGCTAGATCCCAGTTCAAACTGGAGAGTATACTAACTGGATATACAAACTGGAGAAAATACTAGAGAATTTTCATAGTAACTTCATTGCAGTGTTAATCTAAGCTTATTTATGACAAATAAATAAACTTTACTTTAAAACTTTACCTTTACATTTTTACAACACAAAAGGAATAGCTTGCTATGTGTAAACATAATGGCGTGGTTAAACAGAGACCTGGCTTAAAGAAAGGCAGGACTGAATGTTAAATATACAATCACAGAATCCCTTCAGTATAGAAGAGGACCATTCGGCCCATCGAGCTTGCACTGACAACAAACCTCCCCAGGCCCTATCCCTGTAACCCCACTATTTACACTGCTACTTCCCCTGACACTAAGGGGCAATTTAGCGTGGCAAATCCACCTAACCCGCACATCTTAGGAGTGTGGGAGGAAATCAGAGCACCCGGAGGAAACCCACACAGATATGGGTAGAATGTGCAAACTCCACACAGTCACTTGACTTGGGTCACAGTCTGTGCGGAGTCTGCACATTCTCCCCATGTCTGCATGGGTTTCCTCCAGGTGTTCCGGTTTTCTCCTGCAATCTGAAAGATGTGCTGGTTATGTGAACTGGCCATGCTAAATTCTCCCTCAGTGCACCCAAATAGACACTGGAGTGTGGTGACTAGAGGATTTTCACAGTAACTTCATTACAGTGTTAATGTAAGCCTACTTGTGACACTAATAAATAAACTTTGAAAAAACTGTCACCGAGGAATAACTGCCGAGGACCTATGGCAGGAGGATCAGCAGAGGAAAACAGGGAAACTACTCTCTGATCATGGACTCTAATGCCAGTCCACTGCCTTTTAATCTCCCATGATCTTGCAGAGGAGATAGGGCCTCTGTGCAGCCACCCAACATCAGTGGGATGGTCAAAGCCATCCAGGCTGTCGCTATGGTGCAGTCCAAACAATGAGTCACATTGCCACAGAGTACATGGCTGTTTAAACCTGAAGGCGGGATTTAAAAAAAACTTGTTCTAGCAATAGGCAAACCCATTGCTTGGCTCTGTGACAACATACATGCTAAATAAATAAATGCTTTATCTCCTTCGGGATTTTCACTGTAACATTATTGCAGTGTTAATGTAAGTTTGCTTGTGACACTAATAAATAAGCTTAAACTTCAACTTTAAACTTAGCAATGTAAAGAGTAGAGAAAGAAACAAAGGACGAAATGAGAGTCGGAGAGGTGAATAAGGAGTGAGAAAGAGTGAATTAAGAATGAAAGGAAGAGACCATTTATTGGCTTCAGTGAAGGTTTAGCAGAAGGAAGCAGATGGCCCAGCAATTTTTAGGGAATTGAAATTCTTTTAAACAAATTATAATGAGCAAATGCTGTTAATGCACAATTATAATGAAGCGACTTCACAGTGATTTATAGTCTAATATGTTATGGAAGGTGAACAAGGCTGGTGGTGTTTTAACCACTCTGCCCACAAGAATGACTACCGGTGTATATATTGTAAAAGTGGGTGTTCACACACTGGGAAAGAGATGTTTTGATGCTGTTAATGAGTTGATCAGATCTCTGCTTGATGTAGGATTTCCCCTGAATAAGTGCCAATTAATTCTCTACAATCCCGCAGCAATGATATCACAGGTAGCTTTACATGGTACATTGTACTGCTTGTTCTCATCACTGTTTACCACAAAAGCTTACAATGAACTGAGGAGATGGTTCTTAATTTTTTTTTAGAACACTGACAGGAATGGTTTTGACAGCAGCAAGATTTATTTGTTCCTTCAAACAGGAAACCCACAACACACGTTAAAAAAATTAGTTAGTAAAGAGTAATTTCCCAAGACCAGAAGCAAGCCGACTCTAAGAACTAGCACCAAAATACCCCAGGCCTTTAATTCTAATACCAGGAAATGTACCTGATATTTGTGCATGGAAGCAAATTGAGGGATAATTTGAGTTGATGTATTATGTGCCTAATGAGGGTTGGAGATTTTAAAATATTAACTGCTAATTGGGTAATTATCTCGTTTTATCACGGATTTTCAAGGAGATTATATGGCTTTGGAGTGTGGTGCGCCATGTATGTACTGTGAGGCACAAAGCATTTTAGTTCTGTGGGACAAGCTGGTTGAATTAGAGGGTCTTGTCCTATCATAAAACATAGAACATTACAGCGCAGTACAGGCCCTTCGGCCCTCAATGTTGCGCCGACCAGTGGAACCAATCTAATGACCCTCTAACCTAAACTATTCCAATGTTATCCAAATGCCTATCCACTGACCATTTGAACGCCCTTAAAGTTGGTGAGTCCACAACTGCTACAGGCAGGGCATTCCATGCCCTTACTGCCCTTACATCATATACATGTAATTCATAAGCTCATAAATAAAACTCGTGTATAAGCTCATATATTAAACCAGACCCTACATCTCTGTATCATGTTTAATTGTGTGAAATATTAACCATTCACTTGCTGGAATACGAACTAATAGCATCTTCAAAACATCTCCCCTTTAAGGCAGTGCTTCTCAAAGGAGGTGGTCAGCAAGGGCCAAGCAAGTGACCCACAGGCTGTTCCAGAATGCAAGTCACTGATGTGCCATGCACAATCAAGACCATACGACAGAACAGCCCAGAACCACAAAGTACATCACTCACAAGACACCACATGTAACCAGCCAGCTGCATGACATGAGCCATCAGGCGGCACGTGGTACAGTGGTTAGCATTATTGCCTCACTGTGCCAGGGACCCAGGTTCAATTCCCGGCTTGGGTCACTGCCTGTGCAGAGTCTACATGTTCTCCCCATGTCTGTGTGGGTTTCCTCCGGGTGCTCCAGTTTCCTCCTACGGTCCGAAAGACATGTTGATTAGGCACATTGGCCATGCTAAATTCTCCCTCGATGTACCCGAACAGGCACCAGAGTGCGGTGACTAGGGGATTTTCACAATAACTTCATTGTAGTGTTGATGTAAGCCTACTTCTGACACTAATTAATAAACTTAAGAAACACAAGTATGTGCAATCATATACAAACACACATACACATATGCCCTCATAAATGCACAGAAACGCAAGCAAAATTTCTCACGTACACTTGCATACACATACACTTCAAAAATGATAACCATTAGTGGTATCTAAACTTTCCTTCAGGATATTTGTAAACTTCTCTTATTATTGCTGTGATGATTAAAAAGATACTATCTACACCTTCTGGGGTTGTTGGGCAATATGCAGAGCAGCACTGTACTTTCATTGTTACATTATATATACTTTCTCATTCACTTGGTCAACTCCATCTCAGTTATTTGAAGGCCTGCCGCTCATTGTTTGTACAAGTTGGTGCACCGTCATAATAAAAATGTGCATTTGTATAGTGCCGCTGACATCCGTTTCACAAGAACTTTATCAGGCAAATTTAATGAGGAGCCACATAAGATATTAGGACAGGTGAACAAAACATTAGTCTTCGTAGGTTCAAAGGAAGATAGGGAGATAGGAGAGCTTCTGGAAAGAGGGGGAGGATTTAAGGCCTGGACAACTGAAGGCACAGCCACAATGGTGGATACAGAGGAGTCCAGAATTGGAGGAGCAAAGAGATCTCAGATATTAGTAGAGCTGGAGAAACTAACAAAGGGCTGAGGGCATAAAGGGTTTTGTGCACAGGATGAGAGTTTTAAAATTGAGGCATTGCCAGATTGGGAACTACAGTTGGTCAGCAAGTACAGGTGTGGTGAGTGAGTGAGACTTAGGTCCAAAACTTCTCAACATCAGAAGGGATCCATGCTTCTGCCAAAATAATTCTGGAACCCCAATTCTGGAAGTCCCAGTCCTGAACCTGGCACCATTTGCACATTTGTGACTCACAGAGGTAGCTGTGTATCTAACAGTGCAGCCATCTTCAAACTAATGTAGTTTTCATTTGTGGTATATCCAAAGCATGACTTATTAGCTGTAGACATTTGAGAAAAAGGTGTTAAACTGTTGGAGTTATGTGGAGAGGAAAAGTACAACTTTCCAGAGTTAAAGGACCCATTTGGAGAGGTTCAGGTTCCCTTTGGTGGAGAAAAGATGCCCATGGGAGAAAGCATCCTTTGGGATTGTCAAAAGTAGGCATGAATGTATGCAACAAGTAGACAAACCCAATGGAACTATCAAGGCATGTATATCCCTAAGCTCTTTATATTTTTGAAATAAACCAGCCTGCGGTAGAAATAAATCATGCTTGTAATTCACTAGCTGTCTGTTGCCATAAACCTGAGGATTATCATCATGGGATTAGTATTGCATGACATAATCCACAACCTATCATCACCATGCTTAGGACCTGTGAATTCATAATTTGATTGACAGCTTCAGGTGTGGCAATGAATACAAATGTTTTATAGAGGATTAAGTACTTGAAGGAATCCTAAAGCATTGAATGGATTTTATGAATGAGATTTTATTTTTAATAGGCACATCATTAATGGACAATTAGAGCTTTATTTAATTTCAACTCACCCTTGCTCCTGAGGTTTATGCATAGTGAATACTGCATGAGTTGGCATGGAAGAGATAAGGACAAAGGGAAGTGGGTGGGGGGGAGAGAGAGTCATGAGTTGACATTAAATTGGCACAGGGGCCATAAAGGGCCATGGGGATGAATAGTGGGAAACTGTTCCACACTGTACGTTTGACCCATAAATATAGTCTGAGCAGGCAGAGTTCAATATGAGGATATGAAAAGTCATTCACTTTGCAACTCAGAAAGACAAAGCAGAATATTTTTTATTCTGGAAAGTGGATAAGTAATGCAGAAGAGTCCAGCAATTTAGGGCTGTAAGGGCATGGGCCATTTTGTAATTAAGTACAAAAAGCAATCAAAGGCTAAGCACATGTTGGCCTTCATCACTAGGGGGTTATGGAATACAAAGGTGGGCTGGGGGAAGTGATGTTTCTGGGAAGGGGTCAGAGGTGGAGACAGGTTGTGATATTAATCTTGTTAACGCCTGGCTCAATGCAGAATAAATCACACAGCTGCATATGTATTATCAAATGCTACATTCAATCACAATTAACAACCTTAACAAACATGGAATGCACAGAATCAGACTGCACGTGGTGAACTGTCAGTTGTCATTCTACAGCTTAACTCACTTATCGCTTGAGAAACAATATTCAAGCTATTGTATCAAAATAAACAAGAATTAATTTAAATAATTGTTTATTCAACTTTTATTTTGCTTACAAAGTTGCAAATACAATCTGATGCCCATGAAACCGTGCACTTGTAAGCAGTCAAAACCTTCAGAAGAATCAAAAAAAGAGAACAATCAGGAAGAAAAAAGTACATCAAGTACAAGTAAGGCCTAGCAACAATCTTAAATTGTTTCCACAATGTTGTCAGAATGATACAGAGGGAAGAAACCCTCAGTAAGCATTTGTACTAGTTCATTTCCAATCCCTAAGTGAAATAAGGTGACACATTAGGGCAGCACTGTGCCTCACAGCGCCAGGGACCTGGGTTCAATTCCCAGCCTGGGTCTTTGTAGACTCTACATATTCTCCCCGTGTCTGCGTGGATTTCCTCCGGGTGCTCCAGTTTCCTCCCATGGTCCGAAAGACGTACTGGTTAGGTACATTGGCCATGGTAAATTCTCTGAATGGGTATTAGAGTTTGATGACTGGGGGATTTTCACAGTAACTTAATTGCAGTGTTAATGTAAGTCTACTTGTAACATTAATAACATACTGCAAATTTGTGCCACTGCTGTTCATCAGTGTATATAATACAATGACAGAGGGACTTAGGAGTTGATGTTAAATTCTGGGAGGTATTTGATACGCCAGTGTTCTGGTTGAATGACAGTAAATGGCTGAAAGGTAGACTTTGGTCTGGGTCATTTTTTTGTGTCAGTTGTGCACCCAAACCAATAGGATTGATGGAAGCTGGTCCTTGGGTCTCAAAAGTGTACTTAGCATGAGTGGTGAGGGCCTGTCACAGTGCCCCAGACAGCAGAAAAGCAAAATACTGCAGATGCTGGAATCTGAAAACAAAAATAGAAAGTGCTGGAAAATCTCAGCAGGTCTGACAGCAACTGCCAAGATCCTAGTTTCAGACCCCCAGCCTCAGGCCTGCAGGCTCAGGTGAAGTCCTGAGAGGATGACTTGGCGAGTGAGCTGCCTGTGGGGTCAGTAGAAACACTTCTAGCCCAAACAAACAGCTTCTGGTAAGATTAAAGATAATTTTTAAATTTACTGAGAAATCCTGAGAAGCTCAGGTCCAACTCCTGCCTCGCTTGCCAATGACTAATTTGTGGATAGGGCTTGTCAACATATATTTTGCGCAAGTGTTGATCCCACTGTTAAACTTACATGGCACATTTTTAAAATCATTTCAGTGGCTATCGAAAAGAAGTGTTAATATGTTAATTAGGGTCTAACTACAGGTGGAGGACCCACGTGTGGTAATTACTATCTGTTACTAATGAGATTTTTCTTGCCATGAATACCTCCAAAGAGAAAACTTTCTTCAAAAAAAATATTTCTCTGGGCAGTCACTGCTCTCCAGACACCAAAACCTTGGCAAATACATTCCCCACTCCCAACACATCCTGTGAATATGTGACCAAGATGTCTATAGCTTGACTCAATTATCAATGAATCATAGAACCCCATTTGGCCCATTGAGCCTGCACCAATAACAATCCCACACAAGTTTTATCCCCGTGATCCAACATATTTTCTGCCAATCCTCCGGCCCAGACCAAAACCAACCTCATAAGGGTGTCCATTATCCATAAATTTCATTGCTGTGATCAACAGTGACACCTTGTTAGTAGTAGATAGCACTGCAACTTTTCCCCTTTCTCGGTCCATACTTGAGCACTCTGACATGATGTGCATGCTATCAAATCTTCAGAATTCATTTCTGAACTGGATTGACCAGCTATTGCATCATCAGGATCTAACTACAGTTAGATCATGATATAAATATAAATCAAATATAAAAAGCAAAATATTGCAGATGCTGGAATCTGAAACAAAAAGAGAACATGCTGGAAAATCTCAGCAGGTCTGACAGCACCCATTGAGAGAGAACAGAGCAAATGTTTCAAGTCTGGATGACCCTTTGTCAGAGCTCTGAAGAAGAATCATACAGACTTGAAACGTTGGCTCTATTCTCTCTCCACAGGCCCACTGAGATTTCCCAGCATTTTGTGTTTTTGTTCCTTGTTCTGTTTTTGTTTCTATTTTTGATAAAACCTACCCTGACTTAAAATGATAAAAATATTGGTTACACAACGGCAAACTTCAAACTTGTCAACATCAATGAAAATCCACTCAATAACCTTTGACACATTTTATTAGAATTACAACATTACAAGGATAGAGAGTGAAAAAACCCATACCCAACCTGAAGCAAAATACATACCAAGTGCCTGCAATATTCAAATCGATGGTTTCAGTGAGGCACAGTCAGGCTAAGCTAACTAGTTTGATGTGAACAAAATACATGACCCCGATCTTTTGGTCTTCAGATAGCTGGAGATCAGATGTACCCCCCAAGATGTGGAGCCAAAAGCAATGGCATGATGGCACAGTAGTTAGCATTGCTGCCTCACAGTGCCAGGGACCCTGGTTCGATCTTGGCTTAGCTCACTGTCTGTGGGGAGTTTGCACATTCTCCTTGTGTCTTTGTGGGTTTCCTCCGGTGCTCTGGTTTCCTCTCACAGTCTAAAGATGTGCAGGTTAGGTGGATTGGCCATGCTAAATTAACCCTTAGTGTCAGGGGGACAATTAGGATAACTACATGGGGTTGTGGGGATAGGGCCAAGGTGGGATTGTGGTTGGTGCAGACTCAATAGACCGAATGGCCTCCTTTTGCACTGTAGGAATCTATGGTATTCCGGCTCCGTAGGAACCCATTCGTTCTTGCACTAACATACTAAAGAGCTGTCTAAGTGTGCCAGCTTTTCAGCGTGTCAATGAACACTTCCCAGAATATGGCAGCTAGTATTGTAAAGGGGGCTGTGTGGCCTGTCTCCCTTGGCGATCCATTGCGATGAGGAAGTGAATGGATTAAACGCCCTGCATTTCTGAAGAAGTCAAGTTTGGAAGTCCCAACCAGAAATGCTGGAATGGGGCAAAGGTGTAGGAGTGGAGTGGCCAACCGGCAGTGATTACTGCTCCTCGGAAAATTCGGGCCTGCGTGTAAATGTTTAGAAAAGATATGTCTTTACAGCGAGCCATCACTTTACTCTCTGGTTGGCATTACCAACCATTCAAGTCCCAAGAACTGGAGGTAAGATGGATTAGCCATGGCAAATGTGTAGGGTTACTCTGTCAGAGAGTTGGTGCAGACTCAATGGGCTGAATGGTCTCCTTCTGCACTGTAGGGATTCTATGTATTCTTGTTATCCATCCCATGCTTCCCCAAGAGGATGGTGGTGGGTCTTTACAGGCAGCCTGATACAATTGAGTGATTTATTTTGTCACTTCAATGGGCAGTTGAGAGGCAGTTGCTTTAGTGGGGAACCGGATCATAGTTGTGGCAGACTTGATAAAGACAATCAGTTTCTTTCACTCAGGGACACTGGTGAAGCAGCTGGGTTTTCAAAGACAACCCGAGACCCTCATTGTCACTTTCCCAATTTAATAGGAAGTAAATTTTAAGCTCTCAAAATGTCATATGTTTTTTGGATTATTAGTCCAGACTACTTGATCAGCAGTTACATAACCAGCACGACTTTGTAACTACCTTAATGAAGACATCCTGATTTGAACACTGCAGGTACCAGCACAACAGTTAACATTGGTTTGATTCAGCTGCACTTTTTCTCAAGAGCTTTTCTTATAGTAAACAAAATGTGCTATTGAGTAAAAACATCATTGAAATAGATCGACAATAACAAATTCAAAGTTATGATACATAAATGTACTACCTCAGTAATAAGGAGAACTTCATTTTTTTTAACCTTTTAGCAGCTGAAGTAGCATGACTGTGACACATAACATGGTGCTAATGCATGTTATGGGGTGAGATTTTCCAGCCCCACCAACTACTAAGATGGTCCAATCCCACCAAAAGTCAACAGACCTTTGGCTGGATCTCCATGGCGGGTCGTGCCATGACAGGGCCAAACAAATCCCAGCCTATGTTTCCAATATTGCTTAACTAACTCTTTGCAGAACAAACCCATCCCATAGGGTGTACAGAACTATCAGCTCGTCATGTTTACAGAGCTACAGGGTTACTGAGAACCCACAGCACACTTTGTGTGCAATTTAGTCGTCTGCATGGCATCTATTACATACATGTTCTTGTTTCCATAGGAACACATGTATTTTGACAAGACTAACTCTCATCATTTTGAGTATTTTTTTCCATTAGAGAAATACATTAATCAGCGATGATCACTGAAAGCAAAGAGAGGGAGAGGGAGCGTTAATCCATCAACCAAGCCGTGAGGCATAACAGAGGAGAGGAAAGCATAGTGCTTTTGGTGTAGTAGACGGTTAAGCATCGTTCACATTCTTTACATTGCATTCTTCCATCACTGCACCCTTCAAACCAATGAAACATACAGCAATGGGCATGTTAACTAATAAAATACATTAGTAATAAAATATTCTTTCTTTTAAAAAAACCCCTATTTTTTCTTAATGCTATGATCACACTGATGAACCACTCAATGGCCCCCCACCCCCACCCTTGGAGTGACTCCTCCAAGTCCATAGCGGGTAGCTGGCGCCATTTGTTCTTCACAACAGTTTGGGTAACCCCCTGAGTCTGCTGGTTTGACAATCAGCCATATTCTGATCCGGGAGGACCCTTGATTATGTTGAAGTATCCCGCCAAGGCGCCCAGGTCAATATAGAGCGAGCGGTTCCTTTTTCCTACAGTTGATTCTTCAGTGCTGCACACAGAGGTGTCTGGAATCCAAATAGAAATAGTTTAGGAAGATCAAGCATTGCCCCATTCAAAATCTCTCAAGAGACTGTCTTACTGGAAAGGAATCAATAGATGTATTGCTTCATCGTTTCATCATTTCTGTCTCGACTTTCAACATTTCGGCTCGCATGCTGTTGCAACTACTACTGTCCGGTAGTAGTTTTGAGGCAGTTCTGGTTATCGAGTGGGGGAGGGTACAAGCACTCAATAATGTCAGGCTCTCCTTCCGGCCACTGTGAGGAAACATAAGCTGAACCAACTGACCCATGGGAGAAGCAGGGATCCCGTCAGCATTCGGGCAAAGTTTGGGATTGTCTTTTTCACAGTGGCTGCAAACATTCTTGCTTCTGCACTGGAATGAGAGAGAAACCTGCCCTAATGGCTGTCACCTGTCAATTCCAATGCCAAAGGGGCTCAGCTGACATGTATTTATATGTGGCTTAATGTGGGGTGTAACGAGAAGTATATCTGAGGTATTTTGGGAAATCCCCAAGAGCAGTCCCAGTTCTAATATACTATACTAGTAGGCACCTCACCCCCACCTTTTTGTCTGCTAGGTGGGAGTCTAGGCGATCTGGGCAGACTGTGGTCTCCCCACATCATGATGAATCTGCTTCCTCTGTGTTTCCCCTGGTCCCAGCTTCTCAGGCCAATGTTTTTTGGTGCAACACCCAGAAACCTTGTCTGATTGTTGACATTCACCTTGACTCGGAGAGCTCATTTCAGCTGATGCAGGACAGGTTTGGTAACATTACTTCTCAGCTCTGCCCTCAAGGATCATGATGAGATTACATTTGTCAATGTAACAGTGGGTGAGATTGTTTTCCTAATCTCCTATCTGTACAGATGATATGTGTTGGATGTTTCCATCTGCTACATTTAAATACCACATTTTGTTTTGCTTTTCCTACATTATAAAGACTATGTTTTTCACAAAGGGCTGGCTTACTTTTCAATGTTATTAACAGAACGTGCAGGCTAGGTTGATTAGCCATGCTAAATTGCCCCTTAGTGTCAGGAGTATTAGCAGGGTAAATACATAAGGTTACAGGGATAGGGTCTGGGTGGGATTGTTGTCGGTGCAGGCTCAATGGGCCAAATAGCCTCTTTCCGCACTGTAGGCATTCCATAATTTCATGAATATCAGCAACATAATATCTGTTCCTGTTAGCATACGATAGAATAATCACATGTAATAGTATCACACTATCACTTGCATAAAAAATAGGCAGGACAACCCCATATATTTGCCTCGCTAACCCCTCTAACCTATGCATCCCAGGACATTAAGGGGCAATTTAGCATGGCCAGCACACCTAACCAGCACATCTTTGGACTGTGGGAGGAAACTGGAGTACCTGGAGGGAACGTAGACGTGGGGAGAAAGTGCAAACTCCACACAGGCAGTGACCCAAGCCAGGAATCGAAGCCAGGTCCCTGGACATGTGAGGTAGCAATGCTAACTACTGTGCTACTGTGCCACCCCGATACTTACTTTTGAATTTCTGGAAGATACTTTAATTTCACCAATATCATTTATAAAGGGATTTCTTTCTGTGCGCAGTGTACTGAGATTGTAAACATTTTCTTTACAATGCACTATATTCAGCGTAATGGAAAACTGCCGGCTCCCACCAATTTAGGGCATAATTGGAATTTTCACTTTTTAATCAGGACAAAGCCAGATTGATCATTTAAAACACACCAAGTGTCTGGAATAAGAATGGAAGTGCGCATGTTCATCGACAGCATTCATACACACTACCAGTGATTTACACTGATATGTGTCTGCTGTAGAATGGGATAGACAAGTCTTAGGTTTGGATCACTGATCTCCAACATCAGATCTAGTTTATACACTCTTTTCCATAACATAGAAATGGCATGAAGACCAATCCATATTATCATTCATTCTCCACACGAATAACATTCCTAATCCCATGAGACTACTAAATCTTGGGGGTTCCATTGACCAGAAACTGAGCTGGACTAGCCATTGGAATATTATGACTACCAGAGCAGGTCAAAGGCTGCAGCAAGTAACTCACCACCTGGCTCCTCAAAGCTTGTCCACCACAAAGCACAAGTCAGAAGTGTGATTCTACACTTCGCTGGATGAGTGCAGCTCCAACAACACTCAAGAAGCTCGACACTTTTCAGGACAAAGCAACCTGCTTGATTGCTACCCCTTTCTCAAACATTCAATCCCTCCACCTCCAACAATCAGTGGCAGTCCTGTATACCACCTACAAGATGCACTACAGGAACTCACCAAGGTTCCTTAGTCAGCACCTTCCAAACCCACAACCACCACCATCTTGAAGGACAAGAACCTGGGAACACCACCACTTGAAGGTTCCCCTCCAAGTCACTCACCATCCTAACTTGGAAGTATATCACTGTTTCTTCACTGTCACTGGGTCAAAATCCTGGAACTCCCTCCCTCACAGCACTTTGGGTATACCTATACCACAGTGATTGCAGCAGTTCAAGAAAGCAGCTCACCACCACTTTCTCAAGGGTAACTAGGGATGGGAAATAAATGCTGGTCTAGCCAGTGAAACCCACATCCCTCGAATAAAAAAACTACCATATTCCCAGGGCTGCACTGAGCGCCAGGGATCCAGGTTTAATTCTGGCCCTGGGTCACTGTCTTATGCAAAGTTTGCACTTCCTCCCCGTGTCTGCATGGGTTTCCTCCAGGTGCTCCGGTTTCCTCCCACAGTCCAAAGATATACAAGTTAGGTTGATTGGCCATGCTAAATTGACCCTAGTGTCAGAGGGTTAACAGGGTATATGTGTGGGGTTACGGGGATAGGGCCCAAGGGGGACTGTGATCGGTACAGACTTGATGGGCCAAGTGGCCTCCTTCTGTACTGTAGGGATTCTATGATTCCCATTTGCCTGTATTCCTTATTTCAATAACAATCCATTTAATCTGTTTGTAAATGACATGCTGTTTGCTTGAACACCAACTCCGGTGATGTAGTCCAGAGCCTTACAGCCCCTCCCTGTGTAAAACACTTGCCTCCACTCCACCCTTAATCCCTGATATATTGTCTTGTACTTTTTAAAAAATAAAACAAAAATCAATAAATTAAACAAAAATGGGAGAGGCTGACAGCTCCTGGTGAGGCACTATTTAGTAAAATAAAACATCAAAAGAAATTAAATAAATCAAAATATCATTTCTAGGGGTGATAATATACCCCAGCTCACACAGAGCCCAGCAGTCATGGAATGCCTGCTGCATGTTGGTGGACACCGTATGCTCTCCAGAGCAACAAACATAGCCACTGTCGGGGCACAGACAATTGGATTGATATTTAATCTTATATCAATGTCCCATCAATTACCAGAAACAGCCTGTTTCAGTTAGCTCTGTACCAGAGCAGCATTATTTTAAATTTCTATTTAATTATCCTGTAAAGCCCCCCTGTTCGAACAAAAGCAGTTCCAATTTTTCAAGTCTTTCTACTTGATTATCTCCTACCAACAAATTTGTGCTCTACCTAGTTTTTTTATCGTCCTCACCTTCCTGTCAGGTGGAGCTCAGAACTGTACAGCAATCCAAATGTGAGCTTACTGATCCTTCACCATTATATAAAGGTTTATATTGCACACATCCTGCAATAAAACCCAGTATTCCACTTGATTTTTCAAGTGCCTCCGAGCTGCTTTCCTTCCTCCAAATTGAGCATTGAATGGTTGCCATTAATTCGGAACAGATGGTGGGGGAGGGGCAGGGAAGGGGGGTGGCACGCAAGGTTGGAAAATAAAATAAATTCCATCCAAATGCATCCTGCCAACAAAACATCATGACATCGGATTGCCACATGTCACTTAACATGCTTGGTGCTCTGAACAATTGCCCTGGGGAAGGAGAAAATCTGAATGTGTGGTTGTATTTGGTGGTAAATGTATTGATTTTACAAGGGGGACTAGCTAGGTAAATCATGGGGATAGGGGCTGAGTGGGAGTGTGGTCGGTGCGGACTTGATGGACTGAATGGTCTCCGTCTGCATTGTAAGGATTCTATGATTCTATAAAAGGGGGGAAATTTGGAGAAAGTGGTAACTAATGGAGCACAGACAACGTGCAGGTAAATACTGGTCTGGGTTGGAAACTGTAGCCTAGATCCCACATTAGAACAAGAGGCTGTCACTGTCCGGGTCACAGTGATCATTGGTATGAGTGCTAATTCCTTTTGTGTTATTTTGGATCAAGTAGCTAATGCCTTCTGATGATATCCCTTTGTTTGCTGATTAAACAAGGTCATTAACCTTGTTATTTTTCCCCAAACATGTTATTCATTGTCTTCCATAAACAGTGGAAATGTTATCCCTTAGGGTTGAATCTAGCCATTGTCACTGTGATATTCTTCTTCTCTAAGCACTCTCTATCATTGCTGCATCTAACACTGCAGTTCAGTGAGAGAAACTGTACCCGAATGTGACTTGAGAACCTCCAAGTTGCATGTTTAACTTCAACAATACTTTTCATTTGTAACTTTCATGCTTTCCCCCACCCCACCGACATCAAATTGATTCCTTGCCATCCCTGAAGGTGCTAAGCACAGTTACTCAACACTAGGGTGGCACGGTGGCACAGTGGTTAGCACTACTGCCTCACAGCACCAGGGACCTGGGTTTAATTACTGGCCTGGGTCACTGCCTGTGTGGAGTTTGCATGTTCTCATCATGTCTGCATGGGTTTCCTCTGGGTGCTCCAGTTTCCTCCTGCAGTCCGAAAGATGTGCTGGTTAGGTGCATTGACCATGCTAAGTTTTCCCTCAGTGTATCCGAAAAGGTTACAGAGTTAAAGGTTACATTGCAGAGTTAATGTGACTACTTGTGACACTAATAAATAAACTTTAAGCTATCCACCCTTTGTACCTCACACTTCTGGCCACTCTTTATGTGAACACACAAGCCAGGATGGTATTCTAGCTCTGCACCTAGTGAGTGCGACACTAAGGGTAGTGCCATCCTGAAGACAAGCATTTAAACAGAGATCTTATTTGATGAACAGTAGGGGAGTTCTGCTTGGTGTCCTGGCCAATATTTATTTCTGAACAAAATCAGGAAAGACAGATTATCTGCTCAATCTGTCATTGCTGTTTGTGGGAAATCTGTGTAAAATTCTCTGCCGTGGTTCCTACATTACAATAGCAACTACTCTTCATCAAAGTACATCACTGGCTGTATAGTGCTTTGAGTAGGTCTGAGGTTATGAAAGCTCCTTTTCAAAAGCTTGTTTGTTTGTTCACTGGAACCCAGACAGCAAACATGGGTTAACAGCAATCAGTAGTGATGGGTGTGGAGAGAGAGGGAAATGATAGATGAACCACGCCCTAGCCTTAGTCAATGACCAGAGGTACAATGTCGAGTGGGATCAGAAATGGAAACTCTAGATCACTTTCCAACTTTCCCAACTCAAGGGTTCTGAGATTCATTGCAGCAGCCAGACCCAGAGGATTCAGCTTTGTGCTGGCAGAACGGTGGCACAGTTGTTAGCACTGCTGCCTCACAGCACTAGGGACCCAGGTTCGATTCCCGACTTGGGCCACTGTCTGTGTGGAGTTTGAATGTTCTTCACGTGTCTGCATGGGTTTCTTCCAGGTGTTCTGGTTTCCTCCTACAGTCCAAAGATGTGCAGGTTAGGTGGTTTGGCCATGCTAAATTGACCCTTATTGTGTCAGGATGTGTAGGTAAGAGGAATTAACGAGGTAAATATGTGGGATTGTGGGTTAGGGCCTGGGTGGGACTGTTGTCGGTGCAGACTCAATGAGCTGACTGGCCTCCTTCTGCACTGTAGGGGTTCTATGATTTTATGAGAATATTATTCCAGTCACTGGGGTAATTTTAACTTGTCCAACCCATTGAGAGACTGATGGGATCGGGTACAACGCTGGTTTCATAATCCGCCTAGTTTGGCTCTCCACTGTAGACAACAGAGAGTGATATCGGGCAAGTTGTAAAACATAGTTCCACCTGATTCCATAGATCCCCTAGCTGGCGAGTTGAGGTAAAATTGCCTTCATCATGTTTCGAAATAACTTCTTTCGCCCCCAGCTGGGAGAAACCAAAACAACATACCACATATTTTTTCAGGTAAATTCAGCTCTTTCCTCCTGAAGGTGCGGTTGATCTCGAAGAGAGCTGAGTCAAGGCTCTGACAGCGTGGCTGATCTTCAGGAGGAGGGCTCAGTGCTGCGTGCTTCAACAGTTCTCCCGCACACCACCTTCGCTTTGGATTTCTCTCTAGCGAGGCTTCAATAAACTGCCTCATGGCAGGGCTGCAGTCCTCCGCAATGTCTTCTAATGGTGGAGCCTGCTTGTGGATCTTCAGCGAAGGTAATAGAATTAACACAAAAAAAAGTTAGTGAGTTTGCAAACTAGAAAAACAAGTCGATCATAAAGAAAAGCAAGAGGCAATGTTGCTGATCCATTTCTGTTTGTACCTGCTCTTTTTTATCCCCTTACCAACTGTTCCCCCTCCCCCAACCACCCCTTCCCTCCCAGCCATCCCACCCTCTGTTTCAGTGACTTGGTTCCACAGAAACAGAACAGCTCCCTGTATGTTACATTCGCCTGCGCATTATTGGAAAATAGGGGTAGAACTTGATCCTATTCCCAACTGATGTTTGCAGCTGCACTCTCAGCATGAAGTGGATCAGGAGCTGGAAATCTGAACAACTTTTCCCTCCCTAACTCAAGGCAATCAGGCCTATTGTTCATTCCCATACGTGTACCTTGATGGAGACGAACAAGCCAATAATTTGGGAAACACTCTGGGAATTTTCCTGCCCTGTGTGATTCAGATAATCAATGGCTATTAGTGGAGAATTGGCAGCACTTATTTATTCCTTTTAATTATTTCTTTCACTTTCATTTTCCTTTCTTTCTCTGAGTCACTGACAGCGAACTAACTGAGACAACAGTCGAGCAGCTGTTCGGCTTCTCCCAGCCTTTCTCTTCAGTTAATTGTGCCTCGTTGGATCTCCTTTTCTTGCCCAAGTTTCTGTTTTGTTCTTTGGAGAACTTCTTAGTCATATGACCTGTTCTGACAGCAACCAACATCCTGGGTGTTGCACACGCACTACAGTATGAGGTAGCCTAATTTCCTCAATACTTATCGCCTCTTTTTCTGATTGGTGATGAACTTCAGATACAAGATGCCCCCTGGCAAATTTACCATTCTTTATTTATTATGCAAGATAGTTAATGCTGGCATGAAATTTGAATATGGATAGCATCACAGCTCAGCCTGATCCTACGACCACTTGAGTACTTTCTCAAACAGTGACCACTAAATTGTGATCAGTTATGGGAGGTCCGAATGATTTCTCTTCCTAAGGAAGGATCACTAAAACCAAATGTAAAACCAGGCAACTAGATAACCTGGTCAAGTCTGAGGACACCCTAGTCCACAAAGCTGGGTTTTGCATTTGCTAACTGGGAAAGAAGGAAATATAGTTCATTGAAGAAAATAAAATTCAGAGAGATAAATATGAACTAAACTTACAGCAGAAAGTTTAGTCCCACATCAGAAACGCGAGTATGCCTTTAACAACAACATCATTGTTATTCACTGCCAATCAAACTCTTTAGTACTGAAAATGAATGATTAAAAGTGTGAAGACTCATTCATTCAGGTATTAATTGTAGTTGGAGAATTTGTAAAGACCAAATTTATTTATTCAGATCTTTAGTTTTCTTTTTTTTCTAATCTTCCTTTTATTTCTCTCTCTGCGCTGATTTGATAGTAAATATATCAATTTTAATCCATTCTCCTTACTACTCCCACTATTCACTTCTTTATTCTTTGGTCAAACTGGTAAGGAGATACACAATTGTTTGCCCTGTTGGATGCCCTGCTTCCCTTACTGCTATTATTAACTCATACTTTGTACAATTTAACAGGTAAAAATGTTCTCAGCTAAAGGGTGCAGGAACAAGTCTAACATTCCATACCTAAAGTAAAGTTTATTTATTAGTCACAAGTAGGCTTAAATTAACACTGCAATGAAGTTGCTCTGAAAATCCCCTAGACGCCACACTCCAGTGCTTTTTTGGGTACGCTGAGGGACAATTTAGCATGGCCAATGCACCTAACCAGCTCTTGAACTGTGGGAGGAAACTGGAGCACCTGGTGGAAACCCGCTGGGAACCTGGGGGAATTTCACAGTAACTTCAATGCAGTGCTAATGTAAGCCTCACTTGTGACTAACAAATAAACTTTTACTTTAAAACCCATGCAGACACGGGGAAAACATGCAGACTCTGCACAAACAGTGATCCAAGCCAGGAATTGAACCCAGGTCCCTGGCACTGTGAAGCAGCCATGCTAACCACTGTGGCACCATGCCACCCAGTCTGAGGTGCTCAACAAAATCTAGTCCAACAGTTGTTAATTTTACACTTATTAATTTCACTATTGAATCAACAATGCTTTTACAAGTCAAGTAAACTGACTGTTTAGATCATAGAGAAAACAAGAGGACAAATATTCTTTTGCATTACTTAATTTTTTAAAAATGTTTTGCTGAAACTGATGCTATCTTGGAAACTTCTTAGATTTCTCTGCCTTGTCTCCATTCTATTATTTACCCATCAGATCACATTTTCTAATTACCACTTGATTTATTTCATCTGTCTTATTTTTCAGTCTTGGTGGAGACCTGCCTTGTGCCCTCATCCAGGCTTCTCAATTTAAAAGAGAGAACAACATTGCAGGTTCCTTGATGTACAAATTTGTTCCATGTCACAAAAGTATGTGCACATTATCTAGCTAATCACCCATCCTAGTACTTTTCTAGGAAGGAATGCACTTGTTCACAAAGCATAAGTGACCTATTAAGACTATTTAGGATTCCAATAACTGATAAAACCTGTTTTGTCAGATCTATGCTTGTCACATTTACAGCAGAACTGTTTCCAAACTTGTTTGCTTCTTTAATCAACATTGCATTTGTTTGAAGGGACCATTGTTTAACTTCAATGCAATTCCTGCTTTTTACTTCAATTTGTTGTCTTGGAAACTTACGATGTACAGATATGATGGGTAAGCTGACCTAGGATACCTCTTCACCCAGGGAGGATTCCCAGTCTGCATGTGGATGATGGTAGAACCAAGGCTGTAGATGTCTGACTTTGTTGAATGCCCTCTGCAGGTAATAACTTCTGGACTCATATAGAACTAAAACGAAATATAAATCTACAGTTAATTCATGACTTCCAATCATTCTCACAAAACATGTTTTTTCATCGAGCCCAAAACCAAGTCTTTTTAAGTATTTTAAAGGGAAAGCCAACTGCACATTGAAGGTGTTTTAAATGTAAAGCCATTGGCAAACCATCTTATTTCTTGGTTATCTGTTAGTTTCAGAAAAACTGAGACATAAGGACATGTTAATTTTTTAAAAAAGTTACAGCCAACAGAAGGTTCCAGTCGAATATTTATGACTTTTGTTGTCTGCCTCCTGAGTGTACTGTCCTTAAAAAAAATGACAATCCACACTAAATACTGTTGCCTTTCATAGCAATATCTGATAAGTACATCAAGATTAGTGAACACATGAAAAATGATTAGTGAGCATATTCACTGCAGAAAATGAAGGCAAACTATTTCTAATGTACTGCAAGCATTCTGTTGCCAATATACTGTGAAAGATGGGAAGATCTGGTAAAGTAAGATGCTGGATTATTGTAAAAATACAACTAGTTTGCTAATGTCCTTTAGGGAAAGAAGCCTGCTGTTCATTTCCAATCTGATTTTAGGCGGCTCCAGTCCCATGTGAATTTGATGGACTCTTGCCCTCAGAAGTGCAAGAGCAAGCTATTCAGTTAGCTCAAACTGGGGACAACAAATAGCAGCAACACCCACAGTGTGAACATTAACAATAGAGAGAAAAATCCATCATAAAATCAGTACTTGGTTTTGCAATCAAGTGTAATCTTGTCCTTTATATCGCTTCCATCCTTCATTTTATTTCTAACTGAAGGCCTATATGCTTTTGTATCTGTAGATAAACCTTCGGACAATCAGACCCACTGGGCTTCCAGCCTGATGGATCTACTTTAGTACAGACAGAGGATTGCATCAGGGGTCCAAGGTAGCTTTGTGTAAACTTCTTTCATCACAGTTAGTTCACAATCACCACCCAATGTGACACACTCACAGATGAAAGAGAATTAAATAGCTCCATGCTATTTATACCAGATAAGCTAGAATAAACTAATAATAAATTTGTAAGAAATAGGGCTCTTCAATGTGAACTAAACTTTATATGAATCATGTGTGACCCACCATTTACGAAAGCATGTGAACATTATCTTGCTAATCATCTGTACGCAGTATTTTCCAGGAAAGAACGTACTTGTTCACAGAACAGAAATTACTATTTATGATCCTGCTAAGCAGTAAAACCTGTTTTGCTGGACCCATTTTAAAAGCAACTGTCTTCATGAAACACTGTTTTCAAATCTGCTCGCTCGATATGCAGCACACAATGAAATGGCACTCATTACTTTGCCACTTATGTGCAACAACACAGCGAAAAAATGACAACAAACATAAAGTGTGTCAAAACACTTAATCAGGGAAACGATGTCTCTTCAAACTGATACAGCATTTTACAGGAATAGAATGATAAAAACTGTTTGGGCAATTCCTTCCACAAAACTTCGACTTGAAATTGCACTCCTTAGTGGGAAGAGATATTGTTAACTTTTTACCAAGGAAAAACCCTGTCTATCTAGAGTTTAAGATCTAACAGCATGGCGACTAAGGGAAATTCCACAGTAACTTCATTGCAGCGTTAATGTAAGTCTACTTGTGACTAATAAATATACTTAAAAAAAGATATTATTTAATTACCCTTATGTTTGGGAATAAGCTTGATGGAAGCAGTCAGCTTTGCTTCAACATTTATTGTAAAGCTTCTCAAGTTGCTGCAGCAGTTATGAAGTGTTGCTACTGACATTAATTTCCACCCATGAAGTTTATTTGGTGGCATAGTGGTTAAGCACTATTGCCTCACAGTGCCAGGGACCCAGGTTCAATTCCCAGTTTGGGTCACTGTCTGTGCGGAATCCGCATGTTCTCCCCGTGTCTGTGTGGGTTTCCTCTGGGTGTTCTGGTTTCCTCCCACAGTGCGAATAATGTGCTGGTTAGGTGCATTAACCATACTAAATTCTCCCTCAATGTACCCGAACAGGTGCCAGAGTGCGGTGACTAAGGGATTTTCACAATAACTTTATTGCAGTGTTAATGTAAGCCTGCTTGTGACACTAATAAATAAAAATGGGCTTATTTTATATCAGCATTTTCACTTGGCATATTTTCCCAATTCCCATCCCTCCCTTCCAAAAGGAATACTGGAGCACAGTTCCTTGGGATGTTGACAGTATTGATGTATCCTAGTGTAATGTCAACTGCTACCTGCAGCATAATGATCAGAGGCAGAAGCTCTGGTAGATAGTTTAGTCTCTCTATCCCAAGGTCATTGAAGATGAATTCATCATACCAACTGCTTCCTGGTCCAAGATCATCTAATTTGACAGAATCAAGATTGAACCAGGGACTTTCCTGTCTGTGTGGCTCAGTTTCAGAATGAGTGGAGCCTTTAATGTTTCAGTCATCAGGAAATTTGGGGTGGATGGAATATAATATAAACTTGAAGCAGGAAAGGACTTTTGAGCCTTCGAGCCTGCTCTGCCATTCATTATGATTATGGCTGATCATCAAATTCAATATCCTGATTTCCCCTTCCCCGCCATACCCTTTGATCCCTTTGGCCCCAAGAGTTATATTTAATTTCTTCTTGAAATCACGCAGTGTTTTGGCCTCAACTAGTTCCTGTGGTAGTGAATTCCACACATTCACCATTCTCTGGGTGAAGAAATTTCTCCTTACCTCAGTCCTAAAAAGTTTACCCCTTATTTTCAAACTATAATCCCTAGTCCTGTATTCCCCCATCATCGAGAACATAATGTGATGCACCGTGGGCTGTGCTTTGCTAGTAAGAACTGAAAAGCATAATACTTGTAAATGTTAACATTCAGAGGGATTTGGATGTACTTGCATGCCTTTACAATAAGCAATTAGGTAGGCGAATCACATGTTGGCCTTTATTGTAAGGCAATGGGAGTACAAGGATAAAGAAGTTTTTTTCTACTGTTTTACAGGGATTTGCTAACACCACACCTTGAATAGTGTGTGCGCTTTTGGACTCCATATCTAAGGTAGGATATACTTGCATTGGAGGCATTGCAGCGAAGATTCACTGGATATGTCCCTAGGATGAGAAGCTTGTCCTATGATGCGCGATTTATTAAACTCAGCCTATAATCTCTGGATTTTAGAGGAATGAGGAAACATACAAGATTCTGAAGGGACTCGATAGGGCAGATGTTGAGAGGTTGTTTCCACTGACTCAGGACTTGAGCAAGGGGATAAGGAGCCAATCATTTAGAACTGAAATTAAGGGAAATAAGTTCACTAAAGTCTTTGTGAATCTTTATAATTCTCTACCACAAAAGATTTTGGATGTTCCATTGTTGAGTACATTTAAGGATAGGTAGAGAGATTTTCACTCTTTTAGCAAATCAATGGAGCCAGCAAGAAAGTGATCAAACATCATTGTATTGAATGGCAGAGCCTATTTCTATTTATTCATTATTCTGGATGCTTTGACTCCTCTCATCTTTGGAGTTTGCCCATAGCAGGCATACTTGTTGGCTGTCTCCAGCTAATGGGGCTTCCTTCGTAGGAGGAGAGATAATCAGCCGTGGATAACGAAGGAGGTAAAGGAAAGTGTTAAATTAAAAGCGGATGCGTTTAGAGTAGCTAAGAGTAGTGGGCGAGAAGAGGATTGGGAGAGGTTTAAATATCAACAAAGAATGACGAAGAAGTTGATAAAGAAGGGTAGGATAAACTATGAAGCTGGGCTAGCGCTTAATATGAAAAAGGATAGTAAGAGTTTTTATAAATATATAAAAAGGAAGAGGCCGACTAGGGGGAACGTTGCACCCTTAGAGGATGAGAGGGGGGACTTAGTGGTAGGGGATGGGGAAATGGCCGAGGCCTTGAATAACTTTTTTGTTTCGGTCTTCACGGAGGAGGACGTGAATAATTTGCCGTGTGTTAGCGATGGAAAGATGGTAGGAGTGGAGGACCTGAATGACATTATTGTTACTAGAGAGGCAGTGCTCGACAGACTGGAGGGACTGATTGTGGACAAGTCCCCAGGACCGGATGGAATGCATTCGAGGGTTCTGAAAGAAATGGCGGAGGTGATAGTGGATGCCTTGATGATTATTTTCCAAACATCGCTGGATTCCGGGGAAGTGCCGGAAGATTGGAAAATGGCTAATGTTACGCCATTGTTTAAGAAGGGTGGCAGGCAAAAGGCAGGGAATTATAGGCCGGTAACGTCTGTTGTAGGTAAAATGTTAGAATCCGTGATCAAGGAGAAAATAGCGAGGCATCTTGAGGAGAATTGTTTGATAGAGCAGACGCAGCACGGTTTCGTTAAGGGGAAGTCGTGTCTGATGAATTTATTGGAGTTCTGTGAGGATGTGTCTAGGGCGGTGGATAGAGGAGAGCCGGTGGATGTGGTGTTTCTTGATTTTCAGAAGGCGTTTGATAAGGTGCCGCACAAGAGGTTATTACAGAAGGTTAGGGGGCATGGAGTTGGGGGTAGGGTGTTAGCGTGGATAGGGGATTGGCTGTCAAATAGGAGGCAGAGAGTGGGGGTCAACGGGTGCTATTCGGATTGGCGGTTGGTGACTAGTGGAGTGCCCCAGGGGTCGGTGCTGGGGCCTCAGCTATTTACCATTTATATAGATGATCTGGAGGAGGGAACCGAGTGTAGGGTGTCGAAATTTGCTGATGACACCAAGATTGGTGGAACGGCAAATTGTGCGGAGGGTGTGGAAAGTCTGCAGAGGGATCTAGATAGGCTGGGCAAATGGGCCAGGAACTGGCAAATGGAATTTAATGTTGGCAAGTGTGAAGTTGTCCACTTTGGTAGGAATAATGGTAGGAAGGACGATTACTTACATGGCGAAAAACTGCAGCATGCAACGGTGCAGAGGGACCTCGGGGTCCTTGTGCATGAGGCGCAGGTGCAGCCGGTGGTCAGGAAGGTGAATGGGATGTTGGCCTTCATAGTGAGGGGTATTGAATATAAAAGTAGGGAGGTCTTGCTGCAACTGTACAGGGCACTGGTGAGGCCGCAGCTGGAGTACTGTGTGCAGTTTTGGTCGCCGCACTTACGCAAGGATATTTTGGCCTTGGAGGGAGTGCAGAGGAGGTTTACTAGGCTGATACCGGAGTTGAAGGGGTTGAACTATGAGGAGAGGCTGAATAAACTGGGCTTGTACTCGTTAGAGTTTAGAAGAATGAGGGGAGATCTCATTGAGACGTATAAGATGATGAATGGGATGGATAGGATAGAGGTGGAGAGGCTCTTTCCGCTCAGAAAGGACAGTAGGACTAGAGGGCACAGCCTCAAGATAAAGGGGGGGCGGTTTAGAATGGAGTTGAGGAGGAACTTCTTCACTCAAAGGGTGGTGAATCTCTGGAATTCTCTGCCCGTTGAAGTGGTGGAAGCTGCCTCGCTAAATATTTTTAAGACGCGGGTAGATAGGTTTTTGATAGACAAGGAGATTAAGGGTTATGGGGAGAGGGCGGGAAAGTGGAACTGAGCCACGACAGACCAGCCATGATCTTATTGAATGGCGGGGCAGGCTCGAAGGGCTAGATGGCCTACTCCAGCTCCTATTTCTTATGTTCTTATGTTCCATGCTTCTGTGCATTTCCCAACCACAATTTAATTGGTTATTAGGTCACTTCAAAAATACATTACAAGTTTCAATTTCATCCCACGCCCTGTAAAGGTACACTGAGTATATCCCTGCCTTGTCTTGAATGGCATTCTTTAAATTTGAATCTCATTAAGCAGCAACTCAGAGTCTGTATAATGTGCTATCATGGCTTCCATTTCTTTGGCTTTCTATAAGCCTTGCTTGCTTCGTTTTACTCTGGGATACACGGCTTGAGAAATCTGCACAAAATCAGGTTTGGTAAAAATTGTGTGAAAAGGTCTTTTGTTGTTGCACAAGTATTTGTTGGATAAGGGCCATTTTTGTTTGAAATAGTTTAGATGCATTGTGCTGCTACTCCTTACACCATTTCCTTCAATGTTGTGCACCTATATCGTAGCCTCTCTGTGAATCTACTGTCAATCAGCGAGGAACGTTCATCACAAAACCTGAAATGAATGTTTCCCCAAACATGGAACAGGTCGTTCACCAAAGATGAAGCAATCAATGACCAATGATAGTCACAAAATAGGTGCAATAATAGAGAATCAATTCCAAAGGTGTAAGTATTCTAAAATATTGAACAAGTGGCATGCCCAATTTAGATTTAAATCAGAGTCTTCCTGAGGAAGTGAAACCTCAGTTTTGATTACATGCAAAACGACAGATCTCAACACCCCAGTAAGTTTCTCCACAGTTAAGAGGATACATGAGAAACATCACTGCCATTTCATAGTCCCAGTCTGCACATAATCAGAGAAAATATGCTAACTGGGAGGAATGCCAATTGCATATTTTGCCAAAAGTAATTGTGGATGATGTGAGCAGTAACAGGAAGTCCTATAAAGAGCCAAGGGAACTATATGGTTTGAAAGAGATGTGATTAATGGTATTTTTTAAAAAGCATGGCCCTATATAATTATCTTCAGGAATACAATAACCGTTCTCACCTCTGTTCCTCGAATATCTCTGGGAATGTAGGTTTCTTCAGTCATCTGGACAGAGAGACCAAAATCTACCAGCACTGCCTTGGTTGACATGAGAACTATATTGCTGGCTGGGAGGACATGAACAAATGAGACAAATGAATGAATCATTCCAACATTCCTTTTCACTGTGCAAATGTGCTTAAGAGATTTGGTAATACCTGTAAATTATAGAAAGGGCAAAAAAACTTACGCTTGATGTCATGATGGATGACATTTTTGGAATGTAAAAAGTCAAGTGCCTTGAGGACATGTTTGGTCAACCATATGATTTCAAATTCCTTCATAGGCCCACAGCTTTCTAATTTTTCCAAGACAGATCCTCCCTCTCCTGCCTCCATGAAGAGGTGTATGGTCTCATTCCACAACAAGGCTCCATATAACTCCGCAATGTTCTCGTGGTGGAACTGTGCTTGTATTTGTATGTCAGCAGGCTTGAAAAACTCCACCGGAATCTTCGATGTAAAACAAAATGCATTGCATGACTCAGTAAAGAAGGTTTGCGTTTATCACATAATTATATAGAAAATTAGGGGAAAAGTACATTTACTTCCCCATGTTCTTGCCTTCTTTCCTGATAACAGTGAGAAGTCTCACAACACCTGCGCTGCAATCACCTGATGAAGGAACAGCGCTTCAAAAGCTTGTGATGCCAAATAAACCTGTTGGACTTTAACCTGGCGCTGTGAGATTTCTCACTGTGCCCACCCCAGTCCATTGCTGGCATCTCCACATCACTTCTCTCTTGATGGCAATGACACAAGTTGGCATATTGCATGCTGCCAAAATTGCCTTTATTCACGTGAGAATGTAAACTGTGAGGTTCGGCAGGCTATTTTATCATGTGGGAAGCCTGATACATCCCTCAGCTGACATCTATAATGCTTCACACTTTCCAGTAATACTATTAGGGACAAAGTTAGAATCCTGGCTAGCCTTTCACAACCTAAGCCTAGCAATACTGAGGTCAACTGTCAGCACTGCGTTTGTTAACTCAATACATATAATTGGCAGAATTCAGTTCCTTGTTAGTACTGCAGGATATAATGCACACAGCCACAGAACCCTCTGGGGAACTCCAAATGTCACTGATGGGATTTTTCAACCCATGTTTTTTTAAAAAAGTCCTTTTTTCCTTCTCCTCGCTTTCCTTCCGTTTGCCTTTTCTTTTTTTTAACAATTTAATATTATACATTTAAGCTTTTCCTTGGCCACCTATTGGCTAAAGTACAGTCACATCTGTTCAGTGTCCCCACTTTGTTCATATCCTAGGAGGCATGTGAAAGAGACCTGATGTGCCCCCCACCTTACCCACCCCTCCCCCTTACCCACCTTCCTTACCCACTCTCCCCTCCCCCTTACCCACCCCCACCCCCTTACCCATCCTCCTTTATCCACCCCCTTACCCACCTTCCTTACCCACTCTCCCCTCCCCCTTACCCACCCCCGCCTCGGCCTTTGCTTTCACTTCCTCTGGCAATTTATCCGAAAGTGGGAATCTGCTTCATGCGCATTTTTGGCATGACGTCTCCTCCTGCTGCTCTGTGCTCCAATCGCAGTTTAGTAAAATGCATTTTTAACACTGCCATTAATTATAACATGCAGATGTTTTAAGAATTAATACAAGACATTGCAAATACATTTACTTTTTAATCACTAACTGGTCAGGTTAAGGTTATTACGTGATGGAAGTTAAGTTAGTTTATCTTTATATGTACAAAATAGACCTTGTTGGGGGAAAAAATTATGCTGCAAAATAAATGAATCCAGTCATAGCTTGACTGTGGTTTGTTTCATTGATCACAGAACAATCAGATTCTTCAGAAACATACATGATATTCAGTTTTTATCGTGGGTTTCAGAGATACACTGGTCTTCTTTCACTCACATTAAATTGGTCACGGCATTACAGGGGTGACTTTGCTGGGTTTGTACTGTGTAATGTCAGAAGATTAATTGGGACAGAGTGCAGCTTTTGTCCAACTGTCCTTCCATTCAGATACTTTCCTACCCAACGTTAGGTGAATTCATTGAAATTTGAAAGACCATGAAAGAAAATAACTAAGCTGATTGGGAGTTTCGAGTTAAAATTGGGAAGTTAAGAGTAAAAAGAGAAGTTGCATGGAACGATTGTGTGGACAAAGAGTTACAAGACGAGGCCATTTAAGTAAACAATATAAATGGTTTCAAGTGGTTGTTTTTAAAAAGAGATTGAGGTTTATGATAAAAGTGAGTTGGAGACATTAAGGTCTATCAAAATAGGTCAAGTTTGTTGAAATAGGATGTTTCCTCTGGTAAAAATTCTTGAATTCATATATAGTTTTGTAAAAGTTCAATAAGAAAAGGCGATGAGCTTTGAAAACTAAAAATATTTTTCAGTGGTTAAAGGAGTAGATTTATTTTTAAAATGTTTGCATGACTTACTAATTTGCATGCCATTCGCTTCTTTGTCTCTCTGTCCTGTGCAAGGTGACACTTTCCAAAAGTACCGCGAGGAATGTAACCAGGACCAATGTTCCTGTGGGCAAATTTCCATGGAAACAAGAAGACTTCCGAATCGACCTGATAATGTCCATTTTTAATCGCTATATCTTTCTGCAGAATAAAAAGAAAGTCATAACAGTCAAAGACCACAAGAAGAAAACTAGTTCAGCCTTTCCTCCCTGCATGTCAATTTGAGGCACGCAGGCCTGACATAGAAATGGAAAGTTCATATTTACACATCAATAGCTCTTGTGGTAGACTTAAAATAGGTTAAAACTAGTTTAGAGTTGCAAAACATTTTCCATCCTGCAGCAATCTGGATGGACATATCAGTGCAGCATCGATGAAAAACAAAGGGCAGCAATTCCATTGCTGTTTGTTAAATCTTGCTGTGCACAAACTGGCTGCTGCAGGCGGTCTCAAACCTGTGATTCCTGAGTCATATGTGATTCATAGAATGCCTACAGTGTAGAAGGGAGCCCATCGAGTCTGCACTGACCACAATCCCACCCAGGCCCTATTCCCGTAAACCCACATATTTATCCTGCTAAACTCTCTGACACTAAGGGTTAATTTAGCATGTCCAATCCATCTAATCTGCACATCTTTGGACTGGGGGAGGAAACTGGAGCACCCGGGGAAATCTCATGCAGACACAGGAAGAATGTGCAAACTCCGCACAATCACCCATATTCCTCATTGAATTGAACCCAGGTCCTTGGCGCTGTAATGTAGCAGTGCTAGCCAATGTGCCACCATACTCCCCCTCTCCCCACCGTCCCCCCCACCGCCCCCAGCCCCCGTGCCGCCTGAATATCTCATTTGCAGCACCCAACCTATTCCAGTTGGATTGCATTAACATGGAGGGGGGGGGGAAGTAATAAAAAGTAAGAGTTTTAATTTAGAAGTTAAATCAACTTGGTTCATGGTTACAAATGATTGTTTAAACAAAAAACATCATGCTACTTTAAACAACCCTGTACGCAGTGATGTAACTACACAGTGATTATAGCTAATGCTATCTGGATGGGGGAACAGGTTTCAGGCTTCATCTGTCATTGTTTCTGATTTATTTTGACTGTGCTGATGAAAGCAATTTGTTAAATCATGAGAATCAATAACTGAAATATTGTCTTAATTCTATACTTAAATTAAAGTTTGTTTTAAAGACTACTGACAAAATTGGACTAAAAGAATCAAAATATGATCAGAGACAGACCGATTTTCATTTCCATTTTTTCTATTGATAAATTCAGCAAATGTATTTTATGCAGTAAATATGCAAAATATGCATTACACTGGAGACACTTGCTAATTTGCCAAATATTTACTTTAGGAATGACAAATTTTCGGCTGGCGGCTCCGGATAGTTTTGAATTCCGGGAAATTTCTTTCTAAAGACTCTGGGCTGGGGCCCCCGGGCTGCTGTGTTTTCTTGTTATGTTACTCTTTTTAATAGTATTTCACTGGCTTAAACGAAAGGCGGCAGAAATTGATGTCTTATCTTTCAATATTTACTGTAGTCAAACATTGTGGATGCGCTTCAGGCTAATCCTTAGCAGTGCAAAGAAGGTCATGTGGAATAAGCCTGTTTCGAAATAAATTCAGGGCACGCAGACTGTACTCTGACTAATCTTCTGCTTGCACTCACAAAACAACCTGATGCTCACCTTGTTCAGTATCACTCCTGCCTCGCAGTTTCGGAAGTGCTGCAGCAGACTGCGGGAAGTGTTGGACACCTGGTTAGCAAAGGTGAGTAAATCCTCCACTGTGCCGTATCTGACAGAGGTGAGGCAGGCCGGCTGCTGCTGCTGCTGCTGCTCGCCGGCCCCCCCGTTCTCCAGCGCTTCCTCGTCCAAGTGCTGCGGCAGCGAGAGCAGGTTGTCCTGGTACAGCGCCGTGTCCTCCAAGGGGTACAACGCCTCTAGGACCTCCATCACGTCGTCGCCCATATGTTCCAGCAGCAATTCCCACCTGGCGTTATCGATACTCTGGGTGAGCATGTACTCCATGGCCTTCCTCTTTCGATCGCTGCCGTCGTCTGTCCCGACAAAAGAGAAATCATCAGCTCCTCACCCCAGCGGGGACACACAGCGCCTGCCCCTGGCTGCTGCCATCCTCCTCTGACTCTGCATGTGATAGCTGGCACACAGATTCTCGACACTGCACACAGGGAGGGAGGAGCAAAAATGCTTTCACTACGTGCTGGCACTCAAAGCTGACTGGCGTATGGGGCGGACCGTAACTCAGACAGGGGGTTGCCCCAGATCTGATGAAACTATCACACACCGTGTACTAATTTATGACAGGGCATTATCAACATCAGCAAAGCCAGTCTTCAACAACAGAATGTCCCACTTTAACATGCTGAATGGGGTAAACTATCTCCCACACTTGATGGGCCGAATGGCCTATGCTGACTCACATTTATAAATTGAGCAAATAGGTTCACTTATCCATTCATTTTATTAAAAATTAATTCAGGATATGGGCATCCCAGGCAAGACTGTGTGCAGAAAGATAATTATAGATCCGAAACATTAAATTCTCTCCACAGATGCTGCCAGACCTATTTAAGCTTTCCAGCATTTTCTGTTTTGAGTTCCATTTTTAAGTTAGTATATATTATGTATCCTTGGGGAGGTGGTGGTGATTGTGAACTGACACCTTACCCCAATGTGGTCTGTATGGTGTAGATAGGTGGGCTCTTAAGGAGGAAGTTCCAGAATTGTGACCCAGTGAGGGTGAAGGAAGAGTGATATACTGCCAAGTGGAGACTTGGAGGAAAACTTCCAGGTGATGGTGTTTCCCTTTGTTCTTCTAAGTGGCAGAGATTGTGGGTTTGTAAGGTACAGTTAGAAGAAACCTTGAAGGGTTGCTGCGGTGATTCTTGTAGATGGTTCACATTGTGGTAGAAGGAGTGAATGTTTAGATAGTGGAGCATGGGATCTTAATACAGTGTAATAAACCTAATAAACCTTATTCAAGACAGGATTAAATGCGTGATTGTGGTTGAAGCTGCACTCACCCATGCAAGTGGAGAGTATTCCATCATATTCCTGGCATGTGCCTTGTAGATGGCAGACAAGTACTTCTGCAGAATTCCCAGCCTTTGATCTGCTCTTGTCACCACAGCTTTTATGTGGCTAGTCCAATTAAGTTTCTGATCAATGGAAACCCTGGGATCCTTCTGTGCAGTACTAATCTATGATTCAATGCTACGCCAGTAGTGCAGGATTCAACAGTGGTAGTGCTTTTGAATTTTAAGGAGAGATAGTTAGAATGTCTCTTGATGGAGATGGACATTGCCTGGCACATTTGTGACATGAACATATCGGTCCAAGCCTGAATATGGTCTGGGTCTTTGTGCATGTGAGCAGTTGCAAACAGACATGTACACTGTGAAAACATCAGTGAATATCTTCACCTTGACTTTACATTGGAGGGAAGCTCATTGATGAAGCAGATGAATATGGTTAGGCCTAGGAAGACATTGGCTGGTATTTTATGACCTCACTTGGGTGAGGCTCATAAATTCCCGCCTGAGGCCAATGGAGAATTCCATTCTATGAGCCTTGCCCGCCCCAATTCTGGGTGGTAAAGTTCCAGCAACTGTCCTGAGAAAGCCCTGCAGTGATCAATTGGGGCTGAAATGATTCAAATTTAACAATTACAAATGAACTTCATCTCTTCAAGTTCTGTTTAAGTTTTTAAGATTATTTAAGTTTATTTATTAGTGTCACAAGTAAGCTTACATTAACATTGCCATGAAGTTATTGTGAAAATCCCCTAGTCACACACTCAGTGGGTACACAGAGGGAGAATTTAGTATGGCCAGTGCATCTAACCAGTACGTCTTTCAGATTGTGGGGGGAAACTGGGACACCCGGAGGACGTGGCTCTAACCAGTGGAGATTCATCAGCTTGATTTGCACTGACTTTGTTTTTACTAGTGCCCCCTGATGCCACATCTGGCCAAGTGGTTCCATAATGTCAAGGGCAGTCATTCTTCCTCAGCACTGGAATAACACTCATTTGGAATCAGGCTGTAATTGGGGGTGGAGTTGAATTGTCAAGGTAGAACCCAAACTGAACATTGGTGATTAGATCATTGGTGAGGAACTGCTGCTTGATGTCAATGACATTTTCAGTCACTCTGTTAACGACTGAGATAAGCATACGGGATGGTAATTGACCTTTGTTTTTCGGTCAAGGCATATCTGGGCAATTTTTCACATGTTCAGATGGCCACAAATGTTGTAGCTGTACTGGACTAGTTTGGATAGAGGCACAGGTAGTATTAGAGCACATATTTTCAGCTATACAGCTGACATGTTGTCTGGGCTCATTGTCTTCACAAATCCAGTACCTTCAGTTGTTTTCTTATGTCATGTGGAGTGAATTTAAGTGGCTGAAGACTGGCAGCTGTGATGCTGGGTACCTCAGGAGGATGCTGGATACCTCAGGAGGATGCCAAGATGGATCATTCATTCAGCACTTCTGGTTTCAGCCTTTTCTTTTGCACTGATGTGCTGGGCTCCTCCATCATTGAGGATGGGGATATTGTGGAACCTCCTCCTCCAGTTAGTTGTTCTTGTTCAACATTATTCACGACTGGATTGTGGAGCTCAGATGTGATCTACAGAAACGTAGAATCCCTACTGTACAGAAGGACCACCAAGTCTGCACTAACTCTCCAAAAGATCATCTTTCCAGGTAAATCTCCTGGAACTGTAGAATAGAACCATAGAATCCTTACAGTGCAGAAGGAGGCCATTCAGCCCAATGAGTCTGCACCGACTCTTTGAAAGGGCATCTTACCCAGGCCAACCATCCACCTGCTCGCCCCATCCCCATAACCCCACGTATTTACCCCTTAATTCCCATAACTACACATGTTTGGACACTGAAGGACAATTTTAGCATGGCCAATCCACTTAACCTGCATATGTTTGGACTGTGGGAGGAAACCGGAGCATCTGGAGGGAACCCACACAGACACAGAGAGAACGTGCAAACTCCACACAGTCAGCCAAAGCCGGACTCAAACCTGGGTTACTGATGCTGTGAGGCAGCAGCGCTAACCACTGTGCCACCATGTTGCCCTGTACCATTTCTGATAGGATAAGACATATCTGAGATGGTGACCAAGGAATCTAGGACTTTGGCTGAAAGGCATGACTTGTGAGTGTGACTACATCAGGCTGTTATTTGTCTAATGTGCTGTACAGCTCACCCAATCCTGACACAGCTGTAAGTGAGGAGGAATTTGCAGTTTACATTGGGCTGGGTAATGCTTTTGGCACATCCCAATTCAATGCTGGGTGGCTTAGCCTGTTTTATTATCATTATGCTTGAAGTAGCAACTTGATACACCTGAATAATTTGCAAGGCCAATTTCAGAGGGTCTGGAGTTACATATCTGCTAAATTAGGTAATGAAAGATCTCCTTTCCTTAATTAATGAACTAGATAAACTTTGACAACAACCCAATAGTTACACGGTCACCATTACTGATAGGCACTTTATATTCCAAATGTATTTCATTAACTGAATGTAATTTTCTCAGCTATGTGGTGATATTTGAACACCATAAGAAGACTCACAACACCAAATTAGAGTCCAACAGGTTTATTTGGTAGCAAAAGCCACTAGCTTTTGAAGTGCTTTGTGCCCCTTCGTCAGGTGAGTGGGAGTTCTATTCATAAACAGAGCATATAAAGACACAAACTCAGTTTACAAAATAATGATTGGACTGTGAGTCTTCACAAGTAATCAAGTCTTAAAGGTACAGACAATGTGAGTGGCGAGAACATTAAGCACAGGTTAAAGAGATGTGTATTGTCTCCAGACAGGACAGTTAGTGAGATTTTGCAAGTCCAGGCAAGTTGTGGGGGTTACAGATAGTGTGACACAAACCCAAGATCCTGGCTGAGGCCGTCCTCATGTGTGCGGAACTTGGCTATCAGTCAATATCTGATAGCCAAGACAATTCACATTAGACAAATTTCAGTCAATATCTGATAGCCAAGCTCCGCACACATGAGGACGGCCTCAACCGGGATCTTGGGTTCATGTCACACTATCTCTGTAAACTCCACAACTTGCCTGGACTTGCAAAATCTCACTAACTGTCCTGTCTGAAGACAATGCACATCTCTTTAACCTGTGCTTAACCCTCTCTCCACTCACATTGTCTGTACCTTTAAGACTTGATTACTTATAAAGACTGGCATTCCAAGCATTATTTTGTAAATTGAGTTTGTGTCTTTATATGCCCTTTCTGTGAATAGAACTCCCACTCACCTGACGAAGGGGCAGCAAGCGCTCTGAAAGCTAACGGCTTTTGCTACCAAATAAACCTGTTGGACTTTAAGCTGGCGTTGTGAGACTTCTTACCGTGTTTACCCCAGTGCAACACCGGCATCTCCACATCGTGATATTTGATCTCAGTTCTCGGAGTCATTGTCCAGGGTTCTTGGATGTCTACAAAGGCAAAGTATTGCAAGATGCTGGAAATCTGAAATAAAGACAGAAAATGCTGGTGATCCTCAGCAGCCTGGCAGCATTTGTGGAAGGGAAAACAGGGAGAATGTTTCAGGGCAATGACCTTGCATTTCAACACTGCCGGGACTCAATGAATCGCGCACTTAGGCCCTGGAGGGATATATTTCTGACAATCGCTGTCCATCTGGAAAGACTCGAGATCGGAAAGAGGAAATTACAAAAGGGAGACTTGCAAATTGAACATGGGTAGACACTCGCTCCCTCTGCACACACCCTGAATCGAGTCGGTAAACAGCACAACAGGCTGTAATCATGAAAAAAGGGGTTACAACTGTTGAAACAACGCAAATCATGGCAGAGTGAAAACAAATGCTCCGAATCGGGGGACCGGAAAAGGAAAATGAAAATTAAACTGTGTATTGCTCGTAGGGCGAAGATTGGGGAATTCCTGCTGTCGAGACATTCACATCCTGCACAATTCATGGAAGGCGACCCCATTCCGTGCGAGCAGTGGGGTTATCAGTTCGGAAACCGGCAGAATAACAGCGGCTTTGGCACTAACCCTTGAGTCACTGTTAATCCCGCCAACTCTCCGAGTGAAAGCCTGGCAGAGGCAAAGTGTGAGACTGTTTCCATTCAGACCTGAGTGAACCAGTTGCTCCTCGTTTCTCCATGGAAAGTGCCCACTAATCGCAATATACCCACCGTTTAACTTTTAACCGTATTCCAATACTCAAGTGTGGATTATTTAATACGATTTTGCTTATAAAGGTTGCGCTCTTTAATTGTCACAGTTTGAAATCAGTGTCGGGTTGACATCACTAATCCCCGCGGGACTGCAATATTGATGTCATGGTGCAAAGTGCAAACGGCAAGTTGTTAAAATATAGAAACGTGGCGTGCCGAACATATCCTCATTTAGGGGACACGTACCTTTAAAACGTGTTCCCGTATTGCCAGTAAACTGCTTCCTGTTTTCTGTCACGGGTCATTCTCTGGTGTCTTTATGTGAAATAAGACACTGCCCTAAATACGTCAAGATTACGCAGAAGCCTTTTCCCCTCCATTGTCATGAGATTTATTCCTTTTAATACCTTCAGTTTTCAATTCATGCATTAGGAACTGCATGATACCGATGGCAGCCAGTAAATATACTCAACTAGTGGAAAGACATGAAGGGACTTTGACTGGCCCTCGTAGCAGTTTAGAGGTGTTATTCTCATTTGTGACTCATTTATTTTGCATAATCGATCGGCATTTGAGTCCCGCTTCTAAAGCCATAACAAACCCAGTGATCGATAGATTACCGGAGTTGAAAGAAATACTTGTCTTTATACAGACTTTGTCATGATGAATCAGTGATTGTCTCAAGCGCTGCGTGCAGTCGATACTTGGACTGTTATGTGGGAGGTGGGATGTGGCCGGCAATCTGCAGAATTCCACAATGCTCTAAGATCCTTAGCCAAGATGACAAGCTCAGATCTGAGACTTGGATCCACCTCATCCTGACTCCAAGGTGAAAGTACTCCAGCTCCAAATAGTACCAGGGAACTTTACTAGGATGTGGGGGGATAGTTTTTAATGACTCATTCAAAACAGAAACAGGGCCAAACTAAACAAAAGCTAAAGTAGGGAGGGAGCTGGAAATCTGGAAAAAGATCAATGCTGGGCAACAGTTTCTGTGGAAAGGGAGATGTTTCGGCTGAATTTCTTCAGTAACATGATGAACTATGTTTCATTGGGCAGGAACTCTGCCCAGCATGCTGAGCATTGTCACACTCGCTGCTTTTCTTGTGCCTGCTTTATCATTTCAACCAAGGGTCAAGCATCCCCAATCTCCAAAAGTAGGTTTACTGATTAGAAAGGCTTGGAAAAAGTTTTAAAGTTTATTTATTAGTCACAAGTAAGGCTTACATTAACACTGCAATGAAGTTACCGTGAAAATCCCCAAGTCACCATACTCAGGCACCTGTTCAGGTACACTGAAGGAGAATTTAGCATGGCCAGTCCATGTCATCCAGACTGTGGGAGGAAGCCGGAGCACCCAGAGAGAACTCATGCAGACATGGGGAGAATAAGCAATCTCCACACAGACAGTGACCCAAGCCGGGAATTGAACTCAGGTCTCTGACACTGTGAGGCAGCAATGCTAATCACTGTGCTACCATGCCATACACCAGTTGCAGTCACCATGTCCTGTTGCAGATGCACATAAAAGGTCAGTTCATGACAGTGTCAATACGGTCCTTTTGGCATAAATCTTTTCAGTAGATTCTCTACAGTAACACTGCTAGCCTGCTCTTCTTCTAAATCCCCCGAAAGCTCCCCTCAGTGCAGGACGCAACATTGACATTGTCACTGGTTTACAGCCATTGTGCTCAGGTTTGCTCCTCCCCTACCAATAAAGTGAGCCAATCTCTCCATAAGTGGCCATTCCAACACTGAGTCTTCTGGATAAACAGGAGTGCAAGAACAGGAGTGAGCCATTTAATTAGATCATGAGTGATCCGTGTCATAACATCATTTACAGTCCTTAGCTCCAGAGCTGTTGATAGTCATACCTAACAAAGCTCTACCACAAGTGCAAAAATAATGCAGATGTTTGTTCAAATAGGGTGACATGGCAGCACAGTGGTTAGCACTGCTGTTTCACAGCTCCAGAGACCTGGGTTCAATTCCCGGCCTATCTGTGTGGAGTTTGCACATTGTCCTCATGTCTTTCCTCCGGGTGCTCAGGTTTCGTCCTACAGTCCAAAGATGTGCGGGTTAGGTTGAGTGGCCATGCTAAAAATTGCCCTTATAGTCCTGAGATGCGTAGGTTAGAGGGATTAGTGGGTAAATATGTAGGGATATGGGGGTAGGGCCTGGGTGGGATTGCGCAGACTTGATGGACCAAAAGGCCTCTTTCTGTACTGTAGAGTTTCTATTATTTCTATTAGGTCAGAAAATGCTGGAAACATTTAGCAGGGAAGGCAGCATCTGCAGAGGGAGAATCATTTCAGATCAATACTTCCTGCCTGGACTGGAAGAAGTTAGAGATTTAATAAGTTTTAAGCAAACATAGAGGTAGGGAAAGAGGAGGAAGGAATCAAAGAATAGCTCAGTGAAGTGGGAGGTAGGAGAGATTGAAATGACCACATAAATTACAATGTTGACAAGTGGACCAAGTAAAGAAGGAAGAGACCAAGGCAGTGGCAGTGGAGAGGTAGTGGCATAGTGGTAGTGTCGCTGGACTAGAGATCCAGGGTAATGCTATGGGGATCCTAGTTTGAATCCCACCCACAGCTGTGAAATTTAAATGTAACAAGAAATCTGGAATGATGATGACCCATCCCTAATGTCATGTAGGGAAGAAAATCTGCAGTTCAATGTGGTTGGTCCTTAGTTGCTGTTCCCCAAGCTTCATTGGAATGCTCAGTAGGAGGCCAATGATAGAGAGGTCAGAGTGGGAATAGGACAGAAAATTAAAATGACTGGATGCTTAGGGCTAGTGTCCTTGGTTAACAGACTGAGCAGGGGTATTCAAACTGGGAATAGGCTAGAAAATGAACAAAATTGGGATTATGCGAAGTGTTCCGATAAACAATCAATTGGCACTCAATGTGGGGCAGACAGCATTGTGAGTAGCAAATATGGTATATTAGATTAGAGGAAGTACAAAAAAAACTCCTGTGCTTGTACTATAAGGTGCCATGGAAAGGGGAAGTGTCAGTTTGCAGTGCTGGAAGAGTTGAGCTAGATGTCTTGAAGAAACTAATACTTTTGGGGTAATTAAAGGGAGATGTGTTTGATGATGGCATTGCACTGAATGTAGCAGAAAATAATTTGTTGAATTTGGAGGAAGGCGGGATGGAAGGCGAGGATGGAAAAGTCCTATCTTGGTTCTAGGGGGGAGATGGGGTGGATGAGGGCAGAATTGTTGACACTGTAAAAAGCCCTGCTAAGCACAACGGAGGGAAATTTTGAGTTGAGGAAAAAGGAAAACATGTCAGAAGAGCTGTTAAGGAAAAAGAACTCTAAAACATGGCACTCAGAAAAGAAAATGTCAGTATTTCAGTTTTTTTGATCAGAAAAGGGGTCTTGTGCACAAATCGCAAAAACTCAGTCTGCAGGTGCAGCAGGTGATCAAGAAGGCAGATGAAATGTTGGCCTTTATAGCGAGGGGGATAGAATATAAAAGCAGGGAGATCTTGCTGCAACTGTACAGGGCACTGGTGAGGCCGCAACTGGAGTACTGTGTGCAGTTTTGGTCCCAGCATTTGAGAAAGGATATATTGGCCTTGGACGGAGTACAGAGAAGGTTCATCAGGCTGATACCAGAGTTGAGGGTGTTAGCTTATGAAGAGAGATTGAATAGATTGGGTCTGTACTCGTTGGAGTTTAGAAGGCTGAGGGGGTATCTTATAGAGACTTACAAGGTAATGAAAAGGCTAGATAGGGTAGAGATGGAGAGATTCTTCCTGCTTGGAAAGGATAGCAGAACTGGAGGGCACAGCCTCAAAATAAGGAGGGGGGGGGCTCAGTTTAGAACGGAGTTGAGAAAGAACTTCTTCACTCAAAGGGTGGTGAATCTCTGCCCATTGAAGTGGTGGAGGCTACCTCGCTGAATATATTTAAGTCACAGTTAGATAGATTTCTGATAGATAGGGGAATTAAGGGTTGTGGGGAGAAAGAGAGAAAGTGGACTTGAGCCACTTCAGATCAGCCATGATCTTATTAAATGGCGAGGCAGGCTCGAAGGGCTAGATGGCCTACTCCTGCTCCTATTTCTTATGCTCTTAAGTAAAAAGCTATAGAGATCTCTTCTGAAGGGCAAAGTAGAGGACAACAGAAAAGGAGTCAATCAAGGTAGAGTTGGCAGATGAGCTACAGTGAATGTGTGAGGAAAGTACAAGACAGACAAGTGTGACATAATGTGCAGCAAAATTCCTGGTAATAGTAGCAGCAGGTAAGGAAGATCATCGGAACAGATGTAAGAGGGACAGAGAAACCAAGAGAATGGAATAGAATCGTTAAATGGAAGTTTATGAATTTATATTTGATGCTGGATAATCTCAACAGGTCTGGCAGTATCTGTAAGGAGAGAAAAGAGCTGATGTTTCAAGTCCAGATGACCCTTTGTCAAAGCTAAAAGGCATAGAAAGCGGGAAATATTTATACTGCAAAGTGAGGGAATGAAACTTGAGTCATAGCCACAGAAACCAGGGGGAAAGACTGCTTATGGCAGTCTGTACAGAGAACAAATGGAGTGAATGGCCAAATAGCAGAGAAGCTGAAATCAGAGGTAAGCTGCAATTGATGGAGATGTGGGGGGAAGGGGGCAGAATGGGTGGGAGAGAGGTAAAATTTAGGGAAAAAGGGGAGAAAGGAAGCAATCAGATGTCACCAGACCTACTGAGATTATCCAAAATTTTCTCTTTTGGTTTCAGATTCCAGCATCCGCAGTAAATTGCTTTTATTAATTTATATTTGATATTTGTTGATGCTCTATCTGCAGAAATAGCAATAAAGAAGTTAAGAAAGGGAAGTGAATAGTTAATGTGGACCATATGAAGGCAAATTGGTGTGGAAATTAGAAGTGATAAAATTTTGCAGATCATGGCATGAGCAGAAAATGACACTGCTGGAGTCTTCCCATGCACAGGAAAAGAGAGAGGGGCTATATGTAGGAGGATGTATCTATGAAAAAGTAGGCATGGCCAGGTTCTATAAGGATCCCATAGTGACACCTTATTTTGGAGGAAATGTGAGGAATCAAAAGAGAAATTGTTCAAAGTAAGAACTAGTTCAGCCACACAGAGGCTGGGGTTAGGGAATGGTGACTGGTTGGGCCTCTATACAAGGAAGTCACCAAGAACCTGTAGCCTATCCTGGTGGCGGATGGAGATGAGGAGGAACTAGGCATCCAAGATAAAAAGTAGAGAGTTAGAGCTAAGAAACTAGTAAAGTGGTGCAGGGTACAGGAAGATTTGTGTATGTAGCTTGATAAAGACAGGACAAGGGGAGAAAAAATAAGTAAAAATAAATAATTTTTTTGGCAGGAACAGGCTGGAAAAATAGATCTACCAGGACCATTGTGTTTTTGGATCTTGAGAAGCAGGTAAAGTGGACTCTTAGGAGTTGGGGTCGGAGAGGAAGAGCTATAGAAAAGATGAGGTAAGGAGAAATAATGGCTTGATGTTCAATGGGGTCAAGTTCTGAGTGAGTACAGGGAGGTGCCAGAGAGTTGCCATTCAACCATCTCAAGATAGAGGTCTGTTTGCCCAACAACACTCCTCCTGTCAGCAGGTTTGATGACAATAGAGAAAATAGGGCTCCAATTTCAGAGGTCAGTAGGTTAGAGAAAGTGAAGGAAACAGAGAAAATAAGATGGCTGATGTCATGTAATCAGAAATCGAGAGAGGATAAGAGGCTGAAGGGAGATCTCCAGATGGAGAAAAACTGCAGCAAGCGACAGTGCAGAGGGACCTTGGGGTCCTTGTGCATGAGTCGCAAAAACCGAGCTTGCAGGTGCAGCAGGTGGTCAGGAAGGCGAATGGGATGCTGGCCTTCATAGCGAGGGGGATTGAATATAAAAGTAGGGAGGTCTTGCTGCGGCTGTATAGGGCATTTGTGAGGCCGCAGCTGGAGTACTGTGTGCAGTTTTGGGCGCCGTACTTACGCAAGGATATTTTGGCCTTGGAGGGAGTGCAGAGGAGGTTTACTAGGCTGATTCCGGAGTTGAGGGGGTTGAGCTATGAGGAGAGGCTGAATAAACTAGGCTTGTACTCGTTAGAGTTTAGAAGAATGAGGGGAGATCTCATTGAGACGTATAAGATGATGAATGGGATGGATAGGATAGAGGTGGAGAGACTCTTCCCGCTCAGAAAGGACAGTAGGACTAGGGGGCACAGCCTCAAGATAAAGGGGGGGCGGTTTAGAACGGAGTTGAGGAGGAACTTCTTCACTCAAAGGGTGGTGAATCTCTGGAATTCTCTGCCCGTTGAAGTGGTGGAGGCTACCTCGCTAAATATTTTTAAGACGCGGGTTGATGGGTTTTTGATAAGAGAGGGGATTAAGGGTTATGGGGAGAGGGCGGGAATGTGGAACTGAGCCACGACAGATCAGCCATGATCTTATTGAATGGCGGGGCAGGCTTGAAGGGCTAGATGGCCTACTCCTGCTCCTTTTTCTTATGTTCTTATGGAATGGGAATGCTGAAGATAGGAACAAGGATTTACCTTGTGAGTGGAAGACTCCTGTCTAAAGAAGTGAGTGCAGAGGCAAAGGTGATGGAAGAAGCAAGCATTGGCCAAACTTAAAATTCACTGAGGTGGGAGCATTAGGGGGCGAAGCTAAGACCCTTGCTGAGGATAATGAAAACTTGGCAGTGGCTGAGCTGGGTGGAAAATCTATGTTTGAACATAAGAACATAAGAAATAGGAGCAGGAGTAGGCCATCTAGCCCTTCGAGCCTGCCCCGCCATTCAATAAGATCATGGCTGATCTGTTGTGGCTCAGTTTCACTTTCCTGCCCTCTCCCCATAACCCTTAATCCCCTCTCTTATCAAGAACCCATCAACCCGCTTCTTAAAAATATTTAGCGAGGCAGCCTCCACCACTTCAACGGGCAGAGAATTCCAGAGATTCACCACCCTTTGAGTGAAGAAGTTCCTCCTCAACTCCATTCTAAACCGCCTCCCCTTTATCTTGAGGCTGTGCCCCCTAGTCCTACTGTCTTTTTTGAGCGGGAAGAGCCTCTCCACCTCTATCCTATCCATCCCATTCATCATCTTATACGTCTCAATGAGATCTCCCCTCATTCTTCTAAACTCTAACGAGTACAAGCCTAGTTTATTCAGCCTCTCCTCATAGCTCAATCCCCTCAACTCCGGTATCAGCCTAGTAAACCTCCTCTGCACTCCCTCCAGGGCCAAAATATCCTTGCGCAGGTGTGGCGCCCAAAACTGCACACAGTACTCCAGCTGCGGCCTCACCAATGCCCTATACAGCTGCAGCAAGACCTCCCTACTTTTATATTCAATCCCCCTCGCTATGAAGGCCAGCATCCCATTCGCCTTCCTGACCACCTGCAAGCTGGGTTTTTGCGACTCATGCACAAGGACCCCGACGTCCCTCTGCACCGTCGCCTGCTGCAGTTTTTCGCCACGTAAGTAATAGTCCTTCCTACCATTCTTCCTACCAAAGTGGATTTGAAAACCTAGTTCCAACATCCGCAGCTTTTTCGGGGAGACAGTTCCAAGTTTCTACACTTTGTGTGAAAAAGTCATCCCTGCTTTCCCTCTGAAAAGGTCCAGCTTTAAATTCTAAGTCGTTCCCTTGATTGAAGGAACTGGAGGCAATGATTTCTCTGGGTTCACCATTTCAGTCTCAGAATTTAACCTTCAAAAGACTTTCAAAGGAATTGAATCATTATCTGTAAAAAGAAAAGAAAGATGCAGTGCTGCGGTGGACAAAGGCAGGAGAGAGGCACGTGATGAATTACTCCTTCAGAGGGCTGACACAGATACGACCGGCCGAAAGGTCTCCTGCTTGTAACTATTCTAATTCTGGAGTACGACTTTGTACTGTTAGCACATCCCTACGTTTCAGAATTCGATTCTGGAAATCTGGGCATTGATGGACATTCAAAGGCACAGATCTATAATTTTTGCTATTGTATTTGATTGCACGAAGGTTTTTTGTTTGTTGATGAATTGACTTTTCTCACAATTGGGACTAGGCCGTACTTCAGCGAAACACAGTGCTAAGCACGTATCTTCAACAGAGTCCAACAGCGTGGCACAGTCCGGTTTGAGTGACAGTATAAATTCCTCTTTATAAAGGCAGAGAAAATAAGCATGCTAAAATTATATATCATGTGCTTGCTGTGTCGTCATTTGCCAAGAACTGTTGAGGTTTCTGCGAAATCAGAAATGATGGAATCCTCTGCAGTCAATCAATTCTGAATGACACATGCATAAACATTACGCATACATAGAAAAGATAATAAAAGTGAGTCAGTTTTTTTTAAATGTCAGCTTTTAAACTGACATTAAAATCTCAGCCATGAAATGTCTGGCTGTCCCTGATCTTTTGTGTACAGGTAAGGTGTTCCGAGAATCAGTTTAAAATCTGATTGCTGTGAGCTTCACGAGAACGAAGTGAATCGAAACTCAGAAAGGTTCGGTTTCTCAGCTGCTTTTCCCATTTATTCTAAAAACATTCTAACCCGCATGCTCGCTGCCGACAATACCGCTTGAAACCACATTGCCAGAGGGGGAACGCAAATGGAAGTTACACACACATGTTTCTCTAGGAAAACACTATAGAACACATACACACACATAGTGCTCAGCCTTTTTGCCAAACTGGGCAGCTGCTTTCCCTAGTACATAATGAGGGAATCCATTCACCAACTCACGCATCTAAAACGGAGGAAAGCATTTCTAAGATGGTGATGAAATAGCAGTTTCTTTACGTACTTCCCCTCCACAATCTAGAGAATTGGAAGTTCCTTCTTTCGCTTTTGCTAAACCCGATACCCTTTAACCTACATTGCTCATGGGTTTAGTAAAACACATAAGAATGGAACAGTGCCTCAGTTTCCAGCGTTCCAGCAGAATTTATAAAGGTGAGGGGCTATTGGTACTCAAGAACAGAGCATTCTGGCGGATTTTCACAGTAACTTCATTGCAGTGTTAATGTCAGCCTATTTGTGACACTAATAAATAAACTTTAAACATTCTGTTTCGGACTGTAATAATAAGTCATTCACAAGGTAGTTGTGAGATTCAACACCTTGCTTCGGGTACAGCCTATTCTGTGTCCTTACAGCGTCTCAGAGTTTCATTGTGTGACGGGCAGTGAGATGAAACCAGTAGTTATTAGAGGAGGAGCCTGTCAGGTCCAGTTTTGCATCACTTCCTGGCCTGAGAGAAAAGAATCTCGAATACCTGCACAAATATCTGGTATCCTAACATCTCAATGCTGGATAAACTTCCTGTTTTAAAAAAAGGTCAACATCCAGTCGTTGTTTTGCTAACACAAACCAAATATTTTAGATTTTTGTTTAAAAAATTCCCAATGTACAACCTGGAAACTTCATAAACTTTACTTTGTACAGGCTGTAATTCTGCGCCACACAGTGCACAGCCCGCAGGGTGGGAAACTGCCTTTTCACACAGAATAATTGAAATTTGTAATTCTCTTCCCTGCAAAATGCTGTTGAAAAAATCCAAGAGTGAAACTAATAGACTTTCCTTAGATAAATGTACTAAGAGTTAGGAAATAAAGACAGATAGATTAAAGTACAGAATAACCATTTTCAAACTGAATAGTGGAAGCAGCTCAATGGGCTAATCCTTTTCATATATTGAGGTATTAATTAGATCATCTGGACAGTATATGTAAAAACCACAAAGGAACTAACAATCACAAAGTATTCTTATAGCATCCTAACCCTCATAGTGTGATGCCATATGAGGCTAATTGCTTTTAAAGAACAAAGAAAAGTACAGCACAGGAACAGGCCCTTCGGCCCTCCAAGTCTATGCCGATCATGATGCCCGGCTAAACTAAAACCAGATGCACTTATTGAGTCCGTGTCCTTTCATCCCCATCCTATTCACGTATTTGTTTATTTGCCCTTAAATGCCAATATTGTACCTGCTCCCACTACCTACCCAAGCAGCGTGTTCCAGACATTCAGCACCTCTGTATAAAAAACTTCCCTCGCACATCTCCTCTAAACTTTTCTCCATGCACCTTAAACCTATGCCCCCTAGTACTTGACTTTTCTACCCTAGGAAAGAGCATCTGAATATCCACTCTGTCCATACCACTCATAATCTCTATCAGGTCATCCCCCCAACCTATGTCATTCCAGTGAGAACAAGTTGAGTTTATCCAACTTTTCCTCATAGCTAATATCCTCCAGACCAAGTATCATCCTGGTAAACCCCTTCTGTACCCTCTCCAAAGCATCCACATCCTTCTGGTAGTATGGCGACCAGAATTGTACACAATATTCTAAATGAGGCCTAACTAAGTTCTGTACAGTTGCAGCATGACCTGCCAATTTTTATACTCAATGTCCTGACCAATGAAGGCAAGCATACTGTATGCTTTCTTGACTACCTTATCCACCTGCGTTTCCACTTTCAGTACCTCCCTCAGTATTCTGGGGTAGATCCCATCAGGCCCTGGGGACTTATTTACTTTAATGCTTTTTAAGACACCCAATACCTCCTCCTTTTTGATATCAACATGACCCAGAATAATACACACCCTATTCTAGGCTCTTCATCCATCAAGTCCCTGTCTGTGGTGAATACTGAGGTAAAGCATTCATTTAGTATCTCACTCATTTCCTCTGGTTCCATGCATAGATTCCCTCCACTATACTTGAGTGGACCAACCCTTTCCCTGACTACCCTCTTGCTCTTTACGTATGTATGAAATGCCTTAGGATTTTCCTTAATCCTGTTTGCCAAGGACTTTTCATGACCCCTTTTAGCCTTCCTAACTGCTTCCTTAAGTTTTTTCTAACATTATTTACATTCTTCAATGACTTCATCTGTCCTAAGCCTTTTAGATCTTGTGAATGCTTCCTTTTTCTTTTTGACAAGCTCATAGTATCCCTCGTTATGCATGTTATGCAACCAACATTTGAAAGATTCCCAAATGTTGGACGTTGATTTACTCTCAAACAGCCTCTCCAGATCCTGCCTAATGTTGTAGTTAATGTTGTAGTTAACACCTTTGCCCAAGGACCACTTTTGTCCTTATCCACAAGCACATTAAAACTTATGGAATTATGATCACTATTCCCAAAATGCTCTCCTACCAAAACTTTGATCACCTGGTCAGGCTCATTCCCCAATACCAGGTCTAATATGGCTCCTTCCTGAATTGGGCTATTTACATACTGCTTCAGGAAACCCTCCTAGACGCTGCTTACAAATTCTATCCCAACCAAGCCCCTAGAGTGAGTCCCAGTCAGTATAGGGAAAGTTAAAATCACCTACCACAACAACCCTGTTATTTTTGCATCTTTCAGGAGGGAGAAGTGAAATTCTTCCCTCCTCCATCAGGACCTCCAGTGCCACATGTGAAAGCCTATGCATCCTCTCCCTCAGTCCCTTAGCCACACTGAAACATGCTATGGCATTTCAGCCAACCCATTCCACACCTTCAGTAGAAACAGATGCAAAGAACCTACAAAAACTGTTGCATGAAAATTGCATCCAACCTGCACTTGAGTGCTAAACTTGCAGGATTTTTGGTGAACTTCTTCAGGTAAATTCAAATGATAATAATCAGAAATTAAGACCAAAACTGTATGCTAAATCCAGACTTTCAAACAGGCAAGTTTTATTAACATGCACCCATTCAGCATTTGTTTTCACCCAATGACTAAAATAATGAGTTCTGTTTCATTTCCTGAGTTAAGCTGAAATAAATCAGAAGATGACACACTTTGCCTCACTTTTATAATCAAACAATAATGACACATTTCTCTTGCTTTGCTGTCTCACTTTGGGAGGGGAAGGAAAAACATATGATTAAATAGTTTACTGATACTCACCAGCTAAGTTGACACAAGAAAACATGAAGTTGAAATAATAAGAGTACTGACAGTATCTGCAGAACCTTAACTCAGCATGAATCATCTACACAAACAAGGAGCATAGAAAAGAGAAGACAAATTGTATCGAATCAGTACTCCTTTAGGGCAAGTGGTCACAGTGTACTTTCATACATTAGAAAACTACCTTTCCAAAGAGGAGGTGCCATGGTGTTTATATATAAAGAGGACACAGTGGTACATTAACTTGCTTTTAGAACAAAATAATAAAAACTAATTTATCTCATTTCACTGCAGCATCAATTTGCCAGTGACCAATTGGGTAAGTTTTAACTTGAGGTCTTTTTAAGCAGGGTATACAGGAAACCTACACATAAACCAAGCAACAACCCCAATATTAGACTCTCAGCACTGTGAGTTAGTGCATGAGGATAAATTTAAATAAAAGAAAACCATCACCCTAGGCCTGAATCAATGAGAAACAACCCAAGTAATTTCCCTTGAGTAGTTACACCACAGACCAGGCTGGCCAAGTCTTAAAGGACATAGCTGCTATACTGGAACTGCAGCAGGTAGTGAGGGAACCAACAAGAGGGAAAAACATGCTTGACCTCATTCTCGCCAACCTGCCTGCTGCAGCTGCATCTGTCCATGACAGGATCGATAGGAGTGACCACTGCACAACCCTGTCGAGACAAAGTATCGTCTTCACATTGAGGATACCCTCCATCGTGTTGTGCGGCACTATCGTCGTGCTAAATGGGATAGATTTTGAACAGATCTAGCAACTTAAGACTGAATGTCCATGTGGTGCTGTGGGCCATCAGTGGCAGCAGAATTGTACTCAATCATAATCTCTATCCTCATGGCCCAGGATATCTCCCACTCTACTATTACCACCAAGCCAGGAGATCAACACTAGTTCAATGTAATGTATGGAGAGCATGCAAGGAGCAATACCAGGCATACCTAAAAATGAAATGTCAACTTGATGAAGCTACAACACAGGACTACTTGCATGCTAAATTGCATAAGCAGCAAGTGATAGACAAAGCTAAGCAATTCCCAAATCATTGGATCCGATCCTGCTCTACAGTCCTGCCACATCCAGCCGTGAATGGTGCTGGACAATTAAACAACTCATTGAAGGAGGTTGCTCTACAAATATTCCCCATCCTCAACGGAGGAGCCCATCACACCAGTGCAAAAGATAAGGTTAAGCATTCGCAACAGTCTTCAGCCAAAAGTGCTGAGTGGATGATCCAATCCAATTCATGTGATATAAAGAAATGGCTTAACACACGCAAAGCCTATGGATTCTGACAATGTTCCAGCAATTGTACTGGAGACTTGTGCTCTAGAACTTGCTGAGCCCCGAGCCAAGCTGTTCCAGTACAGCTACAATACTGGCATCTACCCAGCATTGTGGATAATTACTCAAGTACGTCCTAGATAAAAGAAACAGGAAAAATCCAACTTGGCCAATTACTGCTTAACAGTCTATTCTCAAACGTCAGTATAATCAACAGTGCCATCAAGCATCATTTACTCAGCAATTACTTGCTCGCAGGCACTCAGTTTGGGTTTCACCAGAGTCACTCAATTCTTGAACTCATTACAGCCTTGGTTCAAACATGGATATGAGAGCTGAATGCCAGTGGTGAGGTAAGAGTGACTACCCTTGGCAACAAGGCAGCAATTGACCGAGTATGACATCAAAGAGCTCTAGCAAAGTTGGAGTCAATGGGAATCAGAGGGAAACCTCTCCACAGGTTGGAGTCAAACCTGGCACAAAGGGAGATGGTTGTGGTGGTTGGAGGTCAATCATTTCAGCTCCAGGACATTCACAATGTTCAGTGTCCTTCACTATGGCTCAGATACTGAAGCAGTCCATTTACAAATGCAGCACAATCTGGACAGCATCTAGGCTTTGGCTGACAAGTGGGATGTAACATACGCACCATACATCAGGTAATAACCATCTCCAACAAGACAGAATCTAACCATCACCCCTTGACATTCAATGGCATTACCATCACTGAGTTCCCCACTATCAAAATCCTGTGAGTGACCATTGACTGGAAACTGAACTGGATTAGCAATATAAATACTATGCAACAAGAACAGGTCAAAGGCTATGAATCCTGTGGCAAGTATCTCACTTCCTGACTCTTCAGAGCCTATCCACCATCTACAACGCACAAGTCAATAGTGTGATGGAATATTCCCCATTTGTGTGGATGAGTGCAGCGCCAACATCACTTGAAAAGCTCAACACCATTTGGGACAAAACAACTGATTTGATTGTTACCCCTTCCACACAGTCAATTCCTCCACCAATGATGAACAGTGGCAGCAGTGTGTACCATTTACAAGATGCACTGCAGGAATTCACCAAGGTTCCTTTGGCAGCACCTTCCAAATCCACAACACCACCATCTATAAGGATGCCAGAAGCAGATACCTGGGAACACCCCCCTGCAGCGTTTCCTCTCCAAGTCACTCACCATCCTGATTTGGAAATGTATCATGTTGCTTCACTATCACTGTGTCAAAATCCTAGAACTGCACCCTAACAGCACTGTGTCTGTGCCTACTCCAGCAGCTCAAGAAAGCAGTTCACCATCACCTTCTCAAGGGCAACTAGGGATAGACATTACATCTCTATAAGATCCCCCCCTCATCTTTCTGAACTCCAACGAGTACAGACCCAGTCTATTTAATCTCTCTTCATAGTCTAACCCACTCATCTCTGGTATCAGCCCAGTGAACCTCCTCTGAACTCCCTCCAAGGCCAAAATATCCTTGCACAAGTGCGGCGACCAAAACTACGCAGTGTACTCCAGTTGCAGCCTCACCAGTGCCCTGTACAGTTGCAGCAAGATCTCCCTGCTTTTATATTCTATCCCCCTCGCTATAAAGGCCAGCATCCCATTCACCTTCCGGACCACCTGCTGCACCTGCAGACTGGGTTTTTGCAACTCGTGCACAAGGACCCCCAGGTCCCTCTGCACCGTAGCATGCTGCAGCTTTTCGCCCTTTAAATAGTAGTCCCTCCTACTATTATTCCTACCAAAGTGGATAACCTCACCCTTGCTAACATTGTACTCCATCTGCCAGGTCCTCTCCCACTCGCTCAGCCTATCCAGATCCCTCTGCAGACTTTCTGCACAACTTGCTTTTCCACTTATCTTTGTGTCATCAGCAAATTTTGTCACCATACACTTGGTTCCCTCCTCCAGATCATCTATATAAATGGTAAATAGCTGAGGCCCCAGCACCGATCCCTGCGGCACTCCACTAGTCACCAATCGCCAACCAGAATAGCACCCATTGATACCAACTCTCTGCCTCCTATTAGACAACCAATCCTCTATCCACGCTAACACCTTACCCCCAACTCCATGCCCCCTAACCTTCTGAAGCAAACTTTTGTAAGGCACTTTCTCAAATGCCAATCATAAATGAGCGCCTGTCTTTCTGTTCGCGGTGGAGTGGGGTGAGGGGAGCGCGTGCTGCCAGCTCGGGACAGGCGGTTACTATTTGAATGTTGTCGGGCCTTTGGCGGGGCGGGGGAGGGGTAGGAAAACCGCGCAGGCGTATTGGCCGCGCTCAAGATGGCGGCCTCTATGTGGTGGCGGGGATTCGAGGCCGCGGGGCGGCGGTGCTTCAGTCGTGCCCATAGGAGTTGGGGTAAAACCGCGCCGGCTGTGGATGGTGGTGAGGAGATAGGTAAGGGCTGGTTACCCGACCGGAGGGTGGTAGGTAGGTTAGTTTCCAGGCACCAATCCTGGACTCGACCTGGAGTGCGTGGCGCCGGGGCCTGGTTTGCAGGCGGCTGCCTCCGAGGAGCAGCGGGCTCAGTCCTTTCAGCAACCCGGGAGAGGACACAACACCATCGTTTGTGCCATTGTTAAGCTTGGAGCAAGTCTCAGTTCTGGGAAAAAAAGGCTTCGTGACTTTTAATTTAACCCACTTTAATGTTCTTCGCTCTTGAAAATAAATTCTCTTACACCTGTCCATCTTTATATATTAATCTTTCAAAGTGCTGAGTAGGCCTCGACTAGGCTATTACAGCTACTACGCCACCACATGAAGGATTTTTTTGATTTATCATTATGCGTATTGTGAATATTATAATTTTTTGTGTGTTATATGAAGTATACCTTTCATAGAGAAGGAAAGTGTGTGGAGTGTAATGTTACAGTCATAGCTAGGGTGTAGAGAAAGATTGACTTAAAATGAGGTAGGTCTGCTCAAAAGTTTGATGGTAGCAGGGAAGAAACTGTTCTTGAGTCGGCTGGTATGTGACCTTAGATATCTGTAACCTTTTTCCATCTGGAAAAAGATAGAGTATGTCCTAGGTGCGTGGGGTCCTTGATTATGCAGACTGCTTTTACGAGGCACTGACAAGTGTAGATAAAGTCAATGGATGTGAGACTGGTTTGCTTCATCCACAACCCTTTGTTGTTTCCTGTGGGCTTGAACAGAACAGGGGCTGTACCAAGCTGTGATATATCAGGAAAGGATGCTTTCTGTCGTGCATCTGTAACCATCATTGGTGTAGAAAAACAATCTGACTCACTAATATCCTTTTGGGAAGGAAATGTGTTGTCCTTACTTAGTCCTGCCAACATATGACTCTGGGCAATATGAAGAGAGACTGAGTTGGAGGGGAGTCCAGAGCCCAGGATCACAGCCTAATGACACGAAGTAAACCATGCAGATGAGAAATTTAGTTACCTGGAGAGCAGTGAACCTATGGAATTCATGAATCATAGAATCAATGGCATGGAGACATGCCCTTTGGCCCAAACTGGTTCATGCTGACCAAAATGCCCATCTAAGCTAAACCCTATTTGCCTGCATTTGGCCCATATCCCTCTAAACCTTTCTTATCAATGTATCTGTCCAAATGCCTTTTAAATGTTGTCAATGGCCGTGCCTCAACCACTTCCTCTGGCAGCTCATTCCATATACGTACCACTCTATGTAAAATAAAAAGTTGCTCCTCAAGTTCTCATTAATTTTTTCCCCTCTTAACTTAAACTTACGCCCTCTAGTTCTTAATTCCCCTAACCCTGGGAAAAGACTGAGTGCATTCACTCTAACCATACCTCTCATGATTTTATATACCTCAATAAGATCAGCCTTCAGCCTCCTACGTTCCAAAGGAAAAAATCCTAGCCTGTCCAATCTTGCCCTGTAACTCAGTCCCTTGAATCCTGGCAACATTCTTGTAAATCTCTTCAGCACTGTCTCCAGTTTAATGTTTCATTTGGCAAGGTGACCAAAACTGAACATAATACTCTAGGTGCGGCCTCACCTGTACGACTGCAACACAAGATCCCAACTTCTATACTCAGTGTCCTGACTGATGAAGGCCAGCATGCCAAAAGTTTTCTTCGCTGCCCTATCTACCTGTGACTCCATCTTTAGGGAACTTGAACCATGCACTTGAACTCCAAGGTCCCTCGGTTCCACAATACTCCTGGGTCCTACTATTCACTGTGAAAGTCCTATCTTGATTTGACTTTCCAAAATGCAACACCTCACACTTATCTGTATTGAACTCCATTTGTCATTTCTCAGCCCATTTCTGCCACTGGTCAAGATCTTGCTGCAAGGCAAAAGATGTGGTATTCCAAAGTAGAACAGGGGAAGTGTCCTTGGTGCCCTGACCAATATTGATCTATCAACATCTCATAAACTACTTTTTGAAGCCATATCAAGCTCTAATACAACCAGAAAGAATGCTTTCTATGGTGCATTTATAAAAGTTGGTGAGAGTCATAGCAGACATGCCACATTTCCTTAGCCTCCTAAGAACATAAAAACTAGGAGCAAGAGTAGGCCATCTGGCCCCTGAAGCCTGCTCTACCATTCAGTGAGATCATGGCTGATCTTTTTGTGGACTCAGCTCCACTTACCTGCCTGCTTACCATAATCCTTATTCCTTTACTGTTCAAAAATTTATTTACCCTTGTCTTAAAAACATTCAATGTGGTAGCCTCAACTGCTCCACAACCTTTTATGTGAAGAAGTTCCTCCTCAACTCAGTCCTAAATCTGCTTCCCCTTATTTTAAGGCCCTGCTCCTAGTTCTAGTTTCACCTGCCAATGGAAACAACTTCCCTGCTTCCATCTTATCTATTCCCTTCATAATCTTATGTTTCTATAAGATCTCCCCTCATTCTTCTGAATTCCAATGAACCTAGCCCCAGTCCACTCATTCTCTCCTCAGAAGCCAACCCTCTCGATCCAGAACCAACCTCGTGAATCTCCTCTGCACCCCCTCCGGTGCCAGTATATCCCTTCTCAAGTAAGGAGACTAAAATCTGTTCACAGGACTCCAGGTGTGGCTTCACCAGTACCTTGTGCAGCTGCAACATAACCTCGCTGTTTTTAAACTCCATCTCTCTAGCAATGAAGGACAAAATTCTATTTGTCGCCTTAATTACCTGCTGCACCAGCAAACCAACACCTTGTGCACAAGGGCACCCAGGTCCCTCTGCACAGCAGCATGCTGCAATTTTTTACCAATGAAATAGTAGTTCATTTTGCTGTTATTCCTACCAAAATGGATGACCTCACATTTACCAACATTGTACTCCATCTGCCAGACCAGCGCCCACTCACTTAGACTATCTATATCCCTTTGCAGACTTTCAGCACCCTCTGCACACTCATCTTAGTGTCATTTGTGAATTTTGACACACTACACTAGGTCCCCAACTCCAAATCATCTGTGTAAACCGTAAACAATTGCAGTCCCAACACTAGCCCTGAGGTACATTACTAGTTACTGATCGCCAACCAAAAAAACACCCATTTACTCCCACTCTTTACTTTCTGTTAGTTAACCAATCCATTATCTATGCTAACATATTACCCGTAACACCACGCACCTTTATCTTATGTAGCAGTCTTTGGTGCGGCATTTTGTCAAATGTCTTGTGAAAATCCAGATACACCACATCCACAGGTTCCCCATTGCCCATTGCACATGTAATATTCTCAAAGAATTCTACCAGATTAGTCAAACGTGACCTTCCCTTCATGAACCTGTGCTGTGTCTTACAATGGAACAATTTATATCCAGATGTCTTGCTATTTCTTCCTTGATAATAGATTCAAGCATCTTCCCATTACAGAAGTTAAGCCAACTGTCCTATAATTACCCACCTTTTGTCTACCTCCTTTTTCAAACAGTGATGTTACATTTGCTGTTTTCCAATCTGCAGGAACCATCCCAGAGTCCAGCAAATTTTGGTAAATTACCACTAGTACATTTGTTTTTTCCTTCTGCCATCTTTTTTAATACCGTGGGTTGCATTCCATCAAAACTAGGAGACTTGTTTACCTTTAGCCCCATTAGCTTGCCCAACACAACCTCTTTCATGATAACAGTTTCTAGGTCCTCACCTGCCGTAGCCTTCCTGTCATCAGTTTTTGGCATGTTATTTGTGTCTTCCACCGTAAAGACCGACACACAATACCTGTTCAATGCCTCAGTCATTTTCTCATTTCCAGTTATTACATCTCCCTTCTCATCCTCTAAAGGACCAATGTTTACTTTAACCACTCTTTTTCGTTTCATATGTTTGTAGTAACTTTTGCTGTCTGTTTTTATATTCTGAGCTCGTTTACGCTCATAATCCAGCTTACTTTTCTTTATAGTTTTTTCCGTGGCTTTCTAATGACCTTTGTGAAAGATCACTTTGAAAGTCTCCACTGTTCCTCAATTGCCCCACCATAAAGTTTTTGCTCCCAGCCTATCTTAGTCAGCGCCTCCTTTGTCCCTTTGTAGTCTTGTCTCTTTAAACACAAGAGACTGGTATTGGATGTTACCTTCTCACGCTCCATCTGCATTTTAAATTCAACCATACTGTGATCACTTCTTCCGAGAGGATCCCTAACTGCAAAATCATTAATTATTCCTACCTCATTTCACAGGACCAGATCTAGGATAGCTTAAACCCTTTGTTCCATTATATACTGTTCAAGGAAGCTATCGCAGATACATTCTATGAACTTTTCCTCAAGGCTGCCTTGACCATTTTGGTTTGACCAATTGATATGTAGATTAAAATCCCTCTTGATAATTGCTGTTCCATTGTTACATGCATCAGTTATTTCCTTGTTTATTCCTCACCCCACCATGATGTCATTATTTGGCGACCTATAGACTACGTCTATCTGTGACTTTTTCTTCTTACTATTTCTAATTTCCACCCAAATGAATTTGACCTTTTTTCCCATAGAACCTATATCATCTCTCACTACTGTCCTTAAGTCATCCTTAAATGTCACAGCTACACCACCTCCCTTACCTTCCTGTCGGTCCCTCCAAACAGTCTGATACCCCTGGATATTTAACTCCCAGTCGTGACCATCCTGCAACCATGTCTCTGTAATTACCACCAAATCATACTCGTTCGCAATGATTTGTGCTGTCAATTCATTTAACCTTGTTTCGAGTGCTGTGCGTGTTCGGATAAAGTGCCCATATGCTAATTTTTGTACCTTTTTGAATTCTAACAATTCCATTAATAACATTTCCTGAGCTCTCTTTAACTTTTTTCCTGATTTTTGGAGTTGGAACATATTCCCCATATTCTGTCCTCCTTCTCTCCTTCTCAGACTCCTTATATGGGTTCCCCACCCCCACCACGGCATATTATTTTAAATCCTCCCCAACCGATCTAACAAACACTGCCCCTAGGATATCAATCCCAGAACTGCCCAGGTGTACCTCGTCTAATTCGTACAGGTCCCACCTCCCCCAGAACCGGTCCCAGTGCCCCAGGAATCTGAAGCCCTCCCCCGACACTATCTCTTCAGCTACGTATTTATCTGATATATCCCGTTATTTCAACTCTGACTAGCACGTGGCACTGGCAGTATCCTGAGATCGCTTCCTTTGAGGTCCAATTTCTTAACTTTCTTTCTAGCTCCCTGTATTCTGTTTTTAGGACCTCATCCCTTTTTTAACCTATATCGTTTGTACCAATGTGTACTATGACCACTGGCTGTTCGCCCACCTCCTTCAGAATTTCCTGCAACCGTTCTGAGACATCAATGACCTAGCACCAGGGAGGCAACATACCATCCTGGAGTCTCATTTGTGGCCACAGAAACACCTGTCTATTCCCCTTACAGTTGAACCCCCTATAGTTATTGTACTGGCACACTTTTTACCTCACCCCTCTGCAGCAGAACCAACCGCGGTGCACCGAGTTTGGCTGCTGCTGCTTTCCCTAGAGAGATCATTCCCCTCAACAGTAGCCAAAGCCATACATTTGTTTTGCAGGGGAATGGCCACAGGAGATTCCTGCAGTACCTGCCTATCTCTCTTGCTCTGTCTGGTGGTTGCCCATTCCCTTGCCTGCAGAGTCTGAGCCTGCGGTGTAACCACCTCTCTGTACGTGCTTTCCACAATACTCTCTAACTCATGGATGCTTCACAGTGTCGCCAGCCACTGCTTCAGCTCTGAAACTCGAGCTTCCCGGAGCTGTAGCTGGAGACACTTCCTGAACACATGCAGGGGACTGGAACTGTCCCCAGCCTGCCACATGGAGCAAGAGGAGTAAATCATGGCTTGGAGCTCTTCTGTCATGTCTTACCCCTTTAATTTAAACTTTTGAAAGATGTTTTGTTTCAGATTATAACCAATTTTCTAGGGCCCTTCTTTATTCTTGTTACTACTGAATAAAATCTTTTCAAACTATAAACCACAGATGTTACACAAACATTATTGTAATGTACAATAGCTTCAATGCCAAGAACAAAAAGGAAAAATAACAGTTACCATTCAGCACTCTCCCTTGTAGACTCTGCTGCTTGTTTCGCCTAACTCCCTGCGTTCACCCAACTCCAAAAGCACTCCTCTCAGTCAAACAGCACTCACCGTGCAGTCAGATGTCAAGACCTTGGAGAGGATGCAGCCAGCATTCACTGGAATGAAAGAAAGAAGAAACGGGAACTTGTATTTATTTTGTGTCTTTCATTCCCAAAGGATTTTGCAGTCAACAAAGTACCTTTTTCATTAATAGTCACTGATTTCGAGTAGGAAATGTGGTAGCCCAAATTTCACTTCAAGTCCCACAAACAGCAATGTGAAAATGTCTGCACTGTCAGTTTGTGATACTGGTTGATGGATAAATATTGGCCAGGGCATCCAAAACACTTCCCCTGTTCCACTTCAAAATACCACCACATCTTCATATTCACCCACTTGAGGGACAGACAGGACCTCAGTTAATATCTCATTTAAAATATGGACCTCAAACAATGCAGCAGTGCTGCATCTGGAGCCCTTCAGTGGGCTTATAAACCCAAAGCCTCTGATTCAGAAGTGAGTGTTACTAGCTGAGCCAAAGCTGCCACTAGGCACTTCAGTAATGTAGAGAAACTGGGATTGCTATCCTGAAGCAAAGATGATTAAGTGGGGGGTAGGGGAGAGAGAGGAATTTATTGAAGGTATTTAAAATGTGAGTTTGATGGTGCAGATTGTGAGAAACTTTCCATTAGCAGGAGAATCAGGACTTTTTGTTTCTTCTTTCCAGGGATACAGGCATTGCTGGCAAGGTCAGCATTACCCATTGAACACTACAGCACAAACAGGCCCTTCGGCCCACAAGTTGCACCGATCACATCTATACCTACCAAGCCATAGAACCATCTGTAACTCCCAATCCCATTAGATCCCATATACTCATCCAGAAGTCTTTTAAAAGACCCCAGCGAGTTTGCCTCTACCACCACCGACGGCAGCCGATTCCACTCACTCGCCACCCTCTGAGTGAAAAACTTATCCCTAACATCTCCTCTGTACTTGCTTCCCAGCACCTTAAACCTGTGTCCTCTCGTAGCGACCATTTCAGCCCTGGGAAATAGCCTCCGAGAATCCACCCTATCTATTCCTCTCAACATTTTATAAACCTTTATCAGGTCGCCACTCAACCTTCGTCTCTCCAGAGAGAAGAGTCCTAGCTCCCTCAACCTATCTTCATAAGGCATGCCTCCCAATCCAGGCAACATCCTTGTAAATCTCCTCTGCACCCTCTCAATAGCTTCCACATCCTTCCTGTAGTGAGGCGACCAGAACTGCGCACAGTACTCCAAAGTGGGGTTTGACAAGCGTCCTATAAAGTTGCAGCATTACCTCCCGACTCCTAAACTCAATCCCTCGATTAATGAAGGCCAGTACACCATACGCCTTCTTGACCACATCCTCCACCTGTGAGGCCGATTTAAGAGTCCTATGGACCCGGACCCCAAGATCCTTCTGCTGTTCAACACAGCTAAGACTCCTACCCTTGATATTGTACTCCTGCATCCCATTGGTCCTGCCAAAATGGACCACTACACATTTATCCGTGTTGAACTCCATCTGCCACTTCTCCACCCAGTCTTGCATCCTATCTATGTCACGCTGCAACTTCTGACATCCATCCAGACTAGCCACAACACCACCAACCTTTGTATCGTCGAAACTTACTAACCCATCCCTCCACTTCCTCATCCAGGTCATTTATGAAAATGACAAACAGCAAGGGTCCTAGAAGAGATCCCTGGGGCACTCCACTGGTGACCGAACTCCATGCAGAAAAAGACCCATCCACAACCACTCTCTGCCTTCTGCAGGCAAGCCAGTTCTGGATCCACAAGGCCAAAGTCCCTTGGGTACCATGCTCTTTCACCTTCTCAAGAAGTCTTGCATGGGGGACCTTATCAAACGCCTTGCTGAAGTCCATGTAAACCACGTCCACCGCTCTTCCTTCGTCAATGTGTTCAGTCACGTTTTCAAAGAACTCACCTAGGCTCATAAGGCACGACCTGCCCTTGACAAAGCCATGCTGACTAGAGTTACCCATCTGTAACTGCCCTAAACTGAGTGGCTTCCCAGGCCCTTGCAGAGGACATTTAACAATCAACCATATTACATAGAAAATAAGAGCAATCCGGTCCTTCGTGCCTGCGCCGCTATTCGTTATGATCATGGTTGGTGATTCAACTCAGTAACCTGTTCCCACTTTGCCCCAAATCTTTTGATGCCTTTAACCCCAAGAGCTATATCTAACTCCTTTTTGAAAACATACAATGATTTAGCTTCCATTGCTTTCTGTGACAGAGAATTCCACAGGTTCACGGCTCTCCAGAAGAATAAATTTCTCCTCATCTACATGGTTTGCCTGTGTCAATAGGCTGTGACCCTGGGTTCTGGACTCCCTCCAACTCAGTCTCTCTTTGTATTGTAGTGGGCCCAGAGTCGTATGTTGGCAGGACCAAGTAAGGATGGCAGATTTTCTTCCCAAAAGAATATTAGTGAGCCAGAATGTTTTCCTACACCAATCAATAATAGTTACAGTTGCACCATAGATATCACAGCTTGGCACGGATCCTGCTTTGCCCAACACCATAGGAAACTACAAAGGGTTGTGAACGAAGCCCAGTCCATCACACAAACCAGCCTCCCATCCACTGACTCTGTCTACACTTGCCGCTGCCTTGTAAAAGCAGCCAGCATAATCAAGGACCCATGCATCCCAGACGTTCTCTCTTCCAACTTCTTCTGTCGGGAAAATGATGCAGAAGTTTGACATCCCGTGCCAACTGATTCAAGAACACTACCGTCGAGAAGATGACAGCAGGTATCTGGAAACACCACCTCCTGGAAGTTCCCTACAAATCATTCACCAACCTGAGTCACACATGTTGCTGTTTCTTCAATGTTACGGGTCAAAATTCTGGAATACCTTTCCTACCAGCACTGTGGGTGTACTTATACCTCAAGGACTGCAGCAGTTCAAGAGTGCAACTCTCCACCACCACCTCAAGGGTAATGAGGAATAGACAGTAAATGCTGGCCTAGCCAGCAATGTCCACATCTGGTAAATGACTTTTAAAAAATTTTACACGTGGAAGTACTGTAGTTCTCTACAGAACATAAGACATGAAGTGAAGTTTTAGTTTAATGTTATTCAAAGATATAGCAACAAAAAGAGATCTTGTTCTATCTGTTTTATTTTAACAACCATGAAAAAGACCATTTATATACTTTTTTTCAACACTTACCAACTTGTATTTTCAGATCTGACTGAGAAAACAACTGCAAAAACGTTCTCTGCATTGCAAGCAGAAAGGCACGAACAAGCAGAGCGGACCATTTTGATCAGCTGTCCTTCTAATATCAGTGAAAAGAAATTCTACAAATACTTATCAAGCTATGGAACGATCAATAAATATTTCTTCTATGAAGGTTTTGTAAGTGTTGTAAGACCAAATTCTGAATGTTAAATCATTTTCAGGATCTGTCCATGTACAAAGCTCTTGATTTTAAATCCTCATTTTGCTTTCAAATCTGTCCATGGCCTGGCCCCTCCTTATCTCTAATCTCCTCCAGCCCTACAAACCTCTAATATATCTCTATGCCTTAATTCAGTATTCCTGATTTTAATGCTCCACCATTGACAGCTATACGAACTGGCTAGGCCTGAACTCTGGAATTCCTTCCCTAAATCTTACTATCTCTCTTCCTTCCATTAATATGCACCTCGATCATAGGCATTACGTTCTGTTGTGTGTCTCAGGATTAAATTTTGCTTTATTATACTCCTGTGAAATGTCTTGGGATACTTTATCATGTTAAAGACACTGTATAATTTCAAGTTATCTGTAAAATGCTTTTCTGCGTACATGCAGAGTCCACAGAAAGACGTGAGGTTAGTCACGTGGACTAAAGTCACATGTGCCTTGATTTTAAAATAGCAAAGCGATTGTGCATGCACATAATGAATCTTGATCATTTAAATCCAGTCTATTCCCATTGACTTTAGCATGTACCGTTTTTGTTTGTATTTTCATTCTATCTGCTCCTGTCATATATTCTGAACTTTTTTAAATTGTACGTCTTCATGGCTGTGACCTCAATGAACAGGACCTATGTAGAAGCATATTTTGGTTGTGTCTTTGATGGAGACGCTTTTTTTTAAGCTTTATAGATTGAAATCAAAACAGACAAATATTGAATAAAATAGCAGCTCTGTCAGGATCTGAAAAGATAGGTTAAAATTTTGTATAGAGGATCTCGATCAGAATCGCATTTCCCTGACCATGAGCCTTTTTTTGTTTTCCTTTCTATCTCAATATCTAAGTTAGCGATGATGTTCTTCACATTGCTATCAGTAAAATAAGAACATAAGAAATAGGAGCAGGAGTAGGCCATCTAGCCCTTCGAGCCTGCCCCGCCATTCAATAAGATCATGGCTGATCTGAAGTGGATCAGTTCCATTTTCCCGCTTTCTCCCCGTAACTCTTAATTCCCTTGTCTATCAGAAATCTATCCACCCGTGACTTAAATATATTCAATGAGGTAGCCTCCACCACTTCAGTGGGCAGAGAATTCCAGAGATTCACCATCCTTTGAGTGAAGAAGTTCCTCCTCAACTCCGTTCTAAACTGCTCCCCCCCCCCTTATTTTAAGGCTGTGCCCTCTAGTTCTGTTTTTCTTTCTAAGCGGGAAGAATCTCTCTACCCTATCTAGCCCCTTCATTATCTTGTAAGTCTCTATAAGATCCCTCCTCAGCCTTCTAAACTCTAACGAGTACAGGCCCAGTCTATTCAATCTTTCTTCATAAGCTAATCCCCTCATCTCCGGTATCAGCCTAGTGAACCTTCTCTGTACTCCCTCCAAGGCCAATATATCCTTTCGCAAATAAGGGGCCCAAAACTGCACACTACACCGGTTGTGGCCTCGCCAATGCCCTGTACAGTTGCAGCAAGACCTCCCTTTTATATTCTATCCCCCTCGCTATAAAGGCCAACATTCCATTCGCCTTCTTGATCACCTGCTGCAGATTAAAGGTTACATCTGTAAGTTATTGTACAAACTTGTGTGCTGCATTTCAACAAAGACACCAACATACAGCCAAGGATTAATTTTTTTTTCAGGGTCTGGGAAATAACCTTTCATAATCATAACAACCTGTGGGGCAGGGGGGGTCAGTTTTAAGAAGCATTAAGTTTGCAACTGAAATTCTGCATTTTTGTTCCTGTTGGATACAAATCTATTGCACATGTTGGAGATTACACTGCATTTTTAACTGTAGTCATCTTAATTGCAGTGCAAATATGGTTACGTTAAAATTGGTGCAATGGGATTCTCTACTGACGGTGTCTAATCACACTGTGCTACATGGGTTACAGACCAAGTGGGTCGGCGACAGAGGAAGCTATACGTTTTGTCTGTATGTTATGTGTTTGTCTGTCTATCTATAGCTCATACCCTAAGGCTTATTTCTTTCTAAAATGAGAAAGTTTTAGTATACGGAGCAGCAACAACTGATTTCTTAAATTGGGCATTGATGTGAATGCAACAGAATTTGTATTGTGGCTACAATGGATGTGGTTTTGCATTTCAGACTGAATATTTTTTTCTGAAATAACACGTGTGTTTTGCACCAGATAGCTTCAGAAAGTGGTTTGTAAGGATACCTGCACATCTTTAATGTACATGACACGAGCTCTTCAAGAAAGTTCTAAATTTTCTCTATATGCAATTTTTGTAAGTGGGACAGAGGTGGTTATGAATATTTCTCACTTTCCTAATTTGTAATGGGAGGAAATATGATTTTAGATAGCAGAAACATTTCAAGTTGGTTCCTACACGTTGTGATGGTGCAAGGGTCATGACATTTTGAACATGCTAATTATTTCAGAGTTTTCTCCCCATCCTTGATGTGAAATTTAACAAAAAAATTCAATCAGCTATAATTCAAAAAAGACTTGGGGAGTCTGTGACTCCCTTGATGGCACTGTCACACTATTAATACAATAAATCGGTTAAATTTTTCCCTTAGGAATTGGCTTTAAATCAAGATACTGAATCGATGCAGAGTGCCAAACGGTATAGAAAATGGAGAATGGTTGTAGCCATAACTTTTGGTACCAAATTGTTGAAAGGTTATGCCCATCAACAATTTTTAGTGTAGGAAAGGGATGGCAACAAGTTGGACTGGATTCAAACTCAGCTGCCATGTTTCGCTATCCTAAGTGAGAAGCTGGTGCTGTTATGAATTTTAATATTTTTTGAACATCTTTCTTTTCTGTCATATTCCCAGAATATTAGGCACACCTATAGCCGCAATAAACTAAAGAATTTTTATTTCTTTGTAAAGTTTTATTCCCATCCAGCGTTGACTCCTTATTGAGAACAATACTTTCAGTGAATCACGCCTTCCTCCAAACCCCACTCTTGCCTTCCAAAACAAAAAGAAGACCTGGTATAATGTCCAAAGTGTGTCAGTTAGACTAGACTTGGTAAATGCATGGCATTATAGGGATAGGGCCTTGGTAGGATTGTGGTCGGTGTAGACTCAATGAGTCAAATGGCCTCCTTCTGCACTGTGGGATTCTGTGATCTTTCCCTACTCTTAGGATTAACTTGTGATTCTTGACAGGTCAGCTGGTTGCATCCAGTTTATAGCACAGAAACAACAAATTCAGTTCAAATAGTCTATCTCAGCAATCATGTTCTACACCAACCTCCTCCCATCCCCTTTTCATCTAAACCTATCCTTCTGCCTGTCCCTTAAAATCATAGCATCATCTTAATATATCTGAGCATCAACTACTTGAATCTATGTTCTTTCCACTCTTGGGCAACGTGGTTTCTCCTGAATTCCCAATTGGATTTTTTTTTACTGTCTTATTATAACCCCATAGGTGGAAACATTTTCTCCTTGTCTACACTTTATTATTGTAAAGGCCAAGGTATAGTATAACCAACCCTGATTTTCCACTCTCCAAATTCACATAACCCTTCTTTCAGCAGTGGCTGCTGGATGGAGTTTTATTCTGCTCTCCCCATTCACCTTTGCCCATGGGTATTTAGTTCATGTGTGACATTTTTATCATAATGGCGTTGTATGACTTAACCACTCATGGCATCTGCTCATTGAGCATGAAGAGGTCTTTTAGGAATAGTTAATGTTTACATTTTGAAATGTTAGACATTCACTTTATTGTTTGCCTAATGTTCAACTTCTTATCTCAATTGCAGTAACCTACATAACTTAATCTTTTGTGTTCTACAGGGTATTTATGCAGTGGTGGAGTTTTCTGATAAGGAAAGTATAGAAACATTGAAAGGTTTTTCCAGTATCCCAAGCCTTCAGCATGAATGTGCTGTTCCATTCAAATCCAGGCTTTTCAACCTAAGGAATAGCCATCCGAGGGAGCTCTCTGCCACACGTCCTTCTATATCATGCCTTAAACAATCCGTCATCCCTCTTAACGAACTATTACGGAAGCTTTCTGGAGCTGAGAGTGTAAGTTTTTCATGAGCTTTCCAAGACACAGTGAAGGACTTAACTAGTTCACCACAATAACATTGCAATATAATATTTTGTGATCGCTGCCCTGGATGGAATGTTTAGTTTTTTGTGTTGCTACTTTGAGATGCAAAGTTATCTACTTTGAAAACTGGGAAATGTTGGCATTCAGAGGGACCTGCGTTAATCACAAAGTTAACACGCAGTCACAGAGAAGCAAGTCGAATGCAAATGTTGGCCTTTGTTATAAAGGGCTTAAATTATGAAAGTGACACAGTTTTGCACAAATATGTATATAGGACCTCAGAGTATCTAGAGTATTGTATGTAATTTTTGTCTCCTTATCCGAGAATGAGAAAGTGAGGGGGCTTGGGATCCAAGGGGACATCGCTTTGTGGATCCAGAACTGGCTTGCCCACAGAAGGCAGAGAGTGGTTGTAGATGGGTCTTTTTCTGCAGGGAGGTCGGTCACAAGTGGAGTGCCTCAGGGATCTGTACTGGGACCCTTGCTGTTTGGGATTTTTATAAATGACTTGGATGAGGAAGTGGAGGGATGGATTGGTAAGTTTGCCGATGACACGAAGGTTGGAGGTGTTGTGGATAGCTTGGAGGGATGTCGGATGTTGCAGCGTGACATAGATAGGATGCAAGACTGGATGGAGAAATGGCAGATGGACTTAAACCCGGATAAGTGTGTGGTGGTTCATTTTGGCAGGTCAAATGGGATGAACCAATATAATATTAAGGGTAAGACTCTTGGCAGTGTGGAAGATCAGAAGGATCTTGGGGTCCAAGTTCATAGGACTGTCAAATCGGCTTCGCAGGTAGAGGATGTGGTTAAGAAGGCTTATAGTGTACTTGCCTTCATCAATCGAGGAATTGAGTTTAGGAGTCGGGAGATAATGCTGCAGCTGTAAGAGACCCTGGTCAGACCTGCCTTGGAGTACTACGCTCAGTTCTGGTCGCCTCATTACAGGAAGGATGTGGAAGCCATTGAAAGAGTGCAGAGGAGATTTACAAGGATGTTGCCTGGATTGGGTGGCATGCCTTATGAGGATAGGTTGCGAGAACTTGGTCTTTTCTCCTTGGAGTGACGAAGGATGAGAGGTGACCTGATAGAGGTGTATAAGATGTTGAGAGGTATTGATTGGGTGGATTCTCAGAGGCTTTTTCCCAGGGCTGAAATGGCTGCCACAAGAGGACACAGGTTTAGGGTGCTGGGGAGCAGGTACAGTGGAGATGTCAGGGGTAAGTTTTTCACTCAGGCTGGTAGGTGTGTGGAATTGGCTGCCGGCTGTAGTAGTGGAGGCAGATTCGTTAGGGTCTTTTAAGAGACTTCTGGATGAGTACATGGGACTTAGTAGGATTGAGGGTTATAGGTAAGCCTAGTAGGTAGAGATATGTTCGGCGCAACTTGTGGGCCGAGGGGCCTGTTTGTGGTGTAGTTTTTCTATGTTCTAGTACAGAGGGAGTACAACAAAGGCTCAGTGGAATGATTCCTTGGGTAAGGAGACTTGGGCCTGCGTTCCATGGAATTCAGAAGAATGAGAGGTGATCTCATTAAATCTCAGAAGTCTTTACAGACTTGATAAGAGTAGATGTTTGTGGTATGTTTCCCTTAACTTTGGACCTGGGCCGTAGTCACAGAATAAGGGGGTTGTCCTCTTAGGAATGAGATGAGAAATTCCTGACTCTAAGCATTGTGGCTCTTTCGAATTCGCTACGATAGAGAGGTGTGAATGCTCAGACATTGAGTATATTCAAGAAATCAATAGATATTTGAACGCTAAAGAAATTGAGGGATGTGGAGGTTATGTAGAAAAGTAAAATTGAGGTAGACAATTGGGCATGATCATATTAAATGATAAAGCAGGTCTGAATGGCCTACTCCTATTTCTTATATAAGTCTCGGTTTAATACTCATTGACTCATTTGTGTTTTGGACTTAAAGCATTAAAAATCAGCATTACTATGATCACTAATGTGTGAAGTTATTGTGTACTATGAGATCATAGAGAACATCCAGCGGTGCTGTTAGATTTTGCCCTGCCAAACCTAGATTGTGGAGAGTATTTTGAACACTCTTAAGGTCAGGCAGCAGATTCGATTCCAGTGATCATTGAGTGCTAAACTTTGTGCAGTGGGTCGTTGATTCAGATGGCAAAAGGTGGGACTGAGTTAGTTAATCCCAGGTGCAATGGTGGTATAGATTTTGCAACCATGCTTGGTTATCTAGCTCAACAGGAAGATCAACCAGGTTTCCTGCTCCTGAGAGAACATAAGAAATAGGAGCAGGAGTAGGCCATCTAGCCCTTCGAGCCTGCCCCGCCATTCAATAAGATCATGGCTGATCTGTCGTGGCTCAGTTCCACTTTCCCGCCCTCTCCCCATAACCCTTAATCCCCTCGCTTATCAAAAACCCATCAACCCGCGTCTTAAAAGTATTTAGCGAGGCAGCCTCCACCACTTCAACGGGCAGAGAATTCCAGAGATTCACCACCCTTTGAGTGAAGAAGTTCCTCCTCAACTCCGTTCTAAACCCCCCCCCCTTTATCTTGAGGCTGTGCCCCCTAGTCCTACTGTCCTTTCTGAGCAGGAAGAGTCTCTCCACCTCTATCCTATCCATCTCATTCATCATCTTATATGTCTCAATGAGATCTCCCCTCATTCTTCTAAACTCTAACGAGTACAAGCCCAGTTTATTCAGCCTCTCCTCATAGCTCAACCCCCTCAACTCCGGCATCAGCCTAGTAAACCCTTGTGACCACTTGCTGGGAGATAACATGGCTGTGATGCTGAACTGTCAATTAGCATTAAATATTGAGACTTGTACATGGCCACTTGGATGAGGCACAGGAGGCAATCCACATGCTTGGAGTTGTACAGCAAATCTGTATCCTTGGGAGAAAAGATTAAAAAAAAGTGTGAAGAAACAAAAACTATCACATTGTAAGTAGGCCTGTTAACATTGCAGATTTTTTTTTATTTGTTCTTGGGATGTGGGTGTCGCTGGCTGGGCCAACATTTATTGCCCATCCCAGAGGATATTTATGAGTCAATTGCATTGCTGTGGCTCTGGAGTCACATGTAGGCCATTCCGGGTAAGGAGGACAGATTTCCTTCCCTAAAGGACATTAGTGAACCAGATGGGTTTTCCTGACAATCGACAGTGGTTTCATGATCATCCAGATATGTTTTTATTGAATTCAAATTTCACTATCTGCCATGGTGAGATTCGAACCTGGGTCCCCAGAGCATTGCCTCGGCCTCTGGAGTACTAGTGCAATGACAATGCCACTATGCCACTGCTTCCCCTTGAGTATTATATTATTTATGATCATTTCAATTATGAAAATATATCTTTTGTCAGAAGCTCAGATCTAGCTAATTAATTGCTTAGTCTGCTGTGTAACTTTATTTAAACTCTTAGTCATATAAGTAAGTAGTGTAGATTGAAAAAGAAGTGTTATCATTATGTTTCAACTCTGAAATGGCTATAATAAATGTCCCAGTTTCTGTCAGATTGTATGAAAAAAGAAAAATCATTTTATAAATCCAACAAATACTGTTGATTTGACATGTTGTCTGATTCTCATTAGTTAATTGTTTGCTTTATCTTTTCTCTCTCAGATAGATGAACAATTATATACTGTCTGCAAAGAGTACCAGATTACGGAAGAGAATACCCGTCTTCGTTTCCTTGTGTGCTCCCTAGTGAAGGACATTGCAGCTGCTTACTTTCCAGAATGCTCAATTAGACCATTTGGATCATCCGTAAATAATTTTGGGAAGATGGGCTGTGACTTGGACATGTTTCTGGATCTGGACAGTATTAGTGGAAGGAATAATACTAAGGTAATAACATTACTTCAGTGAAGGAAATGGAATTTCTGTTTCGTCATAAATAATAGACAATTGAAAAGAAAAATGCACCCTTTGGATACCTGTAAAAGTTGAAGCACTGAAGCGAATGCTCTGCAACCTGACAGTAATGGGGTTCAGACGATGTTGGAACAGGGAGCAGAATTTTTAAAAAAAATTTAGCGAGCGGTAAACTTAGTGACTTTGTAATGGTTTGGTGAACTCAGATGGAGGGTGGTTTAGATAATGAAAAGGAAAGAAGTGAAAAGAGTGACAAGTCCGGAAATAGTCATTCGGGGTGGGTAGGCTCAATGGAGGTGAAAGTTCAAGAAAGAAAAAAATGGAAATTTGAGCCATGAACATGTAGGAGTAGGGAGGTGTGTGCTATTGGTTTGTGTGAAGCCCAAGAGTTGAGGGAGGACATTGTGGAAGGCAGCTCACAAAATGAACAGTAGGCCTGGGGAATGCAGGGTCACACAATGAGAAGCAAGTGGTCTCAGGAGGATATGAGAACTGTTGGCTTCAATAAACAATGGCAGGCTTGCATAGGCTGTCTAACTATCAGTTTTGATTTTGCAACACTTGTGGGGAATGTCGGGGTGGTGGTGGAAAGGCTCTGTATTTTTCATCCTCATCACCTTTTCTGTTGCCATATATCTGTGCCCCTCTGTGTCCTTCACATTCTTCCACAGCAGCTAAGCTGCTATCATTCATGCTGGTTTGTTTCCACAAATTAGGGCCATGAAGCTTTCTCTTTGCAGTGTATTGTTGGGTATGTGTGCTGTATCATCACTTAAAATGGCTTGAAGTGCAAGACCAGCAAAATATTGTGAATACTGGAAATCTAAAATAAATAAAGGAAAATGCTGGGGAAGTTCAGCAGGCACTTGGAGAAAGGCCTTCAAAATCATGAGGTGGCTAGACAGAGGTAGAGGGAAACCGAGGACTGAGAGCTAGAAGAGACATTTAATTGGCAAAGAACTGACGTTGGCATGAGGAAACATTTTTATGCAGCAAGTGGTTAACACTGCCTGTGAATGTGGTGGTCAGGTAAATACCTGAAGAAAGAGCTTGGCAGACTCTCGGAAAAGAGTGGGAAGTGGGACTAGTTAAGTTCTTGCGGAGAGCTGGCATGGACATAGTGAGCTGAAAGGCTCCTTGAATTGTAACCATTCTCCGATGCTTTCCAGATGTCCAGCAGCATCTGTTCAAAGACAGAAGCAGAGTTAACTTCTCAGTTCGATACTCTTTCCTAATGAAGTGCAAGGTCTTCCAGCAGAAACCTGGTTAGGTGCAAATTAAAAATTAAATGCAAAAATAAGCCATCCGATCACACCAGATATCCACCAGTGCTCTGCATTAAATTTGCTTCCCTATGTCCTTCCCAAAGATATTTATGGTTGAGAAGAAAATACTAACCAGGATACCAGGAGAATGACCTGTCCTTTGAATAGCGTTGTGAAAGCTTCAGGCAGACACACAATCATAATTTCATTTAAACAGAATACTGCTAATGCTGGCAAATGGACTATGGGCTCGAAATGTGAACTCTGTTTCTCTCCTGATAGACGCTGGCAGATGTGCAGAGCTTTTCGAGCATCCCCTGTTAATTTAATGTACCTTCTGAATGACAGAAAAGGAATTCTTCCAAACTTACCTGATCTGACCTAGATATGATTCCAGACCCACAGCAATGTATCTTAAATGCCCAGCAAACCAATCACTTGCACCAAACTGCTACAGAAAAGTCAAAAAGGAATGAGACGTGATGGACCACCAACATTGACTAGAGCACCAGTAACATTAATGGCACATGCAGCCCTGTCAAAACTACAAAGTCCTCCTTACTATAACATCTGGGCACTTGTGTCAAAATTGGGAGAGCTGTCCTACAGAGTAACCAAGTTACAGCCTGACATTTTCTGTAATGTATGATATGCTGAGTAGGGCTGTGTCCCAGCCATCAGCATACCTGAGAATGTTTTATTCTACTGACAGGAAGTCCTCAACAGCTGATGAATCAACCTTGAGGAACAACAATTGGAAGAAGCACTGATGGTGCAAAGATACAATGTTTTCTGAGTTGAATGATTTTCTGTCACCCTCTAGACAATGTCCACTCCACTGGGAAGCTTTTTTTAACAAGGATGGTAGCGATGAAGGTGAAGAAAAGGGTGGGGTGATGACGCATTGGTGCTTGACTCCAGTTTTGGCCTCAAAGTTTTCTCTTATTTCTGTCAGTGAGCACTGTGCCATCTTCTTGTCATTGAGTTGGAGAATGTTGATGAATTTCTCTGGACAGCTGGCCTTTGAAACAGGGTCTTCATTAGCATTTCCTGATTAACTGAGTCAGTAACCTTGGGCTGATGGATGAAGGCTATGTAGGTGGTTGATGTTGCTCCTGGCTTTCTCTTGAAATTGAAATCATGTCCTCTTTTTCACAGTTTGGTTGGAAGCCACACTGGCTTTCTTTAAGGATTACTTAAGAGACTGGGCGAAGGTGGCTAGTGAGGATCTGGGCAACGATCTTCCCGGTGATGGAGAGTAGGGAGATTCCTTGGTAGCTCCCACAGTCCACTTTGTCTCCTTTCTTGACGGTGGCGATGGCGGCATCCCTGATGTCAGCAGGAATTTTTCTGTCCCAAATTTTCAAGAACAGCTGACACAGATGACTGATGATCTCTCTCCATTGGAATCCTGTCCACTCTGGCTTTTTCATCAAGTCAGATTAGCAACTCTGTTCAGTAGATTGCAGGAGGGCATGCCAGGAGCAGCACACAATGAGGTGACTAAATGATGAAGCTACAGCACAGGACTACTTGAGTACCAAACAGTGGATGAAGTGTGTGATAAACAAAACAAAGCAATCCCACAGCCAAAAGATCAGATCAAAGTTCTGCAGTCCTGTCCCATCCATTTGTGAATGTGGTGGACAGTTTAACAACTAACTGGAGGAGGAGGCTTTGCCGTTACCTATCATCCTGAATAATGCACATAAATGCAAAAGAGAAAAACTGAGGTATTACCTGCCACCTTCAGCCAGAAATGCCAAATAGATAATCCATCTCGGCCTCTTTTTGAGGTCCCCAGCATTATACTTGCCTATCTCCAGTGAATTCGATTCACCCCATGTGATGTTTAAAAATGGCTGAAGACACTAAATTCTGCAAAGGTTTTGGGTCTTGAGTCTTGACAACATTCTGGCAATGATGCTGATGACTTGTACTCCGGAACTAGCCGCATCCTATTCAAGCTGTTCAGTATAGCTGCAACATTGGCTCTACCCAACAATGTGGAAAATTGTCCAGTCCATAAAAAGGAGGACCAATCTAACCTACTTCCACAACTGTCTACTTCTGATCATCAGCAAAGTGGGAAAAGTTTTCAACAGTAATAAGCAGTTCTACGCAGTAATAACTTGCTCATTGATGCTCAGTTTGGGTTCTGCCAGGGCTACTCAATTCCTGAGCTTGTTGCAGCCTTGGTGCAAATGTGGACAAAAGAGCTGAACTCCAGAGGCAAGAGTGATTGCCCTTGACATCAAGGCATCATTTCACCGAGTGTGGCTTCAAGAAGCCCTACAAAACAGAAGTTAAAACAAGTAGTTACAAAAGAGAAAAATGCTGGAAAATCTCAGGTCTGGCAGCATCTGTAAGGAGAGAAAAGAGCTGACATTTTGAGTCCAGATGACTTTGTCAAAGCATTTCCAAATGCAGTGAGACCTGGAGAACACTCAGGCTTGAGATGATAAGCAGCAAATAACATTTGTGCCATACGGTGTCTAGCAGGGGCCATCTCTGTCAAAAGAGAATTTAACCCATTCCCCTTGACATTCAGTGCATTACTAACACTGATTCCTCCAATGGCTACATTTTTGGGGTTATGATTGAGCAGCAACTTAACTGGCTATATACATATAGTGGCTACAAGAACAGGTCAGAGGCTGAAAATTCTGTGGCAGGTAACTTACCTCCAGACTCCCCTAAACTTCTCCACTGTCCATGCAGCACAGATGGCCTGAATTAAAGCAGCTCCAAAAACACTCAAGCAGCCTGTTTGATTAGCATTCTATCCACCTCCAATTAATATTCACAGACTCCACCACACTACTATGATGTACAAGATGCACCACAGCAACTTGTCAAACTCCCCTGACAGCACCTTTCAAACCCCGATGCCTCCCAAGAAGAAGAATAAGGAAGGCAGATGTATGGGAACACCACCATCTGCAACCTTTCAAGTTGCACGCCATCCTGACTTTGAAATATATATATGTTCCTTCTTGTCATTGGGTCAAAATCCTGGAATTTCCTCCCTAACAGCCGTGTAGGGCTACCTACCCACAACTACAGTGATTCAAGAAGGTGGCTCACCGCCATCTTTTCCAGAGCAATTGGGGGATAGACAATAAATGTTGACCCAGCCAACGCTACCCACACACTATGAAAGAATAAATTAAGAAAGGAAAAATTGTGCAACTCCTCAGGATTGCACAGGAATGTAAGTCTGGATTATGTAATCATAATCATCAGGAATCTTGATGAGAACCTGTCCAATATAAGAACATAAAATTTTATTCCTACCAAAGTGGACCACCTCGCACTTGCCAACATTAAATTCCATTTGCCAGTTCCTGGCCCATTCGCCCAGCCTATCTAGATCCTTCTGCAGACTCTCCACACCCTCCGCGCAATTTGCCGTTCCACCAATCTTGGTGTCATCAGCAAATTTCGACACCATACACTCAGTTCCCTCCTCTAGATCATCTATATAAATGGTAAATAGTTGTGCCGGAAGATTGGAAAACAGGTAATGTTACGCCGTTGTTTAAGAAGGGTGCCAGGCAAAAGGCAGGGAATTATAGGCCGGTTAGTTTAACGTCTGTTGTAGGTAAAATGTTAGAATCCGTCATCAAGGAGGAAATAGCGAGGCATCTTGAGGGGAATTGCTTGATAGAGCAGATGCAGCACGGTTTCGTTAAAGGGAAGTCGTGTCTGACAAATTTACTGGAGTTCTATGAGGATGTGTCTAGGGCGGTGGATAGATGAGAGCCGGTGGATGTGGTCTTTCTGGATTTTCAGAAGGCATTTGACAAGGTACCTCACAAGAGGTTATTGCAGAAGATCAGGGGACATGGAGTTGGGGGTAGGGTGTTAGCGTGGATAGAGGATTGGTTGTCAAATAGGAGGCAGAGAGTGGGGGTCAATGGGTGCTATTCGGATTGGCGGATGGTGACTAGTGGAGTGCCCCAGGGGTCGGTGCTGGGGCCTCAGCTATTTACCATTTATATAGATGATCTGGAGGAGGGAACCGAGTGTATGGTGTCAAAATTTGCTGATGACACCAAGATTGGTGGAACGGCAAATTGTGCGGAGGGTGTGGAGAGTCTACAGAAGGATTTAGATAGGCTGGGTGAATGGGCCAGGAACTGGCAAATGGAATTTAATGTTCAATAAGATCATGGCTGATCTGTCGTGGCTCAGTTCCACATTCCCGCCCTCTCTCCATAACCCTTAATCCCCTCTCTTATCAAAAACCCATCAACTCGCGTCTTAAAAATATTTAGCGAGGTAGCCTCCACCACTTCAACGGGCAGAGAATTCTAGAGATTCACCACCTTTTGAGTGAAGAAGTTCCTCCTCAACTCCGTTCTAAACCGCCCCCCCTTTATCTTGAGGCTGTGCCCCCTAGTCCTACTGTCCTTTCTGAGCGGGAAGAGTCTCTCCACCTCTATCCTATCCATCCCATTCATCATCTTATACGTCTCAATGAGATCTCCCCTCATTCTTCTAAACTCTAACGAGTACAAGCCTAGTTTATTCAGCCTCTCCTCATAGCTCAACCCCCTCAACTCCGGCATCAGCCTAGTAAACCTCCTCTGCACTCCCTCCAAATGGTCCATGTCCAGTATCCCACTGGCTGAATAAAATGTTTCTGTTCGGAACGTTGGAAAATAACTTTACTAAGGATGTTTCCCTAAAGCAGAGAAGCAATTTTTGTTTACTATGTTTAATTTATTTATATTATTCAAATAAAGTGAGGCATTCAAGTTATTTGGTGCCCATCAGAAATCTAACTAAATTTTAATGCCTCAAGAAAATTTAAACAGGAAGGGAGAAATCGGAGGGTGTGGTGTAATGAAAAGATTGATGGAATGGATTTTTTTTTAAACTAGACAGGGTTATGGACGAGTTTCCCTAAGAGTACAACTGCAACATTTAAACAGAGTAAGACAAAAAAGTGCTGGAAATACTCAGCAACTCTGACAGCACCTGTGGGGAGAAAGTTTCGGTGCATTGGGCAGGGGAATGCAGTAAATGCGTAAGTCCTGGGAACTCAGTGTTTGGTAGATGAAAGAAGGGCTAAAGAGACTGCAGAAGCAGGGTGGCAAGAGCTCAAAGAGATACAAAGATAAATGTGAGGATTTTAAATGTCGTGTTGTGCGACAGGAAACCAGTAGAGCTCATTGAGAATTGGCATTGATAGACATGCAGGACAACGTACACGAAACAGTGTTTTGACAAGTTTTTTTTCTGGAAGATGTAGGATGGAAGGTAAACACTGAGGTGTTAGTGCAGTCAAATGCTTTCGTCATGCTCTGAATATGTAAGGATTTCAGTGATGGAAAGGCAGAGATTGGACACAAGTGGATGGTGCTGCAGAGGGGATGGTAGTCATCTTGATTTGAGGTGTTAAACCAAGACCACAAAGTTACGAAAGGTCTAGTTCAGTCTGAGTCGATATACAGAGAGAAGGATGGAATCAGTAGCAAGGAAACAATTTCTGGTGAGAGCCAACTGCTTTAATCCGCCTAATCCAGAGTTCCAGGGACTCATCTGAGGTCAGCTCAGACAAATAGTTTGGTAATACAGAGACAGTTGAGGAATCTTGGGAGGTGGTAGAGAGGCAGAACTCAGTGCTGACAGTGTATGTATGAAAGCTAATCCTATACCTATGGATGGTATCATTGAAGCATACAAATGCAAATAAGGGAAAAGAGAGTGGATGTTAGATCCTTTGAAACTTGCTTACACACTCATTTATGGTAGCTATATGTCAGTAAATGGTTAAATAAAATTAATATTGCAGATAGAATTTTATTCTGAGTTACAATGTCTCATTTATCATTTGTTATATCCTGTTAACCTGAGATAGACCATCTACTGTATCGCCTTGCCCTTGATAACTTTATGCTATCAAATGGAACATCTGGACCAATGTTTTTCTTTGACCATTTGCCATTAACTGGATCCTCTAAAATATTTAATTTAGGACATAGCTGCATTATTTTCTCCAGAGCAATCTAAACAATGTATAGAATAGATCAACGCTGAAAGTGATGAAAGTGGGTATAATAATCTACATGTGTAATGTTACACAATGTTTAGTGGAGGAGTGCTTGGAAAGTTAGTGAGCATTCCTTTGAGCAGCAGGGGAGTATAAACTGAATTGTGCCTATTATTGCAGGAACAGAACAGGGTCAAAGTATATGCTGAATAATGTATACAAAGATTGCAAAGACAGCTAGATTGTTTTATGTAAGCTGTGCACTTCACAACTTAATCATGTATCAGCTCAGAGTTGGAGAAACTAAATCAATTAATATGTATAGGTTTTTGGAGTAAGATTTCTCTACCAAGTTAACTTACATATTGTAAAAAGAAATTGAACCATTTGGGGCTGGTTTGCCATTGCTGGATGTATCAAATACAGCACTGTTGTAAATTCTGAAAGGTGCAATGACCCATCAGCTGTAATAAATCTGTGGGTTCCATACTGCAAGCCAAGAACTCATTCTTGTAGGAAAAGACTGGCAATGTTAATTCTACTTGGTAAACATGAGTGTCTCGTCAGCAGCATGCAGTCTCTGGCTTAGATTTATTTTCCTACTAAAGGAATAAGCACGTCAATGATGAGAAGAATAAGGGGGAGGTGGGGGGAAGAGGAGAGAGAGAGTTTTTCCCATTCTGCCTGCCACGGGAATTGTAATAGGCAGGGAGGTGGACCATGCAAATTTGGTTGATCGTGGACAGGACTTTCCAGTCTTTTCACATTTTCTCTTCAACATGAATTAGTTGTGGAATCATTCACAGCAAAATTTCTAATTTTTCTCAGAAATCTAGTCACAGCCATGTTGAGACAACTGAAAGATAAACCACTAACTACTCATCCATTTAGAGGCAAGAGAAAACACAACCTGCATCTAAAATAACCACCACAAGTTGGTGCAGAGAGACTGACTCTCAGAAATCAATTCTAACAAGTAGTTATCAGTGACTCACAAGACTATTTTCTTCCTCATTTGCCTTGGGGAATTCCCTGTTGAGCCTTTTTTCATGAGCTTAGTGTTTTGACGTAGCAAATATTCTCCTGGAGCAAACAAAATTTATTTGGGCGAAACTTGCAATGAATTCTTCATGCATTGCCAAAAGACCTTTCCTTATTTTGAAATTTGTTCTTCATACAACATAGCCTTACTGAGGAGGGTTGCTTTAGCTTTCACAGTCCCCAAGGACTGATCTGTAGTTTGGAAGTAGATCTGCGTATTTTGGAGCTTGGGGAAAAGTCATAGTAGGGGATAGTATAGTGAGGGAGATTAACACTGTTTTCTGCAATAAAAGAGCAAGAGTCCTATTTGTTGCATGCCTGACCAATGCCAGTGTTCGGGACATCTGCTCTGGGATAGAGAGGAACTTGCAGTGGGAGGAGAAGGACCCAGTTGTTGTGGTCCATGTGGGGCAATGACGTAGGAAGGAGGTTCTGCATAGTCAGTATGTGGACCTGGGTACCAAATTAAGAAGCAGAACACTAAAGATAATGATCTATGGATTATTACCTGAGCCACGTGCAAATTTGCATAGGGCAAATAAGATTAATAAATGCATGGCTCAAAGACTGGCGTGAGAGAGAAGAGTTCTAGTTCGTGGAGCATGGCACCAGTACTGGGGGAAGTAGGGACCCAAACCTGAACAATGCTGAGGCTGGTGTTCTAGCAATCTGCATAACAAGGGAACTAGAGTTGGTTTTAAACTAAATAATGGGGATAGGGTTTAAATTTGAAAAGATGTGTTAAGTCAAAGACTTGAGACAAGGCAGTAAAGAAAGATAATATAGGAATTGATAAACAGACTATAACTGGAAGAGACAGAGTACAAATATTCAAAGTAAACGAGAAGATAAAACTAGAGATTACAAAAATAATAAAAGGACAAAACTAAAGGCTGTATCTGAATGTGTGTAACATTCAAAGCCAAACAACCGGATTGAGAGTGCAAATAGAAATAAATAAGTACGATCTGATGGCCATTACAGAGACATGGCTACAGGATGATAGAGATGGGGACCTGAATATTGAAGGGTACATTTAGTAAGGACAGGAAGTTAGATAAAAATTCAGGGGAAGCTCTGTTAATTAATGCTGGTATAGTACATTAGGGAATGATGACCTAAGTTCAGAAAAACCAGGATGCAGATGTGATTTTGATTGAAATGAGAAATGAAAAAGGCAACAAATGGTTTCTGGGAGTGTGTATAGGCCCCTTAATTACATGATAGAGCAGAGTATAAAGAAAGAAATAATGTGAGCTTGTCAGAAAGTTACGATAATAACAATGGGGGAACTTTAATCTACACACAAACTGGAAAAGTCAGATGGGTTTAAAAATGTGATAGCTGAGTACTGGGCAAAATTCAAGACAATTAGGCAGAGTCCAAATGTTTTGTGAAAGGGAAATCATGTTTACCCAATTTATTGGAGTTCTTTGAAGGAGTTACATGTGTTGTGGATGAAGGGGCACTGGTGGAGGTACTGTACTTACATTCCCAGAAGGCATATGATAAGGTGCCATATCAAAACTTATTGCAGAAAATAAAAGCTCACGGTGTAGAGAGTTACATATTGTCATGGATTGAAGATTGGCTAAATGGGTCCTTTTCTGATTGGCAGGATGTTTCCCACAGGGATCTGTTCAGGGGCCTCAACATTTACAATTTAGATAAATGATTTTGATTAAAGGGCCAATGGCATGGTTGCTAAATTTGCTGATGACACATACATAGAAGTAAGTTGTGAAGAGAGCATAGAGGTTACAAAGGGACATAGCTTAATTTGTAGACGAAGATCTGATAAATAGTGTACGATGTTGGAAAATGTTCAATTGCCCTTTCTGGAAGGGAGAATTTAAAAAAAACATTTTATCTAACAAGTGAGAGATTGCAGAGTTCTTGAGATTCAGAGAGATCTAGATGTCTTCATGAATAATTAGTAAAAGGCTGAGACAGCAAATCATTTGGAAAGCAAGTGGAATGTTATTGCTTATTGCAAAGGGGATTAAATACAGAATTGGAGAGGTTATGCTTCACTTCTGCCAAGCACTGGTGAGACTGCATCTGGAATACTCTTTTACAGTGTTGATCTCCGTACTTAAGCAAAGATGTAATTGCATTAGAAGCAGTTCAGAGAAAGTTGACTAGACTAGTATCAGGAATGGACAGGTTATCTTACAAGGAAATGTTGGACAGAATAAGTTTATATCCACTGGAATTTAGAAGAGTAAGAGGCCACTGGATTGAAACCTTTCAGGCCCTAAGAAGTTTTGACAGGGTGGGGGGGACTTTAGCTACTTACTGTCTATCTTAATAACTTGAGATGTTGAACCAGAGAGCAATGTTTCTTATGTTCTTATGAGTGATGAAGAACTGGACATTAGACATTCCTTCAAATTGTCAGTGGCGTTCTTTGCTTACTAGTTTTGTCTTTCTTTTTTAGACAGGAGGTGTCTTCTCAATGGAATATGAAACAAAAAGAGTGGCGTCAGAGCGGGTGGCAACACAAAGCACCCTTTCAGTGATAGGAGAATGCATTGATCAGTTTGCCCCAGGGTGCACAGGAATACAGAAAATACTCAATGCTCGTTGCCCATTGGTGCGGTTTTCCCATCAACCTTCGGGATTACAATGTGATCTCACTGCCAATAATAGGTGAGGAACACCAAATACATTTTGTGTATTACCAATGACTCTTATTGTGCAAGAAAGATACTAAGTTTCCAAAGATAACCCAGCTATCCATTTCCTCCCAACTGAAGTGTATTACTTCAGATGGAGTTTCAACTGTCATCCTTATTGCAGCTAACATCTCCAACCATTATCGGCATTGACTAGTCTCATAAGCAACTTTCGGCATTTAAGCATTTTTTTTCAGTTTTAAGTTGTTCTAGCATGTCATACACTTCAACTATGAGCAACTGAATTTTTTGCGAAACTGGCTGTTTTTGACTCCTGCTGAGGTCTGAAGAACTCCCCTTGCTTCAAATTGTAGAAGGAAGATGCTGCCAATGAGATCTCATGCTGCCTCAATGAACACATGCTCCGAAGATAAACCAGTAATTAAAGTTAATGATCTGCAGCAAAATTCTTTTGAAAAATTTCTACCATAGAATTTAAGCAATAACTTAGTTTAAATATTTGTCCTGACCTTCAGTTGCATTGGCCATGCTGAGTTGCTGTTTAGGATCAGGGAGATTAACGGGTAGTCATGGGAATAGGGCCTGGGTGGGATTGTTGTCCATGCAAGCATAGTGGGCCAAATGGGCTCCTTCTGCACTGTAGGGATTCTATGATTAAACATCTTAAAATAATTCTTCAAGAGACCTGTCTGCGTTTATTTGACTGACAGGACACCAATCACGAAATATATTATGAGCAAAATAATGCTTTAAATTGTGAATTAAAACAGTTCAAATTAATAAATTGATGTTTAACTTTGATCAAACAATTAAATATGATAAGTTCTTTAAGTTCACATTAGACAATATGCTTCACTATCATCTGTTCATGTTAGTGTGCCTTTGACTTAATTTGACATTCACTTTAAAAATATTTGATTTGCATGTAAAGTGAAGAAATTGGTAGCATTTCATTAACAATTTAAAAAGTACAGTTTATAATCGAGATTGAGAATTTACAGGTTAATCTTTGAATCAGGTTTTAAATTCAGCTCATTTTACTTTTGTTGTAGAATTGCCATGCGAAGCACAGAACTCCTTTATATTTATTCCAATATTGACCCTCGGGTACGGGCCCTGGTGTTTGGTGTTCGTTGCTGGGCCCGATCTCAAGGGATCACCAGCAACATTCCTGGCTCCTGGATCACTAACTTCTCATTGACCATGATGGTTCTTTTCCTGCTACAGAAGAGAAATCCGCCAATCATACCAACATTGGACCAGCTCAGAGACTTAGCAGGTAATGCAGGCCAAGAGATTTCAGTATCCTCTACATGTCACTATTTCAGACCACGGTGTTAGGTCAACTTAGAGTCATAAGAAATATTCTTTAGCATGCCTGTGTTGCTACTCTGCAAGCGCTATTTCATAACCTCACAAGTTCCTCCTTCAAATAATTAAATGCTTCTGAGAGAGCCATTATAGTTTATGTTTCCACCGCTGTTCCTGTGAAGGTAATGCACTTGATAAAAAGTACATGCACGTATGACTAAACTCTTCCTTTATGCCTCTTGACTACTGGATAGGGTGATATTTATATTGTTGTGGTGTTGGTGGTGGGGCAAGATGCTGCTGGAAAGAGAACCAGTGATTGGTGGAGACCAGGGGAAATTGACAAAAGATGTCTTGGACAAAAATGCAAAAGGAATGTAAATAGTGATAGGTATGATTAAGAAGAGTGCTGATGGTGACCATTAAGAAGTCAGAATTAAAAGAGTTCCACTTCTTTTGTCTCATTGCCATTGTCTCTTATTAATTTTGAGTTATACATATATTGTCCATGCCTAGTTGCTCTTGTGAAGCTGGTGTTTGACCAGCTGCTTAACTCGCTGCAGTCCATGCAGTAAAGGTGGTTCCACAGTACTGTTAGAGCATTTTGGGATTTTGACTAAGCACCGATAAAGGAACCCCAATGCACGTCCAACTTGGGGTGATTGTGGCCTGGAGATAAGTTTGGAAATAATAGTCTTCTGTGCAAATTTGTCCTTATCCTTCTGCATGTGGAGGTCACAGGTTTGGGAGTTACTGACCAAGAAGCCTTGGTGAATTACTGCAGTACACACATCAGAAATGGTACATTGTTGCTGAGGAAATGGTTATTAAAGATAGTACCTAAGTTGACTTTCAAGCGGATAGCTTTGTCTTCAGTGTCAGACTCATGGAGTGTTTTACAGCACAACCCATCTAGGCAAGAGAAGAATATTCCATCACAATCCTACTGGTATCTGGCAGATTTTTCAGAGGTTTTACTGAATCAGGGTAAGCCGCTTTCTGCAGAATGGCCAGCTTCTCTTTGACCCGTTCCAGTAGCAATGACGTTTATGTAGGTAATCCAGTTAAGTTGCTGGTATGCCATCGTCTTTTCTCCATCTTGCATGACTTCCTTGTTTTTATTTCACTCTATGGCCTATTGATAAACCCAAGATGCCATATTCTTCATTAACCACAATCTGAATCTGTCCTGCCACCTTCAATGAATTACACATATAAATGTCCAGGCCCCTCGCTCCTGCACACCCTTGAGAGTTGTACCCTCTATTTGATACCATTAACCATGTTTTTCCTACCACAATGAATCATTTCCCACTTTCCTGCATTAAATTTCATCTGGCATTTGTCTACTTGCCATTCCATCAACCTGTCAGTGTAAATTATCCTTGTCATGGTCATTTAAGCAATAATGGCTTGCAATTTGCTAGCCACATCCCTAATAACAGAAGCAAATGTACTTTTCATTAATTCACGTTTAAGTTTCCTTTTGTATAACAATAAATAGAATAGGGATTTGTCTCTCATTTTAGATAATCTAAAATTGAATGAGTACTTCATTATTTATGTATATTTACTGCTTCAGATGTTTTAATGCTGCAAATGGCCATGAAAGATTTTTTTTCTGCAAAATCTGATTTAAAATATATAGTTAGTGCAAAATGATGGGCTAAGCTAATCCTTTTATGACTTCTTTCCACATTCCCCATGTTTCTAGAATTAGGGCAGTTTGTATGTCCCAAGTGCAGATTGAGAGCTGTAATTGATTCCTTAACTCCAGGAAGAAAGTTCAGAAATTTGGCTGGAAATGTATCTGCATTCCTAGGCACACCCACCGAGAATTGCATATTACCACAGCACTGCATTTATGCACAAGAAATAACATAAGGTTACTGCAGTCAAGTTTATTATTCAGGGCAATTCTTTGCTAGTCCTCGGGGATCAGCCCAGTACGAGAAATTAGTTATGTATTAACTTCACCTCTGGGAATTTTTCTATTATGGTAATCATGGTTTGGATTTTCAGGTTTTCCCAGAAACTAGATTTGGTGCTGACTGATGTGCGAAGACTCTCGGAAGGTTAATTTTCCTTATATAAGCAGTGCTGTTCAGTTTGAAAGGAATGACTTTTCCAGGATAGTCAGGCAGCCAAATACCTAAGAAGTTTTGACCCTGAAAGGATGTAAGTGAAGGAGAAGGCAGTAAGCCATGAAAAATCAGCATTAAACTTCTTTCTTAAAGTTTTGAGGGATGGGATGTTTTCTGGTTCATTGTGAAACTTAATGGCTCTGAGTTTCTTTAATCTATGGAAGGTGCCAGGGATGCAGCAAGCAAGATGGTCAGACAGGAAGGCACCAGACCTAGGATGCCGAGTGATAAGGAAGTTACCTGACCAATTTTCATATTTTTAAATTTAAAGATTATTTCATTATGGAATTTAGCAGTACCAAATATCAATATTAAGGCTATTTATTTGATTTATTATTGTCACATTTATTTGTATAGAGTGAAAAATATTGTTTCTTGCGCTATTCAGACAAAGCATGCCATTCATCAAGAAGGAAACGAGAGAATGCAGAACATAGTATTACAGGCAAAGCTAGGGTGTGGGGAAAGATCAATTTAATGCAAGGTAGGTCCATTCAGAAGTCTGGCAGCATGGAAGAAGCTGTTCTTGAGTTGGTTGTTTTGTGACCTCAGACTTTTAGTACATTTTTCCCGACGGAAGGTGGTGGAAGCGAGAAGCTGGGGCAGGTTCCTTAATTATGCTGGTTGATTTGCTGAGGCAGCAGGAAGTGAAGATGGAGTCAATGGTTGAGAGGCTGCTTTGTGTGATGGATTGGACTACATTCATGACCTTTTGTAGTATTTTTACATTGGTTTTATGTTGTTATGGTCTTATGGTGACACTTCTTGATCCAGTAGTAAATGTTATTATGCTCCTGTTATGTTTAGAGCATTAATAATACATTTCTGAAGGTGATTGGCTGTTTGTGCTGCTGCAACCCTCCCTCCAGCCCCCAGCTTCAAGATGAGGATATTTAAGATATGTTAGCATATTGCTATTAAAGGGACAAGGGCCCCGATGTATTGTTTCCCACACTCTAATTAATGTACAACGCTTATTCATTTGAATCGTAGGGTAATCAGTGTTAAGGGAACCTGGATAATTACACTTCATTCTTTCTGTGACCTTGCAATGACCTCCTGCCTTCCTGTGCAGATCCATTGCTTTTTTAATGTTTAAGGATATTGAGGAATTATAGGATTTACAGCCCAGGAGCACATTCAGCCCACCATACCTGTGCCAATACTATAAGTTTAGCTGAAGTTATTGATTAGAAGTGTGTTTTCTTGTCCTCTCCCTATTTGCTTTTATATTAGGAAAACTGATAATGACACTTCTTTTTCAGAAGCAGAAGATAAATATGTTATTGAAAGTCATGACTGCACATTTGTTTCGAATAACAAAATAAAGCCTTCCCAAAATACAGAGACACTAGGTAAGCAGGAAGTGTAAAATTACCATAAAAAGTGATATGCAATTCTGGTTTGCGTGTTTAATTTCCAATTTGGATTTCTCAACAGAGGAGCTTCTTCAAGAATTCTTTGAATTTTATGGCAATTTTGCTTTCAATCAAATGTCCATCAATATCAGAAAGGTTAGTATGTTACAAACACTGACATTTATGTAACTTATTGATTTTTCTAATGTGGATCCTTTCTACCTAGTTTTGATCAAACATTAACTGATATTATTGTAATGATTTTTTTTGTGGTTATTGTCGCCGAACTAGCAATTCGGAGACCCAGGGTAATGCACTAGTGAGCTAGGTTCGAATCCCATCATGGCAGATGGTAAAATTTGAATTCAATAAAATACCTGGAATTAAAAGTTTAATGACCATGAATTCATTGTCGATTGTTGTTAAGAACCTATCTGGTTCACTAATGTCCTTTTTAGGGAAGGAAATCTGATGTCCTTACTTGGTCTGGCCTATATGTCAGTCCAGACCCACAGGAATGTGGTTGATTCTCAAATGCCTTCTGAAGTTAATGGCCTTAAAGGAGAACCCCAATTTGAAAATTTATTCTTGATTGTCTTTTGAATGAAGTAGCTGTTGGAAGTAAAGTTTGTCGTTTTATTTATTCATGGGATGTGGGCGTTGTCAAGGTCATCATTTATTTATTGTCCGTGCCCTTGAGAAGATGGTATTTTCAGACAAGCAGTTGGGTATAACTTAAACCACAGGCTGCAACTGCTCTGTAGTTGAGTTCAAAGTCAGATCTTGAAATGACTAGGACCAGTTCTTCTCTCCCAGCTTCTTTGTTGAGATAGAAGCTATAGAGGTCTTTTGATAACATTCCACCTTCATATTATTTAACGTGGTACTACTCATTGCAGTGATTTATTGTTCCCATCCTTTCTGTTTTTGTATTTTAAAACCTTAAGTGTGCTCCAATATTTGTTAAAACTGAAATTGCATATTTAAAAATATGATTTTTTTTGAGTAGGGATGAAATCAAACTCAATTCAAATCCTATTATATAACTATATGCAAACTTTTGTACTGAGTATACAGCAATTAAATTCAGTGCAATGTGATGGTAACTTCACACCACGTGATTAAAAGTGGTGTAACATTTTTGGTTTTGTTTTGGAGAATAGAGCAACAAATCTGTGGTTAGGCCATAAGTGTGTCCCATTCTAGTCACTGCACTTTAGAAAGGATATTGAGGTGCTTCTGAGGCTGCAGAAAAATTTACCAGAATGATTCCAGGAATGGGACGTTTTAGGTTGAAGATTCTGGGTTGGTCTTGGAGCAAAGGAGTTTGGGGAGAAATCTGACAGAGGTATGCAAGATTAGGATTGGTTTGGATACAGTGGAGGAATAAAGTGTGGTCCTATTAGCTGATGGTACAAGGACCAAGAGACACAAATTTAAGGTTTTGGACAAGTGGCGCAGGCAGTATTTGAGGAAGAACTATTTTATGTAACCAAAGTTGTTGATATTAGATGAACGCTATGAGGATAGAGTGAGGCAGCGTGAATGACAGACTTTCTCTGCAGAGAGCTGGTACGAATTTGATGGGCTAAATAATCTGGAAGTGATTCTATAGGCAGAAGTTTGAGATTCCCTTGCCGATAGGTTTGCAGGCAAGGGAGTATATAAAATGTTCTGTATGGCCTTCCCACCTCTCTTCTGCCCACCCCCAACCTGTCCTCAATTTTATATGAGAAAAACTCACCCCAATTGAGGCCATTGGTTTCTCACGTAACAGCCACTTTGGCTTTTTATGAAGCTGATGGGAAGATTTCAGGGGCAAAGTCAAAGTCAGGCATCTCATCCTGCTCAGGCCTTGTGCAGCCTCTCGAGCCCCCTTCCCACATTGCATATGAGCACCTCACCCCCAGATTTTCCCTCCATGGGTATTCCCTTCTCCTCTCCCCAAGCCCACTTCTCCCTGCCTTGAGAAACCCCCACCCACACACTTGGCTTTTCCTGGAATCTGGGATTGCAAGACTGCCAGCTATTGAGATTGACGGACAGCTGTGAGGGAAGCGTGTTTTGACTTATGTCAGTTAATGCTCCTTGAAGTATTAAGCAGCTGTGGGGCTGCTGTGATTGGCATTCCCACTGATTCTTTGGGTGGAGGGGGACATGGGAAACCCAGCCATCTAAAAATCGCTGTCCTATGACTGACTCTCTCAATGAGTCATAGTCAGTGAAAGGGCACAATGCTGAATCACAGGCCAAAGCAGAAGTAAAGGCTTGGAAGAGAGGTATAGCAGATGCAGGAGGGAGAGAAATGAAATGAAAGAGATTGGAAAGTGGGAGGATCTATTTTCTTAAAAACTTGTTTGCACTTTTGTATAGCTCTTACTGAGTGACTGTTGTGCACAACTTCATATCAACTTCCACGTCTGAGATCTTGTATTGCAGTATATGGATTTACTGATAACAAGACGCAAAACATGCTTTCCATTAAATGCAGCTGTTTGTATACCATAGTACAATACCTATTTTATGGAAAGTTGGAATAAACTTTTTTTTCCCTTTGGCTGATAAAGTTTTCTTTATTCTTTCATGGTTTTTGGATATCATTGGGCTAGGCCAGTATTTCTTGTCCATCCTTTATTTCCCTTGAGAAGGTGGTGGTGAGCCATTTTCTTTAATGGCTGCAGTTCATGTATTCTAGGTGCATGTTAGGGAAGGAGTTCCAGGATTTTGACCCAGCCGCAGTGAAGAAATGGTTCCGGGGTCAGGATGATGTATGGCTTGGAGGGGAACTTACTGGTGGTAACCATTAGATGTAGGAGCCATTTGGCCCCTCAAGTTTATTCTGCCACTCAATGAGATTATGGCAGATCTGATATAATCCTCAACTCCACTTTTCCAGTTTATCCCCATAACCCTTAATTCCGTTACTGATTGAAGCCAGATATGATCTACGAAGATCTATCAAAGATGTTAAAAGACAGTGTCAGACCAAGCTAGAATTCCAGGCTAGCCACACAGACTCCTACCAACTATGGCAAGGTCTGCAAGGCATAACAGGCTACAAGATGAAGGCAGGTAAAATTGCCGGCTCTAATGTACCCCTCTCTGATGTGCTCAATGCATAGTATGTCTGTTTTGAGCAAGAGGTCAGTGATAGCACATCCTCCATCCCAGAAGCTTTGGACAAACGTGTATCTAAGGTCACCACTGCCTACATCAGAGCAGCCTTCTCAAAAGTCAACTCACGGAAAGCAATTAGTCTAGATGGGATACCCAGGCAAGCACTCAGGTCCTGCGTGGACCAGCTGGACCAGTATTCGCAGACACCTTCAACCTCTCTTTACACCAATCTGAAGCCCCTACCTACTTCAAGAAGTTGACCATCATCCCTGTGGCAAGGAAAAGCTAGGCTGTGTGCCTTAATGATTATCAGCCGGTGGCTCTGATATCTATCATTATGAAGTGTTTCGAAAGACTAGTCATGGCAAAATCAATTCTTGCCTCCCAGACTGTCTGAATCCACTACAGTTCGAGTATCACCATAACAGGTCCACACCAGATGCGCTGGCCCTATATTCAACCCTGATAACAAAGCCACCTATGTCAGACTCTTATTCATAGACTATAACTCGGCCTTAAACACCATTATTCCTACAAGACTCAACTCCAAACTTCGTGGCCTGGTGCTCGGCTCCTCCCTCTGCAGCTGGATCCTAGACTTCCTAATGCACAGACCGCAATCATTAAGGATAGGCAACAGCCACACCATCTCCACGATTGCCCTCAACACCGGTGCTTCACAAGGCTGTGTCCTCGGCCCCTTACTAAACTCCCTATACACCTTTGACTGTATGGCCACATTCCGTCCAACTCGATTTTCAAGTTTGCTGATGTTTTTGCCCACTCACGTAAACTGTCTATATTTGTTTGTAGACTCTGTCATCCTCACAATTGTCTTTCCACCTATTTCTGCATCAGCCACAAAGTTGGCAATGGTACATTCACTTTCCTTGTCGAAGTTATTAACATATGTTGTAAATAATTCTGGCCTCAGCACTGAGCTGTGTGACATTCCACTAGTTACAGGTTGCCACCTTGAAAATGCATTTCTTATTCAACTCTGCCTTCTATCAGCTATCCAATCCTCTATCCATGCTAATATAATACCCTCAAACATCATGGAGTCTTTTCTTGCTAAGTAGCATTTTGTGTGGCACCTTATCAAATGCTTTTGGAAATCCAAGTATATTACATCTTCAGGTGTTCCCATGTATCTGCTGCCCCTGTTCTTTAAGATGGTAGATGCTGCCAAAGGATCCTTAGTGAGTTGCTGTAGTGCATCTTGTTGATGGTGCACTATGTTGTCACTTTGCATCAGTGGTGGAGGGAGTGAATGTTTGTATGGGATGCGAATCAAGAGAGATGCTTTGTCCTGGGCGATGTTGAGCTTCTTGAGTGTAGTTAGAGCAGCACTCATCTAGGCAAGTGGAGAATATTCTGTCATACCTGACTTATCTTGTAGATGATGATGGACAGGCTCTGGAATGCCAGGAGCTAAGTTACAATCTGCAAAGCCTGCTCTTGAAGCTACAGTATTTATATGGCTAACAGTGGAAGATTCAGCAGTGGTAATGCCATCAAGAAGTGCTGCTAAAGGTGCTAGATACTTATTGTAATGTCACAATGATGCATTATTTCACATAGTGGGATGAAGTGGAAGTTGTGTAGCTTATAACGGCCAGAATACCAGCTCAAACAAAGCTAGAACACCCACTGTGTTAACTCCAGTTTGATCATTTCACTCTATAGGTTTATTGCGCAGACCTATCCTGGGCTCATACAGGTATCCCAAGAAATTTGCAACATTTGTTTCTCCACTGAAGTTGCGAGCAAAGGATGTGATATACATACTGTTAAAGTATCTCAAATTGGTTCCTTGAGTGAGAATAATTAAAATTAGTTTTTACAGCTTTCCACTCATAAATTCCAGGATTATTTTGAGTTGGCCAATCCTGCATTGGACCCTGGTGTGTAATTTCTCATTAATTTCTTATGAAAAGGTGCCTGTGAAATAATGCATTTATGACTTCACTGTACATGCTACATATAACATGTCCTGGAATATCTTGTCAGCAGAAAAAGGAGAAGCTCTACACTTTGGATTTTAAGGGGGCTGACTGGGAAGAATGATGTTGATCTAGGGGGAGGCTGACTGGATACGGTGATGGACCATTGATGAAGAGAGTGAGGAGAGTTCCTCAGGGAGGTAGGGCAGTAATCCTGGGTAGAGGTCAGTGGTTGGGGTCAGATGCCTTGTGATAGGAGAGGTCAGGTCTTGTTTGGGGAACTTCATTCACAGAGGCTGCTCAAGGAAGCATTTGGATCCAGGAGGGTGGTGGTAAGGCACTTGCCTCCTTGCATAAGGAAGTTGCCAGACTTTCCAATGCTCAGAAACTGAAAGCAGAATAAGTTCAAAAACTGACTGATGCTGCAGCTCACAGTCTCACTACTGTGTTTAAAGCTGCAACCAGCCTTCTTTGATTGGGTCAATCACCGGCCCACCTCCCAATTCAGTTAAAGTTGCAAATAAGTGGGTTTGTGACAAGGAAGAGATTTCTGATTTATTTATTCAGTTAAATATCAGCCCCATGATTTTATGAACTGATTTTAAAAAATTGATGAATAACATTTTAATATTTTGAATAATATTTTAGTTTGTTACCTTGAAGTGAAATGATTGTTGTAGGAAAGTGTGGCACTTGCTGCATCAGTAATATCCACACCAAAATAATGGCCAGATTCACTTGAAGCAGATGTTTTAGATTTTTTTTCACTTGTTGATGAAGCAATTCAAACTTCAGTTTATGGAAGATATTAGTATTTCTTAGACTTCATATTATTTTCCTCAGTACTGTATTCATAATTTAGTCAATTTAAACTTGCATTTTTTAATAAAACAATACCAGGCCTAAATGCAGCTACTGGCAAAATATATTCTGATAAAACAATTGACAAATGCAGATTTTCAATAATTGAATACTATACATCTTAAATTACTAGAATTTGGACTGTGGGATAAAAAATATGTGTGTGATATAGTTTTTATCTAGTGTGGTACCAGCATTTTAAATACAGCCAATACTGTTCTAAATGGACAGGAGCCAAATGTGGGTTATTACAAGAAATGCTGTGTCAACACTGCTTTAAGGCTGCTATTGTATCATTTCTGAACTCTTTGGGGTGACCTTTGCATTCATTTGGTGACTGTACAGTTGATAAGTGTGCCAAAACTCTGTTGTATAATTCAAATAAGCTTGGAATACAGATCACTTTATGTCTGGGAGAAGCTCTACATACACAGGGCAAAACTACTTTGATCAGTCTCAAAGCTTTTTCTGCCATAAATTCTATCTAAATGATGGATAAATAAAAGGAATCTGTTATATGCAGATGAACAAAAATTTTACACTTGACTATATTTGCAATAACTGCATCAGTATAAAGTCGGTTTAAAGCAAAATTCAGATTGGAATCTGAAACAAAAACAGAAAACGCTGGAAAATCACAGCAAGTCTGGTAACATCTGTGGAGAGAGAATAGAGTAAGAAGTCTGACAACACCAGGTTTAAGCCCAACCCTTGGACTTAAACCTGGTGTTGTCAGGCTTCTTACTGTGTTTACCCCAGTCCAACACCGGCATCTCCACATCGAGAGAGCATTGAGCCAACGTTTCAAGTCCAGATGACCCTTCGTCACAGGACCAATTTTTTGGGCTTAGATGGTCCTTTTCTGACAAAGGGTCATCCAGACTTGAAACGTTGGCTCTATTCTCTCTCCATAGATGCTGTCAGATCTACTGAGGTTTTCCAGCATTTTCAGTATCCATTCGGGCACAAGTTCAGTATGAGTGAATTTGCTTGTTTGCCCTAGTGTGGATTTCTGGTAGTTCATGATGTAGTTCAGTCGTCTCTGCTGCCTTCTGCACTGAGCTCTCCCCGTAGCCAGGATAGAAATAGACCAATAGGATCCATAAAAAAACAGACGAGTATAAATTTCTTGAATGATAGGCTGGTTTATTTTTCTTTTGGAAAATATTAAAGCTTGTAGATGCTGTAGTTTCATTTTTATTTTTTGTTCTTTTAACCATTCCAGGGGAAAGAACAACATAAACCTGAAGCATCTCCACTTTACATTCAGAACCCATTTGAGCAGGCTCTAAATGTGAGCAAGAATGTCAATCAGACCCAACTGGAGAAGTTTGTGACCTCGGCAAGAGAGAGCGCCTGGATTTTACAGCAAGAGGGGATCAAACGGCCAATGTCCAACACCAAACCCTGGGGACTAGCAGCTCTGCTTCTTCCCACCATGCAGTCCTCTGGAGGGAAGAGTAAAAAGAAGAGACAACCAGCTAGCGAGAGGATTAAAAGTTTGTTGGATTCACTAAAGGCAAACAAAGAAACCACTGGCTATTTAAACCGGTCAAATGGTGGTAGACGGCACATTTGCACTGTTGCCTGGTAGCAGCCCTCTGAATAAAATGAACTAGTGTCTGTAAAAACATCATTCAACCACAGTAAGCACTAAGACAGCAGAAATCTCAAAATCCATTGATTTGAGTGCTGCAAGAATTATTTAATAATACAGCCAGTTGGCAGTAAGAGTTCATCTGATCTAAGTTTTGAAATGTCTGGTCTGAGTCAGTTTTAGTGGAGACTGCATGAACTGGATGGTGCTGTGGCTATGAATTTGAAGGCAAACATTTAAAGAGCACTGACTTGGAATCCAACAGATGACCTAACAGACCATTCCTACATGCTTCCTCATCAAGATGAAACTTAAAGGGTGTATTCAGACTTGTATCTTTAGAAAGCTGCTGAATTGATGAACGAAAATTTATATTACCTGCAGACTCATTTTAAATAAACAATTGGAAGGTAGTCAGTAAAAGTTTATAACCTTTTTAAACATTTGGTTCTGTTCATTTCCAATTGGTTCCATGAAAATGAAAATATGTATTATAATTTATGATTTGTAAAGTTACTAATCCACTTGGCTTATAATTTCCTGGGGTTTTACCAATGTTTGACTTCCTTTCATCAGTGGAATCCATTCCAATCTGCTTTAGAAGCAAGAAGCTATGGCAACAGTAGAACCAATTCTCGCAGCTTTGTATAAATTGCTCAATTCAGACACTATAAAGATACTCTAGTGAAATAAATCATTGACTTTGCTAAGGTACCCCACTGAAGATTGAATCAAGCATTGGAAAAATTCCATCTATACAAAAGAGGTGGCCCTGTAGAAAGCAAAGACTGTGATCACAGACTAGACAGTACAACTCCTATCAAGGTGATTCATTAATAAAGTGAGTTGAGAGGAAAATAGAGACTTGGCATTTATATAGTATCCTTCATAAGAACATAAGAAATAGGAGCAGGAGTAGGCCATCTAGCCCTTCGAGCCTGCCCCGCCATTCAATAAGATCATGGCTGATCTGTTGTGGCTCAGTTCCACATTCCCGCCCTCTCCCCATAACCCTTAATCCCCTCTCTTATCAAAAACTCATCAACCCGCGTCTTAAAAATATTTAGCGAGGCAGCCTCCACCACCTCAACGGGCAGAGAATTCCAGAGATTCACCACCCTTTGAGTGAAGAAGTTCCTCCTCAACTCCGTTCTAAACCGCCCCCCCTTTATCTTGAGGCTGTGCCCCCGAGTCCTACTGTCCTTTCTGAGCGGGAAGAGCCTCTCCACCTCTATCCTATCCATCCCATTCATCATCTTATACGTCTCAGTGAGATCTCCCCTCATTCTTCTAAACTCTAACGAGTACAAGCCTAGTTTATTCAGCCTCTCCTCATAGCTCAACCCCCTCAACTCCGGCATCAGCCTAGTAAACCTCCTCTGCACTCCTTCCAAGGCCAAAATATCCTTGCGTAAGTACGGCACCCAAAACTGCACACAGTACTCCAGCTGCGGTCTCACCAATGCCCTATACAGCCGCAGCAAGACCTCCCTACTTTTATATTCAATCCCCCTCGCTATGAAGGCCAGCATCCCATTTGCCTTCGTGACCACCTGCTGCACCTGAAAGCTGGGTTTTTGCGACTCATGCACAAGGACCCCGAGGTCCCTCTGCACTGTCGCCTGCTGCAGTTTTTCTCCACGTAAGTAATAGTCCTTCCTACCATTATTCCTACCAAAGTGGACCACCTCGCACTTGCCAACATTAAATTCCATTTGCCAGTTCCTGGCCCATTCGCCCAGCCTATCTAGATCCTTCTGCAGACTCTCCACACCTTCCACGCAATTTGCCGTTCCACCAATCTTGGTGTCATCAGCAAATTTCGACACCATACACTCGGTTCCCTCCTCCAGATCATCTATATAAATGGTAAATAGCTGAGGCCCCAGCACCGACCCCTGGGGCACTCCACTAGTCACCAACTGCCAATCCGAATAGCACCCATTGACCCCCACTCTCTGCCTCCTATTTGACAACCAGTCCTCTATCCACGCTAACACCCTACCCCCAACTCCATGCCCCCTTACCTTCTGCAATAACCTCTTGTGAGGTACCTTGTCAAACGCATTCTGAAAATCAAGAAAGACCACATCCACCGGCTCTCGTCTATCCACCGCCCTGGACACATCCTCATAGAACTCCAGTAAATTTGTCAGACATGTCTTCCCCTTAACGAAACCGTGCTGCGTCTGCTCTATCAAGCAATTCCCCTCAAGATGCCTTGTTATTTCCGCCTTGATGACGGATTCTAACATTTTACCTACAACAGACGTTAAACTAACCCGCCTATAATTCCCCGCCTTTTGCCTGGCACCCTTCTTAAACAAAGGCGTAACGTTAGCCGTTTTCCAATCTTCCGGCACTTCCCCGGAATCCAGCGACGTCTGGAAAATAACCACCAAGGCATCCACTATCACGTCCGCCATTTCTTTCAGAACCCTCGGATGCATTCCATCCGGTCCTGGCGACTTGTCCACAATCAGCCCCTCCAGTCTATCGAGCACCGCCTCTCTAGTAACAGTAATGTTATTGAGACCCTCCAGTCCTACCACCTTTCCATCTCTAACACCCGGCAAATTATTCACGTCCTCCTCCGTGAAGACTGAAAAAAAAAGTTATTCAAGACCTCAGCCTCTAAGGGTCCAACGTTCACCCTAGCCAGCCTCTTCCTTTTTATATACTTATAAAAACTCTTGCTATCCTTTTTTATATTAAGCGCTAGCCCAGCTTCACAACCTCAGCATGTCCCAAAGTGCCTTACAACCCTGGAACTACGTTTGAAGTTTGGTTCACTGTCAATGCAGGATAGTTTCCTGTGATCGGGAATGAAGAAAATTGAAATGTGATTGGGACGCATGCCATCAGCACAAGGAGGATTTAATTTCATTGGTTAATGAGGAAAGCCCATACTCAGATTTAAATCTAGAAACAAAATTATGCACCATTTGGAACTATTTTCTGCTGGTTGTCATACAATTTGTTTAATATTTTCATAATAGTTTAATCTTGATGCTTGTATAATGCCAGAGCATTCTCCTTAGGGAGGCCAACACCACAGATTGGGTTTCACCAGGATTTCTGGACCGAATGACTGGTAATCATCCAAGTCTTCCCAGAAATTTTGAATAACTAGGCACTGGCAAAATATAAGGAAGAAACCACTCATTCCCAACAAGTATCTAAATTGCTCTGACGAAGAGTCGTCTTAACTTGAAACATTGGCTCTATTCTTCCGCAGACACTGTCAGACCTGCTGAGATTTTCCAGTATTTTCTGATTTTGTTTCAGATTCCAGCATCCTCAGCATTTTGCCTTTATCTTAAGTATCCAAATTGTTTGTCATCCTCTAAAAATGTGTTTGTTATTCTAGTTGCTGCAATGGAGCCTTTTTTATCCATACTCCTATTGTACATCATTTGTTTTCCTACCATAGCTTTCACTGGTGCCTTGCATGCAACGTTGACTGATTGCACAGTGGATTTTTGTTCTTGATTTCATCTCCTTGATGAACCAAAATACAATGTTTGTTTACTGGACTCTGCCTTTGTTCCAGGCCTACTAAATTGCTGAGACAATAATTATGTAACACAAATTTCTAATTAATTCTAATGATACTAATTAATGGGGACGGTAGTATGGGGTGGTATGTTACTAGACCAGTCCAGTCCACTGGATAACCAATGCTGCGATGGCACAGTGGTTAGAACAAAGAACAACCCAGCACGGGAAACAGGCCCTTCGGCCCAATGAGCCTGCGCCGCTGCATCCTCCTACACCTACCCTGCCCTGCGTGTCTGCGAGTGGAACCCCTAACTTAGCCAGATTCAGGGGAGAATAGTGTCAATTTGGTATACCAATCAGCCTAAGAGCACATCTTTGGGGTGTGGGAGGAAACCGGAGCGCCCGGAGGAAACCCACGCAACCACAGGGAGAATGCGCAAACTCCCACAGACCACATCTGTGCTAAATGTTTAGAGTTGCAGTGCTCGAGGGCCCGGGTCAGGCAACTCGAGGGGCGTTTGGAGGATGCGTTTCTGGTCAGGGAAAACAAAGAGATAATGTCTAAGAACCATGAGCAGGAAGAGGTCCCAAGGGCTGAAGAGCAGGATGCGTGGACGACTGTTAGGCGGAAAAAGAGGAAGAAGAAGAGTAGTCATGGTCCCCCGGCCTCCCCAGTGGCCCCGCAAGATTCATCGACAGGGGCACAAAAGGATAGGCAGGAGGGCCAGAATGACTTAGAGGGACAGAAGGGGGCTGGCAAGGTGATAGTGGTAGGGGGTGGGAGGGTCCAAGGCATTGACAGGAGGTTCTGTGGGCAGAGGCATGATTCCAGGATGGTGGTCTGCCTCCCTAGAGCAGGGGTACAGGACGTAACAGAAAGGGTAGAGGGAATTTTGAAAGGGGAGGGGACCCAGGCAGAGGTAATGATACACATAGGGGAGGGGGACATAGGAAGGAGGAGTAGGGTAGATGTCCGTAGGCAATTTAGGGAGTTGGGGTCCAAACTGAAGAGCAGGACCTCCAGGGTGGCATTCTTTGGGTTGCTGCCTAGTACCAGCAGGGCTAGGATGACGAGATCATTCAGCTGAATGCATGGTTGAGGGATTGGTGTAGGGTAGAGGGCTTTACTTTTGTAGACCACTGGGAGGTATTTATGAGAGAAGGGCAACTGTACAGGAGGGATGGAGAGAATTTGAATGGGAGGGGAACTAGTGTCTTAGCAGGGAGGTTAGCTGGTGTGTTTAGGAATGGTTTAAACTAATAGGGAGGGTGGGTGGGGATGTGGCTGGGAGAGAGTTGGGTGAAAGGAAAATTATCAGGGAGAAGGAGGTTCCGAGGGACACTGGTGGGTTGAACTGTGTCTGTTTCAATGCAAGGAGTGTGACAGGAAAAACGGATGAACTTAGGGCCTTGATGTTTGTGAGGAAGTTAGATGTGGTGGCTGTAACAGAGACGTGGTTACGTGAAGGGCAGGACTGGCAGCTGAATGTTCCTGGGTATAAGTGTTTTAGGTGTGACAGAGGGTTGAAGAGAGGTGGAGGGGTGGCACTGTTAGTAAAGGAAAACATCACAGTAGTGCAGAGGGAGGACAATATGGAGGAGTGGTTAGCAATGCTGCTTCACAGCACCAGGGACCTGGGTTCGATGTCGGCCTCAGGTCACTGTGTGGAGTTTACACATTCTCTCGTGTCTGCATGGGTTTCCTCCGGGTGCTCTGGTTTCCTCCCACAGTCTAAAGATGTGCAGGTTAGGTTGATTGGGCATGCTAAATTGACCCTAGTGTCAGGAGATTAGCAAGATAAATGTACGGGGTTACAAGAATAGGACCTGGGTGCAATTATGATTAATGCAGACATGATGGGCCGAATGACCCCCTGCACTGTAGGCTTCTATTCTGTGCCATGAGTTCAAATCCTACCATGGCAGCTGCGGAATTTAAATTCAATAGTTAATACATCTGGAATAAAATGCTAGTCACTTTAATGCTGGTCAGGAAACTACTGGACTGTCATAAACTCATCCTGGTTCACCACTGCCCTTTAGGGGAGAAAATTTCCTGTCTTTAGCTGATCTGATCTATACGTAACTCTTGATCCACAGCAGTGTGGATAACTTTTAACTGCCCTCTGAAATGATCCACTTTGTTTCAAGGGTAATTAGGGATAGGCAATAAAAACTGGCCTTGCCAACAGCACATCTCAAGAATAAATTTGTAAAATTGCCCATTTCTACCCAGAAGCCCCTAAATTATGATAAACTCTATGACTTTGAGTTGAATTTCCGTAAACTTGATTGATAATCAAAAGTTCAATTATTACCTGTATCTTCAGATATAGATCCTACCGTTACTGTTTGAGAGTGTACAGTATTTGTTCCTCAATGGCAGGAAATTGTTTAGTGATGAAATTGGATCACAATTTGACAAGGTTAAAACCTCCACCTGGGGCCAGTCTCTGTAAAGCAAGCCTGCGTTCTCTGTGACACTGGCTCAACATGGAGAATCTCTTGGGTCATCTTTATATTATCCCAATGATATGGGAGACTGAACATTGCAAAAAAAGTGCAACATCACCTTTGTTAAAGCAGAAAGGTTACAGTAATTTTTCCAACAGAGTTTTTAAAGTGAGTGGATGTATGGCAATGATTTTCTAACCATTCAAAAAGAAACTCTTCTACAAATTAAAGCTTTTTTTATAGACAAATGTTCTGTCTGAGGTTGTAGAAAATAGTCTGTTAGGTACTGTGAAATGTTTAGGAGGTTGAATGGTTAATATTCTAATAAATACTTAACCAATTTCATGATGGAACTGGACTTTTGAGCTAATATGGATTCAACTCAAATTGCTTTTGAGAAATCATTTGGGGAAATGGAGAGAATAATTCCTCCAACACAATTGTATTTTTACTGTGCTGCCTCCAAAATTGTTGTCTCAACTAGCCAAAGTGCATCATTTCATCTTACCTAAGTAAAAATGCTCAACTGTAAAATATGCCATTAGTCCATCTGGTAAAAGTGGAAGCTAATTTTGCTGCAACTATCTTTCCTTTTTTAAAAAGTGAAAGCAATTGTCTTTGAAAGTGGTTAATTGTTATAGGAGTTTCCTGAGCATTGTATTCTATGCTGACATATCTTCAACTGCTTCATCAATGACTTTTCCTCAATTATAAGGTCAGAAGACTGCTCGCATCTGTCAGTGATGGAACATTTTCTACTAGCCTGGACACCATCCAAGACAGAGTAGCCCAGTTGATTGGCACCCATCCACCATCTTAATCATTCCCTCTATTAACAAGATGCACCACAGCAACTTGCCAAGCCTCCTTCAACAGCACCTTCCAAATCCACAACCTTAACCTCAAAAGGCAAGGGCAGCAGATAATACTCAATGGGCTGAAGGGTCTTTTCTGTGCTGTATGACTCTATGACCATCACTTGGATGTTCTTCTCTAAGTCACATGTTACCCTGACTTGGAATTAAATTGCCATCCATTCAGTGTTACTGGGTCAAACACCTGAAACTCCCTAAAGTACTGGGTGTATCTACACCATATGAACTGCAGTTGTTCAAGAAGGCAGCTCACCATCACTTCAAGTGCAACACCCAAGAATTGCTGCCCTTGCCATCGACGCACATCCATGAATGAATAAAAACAAGCTTTTCACTTGTATCCCATGGTAGATTTTCGTTATTGTTCTATAAAAGCAGTGAAAGTTGAATATGAGAGACTCCCTTATACAGCGCTGTGAATGCATCTTTGGAAAAAGTTATTCATGAAGCCTTTTAATAAACTCAGGTTTGGATGTAAATGAGAGTTTCCATCCATTCAATCCCTTGTCTGTACATTCTGTCTCCCCATTGCCAGCTGCAGCATCTGACTCTGCTTGTTGCTGTTGCATTCAGGGTCTCAGATCCCAGTTCACTTATAGGTTAAAAGTATTCAATTCTACTTGTCTTTTACAGAGCGTACTACAATATAACATGCTCCATTTGTACAAAACTTTTTTCTATGCAGTTTGTGTTGTTTTTGTCAATATTGAGGATTTGCAAAGGACGCCAAGGAGAATCACTAGACTAATTCCCAACATAAAGTACCTTAGTTATCAAGATTGTCTAAGAAGAGTTGGTACGCCACACTTTAAAGACCCATAAACTTAGGAGTGATCTGATTGAATATTTTTACAGTGGTGAAGGGAATACATTCAGTTCCAGTTTTTCAGATGAGATAAACTAAAGTCCTGTCCACCCTCACAAGGTTGTAGAAGATCCTATGGCACTATTTTGAAGAAAAGCAAGGGCGATTTGCCCAGTATCAGGCCAATATTTAGCCCTCAATCAACATCACAAAAACACCTTGATTGGTCATTCTGACAGCTGTTTGCTGGAGCATGTCATGTGTAAATTGACTGCTGTGTTTCCTGCCTTATGTGGTAGTCATGATGTGGAAGGGGCAAACCCCGAAAGCTTGTGGGTTTACTATCAAATAAACCCTATTGTACTTTAACCTGGTGTTGTGAGACTTTTTACTGTGTTTTCCTGCATTACAACAAGTACTTCATCGACAAAAACATTTTGGAGTATTCTGTGGATGTGAAAGGTGGTACACTTGCAAATCTGTCGTTGCTTTCTTTCAGTTGTCTATCTGTTCCATTTAAATCGGCCAGGGAGTTTAAGTTGTGTAATGCCAGACCTTGGTTAGATGTTGAGGTGACTCTTCTCCGAGATAATACTGGATCTCTGGAGGAGGTTGTCAATGCAAGAAGTGGATGCTTATTCAAGGAATGCCTTCAAATGAGAGCTGGTCCTCATCTGGTTGGGCCAGATATCCTCTTACACAATATAATTACATCAAGGAATTCTGGATCAGTGTCCTCTGGACTAATTTCAATCGCGCAGTTGGAGTACAAGAAGAATTTCCTAACTCTTCCTGCAAATTGCCAGAGTTTTTAATATTTTTGCCTCTCTCGGGATGGCATGGCTTTTTGGGTGAGGTTGATTTTCCATTGTAATACACAAAGTGTTGATTGTGTGGGACAGGCTGGATGGATCAGATCTGTCTGTTTGTATGTTCATAAAAAACCCACATGAAGTAATTTTACAGGAATATACTATGCCAAAAGTCTTGGGGAGTAAGGAATCATGTAGAGTGCAAGCACTGAGATGGTTGTCATTCAGAAAAGTACTGCCACCAAGTGTCGAAATATTACTAAGCAACCATGAAATAAGGTTACCTTCCGTGTAATTACTTTAATGGAAGAAGGTAAGATTGCTTTTCAATCAGTTGGTTTCATTTTTGAAAGAGTCAGAGTAAAGGATTGTTAAGTGGCATGGATGAGGTATAAGATGCTGAGCATGCAGTCATTCTTGCATGTTGCTTCCCATGAACCGATGAGAAGAAAGATAGGGTTTTTGGGAACTCAGGGCGTCTCAAAATGTTTCATCACCAGTTATGCCTTTTGAATTATGGCCAGGATTGTAAAGTAGGGAAACATTACAATTGGAATGTCCTAATGTAGATATTCATGAGCAAGAATAAGTTGTCAAACCCTATAAATAACTATACTGAAATTGTTTTGCCAATTATTCCCCATCCTGTAAAATTATTTATTTGTCTAAGTTGTTGCATGCTCCTCTTTGTAGTTTGATTAGTTTATTTAGTATTTCTCTTTTCTATTTTAAATGTGGTTATACCATTTCTAATCTCACTTTCCAATATTATTCCTTTTATTATTATGATTTTGCTGAACAGCTCAGTAAACTAGACATTAGACTCCATTAAACTGGCCCCCTGTGTCAGCTGTAGTTCAGTTAATTTCACTTTTGCCTCTGAGTCCAAAGATCCAAAGCCCCAGTCAACAGCTTGAGCATAAAAATGAAGGCTGACACTCCAGTGCAGCATTGAGGGAGTACTGCACTGTTGGGAGATAACAATTTTCAAATGGGTGGTGAAATTAAGACCCTCTTCAATTCTGGTGAATATAAAGTGCCATGACACTATTTTAAAAAGTTTGGGAGTTAACCCCGGTGCCCTGGCCAATATTTATCCCTCGCTCAGCAACACAAAACTGATTATCTAGTTACGGTATGTTTTGTCTGTATAGCACGCAAGAAACAATACTTTTCACTGTACCCCGATACCCGTGACAATAATAAATCAAATCAAATCAATGCCTTTCTAATGTCTTTAGAATACATGAAGAAAGATGGATCCACACTGGTCTCAGGATCCTCAGAATTCTGCACTAGTGGTTGAAATTGTTGTTCATTCCCAACGCTGGTCCGATGAATGGCAGATGGAGTTTAATTTAGATAAGTGTGAGGTGATGCATTTTGGTGGATTGAGTCGGGACAGGACTCACTCAGTTAATGGGAGGTGTTGGGGAGAGTTGTAGAACAAAGAGACCTTGGAGTACAGGTTCATAGCTCTTTGAAAGTGGAGTCACTTGGTGGTGAAGAAGGTATTTGTCATGCTTGGTTTCATTGGTCAGAACATTGAATATAAGAGTTGGGACATCTTGTTGAAATTGTACAATAATGTGGAGATGCCAGCGTTGGACTGGGGTAGGCACAGTAAGTAGTCTCACAACACCAGGTTAAAGTCCAACAGGTTTATTTAGTAGCGTGAATTGTTGGAGCACTGCCCCTTCATCAGGTGAGTGGAGAATTCAGTTCACAAACAGGGCATATATAGACACAAACTGAATTACAAGATAATGGTTGGAATCTGAGTCTTAACAGGTAATCAAGTCATTACAAGTGCAGATAATGTGAGTGGAGAGAGGATTAAGCACAAGTTAAAGAGATGTGAATTGTCTCTAGCCAGGATGGTTAGTAAGATTTTGCAAGCCTGGCAAGTTGTGGAGGTTATAGATAATGTGACATGAACCCAAGATCTCAGTTGAGGCCGTACTTGTATGTGCAGAACTTGGCTATCAGTTTCTGCTCGGCAATGTTGCCGTGTGTCTTGAAGGCTGCCTTGGAGAACGCTTACCCAAAGATCAGAGGCTGAATGCCCTTGACTGCTGAAGTATTCCCCAACAGGAAGGGAACACTCCTGCCTGGCAATTGTCGAATGGTGTCCATTCATCTGTTGTCATAGTATCCGCATGGTGTTGCCAATATACCATGCCTCGGGACTTCCTTTCCTGCAGCGTATCAGGTAGACAATGTTGACTGAGTTAAAATAAAAATGCTGTTGGGAAAAAAATAACCCAGGTCAGGAAGTTTGCTCTCAGATGTGCAAACAATTTAAACTGGAGATACAATCCTTTCAAAAGAGAAATCATAATCACTTTAAGGGATAAGGAATCATTAAGCAAAGCGAAAACTAAATGTGATTGTAGCGCACTGTGCTGAGTACCTGGTGGATGGTGTCCTCACGTGAGATGATGGCATCCGTGTTGATGGTCCAGCACATCTTGCAGAGGTTGCGATGGCTGGGTAGTGTGGTGTTATGGTCACTGTTTTCCTGAAGGCTGGCTAATTTGCTGTGAACAATGGTCTGTTGGAGGTTGTACAGTTATTTGAAAGCAAGTAGTGGGGTGTGGGGATGGCCACTAGGACTTGGTGGTTTCAGTTATAAGGAGAGGCTGGACATTTTTCCCTGGAACATAGGAGGTTGAGGAGTGATCTTATAGAGATCTATAAAATGATGAGGAATATAGATAAGGTAGAAACAAAGAAGTCAAAATCTTTTCCAAAAGGTAGGGGCATCTAAAAATAGAGGACACACATTTAAGGTGAGAGGGGAGACTTACAAAAGAATCCAAAAGAGCAATTTTCACACAGAGGGTGGTTGAGTGGCTGGAACAAGCTGCCAGAGACAGTAATAGAGGCGGGTAGAATTTTGTCTTTTAAAAAGCATTTAGACAGTTACATGGATAAAATGCATTTCGAGGGATATGGGCCAAATGCCGGCAATTGGGACTAGCTTATTATAAAAACTGGGCAGCATGGACAAGTTGGGCCGAGCAGCCTGTTTCCACGCTCCTCTGTGACCTACCCAGTTATCAAGCAACCTTTTGAAATAGATTGACTTTGAGTCAGCACAGTGCGCTACAATCACATTTAGTTTTCGCTTTGCTTAATGATTCCTTATCCCTTAAAGTGATTATGATTTCTCTTTTGAAAGGATTGTATCTCCAGTTTAAATTGTTTGCACATCTGAGAGCAAACTTCCTGACCTGGGTTATTTTTTTCCCAACAGCATTTTTATTTTAGCCATTTATGGGACATGGGCGTCACTGGCTGGCCAGCATTTATTGCCCACCCTAGTTGCCCTTGGAGGCCAATTGAGAGTCAACCACATTACTTTCTGTGGCTCTGGCGTCACATGTAGGCCAGACCAGGTAAGGACGATTTCCTGTCCTAAAAGACATTAGTGAACCAGGTGGGTTTTTCCGACAATCTAAGTTGAAGTTTTTTTATTAGTGTCGCAAGTAGGCTTACATTAACACTACAATGAAGTTACTGTGAAAACCCCCTAGTCGCCATATTCCAGCGGCTGATCAGGTACACTGAGGGAGAATTTAGCATAGCCAATGCACCTAACCAGTACATCTTTCAGACTGAGAGAGGAAACTGGAGCACCCAGATGAAGCCCATGCAGACACGGGGAGAATGTGTAAACTCGACAATGACTACACGGTCATCAGTAGATTCTTAATTCCAGATATTATTTAATGAATGCAAATACTACCAACTACTGTGATGGGATTCGAACCTGGGTCCCCAAAACATTAGCTGAGTTTCTGGATTAATAGTCTAGCGATAATACCACTAGGCTATTGCTGTCCCAATGTGTAAGTGATGGCTATCACCAAGTTTATTCATAAGGCCTCCAACACTTGTTCTGGGCTCTATGCAACTTGAACTATTTTCCTAGCTATTGTCCAAAAGATAAAATCAATTTCAAAATATAGATGCAAAGGCTTTTTGAAAGAGTGATGTATTAGTCTGAAATAAAAACAGAAAATGCTGGATAAACTCAGCTGGTCTGGCAGCATCTGCGGAGAGAGAAAAGTAGTTAACATTTTGGATCTAAATGATCCTTCCACAGATCTGTGTTTATTTCAGATTTCCAGCACTTACAGTATTTTACTTCTATATATATATTAGTCTAACTGCCTTCCTCTTTCCGCATACTTCTGCAGAAGTTTTCTCTTCAAATGGTTATGCATTTCCCTTTAGAAAATCATTACTGAATCTGCTCTCATCACCCATTTAGGCACAAAGAAAGATTGCTGTGGTGGCTGGAGATCACTCATCTCAGCTCCAGGACATCACCGCAGGAGTTCCTCAGGGTAGTATTCTAGGCACAACCATCTTCAGCTGCTTCATCAATGACCTTCCTTCCATCATAAGATCAGAAGTGGGGATGTTTGCTGATGATTGATTTGATTTGGTGTGATTTATTATTGTCACATGTATTAGTATAAATGAAAAGTATTGTTTCTTGCATGCTTTACAGTTTGTAGAGAAGGAAAGGTGATGGTGGAGAATGCAGTGTTACAGTCATAGCTAATAAGAAGCCTCACAACACCAGGTTAAAGTCCAACAGGTTTATTTGGAATCACGAGCTTTCGGAGTGCTGCTCCTCCATCAGGTGAGATGAAGGAGCAGGGCTCTGAAAGCTCTTGATTCCAAATAAACCTATTTGATTTCAACCTGATGTTGTAAGACTTCTTACTGTTCCCACCCCAGTCCAATGCCAGCACTTCCACATCAGTCATAGCTAGGGTGTAGAGAAGGTTCAACTTAATGTGAGACAGTTTCATTTAAGATTCTGATGTAATAGGGAAGAAACTATTCTTGAGTTGGTTGGTACATGTCCTCATGCTTTTGTTTCTTTTTCCCAATGGAAGACAGTATGTCCAGGGTGCAAGGGTCCCTAATAATGCTGGCTGCTTTTCCGAGGCAGCGGGAAGTATAGACAGTGTCAATGGGTGGGAGTTTGGTTTGAGTGATGGACTGGATTTCATTCACAATGCTTTGTAGTTTCTTGTGGTCTTGAACAGAGTGGGAGCCATACCAAGCTGTGATATAATTGGAAAGACTGCTTTCTATGGTGCATCTGTAAAAGTTGGTGATAGTCAAAGTGAACATGCCAAATTTCCTCAGTCTTCTGAGAAAGTAGAGGCATTGGCGGGCTTTCTTAATTATAGCATTGGCATTGAGGGACCAGGACAAGTTGTTGATCTGGACACTCAAAAACTTGAAGCTGTCAACCATTTCTACTTTGTCCCCATTGATGTAGAGAGGGGACGTTCTCCACTACGCTTCCTGAAGTCGATGATAAGCTCCTTTGTTTTGTTGACATTGAGGGACAGATTATTGTTGCCGCACCAGTTCACCAGATTCTCTCTCTCTTTCCTGTACTCAATCTCATCATTGTTTGAGATCTGACCCACTATTGTGGTGTCGTCAGCAAACTTGAAAATTGAGTTGGAGGGAATTTGACTTCACAGTCATAGTTGTATAAGGAGTATAGTAGATGGCTGAGGACACAGCCTTGTGGGGCACTCGTGTTGAGGATGATCTGCTGCAAGTAAGACACCTCCTGACACCATGATGTTTGTTCACCATCTACCAGGCACAGGTCAGGAGTCTGATGAAATACTCTCCATTTGCCTGGATGAGCGCGCCTCCAACAACAGTCAAGAAGTTCGACACCATCCAGGATAAAATGGCTCACTACCCGTTCCACAAACATTCACTCCAACAAGCACTAACACACGGCAGCAGTGTGTACCACCTACAAGATGCACTTCAGGAATTCACTAAGGCTCCTTAGGCAGTACTTTCCAAACATGTGACTGCTACCATTTTGAAGGGCAACAGCAGGAAACACATGGGAACACCACTGCCTGCAAGTTCCCTTCCATGTGATTCAACATCCTGACTTGGAAATACATTGCCGTCCTTTCACTGTCGCTGGGTTAAAATCTTGATTCAATTTAATTTATTATTGTCACATGTATTAGTATACAGTGAAAAGTATTGTTTCTTGCGTGCTATACAGACAAAGCATATCATTCATAAGGAAGGAAACAAGAGAGTGCAGAATGTAGTGTTACAGTCATAGCTAGGGTGTGGAGAAAGGTAGGTCCTTTCAAAAGTTTGATGGGAACAGGGAAGAAACTGTTCTTTAGTCGGTTGGTATGTGACTTCGTATTTTTTTCCCAACGAAAGGAAGTGGAAGAGAGAATATGTGGAGTGCGTGGGGTCCTTAATTATGCTGGCTGCTTTCCAAGGCAGTGGAAAGTGTAGACAGAGTCAATGGATGGGAGACTGGTTTGTGTGATGGATTGGGCTACACTCATGACCTTTTGTAGTTTCTTGTGGTCTTGGGCAGAGCAGGAACCATACCAAGCTGTGATACAACCAGAAAGAATGCTTTCTATGGTGCATCTGTAAAATCCTGGAACTTCCTCCCTAACAGCACTGTAGGTTTACCTACATTACAGGAACTGCAGCTCACCTTCACCTTCTCAAGGGCAATTAAGGGTGGTCAATAAATACTAGCCAACGATACCCATATCCCCTAAATGAATAAAAAAATGAATTTATAATCCAGATCATAATATTTTGCTGCATGAGTTTTTTTCTCACCCTCTTGTTCCATCTAAGTCTTTTGCCAATTATCTTGGAAAAGATAAATTCCTTTGGTTGTGTTATGTTAGATGTGAATGGATCAGAATTGAAATAAAGCTGGACAAACAACCCGGCTTCAACCCAGGCACTGCAAATAACAAAAGCACAAGCAACCCTGCAAACTCCTCTGCACTAACATCTGGCAATGTGTGCCAAAATTGGCGGAGTTATCCCACACACTAGTCAACCAACAGTCTGACATAGTTATACTCACTAAATCATACCTTTCAAATAACATACAAGACTCCTCCATCACCATCCCTGGATGTATCCTCTTCCACTGACAAGACAGACCCACAAGAGATGGCAGCGCTCTGATATACTGTCAGGAATGAGTGAGCCTAGGAATTCTCAGCAATGATTCTGGTCCTCATGAAGTCTCATAGCATCAGATCAAACATGGACAAGGAAATCATCCACAGGAGTCCCTCAGGGTAGTGTTCTAGGCCCAGTCATGTCCCGTTGCTTCCTCAATGACCTTCTCTCCACCATAAGGGTCAGAAGTGTGGATGTTTGCTGATGATTGCACAATGTTGAGCACCATTCATGACCTCTCAGATACTGAAGCAATTCACGTCTGCATGCAGCAAACCTGAAAAACATTTAGGCTTGGGCTAACAAATGGTGAGAAAAATTTGAGTCACACAAGTGTCAGGCAATGACCACCTCAAACTTAACCATTGCCCCGTGATACTCAATGACATTGCCATCATTGAATCCTTCACTATCAATATCCCGGGGGTACAATTGACCTGAAACTGAGCTGCGCCAACCATGTAAACACCATGGCCACACCTGCAGACACAAGGCTGGATATTCTGCCATGAGTAACTCGCCTCCTGCCTCACCAAAGCCTGTCCAATATCTGCAAGGCACAAGTCATTAGTGTGATGGAATTCTCTCCACTTGCCAGGATGAGTGCAGCTCCATTCAAGAAGCCAAACACTATTTAGGACAAAGTGGCCTGCTTGTCTGGTAGCCCAGCCACCACCTGAAACATCATTTCCTCCACCACCAACATACAGTGGCAGCAACGTGTACCATTCACCAAGTCACCTTTGACAGCACCTTCCAAACCTCAGACCTCCACCATCGAGGAGAACAAGAGTCCCTGGCACGTGGAGACAGCATCACTTACAAATCCCCCTCACACATGATCCTGACTTAGAAATATATCCTAATTCCTTCATTGTCACATTGACTGGTTAAAATTATAAAATTCTTTTTCGAACTGACTGCAGACCATCACCTATGGAAGGGCATTCCGCAAAGAAATGTTAGCCTGGCCAACATTGCTAACATCCCATGAATGAAAAAAAATAAAGGTTTTACCAAATCTTACAGTCTCTGGATCGTTAGAGAGCAGACGTATGACTGAGATGTGCATCGGGACCCTGTGGAAGTCCCGACATGTGGATCTCCATAGGAATTGTCTGGAAAGTTTGAACTTGCAATCCCTTGCTCCCAGAACCTTCCACGGATGTCAGTGACTCTGAGCTAGACGGACATTTCTGCGGTACTTGCGGGAAGTTGCTAAGATAGACCAAACACTTGTCTAACTCCTGGGTAATTCCAGAACTGACTCCCCCTCTCATTCACACCACAACCCCCACCACCGAATAAGCTCCATGACTACCAATTACCTCTCCCAACCACTTAATACCCTCCTGATCACCCAATTACCCTTCTGACCTGACTCAAATACTTTCCACCTGATTATCCACCTACACCCAATCCAGTTGCCCACTCCACCCATCAACTCCCAACCCACTTGCCCACTTCACCCACCAACAACCCCCCCCCCGGCACCATTTACCCACCTCACTCACCTACTCACCCACATTGTCAATTCCTTACTCACTTATCCAATCACTGATCCATTCACTTACATTCAATCACTAACATCCATTCTCTAACATGCACGCTGGACATTTAAATTTACCACAAAAACAGAAGTTGCTGAAAAACCTCTGCGAGTCTTAGTACATCTGTGGAGAGAGAGTAGAGCCAAGGTTTCCTCTCTCCACAGATGCCGTCAGACCCGCTGAGGTTTTCCACCAAATTCTGTTTTTATTTCAGATTCTGCAGCAAATGGCTTTTATTTACATTGACTATATGGCAGGCCGTGCAGTAACTAGGGGGTGTGAGTGGACTTCCCTAACAAGCTGATGGAGTTCACTTGGGTACATTGCACTCTGTCTTACAGGCGGGTTTGGAAAGCCTCTGTGGAAATGGAGCACAGCACCAGAGCAGGCAATATTCCAGAGGCAGAGGCAATGACGGTTGCTCGTCTGTGGAAAATCCAGGCCAACGTGTTGCATTACATTCAGTGTTTCTGGCAGTTTGTCGTGAACAATTATCCAAAGGGTGATGTCACGTCTATTGAAGCAGATAAATGTCAGGAGTAGCACAGTGTGAACATTGTGAGCTGCTGCCAGTCACACTGCTCCGTAATCTGTTTTACAGCAGGCCATTTCCGCGGGGTAGAGTTTACATTGTGACCTAGAGTGGCCCATTGCCGTGAATGCTGCACACAAAGTCAAATGCAATAAGCTAATAAAAACCACAGGCATCTGTGGGAAGTGCCGCATTGTTCCTTTGGACGTGAGCATTTCAATGACTGCTCTCCCTGTCGTGATCCATCTGCTTGTGACTGCTGCCTTTGTCCTGCCACCTCTCATGACTCTTACTGCCACTGCCAAGAGCAAGTTGTTGTATGACCCAGGCATGCAGCTGGCACTGGTAGAGAAAGCTGGCATCGGTTAGGATCAGGAAGGGTGGGGAATGAGGAGCCCAATGCAATGACTCCCAGCTAAGGTCCTGCTGATCCCCCAGTTTAACGTCATCTTATTTGCACAACAAAACACCGAAAGGTTAATAAGGTTCGCCGTTCTCTCTGGAGCTGACGATTGACTCTCTGTTGAAGCTGCTAGTCAGCATTTATTAATTTTCAGCCTTAGTAAGTCTGAATACACAATGTTTGCAGCATCGCCCAAAAGCTGACAACTCAAAATAAGGGTCAGACGACAGGGCAAGGTTTATAATTGGGGCAGGGGTAATTATGATGCGATTAGGCAAGAATTAGGGAGCATTAGATGGGAGCAGAAACTGTCAGGTGTGGACACAAACAAAAAGTGGAGCTTTTTCAAGGAACAAATACTGCATGTCCTTGATAGGTATGTCCCTGTCAGGCAGGGAGGAAATGGCCGAGTGAGGGAACCATGGTTCACAAAGAAGGTTGAATGTCTTATCAAGAGGAAAAAGGAAGTGTATGTAAGGATGAAAAAAACAAGGTTCAGTTGGGTTGCTTGAGTGTTACAAGGTAGCTGGGAATGAGTTAAAGAAAAGGCTTAAGAAAGTTAGGAGGGGACATGAGAAGTCCTTGGTGGGTCGGATAAAAGAAAACCCCAAGGCTTTTTACTATTATGTGAGAAATAAAAGAATGACCAGGGTGAGGTTAGGGCTGGTGGAAGATAGTAGTGGGAACTTGTGCATGGAGTCAGAAGAGATAGGTGAGGCGTTGAATGAATACTTTCCTTCAGTGTTCACTAAGGAGAGGGGGGGATGTTTTTGAGGGTGTGTGTGTGATACAGGCTGATAGGATGGAAGAGGTAGATATTCTGAGGGAAGATATATTAGCAATTTTGAAAAACCTGAGGGTGGATAAGTCCACCTGTGCCAGATGGGATACATTCTAGGATACTTGGGAGGCAAGGGGTGAGATTGCGGAGCCTTTAGCTTTGATCCTTGGGTCCTCATTGTCCACAGGGATAGTGCCAGAGGACTGGAGAGTGGCAAATGTTGTTCCTCTTTTCAAGAAAGGAAATAGAACTGACCCTGGTGATTATAGGCCAGTTAGTCTTATTTCGGTAGTCGGTAGGTTAATGGAAAGGGTCCTGAGAGATAAGATTTATGACCATTTGGAAAGATTCAGTTTAATCCGGGATAGGCAGCATGGTTTTGTGAGGGATAAGTCCTGCTTCACAAATTTGATTGAGTTCTTTGAGGAGGTAACTAAGTGTGCGGACGAAGGTAGAGCTGTTGATGTCGTATACGTGGATTATAGTAAGGTGTTTGATAAGGTTCCCCATGGTAAGCTCATGAAGAAGATAAGGAGGTGTGGGATAGAAGGAAATTTGGCCAATTGTATAAATAACTGGCTGTACCATAGAAGACAGAGGGTGCTGGTGGAGGGAAAATTTTCAGACTGGAGGCCAGTTACCAGTGGTGTGTTACAGGGATCAGTGCTGGGTCCGCTGCTATTTGTGATTTTTATCAATGACTTGGAAGAGGGGGCTGAAGGGTGGGTTAGTAAATTTGCTGACGACATCAAGATTGGTGGAATAGTGGATGAGGTGGAGGGCTCTTGCAGGCTGTAAAGAGACATTGATAGGATGCAGGGCTGGGCCGAAAAGTGGCAGACGGAGTTTAACCCTGATAAGTGTGAGGTGATTCATTTTGGTAGGACAAACTTGAATGCAGATTATAGGGTCAACGGCAGGGTTCTAAGGAATGTGGAGGAACAGAGAGATCTTGGGGTTCATATCCACAGATCTCTGAAGGTTGCCACTCAAGCGGATAGAGCTGTGAAGAAGGCTTATTGTGCGTTAGTGTTTATTAACAGGGGGTTTGAGTTTAAGAGCCGTGGGGTTATGCTGCAACTATACCGGATGTTGGTGAGACCACATTTGGAATATTGTGTGCAATTCTGGTCACCTCACTATAAGAAGGATGTGGAAGTATTGGAGAGAGTGCCGAGGAGATTTACCAGGATGCTGCCTGGTTTGGAGGGTAGGTCTTATGAGGAAAGGTTGAGGGAGTTGGGGCTTTTCTCTTTGGAGCGGAGGAGGATGAGAGGCAACTTAATAGAGGTTAATAAGATGATGAGAGGGATCCTTGGGTGGATGTAGCTGTTACTAGGGGGCATAACTATAAGGTTCATGGTGAGAGATATAGGAGGCATGTCCGAGGTAGATTCTTTACTCAGAGAGTGGTTGGGGTGTGGAATGCACTGCCTGCTGTGATAGTGGAGTCGGATACTTCAGGAACTTTCAAGTGGTTATTGGATAGGCACATGGAGCACTCCAGAATGATAGGGAGGAGATAGCTTGATCTTGGGATTGGACATAGTTTGGCACAACGTTGAGGGCCGAAGGGCCTGTACTGTGCTGTAATGTTCTATGTTTCTACGTTTCAAAATAATTGTGAATATGCCCCTATGTCAAAGAAGTAGGGCGTTAGGCTGAAAGTTCAGGTAGACTTGTTTTCAGCAGAGCTAACTGGTAACCTCACCATAGTCCCAGATGGCCATAGGCTGTTCTCCTCTTTGAGGGGGAGAGCTGACTGGTGATGATTTAATCTGAGGATCACCACACCTCAGGCGAGGGGGCGAGATTTAGAAGACAACAGTTTCCAGGTTGATCAAGGCAATTGCAGAAAGTGTAATGCCAAGAAGCCGATGTATGTTTGAGAATAATTGGTGACCCTTGTCAAAGCCAGATTGATCATTAGATATTACACTGGGAAAACAAGACTTCAAACAGCATGCCAATACCTTAGCGAACAGCTTTCCGTCAGTGTTTAACAGAGAGATAGGCCGATATGAGCCACATTCCTCAGGGTCTCTGTTTTTTGCATGTAAGTGAGGTGGAAGCTTGAGTTAGTGCTGGAGACAGAGAACCATGGGATAATGAGTTATTGAACATATCTTGTAATGAGGGAGCAAGTTGAGTCAAGATCTTTATATAGTATTTAATAGGAAAGCATGAGGGCCTGGGGAACGTATGGGCTCTAATTAGTGAGAATATGGTCCCTGCGAATGCTGAACACTTGAGCAGAGTCAATGGATTGCCCAGTTGTGGGATATTGTGGGGTAGGATATTGAATTTGATGACCTTAATGAATGGCAGAGCAGGCTCAAAGGGTCCAATGGCCTGCTCCTGCTTCTAGTTTCTATGTTTCTATACCCTGTTCCTGCCTTCCCTCCCTATCCTTTGATTCCTTTCGCCCCAAGAGTTATATTCAATTTCTTCTTGACATTACACACATTTTGGTCTCAACTAGTTAGTAACAGGCAGCAAGGTTTTGTATAGGAAAGGTCACGTCTCACCAAATTGATTAAGTTTTTTCAAAGAAGTGACAAAAAAAAACTGATAAGGGAAGGTTGTGGATATAGTTTATGTGGACTTTAATAAGGCATTTGACAAGGTCCCACATGGCAGACTGGTACAAAAACAACATGGGATTCAGGATGGGCTGGCTAGATGGATACAGAACTGGCTTGAACTATAGAAGACAGAGAGTAGGAGTGGAAGGGTGTTTTTCAGAATGAAGATCTGCAGCTAGTCATGTTCCACAGTGATCAGTGCTGAGACCTTTGCTGTTCATTGTATATACAAATCAATTGGATGCTGCTGTTTAATGGCCTGGGGAATTTGAAGTTAATTACAGTGCAAAAAGTAATGATGGCAGAATAGTGGGAGTCCCTTCTAAATTACTTATTTGGCTGTTCATAGTTAGACGTGGTGAGATAATTCCATAACCCTCTGTCCTTGGCCCCCCACTCAGATGCTGATCGTATCCATAAAATCTCAACTCAATTTCTCACTGAAATTGGAGTATAGATTTTAGCATTTGGTTGCATCAAAGGAGCCAAAATCTATAAGCGTCCCCTCCAAGCAAACACACTGACTTAACTGGAGCTCATTTAGGAACTTGTTTCTGGAGTGGAGGTTTTGAAATCGACCAGAATAAATATCTTTCATGGAAAAGCTGGAAGGACAGTAAGAAGTCCCACAACACCAAGTGGGTGACTCACCTGACGAAGGGGCAAACCCCGAAAGCTAGTGGCGTTTACTACCAAATAAACCCGTTGGACTTTAACTTGGTGTTGTGAGACTTCTTACTGTGTTTACCCCAGTCCAACGCCAGCATCTCCACAAGCTGGAAGGGTATAGGGATAGCTGGGAAGGCTGAGATAATTGGCGGATTCAGGGGTTCTTCTGTGGCTAAACTCAGGTCCTGGAAGAAGGGAGGTGGCAGATAGATAAATAATTTTAAATGCTACTTGGCTGGCTTGGTGACACAATGGTTAGCACTGCTGCCTCACAGCTCTAGGGATGTGGGTTCAATTCCCAGTTTGGGTCACCGTCTGTGTGGAGTTTGCACGTTCTCCCTGTGTCTGTGTGGGGTTTCTTTTGGGTGGTCCGGCTTCCTCCCACACACCAAACATGTTAGGTTAGGTTGATTGGCCATGCTAAATTTCCTCTTAGTGTTAGAGGGACTAGGAGGGGTAAATATATGGGACTACGGGAATAGGGTCTGTGTGGGACTGTTGCCAGTGCAGACTCGATGGCCTCCTTCTGCACTGTAGATTTTATGATTTTTGTCATAGAATCATAGAAACCCTACAGTGCAGAAGGAGGCCATTTAGCCCATCGCATCTGCACTGACTACAATCCCACCCAAGTCCTATTCCCATAACTCCATGCACCTACCCCAACTAGTCCCCCTGCCATCAAATATTAATGTTCCTTTATCATTAAATGGGCATGATAAATCCATATGTGAAAGCTGTCCATAAATGCATCCTATGGGGATGCTGGTTCAAATCCCAACACAGCGGCTGATGGATCAGCCACTACCACTCTGCAACAGCAACGGGCGAGGGGAGGGGGGGCACTGCCACTCTGCAACTGGCAATCAGATGGTCCGGGTGAGGGGTGGGGTGGGGAGAGGGGGTGTCGGGAGGGGGTTTTAGGTCGCAGAGCCCTGTGGTGGCAGTGGGGCGATCGACCTACGTGGCAGAGGATAGGTCTTGGCAAGGGATGATTGGCCTCGGAGCCCTGCAATAGCGGGGTGGGGGGGGGGGGGAGGTCAGCTGTAAAGGCCAGCTATGGCTGAGGGAGGCAGTAACTATCAGGTCTCTGTGTTCACACAGGTATGCACCTGTGCAATGGTGCCCTCTGCTACTATCTGCCTGCTTTCGGCAAGCTAGGCCAAGCCCCCTCCCCCCTGCTGCCGAGAAACAGATTTGGCTTCAGTTTTTTTGGCAGAGTGAGGTAAGATTCTGTCTTTGATTCATCCAAATAAACAGCACAAACCTCTCCTATTTTCATGCTCGTTTGGCAGTTAAAGTGTTTTTGGTAAGATCACCCCCTATGACTCAATTAGCAAATGATAATTAGTGGGAAGGGGGAGGTTGAGGCTGTTGATTCAGTCAAATAACTACAGGAAATACTGAGGCAAAGTTATTCAAATTCAACACTCATAACTACAGGATGCAGTATATATTTGGGAAAAAAAACGGGATGTTATTTCTCGATAAATTACTCAATAAATTACTCAATGAACTGAGGACAACCCTGGAAGTGGTAAATGACTCAGCACGGACAGTCACTGTCTGAGCAGCAATTGGCACAGAAATCAGAGGACTATATTAGCAACAGATTTATTTCTCCCTAACGCCCGTTGTACTGGTGTACGCCGGACAGCCGCCAGCTGAAAATGAGCAGTGGTCCAGTTCCCATGTAAAACTGCCCACAATACTCACAACCCCATGTGATATTTGGTAGCCAGAGGAAGCCTCTGCTTTTAAAGTACATGCAATTCCTCTGTTTCTTTATATTCTATGTAGCAGCAAGCAGTGTGGTTTTAGCTCATCAGATGACAAAAGCAAAACAGCTCAGAAATATTAACAACAAAGTGATTTGATACCTGCAAAGCGGCAGAGGGAGTGTTCTGTATGTAAACTATTATATATCTTGTGGATATAATAAGAACATAAGAACATAAGAAATAGGAGCAGGAGTAGGCCATCTAGCCCTTCGAGCCTGCCCCGCCATTCAATAAGATCATGGCTGATCTGTCGTGGCTCAGTTCCACTTTCCCGCCCTCTCCCCATAACCCTTAATCCCCTCTCTTATCAAAAACCCATCAACCCGCTTCTTAAAAATATTTAGCGAGGCAGCCTCCACCACTTCAACGGGCAGAGAATTCCAGAGATTCACCACCCTTTGAGTGAAGAAGTTCCTCCTCAACTCCGTTCTAAACCGCCCCCCCTTTATCTTGAGGCTGTGCCCCCTAGTCCTACTGTCCTTTCTGAGCGGGAAGAGTCTCTCCACCTCTATCCTATCCATCCCATTCATCATCTTATATGTGGTCCACTTTGGTAGGAAGAATGGTAGGAAGGATTATTACTTACGTGGAGAAAAACTGCAGCAGGCGACGGTGCAGAGGGACCTCGGGGTCCTTGTGCATGAGTTGCAAAAACCCAGCCTGCAGGTGCAGCAGGTGGTCAGGAAGGCAAATGGGATGCTGGCCTTCATAGCGAGGGGGATTGAATATAAAAGTAGGGAGGTCTTGCTGCAGCTGTATAGGGCATTGGTGAGGCCGCAGCTGGAGTACTGTGTGCAGTTTTGGGCGCCGCACTTACGCAAGGATATTTTGGCCTTGGAGGGAGTGCAGAGGAGGTTTACTAGGCTGATACCGGAGTTGAGGGGGTTGAGCTATGAGGAGAGGCTGAATAAACTAGGCTTGTACTCGTTAGAGTTTAGAAGAATGAGGGGAGATCTCATTGAGACATATATATAGATGGCAATACTCTCGAAAGTGTATGGTGGCACAGTTTCTGCTGATTCTTCCCCATGTGGTATGATCAATTACATGGCTGTTAATGTATTAAACACTCATCATTAGAGCGTTCTATTCATGGATAATGATAAAATGAGGATGTGATCTACCCTAAAGAAATGTCGACCTGTCCAAATCATGTGAAGTTTTGTTACAATGTGCAGGGCTTACCACTAGAGGTCACAAGAGGACTGTACAAATCAGAATACATTTTACAAACCTTACAGGAGACACCGGGGGCGAATGATGACCCAGATTGGTGAGACCGTCAGTATTACTGTTATTAATGAGAATGTACAGTTAAGTATGGTGATCAGGAAGTTGCCCTGTCCCTCAATGCACTTCATTACATACAGTATGTCACTGAGCCACTTGGTATTCAGGCACATGGAGAGTATGAAGTGGAGGGAGTTACTCCAAATATCTTGAGCAAGATCCCAGATTAGCAATATTATCATTGAATGGCAGAGTGGGCTCAAGGGGCTAAACGGCCTACTTCTGTTTTGATGAACTAGATTTAACTCTCCCTACCAGTGGGTTTGTAGATGGAGTGGGGGAGGGCACGGGGCACGTAAATTCCACCTCTCCCCCTGCCACCTGCTAGGCTGCCCCAATCTGTCTGAAATGTTATGGGTACTGGGAGAGGAGGGGGGACATCCTGCTGTCCACTTGTCTGCCCTTGGGCTTATTGAGGCCTGTAAGTAATCAATTAGTGATCACTTAAGGGCCTCATTGCTCTATGTCTCCCCAGGACCCGCCACCCCTCCCTACCGGTATCATACCCATGGCAGGTGGAGGCCCAAGACATACAGGAACTTTAGTTGCATTTGTTGGCACCAGGCAGTATTAAGGGATCTCCTATGCAGGTCTCCTGAGCCCATCAGAGACAACCCCCAGGTCACATCCACCCTAACACTCCCCACTTCACCTCAACTCACCCCCCCAAAATTACTCCCCCCCCCCCCCCCAGCTTTTTGAACCCAGCCCTGCGCCCCTTTCACCCCCTTCGCTGAGACCACTGACCTTGGACTGACCTGGGTTTCTTAGCATGGGTGGGGGGGGAGGAAATGTCCTGTCATTCAAACAGTAACCAACACTCCCAGCTGTCCCTACTGGGACTTTAGAGCTGCTGGCCAATCGGATTGGCTAGTGGTCCCTTGTGGTGGGAAAGGAGTGTGAGTCCCATCCTGAAGCAGTTAATGCTGTCCCACCATTACGTTACCACAGGTGATTTCTTTCTGTACATACTTGCTATTGAGTTAACTATTCTAATTTGCTCTTCCTAGTTTGCACTCTGCGCTGCTCAGTAAGGATTCTTCAATCTAACCGATTGAAGATACACATGGGTCAGAATTCTCCGACATCTCCCATGGCTGTGATTCTTCAGTCCCGCTGCAATAAATGGAGATTTGAGGAACGAGTGCCAAGTTCTCTGTTCTCGTTGGCTGCGGTGAAGGGGCAGATGAGACTGGAGAGTTATGGTTGTTCTTTGCCTGTTCTACTCATACAGGTCCTCAACCACCTGTAGAGGGAGCCGAGCTGTTTCTAATTCCTAATAACTACAATCTTAAGTTGCAGAGTTCAAAGGAAGTCTGACTAAGTGTTAATGTAATGCTATTCACTTGCTGTGCTGGCAAAATTTCAGCTTATAGAATCATAGAATCCTATAGTGTAGAAGGATGCCATTCGGCCCATCATATCTGCAGCGACCACAATCCCACCTAGGCCCTATTCACATAACCCCGTATATTTATCCTGTTAATTCCTCCTGACACCAAGGAGCAATTTAGCATGGCCAATCCACCTAACCCACACATCTTTGAACTTTGGTGTTTGCTCAGTGTAGTTGCACATCAGGCATTAGAAGCAGCAAGACCTGGTGGTCATTGGAATGTATTTTGCAACATAATTTTGCTGATTATGGGCAAAATTTTCCTAAAAAGTGGCAAAGAGCATGATCTGATGAAAAAAATTTGACCTTACTGGCTCATCCTGCCGGTTGACTGGTGAGGTGGGCTAGTATGATCAGACAAGAGCTGAAAAATTGGCTTCGCTCCCCATTTCTCACCTCTCACGATCTTATCAGCCCTGTTTTGCCAGTGAAATCAGTTCTACATTGATAAAGCACATTAGCAGATTTCAATATAATTAGTGAGTATGGATGCAATCGTCTGGGCCCCCTTGTTCTTCCCCCTTGTCGGTTGAAATCCTCACCGGCAAGGATCAGGCATGGTCCCCACCAATGGCAACCAGACGTGATGACCTCACCAGTGGGACCGGAGGCCATTGAAGACCCCCAGGTGGTCAGGGGTAGGACTGGGTAGTGTCCCTTGCTGCCTAATCTCGCAGGTAAGATAGCTGCTGAGCTCTTGGGTGTCATTGAACATGCTAAACATGTCATAAATACTTAAATTGGCTTTGTGCTCTTTCTGGGTTGGAGCCAGTTTCGCTGCCAGAATAGAGCCGGTAAGATGAGGGGAGGTGAAAAGCCAGGCGCGAACCTGATTCATCTGATTCCTAAACAACGATGAGACAGAGTTCAGGAATGAGATAGAGAATCTAATGAACTGGTGCAGCAACAATTATCTCTCCCTCAATATCAACAAAAGGAAAGAGATTGTCATCGACTTCAGGAAGCGTAAAGGAGAACATGCCTCTGTCTACGTCAATGGGGATGAAGTAGAAAGGGGTGAGAGCTTCAGGTTTTTAGATGTCCAAATCACCAACAACCTGTCCTGGTCACCCCATGCTGACCACTATAGTTAAGAAAGCTGACCAATGCCTCTACTTTCTCAGAAGACTAAGGAAATTTGGCATGTTAGCTATGCTCTTACTAATTTTTACAGATGCACCATAGAAAGCATTCTTTCTAGTTGTATCACAGCTTGGTCTGGCTTCTGCTCTGCCCAAAACCGCAAGGAACTACAAAAGATTGTGAATGTAGCCCAATCCATCACGCAAACCAGCCTCCCACCCATTGACACTGTCTACACTTCCTGCTGCCTCAGAAAAGCAGCCAGCATAATTAAGGACCCCATGCAGCCCAGATATTCCCTCTTCCACCTTCTTCCGTCAGGAAAAAGGTACAAAAGTCTAAGGTCATATATCAACCAACTCAAGGACAGCTTCTTCTTTGCTACCATCAGACTTTTGAATGACTTAAGAACATAAGAACATAAGAAATAGGAGCAGGAGTAGGCCATCTAGCCCTTCGAGCCTGCCCCACCATTCAATAAGATCATGGCTGATCTGTCGTGGCTCAGTTCCACATTCCCACCCTCTCCCCATAACCCTTAATCCCCTCGCTTATCAAAAACCCATCAACCCGCATCTTAAAAATATTTAGCGAGGTAGCCTCCACCACTTCAACGGGCAGAGAATTCCAGAGATTCACCACCCTTTGAGTGAAGAAGTTCCTCCTCAACTCCGTTCTAAACCGCCCCCCCTTTATCTTGAGGCTGTGCCCCCTAGTCCTACTGTCCTTTCTGAGCGGGAAGAGTCTCTCCACCTCTATCCTATCCATCCCATTCATCATCTTATATGTCTCAATGAGATCTCCCCTCATTCTTCTAAACTCTAACGAGTACAAGCCTAGTTTATTCAGCCTCTCCTCATAGCTCAACCCCCTCAACTCTGGAATCAGCCTAGTAAACCTCCTCTGCACTCCCTCCAAGGCCAAAATATCCTTGCGTAAGTGCGGCGCCCAAAACTGCACACAGTACTCCAGCTGCGGCCTCACCAATGCCCTATACAGCTGCAGCAAGACCTCCCTACTATCTTGCATGAAGTTGATCTTTCTCTACACCCTAGCTATGACTGTAACACAGGGGCTGAAATGATGCCTGAGGCCGTGTCATGACTGATGAAGGCCTCCTTGATCACCTTCAGTTACCACCTTCAGGGAACTGTTGATCTGCATGCCTACATCCTTCTGTTTGCTAATAATTCTAAGGGCTCTACCATTTACTATACACTCTCCTTCTGCAGTAGACCTTCCAAATTTCATCACCTCACATTATTTGGGTTAAATTCTATCTGCCATCTTTCAGCCCAGGTCTCCAGCTGATTTATATCCTGTTGTATGCTCAGACAATGCTCCTCACTGTCCCCTACTCCCCCAGTTTATGTATCATCTGCGAATTTACTAATCAGACCACCTACATTTTCCTCCAATTCATTTCTCTATATTACAAAGCTGATTATGTCTGCTTGAAGGGCTCAGGAAGATAGCAAACTGTTTCTCACCCGGTGCAAATCCCATTTTAGACTTCTTGCCAAATTTTACCCACATTGTGGGATTTGCACTGGGTGTAACGGGGCTGGAAAATCAGCCCCTACAAGGATGAACAAGCCTTTGGAACCCCTAGTGCTCCTAGGAAACTAGAAAACTAGGAGGAGTTCCAGATGATTGATCAGAAGGAGATCTCCTAAGGTGAGCGACACAGGGCTCCAGATACCCATGTAGATGGGTTCAGTCAACTTCAACAGAACCATTTGGTCATGAAGGGATGTACAAAATAAGTGCAGAGGTACAACAGGCAGTAGAGGGCAAATGGTATGTTGGCCTTCATAGCGAGAAGATTTGAGTATAGGGATAGGGATGTTTTGCTGCAATTGTATAGGGCATTGGTGAGGCTACACCGGAGTGTTATGTGCAGTTTTGGTGTCCTTATCCGAGGAAGGATGTCCTTGCCATAGAGGAAGTACAGCGAAGCTTTACCACGCTGATTCCTGGGATGGCAGATCTGTCATACGAGGAAAGACAAATTTGGTTAGGATCATAGTTTAGAAGAGTGAGGGCAGATCTCATAGAAACTTATAAAATTCTAACAGGGTTAGGCAGGGTAGATTCAGAAAGAATGCTCCTGATGGTGGGGCAGTCCAGAATTAGGGATCATAATATGAGGATAAGGAGTAAACCTTTTAGGAATGAGGTGAGGAGAAATTTCTTGACTTAGCGAGTGGTGAATGGCTAAGAGCGGACCGGTGATGCAATGGTTAGCACTGCTGCCTCACAGTGCCAGAGACCCAGGTTCAATTCCAGCCTCTGGTCACTGTCTGTGTGGAGTCTGCAGGTTCTCCCGGTGTCTGTGTGGGTTTCCTCCGGGTGCTCCGGTTTCCTTCCACATTCCAAAGATGTGCGGGTTAGGTTGATTGGCCACGCTAAATTGCCCCTTAGTGTCAGGGGTACTAGCAGGGTTAATTTGTGGGGTTACAGGGTTAAGACCTGACTGGGATTGTTGTTGGTGCAGAATCAAAGGGCTGAATGGCCTCCTTCTGCACTATAGGGATTCTACGTGTGGAATTCACTACCACAGAATTTAGCTGAGGCCAAAACATTGTGTGATTTCTAGAAGAAATTAGCTATAGATCTTGGGGCTAAACGGATGGAGGGATATGGGGGAAAGGGAAGGGGGAACCAGAGTATTGGATTTTGATGATCAGCCATGATCAAACCGAATGGCAGAACAGACTCGAAGGGCCGAATGGCCTACTCCAGTTTCTATGTTTCTATTTACTAAGTACTGTTAATCAGGCCAGTCTTCTTCTAGATTGAAATTGTGCCTGGAAATGCCATCTTACTGTACAAGCAGGAAAGTCAGATTTGGGTGCTAGAAGTTAAAGAAGTGCAAACAGTTACCCACTTGGCATCTGGGAGTCAGCGAGGGGCAATGCATTATACAGTTCGGCTATTTTATAAAGGATTGAGTTGGGAACCATGCAAGATATGAGTGTGACGAAGCTTTAAACGTACATTGCATCATGAATGTGTGCCCTGTTGAAGTGCACTATGTCTGAGATTCAATGAGAAAAATGTGAGGGATTTGAGAGGGCTTGGGTAGGCAGTAAAGATGGAGCACTTGACAGGCTAAATTTTGTCACATGAAATCACGGATCATGTATCAAATACATGGCACTGCCAGTTAGTCATGGTGACATCCTGCATGTAGACCACTGCAAGATGGTCCTGTGCTGCCCGCTTTGTGAACAATAGGAGATTTAATTCCATGATACTACAGATTTGGGAAGGTGCTGGCATAGTGATATCTCCATTTGACTAGTATTCTTAGTGCAGCATCGGCATGGGGACCTGGGTTCGAATCCCACCAAAGATGTGGAAGCTATTGAAAGGGTGCAGAGGAGATTTACAAGGATGTTGCCTGGATTGGGAACATGCCTTATGAGGATAGGTTGAGGGAGCTCGGCCTTTTCTCCTTGGAGAGACGAAGGATGAGGGGTGACCTGACAGAAGTGTATAAGATGTTGAGAGGTATTGATCGAGTGGATAGTCAGAGGCTATTTCCCAGGGCTGAAATGGTTGCCACAAGAGGACACAGGTTTAAGGTGCTGGGGAGTAGGTACAGAGGAGATGTCAGAGAGTGGTGGGTGCGTGGAATGGGCTGCTGGCAACGGTGGTGGAGGCGGATTCGATAGGGTCTTTTAAGAGACTTTTAGATAAGGAAATGGAACTTAGTTAGATAGAGAGCTATAGGTAAGCCTAGTAATCCCTAAGGTAGGGACATGTTTGGCACAACTTTGTGGGCCAAAGGGCCTGTATTGTGCTGTAGTTTTTCTGTTTCTATGGCGATGGTGAAATTTGAATTAAGTCAAAGAATCTGGAATTAAGTGTCTAATGAATTGATTGTTGTAAAAACCCATCACATGAATGAATAAGAAAAAAATAAGGTACAGAATTGGGACCGTGAATGCCAGCCATCTTGACACTTGCCAAAGTTTCCATTACTTTTTGCGCTAATGCATGGTGAAGGCAGAGGAGACAAAATTCTGTAAGGTTGGAAACCAAAGACCTCCGGAGCATCAAACATGCCTTGTGTTAAGGGGGCTATGCCTGAGTTTAGGATCTTCACTGCAGAGACTCTTGAAGGCGTTACACTCTCTATGGTAGTCTGTGGCTCACACACAAGTGGTCTTAAAGCACTGCACAAACAAACATGTGGGTTCCTTCAGACATTTCCAAAGTGTGTAGACTTAAACCCAAATGGTTATGTGATTTATTGATGTTGAACCCATCTCAGGGGAGATGGGAGCAGTGTGATAATGTCACGGGGCAAGTTATCCAGAGCCCCGGGTACTGCTCTGGGGATATGTGTTGAAAATTGAATAAACCTGAACTATCTAGTTGCAGTAATAGGTGACCACCATATTCTTTACAGAATGAAATCTGCTGAATTTCTCTGGCCTACATTTGAGCCCAATCCACAGCAATGCAGTTCACTCTTAACTGCAATAGCCTGGCAAGTCATTCAGTTCAAGGGCAATTAGGAAAGGGCGTCAAATTTAAAAGGTAAAAGAATTTTTAAAAACTGTGTTGGTAAATGAACCCTGCGATTTCCAAATTCCTGGGCTTGAGGATTTGAAACCCTTAAGTTTATTTATTTATTAGTCACAAATAACACTTACTTTAACCCTGCAATGAAGTTACTGTGAAATTCCCCAAGTCATCACACTCCCGCACCTGTTTGGGTCAATGCACCTAACCAGTACGTCTTTCGAACTGTGGGAGGAAAGCAAAGGAAAGCCATGCAGACATAGGGAGAATGTGTAAACTCCACACAGACAGTGACCCAAGCCAGAATCAAACCTGGGTCCCTGGCATTGTGAGGCAACAGTGCCAACCACTGCACCACTGTGCTACTCCAGTTGAAAGCAAATTGTGATTCTTTCTGTTCTCAGTGTTCCTCAAGTACATAGGATGGATTTACCCCACCCTGCCTGCCGTGGGAATTTGATGGATCATTCAAAGGTCCGTTGATCTCAGGTGGGAATTTCTGGTCTTGGGGCGTCTGGTATAAAATCCCCAACTTCGCTTGCAGTTGGGATTCACCCATCCCACTGCAGTGAACGGAGATTTGACTGAGCGCCAAATTGTCTGTCTTCCCTGACAGTGGCAGTGGGGAGTGAACAGCTGGAGATAGTGTTTCACCAAATACTCTCCCTTTTCAGGTGAAAGTCTTGGTTTAATTCCTTCTGTGGTGTGTTTTCAACAATCTCCAAACACATTGTGATATCATTAGAGTGGCTGGTCTCCAGCCAACCTTTCTCCAGATCCTAATGGAGTTGTGTTTCCTTATTCTCTGCGCTAATTTGCTCCTTGTTATTTTGTTGATGCTTGGAGGGCTGCGTAAACAGCACTGCAAGCGAGGCTTTTTACATAAGAAACACTGCTGTTTCTTGGCTTTAATTACCTGTCACGTAGTAGTTGTGCTAAAAGAACAATCCAGCCAAGAAATCCTTCTGAAGCCACAGCAGAAAAGAAAGACCACAAGTGTAACTAATTACGATGTGACTCACTTCCTGCAGAAAGTTCCATGAATTGTTTGTGCTATTGTGTAAATCCCAAGACTGTTTCCTATACCTTCATCCTCTGCTGGGAAAATCAGCCACAAGTTATTGTTGTTCAAGTGGCGCAGTCCAATGAGATAATCTGCTTGTAACACTGTGGAAAATGTTGTATCATTTAATTTTTCTTCATGCACCAACTGAACGCTCATCAGAGCTGCAGTAATTTGCACCATAAAGGGCCCTACTTCACCAGTCTCTAGAGCTTATAAATATGACTTTTACTGGTAAAGCCCACAGACATACTTTGCCTTAAAGATTATATATTAACAGTAATGAGCATACTTGTTTTTAGTTCTCCTAAACCTCCCAGCAGGCACACAATTCTTTTTCCTTCTTTTTTTTATGAGACTCCTTTAAGACTGTGAAAAAAATAAAGGGAACGAGCTAGGGAGTGCCTTGGACACAGAACCAGGAGACTGGCATCATCTTTAATATGCATGAAATAGCCACATTCTATATTTGCATGTTTTACCAAAGTGTGTTCATGTTGTTTATATCTTCTCTTAACTGCTGGTGATATTGTCTATCCAATGATGTTTATTTGTCAATGCCAGAACTGTGCACTTCCTGTTAATTGATTTCTTGCAGTTGTTGTTTTTGAACCATTGAGTTGACAGAGGAGAGCTCACAGTGTGTGAGAAGTAAGTGTAACCTTTCCAGTGCTGTTAGACCTGTGCCTTAGGGGAAGAGGGTTTGGCTCACTGTTATGATTGGTAATTTAATCTGGGCAGGATTTCACCAAGATTAATGACAATGAATTTTTTTTTTTCTGTTTGGGAACATCAGCCTGAAGTAATTCTCTGCAGTGCTTTTTTATTCATTCGTGGGACATGGGCATCGCTGGCTGGCCAGCATTTATTGCCCATCTCTAGTTACCCTTGGAGGGCAGTTGAGGGTCAGTTGCTGTGGCTCTGGATTCACACATAGGTCAGACCGGGTAAGGACAGCAGATTTCCTTCCCTCAAGGACATTAGTGAACCAGATGGGTTTTTCCAAAAATTGACATGACTTCATGGCCATCAGTAGATTCTTAAATCCAGATTTTTTAAATTCAATTCAAATTCCACCATCTGCCGTGAGGGAATTCAAAACCTGGACCCACAGAATATGTGCTGAGTTTCCGGATTAATAGTTTAGCAATAATACCACTAGGCTCCCACTTCCTCACATCTACTTTCTATTTGCAGGAATTAACAGAGGTGGTGGCACAGTGATTAGCCCTGCTGCCTTACAGTGACCCACGTTTGATTCTTGGCTTGGGTCACTGCGGAGTCTACACATTCTCTCCATTTCTGCGTGAGTTTCCTCCGGATGCTCTCGTTTCCTCCCACAGTCCGAAAGACGTGCTGGTTACGTACATTGACCATGCTAAATTCTCCCTCAGAGTATCCGAGCAGGTGCCGCAGTGTGGCGACTAGAGGATTTCCACAGTAACTTCATTGCAACGTTAATATAAGCCTACTTATGACACCAGTAAATAAACTTAAACTTTGATTTCTGGGTTATGTTTCATATCTATTGCGCGGTCAGTATTGACTTATCTGTGGATTCTTTTCCCTGTATTTTCTTTCCCTTGGGAAATGGCAGCTATAACAGAGCAGACAGTGGAATGGTTTCAGTTGAAGTGTAGCTCAAGTGAAGGAATTAACCGGAAATGTCTGAATCATTGGGTCCAGAGCCGCAATCACGGCTTGATTCAATTTTAAATGAAAATTAGGCTGGAGAAGTAATAATAGGAAACAAAGCAATGACAGAGGAATTGAATAATTACTTTGCATCAGTCTTCATGGTGGGAGACACCAGTGGGATGCCAGAGCTCCAGGGGGCACAAGTGAATGTAGTGGCCATCAATAAGAAGAAGGTTCTGGGGAAACTGAAAGGTCTGAAGGTGGATAAATCACCTGGACCAGATGGACTGCACCCCGGGGTTCTAAAAGCGATAGGTGAGGAAATTGTGGAGGCATTGGTGGTGATCTTTTAGGAATACCTGGAGCAAGGAGGGTCCCAGACAACTGGAAAGTAGCTAACGTAACACTACTGTTTAAGAAAGGAGGGAGGCAGCAAATGGGAAATTATAGGCCGATTAGCCTGACTTCAGCCATTGGCAAGATTTTAAAGTCCATTATTAAAGATGAGATCGCAGAGTACTTGGAAATGCATGATAAAATAGGACTGGGTCAGCACTGCTTTGTCAAGGGGAGATCATGTCTGACAAATCTGTTAGAGTTCTTTGAGGAGGTAACAAGGAAGTTAGATAAAAGAGAACCAGCGGATGTGATTTATTTAGATTTCCAGAAGGCCTTTGACAACGTGCCGCATAGGAGACTGTTAAATAAGTTAAATACCCATAGGGTGAAGGGTAAGATCCTGGCATGGATAGAGGATTGGCTGACTGGAAGAAGGCAGAGAGTGGGGATAAAGTGGTCTTTTTCAGGATGGCAGCCGGTGACTAGCGGTGTGCCTCAGCTGTCAGTGATGGGACCACAACATTTCACAATATACATTAATGATTTGGAGGAAGGAACTGAAGGCACTATTGCTAAGTTTGCAGATGATACAAAGATATGTAGAGGGACAGGTAGTATTGAGGAAGCAGGGGGGCTGCAGAAGGACTTGGACAGGTTAGAAGAGTGGACAAAGAAGTGGCAGATAGAATACAATATGGAAAATTGTGAAGTTATGCACATTGGAAGGAGGAATGGAGGCATAGACTAGTTCCTAAATCGGAAGATGCTGAGGAAATCAGAAACGCAAAGGGATTTGGGAGTCCTTGTTTAAGATTCTCTTAAGGTTAATGTGCAGTTCAGACAGCAGTTAGGAAGGAAAATGCAATGTTAGTATTCATGTCAAGAAGGCTAGAATACAAGAGCAGGGGTATACTTCTGAAGCTGATTAAGGCTTTGGTCAGACCCCATTTGGAGTATTGTGAACAGTATCTAAGGAAGGATGTGATGGCCTTGGAAATGATCTAAAGGAGGTTCACTAGAATGGTCCCTGGAATGAAGAGCTTCTCATATGAGGAAAGGCTGAGGACTCTGGGTCTGTACTCGTTGGAGTTTAGAAGGATATGGGCGGATCTTATTGAGACTTACAAGATACTGTGAGGCCTGGATAGAGTGAATGTGGAGAGGATGTTTCCACTAGTAGGAAAATCTAGAACCAGAGGATGCAACCTCAGGCTGAAGGGAACATCCTTTAAAACAGAGATGAGGAGGAGTTTCTTTCGCCAGAAAGTGATGAATTCATGGAACTCTTTGCCACAGAAGGCTGGGGAGGCCAGGTCATTGAGTGCCTTTAAGATAGAGATAGATGTGTTCTTGATTAATAAAGGGATCAGGGGTTATGGGGGAAAGGCAGGAGAATGCGGATGAGAAAGAAATCAGCCATGATTGAATGGCGGAGCAAGCTTAATGGGCCGAGTGGCCTAATTCTGCTCATATACCTTATGGTCTTATGGTCTTATTAATCTTCACCGATAAAGCACCCAGAGGCTCCCCTGTGTGTCGTATACAAGTACTGCACCACAATTTGCATAGTTGTAATTGTCCAAACCATGGTGTAATTGTAAAAAGTGTAATTGTCCAAACCATGGCTGGTACCATTTATAAGATCATAAGACGTAGGAGCAGAATTAGGCCACTCGGCCCATCGAATCTGCTCTGCCATTCAATCATGGCTGATATTTTTCTCATCCCCATTCCCCTGCCTTTTACCCATAATACCTGACCCCCCCCTTATTAATCAAGAACCTATTATCTCTGTCTTAAAGACACTCAATGACCTGGCATCCACAGGTTTCTGCAGCAAAGAGTTCCACAGATTTACCACTCTCTGGCTGAAGGAATTCATCCTCATTTCTGTATTAAAGGATCATCCCTTTAGTCTGAGGTTGTGCCCTCTGATTCTAGTTTTTCCTACTGTGGAAACATCCTCTCCACGTCCAGTCTATACAGGCCTCGCAGTATCCGTAAATTTCAATAAGATTCCCCCCTCATCTTTCTAAACTCTAATGAGTATAGACCCAGAGTCCTCAACCATTCATCATACAACAAGCTCTTCATCTCATTGAATCCCATTCAAAAACATGCTCCCCATTTGTGATTCTGCCATTTGTGAGATTTCATAGGAATGTAACCCCCTCGAACATGGAGACTTCACTGTAACATCCCAGAAATAACTGTAAATCAGGAAATGGAAGGGATGGAGGAGCTCAGAGAAAATTACAATCACCAGGGAATGAATAAATTGTTGGAACTTTGGGTTGACAAGTCCCTAGGCCCTGATGAATTTTATCCTCAGCTCTTAAGAGAAGTAGCTAGTGAGATGGCTGGTGCATTGGTTTTCATTTACCAAAATTACCTAGATTTGGGGACGATTCCATGGAGACTGGAAAATAGGTAATGTAACTCCTTTATTCAAAAAGGAGGGAGACAGAAAGCAAAAAACTATAGACAAGTCAGCTCATATCTGTCGGAGGGAAAATGTTCAAAGCTGTAGCAAGGCAATTAGATAGGCTTGAGATTATGTGGCAAGGTCAACATGGTCTTGTGTTTAAATCGGAGTTCTTTGAAGGAATCACATGTGCTGCAGACAAAGGGGAACCAGTGGATGTACAGTACTTAGATTTCCAGAAGGCATTTGATAATGTCCCACGCCAAAGATTATTGTGGAAAAGAAAAGCTCATGGTTTAGGAGTTAATATTAACCTTGATAGAAGATTGGCTAACTAACAGGAATCAGAGAGTAGGCAACATGGGTCATTTTCTGGTTGGCAGAAAGTGATAAGTAGTGTGCTAGAGAGATCAATGCTGAGTCCTCAACTCTTTACAATTTATGTAAATGATTTGGATGAAGGGACCAAAAGGATGGCAGCTAAATTTGTTGCTGACACAAAGATGGGTAGGAATGTAAGAGGACATAAGGTTACAAATTGTTATAGATAGGCTAAGTGAATGGACAAAGATCTGACAAATGGAGTATAATGTGGACAAATGTGAGTTCATTCACGTTGGCAGGTGAATAAAAAAGAAGCATACTATCTAAATGATGAGAAATTGCAGAGTTCTGAGATGCAGGTCCCTGAGATGGATCTGAGTGTCCTAGAGCATGACACACTAAAGGTTAGTACATAGGTGTAGCAAGTCATTAGGAAAGCTTTTAGAATGTTTACTGTTTATTGTGAGGGGAATTGATTACAAGAGTGGGGAGGCTATGCTTCAGTTGTACAGGGCATTGGTAAGACCACATCTGGAGTATTGTGTACAGTATTGGTCTTCTTATTTGAGGAAAGATGTAAATGCATTAGAAGTTCAGAGATTTATTTGACTACTGCCTGGAATGGGTGAGTTGTCTTATGAGAAAGGCTGGATAGAGTGGGCTCATAACCTCTGGAGTTTAGAAGAATAAGAGATGACTTGATTGAAATTTGATTGACCCCTGAGGGGACTTGACAGAGTGGAGAGCATGTTTCCTCTAGAATCTAGAACTTGGGATCACTGTTTAAAATGAAGAGGTTATTCATTTAAGACATTTTTTCTCTCTCAGAAGACCATGAGACTTTGAAATCCCTTTCTTCAAAAGATGAACAAAGTAGAGTCTTTGAATTTCTGTAAGGCTGAGGTAGATAGATTCTTGATTAACAAGGGGATGAAAGGTTATTAGGGTCGGCAGGAATGTGGAGTTGAGATTAAAATTAGACCAGTCATGATCTTATTGAATGACAGAGCAAGCTTGAGGGGTCAAATGGCCTATTTTTGCTCTTAATTCTTATGTATGTTTGTATGCAATGGGAAGACAATATAACACACTGGATATTTTCCCATTTCTTACTTGTCAAACCTAGACATCTTGAGAAGGAACAGAGTTCAACTGATCCTGTTTAGGGTGAGGTGGGAGGTAGGGTTGAATCTAAGATATTGTAATCTGGCCATCCAGCTCTATGAAGAGCAGTTGTTTCTCTACACCAAAAACTCCTTTCTCCATTTTAAGAGGCTCATATTCCCTCAAATTTTGCTTCAGCTTCCACTGGTGAATTGGCGTGCACACTTCAACTGCTAGCATTCTTCCCATTAGTCTAGAACAAGCTGCCAGAGGTAGTAGTAGAAGCCGGGATCGGTCAGATCCCCGCTTCAGATGGGATCTTGATCAATTGGGCCAGCGGGCTGATGAATGGCAAATGGAGTTTAATTTAGACAAATGCGAGGTGATGCATTTTGGTAGATTGAACCAGGGCAGGACTTACTCAGTTAATGGTAGGGTGTTGGGGAGAGTTATAGAGCAAAGAGATCTAGAGGTACATGTTCATAGCTCCTTGAAAGTGGAGTCATAGGTGGACAGAGTGGTGAAGAAGGCATTCGGCATGCTTGGTTTCATTGGTCAGAACACTGAATACAGGTGTTGGAATGTCTTGTTGAAGTTGTACAAGACATTGGTAAGGCCACACTTGGAACACTGTGTGCAATTCTGGTCACCCTACTATAGAAAGAATATTATTAAACTAGAAAGAGTGCAGGAAAGATTTACTAGGATGCTACCGGGACTTGATGGATTGAGTTATAAGGAGAGGCTGGATAGACTGGGACTTTTTTCTCTGGAGCGTAGTAGGTTGAGGGGTGATCTTCTAGAGGTCTACAAAATAATGAGGGGCACAGATCAGTTAGATAGTCAATATCTTTTCCCAAAGGTAGGGGAGTCTAAAACTAGAGGGCATAGGTTTAAGGTGAGAGGAGAGAGATACACAAGTGTCCAGAGGGACAGTTTTTACACAGAGGGTAGTGAGTGTCCGGAACAAGCTGCCAGAGGTAATAGGGTGCAATTTTGTCTTTTAAAAAGCATTTAGATAGTTACATGGGTATGATGGGTATGGGGGGATATGGACCAAATGCAGGCAATTGGGATTATCTTTGGGGTTTTAGAAAAAAAGAGCAGCATGGACAAGTAGGGCTGAAAACCATGCTGTAAACCTCTATGCAGCTAAGGAAATTCAAAGGAGAATGGCTGAACACAAAATCTCTGCAAGAAATGTTTCCAAACTGAAAATCATCTTTAGAAATCTCTCACTTCTGCCAGTCTTAGCTGTTCCTGGCAACAGCTACCCTTACGAATCTCAGCCTAGGTTTGAGAGTGTAAATGCAGTCAACATGGAGTTGCAATACTATTAGCAATTGCCCATTCATTCAGGGGAAGGAGCTTGGAGCCTGGTGGAAAGGGCAAGGGAATGACCAAAATTCCCAATAAACTTAAATTTAATGGTGAAAAATAAACAGAAGGAACTTCCCACCACAAAGTTTACTTGACCTGATTGTACACCAGAAATAAAGCTGAGCTAGTCAGCAAATTCATCTTCTACTGAGTTGGAAATTGGTGCTCTTGTATTTTTATACATTCATGCGCCATACCCTGACCTTCCACCAGATCTTAGAGCTGTTGTGTTTAAACCACAGTGCGCACATCTGTAGACCATTTTCTTTCTTATACACAACCCTGAACAATAACAATAAAAGCTTTTACTCTGGTCAAAAAATAAATGGCCATTATCTACCAGGTGGGAAAAAATGTCCCCACCCACCATTAAAATAATAACAAATTGTTATTGTGGTGAAACTTCATTTTTTTATCATTGGCAAAATGGGACCTAAATGTTGTTACAGCTGAACCTTACAGATGTGCCATATGCTAAAAAGATCTGAAATCAGACCTTTGGGAATGTCATCTAGATTTTTGCCAAATGAAGGGACTAATATCCTTCTATTTTTGTTCGTTGGACGGAAGACTTGACAGTATTCCTACACATTTTATTCCATTAGAAGTATAATGGCCTCACAGTGCCAGGGACCTAGTTTTGATTCCTGCTTTGGGTGACAGTCTGTGTGGAGTCTGCGTGGGTTTCCTTCGGGTGCTCCAGTTTCCTTCCACAGTCCAAAGATGTGTGGGTTAGGTGGATTGGCCATGCTAAATTGCCCCTTAAATTGTCTGTGTGTGTGAGTGTGAGTGTGTGTGTGAGTGTGAGTGTGTGTGTGAGCGTGGCTATATTTGATATGGTGCGGTGCCCCTCAAGCTATCAGTCCCTGGCTATAGACTAGCAACCTGTTCCAAGAGTAATTAGCTTCAGAAACAGATGAAAGTTGGACCTATGCACTATCAGGCTGCAAATAGGTTGAGAGAGAAAAGAATAATGATTGTTGTACATCTGAACCTGTAAATAATGTTGGTAATATTCATGGAGAGACAATATAAAAGTGTAAAATTCTTAAAGGGATACAGGAGCAGAGGTACTTGGGTATATATGGACATAGATCATTAAAGATGATAGAATAGACAGTGTGAGCGGCTAATACAACAAACCATATCCTGGGCTTTATTAATAGGGTAAGAAGTCTGACACCACCAGGTTTAAGTCCAACTGATTTATTTGATAGTAAACTCGCAAGCTTTCGAGGTTATCTCTTCGTCAGGTGAATGGAGAGTTCTGGCCTCAGACAGAGCATATAACAGCACAGACAGTTTACAGATTACTGATTAGAATGCAAATCTTTACACCTAACCTACTATTCCAGTCTTAAAGTGGCCAACAATGTGAGTGGAAGGAGCACTGATCTTTAATCTGTGATCAGTGCTCCTTCCACTCACATTTTCGGCCACTTTAAGACTTGAATCCCAGGTTAGGTGAAAGATTCGCATTCTAATCAGTAATCTGTAAACTGTCTGTGCTGTTATATGCTCTGTCTGAGGCCAGAACTCTCTATTCACCTGACGAAGAGGTAAACCTCGAAAGCTTGTGAGTTTACTACCAAATAAATCAGTTGGACTTAAACCTGGTGTTGTCAGTCTTCTCACTGTGTTTACCCCAGTCCAACGCCGGCATCTCCACATCTTTATTAATAAGGGCATAGAGGTACAAGAGCAAGGAAGCTATGCTGAAATTATACAAGCTACTAGTTAGACCTCAGCTGGGATATTGTGTACAGTTTTGGGTGCCACACTGTAAGAAGGATGTGAACACATTGGAGAGGGTGCAAGAGGGGTCACAAGATGGTTCCAGGGATGAGAGCCTTCAGTTCTGAGGATAGATTGAAGAGGTTGGTACTGTTCTGTTTGGAGAGAAGAAGGCTAAGAGGAGATTTGATCTGATTTGAGAAAAACTTTTTCACACAAATGATTTGGGTCTGGAATGCACTGCTCAGAAGTGTGGTGGAGGCGGATTCAACTCAGGCATTCAAGGAGGCATTAGATGATTACTTGAATAGAAACAATGTGCAGGGGTATAGGCAGGGGAATGGCACTAAGCCATGATGACTGTTTGGAGAACTTGTGCAGACATGATGGGCCAAATGGCCTCCTTCTGCACCATGATGATTCTGTGATTCTGTGGCTATTTTGGAAAAAAGATAATTACAAAGGGTCAAAGAAGGGCAGACCTGCCAATCAGATTCTTCACCAGCTCTTGGAGTCAGGCTGGATTGTTTAATGTTCTAAGTTTCATTTGTGATTTGCTTTAAGGCCCCTTTTAGGGGCTGCACCTTTTATTTCATAGAACATAGAACATTACAGCACAGTACAGGCCCTTCAGCCCTCAATGTTGTGCTGAAGCTATGTCCAATCCCAAGATCAAGCTATCCCACTCCCAAATTCACCCCTTAATTTATTTTATGTTTGTTTAATTGTTCAACATAAAAAAGTTGGAGGCAGGCTAGAGGCCTCACAAATTGGCGACAGATGCAGTGCGAGGGGTGACGGACATCTTGCCACTGTTGTGGGATATGATCAGCTGTGGGACCCACAGCAGCATTGACAATCATTGTTCAGAGGCAGGCAGCAAATTAAATCATTTCAATGTCCAAATCCCCATTGGGTCTGCATTGAACACAATCCCACCCAGGCCACATCTCCATAACCCCATACATTTACCCTAGCTAGTCCCCCTGACACTAAGGGACAATTCAGCATTGCCAATCCAACTAACCCGCACATCTTTGGAGGTGGATGGGAGAGGCCCTCCATTATATCCACATTACTATGCTGCTAGAGAGTGCCCTGCTCCTGATATGTGCCTCTGTGGCTCTAGCGCGGTCAATAAAACAATTTCCCTTGACTTTGAGGGCCTCTCAGTGTGGAGGCATTGCTTCTTCTCCTTCCAGCCTCAGTAATGGTTTTCCCTATAACCAATGCAGGTCTGGTACTGACAGCCCATTGACAGCTTTGAAAGGAAGCCCGCCCTCCTCAATTCAGTGTTGTTTCAGCAGCAGGCCGACTCCCAATTCGCAGTCACCAAAGATCCTTCTGTCTGCTTTCTCCGCGGCGGGTCTTGTTTTGAGTTCCAGCAGCAGGACATCTTACCTTATTATTATTTCAGGAATTTATAATCTAAATAGATTGAATAAACATCTGTGATGTGGGGGTGAGGTGAATGCCCAGAGGTCAGAAAGTAGGATTACTCAATGAGGTGCGTAGATGGATAGATATTCTCAAACTTTGCTAATTAGCATTATATCTGAGGAGTGGCACGGTGGCAATGTGCTGAGCATTGCTGCCTCATAGTGCCAGGGACCCAGCTTCGACTGTGGGTGACTGTGCGGAGTCTGCACATTCTCCCTGTGTCTCTGTGGGTTTTCTCTGAGTGTTCCGGTTTCCTCCCACACTCCAAAGATGTGCGGGTTGGGTTGCTTGGCCATGCTAAATCACCCCTTAGTGTCAGGGGAATTAACCGGGTAAATATATGGGGTCACAGGGTGGAATTGTTGTAGGTGCAGACTCGATGGGCCGAATTGCCTCCTTCTGCACTGCAGGGATTCTATGATTCTATGAGTTTTAGATCTGCAGAGACTCCAGCCAAATATGGTTCTTTTTTACTTGGATTCCTTTGCTGCTCCCCTGGCAGACCTACTGTGCCAGTGACCTGTTCACGTTGTATCAATACATCACTGTGCAGCTGTTAGACTCTCTTTCAATGGCGCTGCCTGTGGCGTCAAATGTGGAGAGATAATCCTGGGTCCTCGGTGGAGAAATTGAGACTCAGTTGTGTTACTGCACCTTTATAATCACACTCCGACCTTTCTTGATTTAACTAGAGATTAATACAGCATAACTCAACAGCTAATGCATTCTGCCCGGTTTGGTTTTATGTTCATGAATCACAGCAGTTAGATTTTGGCGTGGATACAACAGAGCCGGGTTTGATACACGTTGGGCTTTCAGTGGGTGAACAGACTTACCAAAAGGCACCGGCGAGAGGCCATTTTGACAAACAGGTCTTGTTATAATCCATTTGGTGAATTGACAGGCAGTTTGCTGACCAGGATGGGGGAATGTGGGAACCAGGAAATCCGGTAATTCCTTCACAAAGTGGAGGCAGAATTATGATTTAAAGTGGATAAAGGCAAATTACTGCTGATGCTGGAATCTGAAACCAAAAGGGAGAATGCTGGAAAACCTCAGCAGGTTTGGCAGCATCTGTAAGGAGAGAAAAGAGCTGATGTTTCGAGTCCAGATGACCCTTTGTCCAAGCTGATTTAAAGTGGCAGGGGATGGCAAAAATTGGCAGCTCATTTTTCTCCTTACAGATGCTGCCAGACCTGTTGGGATTTTCCAGCGTTTTCTCTTTTGGTTTCAGATTCCAGCATCCGCAGTAATTTGCTTTCATCCATTTTATATCATAATTCTGCCTCCACTTTGGTAATCTGGTTGGCGGGGCTGAGGGGTGGGAGGAGGAGACAAGGAGGTGGGCTGCACTGAGCAAGAGGCAGCAGTTTGAAAGGTTATTCATAGAGTCCCAGTGAAGAAGTAGGCCATTCAGCCCATCAAGTCTGCACCGACTCTCTGCCAGAGCATCTTATCCAGGCCCTATTCCTATAACTCATACATTTGTCCCGCTAATTTCCTTAACCTACAGATGTTTGGACTCTAAGGACAATTTAGCATGGCCAATCCACATAACCTGCATACCTTTTGACTGGTTATTGTATGGCTAAAAGAAGCAAACATGTTACGTTGAGAAGACTTAACCAACTTACTTGAGGAGGCTTTACTTTTCAACCTTTCTTAATCTCCAAAACCAAAAACAACCCCAAACTTACAGGCAGCATCAGTGAACCTCTTCCAATTCGAGGACCCTCCTCAGTTCTCTGGTACTTGAATGCTTTTTTGCTGTTTTAACCCTGCACTTCACTAGGTATTTTGCAGATGTTTAGCTTGGGGTTTCATATCCCACTGTTCCCTGCCTATTCACGTATTTATCCAGGTGCCCCTTGAATACAACCTTTGTGGTTATATTCAAGCCCGAGCAATTCTCATTCTGTGGAAGAGTCTCGGGGCAGTAAGGAGGAGTTATATTTATTCTAATGCTGTCCTGCCAGAAGCAAAATAGAAGTTGAAAGTAGAAGAGTGACACTTTAGTTAAGAAAATGCACCAATGCCTCTACTTTCTCAGGAGGCTAAGGAAATTCAGCATGTCCGCTACTCACCAACTTTTACAGATGCACCATGTAAAGCATCCTTTGCAGATGTTTCACAGCTTGGTACGGCTCCTGCTCTGACCAAGATAACAAAAAACTACAAAGCATTGTAAATGAAGCACACTCCATTACTCAAAGCAGCCTCTCATCCATTGGCCCTGTCTACACTTCCTGCTGCTTCGGAAAAGCAGCCAGGATAATTAAGGACCCCCAACATCCTCTCTTTCACCTTTTTCTGTCAGAAAAAAGATACAAAACTCTGAGGTCACGTACCAACTGACTCAAGAACAGCTTCTTCCCTGCTGCCATCAGACTTATTAAGTTGATTTTAGTCTATGCTATAGACTAAAAATGTAACAATATACTCTGCACCCTCTCCTTTCCTGCTCCCCTATCAAGTCTATGAATGGCTTTGCCTGCATAACAAGCAAGACACAATACTTTTCACTGTATCCCAATACATGTGACAATAATAAATCAAATCAGAATGAAAGCATGATTCTGAGGAGGTTTTTAAGGGTGAGGTAAGAAGTCACAATGCAGGAATGTTTTGAGAAATATGTCTGAGATGGCTGAAGGCTTCATCCCAGTCATGGGGCAGAGGGAGCAAAGATACACAGGGAACCTCACTCAGAAGGCTACAGATCAAAGATTGGGAGCTAGAGCTGAAGGCAATTACAGGTTGGGTAAGGTAAAACATGGAGGGATTGGTCAACGAGAACGTGGAGATTTAATTTAATAGGCTTTGGGAGGAGGAGTCTAAAGTTTTAAGGGAACACCAGCCATGATTGGAGGCAGACAGAAGATAAAAGTTCTGGCAAGGCTGGTGTGCAGGTTTCCCAACTCCATTCCCACTGTCAGCCATTTTGAAAAAGATGGCAGTGTCGCCCAGACCCATTCAGCAGCTAGCCAATGAAGCTCATTAAGACCCTTGTTAAGGGTAGCTAATGAATGCCAACTTGAATTTTCACAACCGGGGTGGAATCAGCAGAGAAAATTTACAAAAATAACCCTTATAAAATTTTTATTTGCAAAAGATCACACTCAGATTGATGTCAACAAATGAATATCTGCAATCTGATGTCCTGAAAATTCAGCTTTATTATTAAGTTTACAGAGGTTAACTTGACACCATTGCAATAAGAGTTCCAAATGTGCGATTTCCATCCTCCAAGTGCTTCAGTTTGTTTATGAATCAAAGTCAGCAAGTTTAAAAAGGAATTGTAAGAAGTTCAGACTGTTGCATGTTTACATCAATTGCTGAATTCCAGCCCAGGTTTTATTCCACTGTACCACCACCTCTGCTGGATCTCTCCCACCAGTGAGACAGGACATACCCAGGCATGATGATGGTGGTCTCTGGGACATTGTTTAAGTTTTTTTTATTAGTGTTTGTTTTTGATTAGTGTCACAAGTAGGCTTACATTAACACTGCAATGAAGTTACTGTGAAAATCCCGGAGTTGCCACATTCCAGTGTCTGTTCGGCTACACTGAGGGAGAATTTAGCATGGCCATGCACCTAAACCAAAACATCTTTCCGAATGTGGGAGGAAACCGGAGCACCTGTTCTAATACTCCATCCGTTGCTGTGCTTGAAATCAAATTTTTGATCATAGATTGAGAACCATGCATAGGAGGTTCCGCTGGTAATGATTTTCTTTACTGACATGGGTGGCAAGCTGGCACAATGGTTAGCATTGTTACCTCACAGCACCAGGGACCCGGGTTCAATCCCAGTCTCGGGTGACTGTGTGGAGTCTGCACGTTCTCCCCAGATCTGCGTGAGTTTCCTCTAGGTGCTCTGGTTTCCTCCCACAGTCCAAACATATGCAGATTAGGTGCATTGGCCATGCTAAGTTGCCCCTTAGTGTCCCGCGATGTGTAGGTTAGGTGGATTAATGGGGTAGATGTGTGGGATTGCAAGGATAGGTGGGGGGTGTGGGCCTGGGAAAGATGCTCCATTGGCAAGTCAGAGCAGACTCAAGGGCTGAATGGCCTCCTTCTGCACTGAAGGGATTTTATGATTCTAACATGTAGCAACATCATAAAAAGACAGGCTTATGACTTCACTAGAAATATTGCCTAAAGGAAACTTGTATTTGTTTAAGTAACTCAAGAAAAACATCCCGACTGCCCCATAATTATCTGTGGAGTCATTTTGCTGATGCTTTTGAAGCAAGGTAAGCAGGCTTGTTTCTAGGCTTTGACCCATTTTTACAATTTTAATTTTTTTTAACGTCATTCTAAGTATAAAAAGATTGGAACAAGATACAACATGAGACGAAACTTGTCAGCATGGATTATTTAGTTTAACTCAACTAATTAAATGTATACATTTTTGAATTTGTCTCCAAAATAAAAGTAAACCTTAAATGTAATTGAAGCTGAGAAAGTAATTGGCATCCATTTCATAAATGGAGACGAAGTTCCCAGCTAAATTTGTGAGTTGTTGATCTTTTTTATAACGTACTGTAAGCTTATAATAAACAGTCTGCAACCAAAGTTGCCAACTTCTGATCAACAAAAATATAGACCGAGATGGGAAAAGAATCAAAATTAAAGCTATGTCTGGAAGCGCTAAACAGCGCAAGGTCTCTCATTGCCCCACATGTAGAATTTCTCCGTCAGCCGTCAATGTTCTTGTTTATAATTAAGAATACTTGACCCCTTTATGGTGCTTCAATTTCCAGACAGATCATGCTTTGGAATTTTCATTTGGATTCAGCTCATGACTTTAAGAACATAAGAACATAAGAAATAGGAGCAGGAGTAGGCCATCTAGCCCTTCGAGCCTGCCCTGCCATTCAATAAGATCATGGCTGATCTGTCGTGGCTCAGTTCCACTTTCCCGCCCTCTCCCCATAACCCTTAATCCCCTCTCTTATCAAAAACCCATCAACCCGCTTCTTAAAAATATTTAGCGAGGCAGCCTCCACCACTTCAACGGGCAGAGAATTCCAGAGATTCACCACCCTTTGAGTGAAGAAGTTCCTCCTCAACTCCATTCTAAACCGCCTCCCCTTTATCTTGAGGCTGTGCCCCCTAGTCCTACTGTCCTTTCTGAGCGGGAAGAGTCTCTCCACCTCTATCCTATCCATCCCATTCATCATCTTATACGTCTCAATGAGATCTCCCCTCATTCTTCTAAACTCTAACGAGTACAAGCCTAGTTTATTCAGCCTCTCCTCATAGCTCAACCCCCTCAACTCCGGCATCAGCCTAGTAAACCTCCTCTGCACTCCCTCCAGAGCCAAAATATCCTTGCGCAGGTGCAGCGCCCAAAACTGCACACAGTACTCCAGCTGCGGCCTCACCAATGCCCTATACAGCTGCAGCAAGACCTCCCTACTTTTATATTCAATCCCCCTCGCTATGAAGGCCAGCATCCCATTCGCCTTCCTGACCACCTGCTGCACCTGCAAGCTGGGTAAGTAATAGACTTTCCATGTCTGAGAGGCACTCCAACTCCTTTATATTGTTCTAACGTTTCAATATTGGGTGGAATTTAATGCCCGCTTCTGTGGTGAGTTTGGTGTTGGGGACGGTATTTAATCAGGTGGCAGGAGGGGACCCCATTGCCTTGCCAATGTTGCCCCAATTAAGTTCTTGGCAGGAATGCCCATTGATAGCCTTTACATCTCTCCACCAGTTGATGCCCTTAAATGGGCAGTTAATCCCACTTGTTCCACCTCATTCTGCTGCCTCTGTTATTGAAACAATGGAAGACAAGGTGTGACATTAATGTACCTTTAAGAAAGGTTTTTTTTAAATCGTGATGTCTGGAGCTTTCACAGCTTCTGTGTTTCTCACTGCTGCCAAGCTATCTACCAGATATCCTTTTATTGCTCCTTAAGTGGCTTCAATGGGGGCCTCAGGTACTTATTGAGATCAGTTTTATGACCTGCATTGTTAGGAGGAAAGCTGGTTGGCAGGTCAGGTGATAGGAATTCTTTCATTTTCAGTTCTGAGCTGCAGGCTTTAGTTCTTAGAAGGGACAGCAAGCTGAAAAGAGGTATTTCTCTCTCTCTCTGATTTACTTTGGAAATTCTGCTGGTTATCTGAAAACAAGGTCTTGCCTTCCTGGAGAAGAAAATCTGCTGTAACCAGAATCTCCCTGGTGTTCTGGGAAACTTTTTTGACTGCAAACTATTCTGAGTCTATCAAGAGAATTGCAGAATTCATCCAAAGGACTCAATTCCAGTATCACGTGAGTATTAGTCTTTGCTGTGTTAAACTTGTTTAAAGGGTTTTGTCTATGGAAGGTTTTAGTTTGATTGGAACATCTTAGATATATTTGTTAAGGGTTATAAATTATCATGGTTGGTTTGTTTTGTTTGTAATTGATAAAAGGTATTGCTAATTTTCTTTCCATACATGTTAACTATATTCTTAATTAAACTTTGTTTGAGAAAAGCTCCCTAGTGGTCATTTGAATCATACCTGAAGTGAACCATACCTACTTTTACTGTCTTGCCCACCTGAGGCCCATAAGATCCGCCTGAGGCCAATGGAAAATGCAGTTCTGCGAGCCTTGTCCACTCCAGAATAGTGGTGGGCAAGGTTCGCAGAAATTCTGGCCATCATGCTTATCCTAGCCAAATTCAAGATGCAAAACTTGTGATTCAGCGGGCTTCAGAAAACACTTCAGAGTTTCTGACCTGCACGATAACAAAGGAACTCAGTATGTACGAGTCCCGAAGTGCGAGCTCAGTTGGAGTTGCTTCTGGGCTTCTGAGGGAAGAGGGTCACACATTCAAAGGCATTCACGGGCAACATGTTGGCACCGTGGTTAGCACTGCTGTCTCACAGCGCCAGGGACCTGGGTTCAATTCCGGCCTTGGATGATTGTCTATGTGGAGTTTGCACATTCTCCCCGTGTCTGCACGGGTTTCCTCCAGAGCTCTGGTTTCCTCCCATAGTCCAAAAATGTGCAAGTTAGGTGGATTGACACTGCTGAATTTCCCCTTAGCGTGTCAGGGAGGATTAGTGGGATAAATATGTGGGGTTATGGGGATAAGGCCTGATTGGGATTGTTGTCAGTGCAAGCTCGATAGGCCAAATGGTCTTCTTCTGCATTCTAGGGATTCCATGATTCAGTGGCAACCAGCAGAGGAAAGGAGGCTCTGCTGATACCCACATCCTTCCCTTACTGCTGCCACCACTCCAGGTGACCGCGTCCTGCCCATTTACTCACCTGTGGCCTGGCTCCATCGGCAATCTCAGGCCTCGGGTGGATGTCACCCTGGCAGCAGCTGTCGTCTCCTCAGTGGCGCTGCCGAGCAACGGCCTCTGATTGGTTGGGAGCTCTTGGTGATGGAGACTTCCACACCCAGCTGCCTTATCTCTAAGAAAAAGATATTTGGATGAGCACTTGAAATATCGTAACATTCAAGGAAATGGGAGAAGTGCAGGAAAATGGGATTAGCGCAACTTTAGAGGTAGTTATTGTCAGTGCAGACTCAATGGGCTGAAGGGCCTCTTCTGCACTGCATAATCTTATGTCTCCATGACTAAGACATACCTTTGCCCAGGAATATTATTAATTTTTCAGGTTAGCCATACCAAATGTTGAAAGGTTATTGATGAGAAACATTAGCTCTGTTACTTTCTGCAGATGCTGCCTGATCTGCTGATTTCTATTTTTTTCCTCAGGTTTCCAGCATCTGCAGTATTTTGCTCGAAGATATGAGAGGTGATTACTTCTGAAATGTAGCTGTTGTGCATGGCTCATTTTTTCAATGTTTGGATTCTTTAAATTTTTTTGCATAACTGCTCCATGGCCATGCAGATACAGACAGAGGATTGCCTCCATATTATTTTCAAGCAACTGGGACCATGAATGGCAAGGTCACTTCCACAGTGTAAGTGATGGTTAATAGATTAGACAATTTCCATGGCAACTCTATGAAGTGGAGATGCCGGTGTTGGACTAGGATAGGCACAGTAAGAAGTCTCACAACACCAGGTTAAAGTCCAACAGGTTTATTTGTTAGCACGAGTTTTCAGAGCACTGCCACTTCATCAGGTGGAGAGTTGGGTTCACAAACAGGGCATAGATAGACAGAGACTCAATTGCAAGATAATAGTTGGAATGCGAGTCTTAACAGGTAATCAATTTGTGAGTTGCCAATGTTGGTCTGGGTGAACATAAGAACATAAGAAATAGGAGCAGGAGTAGGCCATCTAGCCCTTCGAGCCTGCCCCGCCATTCAATAAGATCATGGCTGATCTGTTGTGGCTCAGTTCCACATTCCCGCCCTCTCCCCATAACCCTTAATCCCCTCTCTTATCAAAAACCCATCAACCCGCGTCTTAAAAATATTTAGCGAGGCAGCCTCCACCACTTCAACGGGCAGAGAATTCCAGAGATTCACCACCCTTTGAGTGAAGAAGTTCCTCCTCAACTCTGTTCTAAACCGCCCCCCCTTTATCTTGAGGCTATGCCCCCTAGTCCTACTGTCTTTTTTGAGCGGGAAGAGTCTCTCCACCTCTATCCTATCCATCCCATTCATCATCTTATACGTCTCAATGAGATCTCCCCTCATTCTTCTAAACTCTAACGAGTACAAGCCTAGTTTATTCAGCCTCTCCTCATAGCTCAACCCCCTCAACTCCGGTATCAGCCTAGTAAACCTCCTCTGCACTCCCTCCAAGGCCAAAATATCTTTGCGCAGGTGCGGCGCCCAAAACTGCACACAGTACCCCAGCTGCGGCCTCACCAATGCCCTATACAGCTGCAGCAAGACCTCCCTACTTTTATATTCAATCCCCCTCGCGATGAAGGCCAGCATCCCATTCGCCTTCCTGACCACCTGCTGCACCTGCAAGCTGGGTTTTTGCGACTCATGCACAAGGACCCCGAGGTCCCTCTGCACCGTTGCCTGCTGCAGTTTTTCGCCACGTAAGTAATAGTCCTTCCTACCATTATTCCTACCAAAGTGGACCACCTCACACTTGCCAACATTAAATTCCATTTGCCAGTTCCTGGCCCATTCGCCCAGCCTATCTAGATCCTTCTGCAGACTCTCCACACCCTCCGCACAATTTGCCGTTCCCCCAATCTTGGTGTCATCAGCAAATTTCGACACCCTACACTCGGTTCCCTCCTCCAGATCATCTATATAAATGGTAAAAAGCTGAGGCCCCAGCACCGACCCCTGGGGCACTCCACTAGTCACCATCCGCCAATTCGAATAGCACCCGTTGACCCCCACTCTCTGCCTCCTATTTGACAACCAATCCTCTATCCACGCTAACACCCTACCCCCAACTCCATGTCCCTCGACCTTCTGCAATAACCTCTTGTGAGGTACTTTGTCAAACGCCTTCTGAAAATCTAGAAAGACCACATCCACGGGCTCGGTGGGCACAATAAGTACTCTCGTACCACCAGGTTAAAGTCCAATAGGTTTATTTGGTAACACGAGCTTTCGGACCGCTGCCCTTCATCAGGTGAGTGCTTGATCAAGTCCTTACAGTCACAGACAATGTGAGTGGAAAGAGGGTTAATCAAGGGCTAAAGAGGTGTTAATTGTCTCAAGCCAGGACAGGTAGTGGGATTTTGCAAGTCCTGGCAATTTGTGGAGGTTACTGGTAGTGTGACATGAACCCAGGATCCCAGTTGAGGCCGACCTCATGTGTTCAGTTTCTGTTCAGTGACACTGTGTTGTCTTGAAGGCTGCCTCTGATCTTTGGGTAAGCGTTCTCCAAGGTGGCCTTCATGACATGCGACAACGCAGAATCGCTGGGCTGAAACTGATAACCAAATTCCCCACACAGGAAGATTGCCTCAAACGGGATTTTGGGTTCATGTCACACTACCTGTAACCCCTTGGGCTTGCAAAATCTTATGAACTGTTCTGGCTTGAGACAATTCATACCTCTTTAACCTGCGCTTATCCCTCTCTCCACTTGCATTCTCTATACCTTCAAAGACTTGATTACCTGTTAAGAATTGCATTTCAACCATTAACTTGTAATTGAGTCTGTGTCTATATATGTCCTGTTTGTGAACCCAACTCTCCACTCACCTGATGAAGGGGCAGTGCTCTGAAAGCTCATGCTACCAAATAAACCCATTGGACTTTAACCTGGTGTTGTGAGATTTCTTACTGCACCACCTCTATGAAGCACGATGCAGTCATAAACAATATCTTGTCTAGATATTTTACACAGCCTGTCTATTTGCAACCATGATGTGGAGATGTCAGCATTGGACTGGGGTGAACAAAAGAACTAGGAGCAGGAGAAGGCCATCTGGCCCCTCGAGCCTGCTCCGTCATTCAATAAGGTCATGGCTGATCTTTTTGTGAACCCAGCTCCACTTACCCGCCCACTCACCATAACCCTTAATTCCTTTACTGTTCAAAAATTTATCTCTCCTTTGCCTTAAAGGCAGTAAGAAGTCTCATGTCACCAGGTTAAAGTCAACAGGTTTATTTGGAATCATCTGATGAAGGAGCAGTGTTCTGAAAGTTCATGATTCTAAATAAACTTGTTGGGCTTTAACCTGGTGTTGTGAGACTTCTTACTCTTCCTTTGATTGTGCGTACCTTCAATTTTCTTTTTGTGGCTACATGCAAACAGTATCTTAACGGGAACATCTTGTGTGCAGCCTGTACATTCTGTGATGCTGCTCAGGAGTGCACAGGCAGCTTACAGAAAAGGTTGGCCACACGCTTTCATATCTTTCTCCGTAATGCCAAGGGGATAATGTTTTTCCCACTTTGCTTTACTTCTTTTCCACAAGTCCATTATAGCTGTTAGTTATAGTGGCAATATCTGCATATATCTGGAAAGATTAAGGAACTGATTAGTTTGGAACCAATTGTTAAGTGTAAGTGAACCAGGGGGCCACATTTCGTGGCTACACTTGAGAGTCATGTGATGTGGAACAGAACTAGTTAAATGAGTCCTTCTCTTTTACAAGGCAGGATGGCAATTTTAAAAAATAATTTATGGGATATGGCAAGGGCAGCATTTATTGCACATCCCAAATTGCCCTTGAGAAGATAATGGTGAATGGCCTTCTTAAACTGCTACAGTCCCTGTCATGCAGATACACCACAGTGCTGTCAGGGAGGGAGTTCCAGGATTTTAATCCAGCAACAGTGAAGGAGCAGCGATATATTTCCAAATGGCCAGGAGGACAATATCACCTCCATAAAGAGCTCTCATCTTCCAAAATTACCTTACCAATATCAGGGGCCCAAGAAGTATGAAAAGCGCAGAGCAATAGCTTCACCTTATATCGTAACTTAATGCATTGTGAGTACAACATAAATAATTGAAGGTACCAATATTTCTGGCCTTTTTGAAAAAAAAATTAGAATTTGCTGTATGGGGTCTGAAAATGTACAACAGTAAAATATCATCCTAATGAGTTGATAGAAGAGTAGAATAGTATTATCTGTAATAATATTGTCAAACACGATACACCAGCCACTGTTATTTAGCCAGAGCCAGTGATTTTCATGTGTAATTATATGTGTTGATCCATCTTTGGGTGATCGGGATTTTGAAGTTAGCAATGCAGAGGGTGACTTGGAGAGATCAGAGAAAGTGAACAAAATGTGCTGAAAATCAGTATCTGGGAACCATCCCAGGCTTTATGGACATAATGAAGGCACAGTAAGGAGTCTCACAATACTAGGTTAAAGTCCAACAGGTTTATTTTGTAGCAAACGCCACTAGCTTTTGGGGCTTTGCCCCTTCGTCAGGTGACTCACTCACCTAACGGAGGGGCAAAGCCCCGAAGGCTACTGGCGTTTTCTACCAAATAAACCTGTTGGACTTTAAACTGATGTTGTGAGAAGCCGGCATCTCCACATCATAATGAAGGCAAGCAGAGTAATGTAATTAAAGACAAAATATAGCAAATGCTGGAACCTGAAACAAAAATAGAAAATGCTGGAAAATCTCAGCACGTCTGTTAGCATCTGTGGAAAGAGAAGGGTGCGAACATTTGAAAGGTTAACATTATTCTCACTCCACAGATGCTGTCAGACCAACTGGGGTTTTCCAGCATTTTACATTTTTGTGTGAGATTAATTTATTTGTCGTGTTTGAGCAGTTTCAGAGTTCCCATGTTTCCCTGGTCTCCAATAACCCATCCACTCATTTATGTTTGTTTTATTTGATTTGATTTGATTTATTATTGTCACGTATTAACATACAGTGAAAAGTATTGTTTCTTGCACGTTATACAGGCAGAGCATAGAGAAGGAGACAAGAGAGTGCAGAATGTAGTGTTACAGTCATAGCTAGGGTGTAGAGAAAGATCAGCTTAATGCAAGGTAGGTCCATTCAAAAGTCTGATGGCAGCAGGGAAGAAGCTGTTCTTGAGTTGGTTGGTATGTGACCGCAGACTTTTGTGTCTTTTTCCCAACAGAAAAAGCTGGAAGAGAGTATGCCCGGGGTGCGTGAGGTCCTTAATTATGCTGGCTGCTTTGCCGAGGCAGCGGGAAGTGTAGACAGTGAATGGATGGGAGGCTTGTTTGTGTGATGGACTGGGCTTCATTCATGATTCTTTGTAGTTTCTTGTGGTCTTGGACAAAGCAGGAGCCATACCAAGCTGTGATACAACCAGAAAGAATGCTTTCTATGGCTCATCTGTAAACGTCGGTGAGAATCGTAGCTGACATGTCAAATTTCCTTAATCTTCTGAGAAAGTAGAGGTGTTGGTGGGCTTTCTTAGCTATAGTGTTGGCATGGCAGGACCTGGATAAGCTGTTGGTGATCTGGACACCTAAAATCTTGAAGCTCTCAACCCTTTCTACCTCACCCCTGTTGATGTAGACAGGGGCATGTTCTCCTCTATGCTTCCTGAAGTCGATGACAATCTTCTTCGTTTTGCTAACATTGAGGGAGAGATTATCGTTGCCGCACCAATTCACCAGATTCTCTATCTCATTCCTGTGCTCTATCTTGTCATTGAGATCCGACCCACTATGGTGGTGTCATCAGCAAACTTGAAAATTGAATTGGAGGGGAATTTGGCCACACGGTCATAGGTGTATAAGGAGTATAGTGGGGGGCTGAGGACACAGCTTTGTGGGGCCCAGTGTTGAGGATGATCATGGAGGTATTGTTGCCTGCCCTTACTGACTGTGGTTTGTGAGTTAGGAAGCTTAGGATCCAGTCGCAGAGGGTGGAGCCGAGGCCCAGGCCATGGAGTTTGGAGATGGGTTTTGTGGGAATAATGGTGTTGAAGGCTGAGCTAGATTCAATAAATAGGAGTCTGACATAGGTGTCTTTGTTATCTAGGTGTTCCAGGGTTGAGTGCAGGATCAGGGAGATGGTGTCTGCTGTGGTCCTGTTGCGGCGGTAGGTGAACTGTAGTATATCCAGGCAGTCCAGGAGGCTGGAACTGACTTGTGCCATAGCTAACCTTTTGAAGCACTTCATAATGATATTGCCAGCAACACCTAAAAACATTTCTTGGAAATGCACAATATTCTTATTCTTTTCCTGATTTACACTGTCTCCCTCACTGGGAGCAAACCTGGTCCTCATTTGCCTAACAATATCCCATGCTCCAAGGAACCCTACTACAGTCCTGATACCACATTGACTCGGGTAATATCTTGGGCATGTTCCTTAAACTGGCATTAGGCCCCTTTGCATGTGTCAATGAGGAGCAAAACATCTGTTAAGACCCCCACTTCAAAAAATTGATTATACAATTTTTCAGTCTCTAACCAGCAGCCTTTAAAGGGTTATTAAGCTGTGAGAAACCTGGAGAAACAGGGATGCTCAAGACTGTGGGGGGCTACACTCACATCTGGTTCACTAATGTCCTTGAGGGAAGCAAATCTGCCATCCTTACCTGGTCTGGCCTACATGTGGCTCCAGAGCCACTGCAATGCTGTTGAATCTCAACTGCCCTCAGGCAACTAGGAATGGGCAATAAGTGCTGGCCAGCCAAGGACACCCATGTCCCATGAATGAATAAAAATATATAGTTCTAGGGTGCACAGTGGTGTGGGGTGGAGACAGTTAAATGGGGGAGGGAGGTAAGTGCATGTTGATCACTCTCCATGTTTGTCAGCCAATCCTTCTCTCATTTAGCAGTATCTCAAAACTGTGTGTTTCCTTACCGCCCTCGTTCTCCATTCCCTTTGACAATTTTTTTTTGGAAAGCCCTCTGCTAACGTTTTGCTACTTAGTTTGACTCATCCTCTCCTGTTTTCAGCTTTAATATTGTGCTGAGTTATGGCTCTTTGTCCTTTGCCCAGTCTTTTTTCCAATTGACACGTAGCCCAAACTAGCACCCCAGTGTGTGGTTACATCCTGTCATGCCTTCCCACTCTTTCGCTGTCATTCATTTATTACCATATTGCCAATGATACGGCATTTGGCAAGCCTTCACGACCACCGACATTTGCACATCTTCCACAGCGCATCTCAGCCTTTGCCTGCTGTCAGCACACATCACCCGCGCAATCTGACTCAAGATCTATACTTTCACAGTGCTCAGCTGTGGGCGTTTGATATGACTACATGACTGCAGTATCTGTATTATTTACCATGGGTCAGAGAGGAATCATTGTGCACGTTGTCACCCCTAATAAGTACTTACTCTTGGCTGACTCACTCGGCAATTTAGCAATATTTCCATTTTGGTTTCAACTTTTCTTGAATAGCTGCCACGATGGCTGGGATCTGACAGCTCGAAAGCCAGTTCATGTCCTTGCAGAAATAGTAGATAGATTATCTTAGATCTGACATGAGATATAAATCAGTTTTTTGCAAAAAAGAATGTTAATCCAAAGTTGTACGTTTACGCAGAAGGGAATATAACAACTTCCAGACACATTTCTCAGTCACCATGTTTTAACACTAATATTGAAATTGCTGCCTTATGCTTGGAATCATCGTTAAACCTGTTTCCCCCAACCGATTTCAATTCTTCTGTTCTGCTATACTTTCCCTGAGGCTTCTTTCGAGAGACCAGGATGAACATTAATCAGAAGCTAGTATGAAATTTATTTTGTACTCTGCAATGTTCATTACTTCACCACATTCCTATCCCTTTTTTTTAAGGAATCAAGAAATATTTACACGTATTTCAGTCTATTGCTTCCCCAGCCCATTGGTGCAATTTGCACTCAAAACGGATGAAAAGTTAGGGGAGGGGCCAATTCAGCCAAGGTTTGGATCTCATGAATATGTTTGTTTATTTATTTGTTCATGTCACAAGTAAACTCAAGTTAACACTGCAATGAAGTTACTGTGAAAATCCCCTAGTTGCCACCCTTCGGCACCTGTTCGGGTACACTGAGGGAGGATTTAACGTGGCCAATGCACCTAACCAGCACGTCTTTCCAACGTGGGAGAAATCTGGAGCATCCGGAGGAAACTCACGCAGACACGGGGAGAATGTGCAGACTCTGCAGACAGTGACCTGAGCTGGGAATCGAACCCAGGTCCCTGGTGGTGTGAGGCAGCAATGTGTGCCAACAGTCAGTTCTGAGAGGACAGGAATTAATCCAACTCACTCAAAGAGGTGACCAACAGGTTGGGACAGACCATCCCAGGGTGAGGAGTGTTAGAATCATTGAGTTATATAGGCAGTATAGCACAGGAAGAGAGCATGTGGCCCATCAAGTCTATGCTATCTCCCTGTAGAACACTCTGATCAATCCTATTCCTCCAGCTCTATTCCCATATTCAATGTAAGTTTGTATCCCTCAAGCGCCCATCCAGTTTCCTTTTGAAATCATTAATTGTCTCTGATTTCATTATTCCTGTGAACGTTGAATTTCGGGTTATTACCACGTACTGTGTAAAGATCTCCCACAATCTCCTATCCACTGCATCTCTTCCTCCAAACCTTAAACCTTAAACCTGTGTCCCTTAGGGCAGGATATTCCTCCCCCTCCATGGCATGTTGGGCGGCAGCTGGAGGCGGTGTGTTCGCTGGTGGCGGGATCTTATGGTTCTGCTGTTGTCAACAGGATTTCCTGTTGAATGCCCCTCTTGCCGAAGGGAAACCCACCGTGGGAGTGCACTGTTGGCAAGAGCACAAGATCCCATTGGTGTGGATGACAGCAAGATTTCGGCATTACTCTTTGTACCATCAGCTAATGGGAACGGTTCTTCACCTATCCCGTCGAAATTTGTCATAACGTCCGCTTCTATCAGATATTCCTCAATGTCCTTTACTCCAAGAGCAACTCCAAAATAACCTTATAATAAAATTCTCTCATCCCTGGAACGATTTTGTTAAATCTTCTTTGCAGGAGCAGGCCATTTGGCCCTTTGCGCCTGCAACATCATTCAATATGATCACAGCTGATCATGCACTTTCAGAATCCCACTCCCGCTTTCTCTCTATACCCTTTCATCCCTTTAGCCACAAGGGCCACTTCCAGCTTCCTCTTGGACATATCTAACAAACTGACCCCAACAGCTTTCTGTGGTAGAGAATTCCACAGGTTCACAATTCTGAGTGAAGAAGTTCTTCTTCATCTCAGTTCTGGATGACTTACCCCTTATTAACCCTTATATAGACCTCTAGTTCTGGACTTCCCCAACATTGGGAACAATTTTCCCACATCTAGCCTGTCCAGTCCCATCAGGATTTTATATGCTCCTATGAGATCCCCTCTCATTCTTTTAAATTCCATGAGTACAAGCCCAGTCAATCCAGTCTTTCTTTACATGTCTTGCCATTCCTGGGAATCAATCTGGTGAACCTCCATCACACAGATGGAGTACTGTGTGCAGTTTTGGTCGTTGCACTTGTGCAAGGATATTTTGGCCTTGGAGCAAGTGCAGAGGAGGTTCACTAGGCTGATACCGGAGATGAGGGGGTTGGACTATGAAGAGAGACTAAATAGACTGGGTCTGTACTCGTTGGAGTTTAGAAGGATGAGGGGGGATCTTATAGAGACGTATAAGATAATGAAAGGGATGGATAGGGTAGAGGTAGAGAGATTCTTCCCGCTCAGAAAGGACAGCAGGACTAGAGGGCACAGCCTCAAGATAAGGAGGGAGGTGCAGTTTAGAACGGAGCTGAAAAGGAACTTCTTCACTCAAAGGGTGGTGAATTTCTGGAATTCTCTGCCCGTTGAGGTGGTGGAGGCTACCTCGCTAAATATACTTAAGTCACGGGTAGATAGGTTTTTGGTAGGCAAGGGGATTAAGGGTTATGGGGAGAAAGTGGGAAAGTGGAACTGAGCCACTTCAGATCAGCCATGATCTTATTGAATGGCGGGGCAGGCTCGAAGGGCTAGATGGCCTACTCCTACTCCTATTTCTTATGTTCTTATAACCTTTGCTGGACTCCCTCAATAACAAGGATTTCCTTCCTCAGGCTAGGAGACCAAAACCGCACACAATATTCAAGGTGTGGCCTCACTGAGCGGGGAACCACTCCTCTTATTTGATGGTCCAATGGAGGAGCTATAATCAGTGCAGCAGCCCAATAATTATACTAATAAATTTTTAAAAATTTTAAATTTAATTCGTGGGACATGGGTGTTGCTGGCTGGCCAGCATTTGATTTGATTTTAATTTGATTTGATTTGATTTATTATTGTCACATGTATTAACATACAGTGAAAAGTATTGTTTCTTGCACGCTATACAGACAAAGCATACCGTTCATAGAGAAGGAAATGAGAGAGTGCAGAATGTAGTGTTACAGTCATAGCTAGGGTGTAGCGAAAGATCAGCTTAATGCAAGCTAAGTCCATTCAAAAGTCTGACAGCAGCAGGGAAGAAGCTGTTCTTGAGTCGGTTGGTACGTGACCTCAGACTTTTGAATCTTCTTCCCCGACGGAAGAAGGTGGAAGGGAGAATGTCGGGGGTGCGTAGAGTCCTTAATTATGCGGGCTGCTTTGCCGAGGCAGTGGGAAGTGTAGACAGTGGCAATGGATGGGAGGCAGGTTTGCGTGATGGATTGGGCTACATTCACAACCTTTTGTAGTTCCTTGCAGTCTTGGGCAGAGGAGCCATACCAAGCTGTGATACAACCAGAAAGAACACTTCCTATGGTGAATCTGTAAAAGTTGCCCATTTATTGCCCATCCCTAGTTGCCCGAGCTTAGTTGAGGGTCAACCATATTGCTGTGGCTCTGGAGTCGCATGTAGGCCAGACAAGGCAAAGACAGCAGATTTCCTTCCCTGAAGGATATTAGTGAACCAGATGGGTTTTTCCGCCAATCGACAATGGTTTCATTGTCATTAGTAGATTTTTCATTCCAGATTTTTTATATTGAATTCAAATTCAGTAAAGCAGTGTAGCCACCAATGGTTTAGATGGCTGTGCTGCCCGCTAAGGTACAGGCCTTCATGTAAATTGCAATAGGCTGGCTCTGGGCAACTGAGATTTTCCGCTTCTCTCATTAATATTTGCAGACAAGAGATACACAGCCGGAATTGAAATTCAGCCTTTGTACACCAAGAGAAGTGTTGTCAACCTAACTCTTTTGTTTTTAAGCTGGAGGAAAAGATTTGAAAGATCAGGCTGATCTTTGTCTACTGTTCTTTCAAGGAGATCCAGTACTTGGAGTCTTATGGTGTTTAGTGGACTGGAAGAAAACCCATAGTGTTCACCCGAGGAAAGCTAGAATTTCAGTCGACTATAACTCACTACAGAGATTCTTGGGAGTCAATCTCTCCCTCTGCTCAGACTTCCAGGCCACCCAAGTTGGCCTATTTTCTTTGAGCTCTATCCAAATTAGGGTTACAGAGACAAAGGGCAAACATTAATCTGGGCACAAAATAATGAATTAAAAGAAAACACATCAAAGATGCTTCTGAGGTCCCAGATTTATATCATTTAATCCAATATATCTAATATAAATCAAGTCAGGTTGTGGGTGATCAAAAAGGAGCAATCTATTAGCACAACATGCCTGCATATTGAGTCTCTCTAACTCTGCTCTCAAACACCATGGCCATTAATTTGTCATGGTATTCAGATCACGGACTACTCAAGGGTACTTTACTTTCTTCAAAAGGAGAATGTTCAAAGCGGATCACACATAAATCCGGGCTCTGAGGTTAGTCTCCAAAGGATATTCATCTCTGACATGAGATGAGTTTGCAGTCCTGTGTCTCCGAGGAAACCTGGCAGTAGGACACTCACCAGACTCTCGCCTCGAGTTGGTCAGCAGGTTGGGGTGAGTGAGGAAGCAATCCTGGGATGGACTGGAGGGGGGTGGGGGGTGGGGGAGAATGGGGGAGTGAGTCATTGTCTCTGTGCTAGCTTTCAATCAGTTGAGGGCAGAATGTAGGTTGCTGTCCTTCTGAGTTTCGAACTTGGGGGGGAGGGTCATAGCCGAGGATAAGGATTAAACCTTTTAGAACTAAGATGAGGAGAAATTTCTTCGTCCAGAGGGTGGTGAACGTGTGGAATTTACTACCACAGAATGTAGTTGTGGTCAAAACGGTGTGTGGTTTCAAGAAGATATCAGCTATAGCTCTTGGGGCTACAGGGATCAAGGGATATGGGGGGGAGAGAAGGGGGAATCAGGATATTGCAAAAACTTGCAGGATCAAGTACGAGCAAAGAGGTAGGTCTTGACTTTGAGCGATAGTGCAAAATATGTGATAGTCAGTCAGTCACCAGCCCGTTCTACATTCTTTCTCATCTTTGTTTTCAAACCTGAGCTTGTAATGAATTAAGCTTTTGAGTTCTCCGTGGTTGTACTGCCACCTGAGTGGACAGAGCAAATACACATCGTGTTCACTTTATGGGGCCCAATTTCCATTTCTAATGAGCATACTGCTTAACTTGAGTGTTCATTCTGGCTGCCCTACAGTATGCCCCGCTGAATATTGTGGCAGGTACAGTTATAATAAGTCACTGTTTTCCTGGAGCTACTGCACTGTTTCCACCAGGATTGACAATTCAGCCCTAAATCTCAGGCCTCCCCCATTAAGCTCCAGCCTTCCCACAAAACACAGGAGGTGGATTCAACCAATGACTTAAAGCCACCTGCACAATAAGATCATCACATAAATAAAGATGATTGCTCTCATAGGCGCATGATATTTGAAACAAACACATCAGCCATTATTTTCCTACCAAATTTGACTGTGCTAAGAGTCTAGTGTTAACTCATTCATGAACTGTTGCCTTGCTTCAAATAATTCCTACGCAGCTTAGTCACATGAGTTCACCCATCAGCCTTTGAGGCAATAAAGCCTCCAGATGAAGCCTCTTATCCAGGGAGTTCAAAATTAATTGCTGCAACTTCCAATTATTCACAACTGTACTTATTAAGTGCCGTGCCAAAGGAGGAAGTGGTCGTTTTCAAAAGTTAATGATAAGAAGGTTGGCCACCAAGAAGACCACGAACATCACGTCCTTCATGATATGAAATTCCCATTAGTGCTACACAACTCAAGAGGCAAATATCACTCATTCTTGATGCTTTAGTTGAGGCCAACTCTGGAAGCTGGACCTTATCTCCCTTCAGTGTTTTAAACAGGAAGAGACAGAACATTTACAATGGAGATAAATGCCTTGTAGCAGCCAAGCCTCAGAGTAAAGCCACTTTCTAAACATTTGTCTTGGCCCTTTCTGTTACTGTGAACGTTCCACATTACCACATTTTGAATTGCTGAAACAATTAATGGAGATTAGCAGACCAGATCACGTGAAATAGGTTTACTTTACCCGAGAGATTATGTATTTTTGCGTTTGGTAACGTTATCCAGGACAATAAAATGAAACCTAACTGAGAAGCTGTTCCAAAGCTAATAGATGACACAACAACTGGTGAAGGCCAGTGCTAGTGAGGCCACAATAAAGTGCCAAGACGGCAACAGAGTTTCAATTCTTTCATGTTGATCAACTTCAAATCATTCGTAGGCCAGGACTTTAGGCCCCCACTCCTCCATGTAAGTTCCGAGGCTCGAGGGGAATGTAAAATTGGAATTCTGTCTGGGATCTGTGACCCAGACACAGTATTATGGTAGGGCAGGAAGGGTTTAGGACAGGAAGCCTGTCCATGCCCCTATCAAAGCCCTTAAGTAGCTTAAGTAGCTTAAAATGGCCATTTAAGGATTTTTTCACACCCAGCCTCAATCTTTAAGATGGCGCATGCTGATTGGATCAGGGTGGGAAGTGGGGATGGAGGGGGTGGTGAATGCCACAATCTGAAGGCACCTTGGGGATCTGGGAACTCCAGACCTTCCTTCTTCCAGCCTAGCTGCTGACACTGAGATCGCTCCTTCCTGCTAAATATTTTTAAGAAGCGGGTTGATGGGTTTTTGATAAGAGAGGGGATTAAGGGTTATGGGGAGAGGGCGGGAAAGTGGAACTGAGCCACGACAGATCAGCCATGATCTTATTGAATGGCGGGGCAGGCTCGAAGGGCCAGATGGCCTACTCCTGCTCCTATTTCTTATGTTCTTATGTTCCCATCCTGGGTGCAGTCCCAGAAATTGGACTCAGATGTGGCATTGCAGTACTTCCTCCAGCCACTGTAGCACTGTTGGTCCCAAGGGTGGTCCCAAGCCCTGCCTGCTACCAATCAATGCTCAACTGAATATAAAATGACAGTGGGCGTGTCAGAGTTTGCAGGGATGCCACTCTCAGGATGACAGTCCTCAAGTTGGGCCTCACCTCATAATTTTCTCCAAGAATAGTGTTCACCAACACTACTGAAATGAAAACAAAGTTCTGTAAAAATTCAGCAGATCTGGTAACATCTGTGAAGCAAGAAACAGAGTTAACCTCTCAAGTCCAATATGATTTGATTTGATTTATTATTGTCACATGATTTAGCATACAGTGAAAAGTATTGTTTCTTGTGCACTATACAGACAAAATATACTGTTCATAGAGAAGGAAATGAGAGAGAATGAATGAGAATGTGGTGTTATAGTCATAGCTAGGTTGTAGAAAAAGGTCAACTTAATATGAAGTAGATCCATTCAAAAGTTTGATAGCAGCAGGGAAGTAGCTGTTTTTGACTCAGTTGGTACGTGACCTCAGACTTTAGTATCCTTTTCCCAATGGGAGAAGGTGGAAGAGAGAATGTCCATGGTGGGTAGGTTCCATGATTATGCTGACTGCTTTTCCAAGGCAGTAGGAAGTGTAGACAGTGTCAATGGTAGGAGGACAGTTTGCGTGATGGCCTGGGCTTCGTCCACAATCCTTTGTAATTTTTTATGGTCTTGGGCAGAGCAGGAACCATACCAAGCTGTGATATAATCAGAAAGAATGTTTTCTGTGATGCATCTGTAAAAGTTGGTGAGAGTCGTAGCTGACATGCCAAATATCCTCAGCATCCTGAGAAAGTAAGAGCATTGGTGTGCATTCTGAACTATAGAGTTGACATGGAGTGTTGGTGATCTGGACACCTGGAAACTTGAAGCTCTCGGCCATTTCTATTTCGTCCCTGTTGATGTAGAGAGCGGCAACTCCTCCACTACACTTCCTGGAGTCGATGGTTATCTCCTTCGATTTGTTGACATTAAGGGAATGATTATTGTCATTGCACAAGTTCACTAGATTCTCTATCTCTTTCCTATACTGTGCCTCATCATTATTTGAGATCTGATCCACTACAGTGGCATCATCAGTAAATTTGAAAACCGAGTTGGAGGGAAATTTGGCCATACAGTCGTAGGTGTATAAAGAGTATCGTAAGGGGCTGGGGACACAGCCTTCTGGGACACCGGTTGAGGATGATCGTGGAGGAGGAGGTGTTGCCTATCCTTACCGATTGTGGTCTGTGAGTTAGGAAGTTTAGGATCCAGTTGCAGGGGGAGGAGCCAAGCCCCAGGCCACGGAGTTTGGAGATGAGTTTTGTGGGAATAATGGTGTTGAAAGCTGAGCTTTAGTCAATAAATAGGAGTCTGACATAGATGTCCTTGTTATCTAGGTGTTCCAGGGTTGAGTGTGGGGTCAGGGAGTTGGCGTCTGCTGTGGACCTGTTGCGGCGGTAGGCGAACTGTAGTGGATCCAGGCAGCTTGGGAGGCTGGAATTGATTCATTCCATGACTAGCCTTTCAAAGCACTTCATAATGACGGATGTCAGAGCCACCGGCAGATTGTCATTAAGGTACGCTGCTTGGTTTTCCTTTGGTACTAGGATGAAGGTCGTCTTCTTGAAGCAGGTAGGGGCCTCCGATTGGTGTAAAGAGAGGTTGAAGATGTCTGTGAATATCCTCGCCAGCTGGTCTGCACAGGATCTGAGTGCTCGTCTGGGCATCCCATCTGAGCAGAGACTGATAGCCAAGTTCCGCACGCATGAGGACGGTCTCAACAGGGATCTTAGGTTCATGTCGCACTATCTGTAACCCCCATGACTTGCCTGGGTTTGCAAAACTTCACTTACAGTACTGTCTGGAGACAATACACATCTCTTTAACCTATGCCTAATGCTCTTTCCACTCACATTGTCGGCATCTTTAAGACTTGAATAGCAGGTTAGTTGTAAAGACTCGCGTTCTAATCAGTAATCTGTAAAGTGTCTGTGCTTTATATGCTCTGTCTGAGGCCAGAACTCTCCATTCACCTGCCGAAGGGCAGACCCCAAAAGCTTGTGAGTTTACTATCAAATAAATCGGTTGGACTTAAAGCTGGTGGTGTGAGACTTCTTGTTGTGTTTACCCCAATCCAATGCCGGTATCTCCACATCATCACCCCATCTGGGCCAGTCACTTTCCTTGGGTTGACCTTCGAGAAAGCTGCTCTGACATCTGCGACGGTGACCCCAGGTACAAGTTCATCCAGGGCTTCCAGGGTGGAGAGCATGCTTTCGCTGACCTCTTGCTTAAAACAGGCGTAGAATGTGATCCTCATCAGGAAGGGATGCGTTAGAGCCCGCGATTTTACATACATTCATCCTGTAGACTGCTATGTCTTGAAGGCATTGCTGTGGTCAGTGGGAGTCCATGAGGGTAGCCTGTGACTCTAGCTTAGTCCAGTACTGTCTTTTGGCATCTTTGATGAATCTCTGTCGGTCATATCTGGATTTCTTGTATAGGTAAAGGTCGCCTGACTTGAACACCTCAGCAAGCAGCGGATATCCCTGTTCATCCATGGTTTCCGATTGGGAAACACATGGGTTTGCTCCTTTGGCACACAGTCTTCTACACGCTTGTTAATGAAATCAGTTACTGTAATGGCGTACTCGTTCAGGCTGGTCGCAGAGTTTTTAAATATTGGCCAGTCTACTGATTGCTCTTCAGAGCTCTAGATCATTGCTCATTCTTCACTTGCTTTGCTTCACCATCAGAGGCACCATACCTCTGCCTTCCCATTCTCTCCTAAACATGGTGACTTCTTCTTGAAAATATTTCTTTTTAACTGTCTGTGGCCTGTTGTGCCTGCAGTTGCCTCCTTTGTATCCACCTTCTGCTATATTCCAAGGGGAGACATTGGCATGGTGGTATTGTCACTAGACTAGTGATGCAGAGAATCAGAGTAACGCTCTGGGGTTCAGGGTTTGAATCTCACTGTGGTGGAGGTTGAAATCTGAATTCAATGAAAATTGGAAATAAAGTTCTAATAATGACCATGAATCCATTGTTGATTGTTGTTAAAAACACTTGGTTCACTCTGCAGTGGTCAGCTCTGATGAAAGGTCATTTAGACTTGAAACATTGGCTCTATTCTCTCCCCACACATGCCGTCCGACGTGCTGAGATTTTCTAGTGTTTCCTGTTTTTGTATCTTCTTTAGGGAAGGAAATCTGCTGTTCTCACCTAGTCTGGCATCTATGTAATGATGGCAGATCCACAGCAATGTGGTCGACTATTAACAGCTCTCTGAAATGGCCTAGCAACCCAGTCAGTTCAAGAGTAATTTGGAATGGACAATAGTTGCTGGCCCAGCCAGCGATGCCCACCTCCCATGAATGAAGAAAAAAGTTGGTTTCCTTTACTGTAATTGATTGTTGATGCCCATATTAGGTAACAGATACACACTTCATTTTTGATCAGATTTTGTACATGCGTGTTTTCTCAAATTTGGGCCTTTGAGACAAGTCATCATTACAGTGGATTAAAAACGCGTCCATCATATCTTAAGTATGTTATTTTAATCTTATTTTAAAATAAGACTAACAAAATAGCAGGGCTTAATTAATAGCAACATTGCCTCGGAGTCAGAGGTAGTGAATTCAAGCCCCTTTTGCAGGATTTGAGCACTTGATGTAGCATTGAGGGAATAGCATGTTGTAAAAGGGGCTATTTTTAAATGAAATATTACACTAAAGCTCCAAGTATTTGTTCTGGTGGGAATAAATGAAAGAATTTGGAGAGTAAAAATGGTCTCTCGGTATGCTGGCCAAGATTCCACCCACAATCAATGCCATCATGAACAGATTAACTGCTCCTTCATTGTGTTTGTTATTTGGCAGATATTGCTGTGTGCAAATTTAATGTTGGGTTGTTTGTGCAGCAGCAGTGATTAATCACATGTCATTATCAGATGTCAGGTGAAATCCTGAAGGTTTAGTAAGGTGCAGTTTACATTGTTTCTCCAAAGTTACTTCCAATTTTCCAACAAAGATTACAGAGAGAGATTGGGAGCATTCACATGGAAAAACCACCCCACATTTCAAAATGTCTGAATTGACTCAGAAACCAGACCCAAACCAATAAATCTACACACGATATAACATGCGGCACGGTGGCACAATGGTTTAGCACTGCTGCCTCACAGCTCCAGGGACCCGGGTCTGACTCCTGGCTTGGGTCATTGTCTGTGTGGAGTTTGCACATTCTCCCCATGTCTGCGTGGATTTCCTCCAGGTGCTCCGGTTTGTTCCCACAGTTTGAAAGACGTGCTGATTAGGTGCTTTGATCCAAACAGGTGCCAGAGTGTGGTGACTAGGGGAATTTCACAGTAACTTCATTGCAGTGTTAATATAAGCCTTACTTGTGACTAATAAATAAACTTTAAACATACACCTCGGCATACGTAGATAACCCAAAATCTCATCAGTCTGCAACCAGTGCTAGAGTTAGTCGTTGATGAGCTAAGAATATAGAAATTTCTAGACAAAAAAGGACCAGGGTCCATTTAGTTCACCTTCCACCATAGAATCATAGAACCATACAGTGCAGAAGGAGACCATTCAGTCCATCAAGTCTACACCAAATCTCTGATAGAGTATCTTACCCAGGCCCTCTCTCCTATCCTTTCCCCATAACCCCACACATTTACCATGGCTAATCCATCTAACCTACCCATCTTGGGACACTAAGCGGCAATTGTTTTTTTTTCTCCATGATCAATCCGCCTATTCCCCACATCTTTCCTCCTACAGTAGGAGGAAACTGGAGCACCTGAAGGAATCCCATGCAGACACAGGGAGAATGTGCAAACTCCACACAGACAGTCACCCAAGGCCAGAATTGAAACTGGGTCCCTGGTGCGGTGAGGCCGTAGTGCTAACCATTGTGCCACCTGATGGCCACATGGTATAGCATGATGGAGATTTAGACTAAGGTTAGCAATCAATCTCCTCGATTACTCTACAACAGGTCCAAAACTAACACAAGGGAAACCTTGCTTTAGGAATCTATGCTCCAAAGTCTACCTTTTCCACCTAACCATGCTGCATACACCACGTGTCATGCCTCCAATTACTCACATGCTGTTACCCTGACATGTTATTTCTAAGAGCAGTTTCAATATTCAGTCAAATAAATCAACATTAACAGCTTCCAACATGTTCCAAGGGCGTCTATTATTTAGGCTGAAATACTTGGTTAGATTCATTTACAGATAAAATAACGCATTGAAATGAAAAAACAAGACATTAAACAGCACAAGATGTAAGAGTTTAATCCACCCACAAGCGGTCAGAATATCCTGAGGTAGCATTTTGTCCATCTTGCCTCAGTGTCAAATATCCCTTGGGTGCCATGTGGAACGGAAAATGAGAGTGCCAGGACACATATCAAAACCAGATCCCCATCTGATGTTCCTCCCATTTAATTTAGTAGAAGCAAAAGCACACAGATTGCCTTATGGAAGTACACTCCTCTTGACCCAGTGGTGCCAGAGGACCAGAGAATGGCAAATGTTGCACCCTTGTTCAACAAACAATCCCAACAACCCCAGGCCAGTCAGCTGAACGTTAGTGGTGGGAAACCTTTAGAACTGATAGCTGGGAAGATAATGAGGAGCTACTTGAACAAGTGTAGATTAAGGTTCTCTCCCCTTCTCCTCCCTCACAAGCCATGATGGGGTTCCCCTTGTCCTCACTCCTCACCACTCCAGATTCATCCTTCGCCATTTCTGCCAACTCCAACATCATGCCCAAACACATCTTCTCCTCACCTCCCCTGTCAGAATTTCAATGGACCTTTCACTCCGTAGCACCCTGGTTGACTCCTTTGTCACCCCCAAAATTTCATTCCTTTCCTTTGGCATTTTTTCATGCAATCACAGGAGGTGTAGCATCTGTCTCCTTCCCTCCTGCCTCCTCACCATTCAAGGCCCAAATATTTCTTCCAGGTGAAGCAGCGATTGAGATGCATTCTTTTCAATTGGCTTCACTGTATTCACTGCTCACCATTCGCTGCTCCTCTACACTGGGGGGACAAAACGCAGACTGGAACATATTCAGTCTGTCCATACGCAAGAATCTGATGTTCTATTCACTTGCCATTCATAGAATCATAGAATCCTATAGTGCAGAAGGAGGCCATTCAGCCCATCGAGTCTGCACTGACCACAATTCCACCCAGGCCCTATCCCCATAACCCTGTGCATTTACCCTAGCTAGTCCCTGTCTCACTAAGGGGCAATTTAGCAGTGCCAATCCACCTAACCTGCACACCTTTGGATTGTGGGAGGAAACCCACGCAGACACAAGGAGACCCAAACTGGGGATCAAACCTGGGACTGTGAGACAACAATGATAACCACTATGCCACCACGCTGCCCCATTTGATTCACCTCCTTGCTCTCTTGCACATACTTCTGTTCTTGATCTGCTCCAATGCGCCAATGAAGCTCAACACAAGCTGTAAGAACTACACATCACTTCCTGGTTAAGCACGTTATATCCGCTGGACTCTTGTCTGGAAAGTTAAACACTTCAACCAATTTGCACTAAAACTCGTTTACCCAGGCACTCTTGGTGATGAGGCATACAAAGGACAAGAATCAGTTCACGATTATATTTAAATAAACTTCGTCTCTATTACGATACTTTTGGCGCCAAACCTCTTTGGCAACATTGGAAAAGTTAAAGCAAACCTTTACAAAGTTAAGGCCATGGTTTGCTGGAGGTATCAGTGTTGATTTGATTTGATCTATTACTATCACATGTATTGGTATACAGTGAAAAATATTATTTCTTGCGTGCTATACAGACAAAGTATACCATTCAAAGAATACCTAGGGGAAAATCGAAGGGAGAGGGTGCAGAATGTAGTGTAACAGTCATAGCTAGGGTGTAGAGAAAGATCAATTTAACATATTCAAAAGTCTGACAGCAGCAGGGAAGAAGTTGTTCTTGAGTCAGTTGCTACGTGATCTCAGACTTTTGTGTCTTTTTCCCGAAAGAAGAAGGTGGAAGACAGTATGTCCGGGGTGCATGGGGTCCTTGAATACGCTGGCTGCTCTTCCAAAGCAGTGGGAAGTATAGACAGTGTCAATGGATGGGAGGCTGGTTTGAGTGATGGAGTGGGCTACGTTCACAACTCTTGTAGTTTCTTGCGCTCTTGGTCAGAGCAGAAGCCATATCAAGCTGTGATACAACCAGAAAGAATGCTTCCTATGACTCATCTGTAAAAGCTGGTGAGGGTCGTAGCAGACATGCCAATTTTCTTCGCCTCCTAAGAAGGTAAAGGCATTGGTGGGCATTCTTAACTATAGCACTGGCGTGGAGGGACTAGGACAGTTATTGGTGATCTGGACACCAAACAATTTGAAGCTCGTGACCATTTTCGCTTCATCCCTGTTGTTGTAGACAGGCGAATTTTTCCACTATGCTTCCTGAAGTTGATGACAATCTCCTTTTTACTGACACTGAGGGAAAGATTATTGTCATTGCACAAGTTCACTAGCTTCTCTTTCCTATACTGTGCCTCATCATTGTGTGAGATCCAACCCACCATGGTGATGTCATGAGCAAACTTGAAAACCGAGTTGGAGAGGAATTTGGCCACACAGTCATAGGTGTATAAGGATTATAGTTGGGGGCTAAGAACACATCCTTGTGGGGCACCAGTATTGAGGATGATCGTGGAGGAGGTGTTGTTGCCTATCCTTACTGATTGTGGTCTGTGAGTTAGGAAATTTAGGATCCAGTTGCAGGGGAGGAGGCAAGCCCCAGGCCACAGAGTTTTGAGATGAGTTTTAGAGGAATAAGAATGTTGAAGGCTGAGCTGTAGTCAATAAATAGGAGTTTGACATGTGTCTTTTTTATCCAGATATTTTAGGGTTGAGTGTAGGACCAGGGAGGTGGCGTCTGCTGTGGACCTGTTGCGGCAATAGGTGAACTGAAGTGAATCCAGGCAATCTGGAAGACTAGAGTTGATCTGTGCCATGACTAACCTTTCGAAGCACTTCATAATGATGGATGCCAGAGCCACAGGGCAGTAGTCATTAAAGCACTCTGCATGGCTTTTCTGAAGGTGAGAATTAATTTTCATTTGGGAAAGACATGGGTGAATTAGGGATAGTTAGTATGGCTTTGTCAAATGGAGGTCATGCCTAACAAATTTAATAGAATTTTTTTAAAAAGTGTATGAGAGTATGGATGAGGGAAGTGCAGTGGATGTAATTTGTATGGAATTTAGCAAAGTATTTGACAAGGTCCCTATGGGAGAAAAGATTGAAGCACATAGAATTCAGGGAAACTTGGGGAGGTGGGTCTGAAATTGGCTTAACTCTAACCCTAACCCTAATCCTTTGTAAGTGGTACAATGCTATTTGAGTGATAGAAGGCCAGTGGCATACCACAAGGTTCAGTGCTGAGACTCTTATTGTTTGTTATATACATAAACAATATAGATGATAATGTGAGGACGATTAGCAAGTTTGCAGATGACACCAAGATTGGTAGGGTAGTTTACAGTGAAGAAGAAGGTTGTAGGTTACAGAAGCTATAGATGGATAGGTCAGATGGGCAGAGCAGTGGGAGATAGTATTTAACCCTGATAAGTGTTGGAAGAAGTAACAAGACAAGTTAATGAATGGCAGGACACTGGGACGCTCAGAGGAACAGGTGGATCTTGGAGTTCACGTTCACAGATCTCTGAAGATGGCAGAGCATGTGAATAAGTTAATAAAGCATATGGGGCACTTGCTTTTATCAGTTGTGGCATAAGAGCAAGGAGGTAATGTTGGAGTTGTACAGATCATTGGTTAGGCCACAGTTAGAGTAGTGGGTGCAGTTCTGGTCATCTCGCTGTAGGAAGGATGAGATTGCACTAGAGGAGGTTTTACAGGAGATTCACCAGGATGTTGCCTGGGATAAAGCATTTGAGCTATAAGGAGAGAGACTGGTAGACTTGCATTGTTTTCTCTGGAGCAGAGAAGGTTGAGGTGGGACATGACTGAGGTGTATAGACTATGAGGGGTATGGACAGGGTGAGTAGGGAGCAGTTGTTCCCTTTGGTTGAGGGGTCAATCACAAGGGGGTATAGTTTTAGTGTGAGGGGCAGGAGATTCTGAGGGGATTTGAGAAAAAAAATTGCTTAGAGGGTGGTGAGAATCTGGAATGCACTGTCTGGGAAGGCAGTGGAGGCTGGAAACCTTACAACTTTAAAAAGTATTTGGATGAGCTCTTGAAATACAACATTCAAGGATATGGGACAAGTGCGGGAAATGGGATTAGTGTGACTTTAGTGATAGTTATTGTTGGTTCAGACTCAATGGGCTGAAGGGCCTTTTCTGTCCTGTTCAATGCTATGACTCTATGGATGGGATTTTTCAGCCTTGCTTACCCTGAAACCGGAACATCCCACCTGAGGTCAATGCATCTTTCCATGGTCCGCCCTTCGCCCGCTCCAATTCCTGTGGCAGGCGGGATAGTAAAATTCAAGCCATCGACTCTAAGAGTTATTCCTGACTTTGCGGATGTTAGGCATATCCCTATCGAGGTCGAATTCTGTTCTGTCACAGCAATAAACAGCAGGGATTAAGTCTATAACAGGGAGAAAGCTGGGTGATGCTATCTATGCAGTAACACTGGAGGTGCAGCCTGCCTCCCCATCTCAGGCCTTTGCCATTATGAGGCAAGGGCCACCTTTTTCCCAGGAGGCTTCAGTCACAATTAGGCAGCCAGTCTGCTCACTCCTGAGTCCGGCATTGAAAGGTTGCTTTCCTTCAATATGTATTGTACTGTCCTGTTGGCTTAGCACTGATTGTGTATCGGAAAAAGTCAAATAACTCGCTTCTGGCAAGGTTTATGTAAAATATCCAACAAAGTCCACAGCCTTGAAGTTACTTCACCTCCTGATTCAATTCCTGAACTTTTGATCTTGCTTTTTTTAAACTCTTGTTACACAACGTGAACCATTTCCATCGAAGATAAGATCTATTTCTCTTCTGTTGTTTTATTTTCTACCCCTGCCTTGCGCTAACTCCCCCTGGAATTCTAACAAATAGATACAGTACATTCACCAGGTCAAGTGGAAGATAAACCAAAGAGTAACATTATGCTTAATAAACTACTGGCACTTGTGCAAGTCGCAAATGGTTTATATTTCATGACCAGTCAGTTCCCAACCTTTCAGTCAGTTAAATCAACAACTGGAGACTGAGTCTCTGCTTTTGGGACAACACTTGTTATCTTACTAAGCCCTCCTGACTCTGCAACTCAGTCTCCACGCTTCATTTTGATTCTGTGGTGTGCCATGTCAGAATGTCATCTGGGAGAACATTTGGCCTAGCTTTGATTGTAATAAGGCAAGTTTTAACCACATTTGCCGGTCCAGCCAATTTAACACTGATCCCAGATTTTAAAAGGATTAACTTTGCGACAATGACTGAGGATCTGGCAAAGGTTGTTTGGGTAACCTTATTAAAGTTAAAAAAGTTAAAGTTTATTTATTAGTCACAAATAGGCTGCAAGTCCTGATCCATGTCTACCACCTGTGAGACCAAAAAAGACAGTAACAGCAATGTTTATTTATTCGTCACAAGTGTGCTTACATTAACGCTGCAAAGAAGTTACTGTGAAAATCCCCTTGTTGCCACACTTCAGTGCCTGTTCAGGCACACTGAGCGAGAATTTAGCATGACCAATGCAATTAACCAGCACATTTTTTGGACTGTGGGAGAATACCGGAGCACCTGGAGGATAACCATGCAGACACGGGGAGAACGTGTAGACTCCACACAGACAGTGATCCAAGCCCAGAATTGAACCTGTGTCCCTGACACTGCGAGGCAGCAGTGCTAACCACTATGCCAACATGCCACCTCTGCGATGCACAGAGTGTGGGAGATTCATCCTGAAAATCCCACTAGAAAAACCAATGGGATTTACTCCAGCTTTGATGCAAATTCGGCACTTGAAAGAATTCCACCCAATGTGTTTACGTTTTTAATATGAACCCTTTGTACTACAAATAGGTAGTATAGGCAGGGTAGAAGAGGTGTAGGGTGATGCGGCGGCGCGGGCTCGTTGGGCCGAAGGGCCTGTTTCCCGTGCTGGGTTGTTCTTTGTTTTGTTTCTTTGTTTAATTCTTCCACTGGTTTTAGCCATTTCCCATGCATCTGTTAGGTACAAGATGCAGAGGGAGATAAGGCATTGTAGTGCTGCATTGAAAAGGGAACTTCTTCCAGCTCACCATGTAGTCACCCTTTCCCAGAGGTACTATGCCTCAGGGTTTCTCTGTGGACTGACTGAGTATCCTAGGCACATATTCCTCCAAAGTTGAAGAACAGCATGTGCCCTGTGTCTCCTCAACTGCTGGAAGTGTTGTCGAGTCTGTGTCCAAGAGCCGCATTTAGTGGACATCTTACTCAGCTTTCCAGATGGGATAAGCACATTAAAGTGTTACAGACTCCATATCTAGGTTCATACAACTGCTCCCGTGGTGCTGACGAAGGCAACAATTTCCAGCAAGCCACCTCAGCTGTGGCCAGTTTTCGTCCCTCCCTGGGTTGTGGGAAGTCCTTTCTCTACCTTACAGCAGCCGTGAAGGCCTGGAGGTCAGCATCTGAAAGCGTGGGGGGGCAGCCCTATCCTACCTTTCCTCTGCTTGCTGTTCTGCTATGGAATGGAAGAAATCAACTGTGTTTCTGTTTGATTCCAACTATAGAGTCAGCAAGAAAACATTGCAAGGATGTGTTGTAGGTAGCCGAGAAGTAAGTGATGGGTACCTCGTATGTAGGAGTTGTCACCTCACTCTAAAGGAGTGGGGGATTTTGTCAACAGCATGCTACTTCTGATGGCAGAATGTGTAGTGGGCATCACTTCTTAGAATCCCTACAGTGCAGAAGGAGGTCATTCAGGTCCATTGAGCCTGCACTGACAATCCCACCCAGACCCTATCCCCGTAACTCCACGTATTTACTCTACTAGTCTCCCTGACACTAAGGGGCAAATGATCATGGCCAGTTCACCTAACCCGCACATCTTTGAAGCGTGGAAGGAAACCAGAACACCCGGAGAAAACGCACGCAGACACGGGGAGAACGAGCAGACCCTACACAGATAGTGACCCAAGGCGGGAATCGAACCCAAGACCCTGGTGCTGCGAGGCAGCAGTGTTGCCACCGTGCCACCCTTCTGCTGTCTTGCATTCTCCCAATTCCAGCGCGATTACTAATACATTTGAAGTGTTGGTGATGTGCATGGGAGATAAGCAATCACACGGGATAGTGGGGAAGAGGGGTTTGCAGTGCTGAAACCCATCTTCAGCTGACAACGCAGCATGTGTGACTGTGTTATTAAAATGGCTACTGGACAAACAGGGAGGCCCTGATTACAGTCGGAACTTTCCTGCCCAACTCCATTGCCATTAACATTGATCTTATTGAAAACATAAAGGTGACTAGAGTGACATCGCTCGACAATCACCAGGCAAGACTGTTCCCTTCCTGTTGGCGAACACTTCAGTGGTCACGGGCATTCAGCCTCTGACCTTCGGGTAAGCATTCTCCAAGGCGGCCTTCATGACACACGACAGCGCAGAGTCGCTGAACAGAGACCGATAGCCAAGTTCCACACACATGAGGACGGTCTCAACAGGGATCTTGGGTTCATGTCGCACTATCTGTAACTCCCATGACTTGCCTGGGTTTGCTAAACCTCACTTACTGTACTGTCTGGAGACAATACACCTCTCTTTAACCTGTGATCAGTGCTCCTTCCACTCACATTGTTGGCATCTTTAAGACTTGAATAGTTGTAAAGACTCGCATTCTAATCAGTAATCTGTAAACTGTGTGTGCTATTATATGCTCTGTCTGAGGCCAGAACGCTCCATTCACCTGACGAAGGGACAAACCCCGAAAGCTTGTGAGTATATTATCAAATAAATCAGTTGGACTTAAACCTGGTGTTGTCAGATTTCTTACTGTGTTTACCCCAGTCCAACGCCGGCATCTCCACATCGAGATTGACTTAATCGGAGAGCCAAATGTACTGACATGGCTCATAGTTGGTACATGTTGATAGCTGCTGGGGTGTTAGGGGGATTTAAAATCCAAGAATAACACTTTAAAATAAATTCAAACATAATTAGATATTTAATTTATCACATTAAATGAAGAGCTCAGTGAAAAATGTGATTAAAATCTTCCACCTACCCATTGTGTCGTAACGTCTGTACTTTACTTTGAAGGGTAGGGTGTTTTAGTTCAGTTGGGCAGCATTGTCAGTGCAGGCTTGGAGGGCCGAAGGGCCTGTTCCTGTGCTGTAATTTTCTTTGTTCTTTACAATTTTGAACTACGAAGAGGAGCTTAAACGCTATTTGTCAATTTTTTAATTGACAGAGATTATGGGGCCAGGACGGAGGTTGATAGAGAGTTCAGTGAGGGTTTGATGATATCATGCAGTCTCCACAATGCAGAAGGAGGCTATTCAGCCCATCGAGGCTGTGCCGACAACATTCCCACCCAGGCCCCATCCCTATAATCCCACCTATTTACCCTGCTAATTGACCTGACACGAAGGGACAATTTAGCCGGGCCAATCCGCACAGATGGGAAGAAACTGGAGCACCCGGAGGAAACCCATGCAGACACGGGTAGAACTTGCAAACTCCACACAGTCACCCAAGCCAGAAATCGAACCCGGGCCGCTGGCACTGTGAGGCCGCAGTGCCACCGTGATCACGCAGAGTAGGTCGGGTCATTAATCATGGGGTTCCATTGGTGGTCAGACAGTCATGGAAAAATGAAGCAATCAGCTCATTGAGATCCAGAGGAAATACTCCTGGTCCTCCTGGCCCACAAGCTGTGCTGCAAATGCACATACCTAATGAATCTGGCCCTCTTGCCTCCTTTTAGCTGGCTGTTTTGTAAGCCTGGATAGTCCATCCGATAAAAATAACACTGTCCTTAAATATGGAGATGCTGACATTGGACTGGGGTGGGCACAGTAAGAAGTCTAACAACATCAGTTATACCAAATACACCGGTTGGACTTTAACCTGGTGTTGAGAGGCTCCTTACAGTCTCCTTAAAGGATTCTACCAATGAAATGGCCTTCTAAGGGTGATTTGGTCATCCCTCCATTAAAACCAGAAATGGTTAGGCTGTGGTTGAGTATGAGATTTGAATCTTATAAATTTCGCTGTTCTGAGGGGTTGGATCACCCCCAAACTTTCTGTCCATAGATGGAGTACAACAAATACTACATAATTTTTGACCAATGCTAAGAATAATCAGGCGGTTGATATAAAACCGTTTGTCTGACTGAGAGCCAGTGCTTTGCCTCTCTTCCGCATTGTGAAAAGAAACAGCTTTCACAAACGTTCATCACGTAGTTGTGTTCTGTAGGGCCCCCCACACACAGGCACAGAGAAAACATGGTGAAAATTACTATTGAATAACATAGAGCTTATCATACAGATCCAAGCCAAATAGCAGGAACTATAGGAAATCAAGAATGCAAAGCAAAGTAATAATAAAAACATGCAACTTTACTATCAGAGTGCAGCATGAAGAAGTGTTTAGTGAGTCCTGGTGTGGAAACTGACAACGCCAGGACATGAGCTGGAGGGAAGTCTTCAAAAAGTCGAGGTAGTTCATTCTGGTAAGAATCCATTCCAGCAATCCCATCTCATTCTCTCAATTATCAAAGGGACAAGCCAACAGTATCACCATTGTAGAATTTCCTGAGGGAAGCAGCAGCAGAAAGTGAAGATAAAATGCTTGGAAAGAACAATGCTGGAAAAATATAGTCGAATCCCATTTAGCCAAAAGATAAGCAACCAGTTACATCTCAAAATATACAGGCAGATCCTCCAATCCCAATAGAAGGAAATGCTGAGTTGTTCACTGGTGCTGAGGGTCTCCAGGGTATTGGAAATTCCTGCAGCTGCATTACACTGGAACACCAAACTTCTGCTTTACCAGAAATGGCTCCATGGGAGCTTTCACAAATGCTCCTTCCAGGGACGTGTTAATGACCACATGTGGGCTGTTTGCCTGGCACTTACCCCCTCCACCAACATCCCTCTACTGCTCACCTCCCACACCCCTACACTGTTCACCCCCCACACTCCTACACTGCTCACCTCCCACACGCCTACACTGTTCATCCCCCAAAACCACTCCATTGCTCACCTCCCATACCCCTCTACTGCTCACCTCCCACACCCCTCCACTGTTCTCCTCCCACACCCCTACACTGTTCACCCCCCAACACTGCTCCATTGCTCACCTCCCATACCCCTCTACTGCTCACCTCCCACACCCCTCTACTGCTCACCTCCCACACCCCTCCACTGCTCACCTCCCACACCCCTCCACTGCTCACCTCCCACACCCCTCCACTGCTCACCTCCCACACCCCTCCACTGTTCTCCTCCCACACCCCTCTACTGTTCACCTCCCACACCCCTCCACTGTTCTCCTCCCACACCCCTACACTGTTCACCCCCCAACACTGCTCCATTGCTCACCTCCCATACCCCTCTACTGCTCACCTCCCACACCCCTCTACTGCTCACCTCCCACACCCCTCCACTGCTCACCTCCCACACCCCTCTACTGCTCACCTCCCACACCCCTCCACTGCTCACCTCCCACACCCCTCCACTGTTCACCTCCCACACCCCTCCACTGTTCACCCCCCACACTCCTACACTGCTCACCTCCCACACGCCTACACTGTTCATCCCCCAAAACCACTCCATTGCTCAGCTCCCATACCCCTCTACTGCTCACCTCCCACACCCCTCCACTGTTCTCCTCCCACACCCCTCCACTGTTCTCCTCCCACACCCCTCCACTGTTCTCCTCCCACACCCCTCCACTGTTCTCCTCCCACACCCCTACACTGTTCACCCCCCAACACCCCTCCATTGCTCAGCTCCCATACCCCTCTACTGCTCACCTCCCACACCCCTCCACTGTTCTCCTCCCACACCCCTACACTGTTCACCCCCCAACACCCCTCCATTGCTCAGCTCCCACACCCCTCTACTGCTCACCTCCCACACCCCTCCACTATTCACCTCCCACACCTCTCCACTATTCACTCCCCACACCCCTGCATTGTTCACCCCCCACACTCTTACACACTGCTCACCCCCCCCAACACCCCTACACTGTTCACCCCCCAACACCCCTTCACTGCTCACCTCTCACACCCCTACACTGTTTACCCCCCACACTCCTACACTGCTCACCCCCACACCCCTACACTGTTCATCCCCCAACACCACTCCACTGCTCACCTCCCACACCCCTACACTGTTCAACCCCACACGCCTACACTGCTCGCCCCCCCCACACGCCTACACTGCTCACCCCCCCACCCCCCTCCACTGCTCACACCCCACACCCCTCCACTGCTCACACCCCACACCCCTCCACTGCTCACTCCCCACACCCCTCCACTGCTCACCCCCCACACCTCTCTACTACTCACCCCCCACACCCCTACACTGTTCAGCTCCCTATCCTCCCACGCCTCTATACTTCTCACGCCCCCACCCCCCCCAACATCCCTACACTGCTCTTCCTCCACTAATTGTCCATTTAGCCATCTGACACCCTCCCCACAGCTGGTTAAATTCCAGCAGAAGTGGGTAGGTGATGGGCATAACCCTCTCCTGCCATGCCACCAGGTTTTGCAACATCCCACCCCTGCCCTACCCCTGTCCCATGCCTGCCAGCTCTGGTGGGGGACAGCTGGCCTGTTGATCTCTCCTCCTCTAGATGTTGTAGACCATAGCATATTAAAAATTTCAGGTCTAAGACTAACAGATCTTTATGAGGGCAGCGTACAAAATAATCAATGGCAGGTAAATGGAGATAAGCTCCAGTCCAGCTATGAACTAATTAAATAGCAGCATATGCTCCAGAGGCTGATGGACCCATTCTTATTCCCGTGACCCCATCTCCTGCTACTTATCCTGCTACTGTCTGCCTGAGTTCAGCTTCGACCTTCACCCATTATTTTGAATTGTTTCCTGATCTCATCATTGCAGCTTTGTTTGAGCTTCCCTGTGATAAAATGAAAACCTGTCAATACTGGATATGAAAGCAAAATGCTGCAAATACATTCCAGTCTGTGACAGGAGAAAGACAGGTTCATGGTTTGGGTACAGACCATTCAACCCAATGGTTTTGACATTCTTTCTCTGTAGGCCCTCAGTTTGATAAATACTCAAGGGCTTGTCATAGTCATTTTGACAAACTGTGTGTGACTGAGGGATGTTTACAAGATGCCAGGGCTTGAATCTATCACTCTGTGTCCTATAGTTATTATGTGGAGATGCCGGCGTTAGACTGGGGTAAACACAGTAAGAAGTCTCACAATATCAGGTTAAAGTCCAACAGGTTTACTTGGTAGCAAAAGCCACGAGCGTTCGGAGTGGGCAGCTCCTTTGTCAGGTGAGGCTTGAAAGGGGCAGCAAGCACTCCAAAAGCTAGTGGCTTTTGCTACCAAATAAACCTGTTGGACGTTGGTGTTGTGAGACTTCTTGTTAGACTTCTTGAAATTCCGTACACTCGAGGATGACTTCAACTGGGATCTTGGGTTCATGTCATACTGTGTGTAACCCCCATCATTTGACCTGGACTTGCAAAATCCTACTAACTTCCCTGGCTTGAGACTATTCACAACTCTCTAATCTGTGATTGTCCCTCTCTTCACTTGCACTGTTCCCTACCTGGAAAGATTTGATTATCTAAAAAGACTCTGTCTTTCTTTATATATGCCCTTTTTCTGAAACCTACCTTTCCACTCACCTGATGAAGGATTAATGCTCTGAAATCTCGTGATTCCAAATAAACCTGTTGCATTTTAACCTGATGTTGTGAGACTTTTTACTATAGTACAACCAAGCCAGTTCTCTATCCATTTAGCCAGCCCACTCTGAATCCCATGTGATTATAGTTTTTGTACCAGCCTTCCATGTGGGACCTTATCAAACACCTTACTAAAGTCCAAATTAAACAACATCCACAGCGCAACATCAATTATCTTTGTCACCTCTTCAAAAAACTCAATCAGTTGGTGAGACATGATTTCCCTGTACAAACCATGCTGCCTGTCAGTAACCAGTCCATTTTCCTCCAAATATGCATATATCCCATCCCTCCAATATATTCTATCTTCTTCCAAAGCTTCCCTACCACTAACTTCAGAATCACTGGCCTATAATTTCCTGGATTATCCCTGTTTCCTTTCTTCCTGTTACTCATGCCCCTCCTGTTACTCACCCTCCAGGAGTGAGTAGCAGGAGGAGGATGAATAACAGGAGGAGGGTGAGTAACAAGAGGGGAGTGAGGCCCAGCATCGCCAAGGGTCTAAGATCAAAGTGAGTGATGGGGAAGGGAGTCATGGGGTAAAGGTCACAGTGAAGAGGGGAGGAGTTCAGCCGTGAGGACAGGTGTGGTGTTCAATGCCCGCCACCCCCCCTTTCCCAGGGCCGGCTCCCTCGATCAGGCACTGAGTTCCTGCAGGCAATCTCACAACAATGTGGGACTCTTCCTTGAAACCTGCAAGTTACCCCAAGGGGTTTGCTTCTCGTCCTTGCCGCATAGTGTGACCACTCCTGTCACTGGTTGAATATTAGTGACGGTGGAATGCGGGCATTATGTGAGCATTAATCATTCCCCAGTTCAGGGCTTCAAGTGGTAACAGGATGGGAAGGCCGTCCTCAAACAATCACTCCCTGGACTTTATTGGGGCGGAAACTCAACTGGACTCGCCACACAAACACAGTGGCTACAAGAGCAGGTCAGAAGCTAGGAATACTGTGGCGAATAACTCACTTCCTGACTCCCCAAAGCGTATCCACCATCTACAAAGCACAAGTTAGGAGTGTGATGGAATACTCTCCACTTGCCTGGATAGGTGCAGCTCCAACAACGCTCAAGAAGCTGACACCATCCAGGACTAACATTCCTTTTGATTGGCACCACATCTACAAACATTCAATCCCTCCACCACCAACGCACAGTAGCAGCAGTGTGTACCATCTACAAAATGCACTGCAGAGATTCACAGAAGATCCTTGAGACAGCATCTTTCAAACTCACAACCACTCCCATCTAGAAGGACAGCAGATAAATGGGAACACCACCACCTGCAAGTTCCCCTCCAAGCCACTGCATCCTGACTTGAGAATATATCGCCGTTCCTTCACTGTCGCTGGGTCAAAATCCTGGAATTCCCTCTCTAATGGCATTTGGGTCACAGCACATGGACTACAGCGATTTAAGAAGACAATTCACCAGCACCTTCTCAAGGGCAACTAGGGATGGGTAAAAAATGCTGGCCAGCCAGCAGCCCCCATGTCCCATGAATGGGTACAAAAAAAAGGATGGGAAGGACATGGGCTCTCCACCCTCCTCCCGATTAAATGTCCTGTCACTTCAAGGGGAGGAGGCATTACATCCACCCCTCCCCCTCCCTGCCTGCCCCCAGTGACTGATTCCCCCCTTCCCTAATGCAGAGACAGAGGGTCGCAGTAATGCTCCTTCGCTGTCCTGACTGTGCTCAGACAAGCAGTGTAGATAAGTGATAGAATCTGAGACTTCACTGGGCTGGATCACTCATTTCTCACTGGGCTCTCCATTTACCCACTGAGGGCGTGTGGGCGAGGCCGCCGGAGAGGTTCACGAAAATGTGTTGTAAGATCAAATTCAGACAATAAAACACGAGGAGGTACAGCTGCTTTAAATTTCTCCTGTTGTTATGTCACTTCTTTGAAAAAGAACATCTGGAAATCTGTCTTTGAACTCATTTCCCTTTCTTTTTGTGTTTACTTCCTGACAATTTGTAGCTGATGTCTCACAGCCGCGCTATTAATAACCCCAAGTGACCAGATTTCCCTGCCTTGGCACTGACATCTCATGCAATTGTGTGAGGTGCGCACAACCAGCTTGGGAGCTGGCTTCAAAACTGTCCTGCTGAAGGGACCCCACCCTGATTTTTCTGGGGCCAAGAGTATTTCGAGTTTTTGTTTCTGGATGCTCGCTCTGTATATCTTTTAAAATCACACCAAGCCCCTGCGCCAGTGTTTTATTGCCAGGGCTTTTTAAGTATTCGGCACATCTTGTATAAACAGCCGCAGGTGATAGTCGCGCCTGCTCTGCTTTACCATATGCAGTTCGTCTGGAATACTAATCAGTTCAAACTGTTCTGGACGCACTTGGGTTTGTGAAAAAAAGGAGCAAGCTGGCTACCTCTTCTTGTGACTGTGTATCGGAGCAGAATCTATTGACATGAGATACTTTAGACAGACTGTAACTGAGATGGGGAGACAGGGGGAGCATTAAAACAACACATGAAGACAGGCCTCTCACTGGGTTTGAAAAACAATCAGAAATATCCTGGTTCTGAATTACCCCCTTTCATCTGGTGCTTGCGATCATTTTCAATGAGCGAATTTGCAGTTATTTCGCGATGATTTGACTAATTTAAGAATTGAAATGAGTAAAAGGTGGGGAAGGAAGCGCCATGCACTCCATAATATTGCACTGAGCTGACACCTACCCAGCATTAAGGCTGCACTTTCCACTGGTCTCAAAGTCTGCCTGACAGGTTAGCATGCATGCTGCCACATCTGTTCCAGTATAGATGGACGTCCTTGTGCTGAATCTCGCCTTGAATTCCACACATGCCTTTGATTTACTTGAGAACACAGGAGTATGTTATCTTAGTGCTCTGGAATTTTCCACCATTACTTAGAATATTGGCTTGGACGTAATTGGATGAAGGGGTAGCTGGCTCTGGAAGTTGAACTGCAAGCAAGGGACTGCTAACTTGGAGGTTTTTGTTGTTCTGCTGAGTGTGTAACAATTTTAACCGGCCCTTCAGCCCCCTTCCCTCTTACTTGGAATCCTGTGGCTTTAAGGCTGCAGCGTCCAGTCATCCCCAGCTCAGGGTATCAGCTTCCCCATCAACTGTGGGCTTGGGATTTGTATGATGCACAACAGATAAAAGCAGGGGAGACTTGATCCAGCTGCTGCTGCCCCATCTGTGGGAAGAAGCAATCCTTAGTCTTCACTCCTCATGAGGTAAGACTTTACTTGTGTTTTTATGGTGCTAACCACGGTCAGTTGTGTTAATTGCTCTGTCGCTAATGATACATTGAGGTTAATTTTTTTTTGAATGTAGGTGAGACGCTCACAGATGTCTGACTATTATCGACAGCCCTCCAGCTGGGCTGACCTATTAACAGTCTGAACTGGTAAACAGATTTAGTGCCACACTGTGATTGAACTCTGAGCAATCACCATGTCGGGCTTGTCATGCTGTGGTTGCAGGAATATTGGACACATTCATGATTCATTAATGCAGTGATAAAGGAAAGTGGACTCTTTTTTTTAAATGTGGTACTGTCATTAATGCTAATTGTGGTTCAGAGGTTCCACTGTCCAAATGGTTTCACGTGATTGTGTGTCAGTTATAATTTTTGTGTTCTCATGGCCGTCTTTATTTACTGTTTCCACATTGAAATTAAGGCGGGGGGATTAACTGGAAACAAAACTTCACTATCGATTTCTGTTTCTTTTTCTTTTTAAAGTTCGATCTGGTGAGTCTGCCAGTTCCTCCACAGTCTCATCATCACATGCACCGCGTGGTGAGGTTCTGAGTATTGACAGATTAGAATGGTACCAGATTTTGGATCTTATTGAATGGCGGGGCAGGCTCGAAGGGCTAGATGGCCTACTCCTGCTCCTATTTCTTATGTTCTTATGTTTAGCTGAGGGTAGCTGACCCCAGTCAGGGCAGCAGTAGGAGATTCAGTGATAAGAGATAAGGAGGACACAAATCAGCCAGGGTTCACAAATCGGCCTGCTTCCCACTTTCACAGAGGACGTGTTGCAACCCTCCATCTCTCCTTCGCGGTCAGGATTCTCCGGTGCCGCTGGAAGTGAATGAAGGTTTGGCTGGAACGCCCAATTTCTCCGTTCTTGCTTGCAAGTGAGGTGGCCACGGACAAGATAGGAGAATCCCGCTCACAATTCCTGCCTGTTGCTCACGTAAATGTGTTTACGTGGTAAGCGGTTAGGGAGATTACCAGGGTAAGTACATGGGGTTACAGCAACAGTGCCTGGGTAAGGTGCTCTGTTGGAGAGTCAGAGCAGACTCGATGGGCTGAATGGCCTGCTTCAGCACTGTAGGGATTCTATAATTCTAAACTGTCACCTCCAGCCATACAACCATCAGTAAGAAGCTGATTCATGCTTATAGATTAATGGTACCCCATCCTGACTCTCATAAATAAGAGAGGTTATTTAATGTTGAAATTTATGTATTAGTGTCACAAGTAAGCTTACATTAATACTGTAATGAAGTTACTGTGAAAACCCCCAAGTCACCACACTCAGCACCTGTTCGGGTACATTGAGGGAGAATTTAGCTTGGCCAATGGATCTAACCAGCACGTCTTTCAGACTGTGGAAAGAAACTGGAGCACCCGGAGGAAACCCATGGGGAGAATGTGTAGACTCCACACAGACAGTGATCCAAGCCAGGAATCGAACCCATGTCCCTGGCTCTGTGAAGCAGCAGTGCTAATCACTGTGCCGCCCAACAAGTGTCACATTAAGTGAATGCATTGTAAGACTCAATCTGTACACCATTCTAAGCACCATCATGTGCTGCTTCTCCCACTTCGTTAACCCTCTGACTATCCCAGTGTAAAAAACAAGAAACAGCTGGGAACACACACCAGGTCCAGCTGGAGAAAGAAAGAGAGGTTAGTTAATGTTTCAGGAGAACGGCCCCTTAGACAGCTCTGATTAATAAGCCATTAAGTGAGGGAGTACATGCCAGCACACTGACTGGACTGACTGTCAGTCCCAGAAAATGCCACAAGTGACACATTGAACAAATGATACACGGTAATCCAGAATGATGTCATCTGGTTGAAGAGGCAGCAGAGACGAATCAGTTCCAGGGTTAAAGAGGTTGCAATCTGTTGGCAAGGGAGCTGTGAAATCCAAAGAATGTACAGGCCATTTACAGGTTGCTTACTGATCTATCTGAGCTCTTCTCAAATGTTAACAAATGTGCATTTTCTGTTTTTAAGGTCAGAGTCACAGCATTCACAACTTTTATTTTTATACCTCTTGCTTCTAAAGACCTTTGTTTAGTTACAGGATGCCTTGTAACTTATGTAGCTGAGAAAGGTCACCAAATAACCATATACCCTGCACAGTTAAGGGGTGCAGCAAATGTTGTGGCCTGAGAAAGATTCTCTCTCAAGGATAGCTTGTGTAGGATTGAAGGCTTTGAACCAGCTTTCACAAGCTGGTGTGACTAATAAACCAAGAGATCACTGGCCCACCTTGATCCAATGGTCCTTCTGATCCTCAACCTGCAACTTACTTTATTGATTCTCTGTTTTGCCTCTTCCTTTTCTTGTCAGGCAGTGGATTGTAGCTTTCTGGGCTCAGGGCAGAGCCACTTTAGAATGTGGTGCACCGGTTATCAACCTTTACAACCTTTGTTCCTGGGATTTGGGGGTCAGGCTTTTATTGCCTATTCCTAATTGCCCCCTGAGAAGGTGATGGTCAGCTGATCTCCTGACCTATTCAGTCTGTGTGGTAGAGATGCTTCCACTATGCTGTTAGGCTAGGAGTTTCACTTATTAGCAATGGAAGAATAATGATTATTTCATTATATCCTGACAGATGGAGTTCCTACTGCTCTTTGGGTAAAGAGGTTTCTCCCTGAATTCCCAATTGGATTAAAGAGGCATTATCTTATTACCCGAGCTGTGCTCCCTCCACCATGTGGGCTGGACTTTTAAGAGTCAAGAGGACTCCAGAGATCTTTAATAAATGGCAGTTGGGTGCTGATGCCTGCACCTCCCCATTTCCGACAATTCCCATTTTGCCTGTAATGAACAGGGAGGAGGAATGGTTCAAGCAGGAGGGAAACCTGAACTCAGCAGAAGCATTTGAATATAATGCTGAGTTCAAATATCCCCAGTTGGGCTGTTGAAAGGGCCTTAACCTGCAATGTGGAAGTCATAAGTTGATGAAGTAAATGTGAATCTCTTGAAGGGTGGATATGGTCAAAGTGTCCTGATCTAAAGCTTTTAAGTCTCTGATTCTTAAGCATTAAAAATAACAAGCTGAAACCGTCCCTGGAAATTTAAAAAAAAACACTTTCTGCTGGACTTCTTTGATTGAAAGGCCATCTGATATAGGTAAGGTTTGGCATTTAGTTGTGCGGTTTCAATGGAGTTTTTGTTGACATTTCCCCAAGGGCTAGTATTATGCTATTATGAATACTTGGCTGAGTTTCAAAAGCTACAATTATCCTAGCAGAGGATTCTGAGTTCATAGTTTGGTTGACAGTTTAAAGAGGTTATTAAAGGATTAGCTTGCTCTGGGTTTGGTAAAAGTTTGTTTGAACAGAAGTTGTGGCCCCTTATCTGCTATTCAATAAGATCATGGGCAATCTGCATGTGTTTCAAATTCCACATTCCCATCTATCCTCAATAACCTTTGATTCACTTGCCTCAGAAGAACATATTGCAAACAATAGATGCAAATAAGAAGAAATTGAAGAGATAGAGGAGATTTCAAAGCTTGAAAAGATTTCATGCATTGCACTTTTTTCACTATCAAGGGCAGAATCTTTGAGTCCCTTACTAGCGGAATCAGTAAATAAAGCCAAGGACAACCTTCCCCTCCTCCCCCACCCCACACCCTGATTGAGACCCATGAGTGGCCAATTATTGAGGCTTGCAGGAGTTGTTCAGGGGGAGGCCACACAGGTCACCCTGTTCAGATCTCAGGTGTAAAAGAGGAGCACCTCCCTGAAGAGCCTCTTTTCCACAGTGCATGCTCCCACCTGCTGTGGATGATCCCTTCTACCCCCTCTCCCCCTCCCTCTTCTCTGTTAAGAACTCATACCCCTCTCCCCAACCCCTTGGGCTGGCTTCATTTCCCCTGACTGCCATCAGACTCCCTGCATTCACATGGTCCTGAACTCTGGAACTTTGGGCAGCACTTAGTGCCCCTGACTGCTGCTGTCACTGGCTTTGCAGGGACTACAGAGTTGCTGACCAATCAGATTGCAAGATTTCTGCCTGAGATAGGGTCACAAATTCCATCTCCTGCCAATAAACAATCCCCAGAGTGTTAAATTGGTAATCGATGGGATATGTTCCCTGATGACTCTTCAGGTGATGTGGCAGAAACACACAATCCAAAAAAACTCTACACCTGCATGAGTCAGATCTCTATTAGCATGTTAGAAGTTTATTCTTTTTCATCTCCACATGACTCCTGAGGCCTGCCATAGTTGAAAACTGGATAAGTCGCTCTGGAAGTGGCGTGGTATCAATAAAGAAGCAGGAGAAGTGCATGGGTAACATGAGTTGGCATTAAGTTGTTATGGGGATCTGGAAATGGATGGAGCAATGAATGGGGGGGGTGGAATGACTTGACACTAAGGTAGCATGGGGGTGTAAGGGGCCATGGGGAGGTGGTGGAGTGCGAAAGGTCATGACTATAGAGGGTCATGGGGGTATGGAATGCGCTTCCAAGTAAGGTGGTGGAGGCAGGCATGCTGGACTTGTTTAAGGTTTACTTAGATAGGCACATGAGCAAAACAGGGATGGAGGGTTATAGGAGATGGCTTTAAATAAGGATCAGAGCCTCGGGACATTCCTGGAAATCTAATGCTACATGTGTTGATGTTTTGTCTCTTTTACTCCGCAGGTGCGTTGGTCCGCCTTGTTGTCTAACGAGGGGCATGCACACAGTGGGTCGTGTGTGGGCTGCTCTTGGATGTTTCGAGAGTGGCCTAGTACTTCACGCCATTTGTGTATGCTTAAAACTGGACCAGCAGATAGGCACCACAACAGCTCGGTGACTATCACTGCTAGCTGTGCAGATACATGGATTTGGGCCAGTGTCTGTGGGAGTTTGTGCATTCTCCCTGTGGTTGCGTGGGTTTCCTCCAGGTGCTCTGGTTTCCTCCCACACCCCAAAGATGTGCTCTTAGGCTGATTGGTGTAACAAATTGTCCCTAAATTATTCTCCCCTGAATCTGGTTTCCAATGGGGGTACCATAAGCGTAGACACGGGTCAAGGGAGGTGTAGGAAAAATACATTGTTAAGATGGCGGCGCGGGCTCGTTGGGCCGAAGGGCCTGTTTCCCATGCTGTGTTGTTCTTTGTTCTTATAGGGCTTAGCAGCATATAAAACAACTGGGACAAAGCCCCGGGGAACTGAGGTGAGCCTTTTAACCAGCCTGCTCTGGCATCATGATTGCCTATTCTCCACTTCACTCTGCTCCGATACCCAGAGTGAGCAGTGCAAATATCTGAATAATTTTTGCTGAGGTAGGCCCAGTGGGTCGGCAAATTCTACAATTTGCAAAGTGGGTGGCTTGAATTATAGAATTTGCCAACTCATCTCGGTCGCAATGATCTGGCCCACATTCACCGTTGACCTTTTTTAATCCCCTCATTATCTTAAAGATCTCTGTTAGGTCACTCCTCAGGACTTCACTTTTCTGGGATAAACCCCCTGGTCTGTTCAGCATCCCCTGATAAGCATATCCTGTTAGTTTTGTTTTCGACCCTGTAACCTTTCCATAATATTGCGACCACAACTGTGCACAGTGCTCTAATTGTGGTCTAACCAAGGCTTACTGCAAATCTCGCAAAACATTTAGTTTTTAAAAAAAAATTCTATCCCTGTGGTAATGAACTCCAGTGTCGTTTGTTTTTCTCTGTGGCCTCAGCATTTGTGTATCTGTAAATCTAGATTCCATTGCATGCTATCCCATTTAGACTTTTATTAATCAAGCAGCGTGCAATTTCCTTATTCTGATCAAAGTGACCGCACACTTACATTGAAAATAATTTGCCAATCACCCACCTAATTAAGTGGGGTTTTTTTGGCCTTGGATGCTGTTGGGTCTTTTGAATGTTGTTGGAGATGCAGCTTGGCAGGGCAGCTGGAGATCACTGCGTCACTTTCCTGACCTTCGCCATGTCGTTTGAGGGCGTTTCGGGGTATTATGGAGGGAGAAGTCACCACAGAATCACGAGCTGTTCTATTCGTCACTGCATTTATGTAGCTGGCTCAGTTCCATTTCATGTCAATGATGATTTTAGTTGAGAATTTTTAAAAAGGTTCATTCATGTGGGTGTCACTGACAACACCAGCATTTGTTTCCTATCCCCAATAGCCTTTTGACTGCATAGTTTGATATGCCATTTCAGAAGGCAATTAAGAGGCAACCATGTTGCTATGGACGTGGATTCACAAGCAGGCTAGACCAGTACGACCAGTAAGATTTCCTTCCCTAAAGGACATTAGTGAATCAATGGGGTTTTACAACAATTGATGATAGTTTCACAACTTTATATTCCAGACTTATTAATCAAATTCCATCAGATGCCATACTGGGATTTGAACCCATGTCCACTGAGACCCCAGGTTCCCACTATACCACCATTTCCCTTCAATGGTTGTCATGCCGTTGAATATCTAAGGAGATGGCTATACTCATTCTGGTTTGAGATTTCATTGCCTAATATTTGGGTGACAGAAATGTGGCTTGCCAGTGAACAGCACCATGGATACACCAATGGACTGCAGTGCTTCAAGAAGGCAGCTCTTCATCAACTTCTCAAGGGCAATTAGGGATGGGCAATAAATGTCAGCATTGAGTGACGTCCACATCCCAAGAAAGAATTTTAAAAAACGCTGATCAGCCCAAATTTGGATATTGTCCCGATCTTGCTACATGTGAGCATGGTCTATTTATAGAATTGCAGGACCATTGAATCATTCACATTTTTTCTCTACAGATAATTTTCCAACTCCCTTTTGGAAGCACCAGCTATTGGAATTAGATTTATTTTTAAGTCAAAACACCAAGTGGGGTGTAAATGCCCATTTTCTAAGAAACTATCAAGTCTCAAACAGAAAGAGCTCGAAGGGCTAAATGGCCTCCTCCTGACCCTATCTTCTATCATGTGATCCTGGCATTACTCTAGGGCAAGGAGCTTAGCCAATAATGCCAGGTTAGCTTACTTTGCATATTATTGGGTAAGGTTAGCTTCGAGCCCCTGAATAATGACAGGATTACATGAAAAGCCCAATTTAAAAAAAATCTGTACCTAGAACTCAACAGTTATAAAACAAAAATTAACCTCAAAACTCAGTGTGTAGGTTTTGATTGACATACAAAAATAAATAAATGTGTGTCAGTTGATGTGGGTTATTATGCTGTTTAACAGCATCATTGGAAATAAGCTGTCACTGCTGTGAAAATCATTTTCACTCATCATGAGGTAAATATCAATGACAAATGCCATCCAACTTGAATAAGCTACAGAAAGACCCAAAAATCCCTCATAAGAGAGATGGATATTAAATCCTACACAATAAGACCATAAGATATAGAAGCAGAAATAGGCCATTCAGCCCATCAAGTCTACTCCGCCATTCGATCACGCCTGATATGGCTCTCAACCCCATTCCCCCATCTTTCCTCGTAACCTTTGATCCCCTTATCAATCAAGAACATATCTATCTCTGTCTTAACTACACCCAATGACTTGACCTCCAAAGTCTTCTGTAGCAATGCATTCCATAGATCACACCCTCAGTGTGTATTGAGAAAGTTGAATAATTCCAAAACGCAGACCTTGGAAATGAAAAGGTGTTTGACAATCTTTTTCCTGCTTCCACCTGCTCTGAGAGTTAGAATGGAATCCACCATTTAATGAGTTGGGTTTCCCGATTTCTGTCTAAATTGGTTTGTTCCAGGAAATCCTACATTGTCCAGCCCAAAAGATGTCAATTATTGAGTAGACTGGGATAGAGTGTAATAATGAGCACTGCAGTTTATTTCTCTCAGAGGAATCCATGGCTAAAGTGAATATTGAAGTTTATTAGTAATAATATTTTATTTAGCTACATCTGCAATTAAGTGAATAATGTTTTCAAGTTTGGTAAAGTTACAATAAAGATAACCTGAGTACTATTATTAATCAACATGGACCCACAGTTTCCTCGGAACTGCCCTCAGATGTGCAGTGGGAAATGTTTCCAAGCGGGGTTCCCATCGAATGTCTGGAAGAGTTGTAGATTTTTTTCATTTGAGGGATGTGGGTGTCACCGGTTGGGCCAGCATTCATTGCCCATCCCTAGTTGCCCTTGAGAAGGTGATGGTGAGCTGCCTTCTAGATCTGCTGATTCCCTATAGTATATGTACACCCACAGTGCTGTTAAGAAAGGAGATCTAGGATTTTGACCCATTGACAGTGAGGGAATAGTGATATATTTCCAAGTCTGGATAGTGACAGACTTGCTGCCCTGTTTTTTTGTGTACAGGACATACCAGGCCAAAACATTGTCGGATAGATGCCAGTGTTGTAACTGTACTGGAAGAGCTTCACTAGGGGAGCGGCAAGTTCTGAAGCACAAGTCTTCAGTACTACTGCCAGAAGGACTCATAGCCTTTGCAGTATCCGGTACTTTCAGCTGTTTCTTGATATCACATGGAGTGAATCAAGTTGGCTGGAGACTGACATCTGAGATGCTGGGGACCTCTGGAGGAAGCCGAGATAAATCATGCACTCGGCACTTCTGGCTAAATATCATTGCAAAAATGCTTCAGCCTTAACTTTTGCACAGATGTGCTGGGCTACTCCACCATTGACAATGGTGATATTTGTGGACCCTCCTCATCCAGTGAGTTGTTTAATCCTTCACCACCATTCATGACTGGATGCGGCATGACTGCAAGGCTTCGGTCTGGCCTTTTGGTTGTGGGATTGCTTAGCTCTTTCTATCACTTGATGCTTATACTGTTTGACATGCAAATGGTCCTGTGGTGTAGCTTCTCCGGGTTGACACCTATTTTTAAGTATGTCTGGTGTTGCTCCTGGCATGCTCTCCTGCACTCATCATTGAATGGCAGAATGGGAACTGTTTTGAGGAAATGTCATAATATGAATCATCTTAAACCCAAAGCTAATTTTGTTATAAGCTTCATATTACCTCTGTATCCACTGGCTTTACTTTCTAAATGTAATGGTTATATTAGGATGTTCTGGATTACAGTGTAGTCAAAGTTGGAGTTCAATAAGGGTAAAATTGCAATAGTCCCAGATGACCGTAGGCTGTTTTGAGAGGGAGAGCTGACTGGTGATGATTTAATCTGAGGAGCATCACACCTCAGGAGAGGGGCAAGGTTGAAAAGGCAGGGCTTTCATGAATACCCTCAACCAATACAGGAATTGAACCCATGTAATTGGCATGACGTTCAATATTTTTATTTAGTGTCTCACTATATTGTGTAGCCCAGGAAAATGGAGCATGCTTGCTTATGCTGCTGTTATTTGACAGCCGGTTTGGCAACAGGCCAAAGATACAGGGCTTTAGGCAGTGGGCCATTTCAGGCAGGCTGTCTGGATTATTACGGGCACTCTAACCAGTGTGGCATGCAGCACACATGCTGCACAGACTAAGGGTAGAATTTTCCCTATGTCTGTGCAGAGACAGGCAAGTTAGCAGCACATATCCCACTACTTGAAATGTTGGGAAATTGCACCCAATTCCCCACTTGGAACCTCATTAATGATGGGGAAGCAGCAGTGTAGTGGTATTGTCACTGCACTAGTAATCATGAGGCAAAGGTTCGGATCCCACTATTGCAGATGGTGAAATTTGAATCCAATTCCTAATGTCCTTTAGGGAAGGAAATCTGCCTTCCTTACCTGGTCTGGCCTACATGTGACTTCGGAGCCACAACAATGTGGCTGACTCTTTGAAACCCACTATAGGCAGGATGGGAAAATCCTGCCCTATGTGTACAAAATACATTGGAATTTCAGTATCTATTACTGTGTTCAGGAAATGATCACTACATAATCAAATTTCGAGGTCAAAATCTTTGAGTAACCCCTCAATATCATTGTTTCAGCAAAGATTAAATTCATGAAATGGGACTTGAATCCAGAACCCTCTATTAAGAGGCAACATTTCTAAAAGTTATGTTAGGTGTTTCAGATTGCAGTCTACTCTTATTGCTTTTGGGTTCAATACCTATATTTAGAATGTCACTGTAAGTTTTCAGTGCTTAATCTCTGTCTTGGTGAAGTGAGTGGAAGATCACACCACTTCTTCCATCACACTATTTGATGGGCTGAATGGCCTCCTGCTGCATTGTAGGGATTCTATATTACAAAGCAGGGTTGCGCACCCTCCAGGATTGACCAGGAGTCTCCAGGAATTGAACATCCGTCTTCAGGATATTACCGGGGGGTGGGGGTGGGGGGGGAGGTGATAGTGGTTGGTAGTGTGGCATAGTGATACTAACACTAGATGAATAATTCAGAGACGCGGGGATCCAGGGTTCAAATCCCACCATGGCTGGCGGTGACTCTGGAATTTGAAATTTAATGATGACTGTGAAACTTGTCATAAAAATCCCTCTGGATCACTAATAAGAATCCATGAGGTCACCTTCATTTTTTCACTTATTCTAATGCAGGGTTGCCTATTCCGACAGACACTGGGCATTAGGCATGTGCGCACACACATATACATATGCAGACGCAGGCAGAATATGCAAACTTTACACAGTCCCCCAAAGCCGGACTTGAACCCAGGACCTTGGTGCTCTGAGGCAGCAATGCTAATCACTGTGCCACCGTGCCACCCAAATAGTAACGGAAACAAATTGTATTCAGGCCACTACTCAGTGGGGTACCCGTGAGACTCTGTGAAAATAATGAGATGTGAGAAATAATCAGATGTGATGACAGTGATTGAAAAATTGTGGCCTTCGATACAGAGAGCAGTTGATTATTACAGAAACAAAGAAGCAGTTCACGTCTTTCAGGGAGAATCTGGGACCTTTAATAATTAGCTAATGGCTGGAAAGGATTGTGTGCTAATCCATCTGAACCTTGTTATCAGCATAATGCGCGACTGATTCTAATTCCCACAGGCAGAGTTACAATTTTCCAAGACATATCTTCAAACATAGATTAAGTAAATTGTGTTTTGATTAGTGCAGTGACTTGAAGTGGTCTTCCTGTTATAACTTGAGGTGTTCAAAGCAAGACTCCATTCTGCTAAAAGAATGGTAGAAGAGGCAAAGATCAAAGGTTAAAGGAACTTTCAGAGGAGGTTTCACAAATGTTTTTAGGATGATGAATTTGGAAGTTTTAAAAGGTTTTGCAAAATGGCAAGAAATGGAGTTAAGTGTTAATAACGCAATTTTCAGGGCACTGAGAAATGGGTAGAATAGTTACCTGAGATGTTTTGTGCTTGCCAAATGATATAACCAATCAAAAAAGATAACCAAAGATAGATTTGTACAGATATGTTCTGGAGATGACCTCAGCCTATCTTTAAAGTCATGATCAAGTCAATTTATTTATTATTTTTATAAGTAGGCTTACATCAACCCTGCAATGAAGTTACTGTGAAAATCCCCGAGACACCACACTCCGGTGTCTGTTCGGGTACACTGAGGGAGAATTTAGCATGGCCAATGCACCTAAGCAGCACGTCTTTCGGACTGTAGGACCCACCATGTAAGAGCACCCAGAGGAAACCTACGCAGACACAAGGAGAACATACAGACTTCACACAGAACAGCTTCTTCTCTGCTGCCATCAGACTTTTGAATGGACCTATTACATATTAAGTTAATCTTTCTCTATTCCCCAGCTATGACTGTAACACTACATTCTGCACCCTCTCCTTTCCTTCTCCCCTATGTATTCTATGAATGGTCTGCTTTGTCTGTATAGCGCGCAAGAAACAATACATTTCACTATATATTAATAGATGATGCAATAATGAATCAAATCAAATCCACTACTCTCACGGGTGGAGAATTCAAAAGATTAGCATTTCTCTGAGAGAAAAAATCCTTCTCATCTCTATCCCCATATTCTGAAATGGGTTCTGGATATCCCCTAGTGGGAAGCATCCTCTCAATATTTATCCAATCAAGCTCCCTCAAAACCTCATTTTTCAATAAGATCACCTCTCATTTTTCTAAACTCCATTGAGTATAGACACATCCTTTTCAACCTTTCTTCATCAGTTTGAACATTCCCCTCGTCTGTCTCGGTTTTCTCTGGGTGATCCGGTTTCCTCCCACAGCCCAAAGATATGTGGGTTAGGTTGATTGGCCAAGCTAAATTGACCCTAGTGTCAGGGGGACTAGTAGGGTAAATAAGTAGGGTTATGAGGATAGGGCCTGGGTGGGATTGTTGATGGTGCAGGCTCGATGGGCCAAATGGCCTCCTTCGGCACTGTAGGGAGTCTATCAGTCAAGCTTTTATCTCAGGACCAACTTCCCTGTACTGCCTCAAAATTAGTATATCCCTGTGCAATTGTACCTATTTTTATATTCCATCCTCTTTGCAGTAGAGACTAATGTTCCCTGTGCTATCCTAATTACCAGGAAATTAATTATCTTTCTTTCCAGTATGAGCACACCATTCTTGTAGCATTCTGCAGTCTTTCTACATTTTAATAATATTCTGTTTTCTACTCTTTCTACAAAATGGAAAACCCAGAGGTTCCCATACTATAATCCATCAGCCAGATTTTTGCCCCCTCACTTACCCTATCTTTTACAGACTGTTATAGAGAGACTTGAAGTTGTACAAGATGTTGATAAGGCCACACTTGGAATATTGTGTGCAATTCTGATCACCCTATTATAGAAAGGATATTATTAAGCTGGAAAGAGCGCAGAAAAGATTTACTAGGATGCTACCGGGACTTGATGGTTTGAGTTGTAAGGAGAAGTTGGATAGACTGGGACTATATTCCCTAAAGTGTAGGAGGCTTAGGGGTGATCTTATAGAAATCTATAAAATAATGAGGTGCATAGATATGGTAGATAGTCAAAGGACAGAATTTTACCAGCACATCCCCACCCCGAGTTTTGTACAATCCCGCTCAGGGCCAATGGAGAATATCATTCTCCGAGCCTTGCCCGCCCCTGGAATTGGGGCGGGTGTGCCAGCAAAATTCCGGTGAACATCTTTTCCCAAAGGTAGGGGAGTTTAAAATTAGAGGCCATATGTTTAGGATGAAAGGGGAGAGGTACGGAAGGGTCTAGAGGGGCAATTGTTTCACACAGAGGGTGGAGAATGTCTGGAACAAACTGCCAGAGATAGTAGTAAAGGCGAGTGCAAATTTGTCTCTTAAAAAGCATTGAGGCAGTTACATGAGTAAGATGGGTATAGATGGATATGGGCCAAATGCAGGCAATTGGGACTAGTTTAGGAGTTTAAAAAAGGGCAGCATGGACAAGTTGGGGCCGAAGGGCCTGTTTCCATGCTATAAACCTCTTTGACTCAATTAACACAGGGAGTTTCCAAACCATGGGTCACGACCCTTAGTGGAAGTCACGGAATGAGCTTTTGGTGTTGCCAGCTTTGAGGTGGTTGTTGTGGCCATGGAGTGAAGATCCTGTCGGGGAAGTCCTGGGACTGGCTCTGCAGCCCTGTAACAGGCATGCCCGATTCTGTGTCCTGTACCACAGTTGACTGTGAGAAGAGGAGAGTGAACCAGCTTGACATAGGCAGCCTGTTTGCCTTAAGTGCACCCAATCCTTTGCAGTTCTGGCTTGCAATTCACTGAGAGGAGGGAGGAGTGAGCAGGCTTCTCACAGACAGCCTCACTCTCTGCCTTCAGCACACTGGCTCGGGTCACTGTCTGTGTGGAGTTTGCACGTTCTTTGGGAGGAAACCAGAGCACCCGGAGGAAACCCAAAGATGTGCAGGTTAGGTTGATTGGCCATGCTAAAATTGCCCCTTGGTGTACTAGGATGCTTAGGTTAGAGGGATTAGTGGGTAAAATATGTAGGGATATGGGGATAGGGCCTGGGTAGGATTGTGGTCAGTGCAGACTCGATGGGCCAAAGGGCCTCTTTCTGCACTGTAGGGTTCTGTGGTTCTGTGGATCTTTCTGTGAATCAAGTCCACTTGGAAATTGGAGCCCATCAATGTAGTATCACATTCCCAGGCATAGGGGGCTCTGCTCCAAAACTGTTCCCTCCCATCCTAGTCAATGTGTCTCTGAAAACGTAGCTTTGAAATCATTAGGGATGTTTGATTTTTCAGCATCATTTGGTCTTTTTTAATTTATAACATGTTTTCTAGAGATTTAAATTATTATTTTCCTTTTTGCTAGCTTGGGCCACTTCAAAAGAGTCTGCATACTCATAAGGCCCAGGGAGTAAGATAACATTTTCACAATAGTTCGAATTTCAAAGCACAGATACTTGGATGTTTAATGTTTGTGTGAATGTTAGTAATTAAATAATGAAGGTTACTATCCTGCTGATTTGTTTTACTTGAATGCTGTTCCCCAACCCCCTACTCAAAAACTAAGGCCCCTGCCCCCTCCCCCCAACAACACTCATATCCTCCCTCCCAAATTTTCACTCTGAGAGTCAATTTGAGTCTGAGGTGCTAAAATGGAATCACACCAAGAAAAGGTTTGAGAAGTATTGCCTGTAACATTTAAAAATAAATTTAAAGATGGCATCAAAGCAAGACGACTTGTTGCAAGCTATGCCCAGCACACCTTCTAATTCTATCTTTCACTCTCATTCTATGTTTCTAAAACTTCAATCTAACTCTTCTAAATTCTTAAACAATGCTCTAATTCAATCTCTACATCCTGCACTCTCTTGTTTGCGTCTCTATGAATGGTATGCATTGTTGGTGTAGCGTGCAAGAAATAATACTTTTCACTATAAGTTAATACATGTGACAATAATAAATCAAATCAAATCAAATCAAATAAACTTCTGGTTAATACTTGAAGAGTCAGGACAAGATATCACATTTTAAAATCTTTACTGCAACAAATGACTAAAAACGTTCTTTACTAAACATTATTTTTGCAGGCAACTTGTACTTTAAATCACAGAAAAGAATATTTTCTCACTTATGCTTATCACACCTTATGCTCCCCACAGAATTACAGTCATCCAAGCAAACAGTCCACAGTTGCTAGAAGCAAAAATACTGCGAATGCTGGAACCTGAAACAAAAACAGAAAATGCTGAAAAATCTCAGCAGGTCTGATATCTTCTTGCAGAGAGAATAGAGCCAATGTTTCAAATATTGGAGTACGCTTTAGCCAATTCTGTATTCATGCCTTTGTAATTTCCTTATATAAGTTTAAGGCACTGGGATCAGACCCAGGTCTCTCAAAACACATTTGAATTTCAAAATCAAATGTGAAATTCCGCCACGATATGATCACCCTTCCCTAGAGAATATTTTACTGTGAGATCATTCATAAATCCAGTCTCATTTCACATTACCAGATCTAAAATGGCCAGTTACCTGGTAGGTTCCACACTGCGTTGTTTTAGGAAACTAGTTCATAAGATATAGGAGCAGAATTAGACCATTCAGCCCATCGAGTCTGCTCCACCATTTAATCATGTCTGGTATGGTCCTCATCCTCTTTTAAATATGGACCAATTGAATATCTGACTAACTCCTCCTTAAATTTACTCATTGTCCCAGCATCCACCGCACTTTGGGGTAGCAAATTCCACAGATTGGGAGAAGGAGTTTCTCTTAGTCTCTGTTTTAAATTTGCCACCCTTTATCCTAATTGTCCCAAATATGAATAGAAACAAAAATTGAATCAGGCACAATGTCAGCTTTATCCACTACTAAAAAACCTTCAGCAAACGAAGGACAGAAAGAACAAAGGATGATAATAGGAATAGTCAGGGATGTAGGTGTTAATCTAATTCAAATCTAATAATCCTGTCTATACATTCTAACTATGTTGGTGACAATGTAGTTTGATCAGGTTGCTATTTAAAAATGAATATCAATGTTGGAATTAGGAAATTGTGCTTGGAATGCATTGTATAATGCCCCAGTTTGCTGAGGTGGAGGCAGACCCGAGTTTCAGTGCAAACTCATCAACTTAAACCCAAATGTAGAACCTCCCATGAATCAGTGCAGTTGAGCAGTGCAAATGAACCCAATCAATTATTGACTGAATCATCCCCAGTGGGGCCAAGCTGACTGAATTCAACAAATTCAAATTGAAAATGTGTTCAAATAATCGCTGCAGCTGAAGATCCAGGCCAATCAGTGGTTTCAATAGACTGCAGCTCAGAGGATTTTTATACCAAGGGCAAATCAACTGATTGAGTTTTAATTCTTTTAAGCTGAACGCTGAATGCAATTGAAGTACGAATGTGAAAAACAGACCTGACAGCTGGCCACATCTGTCGCTGCGTTGTAGGTCTTTTGTTCCTCATTCACAGAATGTGGGCATTGCTGGCAAGGCCAGCATTTATTGCCCAGACCTGATTGCCCTTAAAAATATTCTTGAACCTCTGCAATATTCATGATGAAGATCCTCTGTCGGGTGAAAAGTTTCATGGATTTTGATCCAGTGATGACGAAGAAATGGCAATGTAATTCCAACTTAGCAGAGGATGTGGCTCAGGGGAAATTTGTAGATGGTGGTATTCCCCTGCATCTGCCACTCTTGTCCTTTGGTAGAGAGTACGGGTTTGGAAGATGCTGTTGAAGGAGCCTTAACGAGTGTGTCTTTTAGATGCACACAAGGCTGCCACTGTGCATGAAGAGGGTGAAATTTTAAGGGTTGGATGGGGTGCTAATCAAGGGGGCTGCTTTGTCCTGGATGGTTCCAGGTTTCTTGAGTGTTGTTGAAGCCTCAGTCATCCAGGCAAGTGGAACATATTCCATCAGACTTCTGACTTGTACTTTGTAGATGGTGGACAGTCTCTGGGGAATCAAGCGATGAGTTACTTACCCCAAAATTCCCAGCCTCTGATCTGCTCTTGTAGATGCAGTATTTAAGTCCAATTAAATTTCTGTACAATGATAACACACAATTAGTGGTCCGGGGTTTGGCAATGGTAATGCCTTTGATCATCAAGGGGAGGTAGGTGGATTTTATCTTGTTGGAGATAGCAAATGCTTGGCAAGACTGTTACTTTCCACTTATCACTCCAAGCACAATTTTGTCCATGTCTTGCAGCATGCTGGCACAGATTGCTTCATTCTCTGAGGAGTTGTGAATGGAATTGAGTACTGTGCAACCATCAGCAAACATCCCCATTTCTGATCATATCATTGAAGGCGGTTCATTGACTGAAAAAAGTTGGGCCTCGGACAGTGCCATGAGGGACTCCTGCAACCCCTCCAACATTCACATCCAGCTTCCTTTGTGCTTTGTATGATATCAGTAAGTGGAGATCGTTCCTCCGATTCCTATTGACCTTAATTTTACCACGGCTCCTTGATATGATATTCAGTCAATTTTGCCTTGATTTCAAGGGCTTTTGCACACACTTCACGATTAGAATTCAGCTCTTTTGTCCATGTTTGCACTCTGCGAAAGTTTAGAGACAAGTAGTCCTGATAATACCTTACCTGAACATATCATCCTTGATATGTGCTATTAATAGCACTGTTGATGCCATATTGTGGATCATCAGGAGTCGACTGATGGGCACTAATTTGCCAAAGTACATTTGCCTTTTTTGTTTGAGAACAGGACATTCAACATTGAGGGCAATTTACTATATTGACGGGTAGATGCCAGTATTGTACTGGAACAGATTGACTTGTACAACTAGTCCTGGAGCAGAAGCTTTCAGCATTATAGCTGGGATGTTATCAGATCCTATAACCTGCTGTGTGAAATGCCCTCAATTATCTCTTGATATCATGTGGAGTAAATCAAATAGAAAATATTGACTTCTTCAATGAGCTAGAGGCTTGTGTCATATGGTTCCCCACTGTACGAAGGACGTGAACACACTGGAGGGGGTGCCGAGGAGATTTACCAGGATGCTGCCTGGTGTAGAACATTTAAATTATGAAGGGAGGTTGGATAGGCTTGGGCTGTTTTCGCTGGAGCAGAGAAGGCTGAGGTGCGACCTGATTGAGATGTTCAAGATTATGATAGACATGGACAGAGTGGATAGGGAGCAGCTGTTCCCCTTAGTTGAAGGGTCAGTTATGAGGGGACACAAGTTAAAAGTGAGGAGTGGGAAGTTTAGGGGGGACTTGAGGAAAAACTTTTTTACTCATGGGGTAGTGACGATCTGAAATGTGCTGCTTGGGAGGGTGGTGGAAGTGGGATGCCTCACATCCTTTAAAAAGTACCTGGATGAGTACTTGGCTCGTCATAACATTGAAGGCTTTGGGCCAAGTGCTGGCAAGTGGGATTAGGTGGGCAGGTCAGGGCATTTCATGCATTGGTGCAAATTCGATGGGCTGAAGGGCCTCTTTGATTCTGTGATTTTGTGATCCCCATATCTCCACCAAATCTTCAATAAAGAATGTGTAGCCATTTCTGGAATTTTACTGGGTGTCAAAGACCACTATACAACACAGCCATTGTAAGTCATAAGGAATGCTTGAGAGGCCTTTTGTCTTAGCAGACCCTCAGTCTACTGTGTGCCAACTGAGTCAGCAGACGCAAATGACCTTCGTATAGCACTTATTAAAGTTGGGTTGTGCAGTCCATAGGTGATCGTTAGTGTCTCCTCAGAGATAACGGCGTGAATTTTCCCTAAACTGCAAAATGGCTTATTTTGTCCTGGAATCATAGATAGACAGAGGTTCAGCTATTATAAGACCCTTGTTCAGCCAAGGTCCAGTTTTAAAATTTAGAAATAGCTATGCATGCATACAAATATAATAGAAGTGTACAGTTTGCTAACTTAGTACATCACAATGGTTTGCTAGGCCTTTTCAAAGGACAGTTAAGAGTTTTTTCTTATTTATTAGTGTCACAAGTAGGCTTACATTAACACTGCAATGAAATTACAGTGAAAATCCCCTAGTCACCACACTCCAATGCTTGTTTGGGTACATTGAGGAAGAATTTAGCATGGGCAATACACCTAACCAGCACATCTTTTGGACTGTGGGGGGAAATTGGAGCACCCATAGGAAACCCATGCAGACACAGGGAGAACATGCAGACTCCACACAGGCGGTGACCCAAGCCTGGAATCAAACCCGGGTTCCTGGCGCTGTGAGACATCAGTGCTAACCACAGTCCCGCTCGATTGGAACACATGATTTGATTTTAATCAAAATGGGTTACTTTCGCCTTACATAATTCACTAATGAGTCTTCATGTAGAATATTAGGTTGTATCTTGTCTACCCTAACTTCAGAAAAAACATTGATGTATGGAAGATAATTCCAACATGGAGAAGAAAGATAAAAGGATGGGACTGTGTTTTGAAGTGAGAATCACACAACTAATCTGGTTTTAATCGGAAGAGAAAATTAACAATAACATAGTCGAGATGTATAAAATGCTGAGTAACTAAATTATTTAATATACACTTCCAAGAGCATCATTAAATGCCAAATTAGCAACCTTCAAACTAGACTGGAAATTAAAAAGACTACTTTCCCACAGTCGAATGGATACGTGAAATAAATTTCCAGTAAAAACAAGTCAACTGACTCCCTAAAATAACTCCATAATGATGTGTCTAAGAAGGGGATTGATGGTTATATGAATAGGCGTTGATGGTGAAATAGTCTGTGAAACACAATGGTTTATCGTACTGCTTGGATTACGTAAGAACTAGCTGGTCACTGCATGGAAATCCAGACAGTGGTTTCGAAATGGTGGCTAGAATTTGAACCAGGGGTGTGGGGAGAGGGAGAAAATTAATAATACATGAAATAAAAGTGGAAATCCTAATCTCCTGCAGTTTTCTTAAGGCTGGGGTGATGCCAGGATTTTGTGCTGGATTGTGCCAGTGGCAACACATCATGGGTGGAATTTTACAAGATTTCTTCTAAGTGTCGGACGGGCGTGAAACTGGGAGAGTTCCAGATCTGTTTTTTGGGCACATTGTCAGGCCTAATCATTCACACTCTGTCTTTAAATTTTTGGGCTAGTCTGTTTCTGGCCAGAGAGGCTGTGGGTGGGGCTTAATTCGCTTGACAGCCTATAGAGGGAGGTATTGCGCACGTGCAGATCTCTGATTCTACACATGCGCATTAGCAGTAGCAGGTGTCTGACAGACAAAGAGAGAACCTAAGTAGCACCGCCCCCAGTTGCTGGGGCCTGAGGCCTGAGGTGCAACACCCACCGCCCACTCCCACCATCCAGCTCTGCCCCATAGGCCCCACCCCTGACGCTGCACAGTGGGCACTGTCAGTGTGCCAGGGTGGCACTGTCAATGTGGCAGGGTGGCACTGCCAGTCTGGCACTGTGAAAGGGGCACCCCGCCTTGCCGTCGGCCTCTCTGCAGGGCCTCACTGGCCTTCAGTTCTATTGCTGAGGCTAACTCAACTATTTCCCGTTCATGGGGAGAGGTGTTTTCCACACCGCAGAGAACCTCTCCTGGCGAGGCCATAAAGGCAAGCAAACCCAGACAAATGAGTGCCCAGCTTGCTAAACACATTGAAATCAACATTTAAATACATTTAAATAAATTACCCAGCGTCTCACCCCTTTCCAGTGAGAGGCTGACCATGTGGGAAATCCGGCTGCTGTGAAGTCTCGCCGGGTCGCAAAAAACGGCACATTCGCACTAGCCGCTTTACGCCTGATTGTATGGCATTTTCTCGGCGCAGTGATAAAATCCCATCCCATGCTTCAGAAACCCAACACGATTCCACTCACTTCCTCCACTTAGTTGCCATGCATTTGAACACATGCAGGGAGCTTCTCCTGAGGATGGTAGCTCTGTGAATTCAAGGTGCCAGAAGGCAATTGAATGAACACTTAGCTCTGGCTTTAACAGACAATACACAGTTTTCCCAATCTTTCTGAAATGTGTCAGTGACCACAAGGCAAGAGCTGGGCAGGATTCAACTGGACTGTGCAATAAACAGGCTGGGCAACCTTGAAATCTTGAAACAGGACAGCTGCTTCCTCGCACAGCTGAAAGAACCTCTTTCTTCCAGGATTTGTTCTAGAACTAGGGGTCATGGCCTCAAAATAAGGTGAGCAGATTTAGGACTTAGTTGAGGAGGAACTTCTTCACCCAAAGAGTTGTGAATCTGTGCAAATCCTTGCCCAGTGAAGCAGTTGAATGTTTTTAAGATAGATACATTTTTGAACAGTAAAAGAATTAAGGGTTATGGTGAGTGGGCAGGTGGGTGGAGCTGAGTCCATGAAAAGATCAGCCATGATCTTATTGAATGGCAGAGCAGGCTCGAGGGGCCAGATGGCCTACTCCTGCTCCTAGTTCTTATGTTCTGAAGGCGTGCTCTCACTGCCTGACAAGTGATTTCTGAAAATTTGCAAGTTATATCTGCAAGTTGGACTCTTATTGAATTTAATATATGAAATAGAGAAGATCCTGAGGGGTCTTGACATATGGAAGTTGGAGAGGATGTTCCCTCTTGTGGGAGAATTTAGAATTAGGGGTCAGTGTTTTAAAATAAAGGGCCACTCATTTAAAACGGAGATGAGGTGAATTTTATTCTTACAGAAGGTTGTGAGTCTTTGGAATTTTCCTTAAAAGGTTCTGGGTGCAGAGTCTTTGACCTTTTAAGGCAGAGGTGGATAGTTTCTTCATAAGAAAGTCAGCCATGATCTTATTAAATGGCAGAGCAAGCTCAAGGGGCTGAATGGCCTACTCTTGCTGCTTGTTCCTGTGTTCGTATATTCTCATTTTGATCTGCACTTCCCTGTAGTTTGGGAACACCTCGATCTTGGACATCTGATGAGGAACAAGAGAAGCAACCCACCAACAGCAAGTGTGATGACTTCAACCAAGCCTAAGTAGTTGGGTTTTGGAGTATGAGCTCCCTGATTGAAGTCATAATTGCCTGCCTAATCAGGCAGTCTCAACTGGGTATATAAGCATGGGAATGTCAAGTTCACTGGCATTCTGGATCCTGAAACACTCTAGGAGTGGGAATAGAGATTATTGATAAAGGGAATCTGGCCTCCGAGGAGGTTTAGGAGCAAGGCCAGTGGAAGGCAGTGGCGCAGTGGTATTGTCACTGGACCAGAAATCCAGAGACTAGGGTAACGTTCTGGAAACGCAGGTTTGGAGAATGCTGGGTAAGTCAGTGTGTTACAAATAACATCTGAAGGCGGGGAGTTACCTTTCCTGCCCTGATGAGGTAATGGAAGCTCCACTGATGCTCTATCCATGTACATGAGACCACACTACAGTGACTGACCCCCTCAGCTACTTCAGCTCACGCCTGATTTGCTTCTCTGATGAGCCACACGGCTGTAGCACAACCTCCAGAGTTCCTTCCCAGAACGCACTGGCAGCTTCTCTCACACTGCTCCTCTCATACTGCGTTCTCCATGGGAACCCTAGAGGTCATGTTACGGCCGTGTGGCCCAACAGAGAAGCAAATCAGGCGTGACTTGAAGTAGCTGAGGAGGGCAGTCGCTGTAGTTCCTCCTCAAGTTAGTCCGAAATCTATAGTATACTTGGCAGGATTGAAGAATGGAAATAGTTATCAATGAATTTAACAAGGCCCAATTAATTTTATTCATTTGACTTACAAATTCTGTTCAACAATCATCCATTGTATCTGTCGTGTAATTGCTTCAGGCAACAATTATGATTCAATAGCCTTTAAAACACATTGATCAACATGAGTAGTGTATGAAATCGATGCTATTCCTAAACTGACCTCTATCACACACCGATTTGAACAATTTGTTTTTGTTTTTGCCAATGTGGAGATTGACAAGTAAGATTGCACTCAGCATGTGACAACTATTGCAGTAGTGTGTTACTGTAAGGCTGATACAGACATTTGCACACAGGGATCTTTAGAGAAGGGCATATTTGTGGAGCAGATAGCAGAACAATAGCAGAGTTTTGTTTAGGAAGCAGCTGCAGGAAGAAGGGGAGTACACTTTGGAGAAGAGAGTAGCAGTGTATTTTCCAGACTTGTGTTTTTATTCAGTTGGGGCACTTCAATGAGTAACAGCAGTCGCGATGGCAGAGTAAAGAGCAGCTCTTGTACCTCAGGTAGGTTTATCTTTTGTGTGGTGTTTCCTAAATTAGGCATCGTATCCAAACATGGTCTGTTGTTTAGAAAGTGACTTCATAACTTTTAAGAGAGATTGCTGTTTCCTCACTGCCTCACAGCTGAGAACACTGAGACACGGCAACATGACTTGCATCATCCAGGATTTATTGTACATTATATTGTGTTATGAAGGCGCTGGAAACTCATTAATCAGAATCCCTTAAATAATCCCATTAATAGTCCGCATTGTATCTTTTGCAGTGTTTTAATGATTTGAAATCTTACCCTGTAATTCATGTATTTTCTCTGATTCTGACTCCAATTTGGGAATAGCTGTTGACAAGGGCTAAAGTTGCAATCTCTAGAGACAGAATTGGAGGCAAAGTATCATCTCATTTTTTTTGCTGAATACATAAAGCAAATGTCTTAGCTAAACTAATTGGGATGATAGCTTTATAGTATTGATTCATTTATTCATTTATTAGTTGGGAAAAGTGCTGATGTCTTTGTTTAATGCAGTTGCTGTAAATATATTTAACATTTAAAATGCATAACAAAATGATTAACCATCTAATAGCATGAATAGTCAACCATAATTTCATCTCAGAAATACAATTTAGCTGGCTAATGCCATTTACTTTTATAAATGTTTTCACACCTGAACTGTTCTTTTCAACTGCATTGCACTTGTGGGCAAATATTACAACATACCGATCAAAATGTGATTTGATTTGATTTATTATTGTCATACATATTGGGTTGCAATGAAGAGTACTGCTTCTTGCATGTGATACAGACAGAGCATACCGTTTATTGAGTACATAGGGGAGAAGGAAAGGAGAGGGCGCAGAATGTAGTGTTACAGTCATAGCTCCGGTTTAGAGATAAACCTTGCGATATCTTACCCAAAGGACCATACCATAGCCTGGACAGTGTATTTAACCCTGAAAGTATCTGAAGTGAACCAACATACCCATGCTCTTTTCTAGCAAAGGTCACTAAAACCTGGAAATAAAAAGATTTGACTGATTTCCCCATTCCACAACTCTTACCAGCAGCAGTCCCGAATATAGTTTCTTGGCAGCCATTAGAATTATAATCAGTGCAGCATCAAGCAAGGATTGAACCTCCTCCTGCTCTATAGTATACCTGGTAAGGTCACTGGCTATGTTTTTTTGAAATTACATTTAGCACTTGAGATGATCTGGCCTCGTATGTGAAGTTAAGTCTGCCCCCGGTGCATGCAAGATGAGATTTGTACCTTCAGTGCAGTGGGATGATTGAAATTCATCCTGTGTAAGCAGCCAGGGAATCAGATATGTGCATTGCCTGTTCAATTGGTTGTGACAAATTTAACTTCTATGAAAATGGAATTCTAAACCTGAGGTTTACGTGAACATACACATATTGGCGAACAGGAAAAGGCCCTTTCATCCTTCCAGCCCTGGCCCCCACACTTTGTGTATCATAATATATTCACATTGCAATCCACTCAGACCTTTACAGCAAAGGTGAAAAAACAGATTAAAAACCCAGTCAAATTCTGGAAAAAAATCTGGGAAGTTTCTCTCTGACCAGTACCCCCACCTCGGGTGATCAAAGGCAGTCCAGGAGATTGCTCTGACCTTGATAATCCTAGCAAAGGACCATCTGCTGACATTTGTCTGAGGTCTGGCCTTGATCAATTTAAAATTGGCCCTTCCAAACCTATTTATTGAATATAAACTATCAACTGGGATCCAGTTCCTTCATCATCCAATGGACCTCAATCAGATCACCCCTATAGGCCTCCTTAAAGTATATAGTACCAATTCTTTTATCCCATAGTGACAGCTGAGATGCTTCAAACTAGAAGTTAGTCTTGTGGCTTTTCTCTGCACCCTATCCCTAATGTCAATGGGAGGAGATCAAAACTGGGCCCAGTGAGTATTCTAACCAAGACCTGACCAAGGTCTGAAAAGTCCAGCATTTACGCTCTCCAATTTGTCATAATATAGTTCTTCATACTATTTTTATATTTATGATTCAAAAGGCTGATACAAATTGAGCAATCAAAAGGGATGGTGAGTCTATGATGGACAGTGGGTGGGAGCTGAATGTAGTTGGTGGATGGCTTGAATCATTTCCATACCAATTGGAAACTGTGAGCTGACAGAATGTTCCAAGTGTTGAGAGCAGCTTGTCCTTATGGAGGAAGTGAGCAGGGTTTGGAGAATCTGAGCTGGCTGACTGGGATGGCATAGAAGGCGGGTCTGCTAGTATGTCAACATTTGAGAGCTTTTTTACAGAGGCAAAAAAACTTCCACAAAACATGACTTCAACTTGTTTCTCATGGATCCCAGCTATTCCTTTAAGGGTTGTTGCTTTGTCTACTTTCTCTGTGTCAGCAGCAAGCAGGATATTTCGTAGGTAAAACCTTGGCCTATTTCTGGAGGGAGCACTGACCAACCGGTAGTGAGCAGCTCTCGAGAGGGAAGACCTTGCACTATATTATTTCTGTGCTCACCGATATTTCCATTTTAATCAGGAAGGTCTGGGGGCTCCTCTAGTTTTGCCTGTTTGTTTTACCGTGAGAAATGTATTAGTTACTTCACTTATCAGCTGGCCTTGCAATCAGTGAGCGCATTGTTCCGCTCAAAGTCTGGATTAAAGTGCTGGCAAGGTACCCTTGACTTATACACCGATTGCAAGTCAAAGAACAGGAAGACGTCCTGTCCCTGGACGTCAGCCAATAGCTGTGTCAGTAAGACACATTCTACCTCTCTCTTCTCTGGTGAACATTTGTGGAACCCACCGCAGGGCCACCTTTGGCCGCACTGGAAGATTCCACCCCAGGGAAAATCTCACCCCAGGTCGCTGCCCAGTGATCTGGCTGAGAAGGGTCAGAGAACGTCAGGCGCAGACAGGAATTTGCTTGGTTTTGTTGTCAGAATTCTGGAGATGTGGCCGGACCAATATCACAAGAACTGCAAACAGTTCAACAGGAAGGTCCTGCATCATTTTATCAGGATTGCCAGTGTCACCACCCAAGATTCAATTAAAAAGCAAACTTGCTAATCCTCTAGTTTACATATGAAGGACGATCTCTTCATGGGAAGTGGGTCTGCGACAATCAGAACAGCCATGTTCATATTGAATGGCAGAGTAATTTCGAGCTGGCAAACGGTTCCACTCCTGCTCCCGGTTCTTTTCTTTTATTCATTTGTGAGACATGGGTGTCACTGGCTGGCCAGCATTTATTTCCCATCCCTAGCTGCCCAAGGGCAGTTGAGAGTCAACCACATTGCTGTGGGTCTAGAGTCACGTGTAGGCCAGGCCGAGTAAAGACAGCAGATTTCCTTTCCTAAAGTACATTAGTGAACCAGATGGGTTTTTCCAACAATTGACAATGGTTTCATCAGTAGATTTTTATTTCCAGATTTTTTTTATTGAATTTAAATTCCACCATCTGCCGTGGCGGGATTCGAACCGCGGTCCCCCAGAACATTAACTGAATTTCTGGATTAGTATTCTCAGCGATAATACCATCAGGCCATCGCCTCCCCTTCTTACATTCTTATATTCTTGGAGAAGGTTCTGGTGACACCTGATACTTGTGAAATTGATCGGAGTAGGCTGGAAAAATTTCTCTTCCTTTGGATTTTCCTGAGCTTAGTGTTTGTAATTCCAGTGTCCAACATTCTCTGTGTAACATCCCAAATCCAGCCACTGGCAGCTCTTTAATAGATCTTATCTAATATCGCAAATGTAAACAAAATCTAACCTACTTCAAAAAGAACGCAGAATGATGCCATCATTTTTTAACTTGCGCACTTGTGTAAAATATCTTGGAATGTTGGAAATGAATTTTAAATGAGTCAGAGATCGAAAGTTAAAGAGAAAGGGAGGAGGACTGGAATCTTTCAAGGCGGAAGGGTTAGACATGTTTGACTGCAATCCAGAAGCCTGGCTGACAAATGAAATAATGTCTAATTGTGTCTCATTACTACATGTTTTCAATGGTTGAAATCCAGCAGGTGGCAGCTGTTGTTTTTTTTGTGTGTGAACGGCATTGTAAAATGTCACTTAATCGCGGACAAATCTTCCAACTTCTGCCGTTCAAGGTATCAAGTTTATTCAAGGGGGTGAAAGAGAGTGAGGAATGTGTAATCCTGCCCTGACACAGGCCGATCACCATCAGTGGCAAAGTGACACCCGAAACCACACAGCAAAGGAAAACATGCCTTTCTTGGGGGGACGTGTTAAAAGGATAAAAGAAGGGACCTGCATTGATCTATCACCTCTCGTGACCTCAGCATGTCCCAAAGTGTTTTAAAACTGATGAAGAATTTTAAAATGTACTGTTGTGATGTCAGATCATTCACACAAATGCTGTTAATTTCAGAAAACATTTCACAGGGTTATATTTCCTTGGTTTAAATCTGTCCACTTTAGATTAATAACATGTTTCTTGCTATTGGATAATGATACGAAAATCATATAATCCCTACAGTGCAGAAGGAGGCCATTCAGTCCATCGATGCTGCATCGACCACAATCCCACCCTGGCCCTATCCCCTTAACTCCACTATTTACCATGCTAATACTCCAGACACTAAGGGACAATTTAGCATGGCCAATCAACCTAACCTGCACATTTTTGGACTGTGGGAGGAAACCAGAGCACCCGAAGGAAACCCATACAGACACGAAGAGAAAGTGCAAACTCCACACTGATAGTCACCCGAGACTGGAATTGAACCCAGGTCCCTGGCGCTGTGAGGCAGCAGTGCTAACCACTGTGCCACTGTGCATGCCAATAAGGGCCAGTTTCCCCCGCTTCCCTAATACAGTGCAATGCCCCTTCTCCCAGATCTATCCCTGAATGTTCGCTGCTCTAAAGTTCCATATTCTGGATTTACATGGAGACACTCTATCTAATCCCAACACTTGGGCATCTGAATGTGTTCAATAGGTATATATCTTGAACAGTCTCAGGTTAATTTGAGTCTTAATAGATATTGGGCCAGATTTTAGCACCTCGCTTGCAGCCAGGATTCTCCCATCCCACTGCAGTGAACAGAGGTTTGGTTGAGTGCCAAAATCTCCATCATCGCTGGCAGCAGCAGCAGGGTGTGAACTACTGGAGAATTCCAGCCAATGCCTCTTAACTCAGAGATCCACCCAGCAGCATCAGGTGATTATTAGAACCACTATCTAGCTAACTGGGAAAGAGATGCAGCTTTCACAGGGATCTTCCCACCGGGGGCTGCCCCTTCCCCACTCCACCCTCTGCTGAGGCCAGAGCCCAGAAGTGAGCCAGAACTGGCTCCCCAGTGATAACCAGTCTTTGATGCCACCTTGCTATCACTCCAGCACAGACTAGCTAGGCATGCTAGCCACAGCCACCGCTACCGGTCATTAATGCTGGTGACAGCTGTGACCATGAGGGAGTTTTCATTTTTTATTATCTTCCACTCTGCCAGGGCCTTGCAGCCTCCTGCCCGCCTCAACAGCGCCTTCCACTTCCAGTGGGACTGCCAGCCGGGCATCATGGTGAGCCCTCTGATTGGGCCTCACAATGCCCTGCTCTGCCTACCACCCTTAATTGGCCAGTTCCAGGATGACAGTCAGCGCCATGTGTCACCAAGGCCATTCCCTGACCTGGAATTGAGACCAATGTTGGAGTCTTGACCATCTCAACCAAATCCAGCTCTTTAGACCCAGCAACTGAGAAGATAACACAAGTATCTTTAAAAGTCAACTGCAAAATTCTCATGATTATTCTTCATTGTGCTCTTTTTATTGTTAAGAGAAAAGTCACACAATAGAGAAAGTAATTGAAGAGTTTAGTGAATATAGTATATTTTGACACTTGAACCATGTGATGGTCTCTTCCATCTTATGTTCCTAAATTGGGTGGCACTGCTGCCTCACAGAGCCTGGGACTGTGTTCGATTCCCGGCTTGGGTCACTCTCGGTGTGGAGTTTACACGTTCACCCTGTGTCTGCGTGGGTTTCCTCCAGGTGCTCCAGTTTCTTTCCAAAGATGTGCTGGTTAGGTGCTAAATTCTTCCTCAGTGTACCCGAACAGACGCCAGAGTGTGGCAACAAGGGGATTTTCACAGTAACTTCATTGCAGTGTAAATGTGACACTAATAAATAAACATTAAACTTTAAGCTCCAGAGTAACTGGGACACCTATGCTGTCCAGAAGTGACTTAGCTGCCTCACTGAAAGGATGTGAATAACGGGTAAACGTGTACCTATCGCAGTTTATTAATATCACATTCAAATATTAATGTGTCACAGCTTTAACATTTTGAACTTTGCATTCTACTTTTGTGTTTCACTGAGCAATCAGCAAAACCAATGACGTTTACTGAAAAAGGGGACAGCAAAACAGGGACTGGTGGTCTGCTAAGTGTTTTTTCAAAAAAATAGCTAGAATCCCATAGCAGAATTAATGAAGTGGGGATAAGGTGTAGTGAATAGTGAAGGAGCTGAAAGGAAATCGATAAGTAGGAAGATCAAATTTTGAAGAAGAAGAATTGTGAAGAAGATGATATAAAAACGTCAATAAGCAGAATAAAAGCAGACACAGTTTAACTCGGGTGTGAGGTGGTGGGCCATGGATATATGATTGGCAGGTGGGAATATTAATATGGAGGTGCTGCAGGGCATGGCAAACAGAAGAATTTAACACCCAAGAACCAATATCCTTAAAATTAGCTCGATAATGCAATCAAAGTGCGCAGCCTAGAATTCAAGAGCAACTAAGTGAAACTGTTGTTCCACAGCCACAGAGAAGTGGTCTCATCTCATTGAAACACTCTGCCCAATGTCAACATCCTATTTATTGCCAACCTATAAACCAATTTAAAGTAACATAGATCAAAAAAGCTAAAATGACATTGACCAGAAGGTCTAGCCTGGTAGCACTGGCTGGAGACATACTTCAGCGCTGATGTAATGAGCGGAACCACCTTCTTGTGTGTCAATTCTATGATCTGGTTCAATGCCATACCATGAATAGTAAGCTATCATAAGCCAATAAATAGGCAGGAATCACAGCACCCACCTGAGCAGAGAGAGGTCAGATTTGATCAGTCCTGAATGGCAAGCAGCACTGGTCCAAATTCCAGTGGGTAACATGGGCCATTAGTGTGAATATAGAGCAAGTACAAATAGTGGCTGCTTTGAGAAAAGAACTGTGCAGCTTTGGCTAAGGCTGGGGGAAAGGCTAAGGGGCTGTACTGATACCCATTCTCCAACCTCAGTATAACTCATGCCAGTATGCTCTGACCTCAGTAGCTTCCGTTTACAAGACTAATTAGCATAATCAGCACATTTGTCTTACACTGGGTGAATGTTGCAAAGCACATTTTTAATTGTGCCTTTCCTTTTATGATTGTGAATTACTGATAAGTCTTTGATTTATAGTTGCCCCTATCATAGACCTAGTAAAGAAGAAGATTATTTCTTCAAGAGGCTTTGCGGATTATACGTGAACAGAAGAATACCAGAATTAGGATTTGGGTAGGCCATTCAGCCCCTTGAGCTTCCTCTGCTATTCATTAAGAGCGTGGCTGATCCGATTTTCGCCTCGACGCTACTTTCCTGCCTGCCTACCAATAATCCTTGGTTCTTTTGTATTTCTACTGAACTCAGCTCTGAATATATTCAATTACCCGACCACTACCGCTATCTGGGGAAGAGAATTCCTTCAGCATGAATTCAGGAAACTTCAGACTATTATTCTACATCTAGACAGCAAGCTCCAATTCTGAGATCATTCACTGCAACCTGTGGCCCAGCCAGACAATATGGCACTTACACTGCCTCAATCCTGGCTGCTCAGACTCTGAGTGCAGATCTCCCCTTCATCTAGCCTCGAGGATACAGAATGTGCAGACTGCAAAATTGATTTCCAGTAGATTTAAAAAGTTACAGGCGGTCCAAGGAGCCACTGAGAATTATTTAGAGCCAAATTGTCAGAGCTCTGGAGTTACACTGAATGTGAGACTATCCCATACAGGGAATCTCACGTTACTTTACTCTGGACTCAGGCACTGACTCCAGATTTATACCAGCTTTCTTTGAAATGAAACTCGCTTTGCTGCAGCACTAAAGTCATGCCCATCAACTAAGGAGTCACCTCAAATTATATTTTCTTGTGTAATTTCTTTTAACTAAAACTGAAGTATTTTAAGATTATTTATTAGTGTCATAAGTAGGTTTACATTAACACTGCAATGAGGTTACTATGAAAATCCCCGACTGACCACACTCTGGCGTCTGTTCGGGTACACTGAGGGAGAGTTTAGCATGGCCAATGCACCTAACTAACACATCTTTCAGACTGTGGGAGAAAATTGGAGCGTCCGGAGGAAACCCACACAGACATGGGGAGACTCCGCATAGACAGTGACCCAATCCGGGAATCAAACCCGGCTTCCTGGTGCTGTGAGACAGCCGTGTTAACCACCACACCTGATGAAATTGATACTGTTCAAGGCATAAATGATCCCCATACTTCTTGACAACTCAGTTCAAAAGGTTAAAGACCAACTTAGGTATGACATGATTGAAATTTGTCTTGAATGCCATGGGTGGTGCCACAGTGGTTACCTGCTATTCAAGTCAATGAAATGGAATGATGGATAAAAGCAAATTATTGCGGATGCTGGAATCTGAAACCAAAAGAGAAAACATAGAAAATCTCAGCAGGTCTGGTTGCATCTGTAAGGAGAGAACTTTTTTCATCAGCCCTTTTCTCTCCTTACAAATGCTGCCAGACATGATGCAATTTTCCAGCGTTTTCTCTCTTTGGGTTAAATAGAATGATGGGCAGGACATATAATGGATGGCCCACTTTGTGGTACGGCCCATCATAACTTTCTTCCCCAATGGACAGAACTCTCTGAATCCTGACAATCTTTAACACAGTGGATGAATTATCCAGAAATCATGGTTTCTACATACTTGGTGGTGCAGAGGTTAGCACAGCTGCCTCACAGCGCCAGGGACCTGGGTTAGATTCCCACCTTGAGTCACTGTCTGTGTGGAGTCTTCACGTCCTCCCCATGTCTGCTTCCTCCGAGTGCTCCGGTTTCCTCTCACAGTCTGAAAACGTGCTGGTTAGCTGCATCGGCCATGCTAAATTCTCCCTCAATGTACCTGAGCAGACGCCTAGGGGCAACTAGGGGATTCTCACAGTAACTTCATTGCAGTGTTAATGTAAGCCTACTTGTGACACTAATAAATAAACTTAAAACTTAAACTTGGTTTTCCATCCATTGATATGTTTTTCCAATGAGTTATCCACTTAGTGCATGTCTCTGCCTGTGACATGGAGCCTCAGAAAATTCCAGCTTTTCCAATTCTCAACAGAAAAACCAAACAGGATTTATGTTCAAATGGTAACATCCAGTCAGACAGAAGCCTGACAGTCACACTGCCCCCTTTGCTAAATCAGTTCAGCTTACCATTGACTCAACCTGTTCAAAGTTTTGCTAGAAATATGACTGCGAATGTATTTAAGATATTCACAAACAGAGTAATTTGTCTTTCTTTAATATTTAACCAGCATTTGTGTCATGCTCTGATGATAATTGTTTGTGTGCGTAGAGCTTGGTTTCCCAGATTGGAAGGAAAGTAGGAGCTGGTGACATACAACTAAAATCTATTTGTTTTATGTTATTTTAAACATGTACCAGCTCAATCCAGTACTGGGTATAATAATGCTCACAATTATACAATCTACATTATGGTGAGTTTAATATTTCATTGTCCCTGCCTGAGTTGAATATTCGAGAGTGGTGAAATATGTCAACAAACATTATAATGGTATGAAAGCAGATGAATGACTTGCTGTATCTTTACAATTGTTTGCTTGTTCATGTCAGCTAGAAATGAAAAATGTCCATGAAGCATTGGATTTAAGCCATGGTAATAACTAAAACAAGTCTGTTCTATAGCTTCACACACATAAACATGGCTACTGCATAGGTTGATCTTATATAAAAAGGATTGCACTCAGATGTGATGAGAGTGTTTTGACTTTTTATAAAGGTGGGGAAGTGTTGTATTATACTGATGTACCAGCATGGATAATTATATCCTTTTCGTCTGACATACTGTGTTATTTCTGAGGAGACTGCCCACACTCCATTCCTTTATATCATATAATAGCTGTGCTGTTAGCTGTGGGAAAGGTGACAAGCCTGAGTAAGCATGTCGAGTCATCAGATTGGCAATGAAATGCGATATCACTGACCTTGCTGTATATTCTTGGCCCTCATCTTCTGCCCTCACTGTCCACCTGTGAAACCTGGTTTCCATCCACTTACCTCCACCTCAGCTTTGTCATTCCTGGATCAGGCAAATGATCCCCGATTTCACAGCTCCGAGTCATAGTGTTAAATTTGATTTAATATTGACACGTGTATTGGGATACAGTGAAAAGTATTGTTTCTTGCGCGTTATACAGACAAAGCATACTGTTCATAGAGTACATAGGGCAGAAGGAAAGGAGAGGGTGCAGAATGTCCTATTACAGTTGTAGCTCGGGTGTAGTGAAAGATCAACTTAGTATATGGTAGGTCCATTCAAAAGTCTGTTGTTAGCAGAGCAGAAGCTGTGCTTGAATCGGTTGGTACGTGACCTCAGACTTTTGTATCTTTTTCCTGACGGAAGAAGGTGGAAGAGAGAATGTCCGGGGTGTGTGGGATCCTTGATTATGCTGGCCGCTTTTCTGAGTTAGTGGGAAGTGTAGACAGAGTCAATGGATGGGAGGCTGGTTTGAGTGATGGACCAGGCTTCTTTCACAATGGATTACGAGAATATGATGGGTTAATATAATAGTTAAGTTAATAAGTGATATAGACAGTGAAATTTCAGTGACAGCAGCACTCATATGCTAGACACTTAAGAGAAAGGATGCACCACTCTGTATTCATGAGAGACATAGCTATAATGTAATCTATCTTATGTGTAGTGTAAATAAGACACATCTGGTATTTACTATGGGAAAACCTCAGAAGCAATATGAAAATGAAAAGAAACAAATTTCTAACTATTTAATATGCCTCTCACTCAGACGCATTTGACAGTGAAAACAATTCCAATTCATGAAACCAATTCAAAGTTTTAAAATTTCTTCAAATGGTTAATTTCTTATAAAAGCAAACAATCTTCTATGCAGACTCCACACCAAATATATCCTTTAATCCACATCCTTTAATAGCTTCTTTGCTCTATTAATCAAAATGTGAACTCAAAGCACTCACTGAGATAATTTTAGCTTTTGAAACTCAGACAAACATTCATAATTAAATCAAAATAGCCCTTAAGGAAATGTTCACAAAGAACTCTTCTGAAACTATGTGAACAGATGCTATTTTTTCCCAACCTACACCAGATGGTCTGTCAATTAACTGTACTGCAGTCACTGAAGCTCTGTGTGCTCATGTTTAAAGAGCAGTGGATTTAGAAATCATGATACTCAAACTACACTCTATCCATCCTTCAAGAATGTTTATATCTACTCCATCGATTTGTGACTCCCACGCTGGAGGTTAAGGTCCTTTGAATGCATTTGAACTGGTCTATTTCAACTCAGTACTAAAATTCAAATGGCCCTGTTGAGGTCAGTTTTCCCACCTGTATTAGTCACTCCCAGCCCCCTTACCTCAGCTGTAAAAATTGTCAGAAATGAGAACAGGGCTTCTGCATCTGAGTCCGGCCCACCATTTTAAAGGTCCCCAGAGTTTTCTTGATTCCACAAAAATCCAACCCAATTTCTGATGTATTTAATCTCTGAGGAAAGACAATGGCTGGAATTTTCTGACTGTTCACACCGACAGGATCTTCCAGTCCCGCTGACAGCACACCCCTATTCGGGGTTGCTTAGCAGCAAGGGATGCATTCAGTTGGAAACACACTGACAATGGGGGGACCAGAAGATCCTGTTGTCAGCCAATGGCAGGTTACCTCCACCATAGTGAAACATGTGGCAGGCTGTGCAGAAAATCCTGCCTCTATTTCATTAACCTCCAAAGAGAAATCAAGGAAAATGCCACCATTCCAGCCTTGATCTTAGTTTAATCTTGCAGGAGAGAACAGTCCAGCAGTTATCGCAGTTAATTTTTACATTCTCTTAGCCTTAATACTCAACTTCATTCCCCAGAGATAATTATTCAAATCCTTTTAGTGAAGGTGTTAACCAGCCAAGCATTAATTGTTCTATCTTGGAGTCTCTTCCACATATCCTATGGGAAAAATAAATCCTTCTTACATCAAATCTTGTGTAAAATTAACCATTAAAAATAACCATGGTAGGTTGTTGCATAAGGTTAAATCTCACAGGATCCAGGATGAGGTATCTAAATGGATACAAAATTGGCTTCTTGACAGAAGCCAGAGGATGGTTTTTGAGGGCTGTTTTTCAAACTGGAAGCCTGTGAACAGCGGTGTGCCTCAGGGATTAGTACTGGGTCCACTGTTATTTGTCATTTATATTAATGATTTGGATGAGAATATAGGAGGCATGGCTAGTAAGTTTGCAGATGACGCTAAGATTGGTGGCATAGTGGACAGTGAAGAAAGTTATCTCTGATTGCAACGGGATCTTGATCAATTGGGCCAGTGGGCTAACAAATGCCAGATGGAGTTTAATTTAGACAAATGTGAGGTGATGCATTTTGGTAGACTGGACTACGGCAGGACTTACTCAGTTAATGGTAGGGCATTGGGGAGAGTTACAGGACAAAGAGATCTAAGGATACACGTTCATAGCTCCTTGAAAGTGGACAGAGTCGTGAAGAAGGCATTCGGCATGCTTGGTTTCATCGGTCAGAACATTGAATACAGGAGTTGGGGCGTCTTGTTGAAGTTGTATAAGCCATTGGTAAGGCCACACTTGGAATACTGTGTGCAGTTCTGGTCACCCTATTATAGAAAGGATATTTTTAAACTAGAAAAATTTACTAGGATGCTACAGGGACTTGATGGTTTGAGTTATAAGAAGCTGGATAGACTGGGGACTTTTTTCTCTGGAGTGTAGGAGGCTGAGGGGTGACCTTATAGAGGTCTATAAAATAATGAGGGGAATTAAGCAGCTAGATAGTCAATATTTTTCCCAAAGGCAGGGGAATCTAAAACTGGAGGACATAGGTTTGGGTGAGAGGGGAGAAATACAAAAGTGTCCAGAGGGGCAATTTTTTCACAAAGAGGGTGTTGAGTGTCTGGAACAAGCTGCCAGAGGTAGTAGTAGAGACGGGTACAATTTTGTCTTTTAAAAAGCATTTAGTTAGTTACATGGATAAGATGGGTATAGAGGAATATGGGCCAAATGCGGGCAATTGGGATTAGTTTAGGGGCATAAAAAAAGAGCGGCATGGACAAGTCGGGCTGAAGGGTCTGTTTCCATGCTGTAAACCTCTATGGCTCTATTAATAACTATATTTGTCCAAGTTAAATAACTTGTGGGATGACACAATAGCACAGTGGTTAGCACTGCTGCTTCACAGTGCCAGCGATCTGGGTTTGATTTCTGGTTTGGGTCACTGTCTGTGTGGAGTTTGCACATTCTCCCCGTGTCTACGTGGGTTTCCTCTGGCTGCTCCGGTTTCATCCCACAGTCTGAAAGATGTGCTGGTTAGGTGCATTGACCCGAACAGGCACCAGACTGTGGCGACTGGGGGATTTTCACAGTAACTTCATTGCAATGTTAATGTAAGTCTTATTTGTGACAAATAAATAAACTTTTTTTTTGCTTACAACCCATCCCTCAAAGCAAAGAAGCTTTGTCCATTTCCTCATTCATTCTCTTCCCCGGTGAAGACAAATTAAGGTCCGTGATTGAAATCACGAGAGGAAATTCGGCAGGTTTCACAGCAGGCAAGCTTTCAACAATGACTGCCTCTACAAAGGTCAGGTCCTTTCTATAATAGGATGACCAGAACTGCAGTAACAATGTTGTCCAAACAACAGACGCTTTCACAATGGCAGTGATCTGCGCCAAGATCTCAGAAGTGAGATTGACATTCATCTTTACATATTTTAGCGAAGGAGAAATTCTCAGAATAAAGGCAGAACCTACTGACTAAATGCTGTCTTAATCTCCAGTCGATTCCAGGAAATCGGGAGATTTGGTCACTTCTTTGTGTTCATTGAGTGAGGGAGGTTAGTGCCATGAAGCAGGTTCCTTTTCTATTTTGTTCTACACACCCATATGACTGCAAAATGCTGACGCCATGACACATTATAATTGGAGTATGGGTTTTAAAAATTCTCCTAAATCAGATAAAGGAAAATGAATTTTGCAAACTGGACTCATACGTTGAAGAGCTTGAAACAGTGATAGGGTCTGCTTTTCATTTCCGGAAGTGAGACGGAAAGTTGGAACAGGCATGGTGTGTGTTTGGCTGAAGGCGGCTGGCCGGGGGGAACTGGAATGGAGCTGAGCTTCACACCTACACTCAGGAAAACATCTGGGAGAATGATCATTGCAAACATGGACAACAGCTGTGAGGTGGAGGCTAGCTCGTACATCTGTTTCTGTCTGCATTGATTAGCATGCGTTCACTTTTTCCATCTGTCTCTCTCTCTCTCACACACACACGCACACACACATACAAGCATGCACACACACACAGGCATATGCAAACACAGACATGCACACTCACGCAAACATGCACACACATGCACATACAAACACATCCACACACAAACACAGACGTGCACACACACAGATGGAAACACACACACAGATGGATGCTCACACACAGACACTAGACACACAAAGATACGTGCGCACAAACACATATGCACACACACAAGTGTTTTAATGAAGAGACAGCATTCTGTTATGCTGACCTGCAGTCAGCTTCATTAAACCGAGCTGTTTGCCATTGTTGCTACTTTTTTGTGTTCCTCAGGTGAGAATTGTTATTGTTAAGCCACAGGAAATACACTGAGTGCCAGTGTCAGCTTCGGGTAGACTCAAATCAGGTTTAGTGTGATAGAGTCAGTAAGGCGAGGTCTGCAGTATTGTCTGGCAGGCAATGAGACAGCAGCCCACACAATTCACTGCTGGGTCCTAACAGACTGATCCTCTGCGTGCATCCCACAGTCTGAGATCCTGCCTTAGTTCCAGATAAGCCTCCAATCCGATAAAGGCTGGGGGTGTAAGTTGGACAGTCAACTGGAGGTTTCTCACTGCTCAGCGCTGGTGAGCTGTACGGCAGTTGGACGTGGAGTAAAACTCACAGCACTCAGGCCAATAAATTATCTTCGCTCCAGGTTTCAAAGGAGTGCATATACCCCCACTGAGCTTTATTTCCTATACTAACTTTCCTTCTCCCTGTCTAATTTAAAATGGAGTGTGAATTAGAACAAAGAACAGCACAGGAAACAGGCCCTTCGGCCCTACAAGCCGGCACTGCCCATTTTAACACTCAGTGAGTGCCTTATTCAAGTATTTTGTCAATGGAACATGCTTTTGCTGTTAGTTCCTATTGTGTATCTATTTTGTTCTTTGCTACACTAATGCCTTGCGTTAACCTTGGTGGATGATATTCCATGGAATCACAGAATCCCAACAGTGCAGAAGGAGGCCATTTGGCTCATCAAGTTTGCATCGACAACAATCCCACCCAACCTATCTCTGTAACCCCACATAATTACCCCACTAATCCCGCTAACCTCCACATCCAGGGACACTAAGGAGCTATTTAGCATTGCCAATGCACCTAACCTGCACATCTTTGGACTGTGAGAGGAAACCAGTGAACATGTAGAAAGCCCACGCAGACAGGGGGAGCGGGGGGAGGGGAACATGCAAACTCCACACAGACAATGACCTGACCCAAGCCGGGAATCAAACCCAGGTTGCTGGAGTTGTGAGGCACCAGTGTTAACCACTGTGCCACCATGTCGCCCATAAATATCAAATGGACAATGTTGTACTGGCTGCCATTAGGACATCCTGCCTGTTTTTTGGCAGAAGCCGGATGGGCCAGAAACTGCTGTGATTTATCTCTGCCGCTGGTCTTTCAGACCACCACCAGGACACAGGTTCCCTCCTCCAATCAGAGGTGTTCAGCTGCAGTATTTTTCCTAAGGGCTACAGTAATGAGCTGAGCTTCATTCCGTTCAGATGAGTTGGCAATGTGCAACGCCCTACCAATGTAATTGGGGTGGGTGATTCGGGGTGGCAGGGGCTACCCTCACTCACCAGGGTCACAAACAAGAAGTGGCCGCTGACACATGGTGCTGGAGCACTGTTAACATGTGTGGAAGACTGAACTCCACTGAACACTCTGAAGGAGACAATCGTGTCTGTGCAGGCTCTCAGATTAGTTCCACATGGACATTTCTGTAACCTGGAAATGCCTCCTGCTCAAGTAGCTGTCCAGCTCCCTTTAAAAATCATTGATCATCACCATTGAGGTTCGTTCAGAAGAGAACAATATCTGGGAGTGAAAAGTTAATTGTTCTTTTTTATGCTGTTCCAAGAGGTAAATTACAATCAGCTATAAAAGTATCGACATTTAAAATACGTTCATGGTACATTTGTGCCTTGATGAAATACAGGTCATATACACACTACCTGTCTTATTTACCTTGTGTGGGATTCCAGCCTGATGTATTTATATTTAATGGATGTTGAACCTGGATGGACACAATGAACAGCAGTTGTTCACATCACAGTATGGTTCTATGCCTAGGCTATGCAGCAGCTGCTGAGTTCATTTCCTACTGACAGCAACCTTCTAGTCAACAGGAACTTTCAAACCAGCTACTGCTGGCCAACCGTACATTGACCCTGATACTTTCTGAACACAAGACCCAGGCACCTTAACATTAAACTAACAGCTCGATCCAGTTATTCTTCATTTCATTGGCAGGTCACCCCTCATTTTGCACAACTGAGGTACGTTACGATGGTTAGCACTGCTGCCTCACGGCACCAGGGACCCAGATTCAATTCCCAGTCTGGATCACTGTCTTTTTGAAGTTTGCACATTCTCCCTGTGTCTGCATGGTTTTCCTCTGGGTGCTCCGGTTTTTTCCCACAGTTTGAAAGACGTGCAGGTTAGGTGCATTGGCCATGCTGAATTTTCCCTCAGTGTACCCGAACAGGCACTGGAGAGTGGCGACTAGGGGATTTTCACAGTAACTTCATTGCAATATTAATGTAAGCCTATTTGTGACTAATAAATAAACTTCAAACTTCAGTTGTCCGGTGCACGCTGTAGTACTGGTGACATCAGGCTCAGGGTTGGTGAATGAGCTTTGGATGTTGTGCCAGTTTGTAATCAGTTGATAATGAAGATATCTTTCTTGCGGAGTGTGTGAGTCAGGTAGAAATTTATCTGGGCAACAAACAATATTGCATCAGCTGCCTGTTAACTGTCAGATATTGGGTTCCATTGAAGTGAATGGATTGAAGATTGAGTTGGGCATATCACAAGTGATTGAAGGAACATCACCTGTTTCCCACGATTCCCCCAAGGCATATTTATCCCCCAATACCTCTATGCAGATCCCTTCCCACCCTGAGGCACTACAGCAGTCACCCAGGCTTTGCCAGACTTGCTAACGCACTTACTTTTACAGTTAGGAATTTGTTTAGCTGTGGCTTCAGCATGGCTGTCGTAATAATAAACTGACAGGACATCCTGCTTTTGTTGACAATGTCCTGAAGTCCCATTTCCCAGTAACTTATTTCAGGGCATTTTTAATTTATGTTGCCACAAAGAGAGAAAAACATACTTCTGATTTGCACTTGGGACACTTTCCTCTGAAGCACAGCCTGGGCAATCTCCTTCCCATGCCTCCCCAGGTGGAATGAAAGTGGTGGACCCCAGCATTAGAGATTCTATAAGAAGCAGCATGTGATGTGGTTTATGTTTTAATATTACAAAGCCACATATTTAATCAAGGTGGATAAGGGGCTTCTGTTCTTGGGATTGGAATGTTTCCCATTTCAGGTACAAGAGCTTCAATGGGACCACACCCGGAATGTGCAGTTTTAGCCTCTGAATTTAAGGAAGGATATTCCTGTATTAGAACTGTACAGTGGAGGTTCACTAGATCGATATCTGGGATAAGAAGGTTGTCCAATGAGTTTAAAACATTTTTTTATTGGTGTCACAAGTAGGCTTACATTAACACTGCAATGAAGTTACTGTGAAAATCCCCTCGTTGCCACTCTCCAGCACCTGTTCGGGTACACTGAGGGAGAATTTAGCATGGCCAATGCATCTAACCAGCACATCTTTCAGACTGTGGGAGGAAACTGGAGCACCCAGAGGAAACCCACACAGACACTGGGAAACTGCACTGACAATGACCCAAGCTGGGAATCGAACCAGGGTCCCTGGTGCTGTGAGGCAGCAGTGCTAACCACTGTGCCACTCCAGAACTGGGGAACTCAGCAGCTTCATGATTTCCAGCAATAGAGGTGGTTGACGGCCTATTCAACTGTGCAGGAACAGCATGCCCTCCTAACTCCCTGAGTTAGCCATGGATGATGTACCCTCCTCAGAATGTTTGTCTTCCTCAATGGAATATATCTCTGTTGAGAAAGGGACATGAAAGAAAATAAAACGCTTTAACAGATTCTAATACATATTGTGGAATTTTTGTTACATTCCAAATTACATGCTGTTTGCAGAGAACAGCCTCGGGTAATTCTGGCTGAAGATTGTAGGAGGAATGAAGAACAGAGAGATAGGCAATTTTCAAAGTTGTGAGTAAGGAATGAATTAAGATAGAAGACTTTGTGAGTTTGATTTCAATACAACGGGAAGGTGGAGAAGAGTTGTGTGTAGAATGAATAAGATGCACAAAGATTCCAATTCTGAAAATGCTGAAGTGACAATTATTAATTAGTTTTTCAAACAAAACATAGCACACATAAGGCAGCAGGGTGGCACAGTGCTGTCTTACAGAGCCAGGGACCCAGATTCAATTCCTGGCTTGGGACATGGTGCGGAGTTTACACATTCTCCCCGAGTCTGCGTGGGTTTCCTCCTGGTGCTCCGGTTTCCTCCCACACTCCAAAGATGTGCAGGTTAGATGGATTGGCCATGCTAAATTGCCTCTTAGTGTCCCAAGATCTGTAGATTAGGGAGATTAGCAAGTTAAATATGTGGGGTTACAGGAGTAGGGCAGGGAATGAGGTTGGGTAAGATGTTCTGTCAGAGAGTCAGTGGGACTCATGGGCCGAAAGGCCTTCTTCTGTCTTGTAGGGATTCTATAATCTGTAAGAATAGAGACAACTTCTGATTGCAAAAATTACAAGTACATGTTAAAAGAGTATTGCATGGAAACTGAAATCAGTGGTGGAATGTTCCAGTCTTGCAAACAGCAGGGATACTGGGGGAGCAAGACTTAACAGGAGGCCAAAAATCAGTTCCCCAACGTCAGATATTTAGTTGGCAGTCTTGTTCTGTTGATGTTCATTGCAGCTTAAAGGCAGGTCAAAGGTCCTGCTGGATTATGTCAGGAAGCCTATTTCTATCTCATTAAAAGGCTAATACAGCAGAATCCTGTTCCCCCTTCCAAATACAGCACCCTGCCAACAGGAGCCTAAAAGATTCCGGATCACAACTGGTTCACAGTGTGCACCTGGTGAGGGAGACTTCTTCCTGGATGTTCAAGTCAGTGGACTCTGCTTTCACCTTCCTTTCACACCATCAATAACAGATATCAGCTGCCTGTCACACAACCCATGCTGGTAGAGGGGAGGGGTGATACTGCAGGATTTGGGGTGGGCAGGAATAGGGTGGAATAGTGAAAGGCTGCCTGGGTGCCATTCAAATATACTGTCTGGGAGCTTATGAGGTGATGATGGGATGCGTTCCCTCCTGCCCACCCTGCCATGGGAGTTGGCATTTTCTTCATAACCGCTTGACTAATGAGCTGAACATGGAAGATCTCACATGTTCAGCCATCCTGCTGTCCATTGAAAATTATTCCAGCCAGAATGTTACGGTTGTTCACGCTGGTGTGATTTACCCATCCTGCTGCAGTGAACAAAGATTTGGCTGGGTGCCAAATTCGCTGACACCACTGTAGTGGGAGCATGGTGTGAACAACAGGTAAGATCATGCCCTTCACCTTTGTCTCCAGAATGGAAAAGTCCACCATTTAGGTCTATAATAGGGTCAGATTCATAGAATAGAATCTCTACAGTGCAGAAGGAGGCCATTCAGCCCATCAAATTTGCATCTACCACAATCCCACCCAGGCCCTATTCCTGTAATCCCTCATATTTACCCTACTAATCCCCCTGACACTGGGGTTAATTTAGCATGGCCAATCAACCTAACCAGCACATCTTTGGACTGTGGGAAGAAACCTATGCAGACATAAGGAGAATGTGCAAACTCCACACAGACAGTGACTTGAGGTTGGAATTGAGCCTGAGTCCGTGGCGCTGTGAAGCAGCAGTGCCAACCACTGTGCCACCATGCAAAACTATCTTGCAAAGGAAGAGGACGGAGTTCTCTACTCAGATTCTGCAGCAGCTTTTGCCAGTACTGATTATAGGCATTTCAAACAGCCCAAATCCATTGGACTAGCTAGACCATTTGCTGATTCACTTGTTCTTCACAGTTTATATGTACGCTTTCACTTGATGACCTACTTTACAATTGATAAATGTTGAGGTTATAATGTAATGAAACAACTAAGCTTAACAGCATCTTCTAAAGAATCGACAGGAATCATTGTGATTGCCTGTCTCTATAAATAAAACAAGGATTTGATAATTTAATCACATTTGTCAAAAACATATTTTCCAAGGTTATGCGAAAGCAAGTTTAAAGGGAAAAAGCTGAGGCAATATGTTAAGTTCCATTGGATTGGCTAAGGATGAGAACGACATTAATATTTAACTGCACACCACAATAAATATTAATAAGATTTGCTTAACAACAATCCTCGACAAATTATATTTATAGCTCTAAAGGAAGAAAATGCCCCAAGCTTCCGAGGACCATTGCAAAGTAATATTAGACACTGAGCCACATGCGGCAATATTACAGCAGAGGATCAAATATTTTAAGGAGTGTATGAAAAGAAGAAAGAGAGTTCCAGAGTCGGAGAACATAAGAACATAAGAAATAGGAGCAGGAGTAGGCCATCCAGCCCTTCGAGCCTGCCCCACCATTCAATAAGATCATGGCTGATCTGTCGCTGCTCAGTTCCACTTTCCCGCCCTCTCCCCATAACCCTTAATCCCCTCTCCTATCAAAAACCCATCAACCCGCGTCTTAAAAATATTTAGCAAGGCACCCTCCACCACTTCAACGTGCAGAGAATTCCAGAGATTCACCACCCTTTGAGTGAAGAAGTTCCTCCTCAACTCCGTTCTAAACCGCCCCCCTTTTATCTTGAGGCTGTGCCCCCTAGTCCTACTGTCTTTTTTGAGCAGGAAGAGTCTTTCCACCTCTATCCTATCCATCCCACTCATCATCTTATACGTCTCAATGAGATCTCCCTTCATTCTTCTAAACTCTAACGAGTACAAGCCCAGTTTATTCAGCCTGTCCTCATAGCTCAACCCCCTCAACTCCGGTATCAGCCTAGTAAACCTCCTCTGCACTCCCTCCAAGGCCAAAATATCTTTGCGCAGGTGCGGCGCCCAAAACTGCACACAGTACTCCAGCTGCGGCCTCACCTATGCCCTATACAGCTGCAGCAAGACCTCCCTACTTTTATATTCAATTCCCCTCGCTATGAAGGCCAGCATCCCATTCGCCTTCCTGACCACCTGCTGCACCTGCAAGCTGGGTTTTTGCGACTCATGCACAAGGACCCCGAGGTCCCTCTGCACCGTCGCCTGCTGCAGTTTTTCGCCCCGTAAGTAATAGTCCTTCCTACCATTCTTCCTACCAAAGTGGACCACCTCACACTTGCCAACATTAAATTCCATTTGCCATTTCCTGGCCCATTCGCCCAGCCTATCTAGATCCTTCTGTAGACTCTCCACACCCTCCGCATAATTTGCCGTTCCCCCAATCTTGGTGTCATCAGCAAATTTCGACACTCTACACTCGGTTCCTTCCTCCAGATCATCTACATAAATGGTAAAAAGTTGAGGCCCCAGCACCGACCCCTGGGGCACTCCACTAGTCACCATCCGCCAATCCGAATAGCACCCGTTGACCCCCACTCTCTGCCTCCTATTTGACAACCAATCCTCTATCCACGCTAACACCCTACCCCCAACTCCATGTCCCTCGACCTTCTGCAATAACCTCTTGTGAGGTACCTTGTCAAACGCCTTCTGAAAATCCAGAAAGACCACATCCACCGGCTCTCCTCTATCCACCGCCCTAGACACATCCTCATAGAACTCCAGTAAATTTGTCAGACACGACTTCCCTTTAATGAAACCGTGCTGCGTCTGCTCTATCAAGCAATTCCCTTCAAGATGCCTCGCAATTTCCTCCTTAATGACAGATTCTAACATTTTACCTACCACAGACGTTAAACTAACCGGCCTATAATTCCCCGCCTTTTGCCTGGCACCCTTCTTAAACAACGGCGTAACATTAGCCGTTTTCCAATCATCCGGCACTTCCCCGGAATCTAGCGACGTCTGGAAAATAACCACCAAGGCATCCACTATCACCTCCGCCATTTCTTTCAGAACCCTCGGATGCATTCCATCCGGTCCTGGGGACTTGTCCACAATCAGCCCCTCCAGTCTGTCGAGCACCGCCTCTCTAGTAACAGTAATGTCATTAAGACCCTCCAGTCCTACCACCTTTCCATCGCTAACATCCGGCAAATTATTCACATCCTCCTCCGTGAAGACAGAAACAAAAAAGTTATTCAATACCTTAGCCATATCCCCATCCCCTACCACTAGGTCTCCTTTCTCATCCTCTAAAGGACCAACATTCACCCTAGCCAGCCTCTTCCTTTTTATATATTTATAAAAACTCTTGTTATCCTTTTTTGTATTAAGCGCTAGCCCAGCTTCATAGTTTCTCCTACCCTTCTTTATCAACTTCTTTGTCAATCTTTGTTGACATTTAAACCTCTCCCAATCCTCTTCTCGCCCACTACTCTTAGCTACTCTAAATTCCTCCGCTTTTAGTTTAACACTTTCCTTCACCTCCTTCGTTATCCACGGCTTATTACCTCTCCTCCTACTATCCTTTTTGACCATCGGAATAAATTTCCGCTGAGCACCAAGAAAGATCTCCTTAAAGATCCTCCACTGCTCCTCAACAGACCCTCCCTCCAACACGCTCCCCCAGCCCACATTCGCCAATTCTTCTCTCATCCTACCGTACTCCCCTCTATTCAAACAAAGGACGCGTGTCCGGGAACCCACTTTCTCCTCCTCCATCTGCACCAGAAACTCCACCATACAATGATCACTCTCCCCAAGAGGATCCTTCACCACAAGGTCCCTAATTCTACCCGCCTCATTACATAGCACCAGATCCAAGATAGAAGTTTAGGGAAGGAATTCCAGAGCTTGGGGCCGAGGCAGCTGGAGGCAAGGCAGTCAATAATGGAGCTCAATGGACCAGAATTAGCTGAACGCTGATATTTCAAGAGTTATTGAAAAGATTAAAGAGCTAGGAAGGGGGCAAGGCCACGAAAAGATCTGAAAACAAGCTTGTGAATATTAAAATCAAGGCATTGGGCCTGATTCTCCGACCTCGCCTGCAGCTGGGATTCTCCAGGCCCGCTGCTGTGAACGGAGGTTTGGCTGAGCGCCAAATTCTCCATTCTCACGGGCACCGGTGGCGAAGCGGGAAAGGCCGGAGAATTCTGGCTTCTGACTAACTCAGAGCCAGTGCAGATCAGTAAGCATAGTGGAGAAAAGTGAAAGGGACTTGGTGCAAGTAAAGGCAGCAGAGTTTTGGGTGATCTCGAGTTCATGGGGTATAGAATGGGAAAGGTCAGCCAGGAATGCTGAGGAATAGCTGAGTCTATGGGTAACAGGAGGATGTTGGTATGCATGTTTGTACGAGTTTGGAACTTGGGCCAAAAACTATTGTTCACTCTTCCCAATAGTTAATTCTTGGAAATTTCTGCTCCTCCGACACAGAGACAGTAGAGGAGTTGAGAGAGGTTGTGGTGAGGTGCAGCTAAGTACATATGAAGCCATGCTATCAGCTGAGGTAGTTGAGGGGGGCAGCATGTAGTGGGAGTGGGGGAGGGGATGATATAGGAAGGTGGCTCCTTGGCCCTAATGATGCAGGAGCAGAAGGAGAAACATTTTCCGTTGATACTTTAAACACAATGAGATAGATAATAGAATGAGGAAATGAAATCCCAACCAGCTGGATAACAGTGGAGATTAAATTAAATTTTTGTAATATTTAAGTTTATTTATTCGTGTCACAAATAGGAATATCAGAATTAGAATTAAATTTAAGTTTAAAGTTTATTCTTTAGTGTCACAAGTAAGCTTACATTAACACTGCAATGAAGTTACTGTGAAAATTCCCTAGTCACCACACTCCGGACCCTGTTTGGGTACAGGAAGGGAGAATTTAGTAGGGCCAATGCACCTAACCAACATGCCTTTCGGATTGTGGGAGGGAACTGGAGCGCCCGGAGGGACACCATGCGGATACGGAGAGAACGTGCAGGCTCTGCACAGGCAGTGTGGAGTTTACACATTCAGTTTCCAAGCTGGGATTGAAACTTGGTACCTGGCACTGTGAGGCAGCAGTGCTAACTAACCACTGTGTCACCACATGCTGCCAGCTGGCAGCAAATTCATTCAACATCAGTTGAGCTATGCTTTAACTCTTACTCAAATTGAAACGATTGCAATGATGGGAAAGGGTAACAAACATCAGTACAATACTGAATGTAGAGACAGTATGTTATCTTTACATCAGCTGTATTACTGTTCAGACAATGGTCAACATCAACTCATCTGAGCTGGTTTGTGACAGCCCATCTCATGTGTAATACAGCTTGTAGAGCAAGAGAAGCATAGACCATGGAAAGGCTATTTGTCTCATGAAGCCTGTTCCTACATTAGACCATGAACTGACAAAACATTTAATCTCTTGAGGGAACAAACAGGCTGCAATAAATATTCCTGATCCCCAGAGGCAATAATGTGAAATATCTAACATCTTTGCATCTTCACATCTCAAGCCCAACCAGTCTTGCACAATGAATGTTTTTCCCCCTTGTCCTAACAACAAAGGAGTCATTGTGCCCTGTGGAATATTGTACCAATTCTACATTGATCTCTCCAATCTCTAACTCATTGCCAAACAAAGGTTTCTCTGACTCCTGTTTGTAAAAACTGGTATCCATTTGCTCCACTTGACGTAGTGAGTCATTAACTTTCCTGATGTTGGTCAGTGATAACTTTGTCTCTTGATCGATAGATGCAATATATCAGGAGGTAGGCCTCTGGCATAATCTTGTTGCAGGGGCAGTCATTTTGGATCGAACATGGATTTGTTGCGCTGCCGGCTCTTTAAAATTGTCCATGTTTAATGGAACAGGCAGAAAACAGTGCTCACTTAAATTGTTCAAGTACTTTGGGCAGGCCTTTCGAGGCTAACCCTTTGAATTTGGCCTGAACTATCCTCTGATATTCCTGGTGGGGGCGGATTATGGTCCTGGTTCGGAATAAGTAAAGGCCTCACAGGTACAATGGCAATCAATGGACCTTTTACCCAAACGAATGACCCCACTCTTCCCTTGGAACCAAGAAAAATAATTTGCTCCATTTGTCTACCCAGTTTCAACCTCCCATTTTCAAAGTGGCAATGAGTACTCTTAATTGCCTCCTCACCAAAGCCATTGAACATAAGAACATAAGAAATAGGAGCAGGAGTAGGCCATCTAGCCCTTCGAGCCTGCCCTGCCATTCAATAAGATCATGGCTGATCTGTCGTGGCTCAGTTCCACATTCCCGCCCTCTCCCCATAACCCTTAATCCCCTCTCTTATCAAAAACCCATCAACCCGCGTCTTAAAAATATTTAGCGAGGCAGCCTCCACCACTTCAACGGGCAGAGAATTCCAGAGATTCACCACCCTTTGAGTGAAGAAGTTCCTCCTCAACTCCGTTCTAAACCGCCCCCCCTTTATCTTGAGGCTGTGCCCCCTAGTCCTACTGTCTTTTTTGAGCAGGAAGAGTCTCTCCACCTCTATCCTATCCATCCCATTCATCATCTTATACGTCTCAATGAGATCTCCCCTCATTCTTCTAAACTCTAACGAGTACAAGCCTAGTTTATTCAGCCTCTCCTCATAGTTCAACCCCCTCAACTCCGGTATCAGCCTAGTGAACCTCCTCTGCACTCCCTCCAAGGCCAAAATATCTTTGCGCAGGTGCGGCGCCCAAAACTGCACACAGTACTCCAGCTGCGGCCTCACCAATGCCCTATACAGCTGCAGCAAGACCTCCCTACTTTTATATTCAATCCCCCTCGCTATGAAGGCCAGCATCCCATTCGCCTTCCTGACCACCTGCTGCACCTGCAAGCTGGGTTTTTGCGACTCATGCACAAGGACCCCGAGGTCCCTCTGCACCGTCGCCTGCTGCAGTTTTTCGCCCCGTAAGTAATAGTCCTTCCTACCATTCTTCCTACCAAAGTGGACCACCTCACACTTGCCAACATTAAATTCCATTTGCCATTTCCTGGCCCATTCGCCCAGCCTATCTAGATCCTTCTGCAGACTCTCCACACCCTCCGCACAATTTGCCGTTCCCCCAATCTTGGTGTCATCAGCAAATTTTGACACCCTACACTCGGTTCCCTCCTCCAGATCATCTATATAAATGGTAAATAGCTGAGGCCCCAGCACCGACCCCTGGGGCACTCCACTAGTCACCATCCGCCAATCCGAAAAGCACCCGTTGACCCCCACTCTCTGCCTCCTATTTGACAACCGATCCTCTATCCACGCTAACACCCTACCCCCAACTCCATGTCCCTCGACCTTCTGCAATAACCTCTTGTGAGGTACTTTGTCAAACGCCTTCTGAAAATCAGAAAGACCACATCCACTGCCCCTCCTCTATCCACCGCCCTAGACACATCCTCATAGAACTCCAGTAAATTTGTCAGACACGACTTCCCTTTAATGAAACCATGCTGCGTCTGCTCTATCAAGCAATTCCCCTCAAGATGCCTCGCTATTTCCTCCTTGATGACGGATTCTAACATTTTACCTACCACAGACGTTAAACTAACCGGCCGATAATTCCCCGCCTTTTGCCTGGCACCCTTCTTAAACAACGGCGTAACATTAGCCGTTTTCCAATCTTCCGTCACTTCCCCGGAATCCAGCGACGTCTGGAAAATAACCACCAAGGCATCCACTATCACCTCCGCCATTTCTTTCAGAACCCTCGGATGCATTCCATCCGGTCCTGCTATTACAGCAGGATTGTTACTACTATTACTGCACTCCAAGCGAGCACCTAGATGTCTTAAATGGGGTTTGGAAATGGGTTGATGGCTGTCGAAAGCGGCAGACAGAGTTTCCAATGACCCAACACCATAGCAAGATCTTTAGGTGCAGGGATCCTTCCCCATTAGTATTTTTCACAGTGGCCAACCTATCAGATCCCACTTATTCTAATCTGCCATTAAATTCATGGGTGCCGTCTCTCGCTTGAGTTTCAGCTGAATATTAATGAGAGAGAAATAAGAAGGTGCCGTTCTAACGCTGATAATAATCTATCCAGCATTCAAACCGTGCCAATCAGTGAACAATAACCTTGTAATATTAGATGAGCTTCTGCCCACAGCATGAACCTTGCCCACGCAGGGTGGTTACACAGCAATCCTGGGACTTGCAGGCTTCTTAGAATAGGGGGGAACTTCAGCTAAAACTTCCCTCGGTGTTCCCCTGATCATCTGCCATGAGTTTGGCAGAAAATTCACAAATATCCTGGCGAAGTGGCAAAAAAGTTGGCTGTTTAAAATGTGCAGCCTTCTCCAGCAAGCATGAGCTCTGTTGTGAGCTGATGCAAGCTCATTTTGGTATGGTGGCTGTGCCTGCCTTGAAGTAAAGCAATTTGTTTTTATGAACCTGCCATGACAAGTTCCATTCTGAATAGTGTGGAACATCACTGCTTGTAAAGTGACAGGCTTTATGGTCAGTTAAGTCTGAATGATGCTGGTGATTAGATACTCTTTTGTTTCACCCAGCTACAGTGAGTAGCTATCAATACCACCCCATTCAGTGTAAAACACTTTGGAACATCTAATGGCCAGGACAGGGGCTACATAAATGTCAAGACTTTCAAGTCTTTCTTATTGGGTACGAAGGAGAGGTGGAAAAAAGGAGGGAGTAGAGTCCTCAAGTACACCGATGGGCCAAATGGCCTTTCTGTTGCTTTCCTATGTTCTTACAAAACCATCAATCCATCTCTTCTAAACTGCTGGCTAAAGACACAAAGCACAAGCTGCAGTGCACATGACACGGGTATCATCACGTCACTGACGGATCAGCAAATTCCATTATGGGCCGCATGCAACATACGCCATGAAAGAAAAGGTTAAATCCAATGTTTATTCCATTGGAATCTGAATCAAAGCGTCAGCTGATGGCCCACTTATATCCATTAGCTGCGGCTGGCTTACATTCACACAGAAATATGGACTTCGGCAAGCAGTGAATAGGGGAGTAGCAACAATTACCATCATAAATAGAGCAATGTGTTGGTCACTTGGATGGAATAATCTGACAGGATTTTATCAACTAAATCAGGATGTTCCCCGCTTACAAAGCCAGCCAGCTACCAAAAGGTGAGAAATCAGTACAGCATTTCAAAAAAAAATGAATTAGTGGTGTTTATTAGCTTTTACTGTAATTCAGATGTGATATGCTGATTTTAACACTTTGGGCTACACTTAAAAATTGCACATTACTGACAAATCCACATTATCATATTAAAATCGCTATCATCTTGTAAACCATGCACCGTATCTCAGCACAGAACACTGAGGGCTGTGAATTGTTGTAAAGGACACTAAGGTTACCGCTGTTCATCCTTGGATGAGACTGTCTTCCCGAAGCAGGAACCTAAAGAAAGTGCTGAAAAAAATAAAAGCCAGCCTCTCTTTTGCTGGTTCTTGCGTATTGAACATAAAAAGTGATGTTGAGGACAAGGGAAGGAGGAAGGAATGAACCCTGCATTCTGGCATTTTACAGGCAGGACCTGAATGTTTTCCAAAAGATTGTTAAATGAAAGCACTACATAAAGAACATTAGAGATCAAGCATCTCTTGCTCGTGCCGGGCTGGTTTTATTAAGTACTTCTGGCACGTGTAAATGAGAAGGTTATTCTCTGCACCAGCTTTTGGTCACACACCAGTGAAACAAAACAACTTTTCTATGTTTTGGACTGATCTCTTATTCAGCTTCTGGCCCTGATAATTGTTTTTTGATAAATCGTTGTTGTCGTCAGTATTTAACATCTGCATGCCGCCAAGCTAATGAGATGGAAGTTTCTGACCAATCTGTGCCAGATTAGTGAAGCATTACCTTGTCGGACCTCATGACTGCAAATAAATTGATTGTTTTGAGGGTTTCTTGCACTCTGCAGGACATTTGCTCCGGCACCATTTAACTGTGCTGGAATACCAAGGATGGCAGTAGGCCATTCTGCCCTTCGAACCCCATGTTGCCTTCAACAAGATTGTGGCTGACCTTCCATTTTCCTGCACTGTATCCATGTCTCCTGATATTTCTAATGGGCAGATCCATCGGTCTCGGTCTTGAACAGACTCAATAGCAGGATTTTCCAGTCACGTTCACCCCAAAACCAGAAAATCCCACTCGAGGTCAATGGATCTTTGCATGGTTCGCCCCTCCCACCTCCCCGCCTGCTATGATTCCCCGTGGCAGGCAGCCAGGAATATTCTCTGCCCTCAGGGGAACAGAATTCCAAAGATTCACCACGTTCTGAATGAAGAAATTTCTCCCCATCTCAACCCTAAACACCAGTGGACTTTCAAGGGCAGTGCTCCTTATTCGGAGACTGCCTCTCCTCTTCTAGACCCAGCCCATCCCTCCCCTGCCCCCAGCCAGGGGAAACATCTCCCTACATCTACTCTGTTGACCTCTGTTAAAATGTTGTATATTTGAATGATTTCACCTCTCATTCTTCTAAACTCCAAAGGCCCAGTCTATTTAATCTTTCCACATAGGACAATCCCTCCATCCAAGGAATTAGGTTGGTGAACCTTTTTTGCACTCTATGGCCAATATATTTATCCTTGGGCAAGGAGACCAAAACTGCACACAATACTCCAGGGGTGGTCTCTCCAAAGCTTTCTATAATTGTAGCAAGATATTTCCACTCCTATATTCAAACCCTCTTGTAATAAAAGCGTACTAATAATTTGCCTTCTTAACTGCTTGCTGCACCTGCATGTTAACTTCCAGCGATTCATGAACAAGGGCACTCCAATGCCTTTCGGTTTCTAACCATTTAAGAAATACTCTTATTTCTGTTTTTCCTACCAAGATGGATAACCTGATACTTCTCCACATTATATTCCATGCTTCAAATACTTACCCACTCACACAGCCTCTTTGAATCCCTTTGAAGCATTTTTGCATCCTCCTCACACTTCCGCGTAGTTGTGTGTCATCTGCAAATTTGAAAATATCACATTTAATTCCCATTTCCAAATCATTGATATGGATTGTAAAGAGCTGGGGCCCCAAGCACTGATTCTTATGGTACCCCACTAGTTACAGCTTGCCAACCTGAAAATGACCCATTTATTCCTTCTCTCCATTTTCTAGGAAGATACAAACATTTAATTTACATATTAGGCAGTAGTTAAACAGCACCTGGCTGTATTTTCTATTTAAAAACTAATCATAAATCATGCTACACATGATGGACAGGATTCTCTGGCCTTCTCGCAGTGTGTTTCTCACAGCGAGAAGCAGCGTGCTATTGGCCAGCAATGGGAAAATCTAGTCTTGCTGCTGACAATGGGATTTCCCAAAGCCTTCAATCCTCATGCCACTGGGAAACCCACGGCAGGAGTGCACTGTTGACAGGGCCAGAAGATCCCGCTGGCACGAACAGCTGGAAAATTCCAGAGATGCATTGGTATTAGAAACAAAAAATATATAATTTTAAGTCGAAACAAACCCATTTTAAAATTCACTGCCCTTGAAAGCCCACTGGTGTTATCAGATGTTATGGAGAGGTGATGGCCTGGTGGTATTATTCCTAGACTATTAATCCAGAAACTCAGCTAATGTTCCAGGGACCAGGGTTCGAATCCTATCACGACAGATGATGGAATTTGAATTCAATAAAAAATACCTGGAATTAAGAATCTACTGATGACCATGAAACCATTGTCGATTGTTTGGAAAAAACAATCTAGTTCACTAATGTCCTTTAGGGAAGGAAATCTGCCATCCTTACCTGGTCTGGCCTACATGTGATTCCAGAGCCACAGTCATGTGGTTGACCCTCAGCTGCCCTTGGGGAACTAGGGATTGGCAATAAATGCCAATGATGCCAGCCAGTGATGCCCATATCCCACAAATGAATAAAAAAAGGTAAACAATTATTTACATTATTGCATAAAATTGAAGGTTAATCATACAGTGCAGAAGGAAGCCATTCTGCCCATCGAGTCTTCACTGACCAACATCCCACCCAGGCCCTATCCCCGTAATCCTTGGCATTTACCCTAGCTAATCCCCTTGACAATAAGAGGCAATTTACTTGGCCAATCCCCTTAACCGGCACATCTTTGGACTGTGGGAGGAAATCAGAGCGCTCGGAGAAAACCCTTGCAGACACAGGGAGAACGTGCAAACTCCACAGTGACCCAAGCCGGGAATCGATCCTGGGTCCCTGGCATTATGAGGCAGCAGTGCTAACCACTGTGCCACCATACTGCCCCGGTCAGAGCAATTCAGCTCAATAACAAGTCCTTCAAATAACCTCCTTAAATTTCAAAGCTTCCTTTATTGAAATGCCCCTTCTGAGGATTCCTTCATGCCTTGACTTCTCTAGTTTAGGATATTGGAGATTGCACAATGGGATGGTTGTTCTGTCCCTCAGATTCCTGGGACGTGGATTCCTCTGTCCTGAGGTTCTAATTGTAGTCACTCTGTGGTGAAGAGCAATAGTGTGGCTAACAGCTGCTTCCCTGCAGCGAGACATCAATGGAGCCAGCAACTGGGCAAAATGCCCTGAATTGGCACTAAATGGCACAAACAAAATCTCACTGATGAAAGACCATTAAACAGAGACTGTGGGAATTGAAGGGGTCGGAGCCCACCACTCCCACCCCCATCCTCCCCCACTAAGAAAGTCAGTCTGAATGGACCGCAATTTAAAAAGCCTGTCCCACAACAATAACAGCCTGGGGCCGAGCTGAATAGGCTAAGAGCTGGAGATCTGACCCTCTGTAGGCAGGAAGTGCCACCCTCGAGAGTTGCTGGCCATTCTGATCCAGTAATAGGCACTGCTGGGACTGTAAGGAGCCTCTGGAGATTAGCGATTAATATCTGCCAGTCCTGGGCTTTTGGGTGGAGAGGGATCAGAGAACCTAGCCAGGGGGCGGTTGAGTATTGGAGAGCAGGCAGGGAGGGAAAAAAGGGGGCAGTGACATGTTGAGGGTTGGTCCTGATGTGTACAGGACACCCCCTCCCCAGCCCCTATTGATAAGCTCCCCTCTTTCCTTCCCACATTCTCAAAGATGACCTTTGGCCTCAAGCCCGCCTGTTACAGCTCTGAGTTTTACAGAGGTGGAGGAGGAAAGAGGCCCTTAATTGCCACTTAATTAGGCCGCTATGTGTTTAAAAGCAGGCAGCCTTGTGGGCGACTTATGAATTTCACCCCCCCCCCCCCCCCCCCGACTTCTTATGGCGAACAGGTTGTGGTGGGCAGCAAAGCAGGTGGGCTGGGTGCCTGACACATTTTATGTGACCCCGTAGGGCAGGTGAGGGCCAATAAAATCCAGCCCAAAAAAGGCCATGATTGCTGGATGATTTTTTTTCAGGCTGGTGCAGAGGTAGCCTCGGGGGTTCGTGTATTAAACCTGAGCCAGGTGTTTCACTGGGACTGAGAGATAGCGCTTCCAGGATCAAGAGGGCTAAAAGAAAATACTGACCATTTCAGTCCTGGATCCCTTTCCCAATTCACGGAGACTGGGGAACAGGCCACATGAGCACTCTGTCATTGATTGAAGTTAGGAGATTGCATACTGAAGTCAGTAACTCAGCAGCAATCCTCATTCCAGTATGTCAGGAACACAACAGAAACGGAGAGGTGTCACATTTAATGAAGTGAATGCATTCTGGACCTTGTTTGAAGGTGCAGTTGAATGAAGGCAGCTTTTATTGTTTCAGGCTTCGGATGATTGCATTTCATTGCAGCAACACTTCACTTTGTGAGTAATTAAACAAAGGTTGTTGAGTGCTGCTTTTCTCCGCTGCCTGCCCACACACTGTTTCCTGCCTCCACATCTGTTTTCCCGCTAATTTTTACTGACCTCTGCACAACCTTTGGCAAGGCACTGACCCATTCTTGGAGCCATTTGACTTTAAGTAGTCACATCACTTGGAATTTTAGCTAAAAAATTGGATCATCCGCAGCTCATTCCTCCTGTGGCCTCCCAGTGCAAATCCAAGCTAGGGCAGCACGGTGACACAGTAGTTAGCACTGCTGCCTCACAGTGCCAGGGACCCAGGTTTGATCCCCGGCTTGGGTCACTGTCTGTGTGGAGCTTGCACATTTCCCCCATGGATTCCCTTCAGGTTCTCCAGTTTCCTCCCACACTCCAAAGATGTACGGGTTAGGTGGATTGGCCATGTTAAATTGCCCCTTAGTGTCAGGGGGACTAGCTAGTGTAAATGCATGGGGTTATGGAGATAGGGCCTGGGTGGGATTGTGGTCGGTACAGACTCAATGGGCTGAATGGCTTCCTTCTGCACTGTAGGGATTCTATGATTCAATCACTTATTATCAGATGTGATAAAATACCCAATTTGCTCTCAACTGGAGTATTGTGTCCCAGGAGGCAGAGAGTGGGGGTCAATGGGTACTATTCGGATTGGCGGATGGTGACTAGTGGAGAGCCCCAGGGGTCAGTGCTGGGGCCTCAGCTATTTACCATTTATATAGATGATCTGGAGGAGGGAACCGAGTGTATGGTGTCGAAATTTGCTGATGACACCAAGATTGGTGGAACGGCAAATTGTGCGGAGGGTGTGGAGAGTCTGCAGAAGGATCTAGATAGGCTGGGCGAATGGGCCAGGAAATGGCAGATGGAATTTAATGTTGGCAAGTGCGAGGTGGTCCACTTTGGTAGGAATAATGGTAGGAAGGATTATTACTTACGTGGCGAAAAACTGCAGCAGGTGACGGTGCAGAGGGACCTCGGGGTCCTTGTGCATGAGTTGCAAAAACCCAGCTTGCAGGTGCAGCAGGTGGTCAGGAAGGCGAATGGGATGCTGGCCTTCATAGCGAGGGGGATTGAATATAAAAGTAGGGAGGTCTTGCTGCAACTGTATAGGGCACTGGTGAGGCCGCAGCTGGAGTACTGTGTGCAGTTTTGGGCGCCGTACTTACGCAAGGATATTTTGGCCTTGGAGGGAGTGCAGAGGAGGTTTACTAGGCTGATGCCGGAGTTGAGGGGGTTGAGCTATGAGGAGAGGCTGAATAAACTAGACTTGTACTCGTTAGAGTTTAGAAGAATGAGGGGAGATCTCATTGAGACGTATAAGATGATGAATGGGATGGATAGGATAGAGGTGGAGAGACTCTTCCCGCTCAGAAAGGACAGTAGGACTAGGGGGCACAGCCTCAAGATAAAGGGGGGGGCGGTTTAGAATGGAGTTGAGGAGGAACTTCTTCACTCAAAGGGTGGTGAATCTCTGGAATTCCCTGCCCGTTGAAGTGGTGGAGGCTACCTCGCTAAATATTAAGACGTGGGTTGATGGGTTTTTGATAAGCGAGGGGATTAAGGGTTATGGGGAGAGGGCGGGAATGTGGAACTGAGCCACGACAGATCAGCCATGATCTTATTGAATGGCGGGGCAGGCTCGAAGGGCTAGATGGCCTACTCCTGCTCTTATTTCTTATGTTCTTATGTTCTTAGGAAGAGTGTGAAGGCATTCAGGAGTGTGCAGGGAAGATTCGCAGGACTGAGAAAGGTGGACAGGCTGGTAAAGCTGGGACAGTTCTCCTTGGAGAAGAGAAGGTTGAGAGGGAATATGATAGATTGTCAGGCAGAGAGTGGACAGAGTAGGCAGGGAACAACTGTTCTGATTGGTGGAAGGATTGGATACCAGAGGACACTGATTTAAGGTGATTGGCAACTGAAGCAATGGAGACATGAGGAAAAACCTTTTGACTCAGGGAGTGGCTGGGATCTGGAATGTACTGCCAGAGAGTCTGATAAGGTAGATTCAATCATGGCTTTCAAAAGGGAATGGGACTGTTATCTAACAAGGAAAGCTTTGCAGGCCTATGGGTGAAAGGGGATTGTGGTGGACTATAGTGGCATTCAGTGAAATGCCCTTGCAGCGAGCTAGTACAGACAGAATGGGCCTCTTTCTGTGCTGTAACCATTCTGTGATTCTATGATTATACACAACAAAGATTACATTTTGAATGGGCCACTCAGGAACAAAATTAGGAAGCACATTTTCCACACAAAGAGTAGTGAAAATCTGGAATTCTGTTCCTACAAAAGTTTATGGATGCTGTGACACCAAAAACTTTCAGTGTTGAGATTGGCAGGATTTTGGCAGCCATAGAATTCTTACAGTGCAGAAGGAGACCATTCAGCTCATTGAGTCTGCACCGGCAACAATCCCACCCAGGCCCTCCCCCTGTAGCACCACGTATTTACCCTGCTAATGCCTCTGACACTAAGGGGCAATTTAGCATGGCCAATCCACCTAACTACACATCTTTCAGACTGCGGGAGGAAACCGGAGCACCCGAAGGAAACCCGTCCAGACACAGGGAGAACATGCAAACTCCACACAGTTAGTTACCCAAGCCGGGAATCGAACCCAACTCCCTGGTGCTGTGAGGCAGCAGTGCTAACCACCATGCCGCCCTTGCATGCAGCAGTGAAGTGAATTGCAGTTCAGTCCCAAACTGCTGAAAGATTTGTTCTTAAGAACATAAGAACATAAGAAATAGGAGCAGGAGTAGGCCAACTAGCCCTTCGAGCCTGCCCCGCCATTCAATAAGATCATGGCTGATCTGTCTTGGCTCAGCTCCACATTCCCACCCTCTCCCCATAACCCTTGATCCCCTCTCTTATCAAAAACCCATCAACCCGCGTCTTAAAAATATTTAGCGAGGCAGCCTCCACCACTTCAATGGGCAGAGAATTCCAGAGATTCACCACCCTTTGAGTGAAGAAGTTCCTCCTCAACTCCGTTCTAAACCGCCCCCCCTTTATCTTGAGGCTGTGCCCCCTAGTCCTACTGTCTTTTCTGAGCGGGAAGAGTCTCTCCACCTCTATCCTATCCATCCCATTCAACATCTTATACGTCTCAATGAGATCTCCCCTCATTCTTCTAAACTCTAACGAGTACAAGCCTAATTTATTCAGCCTCTCCTCATAGCTCAACCCCCTCAACTCCGGCATCAGCCTAGTAAACCTCCTCTGCACTCCCTCCAGGGCCAAAATATCCTTGCGTAAGTACGGCGCCCAAAACTGCACACAGTAAACCAGCTGCGGCCTCACCCGTGCCCTATACAGCTGCAGCAAGATCTCCCTACTTTTATATTCAATCCCCCTCGCTATGAAGGCCAGCATCCCATTCACCTTCCTGACCACCTGCTGCACCTGCAAGCTGGGTTTTTGCGACTCATGCACAAGGACCCCGAGGTCCCTCTGCACCGTCGCCTGCTGCAGTTTTTCTCCACGTAAGTAATAGTCCTTCCTACCATTATTCCTACCAAATTGGACCACCTCGCACTTGCCAACATTAAATTCCATTTGCCAGTTCCTGGCCCATTCGCCCAGCCTATCTAGATCCTTCTGTAGACTCTCCACACCCTCCGCACAATTTGCCTTTCCACCAATTTTGGTGTCATCAGCAAATTTCGACACCCTACACTCGGTTCCCTCCTCCAGGACCACTCTACATACATGCATCGAAAAAGGTTAGTAATAGTCTGTTAAATGACCTTGGTGGAGTGAGGTGAGGTTGATTGCCCCACTGCTGCCTAGCCACATCCACATCGCCAAACCCCTTCTTTATGGCTTCAATCCCCAGCAACTCTGTGATAAACTGCCCAATTTGGCCACACCCATCCCCGTTCCCGCTAACCACTGTTGGCTGGTTGTCTGTCAGCATTGGTTCACTTCCATTCACAGTGGAGTTCACAGGGTAACACATGAAAATGTGTTTCATTGCTGCTGGTACTCACTCAACAGCAGTGAGGAAAATTCTCCACACAATCCTCTCAGCACGGTGCATATTCAGCATAGTTGTCCAGAACTCTCATTTGAGTCTCCACGGACACTTTTATCTACCTGTCTCCTTCTCATCTCTCAGCTCTGCTCCCCTTTGACTCTCAGATCATGTTATCAACACCTTATCAGCACCATGTTTGCCAGCACCCCATGCACGAGGGGGAGGGGTCCGAGAAGAATCTTCCAGGCATCTTTTTCCTTTTTATTAACACTGTTTTTATTTGCCTCTCCCAGGTGCATGGTCCGTGCAGGCCAGCACAGTGTCACAGTGGTTAGCACTGCTACCTCACAGTGCCAGGGACCCGGGTTCAATTCCCAGCTTGGGTGACTGTCTGTGTGGAGTTTGCACGTTCTCCTTGTGTCTGTGTGGGTGCTCCAGTTTCCTTCCACAGTCCGAAAGATGTGCTGGTTAGGTGCATTGGCCATGCTTAATTCTCCGTTGGTGTACCCAAACAGGCGCCAGAGTGTGGCAACTAGAGGGTTTTCACAGCAACTTCATTGCAGTGTTAATGTAAGCCTACTTGTGACACTAAATAAATAAACTTTAGAAACATGACAGTGGGCTGCAGGTTTAGGAAGGGTCTAGTCATGACGCTACAGGGGGGTGCTGAGGCTGGCACGGTAGGGCATCTTACACGTACCTGCCTGTAATTCCCTAGATTCATACGTAGGCTAATCTCATTCTTTCTGAATTGTCCCTTCTGTGAAGGATTCATTTGTGCAAACAACATTCTTTTGTTTCCTTTTTAAAGTTAAGAATGCGGTGCTGACTGCAAGTTACAGATCAGATCGCAATCTCTGCAGTTTAGAATCACATACCTAGCAAAGCACGGGCTACAGTGCAGATAAAAGGATCTATCACTCATTCAGAACAGTCATGCCATAGCCTTTTCAATCCTCGCACTCGCTTGTGTGTTTGATGGAATATTACAATATTTGCCAATAAAGAAATGAAGCCAGCATTGGGTCTGCTGCTGAAAATACTCGGTCAGAGTTTGCCACTTATTTCTAAATGTTCCTGATTTCCCCTGGGACCACCTCAGTCAGCACTCCATGCACAGAGAGAGCCGTGACTAATGGAGGTAGATTATCGTCGGAGGCATTAAGCCCAGCATCCAGCTAATACCAGCGATGTCCTGCTTTTCTCCCTGCCCCCCCCACACCCTTCTCAGGGAATGACTGTGAGTGTGGAGATACCAAAGGTCATTAGTCCACTCACACAGTAAAAATACTGCTGAAAGCTCAAAGCTGTTTCCAGCATGTTTTTGTGCCATCCCGGTAGGCCCCAGAGGAATGCATAGGGTTGCCAAACTCATCCTGGGGTCTTTGGAAATGAAAATTTAATCCCTCAGACACTTCTGCCAACAAGCCAGGAGGTTGTTAAAGGCCATTCGGAAGTTGATTCATTTTCTTGGAACAATTCTGTGTATGAGAAAAATATTGGAGATGAGAAAATGTATCGCTGTTAGAGCAGAGTGGGATGGGATGCCATATCATGAAATCTCCCAAAATACAATCTAATTCCTCATGCATTCATTGACATGAAAAAACTGAGGGCCACTGCTGGACTTTTGTTTGACATTTTATCATTAAAATAATTGGAGCTGGGCTAAGGGGTGGCACAGTGGTCAGCACTGCTGCCTCACAACGCCGGAGACCTGGGTTCGATTCCCAGCTTGGGTCGCTGTCTGTGCGGAGTCTGCACGTTCTCCCCATGTCTGTGTGGGTTTCCCCCAGGTGCTCTGGTTTCCTCTCACAGCCTGAAAGGCGTGCTGGTTAGGTTCATTGGCCTGGCTAAATTCTCCCACAGGGGTGCCAGAGTGTGGCGACTGGGGGATTCTCACAACAACTTCATTGCAGGGTTAATGTAGGCCTACTAGTGACAATAAATAAATACTTACACTCCAGGTAGCATGGTAGATTCTGAGGATTGCTAAATGTAAAGGTGGTGATGTAGCGGTATTGTCACTGGACTAATAATCCAGAGACTCAAGGAAATGCACTGAGGACCAGAGTTTAAATCCCACCATAGCAGATGATGAAATATGAATTAAGAAAAGATCTGGAATTATAAATGTCTGATGATTACCATGAAACAATTGTCAATTGCAGGAAAAAAAAGTCCATCTGGTTCATTACTATTCTTTAGGGAAGGAAATCTACCATCTTACTTAGTCTGGCCTACATGCGACTCCATCAATGTGGTTAATTCTGAAATGGCCTAGTAAGCCACCCAGTTTATTTTTTAGTGTCACAGTTGGCTTACATTAACACTGCAATGAAGTTACTGTAAAAATCCCCTGGTCGCCATGCTCCAGCGCCTGTTCAGGTACACTGAGGGAGAATTTGGCATGGCCAATGCACCTAATCATCAGTCCAAGAGTAATTAGGGAGGGCTTTGCTGCTTGCATCCAATGAATAAAAAAAAAATCCTGAAGTTTTCCTGACCTCTCACCGCACCCCTTCCCCCCCATTTATCCCAACAGACAAAACATCCTTTTCTCCCTCCTCCAATATTCTTACTACAAATTAACAATAGTGGCCAGAATTTTACCAGCACGCCCACTCTGATTCTGGGGGTGAGAAAGGTTCGGAGAAGATCATTCCCCGCTGGCCTTGGGCAGGATTGTACGAAACTCAGGCAGACATGCCGGTAAAATTCTACCCAGTGTTTCAAAATTTAAAACAAGCACAGTATTTGATTCCTATATGATATTTTCTCCCTGGCTTGCTTGCAGCAGCATCAAGAATATTGATTATTATTTGAATTCCTGGAGACTCCCGGCCAATCTTGGAGGATTGGCAAGCTTGGTTAACTTTGAAGAGTGTCACACTGCAGCAAAACAAAATGGCCGAATAAGCTGTGTCTCGGTAGCTGTTTGTCTGATAGAACAATGGGCAAACATTACCATCCCTCAACCAAGACAAATTTTCCAGTCAACGTCTCAAATCAGTACATGAATGTACTCGTTGCAAATACTAACGGAGAGAAGAAGCATCATTCCCGATGCTTTAAGGCCTCATTAAAAACAGATTTGCTGTCTTTGGGGCTGTAGTGTATCCCACAGAGATTCCAGGATTTATGTACACGTAGAGCAGAAGAGAACAAAGTGTCTTATTGGCAACAATTTTCTTGAAGTGCGATGATGAATGAAAACATTAATCTTCGACAGGAAATTTCTCACAGTGGTGAGCACCGCTGCTTCATAACGCTAGGAACCTGGCTTGGGTCACTGCTGGTACGGAGTTGGCATGTTCTCCCCATGTCTGCGTGGGTTTCCTCCCACAGTCCATAAAGACATGCAGTTAGGTGCATTGGCCGTGCTAAGTTCTCCCTCAGTGTACTCGAACAGGCACATGAACATGAACACCACACCAGAGTATGGTGGCTAGGGGATTTTCACAGTCATTTCATTGCAGTGTTAATGTAAGCCTACCTGTGACACTAATAGAATAAACCTAAAAGAGAACCCCGAAATAAACCATTTGATTAAAAAAAGTAAATCACATTCAAGAGATTTCTTAAAATATCATTTTGATGCCTTGAGAATTATAGTCTGGAATTTTCAGTTTATTCTTTAGTGTTATTCTTATTCTAAAGTATTATTCTTTTATAGAAAGATTGGGCTGAGTTTTTTTGGTTGTGTGGAGGCAGGACCAGAAGCAAAATTGTAAAACAGCATCTGGGGTCAGCCACCAGTTGTGTTACTGAGCGCTCTTGTTGAAGGAGGGTTCAAGCTACCTGCCTGGCAGTGGGGAGTCCATAGGGCCCTCTAATAGACCAGTTGGGGGAAAGCTGATGGTGTTGAGTCCCATTGAGACAGGAGCCTGAAATATAACTGGGAGCGGTATCACAGCAGCAACCGCCTGGGAACCATTGATGACTTCGCCCGTCACCCTGGCACGGACCCACTGAGGTGTAATGGCCACCACAGCAACCGCAGGTTCCATATCCAAATCTTCTTATTTATTTATTCATTCATGGGGTATGGGCAACACTGGCTAGGCCAGCATTTATTGCACATTCCGAAACAGCATCTAACCCAACGCCTAGTCCCTGTAACCATACATATTTACATCACTTATTCCCTTAAACTATCCATCTTTAGACACCAAGGAGCAATTCTGCATGGTCAATTCTCCTAACCTGCACATTTTTGGAATGTGGAGGAAACCAGAACACCCAGAGAAAACCCATGCAGACATGGGGAGGACATGTAAGCTCCACACAGACTGTCACCCAAGGCCGGAATTGAACCCTGGTCCCTGGAGTTGCAAGGCAGCAGTGCTACACCGTGCTGCCCGATGGACAGAAACTTACTTTTAAGTCCCATCTGGAGAGGGGAACCAGCTAAGGAGGGATAGTAATAGTCTTTTCCTCCTATCCTGCTCCTGACCAGTATTGTATTTATAATGTCTGCCCCTGACTATGCAACAGGATACATTCCTACAGATGGCTGTCGGGCAATTTTACACCCAAACATCCTTTAATAGTGCCAGATGTAGTCGAGGAGGAAATTGTCCTTGTAAAAAAAGCTCATGCTACTGATGCCTACACTGCTCCTTCAATGCTATAAATGTTAAAGGATAAGCTTGTATTGTCAAAATACATTTTATTTCAGACATAGAGAATTTTAAAAATAGTTTTGCTGTTTCCGCAATTAAACAGCAGGAAGCTCTAATTACTTTCCTCTTCCTTATGTCCCTATAATACACAGGCTCCAGGCTTTACTCTTTTGCCGGTACGTTCCTGGGAAGTCTAACCCCCCTCCACCCCCCAGCCTGTCCCGCTTCCTATCAGTGGATGGTTCTATGTGTGCTGTACACCTTCAGTCTCTCACTCGAGGCACGATTTTTTTATTCATTCGTTGGACATGGGCAGCGCTGATTGGCCAGCCATTACTGCCCATCCCTAGCTGCCCGAGGGCAGTTGAGCGTAAAACACATTGCTGTGGCTCTGGAGTCACATGTCGGCTAGACCAGGTAACAACGGCAGATCTCCTTCCCTAAAAGACATTAGTGAACCAGATGGGCTTTTCCAACAATCGACAATGGTTTCATGGTCATCAGTGGATTCTTAATTCCAGATATTTTTTGTTGAATTCAAATTCCACCATCTACCATGGTGGGATTTGAGCCCGGGTTCCCAGAACTTTTGCTGAGTCTCTGGATTAATCGTCAAGCGATGACATCACCAGGCCATCACCTCCCCAATTTATATTTTGATTTGATTTATTATTGTTACATGAATTAGTATACGGTGAAAAGTATTGTTTCTTATGCGGTATACAGACAAAGCATACCGTACATAGAGAAGGGAAGGAGAGAGTACGGAATGTAGTGTTACAGTCATAGCTAGGGTGTCGAGAAAGTCTGATAGCAGCAGGGAAGAAATTGTTTTTGAGTTAGTTGGTACTGTCCTCAAACTTTTGTATCTTCTTCCCAATGGAAGAAGGTGGAAGAGAAAATGTCCGGAGTGATTGTGCTGGCTGCTTTTCCGACGCAGCGGGAAGTATTGACAGAATCAGTGGATGGGAGGTTCGTTTGAGTGACGGACTGGGCTACATTCATGGCCTTTTGTAGTTCCTTGTGGTCTTGGTCAGAGCAGGAGCCATACCAAACTATGATGCAACCAGAAAGAATGCTTTCTATGGTACATCTATAAAAGTTGATGAGAGTCGTAGTGGACATACCAAATTTCCTTAGTATATACCAAATTATACATTTGCAAGCATTGACAGTCATTGTGGACAGGCTATTGGATTTTGAATCGCCCAACAATCCTTCAGGAGAGTGAGAATAGACACTGATGACTCACGATTTCCCTGAACTGATGGAAAGGTGTGAACCTCCTTTTCACCCGTCAATTGCAGGACTGAATGTAATTGCTAGAATGCCAATCCTGACCGCAGATGAATTCCAGGCCAGGAACCTGGAAAAGTGAGATATGTCGAACTCTATCTTCCCAGACTAAGAAGCCAGTTCCACAAGCCCTATCCAATTTGGGAATCTTCCAGTCCCATCAGCAGTGGGAAGCTTGGTAGTTGAGGGAAGTAAATTTAGTGGGAGGCCAAAAATCAGTTTCCCAACGATGGGATGAACTCTAGCAGTGAGGTTCTTGGGACATTAAAGACGAGTTAAAGGTTGCTCGAACTTCCAGCAAGCATAATTGGAGAGCCCCTCTGCATGCATTAATATGTCATACATATTCATTGTAAGGCCATCTTGCTGGATTAAGAGCCTCTCCAAATAAACTTCCCCGGAAGCATGGAATTAGAACATTCACATTCCCACTGCGATAAGTGGTGTTTAGTGAGACAGTTGTTTTCCATGATTAACGGTGAGTTTCCACTGCATGGTGCTCTTTGAGCATTCTCTGTAAATGCCAGCCTTTGGACTGGGTGGTAACAGCGCCAGTTGTGTGAAGAATGAACAAGGGAGGGAGAAAGGGCTAATGGGGAAGGATGGGGTAGTGGCCCAGGCCACTAGGTGGGAAGGATGGCACAGAATGTCTGGCTGCTCTTTAGACCTGGCTTCTGGACCATCCGACCAATCAGCTAATGATGGGGATGATCATGGCCTGCCTGTTCCATCGCAAAAATCGCTGAGCTCCTCCTGGACGCAGATGTAATGAGCCGGAAAGCACAAGATCACCCGTGGAGCACCATTGCTCTCATTTCTGCGTCTGCCACCAAACCTAGATTCCAGAATGGAAGGTTCCAGTCAGTGGCTGGGTCCCAACATCCAGTGCAGCCCATGGATAGTGCTGTCGATTCTCATTTCAGTGCAGGCAATGCATAGCCAAGGAGTGGCTATCGGTAGGAGGGAAGCAGCTGATCCTGAAGCAAGGCCAGCATGAGCAGGGCCATCAGTCTCCATGAAGTGGCTGCAAGTTCTTGCCTATGCCTGGGGTTAAAATCCCTTTGTGAGTTACCAGCAGTGTATAGATGTGAACCCTCAATTGGGTCTCTGCTCTGAAGCTGACTCTGATCCACTCTCCGGCTCCTGACACAGCGAAGGGTCCACGCGACTCTGGAAATGTTGCAGTGTTGGGGGAAAATCACCATCGATTGGGGCCTTAATTATCTTCACTGTCTGCCTGCCTTCACGAACCGAGCTGTCAAGTTGACCCAAAGGAGGAATAACGTCAACAAGCTGTCTCAATGGCGCCACCTGTAAACCTGTCCCCCTCCAAACCCATCTCTATGTGGACTGGAAAAGTCAGCCTGGAAACTCTATTCTCCTGCTTTGTTTTCATGCTCCTCATACAAGCTGGACCAGATTCTACATAACTCTGTCATCCTGTTCAACCCAAAGCTAAACTTCCAAACCCACATTCCGTTCATTACCAAGATTTCTTACTCATACGAGTGCGGAGTCCGGATAGTACAACACACCCAGACTAATTTCCTTCTCCTGATATCTGAACAACTCCACTCCTCTGGCTAAGTCACGGGAGTAATGTACATCTGCACAATTCCACACTCAGAAACTGGAGCCAAGAAAGAATGTGCATTTATATAGCAAATTTTATAATCATAACATGCCACAAAATGTTTCAGAGCTGGTGACTTATTTGTGAAGTGTAGTCACACTTATTTGGAGCAGAACATGACATGCAACTGGAGAACAATGAGATCGTACAAACAGGACTGAGGTGAATGACGATGGCATTAAGTTCCCAGATCTGAGGGGGTGTCAGTTATCTACTGTAATTTCCAATGTTCAACCTGCCTTTAAGTGAACAATTGTCAGAGGTGTTTTAACAGTTGTTAAACCCTTCATTTTCACGTTCAAGAGGCCTGATACCACTGACGCCATTTGGGTGGCATGGTGGCACAGTTAGGTTCGATTCCCAGTTTGGGTCACTGTCTATGCCGAGTCTGCATGTTCTCCCCATGTCTGCGTGGGTTTCCTTCCAAATCCAAGGATGCGCAGGTTAGGTTGATTGGCCATGCTAAATTGCCTTAGTGTCAGGGGATCAGCAGGGTAAATATGAGGGGGTTATGGGGATGCAGCCTGAGTGGGATTGTTGTTGGTGCAGGCTTGGTGGGCCGAATGGACTCTTCCAGCACTGTAGTGATTCTATAATTCTACCTGTTTTAGGTGTATATCTGGAACCCCCAAAAAATGAGGCCCCCACGAGTTTGGCAATGGCATCAATGCCCACAGAGAGCTAGGCACAAGTCATTCTTACTGTTAAATATACGTTTTGTGCTGGAAACATGTACACTGATGTGACTTTCTTCATGGAAGTGTGTCTCCCCCACTTTTCTGTAGCAAGGCTTACTCCTTACTGTTGTGGGCTGGAGGAGGTCGACGGGGGGAGGGGGTGGGGAGTGCAATGCAGGAGTGTCTCTAGGCGTTTTATTATCCCACCATTAAAGGAGTGTAAAAACAGTTTGAGATAATCACTATCAGGCTATTGGTGATGGTAAATGTCACAGAGATAAACTTTGCTTCAAGAAAAGGCTTAACAAAGCCATTTTGGGTTTATCAAACCTTTTATCAAGCTGCAGAGCAACCAGCCTGAGCTTCAATTGTCTGATAACGCTCCCTCTAATCTGTAGTCATGGGGCTGTGTGCTGCGCTGTTATATGTCATGTGACACAGATTTAACACAGATTTGCTCTAGAAAGGGAGCAGGACCTCAGTAAGAGATTATTACTGTTTGACAATGAGTTGATGAGAGCTCTGCAACTGACTGAACCGTTGACCAAAGATGTGCGGGTGAGATAGATTGGCCATGCTAAATTGCCCCTTAGTGTCAGGGGAACTAGCAGGGTAAATGCATGGGATTATGGGGATGGGCACTGGGTGGGATTACTGTCGGTGCAGGCTAGATGAGCTCAATGGCCTCCTTCTGCACTGTAGGGATTCTTTGATTCGATGATCCACAGTTCATAAAATTGCATGTTACTGCAGCAACTCAGACTCCATGGGTGGGATTCTCTCTGGTTTCGTGGTGGGATCTGTTGTGAGCGAGAACGGGAAATTTGGCCTTCCAGCCAACCTGCCATTCACTGTCAGCAGCTCTGGAGAACCCCAGTGGCAAATGAGGACAGGGGATTTCAGCCCAACTGTGATCTGTAAAACACCATCACAAGATGGTTTTGACTAGAATGCAATCATTTCCTTTGAAACATCAATGGCAAGACCCCCAAACCTTTCCAATCCTTCTGGTCATCATCTTATTCATAGAATCATAGAATCCCTACAGTGCAGAAGGAGGCCATTCAGCCCATCGAGTCTGCACTGATCACAATCCCACCCAGGCTCTATCCCCACTATCCTATGCATTTACCCTACCTAATCCCCCTGACACTAAGGAGCAATTTAGCATGGCCAATCTACCTAACCTGCACATCTTTGGACTGTGGGAGGAAACCGGAGCACCCGGAGGATGTGCAAACTCCACACAGACAGTGACACAAGGGAGCTGTCGCTCACTTTCAGATGAGACAAATTTATTAGAGTTCTATGAGGATGTGTCTAGGGCGGTGGATAGAGGAGAGCCGGTGGATGTGGTCTTTCTTGATTTTCAGAAGGTGTTTGACAAGGTGCCTCACAAGAGGTTATTGCAGAAGGTCAGGGGACATGGAGTTGGGTGTAGGGTGTTAGTGTGGATAGAGGATTGGTTGTCAAATAGGAGGCAGAGAGTGGGGGTCAATGGGTGCTAATCGGATTGGCGGTTGGTGACTAGTGGAGTGCCCCAGGGGTCGGTGCTGGGGCCTCAGCTATTTACCATTTATATAGATGATCTGGAGGAGGGACCTGAGTGTATGGTGTCGAAATTTGCTGATGACACCAAGATTGGTGGAACGGCAAATTGCACGGAAGGTGTGGAGAGTCTGCAGAAGGATCTAGATAGGCTGGGCGAATGGGCCAGGAACTGGCAAATGGAATTTAATGTTGGCAAGTGCGAGGTGGTCCACTTTGGTAGGAATAATGGTAGGAAGGACTATTACTTACGTGGCGAAAAACTGCAGCAGGCGATGGTGCAGAGGGACCTCAGGGTCCTTGTGCATGAGTCGCAACAACCCAGCCTGCAGGTGCAGCAGGTGGTCAGGAAGGCTAATGGGATGCTGGCCTTCATAGCGAGGGGGATTGAATATAAAAGTAGGGAGGTCTTGCTGCAGCTGTATAGGGCACTGGTGAGGCCGCAGCTGGAGTACTGTGTGCAGTTTTAGTCACCGCACTTACGCAAGGATATTTTGGCCTCGAAGGGAGTGCAGAGGAGGTTTACTAGGCTGATGCCAGAGTTGAGGGGGTTGAGCTACGAGGAGAGGCTGAATAAACTAGGCTTGTACTCGTTAGAGTTTAGAAGAATGAGGGGAGATCTCATTGAGACGTATAAGATGATGAATGGGATGGATAGGATAGAGGTGGAGAGACTCTTCCTGCTCAGAAAGGACAGTAGGACTAGGGGGCACAGCCTCAAGATAAAGGGGGGGCGGTTTAGAACGGAGTTGAGGAGGAACTTCTTCACTCAAAGGGTGGTGAATCTCTGGAATTCTCTGCCCGTTGAAGTGGTGGAGGCTGCCTCGCTAAATATTTTTAAGACGCGGGTTGATGGGTTTTTGATAGGAGAGGGGATTAAGGGTTATGGGGAGAGGGCGGGAATGTGGAACTGAGCCATGACAGATCAGCCATGATCTTATTGAATGGCGGGGCAGGCTCGAAGGGCTAGATGGCCTACTCCTGCTCCTATTTCTTATGTTCTTATGAAACTTCTTTGCTATTTCAGTGACAGAAGAACAACTCCACCCATTTATTCCCTGTTTGCTCTTTCACTAACATTAGCAGCAGGAGGAAATTTGCCTCTTTGTACTATTATACTGGTCGACAGAAACTGCAAATTTAAAAAGTGTCACCATTCACTGAGCTGCCATCTCCCTTGACCCACATACCATTTGTACTGACTTAATAATTAGCACCTCTATCCAGGTTTTAAAATGCTTTTTAAAAGGTGTTCAGGCTACATATTGGATTTTTTTGTTGTTCACATTAGTTCTAATATTTTCTGCTTTTAGTTTCCTTTTTGTGACCTTTCTCTCTCCCAGTTTTTTCCCCTCCATTAGCTGTGTTTAGAACTAACACTCACTGTTGGGGAAGGTCATGCCTCCCTCCACAAGCTTAAGTTAAATGGCAATTGAGGCTGACTCTCCAGGGTGCCAAACTCTTCATAGTGCTGCCTTTCAGATAAGATGCTAATCAAGGTCCGGCCTGTCCTCACGGTTCGAATCATAGAATAGAATCCCTACAGTGCAGAAGGAGACCATTCGGCCCATCGAGTCTGCACCCACCACAATCCCACTCAGGCCCTATTCCCGTTTACCCCACATATTTACCCTGCTATTTCCCCTGACACTAGGGTTAACTTAACATGGCCAATCAACCTAACCCGCACATCGTTGGACTGTGGGAGGAAACTGGAGAACCCGGAGGAAGCCCATGCTGTCACAGGGAGAATGTACAAACTTCACATAAGCAGTGACCCGAGGCCTGAATTGAACCCGGATCCCTGGAGCTGTGAGACAGCAGTGCTAACAACTGTGCCACTGTTGAATGCAAAACATCCAATGGCATTATTCTGAAGAGTATCTCCCCATTATCCTGAACAGGAATTATCCCAATATTACTTTAAAAGGAATAGCTGCTCGTTATGAAGACAGGATCTTGTTATGTACTAATTGGCTGCCACTTTTCCTACATTGCAGATATATTTTTTACAGGAAATGGGACAGGGTTTTGGTGAATTCAGTTAAACCCCTGAAATTAATCTCGGGCCTTGATCTGCCATCCCAGTTTCACTTGGGCAGGTTTGAAGGCAAGTGAGAAGCCCCCTGGGGTCTTTTTAAAAATTCTTCCCTGGGTATGTGGGCATTGTTGTCAGTGCTAACATTTGTTGCCCACCCTTAATTGCTCTTGAACTGAATGGCTGACTAGGCCATTTCAGAGGGCAGTTAAGAGTCAAGCATACCTGGGTCTGGCATCAGGTGTAGGCCGGAGCAGCTAAGGACAGAAGGTTTCCTTCTTAAAGTGACACCAATGAACCAGATGGCTTTTTACAACAATCAGTGATGGTTTCATAGTTACAGTTACTGTGACTAATGGATGCGATAGAGATTTTCTGAGTGTGGGGCTTGGCTCCTGAAAGTGTTACAGCATTCACCTTTCTGACTCTCCTGAGGTCCAGGATCATCAGAGCCCTGTCTCCAGGTCAAAGGGAACACACTCCTCTGCTGACTTCCTCAGTCACTCCTATCCACACCTCGGAGAGGTTCTTGTCTTCCTCCTGTTCTTGAGAGATCTCACCTCACTGCAGTTCCTCAGATTCCACAGCAGGACTTCCAGGCAAGATAGAAAGGCACAGGGTGGGCGAGGGTGGAGGGTGGGGGGGGGGGGGTGGGGGCGCTGGTTTCTTTCATCCTGTCCACTCGTACTCTTGGGGTAGCCTCGAAGATTCACATACAGGTGTGTCTTTCCGAACAAGGCCAGGGTCGCTTTGTGTAGAAATCCTTCCTTTGACAGATTGAACGCATCCTCCCAACCTCCCTCACAGGTCAGGAACCCGAAGGCGGCATACTAATGCCCCTGCGTTACGAAAGAGCCTCAGCAAAGCCCACAGCTCCACCGTTCAGCTCTCCGACCCACAAGCAGTCCTATCATTCCAGCAGAGCTAATAAAATTCTGCCAACAGTAGCTGAACATTATCACAGAATCCCTACAGTGCAGAGGGAGGCCATTTGGCCCATTGACCCTGTACTGACCACAATCATATTTACAGCTCCTCATAATTACCCTGCTTATCCCCCTTGACACTGGGGTTAATTTTAGTATGGCCAATCAACCCAATTCGCACACATGTGGGAGGAAGCTGGAGCACCCGGAAGAAACCCGCACAGTTAAGGGGAGAACGTACAAACTCCACACAGACAGTGACCCGAGGTTGGAGTTGAACTCGGGTCCCTGGTGCTATGAGGCAGCAGTGTTAACCACTGTGCCACCACACCGCACTTTAGGATGTCATGAGGATGGGAGGCTTTATATAAATGCAGCCTTTTCTCAGAGAAGTGGCTCCTGCGAGTGCAATGTGCCTTGAATAACTTGCTTGATTGGTCGTTCCTCACACTGAACCTAACAGCCTGCTTGGCCATGGGACAGCACAGTCAAATATAATCCCAATTCCCCGTTTCCACCCAAGCTCACTAGATACTAGGTAAACAATGATTTATCCTTAGAGCACCTTTTACAGAATAAGAAGTCACAGAGGAGGATCAGGATTCGGAGATTGGAAAGGATATACAATCCTAGATGCTACACAATTGACAAAGGAAGACAGAGTTATGATTAAATTGGTGTTTGGGTTGAGTACACATGATAAGACTGACAGGAAGGGTATTACAGAAATCCAGTTAAGACTGTAGAATCCCTACAGTGCAGAAAGAGGCCATTCGGCCCATCAAGTCAGCACCAGCTCTCCAAAAGAACATCCCACCCAGCCCCTCCCTTCCACCTTCTGCATTCACCATAGCCAATATACCCACCTTTGGACATTAGGATGTTCAATCCCCCTAACTGGTTTATCTTTGGACTATGGGAGGAAACTGGAGCACCCAGAGGAAATCCACGCACACACTGGGAAAATGTGGAAACTCCACACAGACAGTGACCCAAGGCTGGAATTGAACCTGGGTCCCTGGCGATGTGTGTCAGCAATGCTAACCACCGTGCCACCATGCTGTCTGTGCAACAATGCAGACTTGAAGAAGGTTTGAGCAGCAGTTGTGGTAAGTTAGAGATGAAGACAGGTGAAGTGACTGCTAAAGTGACAATACTCAGTCTTGGATTGTTGGGCTGAATCACTTGAAGCTCATCTGAAGGTTGAATAGCTACTCTGAGGAAAGGGAGCCCAATCTTTCCCTTCAACAGCCCAGGCTTTGAATTACTTTGAAGCCACTGAATCCTGAATACACTTTCTGAACTACCCCTCTGTAAATGTGCATCGAATTTTGAAGGTCCCTAACTTATGATAAATGAGGCAGCGCGACATTTTCGTTTTAACCTTCTCGCATAAGCTCTCTCATGTGTTTTAAGTATTTTGTGATGTGACAATGAACCAGAATTAATGACAAGTTAACAAATAGTCCTGTCGCTTGTGATGGGAGAAATTCCTTCCATACTGAGTGAAAGATAAAAGGTACAGTGAGGAGGGGGAAGGTACCTACGGCTAAGTGCCCTTTCTGTCAGCTTTCCGACCATTTTAGAGGCATGAAGCTATCGAGGACAGCAAATTCAGCCATGGTTCCCTTCGTGACAGCTGCACTGAACATGCTCAGCAGTTAGTTTAGGCAGTGCTTTATCACAATAGCCAAACACAGCAAACAGACAACAGAGCATAAAACGTGCTCCTCCTTAGTAAATGACCCTGTTCCATTTACATCAGGAGACCAGCAGCAAGATTATTCTGAGATTAATCCGTGTGTGCTTGTGGTGTTTCTGCAAAAGTTCGGGCAGGATTTGGGGGTCGGACAGAAAGAGGACATGTCTCTTTTTCTTCTTGCTCTGCCACTTTTCGTTTGCTCATGTCCAACTCTTGTTGCCCCGTGTGATGCCTTGCCCTTTAATTGTGGCCTGTTGTCTTCTTGTCCCCTGGAGCATTTCCATTTTTATTCATGTTAGTCTTCTTTTGTCGGAGTGGTGGATGGGGGTGGATTAGTGTGGTGGGAGGGGAGAAAAGTAAGAAGGCGGATCTCTTGTTCATGGGTGGAAGGAGAAGAATTACAGAATCCTACAGTACAGAAGGAAGCCATTTGGCCCATCGAGTCTGTACCGACCACAGTCCCACCCAGGCCCAATCCCCATAACTCCATGCATTGACCCTAACTAATTCCCCGTGACACTAAGTAGAAATTTAGCATGGCCAATCCGCTTAACCTACACGTCTTTGGACTTGAGAGAAAACCAGGAGGAAATCCACACAGATGCATGGAGAATGTAGAAACTCCACAAAGACAGTGACCCAAACCAGGAATTGAACCCGGGTCCCTTGTGCTTTGAGGCAGCAGTGCCACCTTGAGAAATTTGAAAAGGTAAAGAGGGGGGCCTGAGGCAGGGGGGCCTGTGTACTGCATTGGGTAGAAGTGAGCGTGGGAGTAGTAGCCCGCACATTGAAACTGCAGTCACTGGAACAGTAAATGTCATGACTTTACTGGACAACTTATACTCCAACTAACAATTTGTTACTTAAAATGAAGGTGCAAAATTTTGCAGAACCTTTCAGTTGCGACCTATCACAATTATTATTTGAAGGACGAGTAGAATGTTTCAACATATTTGTGACTGTCACTGAACAGTCTGTAAGATCTGAAAGTAATTTAAAGAATGTGGAGATTGGTTTTTGAATAGTCTGTGCAGTTTCATTCAAAGCTAATCTTTTTTTAGTGTTTAATACAAAGGAGTTGGTTATTTTGCTTATGATGCAAATGATTCAGATTTGTCTGTCATCAAAGGAAATCCAGTATGCAACTAATTAAAGTGCTCCTGATTTGTAACCAGAATGCATAACTGTAAGGAGGCTGACAGGCCCATGGAGATTTCCTTTCAAAAATATCTCCAGCAGCCCACCAGTGCTGACACGCAACTCCCTAAAAGTCGCAGAGATAATGGTGACTTGGAGACTGATGCCGTCTGTCAGTGAGTTCGCCTTTTCTCCCTCTGTGGCCAAGGTCAGCAGTGCATGGAGTTTAGGTTTAAATTTATTTATTATTGTCACAAGTAGGCTTACATTAACACTGCAATGAAGCTACTGTGAAAATCCCCCCCAGCCGCCACACTCCAGCGCCTATTCAGGTACACTAAGGGAGAATTTAGCATGCCCAATGCACCTAACCAGCACGTCTCTCAGACTGTGGGAGGAAATCGCAACACCCGGAGGAAACCCACACAGACACAGGGAGAAAGTGCAGACTCCACACAGGCAGTGACCCAAGCTGGGAATTGAACTCCCTGCTGCTGTGAGGCAGCAGTTCAAGAAGCCAGATAGTGCAAGCGTTACCGATTGTCCTGACTGGGGGGAGCTTTTCATAAACTGAGCAATAACTCACAGGAAGTTGGCAGTGTCTGAGGTCCAGATGTGGGTTTTCATTTGTCGTGTACATTTGTCGCTAAACTATGCTACAAACCCAGGAGCTTAGAAACTCAATTAAGATGTAATTTTTTTTCGGGCTATTGCCTGCAGCTCACTCTGTAACAGCATTGTGCTTAGGGATGACTTTCTTCCTCATTTTCTAAACTCTTGAGACAGCAGCCAGTCATCTTGTTACTGTTCTGCTTGGGTATATTTCCTGGTGCTCCTTGTGGCCCACTCCCATTCACAGGAGCATCTACCTGCTGCACCTTGTCTATTTTGACAGATTTCTGGGTTCAGTTTCATAGGCAGCACAGCAAAGACCCTTCATCGGGTTGCTCAGCAAAGATGCAAAACCATGGAAAAGTTACATCACACAAGGAAGCCATTCCCTCTGCAATATGGGACAGTTATTAACACTGCTGTTTCAAGGTGCCAGGGATCTGGGTTCGATTCCAGTTCTTGGATCACTGTTTGTGTGGAGTTTGCACATTCACCCCATGTCTGCGTGGGTTTCTTCTGGGTGCTTCAGTTTCCTCCCTAAGATGTGCAGGTTAGGTGGACTGGCCATGGTAAATTAACCCTTAGTGTTGAAGATATTTAGTTTAAATGGATTAGCTGTGGTAAATGTCTGAAATTATGGGAATAAGACAGGGGAGAGCGTGGAGTAAGATACGTTGTCAGAGAGTCAGTGCAGACTCGATGGGCTGAATGGCCTCCTTGTACACTGTAGGGATTCTAGGATTCTATTCTATGATTCATTTGGCCCATCTTATCAATGCCAGACTGAGGACATCCAGGTGCCCTTTCTAATCCCACCTTCCTGCACCTGGCCCATAGCTCTGTAGTTTACAACACTTTAGGTACAGATCCAGGTACTTTTTAAATGAGCTTAGGGTCTTTTCCTCCACCACCAACTGGGATAGTGAATTCCAGGCACTCACTATCTTCTTGCAAAAAAGTACTTCCTCATGTCCCCTCTACATGTCCCCACTTAAAGAGCATTAGAACATAAGAACCAGGAGCAGGAGTAGGCCACCCAGACCTGCGAGCCTGTTCTGCCATTCAATAAAATCATGGCTGATCTTTTTGTGGGCTCAGCTCCGCTTACCCGCCCGCTCATCATAACCCTTAATTCCTTTACTGTTCAAAAATGTATCTACCCTTGCCTTAGAAATATTCAATGAGGTGGCCTCAACTACTTCACTGGGCAGGGAATTCCACAGATTCACAACCCTTTGTGTGAAGAAGTTCCTCCTCAACTCAGTCCTAAATCTGCTCCCCTTATTTTGAGGCCATGCCCCCTGGTTCTAATTTCACCCACCAGTGGAAACAACTTCCCTGTTTCTATCTTATCTATTTCCTTCATAATCTTATGTTTCTATAAGATCGCCCCTCATTCTTCTGAATTCTAATGAGTATAACCCCAGTCCACTCAATCTCTCCTCATAAGCCAGCCTTCTCAACTCCAGAATCAACCTATTGAATCTCCTCTGCATCCTCTCCAGTGCCAGTATATCCTTTTCCAAATAAGGAGACCAAAACCATACACAGTACTTCAGGTGTGGCCTCACCAACACTTTATACAGCTGCAACATAACCTCGCTGTTTTTAAACTCCATCCCTGTAGCAATGAAGGACAAAATTTCATTTGCCTTCTTAATTACCTGCTGCATCTACAAACTAACTCCTTGAGATTCTTGCATAAGGACACGTAGATCTCTCTGCACAGCAGTATGCTGCAGTTTTTTAACCATTTAAACAATAGTCCATTTTGCTGTCATTCCTACTAAAATAGATGACCTCACATTTACCAACATTTTATTCCATCTGCCAGACCCTCACCCACTCACTTAGATTATCTATATCCCTTTGGAGACTTTCAGCATCCTCTGCTTCTCATCTTAGTGCCATCTATGAATTTTGACACACTGCACTTGGTTCCCAACTCCAAATCATCTATGTAAATCATAAACAATTGCAGTCCCAACACTGATCCCTGAGGCACAACACTAGTCACTGATCGCCAACCAGAAAAACACCCATTTACCCCCGACTATGTTAATTAACCAATCCTCTATCCATGCTAATACATTACCCGTAACACAGTTCACCTTTACCCTATATACCTTGGTGCGGCACCTTTTCAAATGTCTTGTGAAAATCCAGATACACCACATACACAGGTTCCCCATTATCCACTGCACATGTAATATTCTCAAAGAATTCCACCAAATTAGTCAAACATGACCTTCCCTTCATGAACCCATGCTGCATCTTACCAATGGGACAATTTATATCCAGATGTCTTGCTATTTCTTCCTTGATGATAGATTCAAGCGCTTTCCCTACTACAGAAGTTGAGCTAACCGGCCTATAGTTAGCTACCTTTTGTCTACCTCCTTTTTTAAACAGTGATGTTACATTTGCTGTTTTCCAATCTACAGGAACCATCCCAGAGTCCAGCAAATTTTGGTAAATTACCACTCGTGCATTTGCTATTTCTCCTGCCATCTCTTTTAGTGCTGTGGGATGCATTCCATCAGAACCAGGAGACCTGTCTACATTTAGCCCCATTAGCTTGCACAACACTACCTCTTTCATGATAATGATAGTTTCTAGGTCCTCCCCTGCCATAGCCTTCCTGTCATCAATTTTTGGCATGTTGAATTTTGAATCTATGCCCCCTGGTTCTAGAATTCTCCATTAAGGGAAACAATTTTATACTGTCCTCTCTAAGTCTCCCCCTCATAATTTTGTACACCTCTATCAAGTCACCCCTCCGCCTTCTTTGTTCCAAGGAAAATAACCCCAACCTATTCAATCTTTCCTTATAACTACACTTTTCTAGTCCCGGCAACATTTTTGGAAACCTCCTCAGTACTCTCTCCAGAGTAATGACATCCTTCCTGTAATGTGGTGACCAAAATTGCACATATGCTACGTGTCTACTTTGTACCGCCCTGGAATGTATCACCTACATGTATCACTCTGGAATAATAGTGGGTGTCTGCAGGTATTTCCACTGCACTTACTCTCCTGGCACTCAACTGAAAAAGCTGAATCCTTTTCATCAGCCTGCTGGCTTGTGTTAAAAGAAATAGCCCAAGTTCGACAGATTAGTCGTTTGGAACAATCCTGGGATATCACATGTTTTAAAATTGCCAAAAACGTTCAACTACCCACGAATGTTAATGCAACCTCTTAACAGTAAAGAAAGATTGTAGGTTTTTGTTGCTTTGCTGCTAGCCTTCTTTAATTAATCTGCTGTATTTATAGAGTACAAAACCCCAGTCTTAACATGAAGGGGCAAAGAAGAGGCTTCCAATCAGAAGTTGGCAAATGGTTTAGAAAAAGTGAGATTGAGAGTTACTTATCTGGTAAGATGGAGATCTCTTCAGGGAGAGTAAAAGAAGGTAATCAGGATTTGTTAAGGTGAAGTAAGTGTTGTGGGAAAGAAGTCCATGATGATGCACTTATACACACTGTGAGGCCACACAGGAAGAGGGTTCTTTATTTATTTATTAGTGTCACAAATAATAAATATTGTGAAGTTACTGTGAAAATCCACTAGTCGCCACATTCCGGCACCTGTTCGGGTACATTGAGAATTTAGCATGACCAATGCACCTAACCAGTACATTTTTCGGACTGTGGGAGGAAACCCATGCAGACACGGGTAGAATTTGCAGATTCCACACAGACAGTGACCCAAGCCGGGAATTGAACCTAGGTTCCTGGTGCTGTGAGGCAGCAGTGCTAACCACCGTGCTACGTGCCAGCAGGGGCGGCGGCAAGGAAATTCCTGAACATTGAATAGGATTTTGCATTCTCGGTCAGACCCCGAAACCGGGATCAATTAGAAAGATAGGAAATAGAGGCAGGAGTGGGCCATTTTGCCCCTCAGACCTGCTTCGCCATTCAGTATGATCATGGCTCTTCACCTATCTCAATGCCATACTCCAGCACTTTCCCCATATCCCGTAACACCTTTAGAGTCTAGAAATATATTTATTTTCTTCTTAAATATGTTCAGTGAGGTCCAGCCCCAAACTGTATTGGGAGCTTCGCCCAATCGTGACTTTCTTTGAATTGGCCAGTAGACGGGACTTGCAAATGGTGAGCCAATAAGATGCCCTCCAGCATGGAAGAAATTGCAACTTGCAGATAAGGGAGAAAGAGGAGGCTCCCATCTTGGTGTAGAGGCAGGACAGTGCTGGCAATTGGCATACCAATTGACAATACAACATTACCTCTACCTCACCCTGCCCACCCAGACCAAAACCTTGCCAATGGAAAAATGTGAGGTTGTCTATTTTGACAGGGAGAATTAAAAAAAAAGCATATCATCTAAATGGTGAGAAATTGCAGAGGTCTGTACGTTGTACATTTCCCCGAGCTACAAATGCAGAGCTTTGATGCACACGTATGAACATTTGAACTTGTTCATTGTCATGGCATCAGACAGCCAATACAGCATCAATTTCTAAACATCTTTATAGGACCCTTGTCAGACCCCACTTGGAGTACTGTGCTCAGTTCTGGTCGCCTCACTACAGGAAGGATGTGGAAGCTATTGAGAGGGTGCAGAGGAGATTTACAAGAATGTTGCCTGGATTGGGAGGCATGCCTTATGGAGATAGGTTGAGGGAGCTGGGACTCTTCTCCCTGGAGAGACGAAGGTTGAGTGGCGACCTGATAAAGGTTTATAAAATGTTGAGAGGAATAGATAGGGTGGATTCTCGGAGGCTATTTCCCCGGGCTGAAATGGTCGCTACGAGAGGACACAGGTTTAAGGTGCTGGGAAGCAAGTACAGAGGAGACGTTAGGGGTAAGTTTTTCACTCAGAGGACGGTGAGTGAGTGGAATCGGCTGCCGTCGGCGGTGGTGGAGGCGAACTCGCTGGGGTCTTTTAAAAGACTTCTGGATGAGTATATGGGATCTAATGGCATTGGAAGTTACAGATAGTTCTATGGCTTGGTAGGTATAGATGTGATCGGTGCAACTTGTGGGCCGAAGGGCCTGTTTGTGCTGTAGTGTTCTATGTTCTATTGTAAGTGCCACTCATCGTAACTGAGAAGTCGCAAAGTCAAGGGGTGCCTGTAAATAAATGTAATTCTTTCTTGTTTGCAAAAAAACTTTGCTAAGCTTCATTCAACAGGAGATAACCTTTTCAAAGGATCCTCCAGCGAGACGAATGGTTTAACAGTGGATGTTCTCATGAATTTCCCATCAGCTACAGTCTGACGGGTACCGAAACACGCACTCTCTGGAGAAGCATCAAATTACTGATAGCAACCTCTGAATTTTTGCTTTATTCCAAATATGTACAGACTCTAGAACATGCTATTAATTTCAGTGAAGTAATGGCAGCCAAAACTGATTGTTTCACCATCATATTTTCCCAGAAGCAGGGATACTTACTCTGGGTCACATTCCTGGAACTTTCTTCGTAACAGAGCTGTTGGTGTACACCAGATGAATTACAGCTGTTCAAGAAGGCGGCTCACCACCACCTTTTCAAGGGCAATTAGCAACGGGTGATAAATGTTTGGCCAAACCAGTGATGCCCATATCCCATAAATGAATGAGAAAGTAAAATGAATGGGTGGAATCTGACCAAAAAGTGGCAAAGTGTCAGGGTCTGACTGAAAACCAGTGTGTTTATCTCCAGAGAAATCAACATGTTTTCTCACCAGATCTTCAGAGACTTTGTTGAAATAAAACGGGTGGGCGTGTTTCACTCTGTCATGTTGAGGGGCGAGGGCCTAACCACACTGGTAAAGCCGGCTGCACTGTGATCAGGGCGCAAATCCTAAAGGGCACCCTGATCAGAGCAAAAAATAACCTCTTCCCCCACCATGGAATTCTTAGGGGCTCCCCCCGCAAACAAAGCCAGCCTCCCCCCCTCCCCCACTTCCCCCTGAACATCACCGCCAATGGACGTCTTCCCCTCTCCCCCAAGCACTCATCCACACCACTCTTACGCCCTACCCTTTCCACTCACCCCCATCCCCACCACCCACAAATACGTCAATCTTCGCTCCCCCCCAATCCCCTCATGAGGCTCCCAATAGGGTCATCCTTAGGCATTGCCTCCTGGCACAGGTTGGCATTGTGCCAACCTGGCAGTGCCAACCTGTGCAGGGGACAGTGCTAGGGCATTGCCTGATGATGGTCTTCTCCCCTGGGGGCTATGCTTAACTTTACCCTCGTGGGGGGGATCCCCATGACAGGTTCATGTCTGGGTGAACCTGTTCACATCAGCAAGGGATGAAAATACAGTGAGGGGTATCATGGGGAAAGGGGGTTCTTTAATTATATTTAAGTTTATTAAAATGTATTAAAATCAGGGTGAAAGCCTTTATGAGTGGTCTGAAGATCACTTCCAATAAAGTATCTGTTAGTTTAGAGTTTGTGCCACTTTAGATCTGCAATCCTGCAAAGCCTCAATCAAGAGGTTTTTGGTGTATGGATAGAATGTGGGAAGGTTAATAACAGAATTTCAAACTCTTAAGAAAACAAGTTAGGATTTTCCAGCACCGCCGCAGCAGGACTGGCAAAATGTTAAAATTTCCGTTCACAGTGGCAGATCCAGAAGATCCCGTCGGCACAAAGGGCTGGAAAATTTTGACCCCCACCTATTTCCTGAGCTGTCTGGAACTTACCAGGGTTTCTGAGCTGAATGCATAGAGTGGAATTCTACTCCAAAAAAACTCATAGATTGGGAAATCTTCAAGCGATGAAACTGAAGAGCTGCAGCCATGGCCAGTGAGAGGCTACTGCTAACAATGCAATTTCTCAGGGAGTGCTTTAGGTGCTTGACTGGTGATTGCTAATTTATTGGAAGTTAAGCTGCCCACTTTGCAATTCATTTACCTTCAGCTGCTCCTCTACTGTCCAATCTCAACCACAGCATGGGGACAAGTTATACCATGCCAACTGGTATAAGAACAAGAGAAGCAGCAACACCAACAGCAGTTGCAATACCAGCACCATCTGCCTTTCCCTGTGCCACATACTACTCGAGGAAAAGAACCTCAGGATCGAACTCCAGGAAGCAGAGGTGGATCAGCTCTGAGCACCAGTGGTGCCTCAGGAGAAGCAGGTTTCCGCAGCAGGTTGTGCTGACCTTTTTTTTTAGTTACAAATGTTACAAATATCTGGAGAGGAGGAAAAAGACAATATTTGTGAAGGGTGACTCAAGGTGCAAGAAAGGGCAATGGGCTACATTGAGTGTCAGTATTGACTGCTCAATCCAAGATCTAAGGTGCCTGAAGGAGCTGGAATTAGTACAGCCACTAGGAGTTTTCTAGGGGTGAGGAGTGCTGTGCAGACGAAATCTGAGGATGTCAGAGTGCGCAAGCTTGGCTCCTGTCAGACTATTCTCCACTGCTGCCCTCCTTGAGGTCCTGCATCCTCTTAGTGAGCTCTCTGGAGATGAGAGACAACTAAAGAGCAGATCATACAAGACCTAATATTGTGCAGCAAGATAAGAATAATTAGTGATCTCATAATAAACTCGATCCTAGGGAGCAGTGAGCAGTTACATTCAGTTTGAGGGATAGAGGAGTGGGTCTAAGACTCTGGTCGGAATTCTATCGTCCTGTCCAACACAGGAATCGTAGCGGGCAAGGGGGCAGACCATGGAAGGGTCTGTTGACCTTGGGCTGGATTTTACAGTTTCGGAACGAGCGAGGCCGGAAAATCCTGCCCTATAAGTGGAACCCTCCCAGTTTGAAACTAAATGTAGGGGTGGGTAGCTCCAATAGTGACTGTCCAGCTGTCCAGAATAATGGGATCTCACACCAGATTCCGCACTGGAAAGCTCATCAATTCTGCACCAGTGAATGCCTCTCCCACTCTCCCAATGGGCTGGCAGCTGATTCACCTGCCCACTCTCAGCTGGCAGGTTCCAATGTCCCGGCACTATATTTAAATACCCAGTCCAGCACACTCACATCACTCTCTGCAGCTCACCTGCCTTCAGCAGACCGTGCAGGATGCCCGCAACTAAGGGGAAAAAGGCAAGCACAATGTTTACGTACAATGCTTTGCGTGTGTTTCCTGTCTCTGCTTATTCTAATGAATTTGGCACAATCGAGAAGTGGAGACGCCAGCGTTGGACTGGGGTGGGCACAGTAAGAAGTCTCACAACATCAGGTTAAAGTCCAACAGATTTATTTGGTAGCACAAGCTTTCAGAGCACTGCTCTTTCTTCAGGTGAGTGGGAGTTGTGTTCACAAACAGGGCATATTTAGAGACACAAACTCAATTTACAAAATAATGGTTGGAATGTGAGTCTTTACAGGTAATCAAGTCTTAAAAGTACAGACAATGTGAGTGGAAAGAGGGCCAAGCAGAGGTTAAAGAGATGTGTATTGTCACCAGACAGGACAGTTAGTGAGATTTTGCAAGTCATTACAGATAGTGTGACATGAACCCAAGATCCCGGATGAGGCCGTCCTCATGCGTGCTGAACTTGGCCATCAGTTTCTGCTCAGCGATTCTATGTTGTGTGTCATGAAGGCCGCCTTGGAGAATGCTTACCCAAAGATCAGAGGCTGAATGTCCATGACTGCTGAAGTGTTCCCCGGCAGCAAGGGGACACTCCTGCCTGTTGATCAATTCATCTGTTGTTGTTACATCTGCATGGTCTCCCCATTCGAGAAGTTACTAAGGAAGTGGGAGGGGTGTTGCGTGGAGAGGAAAAATTTCTATACTTTATGATCATAAATGAAACCTTTGCAGAGACCTTGTCCTTGATATGAAAAGGGATTGAAGTAGATTCTGATTTTGGATTCTCTCCATTTTAGGGGTGGTGTAACAGTGCAACATTTTATCTTCTGGGTATATTTTAAATATACAGCCCTCTTTTAGCTATGTTTGCAGTTAAATTGCATACATTATATAATCTATGTAACTACTCCTGGATCCAAAATGAGACTCTCTGTGATCACCATTCTGCTGACAGAGTAGAAATCTAAAAATGGTTCTAAAAGTAAGAACCGGGATGAATAAATGAACAGTAATCTTCAATAGAATAATTCATACTGGGCAGGGAGTCGCAGGCTGTAATTTAATATCAGGAATCAGATGATCCTTTAAACGTTATTTCAGTCAATGACTTGTTTTGAATCTATCAGAAAAGTTAAACCATGTATAATAACATGGTGGAAGTCTAATCGAGAGGGTCGGATTACTTTATGCACTGGAAGAATGTAAGCTGAATCAACTTTATTATCATCATATGAATCCTGAGATGAGCTTTGATTTTGCTCCCACTGCTGTTTTTATATGAAGTATAAATAATGTGCCCTGTACAGCCTGTAAGCTGGCGTGACTCTTACGATTTCTGAATTTTCACCATCTGCCATCAACTAGTGTACTCATGTAGATGGTCTGTACTGAGGGATTAACAACTGCGAATTATACTGTAGAGAGAAAGGAGCCAAAAATCTTTGGCCCAGTTCCACCTATTGAGTATGACAAAGTTGGCAGATGTAGCGTTCACTCCTGTTGCTGCCAGAGTGTATAGAATCAGGATGGGATCACCTATTTTCTATTGTAGGAGAAAGCTCTTGTACCAACATTGACACATCATGGGCACATCCCAGAGCAGGGAGTGGGAAAACACAAGAGGTAAGAGTACAAAGAGCAAAGAAAATTATAGCACAGGAACAGGCCTTTCGGCCCTCCAAGCCTGCATCGACTATGCTGCCCAACTGAACTAAAAGGTGCTTCCCCTTCCGGGGACCATATCCCTCTATTCCCATCCTATTCATGTATTTGCCAAGACTCCTCTTAAAAGTCACAGAGCAGGAGTAGACCACCCCCCCCCCAGCTCCTCGAGCCTGATCCACGATTCAATACCCCCATGGCTGACCTTCAGCTTCAACTGCACTTTCCTGCCCTCTCCATGCATTCCTCCGTTCCCTGAGGGAATCTGTCCATTTTAGCCTTAAATATATTCAATAATGGAGCATCCACAACCCTCTGTGGTGGAGAAATTAAAAAATTCACCACTTTTCAATGAAGAAATTACTCCTCGTTGCAGCTTTAAATTATTGACTGTTGCAGATTCCCCAGCTAATGGAAACAATCTCTGTGTCAATCCTTTCAAGCATTCTCAGAATCTTGTGGGCTGGATGGTCTACTCTTACTCCTACCTCTTGTGTTCTCCCACTCCCTCCTCAGGGATGTGCCCACAATGTGTCATTGTTGGTACAAGCGCTTTCTCCCACAGTAGAAAATAGACTTCAATGTGATCACTTCTCATTCTTCTAAACTCCAAGAATATCTTAGTTTACTTAGCCTCTTATCATAGGACAAGCTTCTCATTCCAGGAACCAATCTAGTGAACTTCCACTGCCCCCAATGCAAGTACATCCTCCCTTAAATATGGAGACCAACTCTGCACTCTAAGCAAAGCCAATAATTGGAGCAAGATTTCTTTATTCTTGTTCTCCAATCCCCTTTCAATAAAGATCAACATATCACTTTGTTATTTTTTGCTGTACCAACATGCTTACTTTCTGCATTCCTTGTATGAGCATGCCCGCCTCTTTAACCATCAACACTTGGCAAGTTTCACACCTTTAAAAGAATTCTGCATTTCAATAGTTAGGGCCAAAGTGAATAACCTGACGCTTTCTCACATCTTTTCTGTTTCTACTGACATTGGGGGAATCCCTACACCACATGAACTGCAGTGATTCAAGAAGGCAGCTCACCATCATGTTTCCACAGGCAGTTAGAGAAGGGCAATGATTGGTGGCCTAACCATCAATGAAAAGAATTGTTAAAAAATCTGCCGCCTTGTTGCCCATTCACTTAACCTGTTGATGTCTGTTTGTAGCCTCTCTGTGCCCTCTTCACACATTACATTCTCATCTAGCCTTGTATCATCAGCAAACTCTTTGTCTCTTTTCCTATCATGAATATAGTTTGTAAATAGCTGAATAGCATCTTTCAGCAGACATTGTAGGCAGTTGCATAATGATATTGTCACTGGACTGGTAATCCAGAGATCCATGGCAAGATATGTGGGCCCACCATGGCAAATGGTGAAATTTGAATTCAATAAAAAAAATCTGGAATTAAAAGTCTGGTGATGACTATGGAACCACTGTCCATTGTTGTAAAAACCTGCCTGGTTCTCAAATGTCCTTTAGGGAAGGAAACCTGTTGTCCTTACCTGATCTGGCCTACATGTGACTCCAGAACCACAGCAATGTGATTGACTCTAAAATGAAGGGAAGTTAGGGATGGGCAATAAATGCTGGCCCTGCCAGTGACGCCCATATTCCAAAAGTGAATTTAAAAAAACTATACAGTGGCTACGCAGGTGGCATATTCCATGATTTGGATACTGCTCTTAGTGCAAGGAATTATCCTGTCAATGACATAATTGAACAATGACATGTATGAATTTCGAAGTCAGGGTGATCCAGGTAGGTAGGTTGTATGTCCCAGTGATTAGCTGAATGAGTCAAACAGCATGTTTCTTTGATTGCTTGTAACATTCAGAGTGCAGATTGTACTCAACCAGCCCACGCTCTACTGACTGTCACTGTTTGCTGTGCAGATACATGGATTTGGGCCAGTGTCTGTGGGAGTTCGTGCGTTGTCCCCGTGCTTGCATGGGTTTTCTCCGGGTGCTCCGGTTTCCTCCCACACCCCAAAGATGTGCTGTTAGGCTGATTGGTGTAACAAATTGTCCCTAAATTAGTCTCCCCTCAATCTGGTTTCCAATGTGGAGTGCCATAAGCGTAGACAAGGGTCATGGGTGGAGAGGGGACTCACAATGTTGAAATGGCGGTGCGGGCTCGTTGGGCCGAAGGGCCTGTTTCCCATGCTGTGTTGTTCTTTGTTCTTTAAAAACCCAAAACAAAATGCCTACAGTTAAATGTGATTCCACTATTGGGCAGCACTTGCTGAACAATTTGGAGTGTGCTAATAACTACGCCCTCAACTAATTTACGATAATCAATCAAGCTCATGACATGGTTCATTTACATTTGCTGGAAGCTGCATACATTCCTAAACAGTAACCCATTCTCTGCAAACACAAGGAATATGTTCCAGACTTGCACTTTTTTTGAATTATGTGGGAGCTTGAAGGGCTACGGTGCTTGCATTGCAATGTATTGGCCAATCAGAGTCAACTTTCCAACCAACCAGCACCCTTTTCTCTTATAATAGAAATTGTTGTGATCATTTGAAATTTGGCATTCTTGTGTTTAGTCCTGATGAGTGCAAGATGAAAAGCTTTGGCAATGTATCTCTCTCTGCAGAAATGTTCACATCTGAAGTTGTCAAAACATTGAACACTGATCTGTCAGAATGTTCTAACTCCTCAGCCACCTTCCTTTATAATTCCCACACTTTCTTACCTGGCCAGTTTTCCAAAGGCTTCCAAAACCTACCTGACACCACGAAAGTACCATGCGACCTGGAATACCAATTTCCCAGAGGCCTGCCAGTGGTGACACTGATGCCACAGGCCTTGTGTGCATGGTTTGAATCAGAACCTAACACAAACTTTGTCCTGCCTATAGGAAGTTTGATGCTTTTTTTGGAGGGGAGGGGGATTCAAATTCCTAGTCCCACAGCCTCAATTTTGTTGAATCTTGACTTTTTTGAGACACAAAAATCCAGCTGTAAGCTTTCATTGTTTTTATAGTTTTATCAACTTGATCTGCCAGCTCCAAACATCTGTATAGGCAAAATCTCAGTTCCTGCATTCACTTTAGAATTGTACCACGTTGTTCATGTTGGGTGTTGCAATAACGCCCACCAGGTCCACGGGGAATCATGATTAATCTCCCTGTGGGGTGTGTGAGTTCACCTGGTAACAAGCATGCCCAGGCTCATTACCTGAGCTTTTTATTAGACAGGCCCAGGACTGGGCCTGCTGAACTGTAGTCCCAGACAGGGACTGGTTGTGTACGCCACAGTAGTGGTTTTACTTTGTATTCTGTAATAAGCTATGTTCCTTTTAGTTGGAGTCCCAGAGTTATTATGCACATGATATTCCACACATCCCCCACAGCATGTTTCGTGGCAGTGGAGTTGGCCTGCCATTGGCTGGCGACAGGACCAATGGGGTTTCTTGTTTACACCCTCCGCTACCCCGCAGTGGGATATCACTGATGGCTGGACTGCAAAATCCCACCCATTGTCTCTCCTTATTGTTATGATGATAAATTAAAGTGAAAAGATTTAAACATTGCTTCACTATGGCACAAACTCATAAAATGGAATCCAATCTTTGCGATAAGACGATGACTGATCACACCGAAGTGCATCTCTGAAATTTGCCTGCAGAATCATTGCAAAGTTACAGCAGTGATGACAAACTGTGAAAAAGATCTTGTGAATAGAAGGCTCAGGAACTTCAGTCATTTAATTCAAGTTTCAGTAATGTGCTTTTAAGTCTTTGATATCTGACTCTGGTAGTCAACTGGGACTCAGGTTTTACATAACCATTTTGCTGCTGACAACTACACTCACAGAATAGCTTCAATTATAAAACATAGAGGCCGAGATTCTCCAAGCACCCCCATGGCTAAGATTCTCCAGACCCGCTGCAGTGAATGGAGGTTCGGCTGAGTGCCAAATTCTCCCTTCTCACTGGCAGGGGCTGGAACAGCCACGGAATTCCGCCCTGAATCATTCCTGACCATTCAGGAAAATCACTTTCAATTCTTGGAAGATGCTTTCAACAAGAGGCCAGTTAAACAACTTCACTCCAAAAGCATTCAGTCATCATGGTACCATCTTCTTAACACTGCAGGGAGGTCTTCACATGACATCACTTAGAAAGTCTATCTCCAGGGCTGTCAAAAAAACATTCTTTGCCATTATTCCTAGGCAGATAATTCTGATGATTTTCATAAACTGGTAGTCTAACTAACAACAAGAAGACAACAGCTTGTGTGCTGGCACAGTGGTTGGCACAGACCCAGGTTCGATACCAGCCTTGAGTAATTGTCTGTGTGGAGTTTGTATGTTCTCCCTCTGAATGCATGGGATTCCTTTGGTGTTCCAGTTTCTTCCCACACTCCAAAGATGTGTAGTTTAGGTGGGTGGGCCTGGTTATTGCATGGGTTTAGAGAGATACGACGGTGGGAAGGGATTTGTTGGGACGCTCTGTTGGCAAGTCCATGCAGATTCAATAGGTTAGATGGCCTCTGTTGACACTATAGGGATTCTATCTACAGAACATCTTTAATGCAATAAAATATCCAACAGCAGCATCCTCTCCCAGGCCAATATGCCCAGTTATGAGGCGCAAATCACTCAAAAACAGCTCTACTGAACCGGACATGCCATTCATTTGCCTGACACCAGACTCCCAAGATAGCTTGTTGGCTGCTCTGGGCAGGAAGCCAATAGGGACCAGTGGGACAGGGCATGTGAACCCCGAGAGACCCCATGCCCATCGGGAATCTCCATTTTTGGCCGACGTCCTTTTCACCAGGGCAGGGGGATTCCCACCAGTTGAAGAGGAGATTGGAGAATGTTTCTATTTTTAAAGTTCAGAATGTCTAGCTGCCTATTTAACCACTTACTCTGCCTTGCCACATTCAGTGATTTCTGTACATATCCAAACATGCCTCTTTGTTCCTGCACCACCTTTAGAACAGTACATTTCACTTTGTATGGTCTCTCCTTAGTATTCTTAACAAAATATATCATTTCACGTTTCTCTTCATGATTGAAAAAAGTTTATGCAGCATTAAGAACAACGTGAAAGTAAGGCTCACCCACCATTCGTGTCAAATGAATGTGTCGGGGCAGTCATTTTAAATCCAGTTTAAAATGTTTTCTGGTGCCTTGTGTGGGGGAACGTCAGTATGGAAGGTAACTGGAGTTCCTCCGTTAATGATTATTTATTAGTGTCACCAGTAGGCTTACATTAACACTGCAATGAAGTTACTGTGAAAATCCCCTAGTGGCCACACTGAAGGAGAATTTAGCATGGCCAATGCACCTAAGCAGCACATCTTTCAGACTGTGGGAGGAAACCGGAGCACCTGGAGGAAACCCACACAGACACGGGGAGAATGTGCAGTCTCCATACAGACAGCGGCCCGAGCCAGGAATTGAACCTGGGTTCCTGAAACTGTGGGGCAGCAGTTTTAACCACTGTATCAGACAGCTATGGTTTGGGTGTCTAAGTAAAAAGTAAACTATAGGATAATTCAATTTTAAGTGCAGGTTGGGAGGCCAGCGAGAGTACCTTTAACTACCGCTCCCCGCCCCCCCCCGAACCCGGAACAGCAGGTGCCAGAGGGCCTTAGCTGTGGCCACAGGCTTATTGGTGAAGGGCTCCCTCCCACACTGACAGCCTGGCAGCTATGGCCACAGGCCTACTGGGAAAGGGCTCCCTCCCACATTGACAGCCTGACAGCTGTGGCCCACTGGGAAAAGGCTCCCTCCCACATTGACAGCCTGACAGCTGTGGCCCACTGGGAAAAGGCTCCCTCCCACATTGACAGCCTGACAGCTGTGGCCTACTGGGGAAAGGCTCCCTCCCACATTGACAGCCTGACAGCTGTGGCCCACTGGGGAAAGGCTCCCTCCCACATTGACAGCCTGACAGCGGTGGCCTACTGGGGAAAGGCTCCCTCCCACACTGACAGCCTGACAGCTGTGGCCACAGGCCTACTGGGGAAGGGCTCCCTTCCACACTGACAGCCCGACAGTTGTGGCCATAGGCCTACTGGGGAAGGGCTCCCTTCCACACTGACAGCCTGACAGCTGTGGCCACAGGCCTACTGGGGAAGGGCTCCCTTCCACACTGACAGCCCGACAGTTGTGGCCATAGGCCTACTGGGGAAGGGCTCCCTTCCACACTGACAGCCCGACAGTTGTGGCCATAGGCCTACTGGGGAAGGGCTCCCTTCCACACTGACAGCCCGACAGTTGTGGCCATAGGCCTACTGGGGAAGGGCTCCCTCCCACACTGACAGCTGTGGCCATAGGCCTACTGGGGAAGGGCTCCATCCCACACTGACAGCCTGGCAACTGTGGCCACAGCCACTTTTAAAAATTGGAGAAATCTCCAAAAGCTGTCTCCACCTTGAACACCCCCACAGTCCCTCACCTACATCAGCAATGCGCTCCTGTCCTAGTTGGCACTCCAATTGTCCCTTTCAACCTGCAGAGTCCACCACCATCTATAACTGGTCATGGCTCCTGGAGGCAGCATGTCAATGAATCACCTGAAGTGATGGCATTTGGACACCATCTGAATCAGGGCCAGCATTTTCTCGCAACATTCAAGAACCCTTGAAAGGGAGAAGATTCCACTTGAAGTGGCAATCAATGCCAGACAATGACCATCTCCAAAAAGATGGAATCTAACCATCTCCCGTTGACATTCAATGACATCGCCATCCCTGAATCCCCCACTGTAGACATTCTGGGGGTTACCATTGACCAGGCCTGAATTGGTCTAGCCATATAAACATTGTGGCTACGTAAGCAGGTCAGAGGCTAGGAATCTTGCAGTGAGTCCCTAAAGCCTGTCCATCATCTACAAGCACAAGTCCTGCCACTTGATTGGATGAGAGTAGCTCCAACAACACTCAAGAAGCTGAACACCATTGAGGATAAAGCAGCCAACTTGATCGGCACCCATCCATAAACTTTTACTCCTTCCACAGGTGCACAGTAGCAGCGTTATGTACCATCTACAAGAAACAGTGCAGGAACTCACCATGGCTTCTTAGATGGCAACTTCCAGACCCATAACTGTTACCATTTAGAAGGACAAGGGCAATAAATACATAGAAACATCATCACCCGGAAGTTCCCCTCCACGTCACTGACCAGTCTGATTTAGAAATATATCGCTGTTCCTTCACTGTCGCTGGGTCAAAATCCTGGAGATCTCTCCCTAACAGCACTACTGGTGTACCTACACCACATGGACTGAGGCGGTTCAGGAAGGCAGCTCAGCACCACCTTCTATGGGGCAATCAGGGCTGGGCAATAAATGCTGGCCTGGTCAGTGATGCCCACATCCCATAAATGAACTTTAAAACCTTGAGCTAGAGAAGCTTCAGCCTTGAATGTGCTTTGTAAACCAGCTCACTCACATCTGGTCTCAATAACAGCTGCAATGCTTATGAAGGCACCAGCTCACAAACTTATGAAAAGAAGCTGATTATATCGTGGTGATTCCATTATCAATAGATTATTTCTCAGCTTTGGTGGTGTTCATGGATCATGGCACAAACTGACTGACTTAACATGGCACAGAAACAGACCAATCGGCCCAACCGATCTGTGCTGGTAATCCCAGAATGACTAATAACAATGAATCACTTTTTTATATTTGATTGCTTCTGTGCATATATAGCCTCCTGCAGTGCAATTATGTAGCACTTTTAAAGCAAGACTTGGACCCCAAGTTACAACATGTGTCCTGCTGCCTGTACAGCAGCTTCACTGTGCCTGCACATACGGTATTTTAACCAAAGCTTCACTTATTTTTGTGCTGAACAAGTAGTTCTGGTCGCTTCCTGACAGTATTTTGTTCGTCTTGTACTCATTGTGAGGTCCTGTTGCTGGTAATTCTGTTCTAATGACATTGGCTTGAATCCATACCAATTAACCTTGAAGAGTGAGGGTCTGTTCGAACCAGTAGGAAACAATTGTTCTCTTGTACTTTATTCAGACAAAGCATTTTCCCTGGGCCAGGGCTCTATCCGCAATCCTTGTTGTCCTCCTTTCCCCTTCTAATGCACTGATTTGCTGAAGTGCCCTGGGTTCAACAGATGGTTCCGCTTGACCTCCTGCCTCTTCATAATCTTCAAGGAGTTCTATTTTTCTCTTCAGAAACCTGACCGTCGTCACTTCTGTCTTATTTTAAAGCCAGGAAGAGAAGTCTGTAGGAGGTTTCTGCGCAAGCTGCGTTCATGTTGCGGAAAAGGTAGGCGGCTGGGAATGACGTGGGTGTTGAGGTGACTGTCTCTGACTGCCAGGTCTTTGAGACGTGATCGCTTGATTCTTGCAGCCTAGCAATTCACGAACAACATAGACTGTGATCCCTGCTGAGCTCTTGTCACCCACACAGCCTTCAAAGTGCTCGACCTTATTACAGACAGATTTTGACGCAGTTTGGTGTAATTCTGAACAAGTGCTGAGCTTTTTGCTGTGTCATTTTATCTTTCACTCTCGAAGTATTTCTTGTAGATGTCTAGGAACTAAAGGCACTAAGGGTCCGAGGAGGGAGCCGGAGAATGGCACCAAGAGGATCAGCCATGGTCATACTGAGTGGCTTATGAGAGAGCTCGGTCTTTTCTCCTTGGAGAGACAAAGGATGAGGGGTGACCTGATAGAGGTGTATAAGATGATGAGAGGTATTGATCGAGTGGATTCTCAGAGGTTTTTTCCCAGGGCTGAATGGCAGAGCAAACTCAAGGGGCTGAATGGCCCCACTCCTGCTCCTATTTTCCATGTTTCTATGCTTCCATGAATCAGGAGAAAGTTCCTTTATTCAAGAAAGGGAGAAGAGATAGCCCAGGAAATGATAGACCAGTGAGTCTAACCTCAGTGGTTGGTAAGTTGATGAAGAAGATCCTGAGAGACAGGATTTATGAATATTTGGAGAGGTATAGTATGATCAAGAATAGTCAGCATGGCTTTGTCAAAGGCAGATTGTGCCTTACGAGCCTGATTAAATTTTTTGAGAATGTGTGTAAACACATTGACGAAGGAAGAGCAGTAGATGTAGTTTATATGGACTTCAGCAAGGCGTTTGATAAGGTGCCCCATGCAAGGCTTATTGAGAAAGTGAGGGGACATGGGATCCAAGGGGACATTGCTTTGTGGATTCAGAATTGGGTTGCCCACACAAGGCAAAAGAGTGTTTGTAGATGGGTCTTTTTCTGTATGGAGGTTGGTCACCAGTGGAATGCCCCAGGGATCTGTTCTGGGACCCTTGCTGTTTGTGATTTTTATAAATGACCTGGATAAAACAGAGGGGAGTACAGTAGGATGAGAGAAGAATTGGCGAATGTTGACTGGGGGAGCGCGTTGGAAGGTAGGTCTGCTGAGGAGCAGTGGAGGATCTTTAAGGAGATCTTTCTTGGTGCTCAGCAGAAATTTATTCCGATGGTCAAAAAAGATCGTAGGAGGAGAGGTAATAAGCCGTGGATAACGAAGGAGGTGAAGGAAAGTGTTAAATTAAAAGCGGAGGCATTTAGAGTAGCTAAGAGTAGTGGGCGAGAAGAGGATTGGGAGAGGTTTAAATTTCAACAAAGAATGACAAAGAAGTTGATAAAGAAGGGTAGGATAAACTATGAAGCTGGGCTAGCGCTTAATATAAAAAAGGATAGCAAGAGTTTTTATAAATATATAAAAAGGAAGAGGCTGGCTAGGGTGAACGTTGGTCCCTTAGAGGATGAGAGGGGGGACTTAGTGGTAGGGGATGGGGAAATGGCTGAGGCCTTGAACAACTTTTTTGTTTCGATCTTCACGGAGGAGGACGTGAATAATTTGCCGGGTGTTAGAGATGGAAAGGTGGTAGGACTGGAGGGTCTCAATGACATTATTGTTACTAGAGAGGCGGTGCTCGACAGACTGGAGGGGCTGATTGTGGACAAGTCCCCAGGACCAGATGGAATGCATCCGAGGGTTCTGAAAGAAATGGCGGAGGTGATAGTGGATGCCTTGGTGGTTATTTTCCAAACGTCGCTGGATTCCGGGGAAGTGCCGGAAGATTGGAAAACGGCTAATGTTACGCCGTTGTTTAAGAAGGGTGGCAGGCAAAAGGCGGGGAATTATAGGCCGGTTAGTTTAACGTCTGTGGTAGGTAAAATGTTAGAATCCGTCATCAAGGAGGAAATAGCGAGGCATCTTGAGGAGAATTGTTTGATAGAGCAGACGCAGCATGGTTTCGTTAAGGGGAAGTCGTGTCTGACAAATTTACTGGAGTTCTATGAGGATGTGTCTAGGGCGGTAGATAGAGGAGAGCCGGTGGATGTGGTGTTTCTTGATTTTCAGAAGGCGTTTGACAAGGTACCTCACAAGAGGTTATTGCAGAAGGTCAGGGGGCATGGAGTTGGGGGTAGGGTGTTAGCGTGGATAGAGGATTGGCTGTCAAATAGGAGGCAGAGAGTGGGGGTTAATGGGTGCTATTCAGATTGGCGGTTGGTGACTAGTGGAGTGCCCCAGGGGTCGGTGCTGGGGCCTCAGCTATTTACCATTTATATAGATGATCTGGAGGAGGGAACCGAGTGTATGGTGTCGAAATTTGCTGATGACATCAAGATTGGTGGAACGGCAAATTGCGCGGAGGGTGTGGAGAGTCTGCAGAAGGATCTAGATAGGCTGGGCAAATGGGCCAGGAACTGGCAAATGGAATTTAATGTTGGCAAGTGCGAGGTGGTCCACTTTGGTAGGAATAATGGTAGGAAGGACTATTACTTACGGGGCGAAAAACTGCAGCAGGCGACGGTGCAGAGGGACCTCGGGGTCCTTGTGCATGAGTCGCAAAAACCCAGCCTGCAGGTGCAGCAGGTGGTCAGGAAGGCGAATGGGATGCTGGCCTTCATAGCGAGGGGGATTGAATATAAAAGTAGGGAGGTCTTGCTGCAGCTGTATAGGGCACTGGTGAGGCCGCAGCTGGAGTACTGTGTGCAGTTTTGGTCACCGCACTTACACAAGGATATTTTGGCCTTGGAGGGAGTGCAGAGGAGGTTTACTGGGCTGATACCGGAGTTGAGGGGATTGAGCTATGAGGAGAGGCTGAATAAACTAGGCTTGTACTCGTTAGAGTTGAGAAGAATGAGGGGAGATCTCATTGAGACATACAAGATGATGAATGGGATGGATAGGATAGAGGTGGAGAGACTCTTCCCGCTCAGAAAGGACAGTGAGACTAGGGGGCACAGCCTCAAGATAAAGGGGGGACTGTTTAGAATGGAGTTGAGGAGGAACTTCTTCACTCAAAGGGTGGTGAATCTCTGGAATTCTCTGCCCGTTGAAGTGGTGGAGGCTGCCTCGCTAAATATTTTTAAGACACGGATTGATGGGTTCTTGATAAGCGAGGGGATTAAGGGTTATGGGGAGAGGGCGGGAATGTGGAACTGAGCCACGACAGATCAGCCATGATCTTATTGAATGGCGGGGCAGGCTCGAAGGGCTAGATGGCCTACTCCTGCTCCTATTTCTTATGTTCTTATGTTCTAAAGAAGTGAAGGGATGGTTTGGTAAGTTTGCTGATGACATGAAGATTGGTGGTGTTGTGGATAGTGTGGAGGGATGTCAGAAGTTGCAACAAGACATTGATAGGATGCAAGACTGGGCAGAGAAGTGGCAGATGGACTTCAACCCAGATAAGTGTGTGGTGATTCATTTTGGCAGGTCAAATGGGATGAAGGAATATAACATTAAGGGTTAGGCTCTTAGCAATGTGGAAGATCAGAAGGATCTTGGGGTCCGGGTTCATAGGACGCTCAAAGCAGCTTCACAGGTAGAGGCTGTGGTTAAGAAGGCGTCTGGTGTACTGGCCTTCATCAATCGAGGAATTGAGTTTGGGAGTCAGGGGATAATGCTGCAGCTGTATAAGACCCTGGTCAGACCCCACTTGGAGTACTGTGCTCAGTTCTGGTCGCCTCATTACAGAAATGATGTGGAAGCCATAGAAGGGGTGCAGAGGAGATTTACAAGGATGTTGCCTGAATTGGGTAGCATGCCTTATGAGGATAGGTTGAGAGAGCTCGGTCTTTTCTCCTTGGAGAGATGAAGGATGAGGGATGACCTGATAGAGGTGTATAAGGTGATGAGAGGTATTGATCGGGTAGATTCTCAGAGGCTTTTTCCCAGGGCTGAAATAGTTACCACAAGAGGACGCAGGTTTAGGGTGCTGAGGAGTAGGTACAGATTAGATGTCAGGGGTAAATTTTTCACTCAGAGGGTGGTGGGTGCGTGGAATCGGCAGCCGGCAGTGGTGGTGGAGACGGATTCAATAGGATCTTTTAAGAGATAAGTACATGGAACTTAGTAAGATAGAGGGTTATAGGTAAGCCTAGTAGGTAGGGACATGTTCGGTGCAACTTGTGGGCCGAAGGGCCTGTTTGTGCTGTAGTTTTTCTATATTTCCAAGTTTTATATATATATAGCTTTTAAAATAATCATTTGAAGTTGCACCATGTTCAATTTTTGATTTGCTGCCAGCTAGTAAACAGATGGAGCTGATCGATACTGTGGCTGTGTTTGTAAATGGTTCACAGGGAACGGATGTGAGTAAGTGATTCAAGTAGCTCCTTGTGGCTCATGAGGTAGGTTGTAGTGAGCAAAAGAGGAACATGGTGTTCTTTTTTAACACAAGTGAAACACGAAGAATGTATCTGGAATATTTACCGAAAACGGGCAGCACAGTGGCACACTGCCTCACAGTGCCAGGGAACTGGGTTTGATTCCCGGCTTGGGTCGCTGCCTGTGTGGAGTTTGCACATTCTCCCTGTGTCTGCGTGGGTTTCCTCTGGGCACTCCAGTTTCCTCCCACAGTCCAAAGATGTGCGGGTTAGGTGGATTGGCCATGATAAATTGCCCATTATTGTCCGGGGATGCATACATTAGAGGGATTATTGGGGTAAGAGTGTGGAGTTGCGGGGGATAGGGCCTGGGTGGGATTGTTGTTGGTGCAGACTCAATGGGCTGAATGGCCTTCTTCCACACTGTAGGGATTCTATGAGATATATAGAAGTGGCCATCAATTTACCAAAAGATATCTTTTAGTTCAGGAAAGATATAAAACTTCAGGGAAGTCTCCCGGTGTGCTTTAAAATAAAACAGGTCTTGGATTATAGCGAGCGCGCAGCAGAGAATTCATTTGGCACTGCTTCGATTAAGAAATTAGGTAAAAGGTCACTCTCAAATTGTGGATGATTAAATTTTGTGTCTGGTTCTCTTTGCCAAGATTTATCATGCAGGGGAATGAGGGGCAGGGGGGAGGTGGGCAATGTGGAGGGGAGTTGTGGCAGGAGGGAGTGAAGGGGAAGGGGTGGAGGAAATCAGTTGTCAATCGCTTCCTGTTTTTCATCACATTGGCTAGACATTTGCCAGTCTGAATTTCCATTTACTATTAAAATACATTGAATATGGGGACCATTACGGAATTGTTCAATGTGTAATGAATTAAAATGAGAGACAAGGGAAGCTGTGAAGGAAGCAGATGCTGCCTTGGTGAGATTTTGATTTTAGCAGCTTTCACACTGGGTTTACAGTGTGTGTTGGAGCTGTCAATTCCTGATAAATGGGCCTCCTGCAACTGGTAGCAAACCAAAATATGCTTGGCAGATTTCCTAAGGACGGTTGGTGTGAATACCTTTAATGAGCACCCCACCAACACTCATGTGGTAGACAACATCATTGACACAGCATGAGTCTAATATACAATGGGCTTCACCAGTGTAAGTCAAGGATGGCACGTGATTTTCTGCAGAATGTCTAACATAATGGTCCCAACATGGGCAGAGCGGTGAGGGGGGTATTGAAATATACCTTTAAGGGAATGCAGCATGACATCACTAAAAGGGAAGAGTGTCACATGTTCCAGTCTTTATTTCACTTTTGCCTTTGAGCACAGCACACTCCTACAGCTCTGCCACTCGTGCCTTCAAGATTTCTATCTTTAGATAGATGTTCTCATGTGACTAGTCTAAACAAAATAACCCATAACATGTTTAAACAATCCCTTTAGAGGGCCTTTACATCACTATTACAACACAACATAATGGAGGTGCTGCTCAGTGATGCCTAGACTGGGTATTGCCAAGGTCACTGAGCTCCTGACCTCATTACAGCCTTGGTTCAAACATTGACAAAAAAGCTGAATGCCAGGGGTGAGATGAGAGTGACAGCCCTTGACATAAAGGCCGCATTTAACTGAGTGTGGCATCAAAGAGCCCTAGCAGAACTGGAATCAATGGGTATCAGGGGCAAACTCTCCACTGGCTGGAGTCATACCTGGTACATAGGAAGGTGGTTGTGTTTGTGGAGGTTCAGTCATCTCAGCTCCAGGACATCTCAGCAGGAGTCCCTCAGGGTAGTGTCCTAGGTTGAACCACCTTCAGCTGCTTCATCAATGACCTTCCCTCCACCATAAGGTCAGAAGTGGGGATGTTCGCTGATTATTGCTCAATGTTCAGCACCATTCGCAACTCCTCAGATACTGAAGCAGTCCATGTTCAAATGCAACAATACCTAGACAATATCCAGGCTTGGACTGATAAGTCGCAAGTAATATTCGCACCACACAAATGCCAGGCAATCACCAATAACAGACACTCTAATCACCACCTCTTGACTTTCAACGGTGTAACCATCACTGAATCCCCCACTGTCAACATCCTTGGGGTTACCATTGACCGGAAACTCAACTCAAATCGTCACATAAACACAATGGCTACAAGAGCAGGTCAAGGGCTAGGAACACTGTGGTGAGTAACTCACCTCCTGACTTTGCAAAACCTATTCACGATCAACAAGGCATAAGTCAGGAGTGTAATGGAATACTCCCCACTTGCCTGGATGGGTGTAGCTCCAACAACATTCAAGAAGCTTGACATCATCCAGGACAAACTAGCCCACTTGATAGGCACCACATCCACAAACATTCACTCCTTCCTCCACCGACGCTTGGTAGCAGCACTATGCACTATCTACAAGATGCACTGCAGAAATTCACCAAAGATCATTAGACAGCACCTTCCAAACCCACAACCACTTCCACCTAGAAGGACAAGGGCAGCGAATACATGGGAACACCACCACCCACAAGTTCCCCTCCAAGCCATTCACCATCCTGACTTAGAAATGTATTGCCATTCCTTTGCAGTCACTGGATCAAAACCCTGGAATTCTCTCCCTAACGGCATTGTGGGTCAACCCACAAAACATGGACTGCAACGATTCAAGAAGCCAGCTCACCAGCACCTTCTCAAGGGCAACTAGGGATGGGCAATAAATGCTGGCCAGCCAGCGATGCCCATGTCCCACGAATGAATAAAAAAAGGTTAAACAGTCTGGCAGCAAGATTAGATACAAGTATGACATGGTGAACAGCCTTACATTGGGCTCCATAATGTAAGGGAGCCCTGGACAGTTAGTTTGGGCAGACCACAACGGTTTTGCAGCTTTGGAGATTGCTGAGAATGCAGCCACTGACTGCACAGAAAAGCTTTGAAGACACAGTGCAGAGACAATGTCCAAGTAAAGAGCTGGGAGGTTGATGGATCCCTCATTGGGAGATTGCAGTGCAGAGCCTGTTAGTTCAGTGAGTGGAACAGCATATTAAGAGGCCAAGCACCGGGTTCATTCAGTTAGCCAAGGCAACTGACCAGGGTGTTGGCTAGATCGATAGCAAGCAAGGGAGAGTTAATCAAAAAATCAAAATTAAAATAGCAATCAGGCCAGAGACGATTGTCATTTTAATGGACAGAGCTTCAGAAAATCTCATGGAAGCAGCTACAGTGACATTCATTGTAGGCACTATAGAAAAAAGGACAGTCAATGGGATATCAGTAAAATGTCCACATAATTCCCCAGTCCGAATTGGGTTGGAACTGACCCACTATCCAAATTCAAAATGTTTAAACGGTGTACAGAATTAAGGTTTCTTGATTCAGGTGTGCCTGAGCCAGAAAGACAAGCCATAAAAATTCACCTAGCAGTTGGGACCTCTTTCATATTCAAGGCCTGATTTTATCATCATTGTTAACTACTTTATTATTTGACAATTGCACAATTTGACAAGCACAATTGCTGTGCACTTAAGTGCTATTTTCAATTTATTTGCCGGACTTAGAAATATCATTTCAGATAACAGTTTGCAATTTAACAGTAAGCCATTTCAGGATATGTGTGAATTATGGAATATTGATTACACTACTTCTTCTCCTAAAATCCTACTGCATCTAGAGGAAGATATGAATGAAACCAGGAAAAATATCCAAGAATGACAATTGTACAGATCACTGTGGGCAATTAAAGAAACCTCCAGACAAGATTACCATTTTAAGGTCTTGGTGTCCCAGCAGATTACCTCAATGCTTTAGAGCCTCAGATTCACAGTCCAATCACCTATGTATACAGTTATATTCTCTGGATAGGTGGGAAAATATCTTTAAAAGGGCAGGGGGATGTTGTAACGTGCTTTTAGGGAATAGGAGCATGACATCACTAGAATTGAAGCATACAATCCAATCTTAGTTTCAGATTTGAACAGAGAACACATGCAATATTCTCAATTTCCTAGAATCAATAAATGATCCCATAGTGTTTTTACACAACCTCTTACGAGTGACGAGTGCCTTTAAATTATTATAACAACACGACATCCAGGGACACCATAATGGATAAATGACCCAGAAGGGGAAATGGTGGTGTAGTGGTAATGTCACTGGATCAGTTATTCACAGGCCCAAGCTAGTACCCTGAGGACATGGGTTCAAATCCCACCACAGCATCAAATGGAATTTCAATTAAATTAATAAAATCCGTAACTGAAAGCTAATCTTAGTAATGGTGACCATGAAGCTATGACCAATTATTGTCAAAATGCACCCAGTTCACTAATGTCCTTTAGGGAAGGGGATCTGCTGCCTTTACCTGGTCTGGCCTACATGTGACTCCAGAATCACAGCAATATAGTTGTTCAAATGCCTTCGGGATTTGGCCAAGTAAGTGATGGACCAGAAAGGCCAGAGAAATTCACATCCCATGAAAGACGAAATAAGAAAGGGGAAAGTCAGGGACATGAAGGCCTTAATGATTTTAATAGCTGGAGCAAACTAAGTCGCAAAAACCCAGCTTGCAGGTGCAGCAGGTGGTCAGGAAGGCGAATGGGATGCTGGCCTTCATAGCGAGGGGGATTGAATATAAAAGTAGGGAGGTCTTGCTGCAGCTGTATAGGGCATTGGTGAGGCCGCAGCTGGAGTACTGTGTGCAGTTTTGGGCGCCGCACCTGCGCAAGGATATTTTGGCCCTGGAGGGAGTGCAGAGGAGGTTTACTAGGCTGATACCGGAGTTGAGGGGATTGAGCTATGAGGAGAGGCTGAATAAACTAGGCTTGTACTCGTTAGAGTTTAGAAGAATGAGGGGAGATCTCATTGAGACGTATAAGATGATGAATGGGATGGATAGGATAGAGGTGGAGAGACTCTTCCCGCTCAAAAAAGACAGTAGGACTAGGGGGCACAGCCTCAAGATAAAGGGGAGGCGGTTTAGAACGGAGTTGAGGAGGAACTTCTTCACTCAAAGGGTGGTGAATCTCTGGAATTCTCTGCCCGTTGAAGTGGTGGAGGCTGCCTCGCTAAATATTTTTAAGAAGCGGGTTGATGGGTTCTTGATAAGAGAGGGGATTAAGGGTTATGGGGAGAGGGCGGGAAAGTGGAACTGAGCCACAACAGATCAGCCATGATCTTATTGAATGGCGGGGCAGGCTCGAAGGGCTAGATGGCCTACTCCTGCTCCTATTTCTTATGTTCTTATGTTCTTAAATAATTTTGTTCATACTGCAGCCTGACAGCCAGCTAGATTGACTGGCTGATCAGCAGATGGGAGCAAAACCTTTGCAACAAGAGTTCACCATCATATGTTATGTAGACACTTGATTGCTTCTGGCAGGAGCATTGTCCAGGATGTGAATCATCATTATAAATATTGTGGTGACTGGGAGTGTGGTCAAGTTGGGGTGGGGTTGCTCAAGTCTGACAAGGTTACCTACACCCCACCCAGAACCCTCTTTAATCCCATGGGTTGGGATGAGGTTAAGTTAATGCCAATGTAAATAAGTTCACAAGATGTTGTTCAGTGGAAATGGTGAAAATTATTACATCAGTATTTCATAGAATGATAGAATCCTTACAGTGCAGAAGGAGGCCATTTGGCCCATTGAGCCTGCATCAACCACAATCCCACCTACGCCCGATCCCCATAACCCTACACACTTACCCTGCTAATCCCCTTATACTAAGAGACAATTAGCTTGGCCAATCCACCTAACCTGCACACCTTTGGAGTGTGGGAGGAAACCAGAGCACCCAGAGGAAACCCAAGCAGACACAGGGGAACATGCATTTCCTGTTTGCTTGCAACTTTCCATAGGTCTGAATTTTTGCTCAGGGTCGGGAGTGTAGAATCAGGACATTTCCCGTCTCTGCAAGTGTGACCCACGAGTAAGTTCCCTAGAAGTTGAGACATTTTAATTCTGTGGGGTGGTCTGGGATGGAAAGGACAACTCTGCAATGAGTGTGGACGTTGACAGGTAGGGAGGCTAGCTGGGAGAAGAACTGCCTCTGTGCTTGTAAAACAATAAAACATAAAGCAGCCCTTCACCAACAACTCCCCCCCCCATATATTCCCCATACTCCATCCATGCCAACACATGTCCCTCATTCAGTGTCCATGATGTCTTGCTCATGCCCTTTATGCCAATCTAGCCCTTCTGCCTACTCCCATGGCCCTCATACTCTCCATGCTACCTCACTCCGCTGTGTCTATTCCCCATTGCCCTTTATGGCCCAGATGGTGGATGCTACCCATCCACCACTCTTCATCCTTACACCTACCATACCAACACACCCTGTATTCACATGAGGCAGAGCTCAGGACCCATGCTCATATCAAATAATATAATGTTCTAAGTGTCTATTGGAGCTTTTCTTAAAATCACTCTTTAAAATAATACTACATTTCTGAACTGCATAATCAAACATTTTTTCCAGGCGCACATTCCCTTTTGCATATAAGCATTAGAGTTCATAATCCTATTCTATAACCACTTGGAGCTGTCAATCAAATTGTGAAATGCAAGACACTCTATTGTGATATTTGAAGGTTGTGTATTAGTCATACAGTACTAATCTAGTAATGGTAATCCCCATACTTTTGTCGATAGACAAAGTGACAAGCAAACAGAGAAGCAGACAAGCTTTTTTTTAAAACCTCCAGACATATTTTTCAAACATTTAAAGAGTGGAAGATTTAAATATCTTGGCAGGTTGATAGTTTCCTTTGACAGTTCATTTTGACACTTGTTGACAGTTTCAATGAGCTTGACAGCTAATGAGCTTTTGTACTTTTTACGCACATTCATGCCCAGTTTTAACAAACTCAAGGGGCACCTGACCTCCCCCAAAGGACACCTAACCTTCTCCAAGTGGTTGTCCTACCTCCACAAAGTTCATGCCTGCTCCTATTACGACTAACCTGTACATGCAATGTTTCATACACCAAGGTCACCAAAATTAGATCTGATTGGAGACTGATTTATGTAAGTGGCTGTCTCCATGAAACACATATGTGCGAAACATGACCCATCTCCACAAAAGTGGTAGGTTCCCTGTTCGGGGGAGCGACTTTGGCCTCTTGCATCATTTTCACGATGTTGGAACGGCTCTCTATCACTGCGAAAACCGGGGCCGTAATGCCATAAGGCATCTTCTAGTCTACTAATATTGATGTACAGATGGCTTTCTTTCTTAAAATGTAGTAAATATTGTTTCACTTCATTGTCAGCTCCCTTTATGAAAATAATTAGCTCTAGACAAAAGGAATGAAATCACAAGAGCTGACTGCTAGGAACGCTGTACTGCTAATGAGTGAGGGTCTGCCTTTCAACTCCTTCTCATTAAGGGGAAATTATTGATAATCACAGCCTACTTTGTAATACAGGGCATGACCACTTCTGGTCGGAGTGGGCCTGTGCTGCAGTTGTTGCATTTTCCTTTTCTTGTTTCCTTGAACCTTGGACTGAATGTCTGGCAGAGACCTGGGTGATTAGCTGAATGCTAATATGCTTAATCCCTTTGATCTCAACATCCTTCCAAAGCATCAGACACTGTGGCGGCCTCTAACTAGAGGAACTTACACACAGCGCAGAGGGAAATTAAAAAACACAAAGTACTCCATGTCTGACGACAGAGTAATACTGTGAACTCACATACTTTCCCTCTACCTCTGTGGATGCATTTTTGTTGAACGTTTCAAATTGTTTCTTTAAATGTTTCCACTCTTAATTTATCACCATAATGTTTAGTTATTTACTTAAACAAGCTTAGCCTGCTGTCCCCTCATACCTATAGTATAGCAGAGGAAAAGAAACTAACAAGGATTCCCCTAGTAACTGCAAGTGAAGAGGGAAGAGCCCAGCACTGAATCCCCACTCGCCTGGTGAGTGTGGGAAACGTGGCATATAGAAGACCTTTCTCTGATGATGCTCAAGAGACCCAAGTCCTTCTGATCGAGGCTCAGTCTGTAGAAGGTGTGAGACTGGTAGTGACCCCTGGCTCGTCATGATTGAATCTTCTCCAAGTCGGGTCGCTTGTAAATGCTGCCCAAAGTGAGTGGTAAACTCCACCTCATTCAACTGGTTTTAAGATTAAGGTTTAAGATTAAAATTCTAGATTCGTGTTTGCTATTTCAAACTTAATATGGAATTCAGTAGTGTTACGATCACCATTTTCCAGTGGGTGTGGGAAGAAATTATTGGTCACCAACCAATGAATCGGGATTCATTCGGGTCTGCCTTATACATAGTGAGGCACACTCGCCTCAAGACTGCAAAATCCCACCTGAGGTCAACGGACATTTGCATGGTCCATGTCCTGCCTCCTACGATTGCTGTGGCCAGTCAGACTGAAAATTCCATGAAGTGCCTAAACATGAGTGCTTTAGTACAGATCTCCCCTCCTGTGATGATTTCAGCCAGGCTAATGAAGTTGGCCTCATTAGCTGATGAGTCTTAATTGATGTTTAAATCAGGGAGCCTCATGCTCCCTATTTAAAGCAAGTGTGTCAGATTCCCAGCCTGCATTCAGTAGGGAGCAACTAGTGTATGGTGTAAATAAAGTAACTTAGTGATGAGGCTTTTCACCTCAGTGGAGTTATTACACCTCCATATTGGTGGAGACATCCTAGAAGAGGACAAATACCCTGTCCCTATAGGGGAATTGGAGTCCATACCACCTTAGTGTCCCTCTCTCTTGCAGCAACTGCTATTGCTCAGTCTGCTCTGTGACAAAACTATGCCTTTAAGAAATGTATTTTAGTCATGTTTTGGTGGTAAATGTGTTTGCTAATCCCTTCCATTTTATCAGAGCTATTTTGTCTGTTTCCAACAGCACTGTACTGTTCCTGCAACAATATAATTGACCATAAAGACTGCAGTGATTGTTTTAATCTGACCTAATGCAGAGTTCTGTTGATTGTGTTTTCTGAGATTGCAGAGTAGGGCTTGATTTGGGCAGATTGACAGATAAGGTTATTTGACTGGGTACAGCTAGACTTTAGAAATCAAGGCAGTCTTTATTTTGAGATCTTTAGAGAGACGCCACTTTCTTTGCATCCCTTGCTCTTTCTGAAGTGGAGACTGGAATCTGCCAAGAAATCAACTTTTTTTTTTGCTGGGTTTCTGTTGTTTGGAAATGGAGATTTCTTTGATAGCTCTGCATGACGATTAGAAAGTAGGATCACTTTCCAGAAGTGTCAAAAGGCTGGAAATCTAGTATCTATGTAAGCATCTTTGGTTCTGTGCTAATTGGTTCAAATCTGAGGGATTCAGCTGAATTGAAGCAGAGATAACTAGCTGTTAAGGATTATACTTTGTCGTGTTTAAATATTTTAATTGATAGAAATTACGCTAATTCTTTTTGTTATATTCTAACTGTGTTCTTAAATAATGTTTGTTTTGATAAAAGCTTTGTTGTGGTCATTTGAATAAAACCTGGAGTGAAACATTTTGTGCTCACCCTAATGCCAAAATGTAAAAGATAGGGTTTAGGTTAACTTCATAACATATCTTGGAGTTTCTGACCTGGTCTGCTTCCCTTGCCTCCCAATCCAAGGTAGATCCTTAGCAAGATGCCACTGACCAAGCATTCCCTTTCTCCTGGTGACATCTAAGATCTCCATGAAGGTAGAGTAGCACAAGAATCACTCTCTTCAGCTGAGGCCCTCAGACAATTTCCAGAGAAAACCTTGCTAGAGTGTTGGTATAAAATCTTGACTGTTCGAGCACGTCTCCTGATGGGGCTCAGGTTCTTCATTTTTTTTTAAAAGTAACTTCCTGGTGAAAGCAATTCCACCACTTTTTTAACCCAATTTTAATCACCTTTTAAAATTCGTGAATGGAATTTGGACATCACTGTCTAGGCCAGCATTGATTGCCAATCCCTAGTTGTCCTTCAGAAGGTGACGGTGAGCTGCCTTCTCGAATCGCTGCTGTCCCTGAGGCATAGGTATACCCATATTGCTGTTAGGGAGGGAATTCCAGTATTCTGACCAGTTACAGTGAAGGAACGGTGGTATATTTCCAAGTTGGGATGGTCTGAGTCTTATAGGGGAACCTGTTCCAAGGTATCTGCTACCACTGTCCTTCCAGATGGTCATGATTGTGGGCTTGGAAGGTGCTGCCTAAAGAGACTTGAGTTCCTATAGTGCAGTGTAGATAGTACACATAGCTGCCACTGTACTTTAGTGCTTCAGGCATTTTATGATACAACTTGGAAGAAAGCATCTCTGTAAAAGAATAATGCTGATTTCCATAATATTGTATAGAACAGTAAATTAATTCTAATAATAAGACGAGGCTCATCTGTTGCTATCCTCTGCCCCAAAACTGAAGCTGGAATTGGAAGCAGAGGGTAGGAGAGGGGCCTGGTTATTTGGGGGACACACCATGTTAGTTCTGCTTCCTGATGTGTCCAGGGCCACCTGGCTCTGAACGTAACAGCGGTAGAGGGGCAGAGAGTCGGGTTGGATGACCCCTTTGATCGCCTGCTGACTGGACTTGTAGATGGAATGCCTTGCCAGACCCAGGAGTGAGTTCAGGCTCTTAATCAGTGTTCATATTCAAACGGGTGAACCTCAATTGCCTGATTAAAATAGTTACACTGAATCATTCTGGAGTGCAACTTGTTCAACGTAGACAGCCCTTGAATGTCTTTGCACCATTTATAAGGACCACTTAAAAATGTCTGTAATGTTTCTTTGACAGTGTTGAAGGAGTGTTACTTGATGTATGTAAAGAACTTGAATATTTTTGTAAGATAAAAACCAAACACTATGGTTGCTAGAATCTGAAACAAGAAACAGGAAATGCTGGGAAATCTCAGCAGATCTGACAGCATCTGTGGCTCTATTCTCTATCCAATGTTTCGAGTCTGGATGACCCTTGGCTCTATTCTCTCTTGCCATAGATGCTATCAGACCTGCTGAGATTTTCCAGCATTTTCTGAATATTATTGCACTTGGTCCGATGGCCCCTGTTTGGAATGTTCTAGCAGATAATTTGTGAATAAAGCATATTTTTGCAAAAAATGGGATTTGTGCTCCTGTGCTACGCCTGATTGGATTGCAAATACCTTCCTGTTAATTGGCCACCTCCCATAACATTGCACAGGTGGGCAGACTGCTGACACAGGTGGAGTCAGGACCCAGAAATGGGCCTGAGGCCCAGAAATTTGAAAAGTCTGGAAGATCCCAGCCAGAGGTGAGCTGTTCACATTTCAATTGCTTTGAAAAAATAGTGTCAAATCCAAGATATGATGGAGAAATGTATATGTGCCTATACAATATGAATACTGTATAAGCAGATTTCCTGTGACCCTGCTAACAGTAATGATGTGGAGATGCTGGTGTTGGATTGGGGTGGGCACGGTAAGAAGTCCACAACACCAGGTTAAAGTCCAACAGGTTTATTTGGAGTCACGAACTTTCAGAGCACTGCTCCTTCATCAGGTGAGTGGAGAGGTAGGTTTCACAAATATGGCATATATTTCAAGATAATGGTTGGTTCCATTCTAACTGTTAACTTGCAATTGAGTCCTTGTCTATAAGTGCCCTGTTTGTGAAACCTAGCACTCCACTCGCCTGATGAAGGAGCAGCACTTTGAAAGCTCATGATCCCAAATAAACCTGTTGGACTTTAACCTGGTGTAGTGAGACTACTTACTGCTAATAGTAAGTTAGATGATTTGATTTGATTTATTATTGTCACATGTATTGGTATACAGTGAAAAGTATTGCTTCTTGCACACTATATAGAGAAGGACATAGAAAAGAAAAGGAGAGAGTGCAGAATGTAATGTTTCAGATTTTTTTCTTGTAAGAGCAGGAGCATGTAAAATATAAGTTGCACTCTAGGCCAGCTGTGGGTGGTTGAGGCCCGATATATTTTAAGTCCCAGGCCAACTTTTCTAATCTTGTGGGAAGGAAGGAAGGAAGGTGCACGAGTCGCAAAAACCCAGCTTGCAGGTGCAGCAGGTGGTCAGGAAGGCGAATGGGATGCTGGCCTTCATAGCGAGGGGGATTGAATATAAAAGTAGGGAGGTCTTGCTGCAGCTGTATAGGGCATTGGTGAGGCCGCAGCTGGAGTACTGTGTGCAGTTTTGGGCGCTGCACCTGCGCAAGGATATTTTTGGCCTTGGAGGGAGTGCAGAGGAGGTTTACTAGGCTGATACCAGAGTTGAGGGGGCTGAGCTACGAGGAGAGGCTGAATAAACTAGGCTTGTACTCGTTAGAGTTTAGAAGAATGAGGGGAGATCTCATTGAGACGTATAAGATGATGAATGGGATGGATAGGATAGAGGTGGAGAGACTCTTCCCGCTCAAAAAAGACAGTAGGACTAGGGGGCACAGCCTCAAGATAAAAGGGGAGGCAGTTTAGAACGGAGTTGAGGAGGAACTTCTTCACTCAAAGGGTGGTGAATCTCTGGAATTCTCTGCCTGTTGAAGTGGTGGAGGCTGCCTCGCTAAATATTTTTAAGAAGCGGGTTGACGGGTTATGGCGGGGCAGGCTCGAAGGGCTAGATGGCCTACTCCTGCTCCTATTTCTTATGTTCTTATGTTCTTATTAAGGTGGCTGAGAATTGAATGGCTTAATGGTTATTTGCCATCAGCAGGGTACTATCAGCTATTGGATCATCCATGGGGGGGTGGGGGAGGGGCAGGCCCCTAAGACTGGGAATGGAAGGGCAACATCATTGACAAAAGGAGGATTAAACATTCCTGTGGGACTGAGAGGAGTGCTCCTGCTAACTGATTTCAATTAGTATGTAAATTCAATTTGTGCGACATTTCCCTTGTTTATTCAAATCAAGCGTGCAAAATAACATTACAGTTTTTGATAGCTACCTTCAACTCACATCATCCAGAATCTTTTTTAAATGTGAAAAACACATCAAATACTGAGGAACCCTGTAGCCCTATAACGGACTACGTATTCCTCCAAGAAAACAGAATGATATACTGACTTCATACATTTAAAATGGGGGAAAAGATCCAAGTCTGTCTTTTTCAACCGAGTGAACCTCCTAATAATTGGTCTAATTAATGTTTGCGTCAATTAGAATACATTACAATCAATGTGATGTGTTACAACTGAACTAAGTGGAAAATGCAATCTTATGCTGATCATGCCAGGTTACGTCACTGCTAGCGTGGGTTGTATATATGTGTGCGCGCGCACACACACACGCACTCTCTCTAGTTTTGTGTTGCCCCAGTAAACAGCTCTGTCCAAATGCAATGAGTTGAACGGACACCTCACTAACACCCAGCTTTATGCTGTGGCTCATTAGCATTTTCAAGGTGAGGAGATATGCAAAATAGTGGAAGAACTTCTTTAGAGGGGGGGAATCTAAAATCTAGGCAGTACAGCGAAAAGTTGTATTGAAACCTGTCCTACATGCCATGCACATTAGGCTGTGTTCAGGCTAGAGTTAAAAATTGGACTCAGTGTGTGAGGAAAGCCTTTTCCTCTGATATCTGGATTTGAATGCAGCCTACGGCAGTATGGTAGCACAGTGGTTAGCACTGTGGCCTCACGTTGTCAGGGACTGGGGTTCAATTCCTGGCTTGGGTCACTGTCTGTGCGGAGTCTGCAGGTTCTCCCCATGTCTGCTTGGGTGCTCTGATTTCCTCCCACGCTCCAAAGATGTGCAGTTGGGTAGATTAGGTATAGTGAATTGACCCTTAGGGCGGGAATTTTACCGGCACGTCCACCTGAGGTTCGTACAATGCTGCCCAAGTCAAACGGAGAATGTTGTTCGCCAGCCTTGCCCACCCCTGGAATCAGGACGGGCGTGCTGGCAAAATTCCAGCCATAGTGTCGGGAGATTAGCAAGGTAAATATGTGGGGCGATGGGGTTAGGACCTGGGTCGGATTGTTGTCAGTGCAGGCTCGATGGACTGCTCTGTAGGGATTCTATGATTCTAGCCAAATGGTATGACGCAGGACTGAAAATCATCTCTCTGGGATTGTGTGGTAGTCAGTACATTCTTGAAGTAGCGAGATAAATTTATCTTAGCAGATTTATGCAGGTTAACTCTTTCAACCTTTGAAGCCCATGTTATTGCAGAGATTTGAACTTGATGTTGAAGGCTTTGTAGCTGATGGTTGAACAAGTTTATCTGGTACATGGTTGAGATATTCGGACAGAGTTCACAGGTTCAAGCCTTCTCCTTTGCTGGATCGGCTGCTGGCAGCTACAGTGTGAATAAAGCTTCCACAATTGGCCTTGGCTCCTTGACTTATGGAGGAGAAAGGATGAGCACGTTCTCTCAATCCCCCATTGGTGAAGAAGTGGGTGACACACACATGCTCTCAGACAAATCGTTTCCTCTTGAGTGCATCAGAAAGTGACTGGTGGCATTGGCAAACAGTCAACCCTGAACGCAAGCAGAGTGCAACATAAAACAAGAGCAAATAAAAAGAAACATTTGTCTCATTGCCAGCAAAGGCTCTAAGGAATGTGATTAAAGCACTTTCAACTGCTACATATTTGTAATGGATTAGGGAGAGCCCTAAGGTATTCTATTATATATTATGGAGAAGAGGTTAACCAGGCAAAGAGTAGGACCCATTAGAGTCCGAGGGCGCACTCTGTGTATGAAGCCGCGGGACATTGAAAGGATGCTAAATGAATGCCTCTCATTAGCCTTCGCTGAGGGGAAGAAGGACGTCGGTATAGAATTCAGGAAAAGAGACTGTGAGGACCAGTTTGGCATAGGAAATGATGAGGCATTGGATGTTTTGAGCTATAAGGAGAGTCTGGATTGACTTAGGTTGTTTTCTTTAGAGTACAGAAGGTGGGGGGGAAATGGTTGAGGTGTACAAGATTATGAGGGATATGGATAGGGTGAATAGGAAGCAGCTGTTCTCCTTGGTTGAGAGGTCAATTATGAGGGGTCATAGTTTTAAAGTGAGGTGCTGGAGATTCAGAGGGAATTTGAGAAACAAAATTCACTCAGTGGATGGTGAGAATCTGGAATGCACTGATTGGGAAGGTAGTGGAGGATGGCCACCTTACAACCCTTAAAAAGTACTTCATAAAATCTACAGTGCGGAAGGACACCATTTGAGCCTGCACTGATACCCATATCTCATACTGTAATCCCACATATTTACAGTCCTAATCCCCCTGACACTAAGGGTTAATTTATCATGGCCAATCAACCTAACTCACACATTTTTGGACTGTGGGAGGAGACCAGAGCACCAGGAGGAAACTCACACAGACACAGGGAGAATGTGCAAGCTCCACAACAGTCAGTCACACAAAGCCGGAATTGAACCTGGGTCCCTGGCACTGTGAGGCAGGAGTGCTAACCACTGCGCCATCATGCCACGCCTTTGGATGAGCACCTGAAAGATCATAACATGCAATATATGGGACAAGTGCTGGGAAATGGGATTAGCGTGACTTTAGTGGTAGATATTGACGGTGCAGATTCAATGGGCTAAAGGGCCTTTTCTGCGCTGTACGACTCCAGCCCCATGACTCTCTCCGTTATCTTGCAATGGTGCTAATAGGCTGCACAACTGGAACAGTTCTTGCCAATACAGTAGGGAAATCAAATAGTACATTTTATTCCTCCTTTATCTGTTGTATTTTGTAAAATAGCAAGGCACTCTCCCAGTGTTGGCCACGGGGCAAGTCATTTTATCCAGTAACCCAGCTAAAAGCTCACTTTCTAATTCTTGCCGGTTTCATTGTTAACTATTTCCTTCTGCAAATTCTTTTTGTCCCAAAGCAAACGCCAGTCAGATGTCTGACTTACAATTACAATATTTAATATACATTTGGACATGTAAATGGATGGGAAAGGTTAACAGTTAACAGTGTCTGTGTCAGCCTCTTCCCAGCAGCTACTCCTTGACTGGGGTTTGAATGGAAGTTTCAGGGCTCAGCTGATGCATGCATCCTCCTTCACAGCCTCACATTTCACAGCCTGCACGAGATGTTAGATATCCTCAGACCACCGACATCATCTATAATTAGACAAGAGTGAGCAGGGCTCGTCTGTAAAGTGACACTTTGCAAGGGAAGGGTAAATTTAGAACTGAGCAGCCAAATTGAATTGCTCTGTACTTCCTACACACCAAAGGAACAGAAATACAGAGGCAGCGGCGGTTGAAGTGCTGCTTAAAGAACAGGATTTGGTATCAGAGTGTTTCTGCAGGCTGAGGGCGACACGTGGATTCACATCTCAGACTCATGCACTGGGTAATCTGGTGATTTCAGTAGAGCAAGCAAGTTGGAGTCATGAGGTTAATAAGTGTCAGACAAGGGTAGGATAAATGCACTGAATCTCAGCTTTCTCATCAACCTGAGGTTATCTTTAATCATTCACCTGATGTTCCTTGAAAAACCATCGGGGTTTAGTGATTGTGCGCAGGGCCCAGTCATAGACCTGGTGTTGTCAGACTTCTTACCCAGTCATAGGGAACAGCACGGAAACAGGCCCTTCAGCCCAACTCATCCATACCTACCAGGTTTCCTAAAGTGAACTAGTCCCATTTTCCTGTGTTTGGCCCATATACCTTCAAACCTTTCCCATCTATGTACCTGTCTAAATGTATTTTAAATGTTGTAATTGTACCCGCCTCTTCTGGCAGCTCATTCCATAGACCTTCTGTGTGAAAACGTTGCCTCTCAGGCCCCTTTTAAATCTTTACCCTCTGATCTTACACCTATGCCCTCTAGTTTTGGACTCCCCCACCCCAGTGAAAAGACCTTGGTTATTCACCTTAACTATGCCCCTCATGATTTTATATACCTCTATCAGGTCACCTCTCATCCTCGCACACTCTAGGGAAAAATGTCCCAGTCCTTTAAGCCTGTCTTTATAATTTAAACCTTCCAGTCCTGGTCTCATCCTTGTAAATCTTCTTTTAATAAGTTTAATAACATCCTCCGAACAAGCGCCGGTACACTTTTGCAGTGTCCTTACAATATTTATTATGTTATCGTAGCCCATTCTTTAGACCAAAACAAATGAATGAAGTGTTGGTTTAAAGCAGTTTTAGTAACAATCAAAAGAATCCTGACTTTTTTGTCTGTTGGGTGAGCACACTCGGAGTGCCAGGATGCAGGAACAATCGGGCCCAGAATGGGATTTCATACTTGCTGGCCAATTAACGGGCAAGAAAATGGGAAGGGATCAGCATTGCCGGGCACAGAACAGGCAGACAGTGGGCACTAAGAAGATGGAGGCTGTGGCTGGCAGTTTTAATGTGTTCCCTCAGGTAGGGGGGGTTGGGGGTGGTTGGTGTTGCAGACACTGCAGAGATGTCCCAGGAATCTGAAAACATGTGAAAATAAATAGAGTCATAGAGGTTTACAGCATGGAAACAGGCCTTTCGGCCCAAGTTGTCCATGCTGCCCTTTTTTAACCACTAAGCTAATGGCCCATATCCCTCTATAGCCAAATAACCATGTAACTGTCTAAATGCTTCTAAAAAAGACAAAATTGTACCTACCTCCACAACTATCTCTGGCAGCTTGTTCCAGACACTTACCACCCTCTGTGTGAAAAAAGTTGCCCCTCTGGACCCTGTTGTATCTCTCCCCTCTCACCTTAAACCTACACCCTCTAGTTTTAGGCTCTCCCAACTTTGGAAAAAGATATTGACTATCGAGCTGATCTATGCCCCTCATTATTTTATAGACCTCTATGAGATCACTACAAAGTCTCCTACGCGCCAGAGAAAGAAGTCCCAATCTATCCAGTCTCTCCTTATAACGCAAACCACCAAGCCCCAGTAGCATCCTAGTAAGTCTTTTCTGCACTCTTTCTAGTTTAATAATATCCTTTCTATAATAGGGTGACCAGAACTGTTCACAGTTGTAGTGATATAGTGATGGAAAAATAATGCACAGAGTGTTAAGGCAGCACGTTCAAACACAAACCTCAGACCCCAGACAATATTTTGACTTTTATTTCAGCCCAGACATCTCATCCCTGGATCGACGTTGAAGCTGAAAAGTAAAGGGCTGCTGGCCAAACGGCACAGACAAGTCATGTACAATTGTGTTCAATGGGTTAAATTGCCTGTGTGATTGTCAGTGGGTGCGCTCCCAACTCTCTCACTCACCTGCTGACCGGAAATATTGCTCTCGTGTGCGCAACAACATCAGGGCGCATTCAAGACATCTTTTCACACAATTTTGGATTACCCAAGCAATGTAAAATTTTGGCTGTGGAAACAAATTGCGAATTACTCTGAAGTTGAGATGGGTTATCATGTGTGACCACAAAAGTGCTGGAAATACTCTGCAAGTCTTGAATCATCAATGGAGAGAGAAAGAGTTTGTAAGCTTTGGACTCGGACATTAAGGCCAAATGGGGGCCTGATCTCCTATTTGCCAAAATTGAGACTAGCACCAGGATAGTCCCAGAACTGGCCTTCTAATTAGGCTGTTTAATTGATTAGTTACTTGTCACTGGGTTAAAATCCTGGAACTCCCTCCCTAACAGCACTGTGGGTGCACCTACACCACATGGATTGAAATGATTCAAGAAGGCACCTCACCACCATCTTCTCAATGGCAATCAGGATGGGCAATAAATGCTGATCTAGCCAGCAACATCCATATCCTGGGTCAGAATTTTTATTTTAAGTTAAGAATGACTGATGGGGTGTAGATGTTACCAGCCCAATCAAAGAGCCAGCAGCTATGAAGACTTGACAGCCCCATCCAGAAATGTGGGTGCTGTTGAGGTAATTCAGGGACCACAAGGGCACCTTAAAATGGAAGTGCTCCTGGAGAGGTAAGTGTGAAATTAAAAATCACAGCAGCCAAACTGACAAACCCCATCTATTGCCCCATTGGAGCCACAGGGGTAGCGTTTCCTCTTAGGGACATGGAGACCGGTTCCAATGACTGCCCAGGACACACATGTTCAGTTCCATTATTCAAGTCACTAACAAAGATTACCTATAGTTGAGGACCCAGCACTGATCCCTTAGGCACTTCACTTAGTACTTATCAACCCACAAAAATGACCTATTTATTCATACTCTCTGCTTCCTTTTTGCTAACCAAACCTTTACCCAGTTAATGTGTCACCGCTTACACAGGGGCATGGTGGCACAGTGGTTAACATTGCTGCCTCACACCATCAGGGACCCAGGTTCGATTCCCAGCATGGACCACTGTCTCTCCCCGTGTCTGTGTGGGTTTCCTCCGGGTGTTCCAGTTTCCTCTCACAGTCTGAAGGGAGTGCTGGTTAGGCGCATTGGCCATGCTAAATTCTCCCTCAGTTACCTGAACAGGTGCAGAGTACGGCGACTAGGGGACTTTCACAGTCACTTCATTGCAGTGTTAACGTAAGACTACTTGTGACACTAATGAATAAATAAACACAATGAGTTCTTATTTGTAGTAACTTATATTGTGGCTTCTTATCGAATGTCTTTCGGAAATCAAAGTATGCCATGGTTACAGATTTCCTTCGATTCACCTTACTTCTGTTAAACGTGACCTCCCTTTCATTAAACCGTGTTGACTCTGCTGAATTGTCTTACAGTTTTCCAACTGTCCTGATACTGCATTCTTAAGAATGAACACTGGCATTTTCCTGTGACAGGTGATAGGCCAACTGGTCCACGTGTTCCTGCTTTCTGTGTTACATTAGTGACTTTCCAATGTACTGGGACTTTTCCAAAACAGTAAGAAGCCTCACAACACCAGGTTAAAGTCCAACAGGTTCATTTGGTAGCAAAAGCCACTAACTTTCAGAGCACTGCTCCTTCGTTAGGAAGTTTTGTTCATAACCAGGGCATATAAAGACACAGTTTGTGAACAGAATTCCCACTTACCTGATGTAGAAGCAGTGCTCCAAAAGTTAGTATCTTTTGCTACCAAATAAACCTGTAGGACTTTAACCTGATGTTGTGAGGCTTCTTACTGTGTTTACCCCAGTCCAACGCCGGCATCTCCACATCATGACTTTTCCAAATTCCAGGGAGTTTTGGAAATTCATGACCAATGCATCTACTTCTTCTGTGGCCAGTTATTTTAGGACCTACAATGAAAGTCATCAGGTCCAGGAGACTGATCAATCCTTAGTTTGATTGTTTTCCCAATACAGCTGGCCTGGCAAATCGACCTTAATGGGGGCTTGAATCATTTCAGTTGTTTGCCTGCCTCCATTTGGTGAGCAGTGATCCACATCCAGTCCCCGCACCGGGAAACTTCCCAGGAAAACCATGGCCAATATTCTGGGCCCATGATTTTTTATCAGAATGTTCTGACCATAAACATATGACTGAACTTTATATGTAGGTCGCAAAAATCACTCCCCCCCACCCCCCACTCCCCAGAGTCAGAGGTGGAGACAACCCCAGCAGTGGGACTGGAGGCACCTTTTGCCTGCAGCAGATAACTAAGAGACTGCTCTCAGGACTGCTGTCCTTTTACGGAGGAAAACCTGCTAGCCCATTTACAGGATCGGCAAACTCAATGGGACAGCACCTAGAAGACGAGAGCACATCGGTGTCCGTTTGCCTTTGAAGACAGGCAATTGGAATCTGGGCACGTGGGGCCTGGTGAGGTGGAGGGCTCACCGAGGCCAAGTGATGCAACAACATTAACGTTAACACAATGGGCGACCCCTGCTTGGATCAAAGAGTGCTCAAAAAAAAAACCCTGACCCCCACACACTGTAGCCCACTAGAAGATTGCCAGGATTTATCGGGTGGTCCACCTCACCCCTGCCCACCTCGGTAGAGGGCATCCCATTCTCCACAACCTTACGCCCCACAGCCACTGGTAAAGTACCAGTGCAGAAGAGAAGAGGTCCTTAACTTATCATTCAGATAAGTAGCTCAATTCAGCTCTAGGCAGTGGGGATGTCATCAACTGTGTTTTTCATCGTTGACAAAATGGCATGGTGGCAGGAAGGCACCTGCCCATATCATCTTGCCCACTCCCAAAAGGCTGGTAAAATTCAGTCCATCCGCTCTGCTTCACTACTCACAGGCTTATTGTCTAACCCACTGAGAATTCCCAGCATTTGGTGTTTTTACATCAGATTTCCAGCAGCCACAGTAATTTGTCATACCCCTCGGAGCAGCTGAAATTTTGAATGGTGTCTCAGATCAATGAAGTTTGTCCTTTACAAGCCTGGCCATTTTCCTCTCTGACAGAGGAAAATGCATCACCTCACATCAGACAAATGCAAAGTGATGCATTTTGATAGATTGAACCAAGCAGGACTTACTCAGTTAATGGTAGGGCATAGGGGAGAGTTACAGAACAAAGAGATCTAGGGGTACGTGTTCATAGCTCCTTGAAAGTGGAGTCACAGGTGGACAGAGTGGTGAAGAAGGCATTCGGCATGTTTGGTTTCATCGGTCAAAACATTGAATACAGAAGTTGAAATGTCTTATTGAAATTGTACAAGACATTGGTAAGGCCACACTTGGAATACTGTGTGCAATTCTGATCACCCTGTTATAGAAAGGATATTATTAAATTAGAAAGAGCGCAGAAAAGATTTACCAGGACACTACCAGGACTTGATGGTTTGAGTTATAAGGAGAGGCTGGATAGACTGGGACCTTTTTCTCTGGTGCGTAGGAGGCTGAGGGGTGATCTTATAGAGATCTATAAAATAATGAGGGGCACAGATCAGCTAGATAGTCGATATCTTTTCCCAAATGTAGGGGAGACTAAAACTAGGGGGCATAGGTTTAAGGTGCAAGGGGAGAGATACAGAAGGGTCCAGAGGGGCAGTTTTTATACAGGGGGTGGTGAATGTCCAGAACAAGCTGCCAGAGGTAGTCGTAGAGGCGGGTACAATTTTGTCTTTTAAAAAGCATTTAGATAGTTACATGGGTGTGATGGGTATAGAGGGATATGGGCCAAATGTGGGCAATTGGAATTAGCTTAGGGGTTTAAAAAAGAAGAGCGGCACGGGTAAGTTGAGCTAAAGGGCCTGTTTCCATGCTGTAAACCTCTATGACTCTATGACAGACGTGAGGATTAGCCAGTGCATGTTTCTCCACATACCGAGATATCAGAGCCAGTGATGGAGTTTCCAAAGGCCTTAAGGAACTGACAGCTCATCTGAGAATAATCTACTGTCCTGACACTGAAGAATCTCTGATAAGAAGGGTGGAAAATACTCAAAGCATGAACACCTCATTCAAACTCCCTCTGCCCCATTGCAGCAGCAACCCTCGTTAGTCAGTAACCGATATCCACAGCCCATGGTAATGTGCCAAAAATAGCTGCATGGCAAGATGCTGGAGGGTGGGGAAGACACCAGAGTCTGTCGGCACTAACCTTGTCTCTGTTGGTTTTTTCAGGGAAGGACAAAAGAAAATCTGAAACAGAAAATGATTTCACAAATATATAAAACTACACGTGATTTCTTGTTTTACAGATTTGGATAAAGTTTACACAACTCAAGAATGTAGGAAGGACAATTCAAAATTGACAGTTGAAGTTCCACCTGACTGCACTCCATGGATGACAGCGTGCAGTCAAACTACCAGTCAGGTGAGAAACAATTCAGTTGGATTTGATTTGGTTTGATTTATCATTGCCACGTGTATTGAGATACAGTGATTCGTATTGGTTGGGGTTTTACCGGTTCACCCCACCCATCAATGGGGGCGGGTCCTATAGGGGTGGGACTTATAGGGGCAGGGCCTATGTGCTGGGGCTTAAAGGAATGGGGCCTGACGGGGCCCAATCAGGAAGGGAGTGGGAACCTGTTGTCGCTCTGCAGGCAATTCAGTGGAGGGAAGAGAGGGAGGGAGGGCCTGCTCTGCATCGCAATCAATGAAGGGGGGGCATGATCCATTTGGGTGACAGGGGATTGGCAGGGGCTGCATTTCAGGTGCCATGGGGTTTGCGGTTGGCTGCAGGCTCCTGCAATTGTAGGGGAGGGGGAGTTTGTTGAGGTTGCCTGCAGCAGCAGAGGTCTGACAGCTCTCTGTCTGTCAGATCTCTGTTGCTGCTATTGCAAATGTGCAGCATCAGAGGTCTGCACATGCGGAATAGTTCCTTTTGCAGGCTGGCTGACGAATTAAGCCCACCCACCCATTTGTAGCAGCTACAAATGGTCTAAACCATTTTTCCATGCACTATGAGCACGAGGCTAGGCGTGAAAACTCACCCAAAAATACAGATCTACATCTCTCCCATTTCCACACTCGCTGAACACTTCGAATCATTCTCGTAAAATTCTGCCCATTGATTCTTGGCAAAACTTGTAATTCATGAGTACATTTGGGAGAAGGAAGGGAGAGTTTGCAGAATATAATGTTACAGTCACAGGATGTAGAGAAAGTTCAGCATAATATAAGGTAGGTCCGCTCAAAAGTCTGATGGCAGCAGGGAAGAAGCTGTTCTTGGGTCAGTTGGTACATGATCTCAGACTTTTGTATCGTTTTCCCGATGAAAGAAGGTGAAAGAAAGTATGTCTGAGGTGCATGGCAGCCATGGTTATGCTGATTATGCTTTTCTGTGGCAGCAGGAAACGTAGACAGAATCACTCGATGGGAGGCTGGTTTGAGTGATGGACTGGTTCATTCAGGACTCTTCATAATTACTTGAAGTCGTGGTCAGAGCAGAAGTCATACCAAGTTGTGATACTTAGAAAGGATTTAGAAAGGATACTTTCTATAGTGCATCTGTAAAAATTGGTGAGAGTCATGGCGGGCATGCCAAATTTCCTTAGCCTCCTGAGAAAGTAGAGGCATTGGTGGGCTTTCTTAATTATAGCATCAGCATGGAAGGACCAGGACGCCCAGAAAATTGAAGTTCTCGACCATTTCCATTTCTCCGTCATTAATGTAGACAGGGGCATATTTTCCACTACGCTTCCTAAAGTTGATGATAACCCTTTCATTTTACTGACATTGAGGGAGAGATTATTGTCACGGCGCCAGTTCATCAGATGCTCTATCTCATTCCTGTACTCTGTCTCATCATCGTTTGAGATCCAACCCACCATGGTGGTGTCATCAGCAAACTTGAAAATCGAACTGGAGGGGAATTTGGCCACACATAGCTGTATAAGGAGTATAGTAAGGGGCTGAGGACACAGCCTTGTGGGGCCCCAGTGTTGAGGATGATGGGGGACAATTGCGGGGGGTGGTGATAACAGATTTGGCATTAATGGCATGGTAATGACCATACATACAGGGCAACTGCTGCATTGCCACTCCTGCAGATTCGATGGAAAGGAAGCTAACTGCTATGATGCTGTCTGACCAGGGGATAGCGGGGAACATTTCCTGTTTGCTTTATCTGTAACAAAATCTTGAGCTTGTTCCTTTGAAGTGCACACATAGAAACATAGAAAACAGAAGCAGGAGTAGGCCATTCAGCCCTTTGAGCCTGCTTCCCCATTCATTTTGACTATGGCAGGGTTTTGCAGTTTTGCCCTCCGCAGGACCGGAACTTTCCGCCTGAAGCCAACGAACCTGTTGCCAGTCCATCAGATTTTCCATACTGCTAACAACGGTTCCCTGAAAAATCTGGATCTGATTACACTTAGTACATAGTTTAAATTCTCCCTCACTACTGGGCTAACTTCTGGCTGACTCCTTATCACTCATCCAGGCATGTTTACAGGGGTGCAGAAAGATAGCAAACATTTCTTCAGCTGTTTTCATGTTGGTCCTTGAACTGCAATTCAGACAAATCTGTGTGCCAGCCACTGGAAACCGATTTAACAGCGTAGGCTGTGGGGGCTAGTCAGATTAATATATCAACGGGAAAGTAGCCTTAGTTTGCCAAAGAAATGATGGAACATTTGCTGCAAATATACACTTCTGGTTCACCCAGCAGTTTTGCATTTCTCTGCAAACCACTCAAAAAAATCTAGTTGTCAGCCTGTTGAACCCATTAACTTGTCTGTATGATAGGAATCTGCATCTTTCTCCCCTCAGCCATCTTATTGCCTCCAGCCCTGATAGAGTCTCTCTATGGTTTTACGATTCTTATTGTCTATGGTTTGATTGCTGTTAAACACAATACATCAGTACTTTTCAACCTTCTTTTTGGTTAAGGAACTCTTTAACATATTGTGAAATTCTATGGCAATCCAACCTCCTCTCTCCCTCTTCCACTCCCACCATATATATAGAAATTCTAAACAAAAATGAAACAGAATTAAAACACTATTGAACAGAGGAATGATTATTTTTCATTAAATTTAAGAAAGGAACGCTGTGATTTTTCAGCTGCGTTTGCCGCGAGAGCAAATGGCGATGTGGGCGCAAAGCCTCATGAGAATTAGAAAACAAATGCCAGGGGACAGTGCCAGCGGGCCCCTCTGCTGAGCCCCATTTGAGGGGAGTTCCCTTTGTGGTTGGGTGGGGAAATGTTTATTTTAATATCACAGAGTAGCCTGATCTCTGTCGAGCCAGTATTAGGCCCTGTCCAACAACATAACAGCGTGGACCATGCCGGAGATTTATTTTGGAAAAGAGTGCTATAAAATATGTTGAATAAAGTTATCCATCCTGGTTTTCTCACCTCAGCCAGCTCTCTGCGGAAACAAAGAAAAGTTCCACCCAATTTCATCCTAGACGTGGGTTAGGGGGAGTCGGGAAAATTCCTGGCTCAGCCTGTTCGTCTCAGGAGAAAGTGCCTACTATGATAGGATCTCAATGCTGGGGGTTGACTGGGAGCTGGTGTCGGGCCAGCTGACCCAAGTGAAGTGTGGAGGCAGCTGCAGGGGCTGTTTAAAAGGCCTGCCTCAATGATGTGGGACCTGGTCTCAGTGAAAAAAAACAATAAGGCTCTCTGTTCCTCAGCCCTTGCATCCCCTTCACCCTCCAAACACTTCCCATACCCCATCCAGGCTTCCTCATGTCACCTCGCCCCTTACATTCCCTCACGTCCCATGTCAAGATTTGCCCTTCTGTCCACTCATGCCTCCTTTGCCAATTTCCAATTCCAATTCAAGTACAATCACTCAGGTCATGTTCCAGTCCCAACCAGCTTCAGCTGCCTCATCAATGACTGTCCTTCCATCATATGGGGGCCTGGGAACCTGGGTTTGATTCCCAGCTTGGGTCACTGCCTGTGCAGAGTTCTCCCCGTGTCTGCATGGGTTTCCTCTGGGTGCTCCGGTTTCCTCCCGCAGTCCAAAGTATTTCAGGTTAGGTGGATTGGCCATGCTAAATTGACCTTTAATGTCAGGGGGACTAGCTAGGGTACATGAATGGGGTTGTGGGGATAGGGCCTGAGTGGGATTGTGTTCAGTGCAGACTCAATGGGCTGAATGGCCTCCTTCTGCAGTGTAGGGGCTCTAGGATTCTGTGATTCTATATCAGAAATGAGATGGTCACTGATGATTGCGCAATGTTCAGCAATGTTCGCGACTCCTCAGATACTGAAGCAGTCCATGTCCAAATGCAACACGACCTGGACAATATCTAGATTTGGGCTGACAAGTGGCAAAGAACATTCACATCACAAAACTGACAGTCGATGACCACCTTCAAAAACAGAGGATCTTACCATCGCTCCTTCACATTCAATGGCATTGCCATCACTGAATCCTTCTCTATTAACATCCTGGGTGTTACCATTGACCAGAAATTGAACTGGACTAGCCATATACGTTGGCTACAAGAGCAGATCAGAGGCTGGGAATTCTGTGGTTATTAGCTCACCATTTGACTGCCCAAAGCCTGTCCACCATTTACAGTGCACAACTCAGGACCATGATGGAACATTCTCCACTTACCTGGATGAGTACTCTTCCAACAACACTCAAGAAGCTCGACGCCATCTAGGACAAAGCATCTTGCTTGAATGGCACCCTTTCCACAAATATTCATTCCCTCCATCACTGACAAACAGTGGCAACAAAGAACAAAAACAGCCCGGGAAACAGGCCCTTCGGCCCAACGAGCCCGCGCCGCCATTTTAACATTACCAGTCCCCCCCTCCACCCATGACCCCTACCTATTGTCTATGGCAATCCACATTGAGGGAAACTAACTTAGGGACAATTTATTACCTCCAATCAGCCTATTAGCACATCTTTGGGGTGTGGGAGGAAACCGGAGCACCTGGAGAAAACCCACGCAAGCACGGGGAGAATGTGCAAACTCCCACAGACACCGGCCCAAATCCATGTATCTGCACAGCAAACAGTGATAGTCACTGAGCTGTCGTGTTGCCCAGCATCTGGTCCAGTTTAAGCACACTCTAACGACATGAAGCCCTATGCCACTTTCGAACATTCAAGAGCAGCCCAAGTACGACCCATCACGTGTATGCCCCTCATTGGACATCAAGGCGGACCGACTTAAAATCTGTGAATTAAAAGAGAAAAACATTATTATCATACCAAATCCTTTTACATTACCAGGGACGTCCCAATGCTAATGAACCTTATTTACAACAATCTCCTATATCCCCCCATCTCCAATCCACTCGTTTGCCTGTCTAAGTTACTCTTAAACAACTCAACAGTGTGTATCATCTACAAGATGGACTGCAGGAACTCACCAAGGTTCCTTCGGCAGCACCTTCCAAACCCACAACCACTACCATTTAAAAGAATAAGGACACCAGACACAATGGAAACTGCAATCTGGAAGTTCCTCTCAGGCTCACCATCCTGACTTGGAAATATATCGCTGTTCTTCAACTGTCACTGGGTATAAAATTGTGGAACTCCCTCCCTAATAGCATTGTGGGAGTACCTACACCACATACACTGCAGCAATTCAAGGAGGTAGCTCACTACCACCTTCTCAAGGATAATAAGGCATGGCCATTAAATGCTGGCCTAGCCAGCAAAGCCCACATCCCATAAAAATGAATTTAAAAAAATGAAAAAATTAACCCATTGTATATTTGCTAGGATCAATGAATACCGCAGTGTAAAGCAGTAGGTGTAAAAAAGAGCTTTGAAGAAATGTAATCCATTGATAAATTTCTCCTACGCTTGAGGGAAATGTCTGGGAAGGTTATAAAATCATCCAATCCTTTAGAATGTTCAAAAACCATAAACCCCTTGACTTATGTCAACAAATATTGTAAAATTGATTGTAGTGCTCAGTGAGTCTGAACTGTCAATCAAACAATGTTTCCTCTGGAGAGCAGCTGTTCTGTCATTCTAATAGCTGTCTGGGTTTTGAGTTGAACATACTTAATGAGGGAATGGGTTGAGGGGCAGAGCTTGGCATGAGGGGCACGAAAAATCCTAGGTGTTGGTAGAAGGGCAAGGCCTGGCCGAGGAGGCATGAGGGGACATGGGGGTGGATGGGAGGTTAACATGCCATGTGGGGGGAGGATGCATGAGAGAGGCCTTTTGAACTTACCTTTTAAAAGGCATTCCCATGCACACCATGGGTTACAAAAAGCTATCCTGACTCCATGAAAATTACAGAGTAGAACATGCTATCTCCGCACTGGAGCAGGCCAGGTCATGAGTGCTAGACACAGGCATCTGACGGGAAAAAGCACACAACTGGAAATTAGACAGCTCGGGAATGGGATTGAGAATCCTGCAATCGGAACCCACCCACTATTTTAAAAAGCTTCTGAGTCAACCCTACTCACTAAAAATCCAGGGCAATATACCCTGAAAAAGTGAACAATCCGTTTTTCAAATGAGCTGAAGATTGAATAGAACTCTTCTGGGATCCTTGGGGAACCCTTGTGTTCTGGTAAACCTTGATTAAAAGAAGCTGCAACACAGGCATAGCTGTGCCATCCTCTGTGCTTCTTCTCCTTTTTTGAGTTTCCATAGATACTGAAGGGTGTGCTGGCCTTGGAGGTGTTCCAAAAGAGGTTTGCAAGAATGATCCTTGGAATATGATTTGTCATATGAGGAGAGGTTGAAGAGTCTGGGTCCATACTCAATGGAGTTTAGAAGGATGCCGAGGTGGGGGGATCTAATTGAAATTTATAGGATATTGCGAGGCCTGGATAGAGTGGACGTGGAGAAGATGTTTCCATGAGTGGAAGAGGCTAGAAATCGAGGGCACAACCTCAGAATGAAATGACATTTCTTTAAAACTGAAATGAGGAGAAATTTCTTCAGCCAGAGAGTGGTGAATCTGTGAAATTCATCGCCACAAGATCTGTGGCAGCCAGGTCATTGAGAGGCTTTAAGACAGACATAGATAGTTTCTTGATCAGTAAGGAAATCAAGGGCTACGGGAAGAAGATAGGAGAACGGGGATTAGAATCATATCAACCATGATTGAATGGCGGAGCAGACTCGATGGGCTGAATGGCCTAATTCTGCTCCTATATCTTATGGTCTTATGACACAGTTACCCAACTCCCTGGAAGAACCAAAACACGGATCCATTCCTAACAATATCAATGTTTTAAACAAAAACAGACAATGCCGCAAACACTCAGCAGGTCAGGCAGCATTTGTGGAGAAAGAAACAGAGCTAACAGCGAACATGGGGAGGGCGTGCAAACGTGCAGACAGTAACCTGAGGCCAGAATTGAACCCAGATCCCTGACACTGTGAGGCAGCAGTGCCACAGAAAAGGAGGAGAGGGAAGAACAAAAAGAAAGTTCTGTGATCGGGTGGAGGATAGGGGCGCTCAACTGATAAAAGATTTGATGGTGCAAAAGGCAAAAGTAATGTTTGTGATAAAGAAATAAAAGGGGTATAGGTTTAAGGTGCAAGGGGCAAGGTTGAAAGGAGATGCATGAGGGAAGATTTTTTTACATAGAGTGTAGTGGGTGCCTGGAACTCAGTGCCAGGGGAGGTACTGGAAGCAGATACTGTAGTGACTTTTAAGGAGCGCCTTGACAAATACATAGGATGGGAATAGAGGGATATGGTTCCTGGAAGGCTAGGGGGTTTTAGTTCAGACGGGCAGCATAGTCAGTGCAGCGCCAAAGGGTCTGCTCTGTGCTGTAATTTTCTTTGTTCCTATTTGTCCAGACTCAGTGTGAGTGGCAGAATAAGGAATAGCAGTGTCCAAGATCAAAATGTGAGAAACAAGGTTAAGACCGGCATATGTAAAATGAAACAGAATCAAAATGTAGAGGCTGAAATAGAGTCTGAGATTATCGAACTGTGTTGACTTCAGTGTCTATTTTGTTCTTTAAGCTTGAATTTGGCTTCACTGGAACCGTGCAACAGGCTGAGGCTGGGAATGTCTGCATGAGAGCAAGATGGAGAATGAGAATGACAGGCAAGCAGAAGCTCAGGGTTATGCTTGCAGATTGAGTGGTCAGCCAGTCTGTGTTTTGTTTCCTCACCACTCCACCACCATGTAAAGGAGACCACATTGTGAGCAGCAAATATCCAAAACTAGGTTGAGAGAAGCGCACAGAAACTGCGGCTTCACCTAGAAGGATTGTTTGGGACCTTGGATGGTGAGGAGAGAGGAGGTAAGAGGGTAGGTGTTGCACCTCCTGTGTTTGCATGGGAAGGTGCTGTAGGATAGGGACAAGGTGTTGGAATTGATAGGGAAGTGGCGCAGGGTGTTGTGGAGGGAACAGTCCAGTTAGAAAGGGGAGGGACAATGTGCTTGATCTCAGCTTTGAGGATGGAATTTTCCTATTCTGCCGCCACAGGAGTCATAGCGGACAGGACAAGACTATGAAAAAGTCCATTGATCTGAATCGGGATTTTCCAGCCTTGGAGTGAGCACGGAAAATCCTGCTGGAAAATCCTGCCCCTAAGGTTCTGAGCAGCTAAATGAGCTATTCCTGTCCCTGTGTCAACTACCATCTAAGCTTGCACCTACCTTAAATACTTTGTTGAAACTTTTGGCCTGAGACAAAAAAAAACGCTCAGCTAACCTGATAATCCTTCCCTTCTCACCCATTTATGCTATCACACCTATCCCACACATTCTGTAGAATGAAATATTGCATATTTTTAAAAAATGAAGTTTAAAGTTTATTTCTTAGTGTCGCAAGTAGGCACTGCAGTGAAAATCTTCTAGTTGCCACACTCCTGTGCCTGTTCAGGTACACTAAGGAAGAATTTAGCATGGCCAATGCACCTAACCAGCATGTCTTCTGGACTGTGGGAGGACCTGGAGAAAATCCATGCAGACACAGGGAGAAAGTGCAGACTTCACACAGACAGTGACCCAAAATGTGAATTGAACCTGAGTCCCTTCTTCTGTGAGGCAACAGTGTGCCACTGTGCTATATATAAATGAGAATGATAGGTCAGCTATCCAAAAATCACATTTTTTTTTAATAAATTGTTTTAAATTATCATTGTTTCTACACCTGATCTCGGCATTTGGGACATGTCTCATGGGCCTTCTGGTGTTCCAAACAGACTTTGACTAAAAGGTCAAGGCTGTTTCTCAGTCTGATGCGGGAGAATTACATCCTGGTGATGTGAAACCATGGCACAAGTAGTTTCCAAGGATCTTGTGGCAGTAATGCGCTGTGAAATGGCATTTTATTCCACTGAATGGAATCTGTGAAATCGTGCCCTGGGGGTCTATGCGCCAGTGGCCTATTAACGTCACAATCAGAGATTGCAAGTCCATTAGCAGGAGTGACTCTCCCCATTATGGATCAGATTGTTAAATTAATGTGAAAGGCACTTGCCACGTCAGTGCAAACTATGGATTAAAAGCAACCCCTTTCCACTGAGGCTGCTCCCAGCTAAGCTGACCTGTTGGTGCAATATGCGAAATTTGAGAAAATGAGCAGTGATAATGATGCTTTAGCAGCAGGACTAAATCAAATATTCCTCTTCTTCATTTACATGCTGCTCCTTCCAAAGGTGACCCTCAGACAGAGGCCAAAATTTTCCAGCCATTTCTGTTGGCAGCATCTTTCTGTCCCGCCGAAGGTGACCCTTCCTAAAGTGTGGTGTCCAGAATTGGACACACAATTACAGCTAGCGCTGAATCTATTTTTTTCATATCAGTTTTGATTTGATTTGATTTGATTTATTGTTGTCACATATATTAGTATACAGTGAAAAGTATATTTTCTTGCACACTGTACAGACAAAATATACCACACAACGAAAGGAAATGCGAGAGGCAGAATGTAATGTTACAGTTATGGGTAGGGTGTCGAGAAAGATCAACTTAATGCAAAGTAAGTCCATTCAAAAGTCTGACAGCGGCAAGGAAGAAGCTGTCTTTGAGTTGGTTGGTACATGTCCTCAGACTGTTGTATCTTTTTCCCTAGAAGGAAGAAGGTGGAAGAGAGTATGTCTGGGGTGCATGGATTATCCTATCTGCTTTGCCAAGGCAGCGGGAAGTGTAGACAAAGTCAATGGATGGGAGGCTGGTTTGAGTGATGAACAGGGCTTCATTCTCGACCCTTTGTGGTTTCTTGTGGTCTTGGGCAGAGCAGGAGCTATACCAAGCTGTGATACAACCAGAAAGAATGCTTTCTATGGTGCATCTGTAAATGTTGGTAAGAGTCATAGTGGACATGCCAAATTTCCTTAATCTTCTGACAAAGTAGAGGCGTGGTGGGCTTTCTTAACTATAGAGTCAGCAAGGGGGTCCAGGACAGGTTGTTGGTGATTTGGACACCTCGACTATTTCTACTTCATTCCCATTGATGTAGACAGGCCCATGTTCTCCACTACACTTCCTGCAGTCAATTACTATTTTTTATCATCACTTAAGAATAAGTATCACTCCTTGGTTTTTGGGCTCTACAGATGGGATTTTCTGGGCCCTCCCTCTGTTGGGTTTTTCCAGTCCTGCTGAAATCAAGGACTTTTGAGCTGCTTGCCACATTTTACAGCGCCACCATGATGGGGTGATAAAATTCCCCTCTATACATCGATTTCATACACTGAAGTGCTAACCACATTCAGGCAAAATCAAGCTTCTATGTGCTGACAACATTTACAGTATTACCCAGATTCTATGATGCCCTTGGGATCCAGTGGAGGAACAGGTTAAGCCAAATTCTCCACTTCAAGCATTTCCAGTAAAAGTTTGGATCAATATTCTCACAATTTAGTTAGATCGCAGAAATACGATTCCAAAATTTACAGATGACACCAGACTAGGGATTATATTTAATACAGTGGAAGCGCACAAGATAATACGAGGAAATGTTTACAAAAAATTGCATGTCAAATTAATTTAAACACAAATACGTGTGAGGTGGTGGATTTTGGTATGAAAAATAAAGGCCGGAATTCTCTGACCCCGTCCCCCACTGAGATTCTCCAGTCCCGCTGCAGTGAATGGAGTTTTGATTGAATGCCAAATTCTCCATTCTCATTGATAGTGGTGGTGGGGTGAATGAGATCGAATGAATCCCAGTGAAGAGAGCACACACTTCTCGGAAATGAAAGAAGCGATTCTCCAAAAAAAATTCTAAGTTCTGAATTGGTGGGAAAAGTTGTGCAATTCACGATTGTTTTTTTAATGGGAGTTCAGACTCAAACCTCCCACATTCTGTGCACTGCAGAGGTCACAATCATGAGTATCATTAAAAGACCCGGAGTTGGGGCCTATTCGCATCAGAGTTTGACAGCTCTGGGACTCTGTGCATGCGAAGTGGCCTCGAACTGTCAGCCTCCCGGTTCCTGGCCAGCTTAATCGTTGGCTGGCCAGGGACCCTCACAATGCTGCTCCCCTAGCCCCCGGCATGGCATGGTCACGGTCGGGGCATGCCAGCCCTGACCTCCTCCCTGTCCCTGAGTGCCCCAATCTCCAGCACCATCCCCCCAACCCCCCAGTCTACAAAATGGAGAAGCTTGTCATCAACTTCAGGAAGCGTAGAGAAGAACATGCCCCAGTCTACATCAACAGTGACCAATTAGAAAGGATTGAGAGCTTCAAGTTTTTAGATGTCCAAATCACCAACAACCTGCCCTGGTCCTCCCATGCCAACACTATAGTTAAGAAAGTCCACCAACACCTCTACTTTCTCAGAAGACTAAGGAAATTTGGCACGTCAGCTACGACTCTGACTAATATTTACAGATACACTATAGAAAGCATTCTTTCTGGTTGTCTCACAGCTTGGTATGGTTCCTTCTCTGCCCAAGACTGCAAGAAACTACAAGAGGGCATGAATGTAGCCCAATCCATTACGCAAACCAGCCTCCCATCCATTGACTCTGACTACACTTCCTGCTGCCTCAACAAAATAGCCAGCATAGTTAAGAACCCCATGCATCCCAGGCATGCTCTCTTCCACCTTCTTCTGCCAGGAAAAAGACACAAAAGCCTGAGGTCACATACCAACCGACTCAAGAACAGCTTCTTCCCTGCTGCTGTCAGACTTTTGAATGGACTTACCTTGCATTAAGTTGATCTTTCTCTACTCCCTAGCTATGACTGTAACATTACATTCTGCACTCTCTTGTTTCCTTCTCTATGAACAGTATGCTTTGTCTGTATAGCGCGCAAGAAACAATACTTTTCACTGTATGTTAATACATGTGACAATAATAAATCAAATCAAATCAAAGTCAATTCTGGACTTATGACTGATGTTAAGATTCTGACTGTATCATTAGTGAAGTAGCTGAAGATGGATGAGTCTAGGACACTCCCATGAGGAACTCCTGCAGTGTTGTACTGGGACTGAGGTGATTGACCTCTAACAGCCACAACCATCTCCCTTTGTATTAGGAGTGACTCCAGCCTCTGCAGAATTTCCTTCCTTTGAGTATTGCTCAAAAGAGTGACATGCTGTTGAAGCTTTCCATCTTGCATTCATCAGGCTAGCTTCACAAGAATATCAAATCTCAAAGACAACAACAATTCATCCTACATGAGATTTTCAGGAAAGTGGACTCTGATGGTGGAGGTATTGCCTTCATGAATGCATTAGTGAACAGTTAACTGCCAAGCTTTTGTTTAACTTCAAACCAGGCAGGCCAACTCTGACTAGTCAAGGCATTGACATTGGGAATCAACCGGAAATGACTGTCCCCAAGCTTTTGTTTAGTCAAAAAAGAGTTGTTATCAGAATAAATGAGAGTGGGAGAAAGCAGAGGGCATAGAGGAGGTGTGGAGAGGACATGGTGAATCTGGGTGAATGGAGGGGGTATGGGGGATGGTGGGGGCATCAATGACATATGGGAGATATGAGGGAATATGAAAGGCATGTGGGTTCAGTGGGGTTGAGGGCATGTGGGCTAACATTCTTCATAACAACTGGTTGATGTCCCAATAAATGGAGGCAGGAGTTCCAGCCCCCTGGTCTCACCATCATCTACCTGCATTGTTGCTTCTAGACTCTCTGGAGGTGGCACTGTTTTTAAAGAAGCCAGATTACCAACTTGGCGTACCCTTCTCTTCCACAAGAATCTGCCTCCAGAGGTCATAAATGCTGGATTGTAATTAATAATCTGATAAGGAAGTGGCTGGCACATAGATTCTGCTATCACATCAAGTAGTTGAGGTGAATAGCATTGATTCATTTAAAGAGAAGCTTGCTAAGTAGAGAGTGTCGTAGAGGTTTAGAGCATGGAAACAGGCCCTTCAGCCCAACTTGACCATGCCGCCCAGTTTTTACCACTAAGCGAGTCCCAATTGCCTGCATTTGGCCCATAACCTTCTGTACTCATTGTACCCATGCAACTATTTAAATGCTTTTCAAAAGACAAAATTGTACCCATCTCTACTACTGCCTCTGGCAGCTTGTTCTAGAGACTCACCAACCTCTGAGTGAAAAAATTGCCCCTCTGGACCTTTTTGTATCTTTCCCCTCTCACCTTAATCCCTCTAGTTTTAGACTCCCTTACTTTGGGAAAAGAAGTTGACTTACCGATGAGGGAAACAGGAACATAGCGTTAGATATAGTAAGGTAGGAAGAGGCTCATGTACAGCAATAAACACTGGTTTAAACAAGTTGCCTATTTCAGCATTGTAAATTCTTTGTAATTCATTTAGAAGGGCAATGGCAGCAGATACATGGGAACATCACCACCTTCAAGTTCCCCTCCATAGTCCTCACCATCCTGACTGGGAAATATATCAGCATTCCCTCACAGTCAATAGGTCAAAATCCTGGAGCTCCCTCCCAAACGACATTATGGGTCAACCCATAGCACATGGACTGCAGCGATTCAAGAAGGCAGCTCACCAGCACCTTCTCAAGGACAACTAGGGATGGACAATAATTGCTGGCCAGCCAGTGATGCTCATGGTCCCAAGGATGAATAGAACAAATCTGTCTATAATTTAACACTGGTGGTGTCCAGGTGTTTAGGAATGCCTCCAGCAATGTAGACTCAACATAAACAGCCATCCCAGTGGGATTGTATCACAGGAAATAAAGACAGCTGGATCCTTAGCCAGCTGAGAGCACAATTCCAGTTAGTTATTTATTTTAAAAGATCCCAATGTGGATAAAAATACATTGGGCGGGATTTATGCTACAGCTGGCCATCTGCTTTGGGAGTGGCCAGTGGCAGGATCGTCTGTTCCCACTGTTGTCAACAGGGTTTCCCATTGAATACACCCCTGGCCGCTGTGAAACCGGGGCGGGGGTGCACCATCAGCAGGACCAGAAGATCCCAGCAGCATGAACGGTAGGTGGTTCCAGCTACACAGTTCATTTTGCTCATCCTGGGAGGTTCTGTAGCCTAAAAATTTGATTGTGCCTTCATTACCATAACTTGGTGCCCATTCAGTGCTGGAGTGGGGTGGAGCGAGGTGATGCACTTTGGCCGGAATAATGTGGAGGGGAGTTATACGATAAAAGGTAGAACTATCCGGAGTATAGATACGCAGAGAGACCTGGGGGTGCAAGTGCATAAGTCCCTGAAGGTGTCGGTACAGGTGCAGAATGTGATGAGGAAAGCGTATGGTATGTTAGCCTTCATAGGAAGAGGTATAGAATATAAGAGTAGGAGTTTGATGTTGCAGTTGTATAGAACGTTGGTTAGGCCTCACTTGGAGTACTGTGTCCAGTTCTGGTCGCCGTACTACCGGAAGGATGTAGAGATCCTGGAGAGAGTGCAGAGGAGATTTACCAGGATGTTGCCTGGTATGGAAGGGCTGTCTTACGAGGAAAGATTGGATGAACTTGGGCTGTTTTCCCTTGAGAGACGTCGGCTGAGGGGGGATCTAATAGAGGTTTATAAGATTATGAAGGGGATAGATAGAGTAAATGGTGGTAAGCTTTTTCCGCTACTAGAAATGGATAGAACGAGGGGTCACGGGCTTAGGGTGAGGGGGGCTAGGTATAAGACAAATATTAGAGGGCAGTTTTTCACGCAAAGGGTAGTGGGGGTGTGGAATGCACTGCCGAGTAAGGTGGTGGAAGCAGGCACGCTAGGGTTGTTTAAGAGTCACTTAGACAGCCATATGAGCGGGCTACATATAGGGGGATATAGTAGGCCTTACTGAACATTGTAGGCTTGGGAATACATTTTGCCTCAGGAATGTTAGTCTTTGCCTGTTTAATAATGAATTTTTTTGTCTCCACAGGCATTTAAGTCCAGCAAGGGGCATGCAGGTGGCAGGTTGTAGTGGGCTGCTCTTGGATGTTGCTTCGGGAGTTGCCTATTGCTTCATGTCGTTAGTGTGCTTAAACTGGACCATCTCGAGGGCAACATGACAGCTCAGAGACTATCTCTGTTGCTGTGCGGACACATGGATTTGGGCCTGTGTCTGTGGGAGTTTGCACGTTCTCCCTGTGGTTGCGTGGGTTTCCTCCGGGTGCTCCGGTTTCCTCCCACATCCCCCAAAGATGTGCTTTTAGGCTGATTGATTGGGTACTAAAATTGTCCCTAAATTGGACCTCCCTGATCCTCGCACGTTAGACGTAGACTAAAATCATGAATTGGTCACTGAGATAGTAGGACGGCGGCGTGGGCTCGTTGGGCCGAAGGGCCTGTTTCCCGTGCTGTGTTGTTCTTTGTTCTTTGTATCTCACATTGTTCTTTTTTGTGAGTGTTTAGATTTTAAAATGTTTTGCCACAAGGATGTTAGAAGTGTGAGCTGGTCAGGAAGGCGAATGGGATGCTGGCCTTCATAACGAGGGGGATTGAATATAAAAGTAGGGAGGTCTTGCTGCAACTGTACAGGATACTGGTGAGGCCGCAGCTGGAGTACTGTGTGCAGTTTTGGTCACCGCACTTGCGCAAGGATATTTTGGCCTTGGAGGGAGTGCAGAGGAGGTTTACTAGGCTGATACCGGAGTTGAGGGGGTTGAGCTATGAAGAGAGGCTGAATAGACTGGGCTTGTACTCGTTAGAGTTTAGAAGGATGAGGGGGGATCTTATTGAGACATATAAGATGTTGAATGGGATGGATAGGGTAGAGGTGGAGAGGTTCTTCCCGCTCAGAAAGGACAGTAGGACTAGAGGGCACAGCCTCAAGATAAAAGGGGGGGGCAGTTTAGAACAGAGTTGAGGAGGAACTTCTTCACTCAAAGGGTGGTGAATCTCTGGAATTCTCTGCCCATTGAAGTGGTGGAGGCTACCTCAGTAAATATATTTAAGACGCGGGTAGAAAGGTTTTTGGTAGGCAAGGGGATTAGGGGTTATGGGGAGAAAGCGGGAAAGTGGAACTGAGCCACTTCAGATCAGCCATGATCTTATTGAATGGTGGGGCAGGCTCGAAGGGCTAGATGGCCTACTCCTGCTCCTATTTCTTATGTTCTTATGTAATGACAAAGCACGAGAAACAGGGCATCCGAGATCCTGGAGAATAATGTGGGTATCTCCACAATAAACGAAGGGATCAAAGGACAGGGGAGACATGGCTAGCCTCACAGCGTCAGGGACCCGGGTTTGATTCCCGGCTTGGGTCACTGTCTGTGTGGACTTTACACATTCCCCCAGTGTCTACATGGGTTTCCTTCAGGTTGTCTGGTTTCCTCCCACAGTCTGAAAGACATGCTGGTTAGGTGTATTAACCTGAACAGGCGCTGGAGTGTGGCAACCAGGGGAATTTCACAATAACTTCATTCCAGCATTAGCCTTACTTGTGACTAATAAATTAACTTTAACTTTAGAGAAATATACAAAGGACAGATTAAATAGAAAGTGTAAATTAGGATGGGCAAATTCAATGTCAAAATAGGTACCAAGGGAAAAATAAAGGGAGGCAAAGGAATAGTGGAATCAGAGTGAAAAAAGGAACAGAAAAGAAAAAAAAATTTAAAATTTTACATTATTAAAACCTCGAAAAGTAATTCACAACCTGATGAAGTGAGAATGCACATTTATAATTATTTCCTTTTAGGACAGAATTGGCAACTATTAATAATTATCACATTTTTAGACGATCATTTACACTGTTAATTGTGTGATTTAAATTGCTGTGGTGAGTTTAATGGTCACTTATGTGCAAATGCAAAACTTTCATAAATCTTGAACAGGGAACGTGTGGGTCCTAAAAACCTATATTTATTCCAAATTGAACCATCTGATGCAGATGAACTGTGATGCAGTTGTTCCATACAAGTTGGTGAGGGAAAAAGATGTAACAGATTCTCCCTGCGATGCCAGATGCTTGGAAAGTGATGGCCTAGGAGTATTACCATGGACTATTAATGCAAAAACTCAGCTAATGTTCTATGGATCCGGGTTTGAATCCCACCACGGCAGATAGTGGTATTTGAATTAAGTAAAAAATGTCCAGAATTAAAAGCGTACTGATGACCATGAAACCATTGTCGATTGGTGGAAAAATCCATCTGGTTCACTAATGTCCTTTAGGGAAGGAAATCTACCACCTCTACCTGGCCTGGCCTACAAGTGACTTCAGACCCACAGCAAGGTTGTTGTCTCTCAACTGCCTTCGGACAACTAGGGATGGGTAATAAATGCTGGCCAGGCAGCAACACCCATATCCTCCGAATAAATTTAAAAAGATGGGACCAAGATCGCAGAAACTATCACTTCAGGGGGAGATAGTTAAACATGAGGGAGAAAGGAAAATTAAATGAAAACGGTTGGAGGGAATTCATGAGGAGCATCTATTAGTTACGATGAATGACCTGTTCCTGTATTTTAAACGCTGTATAACTATCAGATCCCTGATTGGAGATCCAGCATTCTAGGTACTGGGTATTAATGACATTTACTGATCTATGAGAGAAGAAGGAAACATTTTTCACACACATGACTGAGAGATGTCCCAAAGCACTTTGCAGCCAATGATGTACTGCAGTCACTATTGAAATGTAGGAAACACGAGAGCCACATTCCACATCAAATTCCCACAAACAGCAAGGAAGAGATTCAGTGATGTTGCTTCAGACGTAAATATTGGCCATAACATTAGGGAGAATCCATCTACTCTTCTTTGAAAAACACCATAAAAACTTTTACATGCCTTGTATGATTATAGAGATGTCACCCCCAAGACTATAATATTCCCTCATCAGTGCACTGGACTATCAGTGTTCATGATGAGCTCAAAGCTCAAGAATCTACAGCCTCCTGACTCAAAAGGTATCACTGACCGCCGACTCACACCTTAAGATCGGGTTAGGTCAGGTATGTTTCATCTGTGCGTCAAGTGGATATGCTTGGGTGCCAATAGTTTTTGTTGCTATATCACACTTCAAATACCATACCTGACATGGTTACTGCCATAAAAACATGGAAAGTATAGAATGTTTGCAGCACAGAAATAGGCCATTCAGCCCATCGTGTCTGTGACCAGCAAAATAAGGTGTCACAGCCTAATTCCACTCGCTATTTCTTGCTCTGTAGGTTGTGGCGCTTTATTAACATATCAACAAAGTGAGGTGAGAGTGACAGCCTTTAACATCAAGGCCGCATTCGATCGAATGTGGCATCAAGAAACCCTAACAAAATTGGAATCAATAGGTATTGGGAGAAAGCTCTCCACTGGTTGGAGTCATACCTGGTACATAGGAAGATGGTTGTGGTTGTAGAGGGTCAGTCATCTCAACTCCAGGACATCTCTGCAGGAGTCCCACAAGGTCCAACAATCTTCAACTGCTTCATCAATGACCTTCCCTCAGTCATCAGGTCAGTTCGCCGCTGCTTGCACAATCGCAATTCCTCAGATACTGAAGCAGCTTATGTTCAAACGCAACAAGATCTGGACAATATCCAGGCTTGGGCTGACAAGTGGCAAGCAACATTTGCGCCACACAAGCACCAGGCCACGACCATCACCAATAAGAGACACTCTAACCACCCCTTGACATTAAATGGTGTACCATCACTGAACTCCCCACTGTCAAAATTCATTGAACAGAAACTCAACTGGACTCACCACATAAGTGTAGTGGCTACAAGAGCAGGTCAGAAACTATAAATACTACAGCGAGTAATTCACCTCCTGACTCCCCAAAGCTATCCAGCACCTACAAGACACAAGTCAGGAGTGTGATGGAATACTCCCTACTTGCCTGGATGGGTGCAGCTCTGACCATACTCAAGAAGCTTGGCACCATCCAGGACAAAGCAGCCCACTTGATTGGTGCCACATCCACAAACATTCAATCCCTACACAACCGATGCTCAGTAGCAGCACTATGCACTATCTACAAGCTGCACTGCAGCTATTCACCAAAGATCCTTAGACAACACCTTTCAAACCCACAACCATTTCCATCTAAAAGGACAAGGGCAGCATAACTATAAGGTTCACGGTGGGAGATATAGGAGGGATGTCCAAGGTAGATTCTTTACTCAGAGAGTGGTTGGGGTGTGGAATGCACTGCCTGCTGTGATAGTGGAGTCGGACACTTTAGGAACTTTCAAGCGGTTATTGGATAGGCACATGGAGCACACCAGAATGATAGGGAGTGGGATAGCTTGATCTTGGGTTCGGACATAGCTCGGCACAATATCGAGGGCTGAAGGGCCTGTACTGTTCTATGTTCTATACATGGGAACAACTGTAAGTTCCCTTTCAAGGCACTCACCATCCTGATTGGAAATATATTGCCATTCCTTCACAGTCAGTGGGTCAAAATCCTGGAATTCCCATCCCTAATGGCATTGTGGGTCAACCCACAGCACATGGACTGCACCGGTTCAAGACAGCAGCTCACCACCACCTTCTCAAAGGCAACTAAGGATGGGCAATAAAATGATGGCCAGCGACACCCATGTCTCACGAATGAAATTCAGCTCCTAAAGCCTGCTTCGCCATTTAATACGATCATGGCGCATCTGATAGTAACCTCAAATCTTCAGCCTACCACCCCCTTGCTTACCAAGAAGTAAAGTTCAGCATTTTACCCCAGTGAAGGTCGCAGATTCCCTTCCATTTCATCAGCAATATTTGTCAATGTTCGTTTTTAACACTACTCAACCTCCTGAGGGATGGTTTGCAGTTTTTCACAAAAGTAAAGTACAGTGTTTTGGATCATTAGCAGGTTCAGAAAACAAGAAGAAGTCAGTTATTGAAACTTAAATCCCATTGATTGCCTCAACTCTATCACTGCTTCAACACAAGTGGGTCACTTATATTACCCAGAGGCCACAGATCACACAGGGCATTGCCAAACACTTATCAAAATATCCTCAGCAGAACTGCAAGAATCCCACCTTTTCTCATTCTCCCAGAGATTATTTTTCTACGTACATCAGGTTGGGTAAAAAATATGCAGATGGCAGCTAATGCGCGATCCTTATAGTATGGTGGCACAGTGATTAGCATTGCGGCCATACAGCACTAGGGGCCTGGATTCGATTACCAGCTTGGGTCACTGTCTGTGCAGAGTCTGCACGTTCTCCCCATGCCTGCGTGGGTTTCCTCCCACAGTCCAAAAGACGTGCTGGTTAGCTGCATTGGCTGTGCTAAATTCTCCCTCAGTGTACCCGAAGAGGCACTGGAGAGTGTGGTGATGGGGGGATTTTCACAGTAACTTCATTGCAGTGTTAAAGTATGCCTTCTTGTGACACTAATAAACTTTAAAAAAAAAACCTGCGAAGTTACATTCATAACAAATCACATTTGCAATAGAAGGCAATATTCGGTCTCAATAGAGATTTTAATAATAGTATCAATCAGTTTACTATACCAATATATCTTGATTAATAACTCCAATGTTAAACATTGATACAATATAAAAGCTATGTTGATACTCCTGAACAAGTGCTGAGATTGTATAGGAGCTCACAGCCACAGAATTTTGTCTTTTTTTTAAAACTTGCAGCCTTTGGAGAACACTAATGAGTTCCCCCCTTTTGAAAAGCCTATTAAGACCTAAAAGCTGTTGTCAAAACACAAGGCTCCGATGCCAACAGACTGAGTCAGCAGCTCTCTACAGCTGCCTCCTGGCTAGAAAGCACAGAAATATTATCTGGGGAGAAATGGTACAAAAATATTTATAGTGTGTTTCTGAGCGTGTGCAGTTCAGCATTACAAATTGGTTTGTCAGACTGGAGAATACAAGGGCAAGGATAGGAACGGAGTAAAACTGAAGCTTGGTACTCTCTGCAATCGCTTTATTAACCTGTGAATCTATTTGGGAAAGATCTTTAGCAATCGTCTCTGGAGTTACATTCTGCTTCTCCTTTTATTTTAATATATACAGTGATGGCTTCTGCAGCATGGCTTTGTCCCAGTGCAACCTGCTGTGACTGAGGCATTCGCAACATGTTCAGTGTGGAGGACCTCCTGATTTCTCATGGCTATCAACCCCCAAAGAAAAGTTCAAAAGACAAGCCCCCGTCCTCCGACGAGAACACCTACGCCAGCTGCCGCTGTGAAGTCAGGGAGGACAAGTCCAGCCATGGAGCAGTGAATGGATACGAGACCGGCACCGGGGCCTACTCCACCAGCAGGCAGGCACGAGTGGAGGGCTACTCCAGTGACAGTGAGGGCAGGGAGAGGAGTGCGAGAAGACAGCCCGGTGTCAGCTGCTGCGCTGCTGTGCAGAATGTGCCCACGTTTGCTGCAAAGGAAGCAGGGTGAGTTAACCAGCTGTTGCAAAAATGAAAAAGACTTTGCAGCAGATTCTGAACGTTGTGATGTAATGTACTGACGCTGTCCTACATGAGAACGATGAATGCTTCCGAACAATTCGGGTTCATTCCATGTGTGCCCACCTGCCTTAGGCTGAATCCCATTGTAATTAAATCGAATTTATACCTGTATCATAAGGTCTCTGGTATCTGCTCAGTTACTGTCAGTGCTGTCCTGCTCCAAATTTAAAATCAATTTATTTGAAAGTTACGAAATATTTCAGGAGATGTCTAATTTGTACGATCGCTTGTTACACAAGAGAAGCATAACAGATTACTTAATTCCGAATTGCAATTGCAGAAACAGGATATTGGGTTGTTTAAGAAATTGGCCGGAATTCTCCGGCCATGCACGCCAGCGGGATTCTCCAGCCCTGCCAGCAGTGCACCCCTGCCCGTGAGTTTCCTGCTGTTGTGGGGTGACATCAATGGGAATTCCCATTGACAACGGCGGGATCAGAGAATCCTGTCACTAGCAAACAACACGCCACCTCTCAACAGCGGGAAACACACGGTTGGCAGGCCGGAGAATCCCATCCACTGCATCTGTGGTTGTTCCACTGTTGATACTGCCTAACGATGTATCTCAATGATAAGGGTCAGTTAAGCGGACCATCACTTTAATAATGATCACAAATTATCTTGCATTGTAAACGCGCAAGCCCCATTTTGCAGTGTGGTTTAAAAGTGGTGAAATTATTTTTCATTGTACACCACAATTCCATCTTGCCCTGACAGTGCAATCCTATCAGGCTTTCGCAATCAACGCTCACATCAAAGCCCCCTGGAAAACATCTTTCAAATCAGGTTAGCTGCCCTCATGTTTTCACAGGTAAATTCACCAAGTGAAGGCCATTGTGGTCCTAAGGACCAGTGCACAATTGCTGGGGGCGGAATTTCTGGTCCCCTCCAAGTCAGGGTTGGAGGTGAACAGGGTCTGAAAGTACTGGTGCTAGCCAGCATGCCAGTTTCCCGATGACATTCCCAGCGCTGGTCATCTTAGGGGATGTGGATTTGGGGCGCCTGAGGCCTTCTTGCCCCTTCAGAAGGTCGGCCAATTAAGGCTCTGACAAAGGGTCATCCAAACCCAATACGTTGGCTCTATTCTCTCTCCACAGATGCCGTCAGACCTGCTGAGATTTTCCAGCGTTTGCTGTTTGGTTGAGGCCAGTTAAAAGCTTTGTTAAAGGCACTGGTAGGAGGACAACTCGGGTTTTCCAGTTTCCCCATGCGATGGGTTATAGTTTAGCTGTCTGGAGGGGAGGTCTCCAATGGCAACGCAGGGGCCAGTGCTCCAGGCAAGCTTATCCGCTTCTGATGCCACCCTGGGTGGGGATGCAGCCAAAGGCCATCCTCTGAAGGGATTTGAAAATCCCAAAGAATGATTGCTTCCCCGTGGAGAAGAGGTTGGCGGGGGGGTGAGGAGCTGCAATGGGGCTGATTGTGAGACCCGGGCAAAGTTCTGACTCCTCTTCCCCTCTCCTGCAAAGCAGTATTTAGTCTCTGGCCTGTGGTAATGGCTGATTTCAACCAGGAAGCCAATGATTGAGACAGCAAGGGGAAAATCAATCAATGTTCACACTCACAATCACACTCCAGTGACTGCTGCTGGAATGTCTATGTGTGAATACTGGCTGTGATGTTCCCACAATCGAACAGCTTGCCAGCACTCAAGCATACATTTTTCTCTTTTGATTTAATTATTTGCTGATTTTAGCCAGCCGGCGGTGGTTTTCCTGGACTATTTTATGAGCACAATGCTCGGTTACAGTTGGAGCTAAATAGCGAGCAAGCTGTGAGGGGGTGGTGGGGGGGAGGGGGTGATGAAACTGAATGTACGTGCAATTTAAAGGGACGGATGCAATTAAGGAGGATTGTCCGGTCCCAATTTGCTGGTCCAAAAATTCCAAAATATTTGGAAGCTTTAGAAGGCATTTGGTGTATAAACAGCTTAGGGCAGGTAAATACAGAGGGAGGCAGGAATGGAGAGAAAGGAAATTGAAGGTACAGGTAGTTGTCGACAAGCAGTTAATGGTGTAACCCAGCAAGATGAGAGAGTCCCAGCTTTAATGGCTGCTTTGTAGTGGAGTGATACTGTGTGAGGAAATTCCAGGATGGCGCTTCCTCAGCGTCCCTCCATGGCACAATCCCCGCCGGATGAAAAGGTTAAGGCACCTGAATAACTGCAGATAGGTTGGAAGCTAGTGACACAGATCTGCAGTTGCGCTGTTGGATTTTTTTCTATGTTAAAAGCACTACAGAATGAATATGAGAATCATAGAATACCTACAACACAGAAGGAAGCCATTTGGCCCATCGTGTCTGCACCAACCACAATCCCACCCAGGCCCTATCGCCATAATCGCATGCATTTACCCTACTAACCCCCTGACATCAAAGGGCAACTTAGCATGGCCAATCAACCCCACCTGGACACCTTTGGAGTGTGGGAGGAAACTGGAGCACTCGGAGGAAACCCACACAGACAAAGGGAGGATGTACAAACTCCACACAAACAGTGACCCAAGCTGGGAATCGAACCTGGGGCCCTGGCACTGTGAGGCAGCATTGCTAGCCACTGTGCTGCCGTGCACACCCCAATTGTCATTATCTCTTTACCTCCCCTGACCTCAAGAAGACTGCTAATTGCCGAGTGGGTGTGCCAGGGCCAGTTGGCAGGTTGGCAAGTGGTAATGCCAGCTATTTGATGCAATGGGTCATTTCGCAATGCTGCTAGGATTCCAGCCAGAATTACTGGAGGTTAATGTTTAATTTCTGGAGACATGAGGTCAGTGCTGAAGCTTTGGCAAGCCTATGTCCCATTATATTTTACTATACCCATATTTATAATGGGAAATGTATTATCATGCCTCAATTTTGCATTTTCCACTTCCTCAGCCTACACTCCAGAGACATTTCCAATCAACCCTTTAGCCCCGATATTATTGTCCTGCTCACAATGAGAACAGGGTGTGCAGAGAGTTAAAATCAGCAGCGTGGACCTGGTCACATGTTCCTTCCTCTCAGTGTGCCATTTTTTAACAGGCTCGCTCTGGCCAGTCGGTGAGATCTGTGCAGGTCAGACAAAGTCCTTATTGACACTCAGAGGTCAGAGTCGGTTGGTGTCAGTCAGACCCTGTCTGTGTTTTAACCGTGGGTAGTTTTGCCAGCAGGCAGTGCTCCCATAGCCAGATTCCCCAGTCGCAAAGGAGCAACAGGCTAAGAGGTGGGCTGGATGTTAAGGAATTTTACCTGACAACCAGTAATGTTGAAAAGTGTGGACAGATTGCTGGTGCAGCAAGAAATATGAAGTGCAAAGTTCCGTTGAACAGCCAGTGATGGTGAAATTCAAGTGCCGTTCTGGGATATCACAGACAAATCAATAAGGTTAGCAATCCTCTAACAAAAACCTCAAACACTGTTTCTCAAAAGGTTGGGACTTATGGGGCAATTTATATTTTCAAGATTGAAAACTTTTTATTAGGCTAGGGTATGGAGGGATATGGAGCAAAGATGAGTGACTGGAATTGAGGTAACAGGAACATATCATTAATATAATTGAATGGTGGAACAAGCTGAAGGGGCTGAGTGGCCTAGTCCTGTTTTTCTGTTCCCATTTTGACCATCCATGAGTTCCATCTTGTGCCAGCGGGTCCCACCTTGACGCAGAGATCTCCCCCTAGAGCCCTCTTGCTTAATTAATGCCCCTTCACCCATAAATGTGGCCAGAGTCATGATGGAATTGGTAAATGGGTGAAAGCCCCAAGTTGGCTGCTGTCTGGCAGGGAGCCCATCCAGAGGACAATTCCACGTTCCATTGGGAGACGTGGGCGGGATTTTTACTATCGAGTCGGGTCGCCAGAATTTTCCTGGCTCTGCTAACATCCGGCCCATAAATTGGACATAAAGATACTAAATAATATTAACTTCTAAACTGCCCTGATAGCTGGGTTCAAATTAGCAATGTCAATTATTTTCAGAAATGGAAATAAAGGGACAAAAGAATTCTATTTCTTTTTTATCTTTTTTCCATTCCTAATATGTTCTGGTCAAGAGTCCATTGCAAGTCAGATTTTTGCAGTGACTGAGAGAGGACTGTGAGCAGGAAATGCAATTCTTTATCCCAACCATTCAGATGTATATGAGAGTGGACCAATTTGCCCTCCATCTCTGTATTATTTTCTGTCCTCACTCTCCACAATGAAAGTGACTTGCTCAAACCGCTTGTGATTCCCCCTTCCTACACAGGACAGCCAGAATAGATAACTTTGAATAGATGTACGTTGCATCGGTATTCACAAAGGAGAGAGACATGTTGATTGATTGTATCTCGGAGGGGTGATTAAACCCTTTAGAACAATTCATCATTATGAGGGAGGAAGGGTTAGGGGAATTAAAAAGCATTATGGTAGACAAATCTCCAGGGCCAGATGGCATCTATCCCAGGTTATTGAGGGAGACAAACGATGAAATTACTGGGCCTCTAATAAAAATCTGTGTTTCTTCGTTGGCCTCTGGTGAGGTCCCAGAGGATTAGAGAATAGCCAATGTTGTTCCATTATTTAAAAAAGGTAGCAAGGATAACCTGGATAATTATAGGTCAGTGAGCTTGTCATCAGTGATAGTGAAATTGTTGGAGAAGATTCTTAGGAATAGGATCCAAACATATTTGGAACTGACAGCTAACTCTTGTTAGCGACAGAGAGCATGATTTGGTATGAGGGAAGTAATGTCTCACTAATTTAATTGAGTTTTTTGAGGAGATGACAAAAATGGTTGATAAGGGAAGGGTTGTGGAAATTGTCTACATGGGCTTTAGTAAAGCATTTGACAAAGTCCCTCATGGCAGGCTGGTGCAAAAGATTAAATCTCACAGAATCAAGGATGAACTAGCTAGATATATTCAGAACTGGCTTAGCCATAGAAAACAGAGGGTAGTGGTGGAAGGGTGTTTTTCTGAGTGGAGGTCTGTAACTAGTGATGTTCCACAGGGATCAGTGCTGGGACCTCTGCTGTTTGTAATTTACATAAATGACTTGGAAGAAAACATAGCTGGTCTGATTAGCAAGTTTGCAGATGATACTAAGATTGATGGAATTGTGGATAGTGATGAAGATTGTCAGAGAATACAGCAGGCTATAGATAAGTTGGAAAATTGGGCAGACAAACGGCAAATGGAATTTAATCCAGTCAAATGTGAGGTGATGCATTTTGGTAGATCCAATTCAAGTGAAAGCTATAAAATAAGTGGTAGAGCCATCAGGAGCATAGACACACAGAGAGATCAGAGAGGTCCACAGATCCTTAAAAGTGGCAGCACAGATGGAAAAGGTGGTGAAGAAAGCATATGGCATGTTTGCCTTCATCAGACAGGGCATTGAATATAAAAGTTGGCAAATTATGTTACTGTTGTATAAAATGTTGGTTTGACCACATTTGGAACACTGTGTCCAATTCTGGTCATCACACAACAGAACGACCTGGAGGCTTTGGAGGGAGTAGAGAAAAGATTTACCAGGATGTTGCCTGGTATGGAAGGTAGTAGCTATGAGGAGAGGTTAAATAAACTGGGATTGTTCTCCCTGGAAAGACGGAAGCTGAGGAGCGACCTGATAGAAGTTTATAAAATTATGAGAGGGTGAAGAGTTAGAAGCTTTTTCCCAGGGCAGAAATGACAATTACATGGGGGCATAAGTTCAAGATAAGGGGGGAAAGGTTCACTAGAGTTGTGCGGGAGATGTTTTTTACAGAGGTTGGTGGGGGCCTGGAATGCATAGCCAAGTGAGGTGGATGAGGCAGTTACATTAGCCACATTTAAGACGTTTCTTCGTAGATATATGAACAACCGGGGAATAGAGGGATATAAGTGGTTGGCCTAGATAGGTAAATGTGATCGGCACAGGCTTGGTGGGCTGAAGGGCCTCTTCCCCTGAGGCACTGTTCTTTGCTCTTGTTCTTTGTAACTCACTATGCCGAGCATCAATTGCATAAAATGTAGCCTCCCTTTCTGTAGCATCAGAAATTGGGGATTCCCTTGGTCCTAGGCAAATGATACTGTTAAAACTTGCTTTAATAGCATAGTCAGCGGATTGTAACCAATAGCCATGATCTACGTTATTGCTTTCATGTAGTCTCAGATAATGAGTATCACATTGTGGGATTTGGAGTTCTGATCATATGAAGAGGAGTAAAAATTGACATCCCTGATTTACCATCCAGACCTGTCTGTAACAGGGTTTTGTTGTGAATTTAGTGGGTTTGTGTTGTGCCAATACTGCAGGACTCCCCCAACGTATGCTTTCAGATTTAATAAAATCGGTAAATTGCAGCCAACATTCATACATCGTATATATTCCCTGGGCTCCACATACACTAGTACACATAGTAGAATAAAATGATAGATTTTACAGTTTAGATATTTTACAGCTTGTGAAGAAGATAAACAATCAAAGGAATGTGTGGTTAACTGTCCTTTGGCTGGTCTCTATGCAGTCATTCCACATTGTGGCCATTTTGTTTAGTTGTCCTCCTGGGTGTAGATTTACAGAGCACGTTTCCACATTTTATCCCCAAAGGATCTTGGTTTGCAATAGATTTCTCCTCTCAGGATGATTACTTTGCAGTATCCATGCACAATATTTCTGCAAGAGAGGCATCTCTTGCAGCTTTTCATTATATTCTTCCAATCACTGCTCTGATTTGGTAATAACAGTTCTTAAAAAGACTTGATGTCTGTACATTCCAGTGCAATACACCACATTCAATTACTATGGCTGACGTATTCCTCGTATTGTAGAGTAGGGCCACTAGTTTCCTGAAAGCCGGGATTTAGTCTCCAGAGTGAAACTATATTGGCGGGGTGGGAGATGCTAGCAGACCTGTAGAATTCAGTCCTGGGCTTACTAATAACATTTAAATAAGATTAAAAATAAATTAAAATGACTTATCTGCTGCTCTCACCATTTCCAGCATGGTCCCGATTGCGCTGGACATCCAGCGCTGGGAGATGCACACGCATCGGGTACGCAAGCACAAATCCTGCAAATCGGCCAACATGCAATTCTCCCAGCCCGCAGGGTTGGGAGATCCCCTCCAAAGTGTTGGAACTTAATCGTTTGTCTTTCTTAGTGTGCTCCATGTGGCTGCCAGTGTTACTCAGCACTGCCTGCAGTCTAGCAGTGAATGCAATATTCTGGATGTACATTCTTACAACAATCTTTTTCTATATTAACATATCTGGTCTCAGCTGATGCTATAACTTTGGCTGTGAATACTATCAATTTTCTCTCTTGTACCAGAGATGCTCCTGAAACATCTATTTGCAGAATGATTGGTCTCTTTCAGTGGTAATATGGTCTCCATGTTACTTCTTCTGAGTGTGTTGAAACTCCTCTCATGTGAGTCATAGAATCCCTACAGTGCAGAAGGAGGCCATTCAGCCCATCAACTCTGCACCAACCACAATCCCACCCAGGCCCTAACCCCGCACACTTACCTGCTAAATCCCCTGATGTTAAAGGACAATTTAGCATGGCCAACCAACCTAACCTGCACATCTTTGGACTGTGGGAGGAAACTGGAGCACCCAGAGGAAACCCATGCAGACACGGGGAGAACATGCAGACTCTACAGACAGTGACCTGAGCCGTGATCCAAAACTCCAGATAGACGGTAGTCAGGCTCTTTTTGGCTACACTGACTGCACCTCCATGTGTGTCTCATCTACTTCCGGTTAAAACATGCCCTGCCTCACTTTAAGATAAGCGTTCTCCAAGGTGGCCTTCATGACACACAGCAGCGCAGAGTCGCTGAGCAGAGACTGATAGTCAAGCTCTGCACATATGAGGACAGTCTCAACCCGGATCTTGGGTTCATGTCGCACTATCTGTAACGCCCATGACTTGCCTGGGTTTGTAAAATCTCACTAACTGTCCTGTCTGGAGACAATACACATCTCTTTAACCTATGCTACTGCTATCTCCACTCACATTGTCTGCATCTTTAAGAGTTGAATAGCAGGTTAACTGTAAAGACTTGCATTCTAATCAGTATTCTGTAAACCATGTGTGACTTTATATGCCCTTCTCTGATGAGAACCTTCCACACACCTGACGAAGGAACACCGTTTCCGAAAGCTTGTGAGATTACTATCAAATAAACTGGTTGGACTCTAACCTGGCGTTGTGAGACTTCTTACTGTGTGGAGCTTGCACATTCTCCCCATGTCTGCGTGGGTTTCCTCCGGGTGCTCCAGTTTCCTCCCACATTCTGAAAAACGAGCTGGTTAGGTGCATGGATTTGAACAGGTGTGCATTGTTGCAACTAGGGGAATTTCACAGTAACTTCATTGCAGTAAGCCTTACTTATGACTAATAAATAAACTTTAAACTTTGTTTGACTGCCTTGACTCCAACGTTGTCAATCTAACAAGAGAAAAGCCAGAAAGTGTGAATATTGATGAACTGAAATTTAAATGTGGAGTTTGTAATATTGTCCAGAACAGGCAAACGTAGCCAATTATCACCTTCAATCTCTCAGATCTCTCTGAGCAGGGGTATCATTCTAGCACTAATTTGCACTGACTTATCATGTTTTAGGCCGATCTCCAATAGTAACAGTATTAACATTGCCTGGATGCATTTCATTTTGAGAGCTGGCAAAGAGGTGAGAGGACAATGTTACTCCATCACATAACCCATTGATAGTCTGACACTCATCTGTAATGTGATGGTGCATGTTTAGTACTAACATCTGTACTCCATTCATATATAAGAGTGTTACTCATTTCTGTAGATATCATGCAAGTAACATGATCCTAAAGAGCTTAGAAAAAACACATTTGCTGGCTCACAGGTAGCGCATGCCCCAGTAGGGAGGCCTGAGGCCTGTATGGACAGTCCTCTTGCTCCACCTGGCTCCACAGGAAAAATACTTACTAAATTTGACTTAAAACCATCTTGCTTTTTGCTGCAGCTATCGATTAAAGAATCCAACGCAATGCAGGCTGTGCAATCACCCTGTTCATCAATAATACCACAGTAATATTCAGACTGGTTAGATCACTGGTCATAGCACCACATGCACGTTATAGAGGATCCAATACAGATTTACCAGAATTATGCCAGAGATGGGAAACTATAGTCATGAGGAAAGACTTGAGAGACTGAGACACTGGCGGAGAGGGCACTAAGAGATGGTGCTTTTGATGGTGTAAATAGTGGAAGATTATTTCCCCTGATTGGGGATTTCCCCTGATTCCCCTGATTTGTAATGAAGGTGGTGATAACTTTATAATGAAGAAAGTCATGAGAGAGGTTTGGAGAGATTTCTTTATGCAGATGGTTGGTAGAAGACAAAACACTTGGCCACAGAGAATCACTGTGATAGAGACCATTGTTTCTTTCAAGGAAAAATAAATACTTGAAACAGAAGCAGATAGAACATAGAACATAGAAAAACTACAGCACAAACAGGCCCTCCGGCCCACAATCATATCGCTTACCTATAACCCTCAATCCTATTAAGTCCCATGTACTCATCCAGAACCCCCTTAAAAAACCCTGTTGAATTTGCCTCCACCACCACCGACGGCAGCTGATTCCACTCACCCACCACCCTCTGAGTGAAAAACTTACCCCTGACATCTCCTCTGTACTTGCTTCCCAGCACCTTAAACCTGTGTCCTCTCGTAGCGACCATTTCAGCCCTGGGAAAAAGCCTCTGAGAATCCACCCAATCAAGAATATGGTTTGAATTTTAGAAGTTTAACATTTAAAGTTTATTTATTAGTGACACGAGTAGTTACTGTGAAAATGCCCCAGTCGCCACACTCCAGCGCCTGTTTGGGTACACTAAGGGAGAATTTAGCATGGTCAATGCACATAACCAGCACGTCTTTCAGACTGTGGGAGGAAACTGGAGCACCTGGAGGAAACCCACATTGACACATGGGAGAACGTGCAGACTCTGCACAGACAGTGACCCAAACCGGGAATCGAACCCGGGTCCCTGGCTCTGTGGAGCAGCAGTGCTGACCACTGTGACACTGTGCAGGAAGTAAAGCTGGGAATAATTTTCAATTACTCTAACAAAGAGCTAGAACAGACACAATGGGCTGAATGACCTTGTTCTGTGCCGGTAATCTCGATAGTTTTATCGTATCCACTTCTAGGCATCCAGTGATAAAAAAGAACATTTTTGAGACATGGAAAATGTAGGGAGGTGATTCCAGGAACAATAAAGTTCTGTTACAAAGATAGGCCTGAGCTATTACGGTTAATTCCACCGGAACAAAGGAGAGCAGCTTAAAATTATGGAAGATTCCAGGAAGGTAATTAATTATTGATGAATTAGTAACAAGGGGCATGAATTGAAGATCATAAAAGAAGGAAGGGGAAATCTGGAAGGATATTTTTCCACAAAAGGAATGTTTTATTTAAAGTGGCTGTTGAGGCAGAGACTAGAATACAACTTCAACAGAATTTGGGTAAGTATTTTGAAAATGAAAATGATAAAGTCATGCAAGAAATAGAGGAAAGAAAATTAATTGAAGAAGAGCGTCTGGTTGAACAGAGCACTGACACTGATGCACGGGGCTGTATTGCCAAGTAGTGTGCTGAAGCTGCTATAATTCTATGCACCAGAATCTGACATCTACACAATGGAGACAAAGTATCATATTAATGGAAAATATCTTCTGGTTATATTGATGTTTGCTTTGTGTTTAATCCCTGTTATTCCAGTGGCAAGAGGGATCATCCTCATTTCAGCGTAGGGAATGAGCTGTACATTTCTCAGTCGTGTCCTGCTGGTCAGTTTAATGTCAGTAGTGGGACCCTTGCTTTTCTTAAAATATATTAATGATCTCGACCTTGGTGTGCAGCGGACAATTTCAAACTTTGTGGATGATTCAAAACTTGGAAGTGTGTAAACTGTGAGAACAATTCAGAACTTTGAATGGACATAGGTTGGTGGCAGATGAAATTCAATGTACAGGAGTGTGAGGTGATGTATTTTGGTAGGAAGTGCATGAAGAGACAACACAAAATAAGGGGTTAAATTCTTAAAGGGGTTCAGGAGCAGAGGGACTGGTTGCATACGGGCATAGATCACTGAAGGTGGCAGGATAGGTAGAGAGCAGCTAATAAAGCATATAATATTCTGGGCTTAATTAATAGGAGCATAGAATACAAGTGCAAGGAGGTTATGGTGAAATTATACAATCACTAGCTAGAACTTAGCTAGAATATTACGTTCAATTCTGGGTGCCATTATAGGAAGACATCGAAGAGAGTGCAGAAAAGGTTTACAAGAATGACTCCAGGGATGAAAATCTTCACTTATGAAGATAGATGGGAGAGGTTGGGACTGACTGAGTAAGAAAGGGAAAATAGAGTATGAAAGTAAGCTAGTGGAGAACTTGCTGTAAAAGTTTCTAGAAGTATGTAAAGAGAAAAAGACTGACCAAAACTAATGTCAACCCCTTAAAGTCAGAAACAGGAGAATTCATAACAGGCAATAAAGAAATAGTTGAGGAACTAAATCGAAACATTGCTTCTGTCTTCACAAAGGAAGACATGAATAATGTACTAGAAGCTCTGAGAGAAGCAAGTTTTAGTGAGGAGCTGAAGAAAAATCAGCATTAGGAGAGAAATGATTTGGGGAAATTGATTGGATTGATGGTGGATAAACCTCCAGGCCCTGATAATCTACATCCCGGAGGATTTAAGGAAGTGGCCCTGGAAACAGCAGATCCATTGGTGATCATTTTCCAAAATTCTTTGGCCTCTGAACTGGTTCGTACAGATTGGAGGGTAGGTAATGGAAGCCCACTACTCAAAAAGGGAGATAGAGAGAAAACAGGGAATCATAGACCAGTGAGCCTAACGTCGGTACTGGGGAAGTTGCTGTTATCAAGGATTTCATAGCTTAGCATTTGGAAGACAATGGTATAATCAGACAGAGTCAGCATGGATTTACAAAGGGGGAAATCATGCTTGACAAATATTTTGGAATTTTCTGAGGATGTAACCAGCAGTGTTGACCAAGGCGAACCAGTGGATGTGGTCTATTTTGACTTTCTGAAGGCTTTCAACAAGATCTCATATAGCAGACTACTGTGAAAAGTTAAAGCACATGAGGTTGCAGGTAATGTCTTGAGATGGATAGAAAGCTAGCTAGCAGATAGGAAGCAAAGAGTTGGCATAAGGGGTCTTTTTCTGATTGGCAGGCAGTGACTAGCGAAGTACTGTCGTGATCTGTGCTAGAACCTAAACTGTTCACATTATATATTAATGATTTGGAGGAGGGGGCTAAATGTATTACCTCTAAATTTTCAGAAGATACCACATTTGGTGGGAGGGTGAGCTGTGAGGAGAATGCAGAGATGCTTCAGTGTGACTTGGACAAGTTGAGTATGTGGGCATATGCAATGCAGATGCAGTATAGTGTGGCCATCCACATTAGTGAGGTTATCCACTTTGGTAGCAATAGTAGGAAGACAGATTGTTACTTGAATGGGTGCAAATTGAGAGAGGAGAATATTCAACGAGACCTTGGAGTCCTCATGCATCAGTCGCTGAAAGTAAGCAGGTATAGCAGGCAGTAAAGAAGGCAAATAGTATGTTGGCCTTCCGAGCAAGAGAACCTGAGGACAGGAATAAAGATGCTTGACTGAAATTATATAGGGTGTTGGTGAATCCACACCTAGAGTATTGTGTACAGTTTTGGTGTCCTTATCTGAGGAAGGATATCCTTGCTATAGAGGGAGTGCATCGAAGTTTACCAGGCTGATTCCTGGGATGGCTTGTCTGTCATACGCGGAGAGACTAAGTCAGTTAAAATTATATTCACTGGAGTTTAGAAGAGTGAGAGGGGATCTCATAGAAACTTATAAAATTCTAGTAGGGTTAGACAGGGTAGATTCAGAAAAAATGTTCCCAATGTTGGGCAAGTCCAGAACTAGAGGTCATAGTTTGAGGACAAGATGGGTAAACCTTTCAGAACTGTGGTGAGGAGACATTTCTTCACCAAGAGGGTGGTGAATGTATGGAATTCACTACCACAGAAAGTAGTTGAGGTCAAAACGTGTGATTTCAAGAAGAAATTAGATATAGCTCTAGGGGTTAAGGGATGAAAAGATATGAGGAAAAGGGGAGTTCAGGATATTTAATTTGATGATCAGCCATGATCATAATGAATGGCGGAGCAGGCTCAAAGGGCTGAGTAGCATACTCCTACTTCCAGTTTCTGTGTTTTCCTTGGAGAGAGGAAGGCTCAGAGGAGATTGATAAAGATATTCAAAATCATAAGGGGGCTGGAGAGAGTAAATAGGGAGAAATTGTTCCTGCTTGTAAAAGGATCAAGAATGAAAAGGCACAGATTTAAAGTGATTTGCAAAAGAAGCAAATGTGATGTGAGAAAAGCTTTTTAACAAAACGAGTGATTTGGGTGTAGAGTGCATTGCCTGGAACTGTGGTGGAGACAGATTCAATTGAGGCACTGAAGAGGGTTTTAGATGATCACTTGAATAGAAACAATATTCAGGGACACAGGGAAAAGGGAGGCATGTTGCTCATTTGGAGAGTTGGTGCAGACACAGTGGGTCAAATGGCCTCCTCCTGCACCATACCAGCTCTGCGATTCTATTGGCAGAAACATGGGTTCCTCAGTTTCCTCTGCAAATAGGAATATTTGACAGGGAAGAGAGAAACTATTTCTGCTGAGTGATGGAGTCCAGAGAAATGGAGCAAAGCTTTAATATTACAGTTAGGCCATTCAGGCTTGATGTTGGAAGTGCAGAAAATATTGGAATATTGAAACACAAAGGACGCTAATCAGCCCATTGTGTCTGTGCGGTTGACAAAAAGCTACCCGGTTTAATGCCACTTAGCTGGCTTTATAAGTTAAAGGATTACAAGCCCATTTCCGAGTACGTTTTTAAATGTAATGAGGGTTTCTGTCTCTGTTGCCCCTTCAGACAGTGAGTTCCAGACTCCACCACACCCTGGGTGAAACAATTTCAAAACCCTCTCTTTTAATTCTTTGACCAATTACTTTAACTCTTTGCTGCTTGGTTGTCAATCATGGAAATAGGACCTTCCTATCTACCCTGTCCGAGCCCCTCAACATTTCCTATAGCTCAATTATCTCCCCCCTTCAGCTTTCTCTGTTTCCAGCTTATCCAAAACAGAAAATGCTCCAAACACTCAGTGGGCTGGATTTTACAGAGCCCTGGCAACAGGTTTGCTATAGATGCCATGTCCTCCACCTGTCCCCACCCCACTGCAATTTAACCTGGGAGGCTCACCTGTCCATGGGCCAATGGAGACCCTTAAGTGGCCTGTTATTGCCAACTTAAGGGCCTCACCTCACCGCCACTGGGAGTTAAGCAGCCCAGGGCAGGCCCCACGCCCACTGTCTAGGCTGTTAGCTTTCACTACATCGGTTGGTGCTGAGCAAGGGCAGGAGTAAGGGGGGGGGCGTGATTGTGGGCGGTGGCTATGTTATTATCTCACTAAATCCTTGAGCCCATCAGAGCATTCCCCCGAGATCCTCATGCACTGCATCCTCCGCTCACCATGCCCCCCCACCATCCTGTTCACCTCTCTGCAGTCTGCTTACCCCATCTCTTCCCCTATTGCTGGAAGAAACCCGCCACTACTTACTCCAGTTCCCACTGTGGGGCATTGAGGACTGTTGCAATCCCAACAGTGGCCACTGCTCTCAGTGGGGCGCTACTGGGGCCACAGAGCTGCCAGACATTTGATTGGCTGATAGCTCCCTGAGACAGGATTTCCTGTCCAGGTGCAGCTGGAAATTACACCCAAATCCAACTAATGCCCTTTGGGAGGGTTAAATCCACACAGGGCAAATTGCCAGTGGGGGGATTGACACCTCCAGACATTTTGCCTGGAGGGAGAGAAATGAATGGGTCTGAAGGTTAAGTCCTGATATTCCATGTCCCAGACTGATGGAAGGGGTAGCTATGGAGATAATGGATGAATTACAGTCATCTTCCAAAGGTCTATAGATTTTGGAACAGTTCCTGCTAATTGCAAGGTAGCAAGTGTTACCCCACAATTTTATGAAGGGAGGGAGAGAAAAAACTGGGAATTACAGACCTGTTAGCCTCTCATCAGCAGGGTGGGAAATGCTGGAATCTATTCTAAAAAAAATGGGCAGTTTGATAATAATGATATGATTGGGCATAGTCAACGTGGATTTATGAATGGGAAATCATTTTTGAGAGAGTTTCGAAGATGTTACTCATACAATTGACAAAGTCGTGATGTACAGATACCATCAACACCGCAAACTTCCGGCTCAAAGTGGAGAGGATCTCCAAGAAGATCACGCACATCGACATTGACATCAAGTTTCTACAAAGTTGCAAGAAAGCAGACAGGATCCCGAAAGGTCTACAGATCACGAACCCACTCACGTCAACCTATAACACAGACTACGCTGAGGGACTTTGCCGTCGCATCTCTCTCACACTCCTCAGCCACCTCATACACCAGCTCTCCAGCAAACACCGCATCCTGGAAACCAAGACAGAATCCATATTCTCAACTTGCGCTCAGGACGCAGACCAGCTGCGTAACACTGTCAAGCAGATGGGACAACGGAACTACACCATCGACATGCACACCAAGAACAGGAAACTTGAGAAACTTGGCATCAAGAAACTTGACAGCAACCCAGCCTCCCCCAGTACCACAGTAGGAAACAGTACCACTGCATTGTCCATTGTCAACTTTTGGACTACACCCTTCAACTAGATAAAATTGAAGTTCTCAACCGAGGGCTCAATTTCTGCCCCACTACCAAAATGGACCCCATCAGTCTCGCAGTGGACTCAGGGGAATTCATCAGGTGAATGAGGCTGCGGGAGTTCTTCCACAAACCCCAAGAGACCAACAGCGATCACAATGAGGCAGCCAATGAACAAGAACAGCCAACAAAGAGATCCGCAGTGCAACAACTGAAGGGGAAAGAGTGGAATTGAACTCCTCCGGAAGGTCGCTACCCTCGACTCGACTGGGCTTGCAAAACCTTACTAATTGTCCTGGCTTCAGACAATTCACATCTCTTTATCCTGTGCTTAACCCTCTCTCCACTCACATTGTCTGCATCTGTAAAGACTTGATTACCTGTTAAGACTTGCATTCCAACCATTATCTTGCAGTTGAGTCTCTGTCGATATATGCCCTGTTTGTGAACCCAACTCTCCACTCACCTGATGAAGGACAGTGCTCCAAAAGCTCGTGCTACCAAATAAACCTGGAGTTTAACCTGATGTTGTGAGACTTCTTACAACTGACAAAGGGGAGTAAATGGCCATAGTATACTTGGATTTTCAGAATCCCCCACAGGAGATTGGATCGCAAAATTAAAGCACATGGGATAGAGGGTAAGATACTGACATAAATGAATGACATAAATGAAGGTAATATAATGACATAAATACATGGAGTTTAATCCGGACAAATGTGAGGTGATGCATTTTGGAAGGTCTCATATAGGTTGGAAATATACAGTAAATGACAGAACCCTTAAGACCCTTAGACAAAGGGATCTGGGTGTACAGGTACACAGATCACTGAAAGTGGCAATGCAGGTGGAGAAGGTAAACAAGAAGGCATACAGCATGCTTGCCTTCATCGGCCAGGGCACTGAGTTTAAAAATTGGCAAGTCATGTTGACGTTTATAGAATCTTAGTTAGGCCACACTTGGAATATAGTGTTCAATTCTGGTCGCCACACTACCAGAAGGATGTGGAGGCCTTGGAGAGGGTACAGAAAAGATTTACCAGAATGTTGCCTGGTATGGAGAATATTAGCTATGAGGAGAGGTTGGAGAAACTTGGTTTGTTCTCACTGGAACGACAGAGGTTGAGGGGAGACCTGATAGAATTCTACAAGATTATGAGGGGCATGGACAAAGTGGAGAGTCAGAAGCTTTTTCCCAGGGTGGAAGAGTCAATTACTAGGGGACATAGGTTTAAGGTGCGAGGGGCAAGGTTAAAGGAGATGCACGAGGCAGATTTTGTACACAGAAAGTATTGGGTGCCTGGAACTCATTGATGGGGGAGGCAGTGGAAGTGGATATGGTAGTGACTTTTAAGGGGCGTCTTGACAAATACATGAATAGGGTGGGAGTAGAGGGATATGGTCCCCGGAAGGGTAGGGGGTTTTAATTCAGTCAGGCAGCATGGTCAGTGCAGGCTTGGAGGGCAGAAGGGTCTGTTCCTGTCTGTAATTTTCTTTGTTCTTTATTCTTTGTTCTTTGATTGTTTAACAAGCAGGAAACATAGTAGGAATAAATGGGCAAATGCATGCTGAATCCTCTCTCAGTGTACCCAAACAAGCGCCAGAGTGAGGCGACAAGGGGATTTTCACAGTAACTTCATTGCAGTATTAATGTAAGCATACTTGTGATACTAGTAACTAAATAAACTTTGAACTTTAGCTTTGGCAGGCTGTGGTCACTGCAAGGATACTGCAAGGATCAGTACCTGGACCCCAGCTGTTACATATCAATGATATCAGGGGAGGTGATGGCCCAGTGATATTATCACTAGACTATTAATCCAGAAACTCAACTAATGTAACAGGCACTCAGCCGGTGCTGGGGACCCAAGTTCAAATCCCACCACGGCAGCTGGGGGAATTTGAATTCAATAAAAAATAGCTGGAATTCAGAATCTACTGATGTCCATGAAACCATTATCGATTGTCGGAAAAATCCACCTGGTTCATTAATGCCCTTTAGGGAAGGGAACCTGCCATCCTTACCTGGCTCTGGCCTACAGAGTTACAGCAATGTGGTTGACTCTCAACTGCCCTCAGGCAACTAGCGATGGGCAATAAATGCTGGTCAGCCAGCGACTCCCATGTCCCAGGAATGAATAAAAAAAAGATTTGGATGTGGAGACCAGATGTAGTATTTGCAAGTTTGTGGATGACAAAGCTAAAGTTTATTTATTTATTAATGTCACAAGTAGGCTTACATCAACACTGCAATTAAGTTACTGTGAAAATCTCCTAGCCACCACACTCCAGCACTTGTTTGGGTACACTGAGGGAGAATTTAGCACGGCCAAAGCATCTAACCAGCACGTCTTTTGGACCTGTGAGAGGACCTCAGGTTCCATAGTCTGCCACCCCACCCGTTCACACAGTTTTGGACTGGCAAACTCACTGTCAGAAACTGAGACCACATCAATTCAAAATTTCAAGATTAAGTATTATGTGAAATGGAAGCAAAACCAACAAATATAGTATAGATTCAGATCTTCCAGGATCTAATTTCCCAAGGGGTTGAGTGACCTATTCCTCTTCACATTTACCAAACTATCTATCTGGGTCACTGGCATCCATCAACAGCCTTAGATATTTGTACACCAATATATCTAGGCCAACAGAACTAGAAAGAGACTCAGATTTGTCTATGATATGTAGTTCACTCCCATGAATCATGTTACAGTTACCAAGCAGAAATATGAGCTATGATAATACTCAGTAGGAAAAATACCAGTAGACCAAACCAGCTACACATAATGTACTGGTCTCCTTACTTGAGAAAGGATATACTGACACTGGAGGGGGTACAGAAGAGATTCACTGGGTTGATTCTGGATTTGAGAGTGTTGGCTTATGAGGAGGGACTGTGTAGACTGGGATTATACTCTTTGGAATTTAGAAAAATGAGGGGGGATCTTATAGAAACGTATAAAATTATTAAGGGAATAGATAAGATAGAAGCAAAGGATAAGACAGGAGATTGTTTCCATTGGCAGGTGAAACTAGAACTAGGAGGCATAGCCTCAAAATAAGGGTGAACAGATTTAGGAATGAGTTGAGGAGGAAGTTCTTCACCAAAAAGGTTGTGGACCTGTGGAAATCCCTGCCCAGTGAAGCAGTTGAGGCTACCTCATTGAATGTTTTTAAGGCAAAGATAGGTAGATTTTTGAACAGTAAAGGAAGTAAGAGTTATGGTGCGTAAGTGGAGTTGAGTCCATGAAAAGATCAGCCATGATCTTATTGAAGGGTGGAACAGCTCGAAGGGCCAAAAGGCCTACTCCTGCTTCTGGTTCTTATATTCTTATGAAGTATTAAGTATTGGGCAGAATTTTAAACTGATAGCCTCTGGTCAAATGGAGAACCTGTCAGACTCTACAGCCAGTTATGCCATGGTTCTTTAACTCAGCCATGTCCTATCAGGGAGAATGGACAGGATAATGTGCTAGATCCATCAAAGGGAGGGTTTTTAAAGAAAGGATCTATGGTCTGGGTTACAATGGCTCACCAGCACATGGATTTAGAGGCTGCAGCAATGACAGGAATGGAACGGAGACCTGGAAAAGCTGCTTCCCCCCACTCACCCACCACTCCGAAACAAGGTTTTTCACTGTTATCTGGAGGGTTGTGGGGCTGGACTAAGGTGTTCTCCACCGACAGGAGGAAAAGGCCAACATCTCCAGTCAAGCAGCTGTAGAAAGAAGTGACCCTCAGACAGAAGGGGTGATCTTACCAAAGAAATTCAAAGTGCCAAATGAGCGAGAAAATGGGAGAAATTTGTGACTTTTTTTTGGGCAACTTAAAAACAAAATTTTACCTGACAATCAAAAAAATCAGGCAAACCTTGAAATCCGCCAGTAGGGGGAATGGGCCCGAAAGCTAGCTGATAGCAGCAGAAGGTGCAACTGCTCTGCCCAAGACCGCAAGGAACTACAAAAGGTCGTGAATGTAGCCCAATCCATCATGCAAACCAGTCTCCCATCCATTGACTCTGTCTACGCTTCCCGCTGCCTCAGTAAAGCAGCCAGCATAATTAAGGAGCCCACGCACCCCAAACGTTCTCTCTTCCATCTTCTTCCATCAGGAAAAAATACAAAATCTGAGGTCACGTACCAACCAACTCAAGAACAGTTTCTTTGCTCGCCGTCAGATTTTTGAATGGACCTCTCTCACATTAAGTTGATCTTTCTCTACACTCTAGCTATGACTGTAACACTACATTCTGCACTCTCTCCTTTCCTTCTTTATGAACAGTATGTTTTGTCTGCATAGCGTGCAAGAAACAATACTCTTCACTGTATACTGTACATTGACAATAATAAATCAAATCAAATCAAAAATTGCGTGTGTGTAAATTCTTGAAACCAAGTTGTTTCTGCATTATAGAATGGCATTAGAATGCCTAACCACAAGTGTCTGAATCGGAAAACACCATTGCTGGAAGTTTCCAGCCTTTCACCCAGCAAGATCTTTCAAATTGGCCGCAGGCAGTACATAGAACACTCTGGTGACTTGATACCACAAATAAGGTAGTCGAATGCCTTGTGTAAGAGAAGGAACTTCTTTATTAATAAATAAATGACAAAGTTTGCCAATAGCAGCAACTCAGTAGAACAGTAATAACAAGAAAACAGGAGCACTAGTAAAACAGGTCTCGCTTACAGGTCACCCTCTTACAGACTGAAAAATCTTGCCACGCATGCTCAGATCCCTCTACAGATGCCAGTAAAATAATTACATAGGAGAAAGGCTTAGGGGAATACTCTGTACTACAAATGGTTCTCCGTCACAAATGGGAAACCCCGCGGACAATGATGGGATCAGAAGATCCCACCGCTAGCCAGTGATGGGTAACCTCCGCTGCCGCAAAACATGCCATTAGGGTGTACAAAAAATCATGCCATATAGTTATAAATATTTATCTGAAGCAAAAAACACTGACATAACATTAGAAAGCAGTAATAAATGTTGTTTTGCACATGGGAATATTGTATCTTCCGTGGGCAGCACAGTAGTTAGCATTGCTGCCTCACAGTGCCAAGGACCCAGATTCAATTCTACCTTTGGGTGACAGTTGGTGTGGAGTTTGCACGTTCTCTTCGAGTCTGCATGGGTTTCCTCTGGGTGCTCCAATTTCCTCCCACAGTCAAAAGATGTGCAGGTTAGATGGGTTGCCCATGTGAAATTGCCCCTTAGTGTTAGGGGGATCAGCAAGGTAAATATATGGGCTTATGGGAATAGGGTCCAGGTAAGGTGCTCTTTTGGAAAGTCGACGTAGACTCGATGAGCTGAATGGCTTCCTTCGCACTATAAGGATTCTATGACTCTATGACATCTCTGCTTCATACTGCAATGATACTGTGCATTGCTCAGATCGACTCAGAGAATGTCCGGACAAGTAACTCTCAGCAATGGATTTCTGGATTGGACAGATTACAGTGTATAATTTTTGGAATATATCTTTCCCCTTTTCTTCCACCACCCCCAGGAATTGTTGAGTAACAATTTGATTGCTTTGTTCCAGGATCTTCTGGGCCTGTTTGCAAAGCAGGATTTTTATTTGTGGAGGAGGCACTTTAATCCCTTCTTTCTCGCTTTTCCCTTTTGCGACCAATTTAACCAATGGCCTGGAGAAAGGACCATTTCAGCTTCCTCTTCCCCTATTCTTGCATGTCTGTGCTAGAAGGATATACTCAAAGAGAAAGCTTTGTTTGCCAAATACTGAGACTAGGTATTCTGTTACTGATTAGATGTGGAAACAGATGTCTTTTTTGAATTTATTTGCGGGACATGGGTGTTGCTGGCTGGCCAGCATTTATTGCCCATCCCTAGTTGCCCTTGGAGGGTAGTTGAGAGTCATCCACATTGCTGGGGCTCTGGAGTCACATGTCAGCCAGACCAGGTAAGGACAGCAGATTTCCTTCCCTAAAGGACATTAGTGAATCAGATAGGTTTTTCTGACAAGCAACAATGGTTTCATGGTCATCAGTAGATTTGTACTGAATTCAAATGTCACTACCTGCCATGACGGGATTCGAACCCGAGTCCCCAGAACATTAGCTGGATTAATAATCAAGTGATAATATCACTCAATCATTGCCTCCCCTAGAGATGTATCACATCGCAACAATTGAGGAGTAAAGCTTCTCTTACAAGGGTTTCCACCAGTCTCTTATATTCTAAGAGTGGCCACTGTTCTATCCACACATTGTTTACCTTCCACGTCTAAATTATTGAGTTGTGCAGGGCCAGTTTAATTTTCGCTGTGTATGTGTGTGTGTTCAGACCACCCTGGCATTAGGTGGCTCAGTGGGTTTCCTCAGCGGTGCACAGGATCATTTGCTTGGACCCTGGGAACTCCTCAAAAGTAATGTTAGAACATGGAGATTTGGGAAGCTCGGATTAAGATCAGAGAAAACCTTGCCTATGAAAACCTTGGCATCTGAAAAGTCACTGGGAGAGACAGAGAGAAAAAAAAGCATTTAGATGATGTCTAAAAAGAACCATGGCCAAACAGGGAGTCATTTAATGTGTAAGTACAGGAATTGTAATGTTGTTATTGTAGCCATTAATTTTAACTTGTGAATAAATCTCCCTCTTCAAGTTTTCTTTTGGTTTTAAAAAAAAGTCTGTCTGATTTCTGAGCCAAAATTCTGTGGAAAGTTATATAACGTAGCTTAAGCACATAGCAGTCTGGCCACAATGATAAAATCCCACCCAGAAGGTATCACTGGGAAAGGAGGAGACAGAGAGAGAGAGAGAGAGAGAGAGCTTCCCAGGTGCAAAGTTGCAGAGCTGGCTCCCTCCCTCCACAGAGCGTGACTTGTGGGGTGGTGAGCAGACTTGTTGCCGTTTGTTTTAGTAGGGTTGAGTTCTCTTCCAAACAGAAGCAGGCAGAGCAACGTTTATTTCCCATTTATTTATTTTTCTCCAGACTCTCTCCCTGTCTTGCTCTAGTTGCAGTCCAGGCAGATGATTTGCTTGAGGTAAGAAGTGATTTTGGAGATTTTTATTTTGCGGGGAGTTGTGAAAGGGGCGGGGGGAGAGGTGGGGGAGGGAGAGAAGGGGAGGTGGAGGGGGGAATACTTGACTCCCAGAGAATGGGGCTGTGGAATCAGTGAGGCTGGTTGGAGAGAGTAAGAGGATGTCTACACTGATGCTGCAGGGAGAGGGGAGAGGGAGAAGTGAAGTGCAGTGTGTAAAGTACGGTGCATATGTTCAGTGCTGCCAAAGTTGATTGCGTTCATCTGTCTTTTTTAAATCTGGCTACATTTATTTCGAGAAGGACAAGAGACAGCAGAGTTACGAATTATTCATTACTCAACAGGATCGTTTAGAACAACCTGGTGTAAAACAAAACCAGATTGTATCAAGCATTACAAAGTGCATGGGTTAACAGCGAACAAGGGGGAATATCCCTCCCATTCTACTGAAAAACCTAGAAGTAAAGTATGTTTATTTATTAGTGTCACAAGCCGGCTTACATTAACACTGCAATGAAGTTACTGTGAAATTCCCCTAGTCACCACACTCCGGCACCTGTTGGTGTCAATGTATCTAACCAGCACGTCTTTCAGAATGTGGGAGGAAACATGAGCACCCAGAGGAAACCCACGCAGACACGGGGAGAACATACAAACGCCACACAGACAGTGACCCAAGCCAGGAATTGAACCCTGACACTGTGAGGGCACCATGCCACCCACACTGGCACTCGACCTGAGGTTGCCACTGCAAATCCACAAGGAATCTATGGTTTTCAACGTTTCTTGTGTTTAATTAAAATATTTGTGATGAATAAATTACAGTGTAAAGTATTTATTCTTTCTGTTTTTTTTAGGGATCTGCCTTAGAGAGTCTTTAAAAATGCCCTGGCGACCAGAGCTTTTTCTGACTTAATTCTGAGTTATTAGGGCAATCCGTGTGAGGAAACACCATTTTCATTGCCTTAGACACCTGTTGTGCATTATTGCTGGGGGTGGTAAGGACATTGTTGTGGGTGATTAATGTAGAAATTTGGCGGACTTGTCTTGGGTTTGTTACGTTTTTTTATTGTCTCATGTATTAGCATACAGTGAAACGTACTGTTTCTTGCTCGCTATACAGGCAAGTGTACCGTTCATAGAGTACATAGGGAGAAGGAAAGGAGAGGATGCAGAATGTAGTGTTACAGTCATAGCTAAGGTGAAGAGAAAGATCAACTTAATATAAGGTAGGTCCAATCGAAAGTCTGATGGCAGCAGGACAAAGCTGTTCTTGAGCCAATTTGTACGTGATCTCAGACTTTTGTATCTTTTTCCTGATAGAAGAAGGTGGAAAAGTATATGTCTGAGTTGCATGGGGTCCTTGATTATGCTGGCTGCTTTACTGAGATAGCAGGAAATGTGGACAGAATCATTGGATGGGAGGCTGGTTTGAGTGATGGACTGGGCTTTGTTTATGACCCTTTGTAGTTTCTTGCCATCTTAGGGCAGCACGGTAGCACAGTGGTTAGAACTGCAGTTTCACAGCCCCAGGGGCCTGTGTTCGATTCCCAGCTTGGGTCACTGTGTGTGTGGAGTTTGCACATTCTCCCCATGTCTGTGTGGGTTTCCTCCAGGTGCTCCGGTTTCCTCCCACAGTCCAAAGATGTACAGGTTAGGTTGATTGGCCATGTTAAAATTTCCCCTTAGTGTCCTGAGATGTGTAGGTTAGAGGGATTAGTGGGTAAAATATGTAGAGATATGAGGGTAAGGAATGGGTGGTATTGTGGTCGGTGCAGAATTGATGGGCCAAATGGCCTCTTTCTGCACTGTAGGTTTTCTGTGATTTCTATGGTCAGAGCAAGAGCCATACCAAGCTGTGATACACTGGAAAGGATGCTTTCAATGGTGCATCTGTAAAAATTGGTGAGCGTAGTAGTGGACATACCAAATTTCATTAACCTTCTGAGAAAATAGAGGTGTTGGTGGGATTTCTTAACTATAGTCTCAGTGTGGAGGGACCAGGACAGATTGTTGGTGATCTGGACACCTAGAAACTTAAAACTCTCAACTACTTCCACTTCATCACTGTTGTCATTTGCCTTCTTCAGTGGTCAATGTTTTGTTATCTGAGAATACAATTCTTTCTTATACAAGATTCCAAAAGACACAGGGAGCTCCAAATTCTACACTTGATCTTAGCCAAAAGACTAATTTTTTTTTTAAACTTTATTCCAATCCAATCAAGTCAAATTAAACCCAATTCAGAGTCCCAACAAGTTGGGACATTCCCGATCCAAGCTGACAACACAGGGCTCTCACCTCCTGTCTTGGGCTTGATCTACATGATCCAAGCTGACTGGAGTAGGTGTAGCTCCTCCTCCAGGGCTTGACCTTATTTGCATCTCAGCCAAATGGCCAAGATGCCACTTTAAAAAATTGCTTCAAACAAAGCTGAAATGTAACCTAATGACTTCAACCAAGTGCAGCATGTCAATACTACACTTGATCTTAGCCAAAATGCCAAAGTTCATTTCATCAACATTAGTTAAAAAGACAATGTTAATTGTTAGGTCCATGTCTATGCTCACCGTAGCTCTACCTCCTTCAACTGAGGTTCACAGAACCTGATATAAACAAAAACTAAGATCAAGTGTAGTATCGACATGCTGTGCTTGGTTGAAGTCATTAGGTTACATTTCAGCTTCATTTGAAGCAAGTTTTAAAAGTGGCATCTCAGCCTTTTGGCTAAGATGCAAATGAGATTGAGCCTTGGAGGAGGAGCTATGATTACTCCAATCAGCTTGGATCATGTAGATCAAATCCAAGACAGGAGGTGAAAGCCCTGTCTTGTCAGCTTGGATTGGGAATGTCTCAACTTGTTGAGACTCCAAATTGTACTTGAATTGATTGAATTGGAATAAAAATTTTTTAAAAAGCATTTTGTTTAAAATCTATTATCACTCTGAACCACTAGAATATCGGGGCTTAAATTCAATAATATTGCATCTGTTTTCCTGGTGTTGAAGCTCATTCTTAATCTGACACTGCTGTTTAAGTTTCTGTGAAATCAATCCCAGCTATTGTTTTTAAGGTGTTCCCTGGCAGCTGCTTGAAATAAGCACCGGCCTTATTTCAATATCCAAATGAGGCTTGCACATCAATTGTAGACTTGTATTCCTCAATGCATTAGGGCTTGTCAGAGCTCCTATGTGTCTAGTCAGAACCTGAGCTCCTAAAAGGGAGGCTGTTCAGAAAAGGTGGCAATACATTCAGAAGTGTTCATGTGTTGTGTGGGTTTGGAAGGAGCAGGAATGTCCTTCCTGTGTTAAGGTACCACAAAGTATGTTATGAAGCCCAACTAGACCCCAACAGTTTTTCTATTCTGGCTACCCTCAAGGAGCTCATCATGGGTCCCTTTAAAAGTGGTGCTCAGACCTGGGCTTGCCAGATATATCAGGCCTTGCCAGATTTGTCAGGCCGTGTCGGATCTATCAGGCCACACCCAATCTATCAGACCTCACCAGATCTATGAAGCTTCGCTGGATTTATCAGAGAGTGCTGGATCTATCAGGCCTCGCGGATCTATCTGGTCTTACCGGATCGCTCAGACCTCACTTTCCCAGAATGATGGCGTGAACCATATCTTCAGATTTTCAATGCACTGGAGTGAAAACTCAGCTGTACATCTGGAACGATACATGTTGATTTTCAATCTGAATCCGACACTCTGCCGATTTTGGGAAAACCTCGGTGTCACCCTCACCACTTGCCTTCCCATCTATCTTTGTGTCATCTGCAAAGTAACCAACAGTACTTTCACCTCCCTTGTCTAAGTTATTCATATATTTTGTCAGTAATTGTGGCCCCCAATCCCTCTTTGGTAAAATGGGCATTAGGTTCTCCCTGCTCCCAGTTTGTCAGCCATAGAAACCCATACTGCCTGGTTATTAGACCCGAGTGAAAAATCTATTGCTCACTGTCAACATTCCCAGTCCGAACTTAAATATGCTCACTGTGATTGTTAAAATTTTGTATTCTGCCACGTTTGCATATCTACAACTTTTACTCCTCTCACAATAACCTTACTTCATAGCATGAACTGTCACAAAACACTTCCTTTTTATTCAGACATAAAATGGAAATAACGCACTTTTTAAAAAATCCTATAATTTAAAGGTACAGTATTTGGCATCATTTAGTTTTTGTAAATGATTAAGCACTGTTGCCTGTAGCCTTGGTGTTAATTCAATGTACAAAAGCTGCTTATTTCCATTGAAATCTGTTGTTCCTAAATGTATTGCATATATCAACCATGAGCAAAATGACAAGAGTGTGTTAATGAAATTGGCATTAAAGTTCTAAAAAGGAATTACATTGCCTTAATCACATTCTATGTTTCTGTATTATTCTGTCTTAATCACATTCTATGTTTCTATATTTGTTCCAGGTTAAGCAGTGGTCCTCCATTGCCTTGTTCATCCAAGCCCAAGTCTGGTAAAGATGTCACCTATTGGAGACGAAGAGGACAGGACTTCAGTGTTCTACTGGACTACACAAACCGAGGAGACTCCGGCTACCAAGGAAATAATGCGACAAAAACTCAGAACATTCCAAAAGTTGAACAACGCGGCAAAGATTCCCAGGATGCACAGCCGAGGAACGCGCAGCTAAAATCTGAAGCCGGTAGAGTAAATGAACAGCAAGGTTGGATGTCAGAAGGTCAGAGTATGATGGTGAAAGAGACGTGTGAAGACAAGTGGAGAACGCCAGCGGATCGTAAGTGTCAGAGTTTGGGTACGGAGGAATGGAAAGCTTCTTTAGGAAGACAGCTCTCTGATGGTGATGGAAACCGATTGAGACATGGCGGATTGCCTCATGTGGTTAGTGACGAAGCATTGAAAAGAGATGGATTGCTACAGATGAAAAAGGGGAAGTCTCAGTCATTGCCCAGAGTTATACCAGAAAGTAATGGTAAGGAATTTCAGACAGGTCTACATTATGTGAATATGTCTGCGTTTGACAGAAATAGATTGGAAAGTCAATGCTTGAAAAATGATCTTTTGTTGCAGGATAATGGCTCTTATTGTAACCCTAAAACAAGTTCAAAACTGACAGAAAACGTCAGGCAGAGTGCTCAGTTGCCAAAAGCCAAGTTGACTCGACCGCTGAAACCTCCCTCCTATGAACTTTATCAGCAAATTAGGAAAAGTTCAGAAATGCTACCTAATCTCCATGTCCATGGAGAGACTGATGGGCAAGTCGCTTACCTCGCCAAGGACAGTGAAGCAAGTGCTGACCATAATTGTTGCCCTCAAGCTCCTGCTAGTAGCAGCTTGGAGCCTCCTGTCTATGTGCCTCCCCCATCATACAAAGCGCCACCTCGACCGAAAGTTGGTCAGAAATGTTTTGATAAAGTGCCTACTTGCAACAACACATGTCAGCCCCACCAATCAACCGACACTCTTGGCGATCAGTCTCGCTGGGGTTTAGAAAATCAGGAGAGCAATCATGCTCATCAGAAACACATGTCCCATGAGATTGGCACAAAGCAACATCTGCAGACAAAGAATGTAAATAGTGACGTGGGTAAAAATGTCCCTCACACCAGGGAAACCTATGGTTCATCACATAATGGATACACAGATGACCAAAAGGCTTTTGTCAAGTACATACCGTTTGATGATCCTCGACTTAGGCACATTACTATAGTGCAGTCCAAAAAGCAATACAGTGAAGCAGGTAACAAGTATGAACAATGGAATGCCAAGGACCATGTTACGGATGTAAACAAGACATTTGGACCATCAGTCCATTGCAGTGCCTTTTCTGTTCCATCAGGGTCATGTTACTCCACTCAGGCAGGCCTGAGGCCTATTGCTGATACTGCGACTAGCAACAGATGGTATGTAGCATCCAAGCCAGAAGGCGAGAATGGTACCAAGTTTGAACGTTGTTGTAAACCACACGTTGGCGACCAGTGTGACTCCTCATTCAAGTTTAATTCCAGGGGTTTTGCAACCAGCAACCACCCAGCTGGCTTTCCATACTCAAACGGCAATTCTAAAGCAGAGCCGCGTGTAAGTCAAGGCACTATTGAAACTATAACCCAGGTAAAAACGTGGGAGCCAGATTCCCAGAGCTTTGAGGTGCAAGAGAAGAAACACCCAAAAAGAAGAATGACTGAGACGATATTTTGTCTGGTCTCTATGCCAGTCAAAACACGCGAAGGAGAGTCAGCTGAAGGTGTTAATGACATGGGAAATGGGAACAGTGAAAGCGTTATGAACGACAGCACCGGGAACTTAACGGAGCAAAGTTTTTTAAGCATGTCTTCCTCGGACTTGGAGTTGCAAGCATTGACGGGAAATATGATCTCGGAAAGCGGGTTGAAGAGACCTGAGCCCTGGAATGAAGTTAGCAACAGGCGTGCAGTTGGCTATAATTTTCACCAACACAGAGAATTAAGAGCCTCGGGCTCTTGGCCGGGTGACCAGTACAGAGATCAAGAAACGCAAACAAGTTTCACTAAAGGCCCCCGTACCGCTCGCTCATTCACCGGTGCCGTGAAAAAGGTTGCAAGAAGCAACCAGATGCAAAGTCATCCAGGGCCTGAATCCAGTGCAATAATGAAAGGGGGTGAAAGAAGTGCAGAAGTTACAGCCATCAGTGATCAGAAACAGAAGCTGAGTAACTATTCAATAAATGGCCAGACAAGCTTGTATCCATCCAGTAACAGTGCTTTCTCAAGGACAGCTCCTAAACAGTATCAGGTCAATCACGTTAACCCACACCAAAGTCAGCTCCACAGGCCTCCCAAAAGCCAGCCCGAAAGGGGCACAGATGGAAGTGCAGAAGATCAGACGGAAGAGAGCAAAAATGGCAAGGAGACAGTCGGATTTGGTCAGTTCCTCTTGAAACCTGTCAACCGTCGGCCTTGGGATGCCATCAGCGAATTAGAAAGTTTCAACAAAGAGATTCAGGAACAAGAGGATCGTAACATCCAGGTGTTGCCGGAGGAAGATGGAGGGGGTGCACCTACCACACTTCAGTCAGCAAACCCAGACCAAGACTTTGCAGCCAGTCAGATGGCAGGCCGCCAGAAAGCTGAGCTGGGTGTGCTTGAGAAACCCAGAGCCAAGCTGGCCAAGCCCAAAGTAAAAGAGGACAGCGGCAGTGAGAAGAACTGCTCAGGCTGCACAAATGTTATCCCTGAGGTGCAAGATGTTTGGAAAAGATCTGCTGACAGTAGCAAACTGGGCAGCCATTCAAACAATCTACTCCATAAACCCATCAGCAAAAGAACAGACAGTAAAATCAGCACCATTCTCAATGTATTCCCCACAAACCATGCGCAGTTCACTGAATTAAAAAATGGAAAGAGTGGGGGAAGGTCCAACATCAAAAGGCAGTGCACAAACATCAATGGAGTTCGGACCCCTCTGTACCAGCTAAGCCAAACAAAGGTGCAAAGCACAAACGACACGGGCACATCATTCAGCGTGGTCGCTCCACGTAAAATATCCATGCCCACTCTAGACACTGAATGTGAGGGCAATACTGCAAAAATGTTTGCCCAGTTTGACAATGATCAGGATTACTCCGAGCCTGAGCTGAGCTCTCTAATCTGTCCGAAAAGCACAAAACCAAAAACTGACAACCTGAACAACCTCTTTGAACAGAAACCCGCAGAAGGAATATCCAAAAACGAATCATTGGAAGAGCGAGCTGCCAGGATTTTGGGGATAGATGTAGCAGGAGAAGCCTTGATTTCTCCAGGGAAGGAGATGCTGCGTCGGGATGCTGGGAATACTGAGACCAAATCGATTGCGGAAGTGGAACTGGGCTACACCTGTGATGGTTTTCGAGCAGACAGGGAAAGCGTCTCCAAAGAACAGACAGGGCATGTCAAAGAGAAACTCTCTAACTCCAACAGGCTATCAGAATGGAAACACAACCCACTCAATGGAATCCCTAATGGAAATAATGTGTTGGAGAATAAATTACCAAAACATGCTGCTGACGGCTACGAAGAGATGGGGAAAAGAGCCATCATAAACCAGTTCTTTCATGGACCTTTCCAGGAGTTTTATAATTGGGCCGACAAAAATTGCATCCTGAGCATGGATAGAAAGGCTGATCCTGCCCCAGGGGGTGAGAGGAAAAGTCGGAATACTTCGGAGATGATTGAAGCCCTGCAAGGTAAAATCGCCCTGACCCCACACCGGGCAGCCCTGGACCGCCTGGCCAGAATGAAAGAAGTAGATTCAGTTTCCCGCATCCGGCGCCTCAGCATCAAAAGTGCAGATTCTGGTGATGAACTTGATGGGGACAAATGTGGTGGCACGGAGCAAAGAGTCGAGGAAACAGTTTACACGTTGGCTGGAAGAGACAATGTCTGCACGATGAGGCAGGGTGGCATATCACTGGACCAGGATTTAGAATCTTTTGTGTGTTCACTAACAGCTGAGGACAAAGAGACAGCAGGTATGTCTTTAAAACACAATGTCATGACTACATCCATTGGTATCTCAGAGGCTGGATGTTGTCCACTGTAAGGAGTAAATGTAAGGATTAATTTGCTACTAATAATTTTTAAAAACATATCTCCGAACAAAAAGGCATTGCCTTGTCTCTTACTGACACCCCAACTTCAATATGGTTACCAATTAACACTGGCAAATAAGAAACAGGAATAATTGTTCTTTTGATAATGAAGAATAACATGGCAATTAGGATAGAAAGTTTCAGTAGGATATTTCTCTGTAAAGGAATGATTGCTGTCATATTTACTTATATCATGTATGTGTCATATAACTGCACTGTTTCTTTACATAGCACCTTTGGGGGGCTAAAGTGAATAGTTCCCAATAGTGGGGATCATAGAATCATAGAATAGGATCGTAACAGGAGACCCATCGAGTCTGCACTGACAACAATCCCACCCAGTCCCTATCCCTGTAACCCCACATGTTAACCCTGCTAATTCCCTTGACACTAAGGGGTAATTTAGCATGGCCAATCCACCTAACCACACATCTTTGAACTGTGGGAGGAAACCGGAACACCCGGAGGAAACCCATGCAGACACGGGGAGAACGTGCAAACTCCCCACAGACAATCACCCAAGGTTGGAATTGAACCTGGGTCGCTGGGACTGTGAGGCAGCAGTGCCACTCCATCAATCAATGTTTCTTTATTGCATCGCAGACAGCACCCCAACTTTTGCCTCTTGATTTCAATATCCAGCTAGTGCAAACTATCTTAGTCATTGGTTGGATGCAACAGCAGCAAGCCATTATCATGAGAGGCTAGCGCCATTTATATCTCGTTTAAACCAGTTAACAGGGAAGCTCATTGTTGCTGAGCCTTTGCAGGAAATAAATGTGACCCTAGGAAACAGTGATACCAGTGAGAGAGAGCAGGCCACAAGCTTTTTAAACCTGTCCTGGGGTTTTGACAGTGGGAGGTGGTCAACATTCAGGAGGAACCAGGAGGTCCACCCAGCACACGCTCAAATCGATAACTGTTAGCCACCGCTTCTGGGCTGAAAACGATGGGTTTTAAGCTCTGCTTAAAGCCCTGTAGCAAGTTAGTGTGGGACTCTTGATCTGTTCCTTGCCATTGACAACAGGCTTCCCAATGCATCAAGCATTTTATTGCCCATATCCACCTCTGTACTCCTATAGGTTGCCCCAACTTGCTTATCTGAATCCTCTGCAGAGAACTCATAAGCAACCTTACCACCAGACATTGCCCTTTCTCTCTGTCCCTGTTGACACCAGGAGCCAAGCCCTGATGATCTGGATTCAGGATAGCAAGAAGTTCAATAACCTTACAGGAATTCTTGAGGTCAGTGACTGCTTCTTCAAATGGCAAAATAATTGCCACCTCTACTACTCTTTTGAGGCAATGGTCAAATCGCCAACTGCCATCGCTCACTTAGCAAAAGTCTCTATCAATCAGGACTCCGAACCAACACTGATATGCTTTACTTCACCCTCACATACTCGGCACTGCTGGGAGACTCAAATCCACATCTTGCAGCTTGAACACAATGCAAACTATTCAACTGGGACAGCCATATCAACCAAACATTTCACCACAGCTTACTGAGACACTTCCAATTCTTCCACAGGACTTTCAATTCTTCCAAAAGAGCAATCCAGTGGCACTGGTGGAGAGATTATTAGAATCAATTGTGAGAACCAGGATAAACTGTCACTTAGGCACGGATTAATCTGAGATGGTCAGCACGGTTTTGTTGCAGGAAAGTCGTACTTCACTAACTTGAGTTTTTTTGAGGAAGGAGCAAGGAGGATTTTTGAGACTAGTGCAATAGATGTGGTCTCACAGTGCCAGGTTTCCGGGTTCAATCCTGGCCTCGGGTCACTGTATGTGTGAAGTTTGCGTGGGTTTCTTCCGGGTGCTCCGGTTTCCTCCTGCACTCCAAAGATGTGTGGTTAGGTTGATTGGCCATGCTAAATGCCTCTTCATGTCAGGGGGATTAGCAGGGTAAATAAGTGGGGGTCCACAAATCGGGCCTGAGTGGGATTGTGGTCGGTGCATACATGATGGGCTGAATGGCCTCCTTCTGCACTGTAGGGATTCTATTCTATGAAGACATGGTGGCCATAACTTGAGACAGCAAGAGTTAACCAGAGGGGAACAAATGGACCACATTCCTCCTGTCATGAAGCAAACAGTGTTGGTCTGTATTGCAGCATCCATTGCTGAGACTGTGGTGAGTGATGGTGTTGAAGGTGTGTGTGGATCCAGTCCTCTCCCTCACATTCCATTTCAGTCCAAAGCATCTTCTTATTTACAAGCTGCACCAAGTGTAAGCATTCATCTTTGTTCTTTGTTCTTTGTTCATCTCTTACTTTCTGCACATCCTTGTAGCATAACCTCACCCTTGTGATTTTCCCTCTTCAGATACCCAAGAGGTGCGTTCTGCCCAGGTAGATGTGATGATAAAGATGCACTGATTTTACACAGGCAGCCGCCAGCTTAGATAGTGACACTGTACATATCTCAGAAGATGAATAGGCGCGAAGAGTGACATTTTGCAGAAGTAGCCTGCAGCAGGGGCAGGAAGCAATGATAGTTGCAGAGAGCAAGATCCCTCATGAATTCCACTGCACGGGATTTAGATGAGCAATTTATGACAACCTACAGGAGTTCACTGGACAACAAAATGCTTGGTGTATCGGGAAGCCTGACATCAATGTCAAGTAAAATGCCAGAATCCAGCACCAACTTGGCACAAGCCTTTTTGCTGAGCTTGAAATCCATCCTTTGCAGCACAGAAATGGTGGCCAACTCCATATGGACACTTGTGAACCCAGCTGGGATGTAATATGCGATGCCCAATGTTAATTGCCACACTGGCAGCACAGTCAGCTGCTGCCATGCCTGAGGATTACCACGTGCAATGCAGCAATCTGTCCTCCCAGCAGATTAGTGAGATCGCAGGGGCAGTGGCAGTGGATCCATGGAGCACGGGCCTGCTGACCACTTTTAGGGTGACTGCACTCGTCCTCCCAGCCTTGCCACCGGTGTCCTTGCTGTTTTGGTTTGCGTTCAGGGTCCAGATGGAGTTTCTCTCGGGTTTACCTGTTACCCTAACAGTGTACCCACAGACTGTTATCCATAAAACCATCCTCGTCTACTTAGCTACTTGAAACTAGGTTCCTACACAATGTTAGAACATAGAACATAGAACATTACAGCGCAGAACAGGCCCTTCGACCCACGATGTTGCGCCGACCAGTTACAAAACAATGACCCACTAACCTAAACCAATCCCTTTTCGTCCATAAACCTATCCACGGATCTCTTAAACGCCCCCAAACTAGGCGCATTTACAACTGCATCAGGCAGGGCATTCCAATCCCTCACCACCCTCTGGGTAAAGAACCTACCCCTGACATCCGTCCTATAACTACCACCCCTTAATTTAAACAGTTGATTAGCAAACTGGGCTCTGTTTTCTGACACCACAATATTTGGAATGCCACATGTTGCAAGGGTTCTTCTTAATGATGAAATGACGGCCTCTGCCGCGACGTGCAATATATACTCACTCCAAACCATCTGGAGTGGTAATCAATGACAATGATGAAATCCATTCCCAACCACTGCCAAGACCTTGAAAGAAAAGTAGCTGGTTCCTGTGGCTCTCTCTGCCATTAGCTAATCACTGCATGTTTGAGGCACTTCATGACTCAACGGAATGACTGATGTCTGCTCACCAGATTGACGTCTACTCTCTTGCTTGGCTCTTTGCTATTCCCAACTGACTGGATTTTCTGGAGAAGGTTAAATCAAAGTGTTTTAGGGATGACTAATTTGTCATGAAAAGCTTGTTCCTCTGATGTTTCCTTTTGATCAAAATATGGGCACAGTGCAGGATAATTTGGAGTGTAGTCTGGCAAAACTCCTTTATTTTGATGCACTCATTGACCTATTGTTGTGCTTACATCATTTCTTGTCATCTCTTTGCATTGGCTACTAAGTGATTAGTGATGAGTCCCAGTCAAGTTTAAATCTTCCAGTTTGACTCCTTCCACCTGTATTCTTGACAATGCATCCATTTCCTGGCAGTTCACCATAACCTCAAGGTAAAGTTGCCATAGTCCCAGGTGACCGTAGGCTGCTCTCCCCTTTTAGATCACCATACCTCAGGTGAGTGGAAATGTTAAGAAGGCAGGATTTTATGAATAACCCCAGCTGGTACAGGAATTGAACCTGTGCTGTTGACATTGCTCTACATCATGAACCAGCTGTCCAGCCAACTGAGCTAAACTGATCACCTTCAACCTACGCAATAAATGAATCACCTCATATGAACCTCACGTTAAAGTATTGCATTCTAGGTGGCATTTTTGCTATTTCTTCTAGGTTATGAAATCTAACCAAAGGTTTCAATTTTAATGTTAATCCCTTGATAAATCATAGACCTTTTTTAAAAATTTATTTATTAGGTCACAAGTAAGGCTTACATTAACACTGCAATGAAGTTACTTGAAATTCCTCTAGTCGCCACAATCCAGCACCTGTTTAGGTCACTGCACCTAACCAGACTATGGGAGGAAACTGGAGCACCCGAAGGAAACCCACGCAGACACGGTGAAAACATGCAAACTCAAGCCAGGAATCAAACCTGGGTACCTGGCACTGTGAAGCAGCAGTGATGACCACTGTGCTACCATGCTGTCCTTCACTCTGTCAATATGACTGGGGAGAGATGATCCCTCGTTTCAAGTTCAGTTCCTGCTCTAGTCTAAGAGTGGGTAAGGGACCTTCCCCACAGTGAAGAAACACACAGGTTAGCAACCGCCTTCAGTGTTCTGTGATATTCTGTTTTCAGCTTTCCTAATCCTGAAACAAAGGTTAGAGATTCATTCTTGAATCCCTCTTGACTGCATGCCAGGATCTTCATCAATCTTATAAATAAGCTTGAGCTAATACCCTTTAGGGAAGGAAATCTGCCAGCCTTATTGGTCTGGCCTACATATGACTCCAGAGCCACAGCAATGTGGTTGACTCTCAATTGCCCTCTGAAATGGCCTAGCAAGCCACTCAGTTCAAGGGCAACTAGGGATGGGTAATAAATGCTGACGAGCCAGCAACGCTCATGTCCCACGAATAAATAAAGCTGCTTTTCTGCTCCATGTTGATGACTCCTGCTCTCCTTTATCACATACAAGAGTTCCACAATTTATTTATCCTTGTCGCCCAAAACCTTTCTACTGTTCATACCTGTGGGTTTTTCAGCGGTGAACAGTGCAATCAATGAGAAACCCAGTTGACAATGGTGGGTCCAGAAGATCATGCCACCAGCAAATGCACATTACCCCCTACCACTGCAAAACATGCCATGGAATGGAAAAAATATCCCATCCTGTACCTGAAGTTTGTCAAATGTTGACCTTTTACTTTTAATGTTATCCCTTGGCCTTGCCACTGGACAGAGGATGGCTGTAATAATATTTTTTAAATCATTTAACTTCAGCAGATAATATTGAAACACCTGCCACTGTATCTAACTTGCTTTCTGTGGAGTCAACCATCAATTTTTAATTTAATGCCTCCAGTAATTATGTTGTTTTGTTAACTTTATCTAAGAAGGTTATTTGTTTTTCCTGTGGCTCTTCCACTTTCTTGCTTTGTTGTTATCTCCTTCTCCCAATGAGCTACAGGGGTGTTGAACCTACAAACTATTTTAACATGTTCTAACTTTCTACAGTTGTGGCAATCTGCTCCCTCTGTGGGCATTCTCCCTGCTTGTGTAGGGTTTTCCTGACACGCCAAGAGTGTCACAAGATGGCATGCACTTTCCCAATTCTGCGGGCTTTTGTTTTGTTGCACTTTCCTCTTTCCATCTGATATTTTGAACATCTTTAATCTTTACCCGTCAGTTCCCTCCCCTGCCTTCCACAAGGGACATCACTTTTCCCATGCACAACTGCTCTGTTTAGCTTCCCATAGCCTGTCGTACTATCTTCTTAGAAGTTAAATCTTCCCTCGTTTACAAAAAGATTTCATAAGGTTTCATCTGAACCACCATATAATCACACATTAATTAATCTCCCGAGGATCCTGTAGTCTCAATTCTTCAAGTCTGTACAAGTTATTTATCAATGAATCCATGGACCTGCCTGCTTTTTGCCTCCTTATTTTGTTTACTCAACGTTGTAATGTTTTCAAACACTGAAGTAGGAATCGAGTGCCTGGAGGGCTTCTTCACATGAGCTCAAAAGCCTCATCAACACCCTGGGTGGGATTTTCCAGACATGCTCGCCTCAAAACCAGAAAATCCTGCCCGAGGTGCACACTGCACCCATTGTTGATAAAATGCCACTGGTAGTGGAAAGAGGTCTTTAAATATCCAATTAAGTGGCACAACTGGGTGGGAGGGCCAACCCCCCCTTCCCCACCAGGATAAAGACAAAATACTGCAGATGTTGACATTTGAAATCTAGACAGAAAATGCTGGAAAATTTCAGCATTTGATTTGATTTGATTTATTATTGTCACATGTTTTGACGTACAGTGAAAAGTATTTTTTCTTTCTCACTATACAGACAAAGCATACAGTTCATAGAGAAGGAAACGAGGGAGTGCAGAATGTAGTGTCACACTCATAGCTAGGGTGTAGAGGAAAATCAACTTAATATGAGGCAGGTCCATTCAAAGCCTGGTGGCAGTAAGGAAGAAGCTGTTCTTGAGTCAGTTGGTACATGTCCTCAGACTTCTGTACCTTTTTCCCAAAGGAAGAAGGTGGAAGAGAGAATATCTGGGGTGTGTGGGGCCTTTATTTATGCTGGCTGCTTTACCGAGGCAGCACGAAGTGTAGACAGAGTCAATGGATGGGAGGCTGGTTTGCGTGATGGATTGGCTGTGGAGAAAAAACAGAGCCAATGTTTTGAGTCAGGTTAACCCTTCATCAGAGAGACAGAAGGTCACCCAGACTCGAAACACTGGCACTATTCTCTCTGCACAGGTGCTATCAGACCTGTTGACTTTCTCCAGCATTTTCTGTTTCTGTCCCCTTCAGCGTGCTAGCCTCCCTTAAAATTTTTCAGGCATCTCCTACAGGCTCCATAAAATCCAGGTCAGTATTTGCAGTGAGGCTTCACCAGTACGTTATACACAACGGTGATCACTCGTTGCAGTTTCTAGGTCAGTGCCCATGAGATATGTGCTGGTATTTCATTACCGTTGCTGCTAACAGCTTCTTATTGACTGACAGCTTCTCAAGGGTGATCAATAATCATAATGCAAAGAATATGGACTCAATACTCCCACAAACAACTCTTATTAACCAGAATCTGAGACAGGCCTCTTCCTCCCCCTCTACATTAAAATGGATGAAAATACCTCCAATCCAGATTGCTCTTTCACCATGAATTCCACCAGACAATCAAACCATGTTATTAGTTAGAACTAACTCTGATCTGTTGCTGCTGCTCCTTATCCTCCTCTAGATTTTTTTTACCAAATGGCAATTTCTTTACAGCTCATCAACTTTCAGCTTACTGCCACCTCTCAGTGGTTTCGACAGCAATAACCTGTCTCGATATAGGACCTTCTTTAAATGTGGTAAAACCTCTCACAACACTTGATAATATGCCAAAATCTTTTGATTTTGATTTGATTTATTATTGTTACGTGTAGTAGTATGCAGTGAAAAGTATTGTTTCTTGTGGGCTATACAAACAAAGCATACCGTTCATAGGGAATGAAAGGAGAGAATGCAGAATGTGATGTTACGGTTATAGCTAGGATGCAGAGAAAGATCAACAGTGTGAAGTAGGTCCATTCAAAAGTCTGATGGTAGCCTGGAAGAAGCTGCTCTTGTGTTTGTTGGTATGTGACCTCAGACTTTTATATCTTTTTCCCAAAGGAAGAAGTTGGAAGAGAAAACGTCTGGGGTCCATGGGGTCCTTAATTATGCTGGCTGCTTTGCTGAAGCAGCGAGAAATGTAGACAGAGTCAATGGATGAGAGGCTGGTTTGCTTGATGGACTGGGTTATATTCATGACCTTTGTAGTTTCTTGCGATGTTGGGCAGAGCAGGAACCATATCAAGCTGTGATACAACCAGAAAGAATGCTTTCTATGATGGATGTAAAAGTTGGTGAGAGTCGTAGCTGTCATGCCAAATTTCCTTAGTCTTCTGAGAAAGCAAAGACATTGGTGGGCTTTGTTAACTATAGTGTCAGCATAGGAGACCAGGACAGGTTGTTGGTGATCTGGACACCTAAAAATTTGAAGCTCTCGACCATTTCTAAGTGCATAAGTGGGCAAGTGCAGCAAAAGAGCATCAGTCCAGCCATTTGCACCTTACTCGATGCTAGCAATTTTATATAACATCTATCCTACCAGATCAACCACCATTATCTTGAATACAGCCTTTCAAAACCCTCTGAATGCAGCGACTTTAATTTCAAAGCAATTGCCAAGTCATCGTGTCAAAGTAATCCTCAATCCAACAAGGAAAGAACCTTCAATCCATCACTTGCTTCTCGGGTGTCCATTGCACTAAACTATTCTGAAACCAGTAACTTCAGCAGCTTTAATAGCTTTTAGCCTTTGCAGTTTTATCAGTGAATGCAGCTTGTCTGCATGAGGTTTGCAGTATCCTACAGTGTTACTGCTCACTCAGCCTTCATTGAAATGTCTGTGTTTGCAAAGACCTTAAAAAAGAATATGAGCGCAGGTGTATTTCACCCATATCAGTTTTAAGTGTAGAGGCCAATGGGAAGCACCGAGTGCTATGCTCAGGTCCCAAGAAGGAATAAGAATAATCATCTGCCACAAATAAGTCCATCAGCCTGTCTATCGTTATCCTCCTCACAGCTCACAATGGTAACATGGGTCAGGAGCAGCAGCGGCACTGAACCCCAGAGAACCTACTGCATAGCATCCTCCAAACAAAGTCCAGTTATACGCCATGACTTTACTTTCTGGTGTGTCAGCCACATTCCCTTTGAATTCCATGGGCTACAGCTTTGCCAGCAAGTCTATCATGTGGTACTCTTTCAAATGCCTTTTCGTAATCCATGCACACCATATCAACCACACTGCTCTCATCAACCCTCTGTGCCATCACCAAGGAAACGTCAATGATTTATTCTTTACAAATCTGTGTGGTATTTTCTTAATAAATTCACCTTTTTCCAAAGTCACTGCAAATTTTGTCCCAGATTATCCCCTTTAAAAGCTTTCCCACCAATGACATTAAGCTGACTGGCCTTAGCTGCTAGGCTTATTTTGACAGCCTTTATTTGAATGAGAGTGCATCATTTGTAATCCTACATTTGCCTGGCACTACTCATTTCTAAGAAGGATTGGAAAATTATTGCCAGCACCTCCACATTTTCTATCCTTCACTCCTTTCAGCATCCATATCCTATCCACATCTGGTGACTGATCAACTTTAGGTACAGTCAATCTTTCTAATACCTACTCTTTATGATTTCAGCACTCAAAACCCTCTCTTTCATTATGTCCTAGGCATCAGCTTCTTTACTAAAGATAGACAGGGAGCATGGTAACACAGTAGTTAGCACTGCCACCTCACAGCACCAGGGATTTGGGTTCGATTCCCGGCTTGGGTCAGTGTCTCTGTGGAGTTTGCACATTCTCCCCGTGTCTGTGTGGGTTTCCTCTGGGTGCTCCAGTTTCCTCCCACATTCCAAATATGTACAAGTCAGGTTGATTGGCCATGCTAAATTGCCACTTAGTGTCAGGGGGACTAGGAGAGTAAATACGTCAGGCTAAAGGGGCAGGGATTGGGTCAGTACAGACTCGATAGGCTGAATGGCCTTCTTGTGAACTGTAGGGATTCTATGATTCTTAAGTACTTATTTAGTACCTGAGCCATGTTGTTTGCTTCCATGCGTAAATCCCCTTTTTAGTTCATAATTGATCCCATCCCTCCTCTTACTACTCTTTTTCTATTTATATGGCTAAAGAGGGCATTTGCATTCTCTTATATGCTAGCTGCCAGTCTCTTCTCTTGTTCTCTCTTTGCCTCTTTTATAATCTTATTCATTTCCTTCTGTACTTTCTATATTCAGCCTGATTCTCACTTGTATTACCAATCTGGTAACTGTCATAGACCTCTGCTTATTATGGTTTCACCTTATTCTCTACCTCCTTTGGCATTCAGGAAGCTCTGCCTTTGGCTGCCCTAACATTACCCCTCGTGCGAATGCAACTCAATTATACCTGAACCATCTCATGTTTAAAGGCAGCTCATTGTTCTGGTAAAGATTTGCCTCTGAAAATTTGTCCTTCGATAATTTAGTATTTCATTCATTCGTGAGACGTGAGTGTTGCAGGCTTGCCAGCATTTGTTGCCCATGCCTAGTTGCCCTTGAACTCACTGCTAGGCTATTTCAGAGGGCAGTTAAGAGTCGACCACATCGCTGTGGCTATGAAGTCACATGTAAGCCAGACCAGGTAAGGATGGCAGATTTCCTTCCCTAAAGGACATTAGAGAACCAGATGGGTTTTTCTGACAATGGCTTCATGATCATCGGTAGATTCTTAATTCCAGATTTTTTTTAATTGAATTCAAATTCCACCATCTGCTGTGGTGGGATTTGAACCCAAGTCCCCAGAACATTAGCTGTGTTTCTGGAATAATAGTCTAAAAGTAATAATACCACTAGGCCATCACTTCCCCTTGCAAGTACTTGATAGTAGATTGTTCTTCATCCTGTTCCATGGCTAATCTAAACCTTGTGATACAATGATCACTGTTCCCAAAAATCTCCCCAAACTACACTTGATCCACTTGGCCCACTTCATTTTGCAGCACGATTGTAGTGCCAGAAATGAGTTTGTACAGCAATGTGTGGAGAAATGGTCACTCATTAGAATTGTCCACAGTGCAGCAGTATTTAATTCATCAAATCATAGAGTGCAGAAGGAGCCCTTCAGCCCATTGGGTCTGAACCGGCATGTGAGAAACACCTGAATTCCCACCTAATCCCATTTACCAGCACTTGGCCCATAGCCCTGAATGTTATGATGTGCCAAGTGCTCATTCAGATACTTCTTAAAGGATGTGAGGCAAACTGTCTCTGCCACTCTCCCAGGTAGCGCATTCCAGACCATCATCATCCTCTGCGTAAAAAAAATTCTCAAATCCACCCAAACCTGGCTGCTCCAGGGACTAAGACCCGTTGGTCAATGTTCTGCCTGCTGCTCCAGGGACAAAGTCATAAGAACATAAGAACATAAGAACATAAGAACATAAGAAATAGGAGCAGGAGTAGGCCATCTGGCCCTTCGAGCCTGCCCCGCCATTCAATAAGATCATGGCTGATCTGTCGTGGCTCAGTTCCACTTTCCCGCCCTCTCCCCATAACCCTTAATCCCTTCTCTTATCAAAAACCCATCAACCCGCTTCTTAAAAATATTTAGCGAGGCAGCCTCCACCACTTCAACGGGCAGAGAATTCCAGAGATTCACCACCCTTTGAGTGAAGAAGTTCCTCCTCAACTCCGTTCTGAACCGCCCCCCCTTTATCTTGAGGCTGTGCCCCCTAGTCCTACTGTCTTTTTTGAGCGGGAAGAGTCTTTCCACCTCTATCCTATCCATCCCATTCATCATCTTATACGTCTCAATGAGATCTCCCCTCATTCTTCTAAACTCTAACGAGTACAAGCCTAGTTTATTCAGCCTCTCCTCATAGCTCAACCCCCTCAACTCCGGTATCAGCCTAGTAAACCTCCTCTGCACTCCCTCCAAGGCCAAAATATCCTTGCGCAGGTGCGGCGCCCAAAACTGCACACAGTACTCCAGCTGCGGCCTCACCAATGCCCTATACAGCTGCAGCAAGACCTCCCTACTTTTATATTCAATCCCCCTCGCTATGAAGGCCAGCATCCCATTCGCCTTCCTGACCACCTGCTGCACCTGCAGGCTGGGTTTTTGCGACTCATGCACAAGGACCCCGAGGTCCCTCTGCACCGTCGCCTGCTGCAGTTTTTCGCCACGTAAGTAATAGTCCTTCCTACCATTCTTCCTACCAAAGTGGACCACCTCACACTTGCCAACATTAAATTCCATTTGCCATTTCCTGGCCCATTCGCCCAGCCTATCTAGATCCTTCTGCAGACTCTCCACACCCTCCGCACAATTTGCCTTTCCCCCAATCTTGGTGTCATCAGCAAATTTCGACACCCTACACTCGGTTCCCTCCTCCAGATCATCTATATAAATGGTAAATAGCTGAGGCCCCAGCACCGACCCCTGGGGCACCCCACTAGTCACCAACCGCCAATCCGAATAGCACCCATTGACCCCCACTCTCTGCCTCCTATTTGACAACCAATCCTCTATCCACGCTAACACCCTACCCCCAACTCCATGTCCTCTGACCTTCTGCAGTAACCTCTTGTGAGGTACCTTATCAAACGCCTTCTGAAAATCCAGAAAGACCACATCCACCGGCTCTCCTCTATCCACCGCCCTAGACACATCCTCATAGAACTCCAGTAAATTTGTCAGACACGACTTCCCTTTAATGAAACCATGTTGCGTCTGCCCTATCAAGCAATTCCCTTCAAGATGCCTCGCAATTTCCTCCTTAATGACGGATTCTAACATTTTACCTACCACAGACGTTAAACTAACCGGCCTGTAATTCCCCGCCTTTTGCCTGGCACCCTTCTTAAACAACGGCGTAACATTAGCCGTTTTCCAATCCTCCGGCACTTCCCCGGAATCCAGCGACGTCTGGAAAATAACCACCAAGGCATCCACTATCACCTCCGCCATTTCTTTCAGAACCCTCGGATGCATTCCATCCGGTCCTGGGGACTTGTCCACAATCAGCCCCTCCAGTCTGTTGCGCACCACCTCTCTAGTAACAGTAATGTCATTAAGACCCTCCAGTCCTACCACCTTTCCATCGCGAACACCCGGCAAATTATTCACGTCCTCCTCCGTGAAGACAGAAACAAAAAAGTTATTCAAGACCTTAGCCATATCCCCATCCCCTACCACTAGGTCCCCTTTCTCATCCGTTAAGGGACCAACGTTCACCCTAGCCAGCCTCTTCCTTTTTATATATTTATAAAAACTCTTGCTATCCTTTTTTATATTAAGCGCTAGCCCAGCTTCATAGCTTCTTCTACCCTCCTTTATCAACTTTTTTGTCAATCTTTGTTGACATTTAAACCTCTCCCAATCCTCTTCTCGCCCACTGCTCTTAGCTACTCTAAATTCCTCCGCTTTTAATTTAACACTTTCCTTCACCTCCTTCGTTATCCACGGCTTATTACCTCTCTTCCTACTGTCCTTTTTAACCATCGGAATAAATTTCTGCTGAGCACCAAGAAAGATCTCCTTAAAGATCCTCCACTGCTCCTCAGCAGACCTACCTTCCAACGCGCTCCCCCAGTCCACATTCGCCAATTCTTCTCTCATCCTACCATACTCCCCTCTATTCAAACAAAGGACGCGTGTCCGGGAACCCACTTTCTCCTCCTCCATCTGCAACAGAAACTCCACCATACAATGATCACTCTCTCCAAGAGGATCCTTCACCTCAAGGTCCCTAATTCTACCCGCCTCATTACATAGCACCAGATCCAAGATAGCTCGCTCCCTCGTCGGCTCCAACACACACTGTTCCAGGAAACTATCCCGGCAGCATTCCAAGAACTCCTCCTCGAGCCCACCTCGTCCAACATGGGTCGACCAATCAATATGCAGATTGAAATCCCCCATAACTACTGCCGTCCCATTCCTGCACGCCGCACTTATTTGCGCGTTAACAGCCCGCCCCACCTCCAGATCATTATTCGGGGGCCTATAGACGACACCCACCAGCGTCTTCCTCCCTTTGCTGTTCCTAATCTCCACCCACAACGATTCCACTTTCTGCTCTTTGGCTCCAATATCATCCCTTGCTACCACCTTGATGCTGTCCTTAATCAGCAGAGCTACGCCACCCCCTCTTTCCTCCTGCCTATCCTTCCTAAACACTTGATAGCCCTGTACATTCATCTCCCAGTCCCTGTCACCTTGCAGCCACGTCTCTGTAATGGCCACCAGATCGTATCCATTTGTGTCGATCTGCACCACCAGCTCATCCACTTTATTCCGAATGCTTCGTGCATTCAGATAAAGCGCTTTCATCCCAGCCTTCTTCTGGACCCTATTTGCCGTAACGCCACCACTTGGGACATCCTCAGCCTCTTCCCTTACCTGTACCCTATCCTTAACTGTAGACCTCCTAACATCACCTACCCTCGCACCCTCCCCCCCCCTAATTAGTTTAAAGCCCTGTCTACAGTCCTCTTTACTCGATTCGCCAGCACTCTGGTCCCAGCACGATTCAGACCAACCCCATCCCGCCCGAACAAGTCCCACCTACCCCAATACTGGTGCCAATGCCCCATAAATTCGAACCCATTCCTCCCACACCAATCTCTGAGCCACCCATTCACTTCCTTTATCCTGTCAACCCTACGCCCGTCTGCACTCGGTTCAGGCAGTAGCCCAGAGAAGACCACCTTGTCGGTTCTACTTTTTAATTCCATTCCCAGCTTCTCATACTCCCTCCCCAGATCCTCAGTCCGCACTTTGCCTACGTCGCTGGCACCCACATGTACCACCACAACTGGGTTCTCACCCTCCCACTCCAGATTCCTCTGCAGCCCAGCTGCGACATCCTGTACCCGAGCACCAGGCAGACAACACACCCTTCTGTGCACTTTGTCATTGTGACAAAGGACAGTGTCAATACCCTTCACCCCACTATCCCCAATCACTACTACGTTCCTTTTCCCCTTCTCTTTGCCTATGTCCTGCTGCAGCACTGTACCGTGTGCAGTTTGCTCACCAACCTCACCTGCCTCGTCCTCTTCCAGAGTGGAAGCAAGAACCTCAAACCTGTTATGCAGATTAAGAGGCTGAGGCCTCCGCTCCTCACCCCCCTTCCTCCTCCCAGCAGCCCCCTTTTGTTCCTGACCCTTAGATTTAGACAGTCTAGAGGGGGTGGATGTCACTTGCACCCCATTGACAATGACACCCTCTCTCCCCCTGATGAGCCTCAGTGTCTGTAGCTCAGAGGCCAGCTCATCCACCTTGAGCTGGAGCTCCTCCAGCAACCTGCACTTACTGCAGACATGGTCTCTGGGAAGGACCCTGGGGTCCACCAGTTCCCACATCATACAGGAACCGCACATCACATGTCCCTCCATTATTCAATATAATTTGTTGTGGGAAAAATTTTTTCCTTGTTTTTTGCTGTAGTAGTCTTTCCACCTGGCCTTTTTACCTTCCAGCCCTTTTTGATATTAAGCCCTAATAGCTCACTCTGCTTCCCTCTCACTCCGCTGCCCGCTATCTACACCAGGCCTCCTTTTAAACTTGGCGCTGATTTAAAGCTGATGGGCCACAACTGCCTGATAATCACTCCCTCACAATTCTTAAAGCAGTAAATACAATAAGTAAATGCTTTAAACAGTTGGTTAATGTTCTCCCGGCTGTTAGTTAATGTTATACTAGCTGCTTCAGGGGCTAAATCCCCTTGGTTAGTGTTCTCCCTGCTGCTCCAACGACTAAACCCCTCACCTTGAACCTGTGTCTCCTCATGACTGACCCTCCAATCGAAGGAAATAGCTGCTCCTTATCCACCCTGTCCATGCCCCTCATAATCTTGAACACCTCAATCAGGTCACCCCTCAGTCTTCTCTGCTCCAATGAAAACAACCCAAGCCTATCCAACCTCTGTTTATAATTTAAACATTCCATCCCAGGCAGCATCCTGTTAGCTTGCCATTTTGCGAAATAAATTCCATTTCAGTCTTTGTAGCAATTTGTTAGTTCTTGTGAAGTGAGAAGTGATCATTTGACACACTGTCAACGATAGCTCAAACATAACAGTGCCTTGGCATCATAGGTACAGCCCCACTCCAGAGATTTCAGCACATAATCCAGGTCAGTACTTCACTGAGGGAATGCTGCACTGCTGGGAGTGTTCACTCTTGGATGAGAACACAAACAAAGTCTTCTTAGGTAGATCCTAAAGATCTCATGACACTATTTAGGAGCAGAGCAACTATCCCCAGTGTCCTGACAAATGTTTCTCCTCAATCTGCATCATGGGTGTAGTAAATTTGGAGGCGACTTGTTGTGGCCCCAGTGAGAAATGGTTTATTAATATATATTATGTATATATATATTATACACAAGATAAGGGTCTGATAGAACATATTCACAGGCCTCCTCTCCTCGCTGATCCCTGCTCCAACTGAGGGTCCTCCCCATCCCAGGATGCGCACCCTCACTCCTGACTGGCCTGGCTTCCCACGCTTCACAGGGTCCGGCCCGATCACTTGGCCTGCAAGGAGTTGTCCCTGAAAGGGGCCACGTTACCACAATGCAAAATGAAATTTTCTGTTACCTTTCTGCTGTTGAGCTGGTTGTGTGCAAGTTGGCTACATTATTTCCTAAACCCTAGCAGAGACTACACTTCAAAATCCCTTAATTCGCTGAAAAGCTCTTTGGGACGTTCTGAGTTCTTGAAAGTCGCGATAAAAATGAAAGCCTTTCATTAACTCCTTAAATTCGTGAGACATGAAACCAGCAGCTGTTAAACCATGAACCACCTGCCATTTTGATTAACAACGTTATGACCAAGAGTAAAGAAAAAGTAAAACATGTTTCTCTTAGCACCCTCTAGTGTCTGAACTTAGCTAATATCTTTGTATTCTCAGGGAAGTCTATTACAAGTAATTCTGGAGTCACGCTTATCTGTCAATATTCCATAAAGACAAGTCTGCAAGTTAATGATATAAACAAATCTCATTTAACAATAACTGAAAAACAAAATAAGAGAGGGGATTAAGGGTTATGGGGAAAGGGCGGGAAAGTGGAACTGAGCCACAACAGATCAGCCATGATCTTATTGAATGGCGGGGCAGGCTCGAAGGGCTAGATGGCCTACTCCTGCTCCTATTTCTTATGTTCTTATGTTCTTAACTAAGACAAGTGAATGGACCTGGAATAAATGTACGCTTAGTTGACCCGATGCCCTATAATCTGCTATTGGGGTTAAGGTTTTTGGTGCAAGGCTAGAATGCACTTTATATTCCTAAGTGTAAAACAGACTTTCCATCAGATCATATGTAACAGAGGTGGTGCATGACAAATCAAACAGGCTGCTGGTAGAGTTAACATAGAAATATAGAAATGAGAAGCAGGAAAAGGCCATTCAGCCCTTCGAGCCTGCTTTCCCCATTCATCTTGATCATGGCTGATCATTGAATTTAATATCCTGATCCCCCCCTTCTCCCTGTATCCCTTGATCCCTTTAGCCACCGTTCCACTGTGACACACTCTGTGGGGAAACCTAGAATCATTGACAGCACCTTTGGAACTGTTGCATTTAAATGCAAATGTGCAGACAGAATCGTTAGAACAACATCTAATTTCTCCTTGAAATCAGACAAGGTTTTGGCCTCAACTACTGAATTTTGTCAATGAATTATTTAATGATGAGTTAATATGATTTTCCTAAGCAAAGATGTCTGAGACTGTATTGATTACTTGTCTGAATACATGTTAGCTGTGATGCGCACTTGATTGGCAAGTCTGCCAGTCGTGTTTGCTGCGGTGAAGTAATACAATGTTGGTTACATTGGAATTTTGTTTTTATTGCTCTTGGAATCCTGTGTTAGAAGATTATACATTCGAGTGTTTTACTCCAGATATCTGAAAGTAAAGCTCTAGATTTGTGGTAGTGATGACAACACTATCGTTGACTGGTTCTGAACAGAGCAGATAGGGAGAAACTGTTACAGCTCATTAAAGGATGGAGAACAAGAAGGCACAGATTTAAAATGACTTGCAAAAGAAGTAAATGCGATGTGAGAAAAATATTTTTCGCACAGCAAGTAGTTTGGGTCTAGAATGCTCTGCCTGGAAGTGTGCTGGAGGCAGGTTCAATCGAGGTATTCATGCGGACCAGTGCAGGGGTACAGGGAAAAGCAGAGCCAATGCAGTAAGTCGTATTGCTTATTCGGAGAGTTGGTGCAGACATGATGGGCCAAGTGGCCTCCTGCTGCGATGTGACGATTCTGTCTGTGCATTTGCACTTAAATGCAGCAATTTCAAAGGTGCTGTGAATGGTTCTATGCTTCTCCACAGGGTGTGTCACGCTGAAACAGTGGTTAGCACTACTGCCTCTTAGCACCAGGGACCTGGGTTCAATTCCTGCCTTGGTTCGCTGTCTTTGATTTGTTTTATTGTCACATGTATTAGTACACAATAAAAAATATTGTTTCTTGCACACTGTATAGACAAAGAATACAGTTCCTGGGGAAAGGAAAGGAGAGAGCGTAGAATGTAATGTTATAGTTTTAGCTAAGGTACAGAGAAAGATCAACTTAGTGTGAGGTAGGTCCATTCAAAATACTGTTTGCTCATTCTCCCATTGTCTGCGTGGATTTCCTCCGGGTGCTCCAGTTTCCTCCCACAGTCCAAAAGCGTGCTGATCAACAGTATTAGCCATGCTAAATTCTCCCTCCGTGTACCTGAACAGGCACTGGAGTGCGGCGACTAGAGGATTTTCTCAGTAACTTCATTGCAATGTTAATGTAAGGCTATTTGCAACACTAATAAATAAACTTAAACTTAAAAACTTGAAGTTCCCATGAAGTGCAGTTTGTTCAAAATCAGGGAGAGAACTTGCCATTTTGTGCTGCTTTTCTCACTATAAAAACATTTGATTATACCACGTTGACAAAAATGTAACTGAACTATTAATGGCATCCATCATGACTTCTAAGCACACTTGAGGGCCGAAAGTTTAATTTCATATTGTGTAAAAATTGTGATTAGAATAAAATGCACATATTTTAAAAACTTTTATTTGAAGTTTATGTTTCCACAATCCCATGTGAATGCCCCAATCATAGAAATCATAGAAACCCTACAGTGTAAAAAGAGGCCATTTGGCCCATCGAGTCTGCACTGACCGCAAACCCACCCAAGCCCTACCCCCATATCCCTACATCTTTACCCGCTAATCCCTCTAACCTATGCATCTCAGGACACTAAGGGGCAATTTTCAGCATGGCCAATCAACCTAACCCGCATCATCTTTGGACTGTGGGGGAAACCGGTGCACCCGGAGGAAACCCACACAGACACAAGGAGAATGTACAAACTCCACACAGACAGTGACCCAAGCCAGGAATCGAACCTGGGTCCCTGGAGCTGTGAAGCAGCAGTGCTAACCACTGTGCTACCATGCTGCCCAATCATTTATTTCACCATCTGTAAAATGTAATTAAAACGCAGGATAATCAATACATTTGACTAAGTTTGTGTCTCTGATAATTCTTCAATTGGCTGCTTACCCTGCTTAAGGACATCACTGTTGCTGGGCATCTGGAGATCCCATTGGTTTGACACCAAACTCAAACTAACATTGGGCAATGGGAAATCATGCCACTGAGATCACCAGATTAAAAAATTCTGGTGTTCAATAATCACCAGAACACAGCAGTGCAGTACAGAGGGAGTGCTGCACAGCCTGATGTGCCATCTTCCCCATGAAATATTAAACCAAGGCGCAGTTTAACCACTCAAGGAGTTGAATTAAATCCCATGAGACAATTCCAGGATAATTTTTAGTTGCTCTGCATAACTTTGGTTAGAAAGAAGGAAATAAAATTGATTTTATCAATTGGAGTACATAGATACAATGGTCCAGATCTCCTGTCCTTCCAGATGGTGGTACTCTGGAAGGCATGCTGGGGGAACCTTTGGAAGCTTCATTTCAAGAAGTCTGCAGGAATTGCCCGGGAAGCCTCAACTTCTACTAGACAATTGCCCTGCATCTGGAACCCTCCAAAATTCTGAGTTAAAGTCAGAAACTTTGAAAGGTTCCAACTCACTTACCAGAATAATTACCCAGGCAAAGTTAGAAGGATCAGAACCAGTTCTAAGTCATGGGTAATTATTCTACTGCTGACCAACCCTTCCAAACCTCCATGGACTTTAGCAAGGCCTTTGACAAGGGTACCACATGATAGGTTGTTGCATAATGTTAAATCTCATTGGATCCAGAGTGAGGTCGCCAAATGGATACAAAATTAACTTGATGATAGGAGCCAGAGGGTAGTTGTAGAGTGTTGTTTTTCAAACTGGAGGCCTGTGACCAGTAATGTGGCTCAGGGATCAGTGCTGGGTCCACTGTTATTTGTTATTTATATTAGTGATTTGGATGAGAATATAGGAGGCATGGTCAGGAAGTTTGCAGATGACACCAAGATTGATTTCATAGTGGACAGTGAGGAAGTTTATCTCGGATTGCAATGGGATCTTGATCAATTGGGCCCGTGGGCTGATGAATGGCAGATGGAGTTTATTTTAGATCAATGTGAGGTGATGCATTTTGGTAGATTGAACGAGAGCAGGACTTACTCAGTTAATGGTAGGGCGTTGGGAAGAGTTACAGAATAAAGAGATCTAGGCATACAGATTCATAGCTCCTTGAAAGTGGAGTCACAGGTAGACAGAGTGGTGAAAAAGGCATTCGGCATGCTTGGTTTCATTGATCAGAACATTGAATACAGGAGTTGGGGCGTCTTGTTGAAGTTGCACAAGACATTGGTAAGGCCACACTTGGAATACTGTGTACAATTCTGATCATCCTATTATAGAAAGGATATTATTAAACAAAAAGAGTGCACAAGACATTTACTAGGATGCTACTGGGACTTGATGGTTTGAATTATAAGGAGAGGCTGGATAGACTGGAATTTTTCTTCTGGAGCGTAGAAGGCTGAGGGGAGATCTTATAGAGATCTATAAAATGATGAGAGGTGTAGATCAGGTAGATAGTCAATATATTTTCCAAAAGATAGAGGAGTCTAAAACTAGAGGGCATTGGTTTAAGGTGAGAGGGGAGAGATACAAAAGTGTCCAGAGGGGCAATTTTTTCACACAGAGGGTGTGAATGTCTAAAACAAGCCACCAGAAGCAGTAGCAGACTCAGGTACAATTTGTCTTTTAAAAAGCACTTAGACAGTTACATGTGTAAGATAGGTATAGAGGGATATGGGCCAAATGCGGACAACTGGGACAAGCTTAGGGGTTTAAAAATAAAGGGCAACATGGACAAGCTGGGCCAAAGGGCCTGTTTCCATGTTGTAAACCTCTATGACTCTAGATTACATAACACACTCATCCTTCCCAACTCACACCAACCTCCAGACTAGCCTCCCCATCCCTGGCCATTCTCCTATCCTCTCTGCCCCTCCTGATCTACCCGACCCTCTCACCCACCCACCTACCACTTTACTCCCTTACCCACTAGCGTTACACACCTACCTTCTCTCCGTAGCTTCTTAAAGTAGCTTTGGGATGTTGGACCTTACCAGTGTACGGCAGCTAGTGGCTCAAAAAGGAGCAAGGCTTGGCTTCCCCCGATGCACCAACACTACAAAGGAAGGACTGGAGGGGCAGGTACACTCCACATTTCTCAGGAGACTTTGTTTGGCAGTTCTAGCATGGAACCTGGAGCTCTGGTGCAAGGCGAACGGAGTGCAGGGGGACTGCCATTCCTCAGAAGATGTGGCCCATTATGTGGTATCAAGGATTAGTGAGTTGAAATATTGTCAGCGACTCACTAGTTCAAAATACCACAGACGTTGGGCTAAAGTTTCTGTTTTGGACGCAATTTGCACAAAATTGAGCTAATTTCGAGAATTTATTTTTCTCTTGAGTTTCCGTTCAAATCTTTTTGAACCCTTACAGAAGGAGACTATTTGGTTCATCGAACTTGCATCGACAACAATCCCACCCAGGCCCTGTAACCCCACATATTTATCCTGCTGGTCTCCCTGACACTAAGAAGCAACTTAGCATGGCCAGTCCATGTAATGCACATCTTTGGACTGTAGGAGGAAACCAGAGCATCCAGAGGAATGCAGACAAGGGGAGAACGTGCAGACTCTGCACAGACAGTCATCCAAGGCCGGAATTGAACCCTGGCGCTGTGAAGCAGCAGTGCTAACCACTATGCCAATGTGCCACATATGATTAAGTGTAAAGTCTGCCATGAACTGGTTCAATCAGGCATTGTTTAAAAACTGAATGCTTTTTGCTTTAAATAAAATATTCCTTGATGTATTACAGAGTGAAAGCTTGGTGCAGTTTTATTAATATGGTTAAAATAAGTATAATACAGAAAAATAAGCATTTTGAACATTTGGCTAACTGCGTCTGAGTAAATAAATTTAAAATAACTGAAAATGGCATTTTAAAAAATTACACAAAACCATTTGCTCTTTACATTGGTGCACAGTGTATTTTCTTAGCAACTTAGACAAAAAAATGAAAAACTATCAGACTGAGCCAAGTGTCCTTATGCCTTTAAAAATACCTTTAAAATTGGCTTAACTTTTCGAGCTTCCTCAGAGATCTCTGCAGGCCAGTACACTTAGTGGAAACACCCAGTTCTGAATTACTTGATGTGAGAGCTTGGCCATTTTGATGATTGGAGCGCCTTCAGGGCCAAGATGTTTTTAGACCAATGCAAAAGCTTGCAGAAAATCAATGTCTGCAATTTGGATGTAATTCACATTTAATTTCTGGTATCTTTTGTGCTATTTGCCGAATTTGGCAATTTTTGTCAGAGAGACTCATACAGCAATAGAGCAAGGAAACAGACCATTCCGCCCAACCAGTTCAACTGGTGCCCTCCCAGCTAGTCCCGATCACCTGCGATTAGCCCGTATCCCTCTAATCCTTCCCCACCCAATTACTGATCCAAATGCTTTTTAAATGTTGCTATTGTACCTGCCTCAACCACTTACTCTGGCAGCTCATCCCATATTAACGCACCACCCTCTGTGTGAAGAAGTTGCCCCTCGGGTTCCTTTTAAATCTTTCCCTTCTCACCTTAAACCTTGGCCTTCAGGTTTTCAATTCCCCTTCCCTGGGAAAAATACTGGCCAGAATTCTCCCATCCCACCCGCCACTGGAACTGTAGCAGTTGGATTACGGACAATGTGAAACACCATTGACAGTCGGGCAGGAATTTCTGGCTTTTAGACCAGTGCAGCTGGAGAATTCTGCCCATTATCATAGAATCATAGAACCCCAGAACCCCACAATGCAGAAAGAGGCCCTTCAGCCCATCAAGTCTGTACTGACCACAATCACACCCAGGCCCTACCCCCATATCCCGACATATTTTACCTGCTAATCTCTCTAACCTAAGCATCGTTGTACATTAAGGGGCAATTTTAGCATAGCCAATCAACCTAACCCACACATCTTTGGACTGCGGGAGGAAACCGGAGCACCCGGAGGAAACCCATGCAGACACAAGGAGAATGTGCAAACTCCACACAGACAGTGACCCAAGCCAGGAATCGAACCCAGGTCCCTGGAGCTGTGAAGCAGCAGTGCTAACCACTGTGCTACCGTGCCACCCATTATATGCATTCATCCTGTTATGTCCCTCATATTTTATACATCTCAATTAGGTCAATAAGTGTCAATTGAACCTGCATAACTGAGTCTAACACTGTGCCAATGTGCTCCACTTGATTAATAAATATTTCTTTTTAAGTTTTTTAGTTTAAGTTTTAAACCAGAAAGCTAATAAAAACATAGCAGATGAATACTAGCTGAATGTGCTTCACTGGAAAGAATGGGCTTCTCTCCTCATCACTTGCTGGAAGTTGCTTCTTGGGATCCCATTCACTGAAATGAGGGACCCAGTAACTGGAGATGTGATACTATCACTGATAGTACATCAGAATCAGTTAGGAAGCAGTCTGAATTTAAAACTAATTGGGGCAAAAGTTGGGCAGAAAGACTGGAATGTGGGAAATGGTTTGCAATGCTGCTTAGGCCGTTCCTGTGACTGCGTGATGACAGCTTTGCACAGCAGCTGAGTGGTTCAGCAATTGAATAAACCAAAATCCTACTCCAAACAGTGCTCCAACACGCTTTGAGTGCTTTTCCCTTCGTCCCTGAGGATTCACAGTTCCACTTTTTCAAAGGATTCTTTTCATTTGGAAAGTGTAAGTTTTTTTTGCTAAAATATTAGCTGAGAAAAACAAATTTTGTCTTGTGACAGCACATCACTTATTAAACAGTGCAATATTCTTTCACAATAAACCTGATAAGTTGTAAGGTGGAAATGGATTGGGACACTGTTGGGTGCATCTGATGGATTTGCACTGCATTGAAACGCCTTTTCAAAAAGCAAAGAACAGTACAGCACAGAAACAGGCCCTTCGGCCCACCAAGCCTGCACTGACACATAAAAACATAAGAATATAAGAACTAGGAGCAGGAGTAGATCATCTGGCCTCTCGAGCCTGCTCCACCATTCAATAAAATCAAGGCTGATCTTTTTGTGAACTCAACTCCACTTATCCGCCCTCTCACCATAACCTTGAATTCCTTTACTGTTCAAAAATTTATCTATCCTTGCCTTAAAAACATTCAATGAGGTAGCCCCAACTGCTTCACTGGGCGGGGAATTCCACAGATTCACAACCCTTTGTGTGAAGAAGTTCCTCCTCAACTCAATCCTAAATCTGCTTCCCTTTATTTTGAGGCTATGCCCCCTAGTTCTAGTTTCACCTACCAGTGGAAAAAACTCCTGCTTCCATCTTATCTATTCCTTTCATAGTCTTATATGTTTCCATAAGATCTCCCCTCATTCTTCTGAATTCCAGTGAGTATAGCCCCAGTCTATTCAATCTCTCCTCATAAGTCAACTCTTTTAACTCCGGAATCAACCTAGAACCAACATTGTTCTCCATCTGTCGGACTCTCGCCCACTCACTTAGACTATTTATATCCCTTTGCAGACTTTCAGTGTCCTCTGCACACTTTGCTCTGCCACTCATCTTAATGTCATCTGCAAACATTGACACATTATACTTGGTCCCCAACTCCAAATCATCTATGTAAATCGTAAACAATTGCAGTCCCAACACTGATCCCTGAGGCACACCACAAGTCACTGATCGCCAACCAGAAAAACACCCATTTACCCCTAATATTTGCTTTCTGTTAATTATATAATCCTCTATCCATGCTAATACATTACATAACACTGTGCACCTTTATCTTATGCAGCAGCCTTTAGTATGGCACTTTGTCAAATGCCTTGTGAAAATCCAGATACACCACATCCACAGATTCCCCATTGTCCACTGCACATGTAACGTTCTCAAAGAATTCCACCAAATTAGTCAAACATGACCTGCCCTTCATGAATCCATGCTGCGTCTTACCAATGGGCCAATTTATATCCAGATGTCTCATTATTTCTTCCTTGATGATAGATTCAAGCATTTTCCCTACTACACAAGTTAAACTAACCAGCCTATAGTTATCCGTCTTTTGTCTACCACCTTTTTTAAATAATGGCATCACATTTGTTGTTTTCCAATCTGTGGGAACCATCCCAGAGTCTAGCGAATTTTGGTAAGTTACTACTAGTGCATTTGCTATTTCTCCTGCCATCTCTTTTAGTACCGTGGGATGTATTCTATCAGGGCCAGGAGACTTATCTAACTTTAGCCTCATTAGCTTGCCCAACACTACCCTTTTCATGATAATGATAGTTTTTAGGTCCTCCCCTGCCGTAGCTTTCCTGTCATCAATTTTTGGTCCGTTATTTGAGCCTTCCATTGTGAAGACCAACGCAAAATACCTGTTCAATGCCTCAGCCATTTTCTCATTTCCAGTTATTACATCTCCCTTCTCATCCTCTATAAGACCGATGTTTACATAGAACATAGAACATTACAGCGCAGAACAGGCCCTTCGGCCCACGATGTTGCGCCGACCAGTTACAAAAACAATGACCCACTAGCCTATACCAATCCCTTTTCGTCCATAAACCTATCCAGAGATCTCTTAAACGCCCCCAAACTAGACGCATTTACAACTGCAGCAGGCAGGGCATTCCAATCCCTCACCACCCGCTGGGTAAAGAACCTACCCCTGACATCCGTCCTGTAGCTACCCCCCCTTAATTTAAAGCCATGCCCCCTCGTGCTAGCTTTCTCCATCCGAGGAAAAAGGCTATCACTATCCACCCTATCTAAACCTCTAATCATCTTATATGTTTCAATAAGATCCCCTCTTAGCCGCCTTCTTTCCAACGAAAACAACCCTAAATCCCTCAGTCTCTCCTCATAGGACCTCCCCACCATACCAGGCAACATCCTAGTAAACCTCCTCTGCACCCTCTCCAACGCCTCCACATCCTTCTTGTAATGCGGGGACCAGAACTGCACACAATACTCCAAGTGCGGCCGCACTAGAGTAGTGTACAGTTGCAACATTACACTGCGACTCCTAAATTCAATCCCCCTACCAATAAACGCCAAGACACCGTACGCCTTCTTAACAACCTTATCTACTTGATTCCCAACTTTCAGGGATCTATGTACACACACACCTAGATCCCTCTTTAACCTTACTTTAACCACTCTTTTTTGTTTTATATATTTGTAGAAACTTTTACTATCTGTTTTTATATTTTGAGCTAGTTTACTCTCATAATTCATCTTACTTTTCTTTATAGCTTTTTTCATGACTTTCTGTTGGCATTTAAAGATTTCCCAATCCTCTAGTTTCCACTAATCTTTACCACTTTGTATGCATTTTCTTTCAATTTGATACCCTTCTTTATTCCCTTAGATATCCCTGGCTGATTATCTCTTTTTGTACAGTCCTTCCTTATCACTGGTATATACATTTGCTGAGCAGTGTGAAAGATCGCTTTGAAAGTCCTCCACTGTTCCTCAATTGTCCCACCATAAAGTTTTTGCTCCCAGTCTACTTTAGCCAACGCTTCCCTCATCCCTTTATAATATCATTTGTTTAAGCACAAGACACTGGTATTGGATGTTACCTTCTCACGCTCCATCTGTATTTTAAATTCAACCATACTATGATCGTTCCTTCCGAGAGGACCCTAACGGGAAGATCATTAATTATTCCTGTCTCATTACACAGGAAAAAGTCTGACAACACCAGGTTTTAGTCCAACCTATTTATTTGATAATATACTCGCAAGCTTTCGGGTTAGCCCCTTCGTCAGGTGAATGGAGAGTTCAACGCCAGTCCAACGCCGGCATACCCACATCATCATTACACAGGACCAGACCTAGGATGGTTTGCTGTCTTGTAGGTTCTGTTACATACTGTTCAAGGAAGCTATTGTGGATACATTCTATGAACTTCTCCTCAAGGCTGCCTTGACCAACCTGGTTTGACCAATTGATATGTAGATTAAAATTCCCCGTGATAATTGCTGTACCATTTTTACATGCATCAGTTATTTCTTTGTTTATTTCTCGCCCCACCATGATATTATTACTTGTGGCCTATAAACTATGCATACTATTCTCCTTACTATTTTGAATTTCCACCCAAATGAATTCAACCTTTTTTTCCACAGACCCTATATCATCTCTCAATACCGCCCTGATGCTATCCTTAAATGTCACAGCTGCACCACCTCCCTTACCTTCCTGTCGGTCCCTCCAAACAGTCTGATACCCCTGGATATTTAACTCCCAGTCATGACCATCCTGCAACCATGTCTCTGTAATTACCACCAAATCATACTCGTTCGCAATGATTTGTGCTGTCAACTCATTTACCTTGTTTCAAATGCTACAGACATTCAGATAAAGTGCCCTTATGCTAGTTTTTGTACCTTCTTTTTGAATTATAACACTTTCATTAATAGCATCGCCCGAGTTCTCCTTTTTAACTTTATTCCTGATTTTTGATGCAGTTGGAACCTTTTCCCCACATTTTGTCCTTGCTCCCTCCTTCTCAGACTCCTTACATAGTTCCCATGACACTTTTCTAAACTAAAGACCTTCTACCTTTATGCAGTCCATATCGCTCCATTCCCTGCCAGTTCATGTATCTGTCAAGGTGCTTCTTAAACAACCCTCTGTGTAAAAAACTCACCTCTCACATCTTTAAACTTTCCCCCTTTTACCTTAAACTTATATACCCCAGTAATTGGAATTTCTACCCTGGGAAAAAGACTCTGACTATCCATTCTATCCATGCCTCTCATAATTTTGTAAACTTCTATCAGATTGCCCCTCAGCCTCTGACATTCAACTGAAAACAAACCAAGTTTATCCAATCTCTCCTCATAGCTAACACTCTCCAAGCATCCTGGTAAACCTTTCCTGTATCCTCATCAAAGCCTCCTTATTAAATTTCTTTCGAGCTGTGACAGGTTGAGACTGTGGATTAACTTTCAGGTTGCCTCCCACTATTTATCATTGAAAGATTTTCCGCAGCTCTGTCTGGGAACCTTTCTGGAGATCTGTCATGTTCTCAGAACAAGAACCTTGTGTTCCTCAGTTTTGCATTGGCCTCCTCGAAATGTGTCCAATGGGTCACGTGTCTAAGCAGCAGCCAGCAAAATCATGTCGGCTACAAAGCTGTTAATAGGCCTCACCATCCTTACAACCAGGTGTGCTCAATGCTGTCCAACCAATTTCTAAAATAGGTGAAGAGGAAGGAAACATAGGGGGGAGTTTTCCTGTCCCGCCTGCCATGGGAATTGTAGCAGCTGGGGAGGGGGGTGGACCATGCAAAAGTCCATTGACCTCAGGTGGGATTTTCCGGTTTTGGGGCAAGCATGGCCCTAAGATATCATCCATAAAGTCATTGGAACAGGAGTAGGCCTTTCAGCCCTTCAGACCTGAATGACCATTCATAACTGATCTGTACCCGCATCCTGCGCTCCATATCACTTTATGGGTGGGATTTTCGAGCCTCGTTCACCACGGAACTGGAAAATTCCGCCCAAAGTCAACTGACATTTCCATGGTCTGCCCTTCGCCTGCTCCAATTCTTGGGCAGGTTGGTAAAATTCACCCTTATGTCCTTCACATAAGAAAAATCCATCAATCTCTGTCTTGGGGAATGTTTCATTGAATTTGCATCCACAGACCTTTGAGTAAGAATGTTCAGATTTCCACTGGCCTTTGTGGGAAAGCCTTTGGTGTGGCACGGTGGTTAGCACTGCTGCCTCACATCGCCAGGGACCTGGGTTCGATTTCCTGCTTCGGTCACTGTCTGTGTGGAGTCTGCACGTTCTTCCCGTGTCTGCGTGGGGTTGCTCCGGTTTCCTCCCACAGTCTGAAAGATGCGCTGGTTAGGTGCATTGGCCATGCTAAATTCTCCCTCGGTGTACCCAAACATAGAACATAGAACATTACAGCGCAGAACAGGCCCTTCGGCCCACAATGTTGCACCGACCAGTCTTATTTTTAAAAAAAAACATTGACCCACTAATCTAAACCAATCCCTTTTCGTCCATAAACCTATCCACGGATCTCTTAAACGCCCCCAAACTAGGCGCATTTACAACTGCAGCAGGCAGGGCATTCCAGTCCCTCACCACCCTCTGGGTAAAGAACCTGCCCCTGACATCCGTCCTATAACTACCCCCCCTTAATTTAAAGCCATGCCCCCTCGTGCTAGCTTTCTCCATCCGAGGAAACAGGCTATCACTGTCCACCCTATCTAAACCTCTAATCATCTTATATGTTTCAATAAGATCCCCTCTTAGCCGCCTTCTTTCCAGCGAAAACAACCCCAAATCCCTCAGTCTCTCCTCATAGGACCTCCCCTCCATACCAGGCAACATCCTGGTAAACCTCCTCTGCACCCTCTCCAAAGCCTCCACATCCTTCCTGTAATGTGGGGACCAGAACTGCACACAGTACTCCAAGTGCGGCCGCACCAGAGTTGTGTACAGTTGCAACAGGCGCTAGAGTGTGGTGAGTAGGGGCTTTTCACAGTAACTTCATTGCAGTGTTAATGCAAGCCTACTTGTGACACTAATACATTTAACTTTAAACAAAGACAATATGCAAAATAGGAAGGCAGCAAGGTTAAAATAGCATTATGGCAGATCCAGTAATATGAAGAAAAATGATGTACGAAGTGTCGCCAACATTCAGTAAATAATGATTTACTGAATTCTTAAAAGAATCTGTGAGCGGTCAGACAGACAGCCCACCGAGTAAGATAATTCACACGCCCACAGCTTGGAGAGAAGATGAAATCACAATCTTATTGTGTAAATTCAGGGTGAGAGGTGCTGCGAGGATGCCAGTCAGGTGCCAGTTGTCTGGGATGTGAACACTTGGAGCTGCCCTGCCACCTGCAGGATTGAGTTGAGAAATCCCAGAGCAGGGATCACATGCCTCTTTTGGTGCAAGAGTTGTTTCACAATGAATCCAACCTTGCAATGCCCAAAAGTGGCCATAAGGGAGAGCTAATGGCCTCTCTATCACTGATGGTAATTGCAGAGTAAACGTCGCTGCCACTTCAGGAGCAGTCCCACCAGCTTGTTTTGTGTGCCCGTGTTTGCCGATAAGACCTAATTGGTATTTGTCTGGAGTATCAGCAGGCCAGCCTTTATCTATTTGTGGTATATATTAATGACTTGGAAGAGGGGGTAGGTGGTGTGATCAGCAAATTTGCTGATGACACCAAGATGGTTGGATTGGCGGGTACTGAGGAGCAGTGCCTGGCAATGCAACAGGACATAGACAGGCTGGTAGATTGGGCAGATAGATGGCAAATGGAATTTAATCCGGAGAAATGCGAGGTGATGCACTTTGGCCGGAATAATGTGGAGGGGAGTTATACGATAAAAGGTAGAACTATCCGGAGTATAGATACGCAGAGAGACCTGGGGGTGCAAGTGCATAAGTCCCTGAAGGTGTCGGTACAGGTGCAGAATGTGATGAGGAAAGCGTATGGTATGTTAGCCTTCATAGGAAGAGGTATAGAATATAAGAGTAGGAGTTTGATGTTGCAGTTGTATAGAACGTTGGTTAGGCCTCACTTGGAGTACTGTGTCCAGTTCTGGTCGCCGTACTACCGGAAGGATGTAGAGATCCTGGAGAGAGTGCAGAGGAGATTTACCAGGATGTTGCCTGGTATGGAAGGGCTGTCTTACGAGGAAAGATTGGATGAACTTGGGCTGTTTTCCCTTGAGAGACGTCGGCTGAGGGGGGATCTAATAGAGGTTTATAAGATTATGAAGGGGATAGATAGAGTAAATGGTGGTAAGCTTTTTCCGCTACTAGAAATGGATAGAACGAGGGGTCACGGGCTTAGGGTGAGGGGGGCTAGGTATAAGACAAATATTAGAGGGCAGTTTTTCACGCAAAGGGTAGTGGGGGTGTGGAATGCACTGCCGAGTAAGGTGGTGGAAGCAGGCACGCTAGGGTTGTTTAAGAGTCACTTAGACAGCCATATGAGCGGGCTACATATAGGGGGATATAGTAGGCCTTACTGAACATTGTAGGCTTGGGAATACATTTTGCCTCAGGAATGTTAGTCTTTGCCTGTTTAATAATGAATTTTTTTGTCTCCACAGGCATTTAAGTCCAGCAAGGGGCATGCAGGCGGCAGGTTGTAGTGGGCTGCTCTTGGATGTTGCTTCGGGAGTTGCCTATTGCTTCATGTCGTTAGTGTGCTTAAACTGGACCATCTCGAGGGCAACATGACAGCTCAGAGACTATCTCTGTTGCTGTGCGGACACATGGATTTGGGCCTGTGTCTGTGGGAGTTTGCACGTTCTCCCCGTGGTTGCGTGGGTTTCCTCCGGGTGCTCCGGTTTCCTCCCACATCCCCCAAAGATGTGCTTTTAGGCTGATTGATTGGGTACTAAAATTGTCCCTAAATTGGACCTCCCTGATCCTCGCACGTTAGACGTAGACTAAAATCATGAATAGGTCACTGAGATAGTAGGACGGCGGCGTGGGCTCGTTGGGCCGAAGGGCCTGTTTCCCGTGCTGTGTTGTTCTTTGTTTGTTCTTTGTATCCGAGGCATCTCCATGCCAAATAATTTGATGGCCCGTCATTTAGAGAATTCCTAACGACACTATTTATTTTGGCAGGGGGAATCTGTTTCTTTACGAGCCCTGCAATATAAACAATCTTTATTGAAACAGATTGTTTTCATTTGCAGTATTGTTGGAACTATGTGGATGTTGTGCACAGAGCCAAGCCTCGGATCCCCTGTGTGGCTCCATTGAACTGTTTACATCTTTTATTTTAATTAGCTGCCCCGAATGATTCACTCAGGCATCCATTTTGGGTAACAGTTAAAATTCTTACACAGTTTTTGAGCAGATCTGACAGGTTTCTGTAGAACGTTTGTATCTTGTACCTTTGGGATAAGATGCTAATCCACTAATCCATTGACCTGTTCAGATTGACATTGACTTGCTGAATATTTGACAATGCAGTATAGAAAACAATAATGCCTAGGTAGGAAGTTCCAGATTGCATTACGTTTTAGGTGCTTTATCTGTCCTTTTCTTGGGCTAAAAATTCAACCTAGGGACTACTAAAGGTATACTCTCCACCCAATTACAATTTATCCTGGGCTCCATTGCTTGGGATGAGGTCTCTATTGTCATTCCCAGCCGCCTTTAATTTTTTTTTTGACCCCTCCCTGCCCGAAATGCTGACACCTCAAATTTGGACCATTCGGTAACCAAGGTGTATTTTCCTCTTGTGGGTGTAATTACACCTGTGTCCACTAGAGGACAGCTGGTTATGGAGTTAATGCAATCTTTTCATTCAGTAAGCTGGACAGGGGAGAGAATCAGAGTGAGAGAGAGCAAATGGTGCTAATGATCCACATTCAAATAAACGCAGAGCTAGTAACCTTGTAAAATAAGTGACTTATTTTCACCGCACTTTGTACTTAGAATCCCCACAGTGCAGAAGGAGACCATCGCGCCTGCACTGATAACAATCCCACCCAGACCCTATCCCAGTATCTACCCTGCTTATCTCCTCGACGAGGGGACAACGTTAGAAAGGCCAATCCACCTAACCCGCACATCTTTGGACTGTGAGAGGAAACCGGAGCACCCGGAGGAAACCCACGCAGACACGGGGAGAATGTGCAAACTCCACACAGATGTGACCTGCTGCTGCAAATTGAATCTGGTTCCCTGGTGCTGTGAGGCAGCAGTGCTAGCCACTGTGCCACCTTTGATGTTTTGGTCCCACCTCACACCCTCATCCTGAAGACACTGACTCACGTTAGAATGAGATTCCATCAACCCTCTGCAGAGGCAACACATTTCAGTAGAAGTCACCGACTGGTGATTCAGTAGAAGTCACTGACAAGTACGTTGGCTGACTTTCTGCTCCTCCCCTGCCTAGGTTCTTACTGCAGCAATTCTACAGCTACCTGGCTGCAAGTCCAGCACCACCACAACATACTTTTAAAGTATACACCAGACAGGAGATAGAATCTGGGACAGTCCAAACCTGTATGGTTCCCATTGTAGTTATTGCCATCTCAGCCATTTGGTAAGATTATTTAGCAGTTCAGCTGTATAAAGGAGAATTGGACATCAGATTTTGGGTTGGGAAATTCTTCGTGCCTGGCCTTTGACATGGGTGTGATTTTATTCAGGCAAGCCTGAAGCAAAAAAGCTGATATTCAATAACTCCTCGTGGCAGTGGGATACAGCTTGTAACTTAGGGATTGAGACATACTGAACATTCCTTCTCTTCCATCAAAAGAAACAAAACAGAAAGAAAAAGCCTAAAGTGGGCCCAATTGTCAAAAAGACATTAACACTATTTGGTTCCAGTATTTTGGAGTCTACAATCATAGAATTCCTACAGTGCAGAAGGAGGCCATTTGGCCCATCAAGTCTGAACCTACTTTCCGACAGAGCATCTTACCCAGGCCACCCCCTACCCTATCACATAACCTCGCACAATTACCCCACTAATCCCCCTAACGTACACATCTTTTTCACTTAGGGTCAATTTAGCATGGCCAATCCACCTAACCTACACATCTTTGGACTATGGGAGGAAAGCAGAGCACCCGGAGGAAACCCACACAGACACGGGGAGAATGTACAAACTCCACACAGGCAGTGACCTGAGGCTGGAATTGAACCTGGGTCCCTGATGCTCTGAGTGCTAACCACTGTGCCACTGTGCCCCCCTTATGTGTCTGATTTATTTCTTCAGATATTAAAATATTTCTGTTACAATTTGTGGGCAGTTTAATGTTGGCTTTTTTTTAAGTATATTAAATAAAGGTTAGGCATAAGCACCATTTCAAAGTCTTGCTGCTGTGCGATATTTCGATGGCAGTTTCTACTAATCATTAATTGTTGGGAAATATTTCAAAGTTTATTTGCTTCTCCCCCAAAGGAGTGGGTGGCTGAAGTATGTACGTAAGCTGAAACATTTGCCCTCTTTGGACTTAATATTCAGGTTGAGGATGTGTTTGGTGTGGAAAGAATCTTCTGGAATCTAGTGCAAGGACAGGGGATGGCCTGGTATAAATGCTGTTCCAACCTCCCTTGGAGGATATTCTGAAATTTGCTTCCATTGTTCATTCTGCCTTAGTCCTCAGTCTGCACAGGAATAACCAAACTTTCTGCCTGACCCTATTCCCCAAACATCTTTCTGCCTGAAATCCCATGCCATAAGATTTGGGATCCCTGAAGCTTTGGCTCAGGTGACAGCACTCTTGCCCCTGAGGCTGAAGGTTGACGGTTCAAATCCCACTCCAAAGGCTTGAGTACAAAGTCTAGGCTGGCATTTCAGTGCAGTGCTGAGTGAATGCCCCACTGTTAGAGGTGCCATCCTTCATACAAAACATTAAACTGAAACCCTACCCATCATCTTAGGTGGAAGTAAAATATGTCCTGACACTATTTGAAGAAGGCTAATGAAGTTCCTCCCAGTGCCCTGGCCCAATGTTTATTCCTTAACAAATAACTAAAAAAATAATTTATCTGGTCATCTCATTGAGCGATGAAGAATGCACAGCACAGAAACAAACCAGTTGTCACAACAATTCCACACCAGTGTTTATGCTCCACATGAGTTTCCTCCTACCCCTCTTCATCTGGTCTAATGAGTAAAAGTTTCTATTCATTTCTCTCTTGTGTTTATCTAAATTCTCCTTAATCACATAATATCACATTGCTGTTTGTGGCAGCTTGCTGTGCACAAAATTGGCTGCAGTATGCCCTACATCACAACAATGACTACATATCAGCAGTAATTTCCTTGATTGTAAAACATTTATCGACATTCTGAGGTTGTGAAAGGCGCTATACAAATGGAAATCTTTCTTTCCTACCTTCCCTTGCTTTTCTCTCTGGCATTGAGTTACATAGAAACAGAGAAAATAGAAGCAGGACTAGCCCTCCGAGACTACTCGCCATTCATTTTGATCATGGCTGATCAACAAATTCAATATCCTGATTCCCCCTTCCCCCCCATATCCCTTGACCCCTTTAGCCCCAAGGATTGCCTGGCATTAACCCCTGATCCCAAGTCGGGCACCGAGCATGACAGAATAACAACCATAAGTGCAACTTGGATACTAAGTTACACTTCTCCATTAAGATTCCTGTGTTGTGTCAGTGTGTTTAATGCACCATTAATGCGGGATAATAGCAAGGGTCAATAAAAATGATCCTCCTCAAACCAAATATGTTTTACCAATGTGTGCATTTACATGGCACAAGTTTTATAAATGATTATAATAAAGATTTTAACATGCTAAAATAATCCCACTACAAGTGCACACAAACATTTTTGCCAAGGACCTATACAGGGGTTGGGATTCTCTGATCTCATTCGCCCCACCGCTGCTGCCAGCGAGCTCGGAGAACTTGGCGCTCAGCCAAAACTTCATTCACTGCAGCAGGACTGGAGAATCTCAGCAGCCATCGAAGTCAGAGAATTTCAGTTGACTCACAGAATTTACAAACTTACTTTCCCTGAGTTTTTATTTGAGAATCATAAATCCTACATTGCAGAAGGAGGCCATTCAGCCCATCAAGTCTGCACTGACCACAATTCCACTCAGGCTGTATCCCCATAACCCTATGCATTTACCCTAGTTAGTCCACCTAACACTAAGGGGCAATTTAGTATGGCCAATTCACTTAACCACCTAATCTTTGAACTGTGGGAGGAAATTGCACCACATGGAGGAAACCCATGCAAACACAGGGAGAACCGTGCAAACTGCACACAAACAGGGACCTGGGAATTGAACCCAGGTCCGTGGTGCTGTGAGGCAGCAATGCTAACCACAGTACCACTGTGCCACTCTTAACTTGTGCCTTTCCTTCAGGTCACACAAGCTGATAAGTTCCACCTCTGTGGAACAGGAGTTTGAATTATCTACTATGAGGCCGCAATGGAACCAAATCTCCACCCTGATTTCTGTCTGTTCTGCTTAGTGTGGGAGCCACTGGAGGAAACCTCAGTGCATGCAATTAAACTGAGCTACAGTGGGTGATGAGGAGTGCGAGGAGCTGGAAGGCTAACTGTGGGAAACTCATAGCTGTCTCCACACTGATCTTGAAGCAGAAAAATAGGCAAATACAGGTCATCAGTCTCAAACGCTGACTGCCTCCGCTAAACGTGGATGTTTGGTGTGATTGCATCGCTCCCCACTTCTTTCAACATATGGTTTAATAAATTGACCATTCCGTGACGCTGGATAATGTCACATTGGATTACATAGGCTGAAGTGTGTGCGAGTTTGTGGCAATAAAAATGATGTGTGAAACAGATGCTGATATAATTTTCTTTATCCCAGATTATTCCTGTTTTCCAGATGCATATGATCCCAGCAAAGTTGAGACCGTGTGAAAAGAAAGGAGATGACAAGGACGGAGAAATTTCAGGAAAATATTGTGGATTTTACACTGTGATCTGTTCACAAGACTGTCTTTCATCAAATGCAAACTTCTGGACAGCCTTCTGCACACACTGTTTATATTAATAAATACATTGACAAAATGCTGTATCACTGCCAGGAAGAAATTAGTCAGATACAGAAACCATTGTTAACCATCTGGTGTCTGGACAGATAGCATGGTTCAATAAAATTGTTATAGCCTTCTATAGCTGGTCAGTACAACCCAGCTCCTGGTGCACATGGTCACACAGCACAAAGCCACCCCGAATTTTGTATTTAATTGCATTCTCACTCTGAGTCCAGAGAATAATTGATAAAATGTGACATTGGTGCAATAAAGGGGTGCTCTTCTGATTTGGGTTTGACACAGAGCAAAGGCAGCAAAATACACAATGCCAGACCCAGAATGCTTAATGCTAGTACACTGGACACCTGGATTTAATAAATGCTCCATCCACTGGAGCTAATATTGTTCACTTAATGAGCACAAAATGAAGATAAATCAAGCCTTTTGCATTAAAACTCCCGCTAACTGGACCTGATATCAAAGAATGACCATAATATTCACATACAATATCTCTCGCATTTCTCTTTGTTAGGAGCATTTGTAAATTCACAAATTTGCATCTTAATTACAAGTAATTATATGAAAGTGTTTCAAGGTAAATGTGGGTGTTTTCAAGTTATGAAACCCCTAAGCCTAGCTTTTCCAATACTGGAATTGTTGGATTAGAATTATTGTTAGCAAGTGGCAGGTAGACTCAAACGGAAGTGGGTTGTTTGCGGACAATCTTACCAGTTTAGCTCATTCGCATAACCTCAGGTTCAAATCAGGGCAGGTGCAGGAAGCTTAATAGGGATAGCTAAGATCGCTTCTCAGCCTTTTGGCTAAGATCAAGTGTAGTTTTGTTGTCCTGCACTTGGTTGAAGTCATGAGGTTACCTTCAGGCTTCATTTGAAGCAATTTTTTAAAAGCGGCATCTCGGCCTTTTGGCTAAGGTGCAAATGAGATCAAGCCTTGGAGGAGGTGCACTGCCTGCTCCAATCAGCTTGGGTTGTGTAGATCAAGCCCAAGACAGGAAGTGGCTTGCCTGTCTTGTCAGCTTGGATCGGGAAAGTCTCACTTGCTGAGACTTTGAATTAGGCTTTGATTGGATTGAATTGGACATAAACAAAAAAAAAGGGATAGCTAAGATCAAGCGTCAGATCAAACCCAAGATCGGATGCAATGCCTTATCTTGTCAGCTTGGATCTTGTTTGTCTCTCTTGAGAGGATTTTGAATTGGATCCATTTGGATTTTGGAGCCAAGCGAGGAATGGATTTGGGTTTGCCCACTCCACTCTGAGCATTGTATTTGTAACTTAAAGGATGGAGTGAAAAGTTTAAAAAGAAAATGGAGATGAGAGCAAGAAACCAGTGCAGAAGCAAAATTTAATGTGTCAAAGTATGAGGATCAATGTTCAGCATTGACTATGAGATTTCAGATTTCCTTGGACAGTGGAGATATACACCAGTGTATCAGCAGTGTAGCCCCAGAGCTATCTATGGGCCCTCCTAATACCACAGGTTGTGGGGAAAGATGTGCTCCCATTAAGAAAGGTCAGTTCATGTCAGTAGAATAGAATGAGCAATGATGTGAAGGCTCGAGAGATTAAGTGCCTGCAAGACAAAAGTGAAACAAAAGCAAATGAGTAGAAACAGGGTGAAAACATTTATGAAATATCTCAGCTGGAACTTACTTACGCAGGCCTTTAAAATCAATTTAAAATCACTGATACCTCTGGCAACACTGGGTGCCCATTTATCATGGGTGCCCTTCAGAAAGAGTGTTCCTGCCACCTAAATGTTGACAAGTGTCATGCATGATGGACACCATCTACACTCTGCCCACCATGAATATTTGAATGAGGAGCCTGCTTGTTTGTGGCAGGAATTCCAAAACTGCTGATCCTCAGGTCACAGATATGACACAAATGACCATATACAGGGTCGCAGTGAGACAGCTTTCCCATCCATTCTCCATGACCGGACATGCAAGTCCAAGTCATAACTACACATGGCTAACATCAGAAACCCAGAGTTTATTTCTACCTTGAAAGACAATGCAAACTTTATTGAGATCTATGCAGTATGATGCGTTCCTCAAATTAATTGACAAAAGAAAATTTGATGTGTCCATTCACAGTTTGCAATGCGATTTTCTTAATTTAAATATTCCAGACCTGGATTAAGTGTGTGTCTGCTACAGAAATAATAATTATTGCACACTAAGGATGAAATTTTACCGGCACGGATTGTACGATCCTGCCTGAGGCCAATGGAGAATTCCATTCTGAGACTTCAGGGCCGGCAAAATTCCTGCCTAGGTGTTTATTTAAAAATCATTTTGTGGATGCAGTTTTCACCAGAAGGCTTTCTGGGCATGGGTGATTCCATGCAATTGTATTCACAATCAATACCATCTAGCGCCATTACGCTGCAGAAATTGCAGATGTGTAACCTGCCATTTTGTTTGGTTTTGGCGAGTAGGTGACAAGCCACAACGTGACGAGGAAAGTAACTATTACTCCGATCATCAAATCCATCAGCTCTCTTTTTTGGAGTTCCTCAGATCTGATTTTACTGCGAACTGTTATAACAACTTGCAATAATATAGTGCCCCTGATGTAGGAACACATCCCAATGCGCTGCATTGATTTTTAAACAGAAGTGGAATGTAACCCTTAAATTGTTTGTTGGTGCCTTTCTGATTGACTATATACTGATGACAAAATAGGCTCTAAGATTATAGCTGTAAATAAAATATTATGTATATTTATTTTTAATCTATACACTATTATTCGGCTGAAAGTAATGGCAAGAGAACTAGCAATTTGGAATCGTTGATTAACACAGCAAAGCTGTAGTAATGGGCTAGTGACTGATTGTTAAATGATGTGGAGATTGAGATTATTATGAGTGGGATTTCTTTCCTTTTCCCGTGCCTCCAAGGACTAGGAATTGTTAAGGATTTATTGTAGCAAACATGTTAAATGAATGCCTTGTCGTGACAGTGAGGAATGGGCAATAAATGCTGACCTTACCAGCAATGCCTCCCCATCCTGAGAATGAATGAAAAGAATACGGAAAATTGAATCAACATGTGTGTCAATACCTTCTGCCTAATTTGCCCTGTGTTTACTTACCAGGTGTCGGACTGGATTTCATAAAAGTTGCCAAGGTAGTGTGTGCAAAGTAAACTGCCTAGCCAATGCAGGATACTTTTTCTCCATCCTGCTGTTTTCAGTGGAGAAGCACAAATGGCCAATATTTACGTTCAGATTGAATACCACAAAGTAATTATAAAACAAAACCTGAGATTGAATGTTTGCCAGTCTGGTTTCTGGCCCACTATTTTATTTGATAGCGGTGGGATGCAAAGCTGGCTTTTACATTTCCATAGGATAAAAATGACACTATTCTAAGTTCAAGCGTATCATTATCAAATACAAAATGCTACTAACTCTAACTCAGCATATGTGCTTCCGACAGATAACATATTCATTATTTTTCTAACATTTAAAGAAATAACACATAAAAATAAGTAAGCTATATTATATAAAATTATGTTTTAACTTTTTAAATGCAAGTCCAGTCTGGGCTCAGTTTTCATGCTGAGCACGTGGGACATTCAAAACTTAATGAAAAGCAGCAGCAAGTTAAGTAGGCTTACAGCTGGCTTCATGTATAGGGGTAAATTGAATAGCTTGATACATTTCTATGTATATAGTATGTAAATGGACAGCAAATGCCATTCACAACCAATACCAGCCAGTGACCACAAAGAAGAGTTGATTTACACGAAACATTAGCAGGAATTCCAAAATAAAAGTTGGTTATAGTCCTTCTGTTTCTATTGGTTATCTCAAATTCCGTGTGCAGTCACTTTCATTGGAACTGACAAGTGAAGTTGTGATTGGATCAAAGCAATTATTATTTACACACAAAAACTTTGGAAGGAAACATAATAGTTCAGGTTCCAATTGATCAAAGGTTGGCATCGTCACTGGCTGTAGTTTGGCCCATTGATACAAATCCACTTTAGGAAGCATCGCACTCAAGCCAATTTGGTGTATTATGTCTCTTGATGATAACTCTTGATTCATCATCTCAAATTGCTCCCAACACTACCACACTGGAATTAAGAATCTACTGATGATCATGAAACGATTGTCAATTGTCAGAAAAGCTCATCTGGTTCACTAATGTCCTTTAGGGAAGGAAGTCTGCAGTCTTCACCTGGTTTGGCCTACTTGTGACTCCAGAGCCACAGCAATGTGGTTGACTCTTATCTGCCCTTGGGCAATTAAGAATGGGCAATACATGCTGGCCAGCCAGTGACACCCATGTCCCATGAATGAATCTAAAAAAATTGTGACATGTGCCCAAATCACCCTGTTATATAGTTCAAAGTGCTTTCCGAACACGTCCCAATGATAAAGTGATAAAATATGTCATTGTATTGCAAAATGTTTTTGTTTATTACGGCATAATTAGAATGGATAAAATATAAAGTTTTTCACATTTTACTAAAATCCTAATGACAACACTCAAACTGATTTCTGCAGAAAGACAAATATTGATGTTCATTCCAAATACACTGCAGGAGATAAGACCATAAGACATTGGAGCAGAATTAGGCCACTCGGCCCATCGAGTCTGCTCTGCCATTCAATCATGGCTGATATTTTTCTCATCCCCATTCCCCTGCCTTTTCCCCATAACCCCTGATGCCCCTATTGATCAAGAACCTATCTATCTCTGTCTTTAAGCACACACAGATAGATGGGAAGCTTCGGTCTGAGAGGAAAGTATTCTGATAGCTAATCCGCTGCTGTTGTCAGACAAAAAGAAAATCACCTCGACAGAACATACGGATGTGGATCAAAAAGATGAGGCTGGCGGTTATCCACTAACTTTTTTTTTGTTTCTGGCGAGGTTAAACCTCTATATGAATGCTTTGTCCCTTCCTTTGTGGAAACAGTGTTGATGAATGGTCTGAAATGATTGAAATGCAATCCTTTTCCACTGTCTGGACAGAAGATGGGGATGAATCAACATTTCAGCGACTCAGTAAAACACTTACATATCTTAAAAGCTGTTCCATAATTCTTTTAAAAATGAAAGCTGTTATATATAAAACAAATATGTAATTGTATAGACCTCATGACGATGTGGAGTAAAATAAAAGGGAATCTATTTGTTTTTCCTTATGGCTTGCCATTAACTTCTATTTATCAACTCAATGTAAATACTAATTCACATTGTGTCTTGTGTGTTCACTGATGTATATTATTCCAGCTTATCTCTGAATAAAATATATGCATGAAACTACTTTTAAATATTAATCCATTTGTATTTTTCTTTACTCTTCAGTTTCTCCCTGTTTATCTCACTTGCAACCCATTACTCCACCTCCACCATTCAAGGGGGAGGTTCAGGAGCTCAGTTAACTAATTGTTAGGTTGTCAGCTCAAATCCTCAAGTGGATAAAATGAGCACCGTGTCTGAGGAACGCAAGGAGATAGGAGTCTTCCTCAGTGTCAGTGCTTTGGCCTTGGGCTGTAAGATCTTGGCATTGTGGGTGGCACGGTGGCACAGTGGTTAGTACTTCTGCCTCACAGCACCAGGAACCCGGTTTGATTCCTGGCTTGGGTCACTGTCTGTGTGGAGTCTGAATGTTCTCTCTGTGTCTGTGTGTGTTTCCTCCGCGTGCTGCGGTTTCTCCCCACAGTCTGAAAGACGTGTTGTGTATGTACATTGGCAATGCAAAATTCTCCGTCCATGTACCCAATCAGACAACAGAGTGTGGCAACTTGGAGATTTTTACAGTAAATCCATTGCAGCGTTAATGTAAGCCTACTTGTGACACTAATAAATAAATTATGAATGGAGATGCAATTAAATCAATATACAACTATAGCACTTTTAGCATTGTTAATCATCCCAAATTGCTCAACGGGTTCATTACCTGGGGGTGGCATGGTGGCACAGTGGTTAGCACTGCTGTCGCATAGCGCCAGGTACCAGATTTAATTCTGGCCTCATGTGTGGAGTTTGCACTTTCCAATGAAAAAAAGATTTCATTCAGCAGCGCTGTGTGCTGGCTCAGTCACATTGCAGGCTTAACACAATTTGTATATTGTATCAACATAAAACTTGTGATACATGTGGACCATCAGGAATCCTTTAAACTAATTGACGTTTGTTTGCAAAGAGCTGACTGTCCCTTTGGCTCTTTGCTAGTATTAAAGATTTCACCAGCAACTCAGTGGTTCTTTGCCTGACTAAAGAGTGAGTGAAACAAACGATTAGTGATGTCAACCTGTGTCACTGTAGAAAAAGGAAACAAGGCAAATTACTCGTCACAGAAATCACTGCTCTTGTAGCCACAGTATCGAGATTTGGTTTATTATTGTCACATGTATTAGTATACAGTCAAAAGTATTATTTCTTGCGCGCTATCCAGCCAAAGCATACCATTTTTAGGGAAGGAAATAAGAGAGTGCAGAATGTAGTGTCACAGACATAGCTAGGGTATAGAGAAAGATCAGCTTAATGCAAGGTCAGTCCAAAGATCTGATGGCAGCAGGGAAGAAACTGTTTTTGAGTCAGTTGGTAGGTGTCCTCAGACTTTTGTATCTTTTTCCCAATGGAAGAAGGTAGAAGAGAGTATGTCGGGGTGGTGGGGTCTTTGATAATGCTGGCTGCTTTTCCAAGGCAGCGGGAAGTGTAGACAGTGTCAGTGAAGGGGAGGCTGGTTTGCGTGATAGACTGGGCTTCATTCATGATCCTTTGTAGTTTCTTGCAGTCTTGGGGGCAGCTGGAGCCATACCAAGCTGTGATACAACCAGAAAGAATACTTTCTATGATACACCTGTTGAAGTTGCTGAGTGTTGCAGTGAACATGCCAAATTTCCTTAGCTTCCTGAGAAAGTAGAGGCATTCTTAATTATAGTATCCGCATGGAGGGACCAGGACAGGTTGTTGGTGATCTGGACACCTAAAAACCTGAAGCTCTTGACCACTTCTACTTCATCCCCATTGAGGTAGACAGGGGCATGTTCTTCACTACGTTTCCTGAAGTCGATGACTATTTCCTTCGTTTTGTTGACAATGAGGGAGAGATTATTGGTTGGTCTTGTTAGGTTTCTGGTTAATGATAACCCTCAGGATGATGCATAGCAATACCATTTGCTATGGCATTGTTGTTGACAGTCAAGAGGAAATGGTTAGATTCCCTCTAGTTGGATCATTGTCTGGCACTTGTGCAGTGTAAACGTTACATGTTACTTAGCAGTTCAAGACTGAATATTATCCAGTCTGTGCTGCATGCAGATACAGACTGTTTCACAATCTGATGAATTACAAATGATACTGAACACTGCAATCATAAGTGAATACCCATACTTCTGTTGTTCTGATGGATAGAATTGATGAAGCAACTGGAGATGAATCTAGCACAGTACCCCAAGAAACACCTACTGTGACATCTTGGTCTGAGATGACTGACCTCTCATAAATATTCACAAGCATTCACTCCCTCCACAACTGACATGCAGCAGCAGTGTGTACCATTTACATGGTGCACTGCAGCAACTCACCAATATTCCTTAGAGAGCATCTTCCAAACCCACTACCATTGTGGCAGCACAGTAGCAATGTGATTAGCACTGATCTGATTTATGATAATCTGATTTATAAAACACCTTTCACAAACTTGGGGACTCGCAAACTTCTTCACAGCCAGTGTACTTTATGAGTGTAATCAACAGTCAATTTGTGCACAGCAAGCTCTCATAAACAGCTACGAGTTATGCATCCTAATATTATTGGTTGGGGGATCAATATTGTGACGAACAACAAGGAGAGCTCACCTTTGTCAAATACTGCCATCCGGGAAGTCTGACATCCAGAAAAAGGGGCAGACGGGACCTTGGTTTAACACCTTATCTGAAATCTCATCATTACTACCATGTCACCAATTTTTACAGATGCACCACAGAAAGTACCCTATCCACATATATCACGGGTCGGTAAGGCTCCTGCTCTGACCATAAGAACATAAGAACATAAGAAATAGGAGCAGGAGTAGGCCATCCAGCTCCTCGAGCCTGCCCCGCCATTCAATAAGATCATGGCTGATCTGTCGCTGCTCAGTTCCACTTTCCCGCCCTCTCCCCATAACCCTTAATCCCCTCTCCTATCAAAAACCCATCAACCCGCGTCTTAAAAATATTCAGCGAGGCAGCCTCCACCACTTCAACGGGCAGAGAATTCCAGAGATTCACCACCCTTTGAGTGAAGAAGTTCCTCCTCAACTCCGTTCTAAACTGCCCCCCTTTTATCTTGAGGCTGTGCCCCCTAGTCCTATTGTCTTTTTTGAGCGGGAAGAGTCTTTCCACCTCTATCCTATCCATCCCATTCATCATCTTATACGTCTCAATGAGATCTCCTCTCATTCTTCTAAACTCTAACGAGTACAAGCCCAGTTTATTCAGCCTCTCCTCATAGCTCAACCCCCTCAACTCCGGTATCAGCCTAGTAAACCTCCTCTGCACTCCCTCCAAGGCCAAAATATCTTTGCGCAGGTGCGGCGCCCAAAAATGCACACAGTATTCCAGTTGCGGGCTCACCAATGCCCTATACAGCTGCAGCAAGACCTCCCTACTTTTATATTCAATCCCCCTCGCTATGAAGGCCAGCATCCCATTCGCCTTCCTGACCACCTGCTGCACCTGCAAGCTGGGTTTTTGCGACTCATGCATAAGGACCCCGAGGTCCCTCTGCACCGTCGCCTGCTGCAGTTTTTCGCCCCGTAAGTAATAGTCCTTCCTACCATTCTTCCTACCAAAGTGGACCACCTCACACTTGCCAACATTAAATTCCATTTGCCAGTTCCTGGCCCATTCGCCCAGCCTATCTAGATCCTTCTGCAGACTCTCCACACCCTCCGCACAATTTGCCATTCCCCCAATCTTGGTGTCATCAGCAAATTTCGACACTCTACACTCGGTTCCCTCCTCCAGATCATCTATATAAATGGTAAAAAGCTGAGGCCCCAGCACCGACCCCTGGGGCACTCCACTAGTCACCATCCGCCAATCCGAATAGCACCCGTTGACCCCCACTCTCTGCCTCCTATTTGACAACCAATCCTCTATCCACGCTAACACCCTACCCCCAACTCCATGTCCCTCGACCTTCTGCAATAACCTCTTGTGAGGCACTTTGTCAAACGCCTTCTGAAAATCTAGAAAGACCACATCCATCGGCTCTCCTCTATCCACCGCCCTAGACACATCCTCATAGAACTCCAGTAAATTTGTCAGACACAACTTCCCTTTAATGAAACTGTGCTGCGTCTGCTCTATCAAGCAATTCCCTTCAAGATGCCTCGCAATTTCCTCCGTAATGACAGATTCTAACATTTTACCTACCACAGACGTTAAACTAACCGGCCTATAATTCCCCGCCTTTTGCCTGGCACCCTTCTTAAACAACGGCGTAACATTAGCCGTTTTCCAATCATCCGGCACTTCCCCGGAATCCAGCGACGTTTGGAAAATAACCACCAAGGCATCCACTATCACCTCCGCCATTTCTTTCAGAACCCTCAGATGCATTCCATCCGGTCCTGGGGACCTGTCCACAATCAGCCCCTCCAGTCTGTCGAGCACCGCCTTTCTAGTAACAGTAATGTCATTAAGACCCTCCAGTCCTACCACCTTTCCATCGCTAACACCCGGCAAATTATTCACGTCCTCCTCCGTGAAGACAGAAACAAAAAAGTTATTCAATACCTTAGCCATATCCCCATCCCCTACCACTAGGTCCCCTTTCTCATCCTCTAAAGGACCAACATTCACCCTAGCCAGCCTCTTCCTTTTTATATATTTATAAAAACTCTTGCTATCCTTTTTTATATTAAGCGCTAGCCCAGCTTCATAGTTTCTCCTACCCTTCCTTATCAACTTCTTTGTCAATCTTTGTTGACATTTAAACCTCTCCCAATCCTCTTCTCGCCCACTACTCTTAGCTACTCTAAATTCCTCCGCTTTTAGTTTAACACTTTCCAAGACCAAGACCACAAGAAACTGCAAAACATTGTGAATGTAGCCCAGTCCATCACGCAAACTTGCCTGCCATACATTGACTCCATCTACATTTCCAGGTACCACAAAAAAGCAGCCAGCATAATCAAGGACCCCATGCATTTCAGACATACTCTCTTGCACTTTCTTCCATCAGGAAAAAGATACAAAAGTCTGAGATCACGTACCAACCGACACCAGAACAACTTCTTCCCTGCTGCAATCAGAATTTTGAATGGACCTACCTCGCATTAAGTTGATCTTTTTCTACACCCTAGCTATGACTGTAACACTACATTCTGCACTCTCTCCTTTCCTTCCCTATGTACGGTACGCTTTGTCTGTATAGCACGCAAGAAACAATATTTTTCACTGTATACCAATACACAATAAATCAAATCAAATCATTAGTATGGTGCTAAAATGTCAGCCTGAATTTTGTGCTCAATTCTTTGAGGTGGGATTTGAACCCATGACCTCTGAGTCGAGGCTTGTGAGCCACCACTGACACTTTTCCAAACACTGGAAATAAAAACAGAAAATTATGGGAAAACTCAGCAGGCCTGGCAGAGAAACAAGAGTTATCATTGCGGGTTCAATATTACTCTCCTTCAAAACTTTCAACAGCCGTAATGTTTTACTTTTCTTTAAGCCAAATATTGGTGTTGAAACAGTACATGCTGCTACACAATTCCATGAGTTAGCTACACAGTGCTTTCGATTTGTCTGTCTAAATGCATTCAACAAGTATGCTAAGAGAAACATATTTGTCCCCTTCAGTTAGTCCTGGGGAATGCAAGCTTAGTGACACACCATAGAGCAGCAGAGCCTCAACATTGTGTGGAGCTCGTACACCATTCATTCAAGTTCCCACAAGCATCAAGTATCCTATAGTGTAAATATATTTCGCTTACAACCAAATAGGACGGATATGGAAATCATGTACACATATTTCTATAATATAAGCATGCGACAGATTTGAACTGAGCATTATTCTCGATCAGTGAGAAATTTATGAGTGTAGAACCATCCAGCAGCACTATCGGAAATATTCACAGCTGCCTCCATTTAGCAGCAGTTTCTTGTCAACTGAATATTTTAAAAAATGAATAGATCAAGCTGGGGCAAGGGCATTTTGTTCACAAGTGGCTAGATACCTATGGAAGGAGTTTGTATGCCTTTCAATGTTCCTACAGGAGGCTAATCTGATTGGTGATTTTGCAATATTCACACCTTCCTCTCGATGAAGAACACTCTACAGCAGACTTACAAGTTTCAGTGAAATAGCTCAGTTGCACCCGAGACATTTGAGCCACAACACTCTAAAAGGAGATCCCAAGGATCACAGTGCATAAATCAACCTTGGTGTATGAGGTGGCAGGGGGTCAATTAGCTCAGTTGGCTCAATGGCTGGTGTGTGACACAGAGTGAAGCCAACAGTGCAGGTTCAATTCCCGTACCAGCTGAGGTTATTCATGAAGCCTCTGCATTCTCAACCTTGCCTCTCACCTGAGGTACGGTGATCCTCAGATTAAATCATCACCAGTCAGCACTCCCCCTCAATGGTCATCTGGGATTATGGTGACTTTACCTTCAGTGATTCTGTTTTACTGTCTCTAAAAATCATGTTTTTTGTAAAAACTTAGTGTTTTCAGCTATGACATTGGATTCTCAACCTCAGCAGTTTACCCCACAGATATATGTTTTATTCATCTTATAACTGGGCACAAGGGATCCAGGAGATGGTGGCAGCTGTGTTGCAAAGATGTCATGAGCTTAAGACATGCCCCATCCCTGTGTGAAGAATGATGAAGTTTGCCAACAGAACAAATGAAGTATGAAGTTGGTTTCAAGCTAAAAGCCATAACATTTGCTAATTTGTTAACTAGCTATGACGCGGTGAATGAATTTAGTGTTAGTGAAAAACTGCTGAGAAATTGGGAGACGGAATCTGCCCTGGTTGAGGTTTCCCAAGACCAAATGTGTCATGAGATTAGGGACCAGGCATTATCCTGATCCTCAGAAGAATGACATTTTCAAAATGTGCCATTGAGAATCCCCTGACATTGTCACCAAAGCTGCAAAGAGAATGGGCTCGATTCTCCCACTTATACTCCTGCCAGGGGGTGGGGGGGAGGGGGGGAGACCCGAATGTTTCTCATTGGTGTTAGCGACGCCTGTCAGGTGGGATTCAGTCACCTTTTGTATGTGAAAATATGCATAACACTAAACACACTGGCCAGCCCAGCTTCACAGAGAATGGGCTTCACACAATCTTAGTCTCAGCATTCAGAGACAGCAGCAACCCCCCCACACCCCCACTCCCCCTTCCCCACCACAGACTTGGCAATCCACCATTGACAAGGGTGAACTCCCAACCCCTCAGCACTAAAAGAATAGGTCACCCCCTCCCCCACACCACTCAGATATGAGGGTGACCAGACCCACAAGTGAGACACTCTTGAGATGGAGCCCCCTCAGGCCCCACCCTCCTCAGCCCCCTTTCTGGTTCCACCCCTTGGCAATGCCAACCTTGCCCTACCCCCTGGCACTGAAACCCTGATCTTGTGCCTTGGATTTTGAGAGGTGTCAGGGGGTAAGTGTTTTGCTCATGACCCCCTCAGCCACTGCCAAGCTGCTGAGGAAGGGCCTGCAGAGGGACCTGGCTGTTATGTGAGCTCAGGCTGGGGTGAATGGGTTACCTCAGGACTCTTCCCTAGGATGAGGGGAGTGGTGGCTAGGCTATCCTAGGAAAGTGGAGATTACTCTTGTATGGTGATCTCAAGCAGCTTTCAGTTCAAAATCTTCATTCTTGTCCAAGTACTATGAAACCTTTGAAGTGGCCTGGTCACTTTAATATCCATACCCACTGGACACCTGGAAACTTTCAAAATCACAGCAGCATTCTATGAGTTAATGCATTTCAAGTACTTGGTTTGTTCCTAACCACAATGTTTATAAACATTTTGACCCTGATTGACAGGCTGGTTATACAGCCATGAAGGGAAATAAAAATCTCCTGCCTGGTCTGTAATTTGTCACTCAAAGGCTAGTTAACAGTACCGGAGTATGAAATTGAATGAACACAAAGCTTTTTGAGGGGCTTGAGCTTTTCAGGAAGACGTGGAGGTCAAAAAGAAAAAAGGCAATGTTAAAAGAATAGGGCTGAGTGAGCAGGTCTGGTGGAGTGAGGAGGTTCTTGAAGCTTACTGGAATATGTCTACAACGAACTGTCTGATCTGCTCTGGAGCTGTCAATCAGAGCAGTTCAAAGTGGCCAGGTACACCTGCAGCTTATTCGTGCTACAAAATGGAATCCTCCCCCCTGAAACTGACATCTCCTGTCAATCTGAGGACTTCAAAGGGATCTTCTCACAGCTGGGGCTTCTGAGAGCAGGAAAGGGCAATCATTCCTGCAGAATGGAGTGCTGCTGTGATTTTGAATGCTTCCAGGTGTCCCCAGGACATGGGTATTAAAGTGACCAGGACACTTAAAGGGTTTCTCAGTTCATGGACAAGAATGAAGATTTCAAACTGCAACCTGTTTGAGATCGCGAAGCTAAGAGTGATCTCTACTTATCCCAGGACGAATTGGGGCAGTCCAGCCATGAGAGCATCCCCAATCCCAGTAGAGAGTCTCATAGTCAACCCGATCCCCTGAGCCTGAGCCCACCCAACTCCCAGGTCCCCAGGGATACCATCCCTCTGCAGCCTGGCAGCAGCTGAGGGGCACATGGGCACAAAATCTACCTCCTTGGCCTCCTGTAGTCCAAGGCACCAGATCCACACTTGTCAGGACCTGTACCATATTCCATCCACTGGGCTTCATGCAAGGTGGCAGCATACTGGGAGCCAGATTATCCAGCCTTGAACCCAATATCAACGTGTAAGTTACATTTTCAGCATATCAATTAGGTTCCCGCTCATTCAGGGCAGAAACCAGTTTGGAACAGGCCAGTAGATTCGCAATGGGTTTGATGCCTGTTGTGATTCCCATTTTAGCCTTGATGTCCGCTCAACAGGCCAATGGCGATCCCCCATCCAGCTACCAGGAGCAGAGAATCACACCCCACACATGCACTTAAGTCAGGCATATCAAACCCTGAGTCTGGCAAAGATTGCCAATTGACAGCTAGTTGATGGAGCTGTTTTATGGCACAAAACAGTCTGGTGTTGTGGCAGAAGTACAGGATTGTTCAGAGACTACTGGAAGACCTTGATGCTAAAATTACCGGCTTTCAGGCAGTGGGACAGATGATGCCACATTGGCACCCAAATTGATGAGGTTGTTAAGAAGGCATACAGTGTGTTACCTTTTATTGCTGGAGGGATTGAATTTCGGAGCCATGAGATCATGTTGCAACTGTACAAAACTCTGGTGCGGCTGCACTTGGAGTATTGCGTACAATTCTGGTCACCGCATTTTAGGAAAGATGTGGAAGCACTGGAAAGGGTGCAGAGGAGGTTTACCGGGATGTTGCCTGGTATGGTGGGAAGGTCTTATGAGGGAAGGCTGAGGGACTTGAGGTTGTTTTCATTAGAGAGAAGAAGGCTAAGAGATAACCCAATTGAGGCATACAAAATGACCAGAGGATTAGATAGGGTGGACAGTGAGAGCCCTTTTCCTCGGTTAGTGATGGCTAACACGAGGAGACATAGCTTTAAATTGAGGGGTGATAATTATCGGACGGATGTCAGAGACAGGTTCTTTATTCAGAGGGTAGTAAGGGTGTGGAATGCCCTGCCTGCAGCAGTTGTGGACTCGCCAACTTTAAGGACATTCAAATGGTCATTGGCTGGGCATATGGATAATGTTGGAGTAGTTTAGGTTAGAGGGTCATTAGATTGGTTCCACTGGTCGGCGCAACATCGAGAGCCGAAGGGCCTGTACTGTGCTGTAATGTTCTATGTTCTACATTGGCAACACCCATACATTTCGATATGCCCAGGAGCTGTGGAGTGGAAAGGTACAAAAACAGTTCTAATGAAAACAGGACATAAGAAAGCTAGATTCAAGCTGGTATTAGCCTGCGTGGCCAATGAAACAAAATTAAAACCTGTGCTCATTTTCACCTGTTAGCCATGTCGAAAGTTCAGTTCCCTGCAGGGGTTTTCATGCATCCCCGTGACAACAGCGGGATGGATGAGGCTGGAGTGAAGTTATGAATCAAAAATGTATGGAATAGACATTGCAGTGGCCCATGTGAAGAATGCTGTTTATTGCTGTGGGATATGAGCCCTCACGATTCCCATCAGAGCTGAGTGAACTTGGTGAGCCGTAGCCTAAGTCCTGTGATGGGGGCAGGGACGTGGATGGAGACAGGAAATGTTTCCCACTGTGGAAGCCAACAGGATACCATGCCATGCCTTCCACCCCCAGCAGTCTGAATTATGTATCCAGGGGGATTGCACCATCTTCTCTGGCAGGGTGGATTCGATAGCCTTCATATCCGATTACCATATTTAGAAGATGCCCGCCATCACTAATCCACCATTGCAGAATGAAGATGGACCTTCACATAGACACTGAAGGTGGAAAGTGCACCTGATAGATGCTTCTCCCACCCAATGCTTCGGCCTTCCAAAACCCAGGGTTGCTGGTGGTCTCCATACCAAACTACAAAGGCAGCCTGAGACTTCCTTCATGTAAATCAAGTCAGGTATTAGTCGGCTAAATGGGCAGACACCTGGCAGATGAATTTAAATGCAGCAAAATGTGAGGTGATGCATTTTAGTAGAAGAAACATGGGGAAATGGTACAGGTTCAATAGTACAACTTTGAGGGAAGTATAGGGCAGAGGGACCTTGGGCTTCAAGTGCATAAAGCTCTGAAAGTGGTCAGGCAAGTTGAAGCAGTTAAGAAAGGTTTTAGGACCCTGGGATTTATAAGTGGAGGCATAGAGTAATAAAAGCAAGGAAGTGATGCTCCACCTTACAAATCATTGCTCATTTGAAGTTGTGTTCAGTTCTGGGCACCTTATTTAAGGAAGGATGATAAAGCCTCAGAGAGAGTGCAAAGGAGATTTACTAGAATGTTACCAGGAATGAAGAGCTTTATATACAAGGAGAAGAGAGAAATTGGGTTTATTCTCCTCGGAGCAGAGAAGATTATAGAATCATAGAATTCTATTGTGTAGAAGGAGGCCATTCAGCCCGTCGGGTTTGCACCGACCACAATCCCACCCAGGTCCTATCTCATAATTCCATTCTAGCCCCCTTACACTAAGAGGCAATTCAGCATGGCCAATCCACCTAACCCGCACGTCTTTGACTGTGAGAGGAAACCGGAGCACCCAGAGGAATCCCACGCAGACACAGAGAGAATGTGCAGACTTCACACAGGCAATGACCCAAGCCAGGAATCGATCCCATCCCTGGCACTGTGAGGCAGCAGTGCTAACTACTGCACCACAATGCTACCATTAAGAGGTGACCTTATTGAGGTTTTCAAAATTAAAAACAATTTCAACAGGATAACGAAGGACGTTGTTTCCACTACTTGGTAAATCAGTGACTAGGGATCACAATTTCAAGAGATTTAGGACTGAGATGAGGAGAATCCTCTTTACTCAGAGAGTTGTTGGGATTTGGAATGCGAGGTGTGGAGACGGACTCCATCGGGGGTTTATAAAGAGAGCTGGATATGTATTTGAATGTGATGAACTTAGAGGGCTACGGAGATTGGGCTGGAGAATGGGACTAGCTGGGTAGCTGTTTCCGGAGCTGGTGCAGACACAATGGGCTGAATGGCCTCCTTCTGTGCTGTAAAACTCTATGATTCTACGATTCGACTTTTGCACACCGTGTTGGCACGGGCAGGCTTTCCCGCTGACTTGGTGGAGAATCAGGAGGACGGTTCCGGTTCGGCCTTCACGTGCTTCCCATTAGTGCGAGGCAAATCGGATTCACAGCGGGATTCCCGATCCATCATCGGAAGATCCTACCAGTAATCTCACTCTGCATGAAACCGAGATTGGGCTTCTCACTGAATCCTCCCACCCATCCTATCCATCACTGATCCCGGCAGCAGGGACACGGGAGAATTCCACCTCCGTCGTTAACTTATCAATTTTCATTAACATTGTAAACACATCCCATTCAATTATTTGTTTAAATTCACATTGTTGTAAACAGAAGCTAAGAGTGATGATTATTCTGGGTACATTAAAAATAATAAAACTGTTGCTCGTTGTGTGATAAAGTTTAACGGGTATAGTTAATGAAAAAATAGTGGCGTCATGCGCCTTTTGATTTTATAGAGGAAAAATACAAAGGAGCCTTTATTCTCTGGCGAGAGAGTAAACACCCTGAACTATATGATGGTGAACAGCTGTGGGGAGGGCCTAATGGGCCTAGCCTGTATTATTTTACACGCAGAGTGTGAGGTAAGTTCACATGGAAAATCTTATTTGTCTATGCTGGCCTAAGTGAAAAATGAGACTCAGCATTTTGTCAGTCAGCTGGCTCAGAAAAAAGTTCTACTTAATTCACTTTGGAATTGGAGATTTGATGAACGTGCCTCTGTGCTCGCACGAGATCTACGTGAGAGAAAATGAATGTGATAAAGCAGCAGTCTTGGGTGCGTTTCAGTCAGCAGGGTCTCAAGTACTTACATCCTGTTTAAAGCTGATCCTTTACCCAAAGGCACAGAAGGAATTTAACCATGAAAAAAACACAACAAGTATACACATTATTTTCCCTTCTGCAGGCTACCTAATAATAACAAAATGTCCAAAGATGTGGCAGATTGATAGAAAGGGATGCAGTCAAGATTATAAGTTTTTTTGCCTTTGCTGCAACCGCACAGACACACACACTCACAAATCAAAACACAGTTCGTTTTTGCAGCATTATTTCACATCAACGGGTCTTAGAAATCCAAATCTGCCCATTTCCAGCACCAGTCTCAAAGGAATTCTCTGGCCGTTCATTTCGGCGGGATTCTCCAGTCCCGTTGGCAGTGCACCCCCACTCGTGGGTTTCCCGCCGGCATGGGGTGACATCAATGGGAATTCCCAGTGACAGCGGCGGAACCAGAGAATCCCGCTGCTAGGAAACAATGCACCGCCTTCTGCTGGCGGTAACCACGCAACTGGGAGACTGAAGAAGCCCATACATGGGGGCGGTGGGGGGGGGCGGGGGGGGAGCTTTCTCATCTTGCCCGCCACAGGAATCGTAGCTGAGGAGAGGGATGCGGACAATGCAAAGGTCCGTTGAACTCAGACGGGATTTATCAGTTTTGGGGCGACCACAGCTGAAAAATCCCAACATAGTGTCAGCCATTCCTGCCTCAAGAGTGGGCAAGTATCCACATCGGAATGATGAATAGTGGGACATCTTTCAGAAGAGGATAGTGTTCTAGCTGCACACCTGAGGTGAATCAATTCACCATCTTTGAAAGATTAAAATATACCTGGTGTATTTTGTCCTTGATAGAAACACCCTTCTCCATCCTTCTGTTCACCCAATGGGATCCAGCCGTTTACTGTCACTCTACATCAGGAATGCCTTGCACTAAGGTCAGGTCCAGCCAGTTATGGTCACTTAGGGCAATGATGCCATAAACAAAATAAACATTAGTACCAGCCAGCTGCTACTGATACAGCACATGTAAAATGGTAAATCTATTAAAAGAGCAAAATGTTGCTGAAGCAGTATTAATTTAATAATCCTCTGGTGGTTCAGGCACATGGTGACTCACAGCAGTGGTGCTCCCACCCCAGTTAAAATCTTACCACCATTCGCTGTGAAGACTTGTTAATGGAAACTGAACTCGCAGTTGTTGGTACTGGTGAAAAACTAAAGTTTTTAAAGTTTATTCAATATTGTCATGATAGGTTTACATTAATACTGCAATGAAGTTACTGTGGAAATCCCCTAGTTGCCACACTGAGGGAGAATTTAGCATAGCCAATGCACCTAACCAGCACATCTTTCAGACTGTGGGAAGAAACTAGAGCACCCGGAGGAAACCCACACAGACAGGAGGAGAACATTCAGACTCTGCACATTGACCCAAGCTGGGAATTGAACCTAGATCCCTGGCTCTGTGAGGCAGCAGTGCTAACCATTATGCCACAGTGCCACCCTTCACTATCCCAACACACTAACTCTGTCCTAGCATGACTCAGTGGGGTTGATGAGGACTTTGTGTGACAAAGTAAAACGGCTGATGGTGAACCTGTAGTCAGTTTTCTCCCAGTGTTTTATACTTCCATTGACTTCAATGGAAACAAGAGTGGGGGGAGCTGTACAACAGGCTGCTGACTCACCATAACCCCTGTAACATGTGGACATCAAGTCAAAACCAGCCCAAATAGCTTCAAGAAAAGAGAGGGGAAAATTGGCAAACAAGTTATCAGATAAGTGTCCCATTTCCTTTTTGAAATGATCTGGATTTGAAATCATGCATTCCCTTGCTCTCCATCAGCAAGGTTTTGCCTTCGCCTGGGAGCTTGGCCAAGGTCAGGAATTCATCAGAGCACCATTCAATGACAGACAGCCATATTGCTCAGGGCAGCTTTGTTGGTACACCCACATATGACCCCCACAACTGCTTTTCCAAGACAGCTCTTTGTAACAAACCCTACAAGCAACACAATAAACTTACTATTTCACACTGCTGTCTCCAACCCCTTAGATCTCACAAATACCAAGAACAAACATGTTATTGTAAATCTACTGCTAAATATTTATATAATGTCATAATTCAGTCTCTACAATTGAGCCACACTGTTGATCCTTCAGTGGTGCGATAAACAGTAACCGGAGGCAGTAACTTAATTGCAGCATTCAATCCATTCCATCACCCTTCAGTCTAGCAGTCTTGTTGAGAAGAGTGGCATGAGCCTCTCACAACACCGACATAACTAGTGCTTAAATAACCCAATCCGCAATTTACACTTCGAGAAACCAAAACACAAACAGATGTTTGTGAAATCATACACTAGGAAAAGAACACAAGATCACAACTTCCACCCAGGTGTCTCTTATTGGAACCACTAGGTGGCAGTTGAACAGAACCTGAAACTAGGGAAAAGTATTACTAACAGCATAGCAAAGGCTGGCCTGAATAACATCACCAAGTATTAAAATCATAGACATAGAAACCCTACTGTGCTGAAAGAGGCCATTTGGCCCATCAATTCTGCACTGATCACAATCCCACACAGGCCCTATCCATGTAATCCCACATATTTACCTTGCTAATTCCTCTGGCACTCAGGGGCAATCTAGTATGGCCAACCCTGAGCACATCTTTGGAGTATGGGAAGGAACCCATGCAGACAAGGGGAGAATGTGCAAACTCCACACAGGTAGTCACCTAAGGCAGGAATTGAACCTGAGCCCCTAGCACTGTAAGGCAGCAGTGCCAACCACTGTGCCACCGTGCCACCCCAAAAGTCAAGTGCCGTATGTTTGTAAGAAAAGTAATGTTTTAAAAAGTTCAATTTCACTTTGTGTTGACTAAAAGTGATGGCAGCAGAGGGAAAGCGTAGCAGTGAATCTGACAGAGAATAAGACTGAAAGATAAAAGACACCACAGTACTGCAGCACAAATAGGAAATTTTGAAATGGAATGTGATCCAGGAGAAAGAAGTCTCTGTGTGTTTGCCAACCAAGAGTTAAAAGTGTTATCAGGAGGTACCAGCAGCAGTTGCAAGGGTTAACAGAATGGCAAATCAAGGAATTCAAATCCAAAGGCCCCGCATGTGCTTTGCGTGGGGTGCTCCCCTGGGCCTGAGAGTCCGAGAGGATAAACAAGCTTCGACCTACTTTGAGTGCAGTCCGCAGCTCCCGATCTCAGTCAAGTAGCTGCAGTGTAAACAGACCCTGTGACACACAGTGGGCAGGTGGGTTCAAGATTGAGTGCTGGGCCTCTCACTCAGGGGCTCAACTAATCCTTTGCCTTTCAGCACTGAACTGGTTCCGAAAATTAACGGCCTCTGCCCCAGATAAACCTTGCCTTTTCGAAGAAGCAGACAGGAGGTGATTGTTTCGAAAGCAAGTGGAAAGGGATAGGCAGTCATTGCTCCTTCGTTTCAAGAAAGAAACTCTCCCTTCTCTAACTCTGTCACTCCCCATGCCACGCATTAGTCGCTCAGTGGTTCTAGTTTTTCCTACTAGTGGAAACATCCTCTCCACTCCACTCTAACCAGGCCTCACAGTATCCTGTAAATTTCAATAAGATCTCCCCTCATCTTTCTAAACTCCGAAGAGTGCAGACACAGAGTCTTCAACCGTTCCTCATACAACAAGCTCTTCATTCCAGGGATCATTTGTGTAAACCTCCTCTGGACCCTTTCCAATGTCAGCACATCTTTCCTTGGATTTGGGGCCCAAAACTGCTCACAATACTCCAAATGGGGTCTGACCAGAGCCTTACAGAGCCTCAGAAGTACATCCCTGCTCTTGTATTTTAGCCCTCTAGTGATGAATGTTAACATTGCATTTGCCTTCCTGACTGCCGACTGAACCTTTAGGGTCTAGAGGGACGTGTTGTCAGAGCAGGCTCGATGGGTCGAATGGCCTCCTTCTGCACTGTGGGGGTCCCTCGAAAATGTTTCTCAAGGTTCACAGAATTGACCAGGGCATGTGGGCATTCCTTAGCATTACATACTGTTCTGAATATTAATTACCATCAGTCAATTAGGTCACCCACAGGGTACCATTGCATCTCTTACAACTGAGCTTCTTACTGAACATTTGTTTTATTATTCCTGTTGGTTTACTTTACCAAAACGAAGGAAAGACAGTTTTCAATAAATATTCATTTGAAACCAAGCTCCTTACTGAGGTATTCAGTCAACTGCTCTGGATGTAAACTTAAACCAACAATAAATATCACTCAAGAGCTTTTCAGTCAAAGAAGCTGGGGCATATGGAGCATGTTGAAGTTTTGAACATTCTGCTCAGTAAATAGGCTGATACAAAACAGGTCTTTGTGAAAATCACGCGGGAAAACACTCGGCTCCGTTTCGGAAAGTTAGGAGTAGCCTTTTGGGCAATCCTGTAAAATAGACAAAACCGAACTGATCATCCATTATAAAGCTCACTTATCCCCCCATTCCACTGACCTCAATCAAGAGAAAAGTCAGGCCGGGAATAATGGGCCAAGTAATTCTGTATCGCCCATTTATATCCTTGTTAAAATAGTCCTTATAATAATGTGAGGGAACCACTCTACCAGTTCACTCAGAATGGCAAGTTGACAAGGAAGGCAATTTATGCTGAGCACATTCTTTCAGCCCCTGTAAAAGAAATAGGTTGACATTTCAGATGTGGGTCTTTCAGCTGATTTGATGGTCAGTTTCGACCTGCAAAATTAACCTGTCTTTTCTGTTTACAGATGTTGATCAACATGGCTTTTTTTAAAATGAATCGTTTCTCTTTCAGTTTTTGTTTTCAATATTTTTCCTTTTACCTTGGGAATTTATAATCCATTTGCCTTCCTAATTCCTGCTGCAGCTTTAGGGGAGGTGGTGGCATAGTTGTATTGGCATTGAGCTAGTAATTCAGATGCCCAATGTATTGCTCTGGGGGTCAGGGTTTGAAATTTGATTTCAATAAAAATCTGGAATTAAAAGTCTACTGATGACCATGAAACCATTGTCAATCATCCTAAAAACCCATTTGGTTCACTAATGTTCTTTAGAGAAGGAAATCTGCTGCCCTTATCTGGTCTGCCCTACATGTGACCCCCGGACCACAGCAATGTAGTTTACTCTTAAAAATGCCTTCAGGGTTGGGCAATAAATGTTGGCCCAGCCATCAACGCCCCCATCCTATGAATAAATGAAAAAAAACAACATTAGAATGCTCCGTGCAAGTATAACATCAATGACCAGATATCCTCCACCAAATGTACAAAAATATACCTCCAGGGGGGGAAGTTTTAGCACTGCAGGTTGTTAGCTGAAGCAGTTTGATGAGGCAGGTGTGAGTGTCCAAGGCTGACTCATATTTTATCTTCCTGATGTCAAGTGTTGTCAGTTGGGCACCAGACTTTCCTTTCCTTGGGCAAAAAAATACCTTTGTTGTTGCAAAGCAGCAATATCAGCTCTCCAGAAACAATCGGATCCAATCAGCTTGTAACACAAAATGTTTAAAATGTTATGTGACAATAAGCATTGTCACAGGAGGAGTGACTTCCCCTTCCCACTACAGAAGCAACCATTCCTAAACAGATATTCTATACCATGTTTGAGCATGTTTGAGTTTAATGAGTTATTTTTAACACAAAGGCATGACACATACGTATGGCCCTGTGGACACAGAACACACACATTCAAACACTGACTGGATCTGATTAGAGCTACTACTTTCATTTAGTATGGAGAAAGGCCGAAAGTTTCCAGTCATTCCCACCAGCTAGACCATCCAATCCTGCTGACAGTGATCCCCCGCCATGGATTTCCCAATGGCAGAGGGTGAGAAGAATGAGAAAACCCATTGACAGTATTGGGCCCAGAAGAGTCCTGCAATGGCCAACAGCAGGCTACCTCAACCACAGCAAAGCCTGCCACCCACAGTTTCTTTAAACCAGTCCAATGCTACCAGAGACTATATTGCTGGAATTCTCCCATCTTGCCCGCCACTGGAATTTTAGTAGGTGGGCTGGGGGGAACGTGAAACAACATTGACAGGTAGGTGGGAATTTCTGGCTTTCAGACCAGCACAACTGGAGAATTCTGCCCTATAAATTGACTATTTGTGTCTTCAAAGTGGCAACCCAAAATGATAACATTGAGAAGATGAGCTGAATTTTCCCATGACCTTGCTGCACTTGTCCTTCCTAGCCATTGAGGATGCCTGGCTGGGTTGGGTTAAGCGTTCCAGAAGATTGTCAGTTAACCTCAATCAGAATTTCTATTTTTCTGAACGTAACCAAAAAGGCAGCTTCCTCTGAATGTTTTTACACAGCATGTGGTATTGAAACCACTCCCTGCTGAAAGCAGAGACAAGAAATGATTTTGAAAGCAAATTGGATAGATACCTGAGGGAAATGAACTTGAGGAGTGACAAAGATAGAACGGCGGGATGGAACTGATTGGATTTCTTTACAGAGGGCCAGCATAGACTTGGTGGACTGAATGGTCTATTTCTGTTCTGACATCACTCAATGACTTCTCCATTTATTGACTAAATGGGATTGTCTTCTTTTAAATGTTATCATTTTGGGTTGCCACTTTGAAGACACATCAAACTCAGATGGTCAATTTATAGGACAGAATTCTCCAGTCATGCTGATCTAAAAGCCAAAAATTCCCATTCAACCGTCAATGGTGTTTCACATTCTCCACCCAGTAAAATTCCAGTGGCGTGTGGGAAGGGAGAATTCCAGCTCTGGGTAATGATTCTAAATTAATGGTATATTAAAGAAAAGCAATGTTTGGCCAATAAAATCATTTGTTTTGTGATCATGATTTCAACTACTCAATAATGCCTTCCTACTATCATGCTTGTTATAACGATATAAAGACAGAAGTTGCAAATAATGGATTATAAACATGCTGTGAGTTCATTTATTAATTCTTGGCACATATGACCACATAGCTTGGACAAAAGGTTTGAGGACATCAGAGTTACAGAACTGTGTGTCTGCATTGTGCTCCCGGAGGAAGTGAAACTGAGGCTGGATCACATGACACACTCCTTACAGTAATAGCTACTATCCCTTAGGGACATATTACAAGATCCCCCTTTCTTTTTAAAGCTACTTTTTCCCTCTATCCAAAGGAATAGTTGCAACTTGAGACATTGCACTCCGATTTAACAATGTAATTTGTAAATCTTGCTGGCCTGTCTGCATTTGAGAATTAGAGATTTCACCATGCAAATCATTCATTCAGCAAACCTGCTGGATCTAGGATAATGTGGAGCAGAAGTAGTGTGACTGATATTCCACTTTTCACACATAACCTGAAATAGCTTGCCTATAAATGTGGATTGTTATCTATAATGATCTCTCTAGAAACACCAAATAAATGGAAAATAGCACTCAGTCATGCTTGACGTACTGTGAAATTGTTGAATGATTTTGATTTGATTTGATTTATTATTGCCACATGTGTTAGCATACGGTGAAAAGTATTGTTTCTTGGGCGCTATACAGACAAAGCATAGCGTTCATAGAGAAGGAACAGAGAGAGTGCGGGATGTAGTGTTACAGTCATAGCTAGGGTGTTGAGAAAGATCAACTTAATGCAAGGTAGGTCCATTCAAAAGTCTGACAACAGCAGGGAAGTAGCTATTCTTGAGTCGGTTGGTACGTGACCTCTGACTTTTGTATCTTTTTCCCATGGAAGAAGGTGGAAGAGACAATGCCCGGGGTGCGTGGGGTCCATAATTATGCTGGCTGCTTTGCTGAGACAGCAGGAAGTGTAGACAGAATCAATGGATGGGAAGTTGGTTTGTATGATGGACTGGGCTACATTCATGACCTTTTGTAGCTTCTTGCAGTCTTGGGCAGAGCAGCAGCCATTCCATACAGTGTGATACAATCAGAAAGAATGTTTTCTATGGTGCATCTGTAAAAGTTGGTGAGAGTCATAGCTGACATGCCAAATTTCCTTAGTCTTCTGAGAAAGTCGAGGCATTGGTGGGCTTTGTTAACTATAGCATTGGTATGAGGGGACCAGGACAGGTTGTTGGTGATCTGGACACCTAAATACATGAAACTCTCGGCCCTTTCTACTTAATCCCCGTTGACGTGGATACAGGCATGTTCTCCTTTACACTTCCTGAAGTCAATGACAATCTCTTTTGTTTTGTTGACATTAAGGGAGTTGTCGCCACACCAGTTCACCAGATTCTCATTCCTGTACTCTGTCTTGCCATTATTTTAGATCTGACCCACTACGGTGGTGTCATCAGCAAACTTGAAAATCGAATTGGAGAGGAATATGGCCACACAGTCATAGATGTATAAGGAGTATAGTAGGGGGCTAAGAACGCAGCTTTGTGGGGAACTGGTGTTGAGGATGCTCATTGAGGATGTCAGAGAAACCGGACAACAGTCATTAAGGCACACTGTTTGGCTTATCTTTGGTACTGGGATGATGGTTGCCTTCTTGAAGAAAGTAGGGACCTCAGATTGTTGTGGTGCTTGGTAAACTTACTGACAATGACAATGAAGTCAGTGCCATGGACATGAAAGAGGCTGCATGTGATTTTAGACCAAGGTTGGGTAGGAACTTTGTATGGCATTGGAAATACCAGAGCTTTGAGGACATCAGAGTTACAGAACTGTGTGCCTGTGTCCAGCTTCAGGAACAAGTGAAACTGAGGTTGAACACCTGTAACAGCCGGGGGCACGGTGGCACAGTGGTTAGCACTGCTGCCTCAGAATGCCAGTGACCTGCGTTCCATTCCTGGCTTGTGTCATCATCTGTGCGGAGTCTGCATGTTCTCCCCATGTCTTTGTGGTTTTCCTCCGGGTGCTCCGGTTTCCTTCCACAGTCTGAAAGATGTGCTGATTAGGTGCATTGGCCATGCTAAATTCTCCCTCAGTATACCCGAACAGGCCCTGGTGTGTGACAACTAGGGGATTTTCACAGTAACTTCTTAAGCCTACTTGTGACACTAATAAATAAATGTCGGCCTGATTCAAACTCCGCTTTCTTCCCAACTCTGAGTTGCTGTCGTATCTTTTAACCACAATGCATTGATGGCCAGTATACTACGGCTTCCCCCAGCATGGTGCAATAAGGCACAATGTACAAGCACATACCAACCTGACCTGCTACAGCAAGATTGCAGGAGGATTTGTAACTCAATGAAGTTGCCCCACCCTTGGTTCTGCTAACACAACACTCCCAACAAAGTACAGAGGTCGAGCTTTGATCTGTGGCCAGCATTTTTAAAAATGCCAGAATGTAATTTCTGCCGTGCATTCTGAGTCAAAAAAGACTGCAGCCAGATGATTGTAATTATGGCATTAAACCAATTAATGAATAAAAGATGCATTCAGGGCAGAAGCAGAATATTTGTCTTTAATGAGCTGTTAAGCAGGTAAGGAAGATTTCACATACAATGCTGTAAAGGTGGTTTGGTGCATCTTTTTTGATTACTGCAGATTATTCCTGGAGCAAATACCGACCTATGAACTAACCACGTTCTTTAATGACCCTATACTAAAAGCTTTGCTCCTGTTCCCAACTTTTAAGGAAGTAATAACCAGTTTATCACAGAAGTAATTTTCTGGTTCACAGTAACCATAAAAACCATTTTCCCTTCAATTCCTAGGGCACAGAAGTTCCAAATGTTTAAAATTCCTTTCATCGCGATCAATTTCAGATACAATGCACTGAAGAAAGCTTTGAGAAAACCACCTTGACATAAATGTAAGTACCTCAGTGTAACATCACCAAGCCAAAACAGAAAAACTTAAGCACTGTGGCACAGTGGTTAGCGCTGCTGCCTCACAGTGCTAGGGACCTGGGTTCCATTCCTGGCTTGGGTCACTATCTGTGTGGAATCTGCATGTTCTCCCCATGTGTTGAGTATAGGGCTAACGGGAAGACTTTGAATAGTGTGGAGGAGCAGAGGGATCTAGGTGTATGTGTACATAGATCCCTGAAAGTTGGGAATCAAGTAGATAAGGTTGTTAAGAAAGCATACAGTGTCTTGGCGTTTATTGGTAGGGGGATTGAATTTAGGAGTCGTAGCGTTATGTTGCAACTGTACAAAACTCTGGTGCGGCCGCACTTGGAGTATTGTGTGCAGTTCTGGTCCCCACATTACAGGAAGGATGTGGAGGCTTTGGAGAGGGTGCAGAGGAGGTTTACCAGGATGTTGCCTGGTATGGAGGGGAGATCCTATGAGGAGAGGCTGAGGGATTTGGGATTGTTTTCGCTGGAAAGAAGGCGGCTAAGAGGGGATCTTATTGAAACATATAAGATGATTAGAGGTTTAGATAGGGTGGATAGTGATAGCCTTTTTCCTCTGATGGAAAAATCTAGCACGAGGGGGCATGGCTTTAAACTAAGGGGGGGTAGTTATAGGACAGATGTCAGGGGTAGGTTCTTTACCCAGAGGGTGGTGAGGGATTGGAATGCCCTGCCTGCTGCAGTTGTAAATGCGCCTAGTTTGGGGGCATTTAAGAGGTCTGTGGATAGGTTTATGGACGAAAAGGGATTGGTTTAGGTTAGTGGGTCATTGTTTTTTTTTAACTGGTCGGCGCAACATCGTGGGCCGAAGGGCCTGTTCTGCGCTGTAATGTTCTATGTTCTATGTTCTATGTTCTATGTCTGCATGGGTTTCCTCTGGGTGCTCTGGTTTCCTCACACAGTCCGAAAAACGTACTGGCTGGTTAGGTACATCGGCTGAGCTAAATTCTCCTTCAGTGTACCCGAACAAGCACTGGAGCGTGGAGACTAGAGGATTTTCACAGTAAAAAGAACTAATCACAATTCTGAAATAATTGTAGTCACAAGGTGTTAAAGGATTCACGGTGACAATCTTTCATCACAGTAATGAGGTTTAGAAGATTGTGTAGGTCCAATGAATGAATTAGTATCTACAAAGTGTTGATCTGCAAGGTGAACCCTGTACCATTCAGAGGGCCAGCTATCCAACTTGCAGGTCAGATCATGTTGAAGGACATTGTTATTGCAACGTATCTGGATGTTTTGTGAGCTGTTTTTGGAGGTGGTAGTTTACTGGATTTGACAAAGAGTTTTGCTGCATCCTCAGAGGGAGTCATGATGTGGAGATGCCGGCGTTGGACTGGGATAAACACAGTAAGAAGTCTCACAATATCAGGTTAAAGTCCATCAGGTTTATTTGGTAGCAAAAGCCACTAGCTTTTGGAGTGCTTGCTGCCTCTTCCTCACCTGACAAAGGGGCAGCAAGCGCTCTGAAAGCTAGTGGTTTTTGCTACCAAATAAACCTGTTGGACTTTAACCTGGTGTTGTGGGATTCCTCAGAGGGAGGCCAGATAAACAGGTGATCTATTCGCACAGAGCCTGCAATGGGTACGGGGACAGTGGTTGCAGTGTCTCTCAGTGTGACTGGGAGATACATCAGTTTAAATCAGATCTGAACAATCTCCCACTTTCAAAGGGATTGGGTTTTGGTTGAAGTCGCTGCAGAAGCCCATTTTTAGTCGGTAAGGAGGTTGGTCAAAAACATTCCTCTAGACAGGAAACACTGCTTACAAACAAGTCAACTCATCGGCTGTCTCAGAGACTGATCATGTCCACAGAAGCAAATTCATCAGTGGTTCCGTTAGAATTTACACTGGATAGGAAACTGGCCATCCATGTAAATATACAGAATAATTCATCCGACCATTCACAGAACAGCTTTTGCCCCAACTGCTGCAGAATAATGCTCAAAAGAATTTTTTTTTCCCGTTAATGGGAAAAGTTTCCCACCTTTGGATGGCCAACGGGAATCCCAATGCCCCGGTGAATGGGGCATTGGCCGAAAATCGGGATTCATCCGCTTCACAAGAGATGGGTAAGATCCTAAATGAATATTTCTCATCATTATTTACTGTTGAGAAAAGCACGGATGTTAGGGAACTTGAGGAAATAAATAACGATGTCTTGAGAAGTTTCCATATTACAGAGAAAGAGCTGCTGGAAGTCTTAAAGTGCATCAAGGTAGATAAATCCCCGGGATCTGACAAAGTGTACCCCAGGACATTGTGGAAGGCTAGGGAGGAAATTGTGGATCCCCTAGCTGAGATATTTGAATCATGGATAGTCACAGGTGAGGTGCTTGAAGATTGGAGAGTGGCAAATGTTGTGCCTTTGTTTAAAAAGGGCTGCAGGGAAAAGCCTGGGAACTACAGGCTGGTGAGTCTCACATCTGTGGTGGGTAAATTGTTGGAAGGTACTTTGAGAGACAGGATCTACAGGCATTTAGAGACGCAAGGACTGATTAGGGACAGTCAGCATGGCTTTGTGAGTGGAAATTTATATCTCACAAATTTGAAATAATTTTTTGAAAGGGTAACCAAGAAGGTAGATGAGGGCAGTGCATTTGATGTTGTCTACATGGACTTTAGCAAGGCCTTTGACAAGGTACCGCATGGTAGGTTGTTGCATAATGTTAAATCTCACAGGATCCAGGATGAGGGAGGTAAATGGATACAAAATTGTCTTGATGACAGAAGCCAGAGAGTGTTTACAGAGGGTTGTTTTTCAAACTGGAGGTCAGTGTGCCTCAGGGATCGGTGCTGGGTCCACAGTAGGGTAGGGCGTTGGGGAGAGTTATACAACAAAGAGATGTAGGAGTACAGGTTCATAGCTCCTTGAAAATGGAGTGGACAGAGTGGTGAGGAAGGCATTCAGCATGCTTGGTTTCATTGGTCAGACATTGAATACAGGAGTTAGGATGTCTTATTGAAGTTCTACAAGACATTGGTAAAGCCACGCTTGGAACATGATGTACAGTACTGGCCACCCTATTATAGAAAGGACATAATTAAACTAGAAAGAGTGCAGAAAAGATTTACTAGGATGCTACCAGGACTTGATGGATTGAGTTATAAGGAGAGGTTGGATAGACAGGGACTTTTTTCTCTGGAGCGTAGGAGGCTGAGGGATGATCTTATTGAGGTCTATAAAATAATGAGGGGCGTAGATCAGCTAGATTGTCAATATCTTTTCCCAAAGGTAGGAAAGTCTAAAACTAGAGCGGCATGGTAGCACAATGGTTAACACTGCTGCTTCACAGCTCCATGGACCTGGGTTTGATTCCTGTCTTGGGTCATTGTCTGTGTGGAGTTTGCGCATTCTCCTCGTGTCTGTGTGGGTTTCCTCCGGGTGCTCTGGTTTCCTCCCACAGTCCAAAGATGTGTGGGTTAGGTTGATTGGCCATGCTAAAATTTCCCCTTTGTGTCCTGAGATGCGTAGGTTAGAGGAGTTAGCGGGGAAATATGTGGGGATATGGGGATAGGGCCTGGGTGGGATTGTGACTGGTACAGACTTGAGTGGCCTCTTTCTGCACTGTAGGGGTTCTATGATTTCTAGAGGGCATAAGTTTAAGGGGAGCGAGGAGAGATACAAAAGGGTCCAGAGGGCCAATTTTTTCACACAGAGGATGGTGAGTGTCTGGAACGAGCTGCCAGAGATAATAGTAGAGACGGGCACAATTTTGTCTTTTAAAAAGCATTTAAACAGTTACACGGGTAAAATAGGTATAGAGGGATATGGACCAAAGAACTCATGGACAGATTGAGCCGAAGGGCCTGTTTCCATGGTGTAAACCTCTATGACTCTGTAACTCTATGACCCTATGACCCTATGATCCACCCCATCCCGCCAGCCGTGATCGAGTTTCTTCCCAGTGCGGGCAGCCTGATGATTATGCAAACCTGCTCATGTGAATGTCAATAGTGGGATTGATAGGCAGTTCACCAACTCACCGCCATTCACCCATAGGAACAGCACTGGGTAGGCTTTATTTGTGCTACCCATGAAAGGGGACATGGAGTGCTGGACCCTGAGGGTCCAGGGGAGCAGCAGAAACCCCTCAGAAAAGAGGGGATCCCCCCAACCCACACCACAGGCATGAGGGTGACCTGACCCGCTCAGCCCCCCACTTCAACCTCAGACCTCACACTCAGCCCTCCTTTCCCCTCAGACCTCCCCACAAAGCCCCCCTTCTGGCCAAGAACCTTGGCAGTGCACTGCCCCCTGGCACCCTGACACTGACACCCTGGCCTGATGTCTTGGGCCCTGAGGGGGGCTCAAGGAAGTAGATCCAATTGCCATTTTCCCCACTGCTGCTGTCAGGTTGCAGAGGAAGTGTCCATCAAAGGCTCTGGGTTTGGATGGGTTGGGCTGTGGGAAAGGGGTTAACCTTGCCACTCTCTACTGGGATGGGGGTCATGGCTGGACTGTTCCTTCTAGCCCGAACACCTACCTGAAATCACCTGTGATCAATAGCTGCATTTCTACCTGTCCGCTGTAGTCTGAAGTGGTCAGTCTCTTCATGTCACTTCAATCTCCATGTCCCAGGTCACCTGGTAAGATTTTAAATCAATGCAAGACTCCATTCAACAGCAGAGATTCTCCTTCTCTCTGTCAGAAGCTGCAACTGAGAGTAGACTTCTTCAAGATCCTCTGACAGAGAGGAGATGCCAATTTCACCTGGGTTTCTGTCTGCCAGCAATGCACTTAGCCCCAGTGTATGCACACAGCTTTGATTTGAAGTTTCTCAGGCTTCCCAGCAAGCAGAAATTGTCGAAATCCTCTCTATTACACTTGAAGCCTTTAATCTGTGACAAATTCAACGTGCGGTATCTCATAAAAGATTCAACTGACGGATCAATGGCTTTCTATCATCCTCCAGCCACCTGTGTGTATTTTTATTTCACTTCACTCTTGAATTCACCTTCAGCACCCCATTGACCCTGACCACAAAGTTGACAGATTGATAGTCTGTGATTTCAGTCCCTCTTCTGTAAACCACAATTCTTTTGAGGAAATAACCTGATAAAATCTTCAAGTCTGCCAGGGCTAGTCCAGCCACGACACTCCCATTCCAGGGGAGAGCGGCAAGGTCAACCCCTTGCCCCCAGCCCGAGCCGACCCAACTCCCAGGGATCGTTCCTCTGCAGCATGGCAGCAGCAAATGGTCACTGGATTTACCTTCCTCTTTGAATCTGCTTAGAACCCAAGGCACCAGGCTAGGGTGTCAGTGCCAGGGTGCCAGGGGCAGTACACCGTGGGCATTGCCTAGGTATGTGGCCTGAAAGTGGAGGGGAAGGTGTTGTGAATGGATAGCAAGGAATTGGACGGGGAGGCAGGGGTCTGTTGGTGTTGTTGTTGTTGTTCGTCCATCGTCATCGATGAGGACCTCGACACCATTGGTCATTTTGAGGCTGGTTGCGGTGTGTCCGAAGATGACTGATCAGGCCAATTCGGGCACAGAATGTCCTGGCACATATTGGACAGACTTGTGTGGACACTGTGGTTGTTGTGCTGGTGGCTCTGGACTTGCGCAGCTCACGTTTAAGTTGTGCTTCAGCAATACACATTGCTTCATGAGCTTGACAGCCTTTATGGATGAGGCAGCGCCAGGTAGGGCAGTTTTGTGCCAACGTTTCCCAGATGGTCATGTCAATGTCAGGCGACTTCAGGGAGACCTTGAGTGTGTCTTTGAAGCGTTTTTTCTGCCCTCCATGCAAGCGTCTTCCAGCAGAGAGTTCCCCAAAAAGGAGCTGCTTGGGTATGCGCTTGTCTGACATACGGATGACATGACCTGCCCACCGGGTCTGCGCTCTCATCAGCAGTGTGTGGACTGATGGTAGACTTGCTCTAGAAAGAACTTCAGTGTCTGGTACTTTGTCTTGCCATCTGATGTGTAATATTCTGCAAAGACAAGTCATGTGGAAGTGATTGAGCTGTCTTGCATGCCTTCGATAAACAGTCCACATTTCACAGGCATGCAGGAGGGTAGTGAGTACCACGGCAGGGGTCTGAGTGAGGGATCTGAGGAGGAAAGGGGCCTAAGTGGGGTGTCTGAGAGGGGAGGAGGCTGAGGCAAGAGGGAGCTGAAGAGAGGAGTCTTGAGGGAAGGGGGTGCTGAGTGTGGGGGGGGTTCAGGTTGCAACACCCTCATGCCTACATGATGTTGGGGGGGTTGGGGGTTACCCATTATATGTAGGTGGGGGTGAGGATGCACCTCTTAAGTGAGGGATTGGTGGTACTCCCCTGGTCAGTGTTGGGGAGGGGAGGGGGGGCACATTATTGGTGAGGAGGGGGGTTGCTGCCTCAGAGTGCGGAGATCGGGCCACCCTCTCAGAACAGCGGGTCTGGTGGGCGGGGTTGCTCGAAATGAGCTTATTTGCATCTTTCAGGTGAATCCCAGTCGACAGACGCTGCCAGCACCAGCAGAAAACACTCCCATTTTCCCACCAGCATGGACTCTTAATCCCAAAACGGGAGAATCAGGCCCAATACCTCAGTGAGAAGTTCTCACTCCAGGAATGTTTAGACTTACCAGGAAAATTCTAGACTAATAAGCTAAAATAATCATTTCTGCCCCTATCACTGTTGAACCCCAAGCTAGGAGCATTCCTCTAATGTCAATATAATTTAACTCTGAGGTTAATTCAGACAGATCCTATTTCCAGGAACTTACAAATAATGAAAGGTTACAGCCGTAAATTCCATCTCCAGCTAGGTTTTATGCCCATTAGATTCAAAGAATGCCCTTGTAATAATTACATTCCATGGCAATGCAGAATGTGTTGCAGATTTATTTTCGGTCATGGCTGTTACATTCTGTGTGTTATAAATCAATCTAATTGTTCAGAGGGAAGAGGGGGCAATTCTCCCATCCCAACCTGCAGCTTTTCTGTTCCGGGATTTGCACATGTGCCAGGAACACATACATCTCCCAGAGCCAAAGAACAGTCACCGGTCGGACCATGCTGGAAAGACAGGTAAGTCATTTGAATATTTTTTAAATGTATTTTAAATGTCATTATCGGGAACTTGCCTGTCCCAATTGAATCTCTTACCCCACCAGGAGTATTTCGTTCTGGCAGGGTTGACACAAGCTCCCCACATTCGGGGAACTGTCAGGAGACCCTGCCAGAATGAAGAGGATCAATCGCCCCCCACCCCCGCCCCAGGATCGGGCGGTGAGGGGGGCGGTGCCCTCCTGGTCATGGGTACCCTTGCAGTGCCAGCCTGTGCCCCCGGCATTGCCCAAGAGGCAAAGTGCCCATGCCCAGGGGGCACCTTGGCACTGCTCATCAGGCAGTGCCAAGAGGGCGGGCCTTACTGTGGGCGATCGGTGGGCGGTAGTGGGGGAATCCCGCTGCCACTCCGCATTGGGATTGGTCTGGGATGGAGGGAGAGTCGCGATCGGAGTGGGCTGGAGGAGTGGTGGTCTGCCGGAGAGGGGCCTGCCGGGGTGGGGGGGAGCAGTCTGACCCCCAGGGAGGTAAGCGGGGGTGGGGGTGGTGTTCTGACAGGGTGAGGGAGTTGGGGGGATTGCCACTGCTGGGGGCTGTGGGCTGGACATTGGGGCACTCTGGGGTGGGGGGGGGATCAGGGCTGGCCCGGGAATTGTTGTGGGGGGCCGTGATCAGGCCATGTGAGGGCTGGAGGGGCAGCACCAGAGAGGTCTCATGTTGGCCGGCAAACGGGGAGACTGACTGATCGGGGCCACTCAGCATGCACAGAGTTCCAGAACTGTCGGACTCTGCCGCAAATATGCCCTGTCCCCTTGGGTTTTTAAAAAGATTCCCAACTGTGACCTCTGCAAAGCAGAGTGTAGGGATTCAAGTATGACGTTAAACTGAGAAAACAGTCTGATCTACAACAGTTTTCCCACCACTTCAGCACTTTTGGGAGAATCGCCCCTAAGGTCTCCCTTACTGAGCCATAGACCAGGATATGACCCACATACAAGTTTCCTACCACCCACCATCCCTTCCTAGCTCCCTCTCCTTTGATGTGGATATGCCATCGTTGGACTGGGGTAACGAAGGGGGTAACCTTGAAAGCTAGTGAGTTTACTATCAAATAAATCGGTTGGACTTAAACCTGGTGTTGTCAGACTTTTTACTGCCCTCTCCTTTGATGCAGTTAGTCCCTCTAAATGTCAGCCCTTGATCCCTCTGCCCTTGCACATTACTGCTCCATCTCCAACCTCCCTTTTCCCTCCAATATCCTTGAACATGTTATCAAGTCCCAAGTGGTGCCCATCTTTCCTGAAACCCCATGTTCAAATCCCTGCAACAAAATTTCTCCTCTGACACAACACCGAAACAATCAAAGTCATAACTAACATTTGTTTGTGATGGTGACACATCCCTCCACATCCTTCTCGATAGTTTCTTACAAAGCCAGCACTGGAAGTTACTTAAGTAAAGGGATAAAGTTATTATCTAAAATACAGATGCAAAGACTAAACCACAGAGAAAGGAAAACAGATACTTAGCGATATTACAGTGTGTTCCACAGCTAGTCACACCAGCATCCTCTAACAACCCTCCACTGTTGTCCAGTTGGTGGGTCTCCGGTTTGCTCCCACAATCCTAAGATGTAAATTGGCCATGCTAAATTGCCCCTTTGTGTCAGGGGGATTAGTGGGGTAAATCTGTGGGGTTGCAGGAATAGAGACTGGATGGTCTTGTGGTTGGTGCCGACTCGACAGTCCGAATGGCCTCCTTCTGCACTGTAGGGATTCTGTGTTTCTATATATGCTCTTACCTGGTTTCATTCTTATCTACATATGTTCAGACAGATCACTGGACATGGCATTGCTATTCATATGACTGTTCTGTATGGTCTTTGCAAATATGACAGAGTCCTTCACTGTGTGTGTGAAAAACCTGCCCAGGACTGGCTGTAACAATTCACTCAAAAATGTGGCCAATTTATGTTGTGCAGAACCTGGTCATAGATAAGATAGGCACAAAAGGGGCAATACTTTTGTGTATCTTGTTCAGTCTATACATATGAGGATGCAATGAACAATGAGGACAAATCCTCTCATATACACCAGCACAGGAATTTTTCCAGAGCTTGGAGTCCAACCTTTCCAGCATGCTCCACTCCATTCAGACACATGTACCCTACCAGGATTCAGCTCCAATGTCCGCAAAAAGAAAAGATGTGACTTGCACGTGTAGGATTAAAGTAACACACAAGTTTATTGAAAGAGTGTTTCCTACACAAAGTACAAACTGAAACTAAAAGCAGGAACTTCCGAAACACCCCAGTGACATCACCATCAAATCATGTGATCTGCCCTTAAAGCAATCGTACAGCTACTTAAATAAATAACAGCAGCTTTTTTCAAAATTCATTCACAGGATGTGGGATTTGTTGACTAGGCTAGCATTTACTGTCCATCCCTAATTACCCTTGAGATGGAGCTGGTGAATCACCTTCATGAACCGCTGCAGTCAATGAGGTGCAGGTACATCCATGGTGCTGTTGGGGAGGGAGTTTAAGGATTTTGACCCAGAGACAGGTGGTCAATACCTCATTTCCACCAAATGTTTTGAGTGCAGCAGTGAAAATTATAGGCTGGGATTCTCTGGCCTCCTCTGTGGCTGGGATCCTCCAGTCCCACTGCTGGGAGAATGCCAAATTCTCCGTTCTCACCAGCAGCGGTGGCCATAGAAGTCATGTAAGCTCCGACTGCTACCGTCATGTGTGTGGATGACAGTATGTAAAGGGACTTGTGAGCTACCCTTTCAGTGCAGCAATCTGTCCTCCATGTTTACTAGGAGGCTGAAATACTGTCTTGAGGACTGATGATAGCTCCCATTGAGCATAAACCAATGTCCTTTCCCAGGGATGATAGTATAAAATCATATAATCCCGATGCAGAAGGAGGCCATTCGGCCCATCAAGTCTGCACCAACATCAATCCCACCCAGGCCCTATCCTCACTTAGTTACCATGCTAATCCATCTAACACATTCCAGGACACTAAGGGTTAATTTAGCTTGTCCAATCAACCTAACCCGCACATTTTTGGACTATGGGAGGAAACCAGAGCACCCAGAGGAAGCCTACACAGACATGAGGAGAACAAGCAAACTCCACACAGATAGTGACCCAAGCCAGGATTCGAACCCGGGTCCCTGGAGCTATGAGGCAGCAGTGCTAACCACTGCGTCACCGTGCCACCCAGAGTGTTCCTCTTGCCATCGCTGCCGTTCCAGTTCCCTTGCTGTTTGCCTGTTAGCCGGCCATGGGGAAATTGTACTTCTGAAGCTGCGAATCCTAGGCCGAGGGCTGCTGAAGGCCATTCCCCAAGGCCATCAGGAACCTTCTCCCTTAAACATCTGCAGTGCTTCCACCAGCCACCAGAGTAAAATGCTGCATAGGAGTCTTTGGACAGGCAAACCATACATGGAAGACAGACACTAAGGGAAGGCACAAGGGAGGTTAGTTTAAGTTTGTAGACAGTATGATATGGTTTCATTGATAAATTTGCTTTGTAATGTTTAAACGTTTAGGTCACTTCTGATCTTTAAAGATTGACCCCTGATCTCTGTGAAGCAAGTATTGCTGGCTCTATCAGTTCCTGCCCTCCCACGCCCCCTGATCATTTTTGTCAGAGAGCCAGGAGATCTGGTCTGATGGGGTTGCTGACTGTCAGGAGTAACACTGAATTGCTAATGTCTCAGCAATTTAATCTTGAATTCTCATTAATGGTAGCAAGTCAAATCCTCAAGCAGCAACCTACCTCGACAAGTACCTATCTTGTGTTGCCAAATTTTCCACATTGTGAACCATAGCATTAATTAGTACAGCGCGTTTCAACTGCTGAAATGTTGCTGGTGTTTACACAGCCGGGATCATACGGTCGCACGGATAGTGCACCCTGCCACGGATTTCCCTCAGCCAGGGATGCATTGAACGGGAAACCCAGCTGACAACAGTGGGACAATAAGAACCTGCCAACAGTGAGCAGCACACCACCTCCCACTGCCACAAAACAAACTGCAGAGAGGGAGGAAAATCCTGCCCAACATGCAGAGCCACTGTTTCAATATATATATGTAATATTTCAAATTATATCAAATAAACCCACCATAAAGCTCCCATTGCTGGCCACTTCCTTCAACAACATGGGTGTCTCAGCCTTGTCCTTGCCTCATGAGGAGAGAAGCAAATTATGACTTTAATCTTCCAAAGTTATATGGAATCATTTAAAACTTTATTTATTAAAGAAATTTGGCATGTCAGCTCTGACTCTCACCAACTTTTATAGATGCACCGCAGAAAGCATTCTTTCTGGTTGTATCACAGTTTGATATGGCTTCTGCTCTGCCCAAAACTGCAAGAAACTACAAAAGGCTGTGAATATAGCCTAATCCATCACAAACCAGCCTCCCATCCATTGACTCCCATCCATTTCCCAAAGGTAGGGGAGTCTAAAACTAGAGGGCGTAGGTTTAAGGTGAGAGGGGAGAGGTACAAAAGTCTCCAGAGGGGCAATTTTTTTCATACAGAGCGTGATAAGTGTCTGGAACAAGCTGCCATAGTAGTAGTAGAGGTGAGTAAAATTTTGTCTTTTAAAAAGCATTTAGATAGTTACATGGGTATGATGGATATCGAGGGATATGGACCAAATGCGGGCAATTGGGACTGACTTTGGGGTTTAGAAAAAAGGGCAGCATGGACAAGTTGGGCCAAAGGGCCTGTTTCCATTCTGTAAACCTCTATGACTCTATGAGTGTCGTAAGTAGGCTTACATTAACATGGCAATGAAGTTACTGTGAAAATCCCCAAGTCACCTGTTTGGGTACACTGAGGGAGAATTTAGCATGGCCAATGCAGCTAACCCGCATGTCTGTCAGACTGTGGAAGGAAACGGGAGCACCCAGAGGAAACCCATGCAGACACGGGGAGAATGTGCAATCTCTGCACAGACAGTGACCCAAGCCGGGAATCAAACCCAAAGGTCCCTGGCACTGTGAGGCAGCAGTGTTAACTAATGTGGAATTTTCTGGCCAGGAATTCCTGCCTTTCGCTTGTCCATCGAATTATCCGCCCTGCCTGTTGCAATTCCCACATCCTAGGTATCTTGGTCCCCCTTGGTTTGGTCGGCATGGAGATGCCACCACCAAGGGGCGCCCATGCATTCAGTTGTGCATTGGTGATTTCAGGACGTCATGCTCGCAATGCCTGTGCTGTTGGAAAGGCTTCACCGTTGTGCCGTACGTAACACTATGGGGGTGTTTCTGCAGTCCGCCCTTGGGGTTGGGGTGCTTTCGGTGGTGCGTCCGGCCTGCCTGTACTGGGTATGGGTCCTTTCGTGTGGCGGTTCGGCGATGCATCTGATAGCACTTGTGTTGTCGTGTCTGCCCCATGTGTTCTAGCTCCTCGTTTGGTCCTGTGTCCGACTGTGGGTCGGCATGCCGCCAGCACTCCTCCGCCCATGTGGCTTCTGCCTAGCCTCCCAGTTGATGCGATGTCTTCGACATCTGCACCGATCCTCAGCATGGCGCGGGTGTGCGTTTCTGTTGCCACTTCATGCTCCTTGTCCGCGTGGGGGTACTGTATTGGACCAGGTTAAGGGCAGCACATTAACTCAGTGATTAGCACTGTAGCTGCACAGCTCCAGGGACCTGGGTCCGATTTCCAGCTCAGGTCGCGATCTATGGGAGTTTGCACATTTCCCTCGTGTCTGCGTGGGTTTCCTCTGGGTACTCCAGTTTCCACCCACAACCCAAAGACGTGCACATTAGGTTGATTGACAACACTAAATTGACACTAATTCATTTGGCTGGCTTGCATTGCATGGCCTAATTGTATTTCGGATTGACTGGTCATATTGAATGTTGTAGAACCTATACAATCCTTTAGTTTTAATATTCCAATGTGATTTTTACTTTGATTTTATTTTTATTATTGCATTAAAATTTAGCATTCATTTTTTTCGTAATTTGGCTTTCCCTAATTCGGTTTGACCCATCACTCCCACCCATTTATCCCCTTTCCTGGAGGTGGAGTTTTGTGCACTGGGTAATCGACAGAAGATTGAGGCTATGGTGCAACACTACAGTCCAACAAAACATGCACTTCAGAAAGAATTCATGCGCTCAAACTCAGGATCAGCAACATTGTTCAGACATACTTAAGAACATGAGAACTAGGAGCAAAAGTAGGCAATCTGGCCCCTTGAGCCTGCTCCGCCATTCAATAAGATCATGACTGATCTTTTCGTGGACTCAGCTCTACTTATTCATCCGCTCACCACAACCCTTAATTCCTTTACCGTTCAAAAATTTATCCATCCTTGCTTTAGAAACATTCAATGTGGTAGCCTCAACTCTTCACCGGGCAAATTCCACAGCTTCACAAGCCTTTGTGTAAAGAAGTTCCTCCTCAACTCAATCCTAAATCTGATCCCCCTTATTTTGAGGCTATGTCCCCCAGTTCTAGTTTCACCCACCAGTGCAAATAACTTCCCTGCTTCTTTCTTATCTATTCCCTTCATAATCTTATATGTCTCTATAAGATCTCCCCTCATTCTTCTGAATTCCAATGAGTATAGCCCCAGTCTACTCAATCTCTCCTCATAAGCCAACCCTCTCAATTCCGGAATCAACCTCGTGAATCTCCTCTCACCCCCTCCAGTGCCAGTATATCCTTTCTCAAGTAAGGAGACCAAAACTGTACACAGTACTCCAGGTGTGGCCTCACCAGCACCTTATACAACTGCAACGTAACCTCGCAGTTTTTAAACTCCATCCCTCTAGCAATGAAGGACAAAATTCCATTTGCCTTCTGAATTACCTGCTGCACCTGCAAACCAACTCCTTGAGATTCCTGAACAAGGACGCCCAGGTCCCTCTGCAGCATGCTGCAATTTTTTACCATTTAAATGATAGTCCATTTTGCTGTTATTCCTACTCTGGAAGGATTGATTGTTTGAGTTCCCATCTCCAGCCACCACACCCCCACCTTCTCCTATTTGTCAGCTGGCACATCACCCTCACAGCCGTCTGCTCACATCACCTGGAAAGCGCCAACAGATTTGTTTCCATTCATTTACGGGAAGTGGGCATCAGTGACTAAGCCAGCATTTGTAACCCATTCCAACTTGCCCTGGGGATTTGACTTGATTTATTATTGTCACATGTATTAAAAAACATTGTTTCTTGTCTCCTATACAGACAAGACATACCGTTCATAGGGAAGGAAAGGAGAGGGTGCAGAATGTAGTGTGACACTCATAGCTAGGGTGTAGAGAAAGATCAACTTAATGCAAGGTAAGTCCATTCAAAAGTCTGACAACAACAGTGAAGAAGTTGTTCTTGAGTTGGTTGATACTGGACCTCAGACTTTTGTATCTTTTTTCCAATGGAAGAAGGTGGAAGACAGGATGTCTGGGTGCATGGGATCTTAAATTACGCTGGCTGCTTTGCCGAGGCAGCGGGAAGTGTAGGAAGATGATAGCTGCTTTCTTGAACCACTGCCGATTGGATAGTCCTTGACTGTGATCAGACAGCCCTTTTTCACTTGTTAAATATTTCTTTAAACTGAAAAACAATAAACGAAAGTGTTTCAATAAAGAAAGATGACATTGAAATGCTTTTAATTGGCCTGCTGCGAATTTACTGCTGTGTTGGTTGCAATGGTGGAATCAATCCTTAATCACTGAACACTTGAGAACGCACTTGGAGGGTTAGCAACCCTGCATCAAACAGTGTGCAACTTTCCAATGTGTTACTATTGAACTGACATAAATAATAAAGACCATTCAGCCTGTGGTGGTTAATTTGTTCTTGCAAATAGTATACTGATATTGAGCACAGTGTAGCAGCAATGAACCAACACATGTGTCCCTGCATCAAGTTACAACACATGAAAGACAAGCTGTGCGAGCATCTGTCCAGTGGAGAACTTACTAAACTCTTCACCCTAGGAAACATTAGCTTTCATGTCTTCAATTCTGAATATAAATGCAGTTAACCCTAAATATGCCGTTCCAGAACAAGATTGGTCCTTATTACAGAATAGCCTGAAACAATAATATCCAGATTTCTGGTGTAGAAACTCTATGGCTGGAACTGTACTGTCCCACCCACCACGGGAATCGTCACGGGTGAGGGGTGGACAATGAATAGTTCTATTGAACTCGGGGGGGGATTTTACGGTTTTGGGACCAGTAAGGCCATTATATCTCACTCTTTATTCTTAATAAGGCTAAAAAAATTCTGTATTGCATAAAATTGTGCTCATTCAAGACTTATGCTTCTTCTATCTTTGTGTTGAGTTAAAAGCAGACATTGGAACATAAACACTGTACAGTGTCATATGGAAAAATATACAGAACTTCAATGTCTTGACTTTATCCTCTTTAATGTAATGGAGAAAAGTTAAAGGCAGATATTAGATGTGACCTTGTGCCTCCACTGGACAGAAAGGGCTCCCAAAAGTGATTCCCCCACTTGTACGACATCCAGCTCACCCAGGAAAAGACGCCAGTTGTAGGGCACTGCCACCATGGGTAAAATAGTGGCAAGGGTGCGATGAGGCACTTAAGTGGCTGCTAACTGGGTATGGGAATGTGCATTGAAGCTGAATAAACTCAGCAGAACTGTCAAGTTCATTGGAATCATCAAGGGAGCTGTCAAAGGGAGCAGTAAAACTATTAAGGCATTTAGATTGCCTGCCTTTTAAACATTTGAAAGACCACAGAACTCTGCAATACAAATCCTGCAGTTTTGGAAGAAAAATCAGCACTGGCTATTTTACGCTGTTTGTTTACATACGCCTGAATGTTATCATTACAAGGTTATGTTGTGTGACCATTTTCACAATCTCTCATTATCACAGCAGGGTGTGTGTCCGTTCACAGTTTAATTGACAGCTCCCAAATGCTTATCAAGTCTTTAAATTGGGATTATGAATAGAAATGCTCATTTTGGGACAAAGTGCTAGAGCACAGAGGTGAGCATTTTACCTTGTCCTGCCCTTCATCCACAAAAATGGCTGGGGCCGTGTTCAGGGACAGGACTTCTGGATTCTGGATCCTGGATACCGACCTCCAATATCATTTTTGCAAAGATGAAGAGCTTCTCCATTTATGCAAGCCTTAGAACATAGTTCTACTTCCTCCGGCGTGGGTAATGAGGCCTGCTCATAGTAGATAATGAATGAGCTGTCATGGAGGGTGTCAGGGTAAAAGGTGCTGGATGGGGGGCAGAATAAGATATTGTTCCTGAGTGGAAGCTTTCTGTTGCCACTGACTTTGTAAATGGTGTTCGAATTCCAACTCTAAAAGGTTCAGCATTAAATGTAGAACCAATCATTTGCACAACCAAGTGACTTCATACAGATCACAAAGCAACTTGCAAACCTCACACTATTAGTGATGATCACACTGTGAACTGTGTTAATCTCCACCTTCAGGAACAGCACTAGCAGTACACTCGGAATATCACCCAGGAATGACCCATTGAAAGATGATGGAGTGATGAGGTTTATATTTCATGGCATGTAAATGGACAGTTTCTGCACACTCCGGCGATACACTAATTTGTTTGCAGCTGGGGAAAAGATCCTGATTACCAAGGCTGGCTCTTCTCTCAGCCTACTACCAAACTGTTTCCAGAGTCAGCGGGCCCAATTCACATTACATCCAGCTACCTCAGAATGAAAATCAGAACTTCTGGGCCTGCTTTTAGGAGTTAGAAGTTCTCCCAACTCTGCATTTCCAACCCAGGAATGAAAATTTTGAACCTTAGGTCACCTTCATACCTTACTCTCCTATCTATTTTGTGATTTTCCTTTATTCATTAATGGGATACAGGTGTCACTGCTGTACCCATTCCTAATTGTCATTGGAGGGCAGTTGAGAGTCAACCACATTGCTGTGGCTCTGGAGTTACATATAGGCCAGGCCAGGTAAGGATGGCAGATTTCCTTCCCTAAACAATATAATTTGATTTTGATTTGATTTGGTTTATTATTTTCACATGTATTAGTATACAGTGAAAGGTATTGTTTCTTGCGCACTATACAGACAAATCATACCATTCATAGAGAAGGAAAGAAGAGAGTGCAGAATATAGTGTTACAGAATGTAGGTTTAGTGAACCAGATGAGTTTTTTCCAACAATCGTCAATAGTTTCATGGTCATCAGTAGATTCTTGTTTGCAGATTTTTTTAAAATCCAAATTCCACCATCTGCCATGGTGGGATTCAAACCAGGGTCACCAGAATATTAGCTGAGTTTGTGATTTAATAATCTAGCGATAATACCACTAGGTTGATAGATTCACCCAAATATTCCAGTTTGTCAGGAAATCCCAACTCACCTGATTCCTGAGCAAAGGCTGGGACCTATAAGTCCCAGCATGCCTTTAGAATTGCCACACGTTTGCAGATCAAGAACAAACTACAGTTTACAGATCTTCAATCTGGGGACAAATGCCCAGTGTCCTGCATGGGAAGAAGTGGTGTGAAAACCGGATCATAGGACCCAGAGTGGAATGCCATACCAGGGAGAAGTCCTGGGACAGGGGACAGGAAGAGAGGACATGGCAAAAGAGGGAGAGAGAACTAGGGACAAAGTTACTGGAAGGAGGAGATCATGAGTAGGAACCACCAGGAGAGGATGAAAGAAATAGTCGCCACACAGTAGAAGTGCTGTGTTTGGCAATCCTAGAGTAGTGAGGCTCTGGAGAAGCCCTGGGGAATGAAAAAGTGGTAGAAGGTTGGTGATTCCAAGCTGTGAACAGTTGGAGTGAAGGCAACCCTTGGTGCAATGCTGTTCTTTCCAGAGTGGTTAAAGAGTTGGAGTTGTGCCTGTGAGTTGGTTCTGGAGTGAGACCTGGAAATCCAGGACGAATGGAGTCTCAGGAGGCAAGACTGAAATGTCAATGAGGTGGAACAATCGTTGGGAGACAGTCTGAGTTGGAGCAATGTTTGGAGGCAATTCCGAGTTTGGATCTTCAAAAGTGAAGGTCGGAATCCCTTGTGAGAGAGACAGAGTTTCAATGAAATTGATTGACATACAGGGCAGGATTTTCCAGCCATGCTCGCACTAAGACTGGAAACTCCTGCCCAAGGTCAATAGACCTTTTCATGGTCCTGTCCCACCCACTACAATTTCTGTGGCAGGTGGGACAGAAAAATTCCACCCACAGTGTTTACTCATGTCTGGGTGGGTTGCTGAGAAATCCATAGGATGTGTCTTGGTTGCATTTGTCATTTAATGCGTAGCATTAGACCACAGATTGCCTGTTAATTCACATGTACTCATTCTAATCCTTAATGTTAGAGCATAAGATAGATATTGTAAATTATATTATATTGTAAATTATTTTACATTTCTTACTGTGCACAGTAAAATTTGTTTGTTCAAAAACCACAGGATCTTGTGACTTTATTCTCTTAGTTAAATACCTCAAACTTAGTCTACGTTAAAGACAAAATTAATGGTTCCTAACTGAATCGCACCAAAGGTTTGTGGTCTGTTCCAGGATCAAAACAAGTTGAAACTAAGTAGCTGTGAACACTTAGAAGTTCTTGAGCCTTTGGCCAAATTCCACCTAAATTCCATGGGTTTAGGTAATGGGGTGCATCCCTTTGGGCAAAAGGTTTGTCTTCATGATTGCCCAAGTAGTAAACCTTTGGATGAGATTTTCTGTTTCCCCTGCAGCATTGTTTCCAGTGGTGAAGGTGACTCGCCATTGGCTGCCGATGGGATCTTCCAGTCCTGCTGATGTCTCCATCATTTTGTATGGCTCGCCTGTCCTGCCATCAGAAATCCCGCTGCAGGGTGATGCCTTCAGCAGGACCAGAAGCTCCCAATCATGGCTTCAACTCCACTTTCTTCGTCACTCCCCATAAAGCTGAGCGACCAGAAATCTGTCCATCTCACCTTTTAATGCTTTCAACAATGCCGCTTCCAGAAGATCTTCCTCTCAATCAGCTCCACTTGAATAGACTTCTCCCAGAATCCTCTAAAACACGGCCATTTCTGGAAAGTTTGGTCTGGAAGAAACAAGCAATACATTTGTCTCAGTTATGCCAAAGATGTGTGGGTTAGGTTGATTGGCCATGCTAAAATTGCCCCTTAGTGTCCTGGGATGTGTAGGTTAGAGGGATTAGCAGGTAAATGTGTAGGGATATAGGGACAGGGCCTGGGTGGGATTGTGGTCGGTGCAGACTCAATGGGCCGAAGGGCCTGTTTCTGCACTGTAGGGTTCTATGATCCTATGCCTGAAAAAAAAGTCATACAAGTGCATCGGCAATTATTTATGCAAATGAGAGGCACCACTTTATAGTCACAGGGCCGCACAAGTCATTTTTGTCCCACAGTGCCAAATCATTCACAGTATTTCAAACAAACAAATAATGACAGACATATTTATAGCACACCCACATTAAAATCCCCCTCAACTTCCTCAGAGAGCACTCCCGTTATTGTACAAATACACATCTTTACTAAGGTGTCAAGTTTAAGTTATCCCATAAATGTGCCACAGACCATGTAGACCATCGCAGGTCCTGATGAGAGATCACGTGACATGAAACGTTAAATCAGTTTCTCTCTTCACAGATGCTACCAGACCTATTGAGTTTTTCCAGCATTTTTTGTTTTTATTTCAGATTTCCAGCATCTGCAGTATTTTATGCTTGTAGTCCATTAGCAAAATGACTTAAACTGTTGCACCATATATGTCTCATAGGAACATGGCAACATAGGAATTATGGAGCGGCACAATAGATAGTACTGCTGCCTCACAGTGCCAGGGGCCCTGGTTCAATTTCCGGCTTGGGTGGCAGTCTGTGTGGAATCTGCACATGTCTGCATAGGTTTCTTCCATGTGCTCCGGTTCCCTCCCACAGTCTAAAGATGTGTGGGTTAGGTCAATTGGTCATGCTAAATTCTCTCTTAGTGTACCTGAACAGACGTCAGTGTGTGGCAACTAGGGGATTTTCATAGTAACTTCATTGCAGTGTGAATGTAAGCCTACTTGTGACTAATTAATATACTTTTAATTAGGAGCAGAAGTCGCCAAATCCAGCCTGCTAGGCTTGTTCTGCCATTCAATCAGATCATGGCTGGTCTCTCCTTAGAGTCAAATCCACCTCCGCATCTGTTCCCCATATCCCTTCAATTCATTTTTTTATCAGAAATGTATCTATTTCCTTCTTGAAACCATTTAATCATGCCATGATCCAACTGCATGCTTACTTTAGTTTACCGTGTATGGACTGTCAAACTGTATCAGTCCTTTCTCCATTAACTTTATCAGTGACTGTCTGGTTGGTGGGTTTCCAAAGGCAGTTGAGGGAGTCAAGGATGTAAGTGTTCAGTGCATGATGGTGCCAAAACCTGATGGCAATATGTTGAAGGCAAAAAGTTCAGCCTCGCTCTCCACCACTGATTCAGAGAGAGAGCTCTGCCAATAACACAGGCTCTTTCTGCAGCCTGAAAGAAGACCAGGAGTGGCTAAAAAAAATCTCAAAATATCAATCTGACTTCTTCTCTCGCAAGAAGCTGCCTTACTCGCTGGGTGTTCCCAGCACTTTCTGTTCTTGTTTCAGTGTCTCTCAGAATTTTGCTTCCTTTATCTTTTCAGTGGGCCCTGCTGTGTCAGGCTTTCAGCGGGACTGCGCATCGCAGCTGCTATTGAAATTAGTTAAATGGCTCTTAATCTATTTGAGAAATGGGATATGGACGGACACGATGACAGGTAACTCAGGGCTTGGCCAGATTTCCTGCGTTAACTCAACTCCCCTGGGGAGGGGGAATAGATATTGTTCTATGTGGAAAACATGCAACCAAAAGAAAAATATCGTTGTTAAAGTCAAGAAAACACACTGGAACAAAAAGAAAAGCCGGAAACATACGTCAGTATTTCCCTGACGGTAGATACAAGCATTTATTAAATTAAATAACTAATCTGCTGGAAGCATTCCCTTCAAACGGGCCTGTTAAGCTTGCTATTCCTTTCTGTAAAGTCACCATTACTAGATGATCCCAGGTTCACGTTTCAGTTCTTGTACCAATTTAGTTTGTTTTGACAACAGAATCCTTTGTTTTGATTTGGTCCGACAGCTGCAATAAAAGGGTCAGCGTCAGGTTAGTATTATTCTAGACTTGTCCTTGATTTCTTTATGGCCCCTCCAGGCAGCAAGCACTTGCTCAAGGGAATCACAGCACATGGGCACATGAACGGCGAAAATGATGATTAAATTATCATTAATTTCATTTACTTTCATGAAATCTGTATTCATGTATTTGATCGCCGGGCTAGCAATGTCCTGTGTCACTTATTCAGCAGGAGTCTCAGGTTGGGCCTGCGACAGTCGAGATCGACTGGGTGCAAGTCCAATTCTGCTTCAACTGAAACAAAATGTTATAAATAACACGCTCAGGGGCTGATGCGATTTGACTGGAAGGCCACAGATCGAGTCTCGCGGATTCCTGTCGGTCTGGTGTGCCTGCCTCAGCTGGCTGGCTGCCGTCACTTTTCTTCCAGGATGTTCTGTCTTGGCACAGAGTGAAGTTAAACAGTTCCACTGCAGAGCTGCGTCGCTGGCATTTATGAGGTCAGTGGTTTAAATCCTGCTGATGTGCTGGCAGGCATGCCAAACACGTGAAGATGGAGAATTCGTAGAATCCTTGCAGTGCAGAAGGAGGCCATTCGGCTCATCAAGCCTGCACCAACAGCAATCCCACCCAGGCCTTGTCCCCATAACCCCATGTATTTACCCTGCTAATCCTCTGAGACATAGGGGCAATTTAGCGTGGCCAATCCACTTGACCTGCACATCTTTGGACTGTGAGAGGAAACCGGAGGTCCTGGAGGAAACCCGCACAAGAACGGGAAGAACGTGCATACGCCACACAGACAGTAACCCAAGGCCAGAATTGAACCTGGATCCCCGGCGCTGTGAGACAGCAGTGCGAACCACTGTAGCCACCATGCCACTGTGAAGGAAGGAACCCTTTGAGACAAACTTGTACTTCCTCCA